>NW_027362761.1:244500513-245750513 GCF_046119375.1 Phyllobates terribilis | reverse complement strand
AGGGGATTTCAGGTCCTCAGGCCCAGAAACCCGAAGGCACGGTCACACGCGTGGGACCAGCACCGCCATCGTGGAGCGGAAGCCATTAGAAGGCCCCGAGTCACCGGCCATACGGGTGAGCACCACACAGTACACTCAGGGACGTGGGCTACTTATATCCGCTTCTAGCAAGGTAGCCAGAAGAGTACAGTCAGTTTGGGAGGCCTACAACTCCGCCTGGCCAGGGGAGATCCTATCTGCTCAAGGACTGACCAGGCTCCGTTCACTAGCAAGTACTCCGGGAGGGTCTATCGTTGTTACCAGTAAAGACCCTGAATTACACCGCACCGTCTCTGAGTGGTTCCTGCTACCCCCATCATCCACATCTGCTGCCCTGAGGCCATACCCCTCCCGTTGGGGGTTATACCATCTACGCTGCACCATCCATCCACCGGCCTCAGCGGACTGTCCTGCAGCGGCAGCTCCATAGCTGCATTCAACGGGTGGCGTAGTCGTCCTGCATCTACCGCTGTTACATCGCCGCTCAGTTTGACTCCCTGGGCACGGACCGGGTCACCGCCACGAGACTACAACCCTCAAGAGATCCGGCTCCGGGTAAGCTCCCGCGTGCGCAACGCAGCGCGACACAGGCCCAGGGGCGCGTCAACTTTGGCGTAGTCGGCAGGATTTCGTGCCCGCAACCACCGGGTACTGCGTGCCTGAAAAAGAGACTTTTCAAACTTACCTGTGGTGAAGATTCCCGCCATCCGGCGCCATCTTCAGCCTTCTTCCCGCCATCGGTGAAGTTTCCCGCCATCCGGCGCCATCTTCTGCCTTCTTCCCGCCATCCGTGGAGTTTTCCCGCCATTGGACGCCATCTTGAGGACGCCGCGCGGGAAGAAGAGGGGCGTGGACTCCGAAAGCGCGCGAGAACTGAAGCCCCGCCCCACGTCCAGACGTTGCGTAAGGTCCTGGAAGGAGCCCAGCAGACGCCGACGTCACAGGAGCGCGACGGAAGGTCCTCAACCCTGACGATCCACTGCGGAGCCGCGGCCTACGGAACAGGATCATCGCAAGGTAGGCCACGGTCCACTAGGGGGGAGGAAGATGTCGGATACGGAGGAGAGCTTCACTGCCTCAACCCCCGCCAGCGCTACCGCTGCTGCAGTTATGCCCTTCACCATGCCCTATATCCCGGGAGCAGCTTGGCTACCCCAGTACTCAGGGGAGTCACATACCCTGCATGACTTTAGAGAAAAGCTGGATAGCCTCTTCCAGGTGTACCCCCTCACAGAAGAGCAAAAAGTGAGCATCCTGGTGGCCCAACTAACCGGGGCAGGCAAAAGGGAAGTAAAATCCTGGCCACCTGGGAGGAAGACTGTCGCAGGGATGCTAACCCGGCTGAAGGACACCTTTGATACCCGCACCTCAGCCGAGATTAAGCTTAGATTCTACGGGTGCAAGCAGCGAGCGCATGAGAGTATAAGGGACTATGCACTAAACCTACAAGAGGCCCTGAGGGCCATTAAGCAGACCGACCCTGATGGAGTGGGAAACGAGGACAGGCTGTTGACCGAACAGTTTATAGAGGGACTGTATTGTAATACCCACCGAACCCAGTTGCGGGCAATGGCCTTACAGGATCCCCATCTGGGCTTTGCACAGTTCAAGGACAGAGCCATCCGGGTGCTCCGAGAACCGGCACCGGGTGGCGTTGTGACCCACAAGCGCCCTGCTATCACTTACCACCAGGAGGCGGCACCCTTGTCGGCAGGGCCTGTGGGAGCTGATGCGCAGGCTTTGGACAATGACCCGGCTCCAGACCTACACCATCAGGTCCAAGAGCTAGCTAAGAGCGTTGCTGCGCTAACCCGAACTGTGCAGTCTTTACAGGCTTCCACCCCAGGGAAGATCCAGCTGGCATCCGGACCGGAGGACATCCCGTGGCGTCGACCAAGGAGGACCCCACCGGCCAGAGGAAGACCCAGTGACCGATACAGCGAGGACGGACGACCCATCTGCCGCCGCTGCAATCAACCTGGACATATGGCAAGGTACTGTTCTTTAAACGGGCACAACCTGGGGTAGAGGGCCAACCCCCAGGAAAAAGATCACCAGGCCCATCGAACTGGCGCGACAGATATGTGGGAGGACGTCCAGTCTTGCCTGTGGTACTGGATGGCATTCCCATGAGTGCCCTACTGGACACCGGGTCACAGGTCACCACCATCCCGTACGTGCTCTTTAAGCAGTACTGGAATGACTCGGATATTACCCGCTATCCTGACGACGACTTGAGTATCATCGCCAGCAATGGCCAGCCCGTGCCACAGATCGGATTTAAAGAGGTGACCATCAAAATCGGTAGAGTCGAACTGGCAGCACAGGGACTGATCATTGTAGATATTGACAAACATGAGAGTCACCCAAAAATAACTCTAGGAACTAATGTAATTGAAAATTGTCTTGCAGAGGTGATTTTCCTTTTACAGCAGGTTGCCAAGAACGCCAGCTCCGGCGAGCAGCGGGTGCTCCAGAAAGAGATCCGGGCACTGATGCGATGGCAACAGGTGGAACTCTCCGGCGGTGAGATTGGTAGCGTAAGAATGTGTGACCCTTTTCCTATTGCCATGCCCCCAAAAAGTGAAATGATGATTTGGTGCCGGGCAGCTATTGGTCTGAGAGGTAGAGATTACCAGGCAATGGTAGAACCAGTTTACTCGGACAGTAGGCCCACCATTTTGACAGCACGGGGGGTGGTTGATGTACGCCATGGGAGGGTGCCCGTTCGCATAATAAATATCGGGGAGAGGGAAGTGTACCTGCCCCGGTATGCCACGCTAGCCAAATTATATACCATTAACCAAAATTCTATACAATCTGTGGAACCCTTGCCTCCATCTCACCCGGAGGAAGGTAACGGCTCTAAGAAAAACATGGAGGACTGGTGTCAGCAACTACATCTGGGTACTGACTCCACTCCCGCACACCAGAAACAAGGAGTCTATCGGGTGGTTCAGGAGTACGAGAGAGTGTTCAGTAAACACCCGTTAGACTTCGGGCGAGTCAAGGGGGTAGAACACCACATCCCCACGGGAGACCATCCTCCTATAAAAGAGAGGTATCGACCCGTACCCCCTGCCCACTACCAACACGCAAAGGGGATGCTTAGAGACATGAAGGAGGCTGGGGTGATCAGGGATAGCTGTAGCCCCTGGGCAGCTCCACTAGTCTTAGTCCGAAAGAAAGACAACACCATGAGGATGTGTGTAGATTACCGGAAAATCAATCGTATCACACACAAGGATGCGTACCCCTTACCAAGGATAGAGGAGTCATTGGCTGCTTTAAGATCTGCTAACTTCTTCTCTACCTTGGATCTCACTAGCGGGTACTGGCAGGTTCCTGTAGCAGAGGCGGACCGGGAGAAGACCGCATTCACCACCCCGATGGGACTTAGCGAGTTCACCTGCATGCCGTTCGGACTCTGCAACGCACCGGGAACCTTCCAACGACTAATGGAGTGTTGTCTGGGCCACAGAAACTTCGAGACGGTCCTGTTGTACCTGGACGATGTCATCGTATATTCCAAGACGTATGAGGACCACCTGAAACACCTGGCGGAAGTGTTCGAAGCTCTGGCAAGTTACGGCCTAAAGGTGAAACCCTCCAAGTGTCACCTCCTGAAACCAAAGGTGCAGTACCTGGGACACGTGGTGAGCGCTGACGGAGTGGCTCCCGACCCTGATAAGATCACCGCAATTAAGGAATGGCCAAGCCCCTCCAGCGTAAAAGAAGTGCGGCAGTTCCTCGGGTTGGTAGGCTACTACCGAAGGTTTATTCCCGGTTTCACCAAAAAGGCAGCACCTATGCAGGACCTCCTGATAGGCCAGTCCCGGAAGGCCAAGAACCAGAAGCCGCCCTTCAAATGGGAGGAGCTGGAAGAAGAGTCCTTCCGCCAGCTGAAGATGGCCCTCACGGGGGACGAAATCCTGGCGTACCCGGATTATAGCCAGCCCTTTATCCTCTACACCGACGCCAGTAACATCGGGCTAGGAGCCGTACTGTCCCAGATCCAGCAGGGGAAGGAACGAGTAATCGCCTACGCCAGCCGAAAACTGCGACCCACCGAAAGGAACCCCGAGAATTACAGCTCATTTAAGTTAGAGTTCCTGGCCGTAGTATGGGCAGTCACCGAGCGCTTTAAGCATTGCCTCGCTTCTTCTCGGTTGACCGTGTACACGGATAACAACCCGTTGACACACCTGGACACGGCAAGACTCGGTGCCCTGGAGCAGAGGTGGATGGCCCGTCTGTCCAACTACGAGTTCACAATCAAATACCGGGCAGGACGCTCCAATACCAACGCGGACGCCCTGTCCAGGATGCCCAACCTGCCGGACGGAGGAGAAGATCCGGAGGGACTGGAAGAAGTTGAACTCCCTGCATTCCACCGTCATGGGACTATCCAGTATTCCCACCGGGTAAGGAGTAAGCAGGCTGCTACGTTGAACCCCTTACCCCACTACAACTGGGCGGAAACGCAAGACAGCGACCCTGCCGTCCGACTGGTGAAGGAGATGCTGACTCGGCCGGAGGCTCGCCTTGAACCAGACGCTCCGGAGGAAGCCAAACAACTATGGGCAGAGAAGAGTCGACTGTTCCTTTACAAAGGGAAGTTGTGCCGCAGAATGGTTAACTCCCGGACGCATGAATTACTCTGGCAAGTAGTGGTGCCACGAAGAGACGCAGCCATGGTGATGGAGGCATACCACGACGGAGCTGGACACTTCGGGTGGAAGAAGCTGGAGTTCCTGCTGCGCGAGCGGTTCCACTGGGTAGGCATGAGGGGAACCATCGAGAAGTGGTGCAGAGACTGTGGCCCGTGCAACCTGAGAAGGAAGGACCGTGCCAGCCAGAAGACTCCCCTGCAGTCCATCGTCACCCGGCAACCGTTGGAACTGGTAGCCTTGGATCATGTAAAACTGACCCCAAGCAGAAGTGGCTACGTCTACGCGTTAACCATCGTGGATCATTACTCCCGGTTTCTGGTTGTCGTCCCCGTCAAGGACTTAACGGCTCAAACAGCAGCTAGAGCCTTCCAGCAGCACTTTTGCCGTCCACACGGGTACCCGGACCAAGTGCTGACGGACCAGGGACCTGCCTTTGAAGCGGAGGTCTTCCAGGAATTCTGCAATCTGTATGGCTGCCGGAAGATAAGGACGACACCCTACCATCCGCAAACTAATGGACTTTGTGAGAAAATGAACCAGGTGGTAATGGATCTTCTAAAAACGTTGCCCCTGGAAGAACGCAGTCTGTGGCCTGAGAAGTTGCCCGATCTGGTGGACCTATACAACCACATCCCGGTAGGTTCCACCAACTGTACCCCGGCTTACCTAATGAGGGCAAGACCTGGTAAGTTACCAGTTGACCTGGAAATGGGAGTCCTGACACCCGAGGACACTTCACCAGAAACAGACTGGGACACAGAGAGGCAGCAGCAGTACCGGAGAGTACAGGAGAGCGTGGAGCGAAGTCTCTGTCAGGCTAGGGAAAGACAAGAGAAAACTTACAACCAGTATGCTCCCGCTGTTCCCCTGGTACCCGGAGAGCAGGTCTTGAAGAGGAAGAGACGGCTCCACAAGTTGGATGACCAGTGGGAGAAGGACCCGTACACCGTACTGCCCTCAAGCCACGAGAACCCGAAGGTTTGTACCATCAGTAAAGACGGAGGGGAAACCACAGCCATTGTATCCCGGGACCACCTGAAGAAGTGTCCCGAACAACTGAGGAACCCTGAAGAGGAACAAGAAGACCATCGACCCGTAGAGGAAAGGGAAGATATGGTTAGTACTGTACTCGGGGACTTCCCTCGGTCTTGGACTCAAGTCAATGGTGCAGTTGTGGTACCCGTACTCACCTTCCTCCAACCAGCATCCCAAGCACCTACGGAGCAACAGGTAGAGCTGGAAGAACAGCCGGTCCAGGAGGCAGAAGACTCCACACAAGCAGAACAGGAGGATCAACCCTCTGCTTATAGTGAGCCTGCCGTACCCCTAGTGAGACAAAGAGCCGGTAGACAGCTGCCCAGTTTACCCTTGACAGCTCCTACACCCTGTAGCTCAGGGCCAGACAGTCAGCTCCGTAGGTCCACTAGGGCCACTAGAGGCCAGTTACCCGCACGCTGGAGGATTTGAAGTGTATAAATTGTTTTATTTATGTTTATCTGTGTATTGGTGCTTGTGTATAATTTTGTGTTTCCAGTTATTTTTAGGAATCCTTGGTGGATTTACCGGGAATCCTTGTACATAGTTGGAGCGTAACCCAGGATGGACTAGAGACTGTTAAGGACTCGGGGTAGGACAGACCCCTACCTGGTTACGTCTCCCTGTTTTGGTGAAATGGACACCTTGCTTTTCTTCAAAGACTGCACCCGGTTACGGACATGCCGTGACCACCTTTATGTGTTTCTTCTTATTGTACTGTTATTGTTGTTATATCTTGTTATGTTTTTCTAAAATATGTGTAGTCCCGGAGTACTAAATTTCACTAGGGGGGAATGTGGCACCCCAGGGGTCTGGTTTTCCACAGTAATGTAATGTTATGTCTGAGAGCAGGTGGGAGGTCCTTTGGTCAGGGATCCTGTGCATGCCACACCTCCTGCCCAGTCTTGGGAGGGGAAGAACTTCCCCTGTATAAACCCTGGGCTGAGGCAGGGTTAGTCAGTCAAGGAGAGTAGAGACAGAGAAGCAGCATAGGAAGAAACAGCAGAAGCTCATTGGGAGCAATATTACTACGAGTCAGGGGCTGGCAGCTGCTGAGCTCGCCCTGACTGAGAAGCTTTCTTACCGGACCCGGCGTCCGAGGCTGTGGGGACTAACTCTTACCCAGCAGCAGAAGCCGACCGGCAGGGGATTTCAGGTCCTCAGGCCCAGAAACCCGAAGGCACGGTCACACGCGTGGGACCAGCACCGCCATCGTGGAGCGGAAGCCATTAGAAGGCCCCGAGTCACCGGCCATACGGGTGAGCACCACACGGTACACTCAGGGACGTGGGCTACTTATATCCGCTTCTAGCAAGGTAGCCAGAAGAGTACAGTCAGTTTGGGAGGCCTACAACTCCGCCTGGCCAGGGGAGATCCCATCTGCTCAAGGACTGACCAGGCCCCGTTCACTAGCAAGTACTCCGGGAGGGTCTATCGTTGTTACCAGTAAAGACCCTGAATTACACCGCACCGTCTCTGAGTGGTTCCTGCTACCCCCATCATCCACATCTGCTGCCCTGAGGCCATACCCCTCCCGTTGGGGGTTATACCATCTACGCTGCACCATCCATCCACCGGCCTCAGCGGACTGTCCTGCAGCGGCAGCTCCATAGCTGCATTCAACGGGTGGCGTAGTCGTCCTGCATCTACCGCTGTTACATCGCCGCTCAGTTTGACTCCCTGGGCACGGACCGGGTCACCGCCACGAGACTACAACCCTCAAGAGATCCGGCTCCGGGTAAGCTCCCGCGTGCGCAACGCAGCGCGACACAGGCCCAGGGGCGCGTCATATAGCACAATCCCTTAGTATATAATGTACTCACTTATGTATAGCGCCATCCTTAGTTATATAGTTTCCTCTTTTATTATGTATAACATCCTCCCTTATTATGTACCATCCTCTCTAGCGGCTCACAGTTGGGGGATCATACAGTGTTGGGGTCAGCATACTTTACCCTGGGAGTTGAGGTGGGGTACAGTAGGGTCATTATACTGTGCATGTGGAGGAATTCACCATGGGGGTTTCATACTGTGTTTGGGGGGCCCTTTTATTGGCATCACACTTTATGGGGGCAATGAAAGAGAGATCTAGGACGTCAGCAGGAGGAAAATCACTATGTAAAGGATGGAAAGTTGTGAGATCTGATCTTTGGTGACCCCGACAATTATTTAATTTTTTTTTTTTGGGGGGGGGGCCAAATTAGAGCTTCTGCTATGGGGCCCCATGATTCCTATGCACGCCCCTGCATGGAAGGACAATAGGTGGAGGATCTCTCGGCTCCTGGTAACCGGAACACCCGGCGGAGGGTAAGTATTCAATTTGTATTATTTTTAACACATTTGGATTAGTTTAATTTGCGTTTCGCAGTGTATATTAATACATTGTGAAACTCAAAAGGGCTGTCATAGATGTCACACAGGGGAGGAGGAACAGGTTTCTTCCTCCCCTGTGTGACATCACATCCGGCTGCAGCGCCGGCATATTACCGCTGGAATTGCGCATTGTGTGAATGGTGATGCGTAATTCCAGCGGGAATAATGGGCTCCTATGTGAGAAAGTGCCGGCGCAGCTACGTAAAGAATTGCCATGGTCATTCTTTTTATGTCCACGCTTTCTCCCATTTTGAAAAGCGTGCGCAAAAAAGCACAAAAATGCGCAATGTGTGAACTTAGCCTTAGTGTGTGCTACTCTTTACTGTGGGGGGGGACGTGACGGGGGGTGAGGGTGGGCGTGACCGGGGGGGGAGACCACTGACAGTGCCTAGGGCAACAGAAACTCCAAATACGGCCCTGTATATTAATGGTACCAATGTGAGATAAAAACAGCTTTTTTAACACTTTTTTGTGAGGTTTTTATTTTTTTTCGTTTATTGTGTGGGATAATTAATATATTAATTTCCCTCCAAGGATGACATTTTTTTTGTTTTACTACTTTTGCCCAAGAAAATAAAATAAAAAATCATAGTCGTAATATTCTGAAACTCATAATCTTATTTTTCAATCAAAGGAATTGTATAATGAGCAGTAGTTTTTTTTTATTATACTATAGATAAGCAAATAAATTTGAGCTGAATTGAATTCTACTTGAGTTTTTACCAAGATTCACATTCGTCAAAATGCTTTTTTTTGGTAATTTGCTTTCTCGCGGATTCAGCAAAATGGTGGCCGTGCACCTTTGTGGGTGCATGCATAGAACCCTCCTTGACATAGAAACATGGAAGCCTTAGCCTAGAAACCAAGGGCCGGGGATTTCAGCTCTGTCAACACTGAACCACAGATGGGTGGAGGTGAGTAGCGGCGGGGAGAGAGAGATGAGTGGCAAGGTGGTTATAAGGATTTTTAGCATTTTTTACATACCGTATATTCCGGCGTATAAGACGACTTTTGAAGACTGAAAAATCTTCTGTCTAGTCTGGGGTCGTCTTATACGCCGGTAATGTTTTTGAACTTTCAGAAATTGACATGCGGGGATACTCTGGGGGTGTTAATAAGCTGCCGTGGCCGTATCCCTGCCATGTCGGAGTTAATATAAGGTGGAGGGAGTTAAAATACGGCGGCGGTAGGTCCAGACAGTCAGCGCTTCTGTGCTGAAACTGACACATCGCTGCGTATTCCCAGCTCCGGACACAGCGCAGGGCTTCTGTGCCGACAGCTTTCACTTGTCACAGAAGCGCTGCGCTGTGTCCGGAGCTGGGAAGTTCGCATCGCTTCTGTGACAATATATGAAAAGCCGGCAATTCAGCAGCGGCATAAGCCGGCACCCGACAATTTAGAATAGAAAGAATAGAGCTTCACACATAGATTAGATAGATAGAAACATGTCAGTCACATATATATGAAGTACAGTGACAGTGTTGCTTACTGTACTTGTCATTTAGTGTAAAGGATTTATTAAAACAAATAATAGTGTTTTCATGCACCGTCTCTTTAAAAAAGCCGGCCGGCAATTCAGCATCTGTACCCGACAATTTATAACAGAAAGATAGAGCATCACACATAGATTAGATAGATAGAAACATGTCAGTCACATATATATGAAGTACAGTGATAGTGTTGGTTACTGTACTTGTCATTTAGTATTAAAATAAAGGATTTATTATTAAAAAAATTGGCGTGGGGTTCCCCTTAATTTTAGGCTCTAGCGGAGGTTAAGCAGACAGCTGGGGCAGATGTTTGAAGCCTGGGAAGGGGGTAATACCCACGGAGCTTCCCAGGCTACTAATATCAGCCCCCAGCTGAATACCTAGTCTTTACTAGCTATTAAAATGGGGGACCCCCCCAAAAAAATGACGTGGGGTCCCCCCTAATTTAATAGCTAGCAAAGGCTAGGCAGACAGCTGGGGGCTGATATTAATAGCCCAGGAAGGGAGCCATGAATATTGGCCCCCTCCCAGGCTAGAAACACCAGCCGTCAGCCGCCCCAGAAATGGCGCATCCATAGGATGCGCCAATTCTGGCACTTAGCCTCGCTCTTCCACGCTGCCCTGGTGCGGTGGCAGGGGGTAATAGGGTTGGGGTTGATGTCAGCTTATAATGCCAGCTGACATCAAGCCCAGGTTAGTAATGGAGAGGCGTCTATAAGACACCCCCATTACTAACCCCATAGTCAAAGTTAAAAAAAACACAAACACCCAGAATAAAGTCCTTTAATTGAAATAAAGACACAATTCTTTATTGTTCTAAATTAAACCATACTTACCGTCACGCTAATTCCAGCTGAAGCCAACGATCTCCTGCAATAAAAGAAAAATAATAAACCAACCTCATCCTTACTTTTCCATGGTTCCCAGGACAGCTTCAGCTCTGCTACATCGAGATGACAGGCTGGACCGCAGCAGAACGCCGCCATCCAGCCTGTCATCCCGCAGACACTGAGAAGCGCAGGCATGCTTGCGCTCCTCAGTGTCTCGCTGTGACGGCATCCAGATGAGCCGACAATGAACTCAGCTCACCTCCTGGACGTCCGTCACTGACAGCGTGGGAAACTTCTACTGCGCATGCGGGGAGCAGGAGAATTTTCCCACTCTGTCAGTGACGTGCATGAGGTGAGCCGAGTTCATTGGACATGATCTCGGCTCATCTGGATGCCGTCACAGTCAGACACTGAGGAGCACAAGCATGCCTGCGCTTCTCAGTGTCTGCCGCATGGCAAGCTGAACGGCAGCGTTCTGCTGCGGTCCAGCCTGTCATGTGAATGTAGCAGAGCTGGACCGGTCCTGGGAACCATGGAAAGGTAAGGATAAGGTTGCTTTATTATTTTACTTTTATTGCAGGAGATCGTTGGCTTCAGCTGGAATGGGCGTGATGGTAAGTATGGTTTAATTTAGAACATTAAAAAATTGTGTCTTTATTTCAATTAAAGGACTTTATTCTGGGTGTTGTGTTTTTTTAATTACTTTACTAGAAATTCATGGTGGTCATGTCTAATATTGGCGTGACCCCATGAATTTCGGGCTTAGGGCCAGCTGATAATGCCAAGCTGGCCCTAACCCCTTTACTACCCAGTGAGCCACCGCACCAGGGCCCTGGATGAGTTGGGTACAGCGCCAGAAGATGGCGCTTCTATGAACGCGCCATTTTCCGGGGTGGCTGCGGACTGCAATTTGCAGCGGGGGGGGGGCCCAGAAAGCTTGGGTCTCCCTGCGCTGCAGATTCCAGCCCCCAGCTGCCTAGTTGTACCTGGCTGGACACAAAAATAGGGCGAAGCCCCACGTCTTTTTTTTTTAATTATTTCATGAAATAATTTAAAAAAAAAGGGCTTCCCTATATTGTTGTGTCCGGCCAGGTACAAATAGGCAGCTGGTGGTTGGGGGCAGCCCGTTCCTGCCTGCTGTACCTGGCTGGACACAAAAATATGGTGAAGCCCACGTCAGCATTTTTGGGAAAAATTAATTACAAAATTAATAATAATTTAGGGACTGCATCTTTATTAACCCCTCAATTGTCATTTAGTGTTAAAATAAAGGATTTTTTAAAAAGAAAATTGGCGTGGGATCCACCATCATTATAGTCTCTAGCGGAGGTTAAGCAGACGGCTGGGGCAGATGTTTGAAGTCTGGGAAGGGGGTAATACCCACGGAGCTTCCCAGGCTACTAATATCAGCCCCCAGCTGAATACCTAGCCTTTACTAGCTATTAGAATGGGGGACCCCCCCAAAAAATGACGTGGGGTCCCCCCTATTTTAATATGTTTATGAGTGACAGTTTTCCTGCTATATACCTGCATGTCATAAGAATTTAAATTAAAAAAGGACCATGTTAAATTCAAATCTGTTTTTTTTTAATTTTTACCGGTGTTTGGTATGCGTTGGAAAAGGGGTAGTCTTATACGGTGAATATATCCTAAACTCTATATTTTAACAGGAAAGTAGGGGGGTCGTCTTATACACCAGGTCGTCTTATACGCCGGAATATACGGTACTATGTTTATCATTCTGTGTGGTCTGGATAGACCTCAGAGCATATTAAGGAACATTAAATTAGTGGAGAATACCTTTTCCAAATTTCCTGGGAAAAACTGCGCAAACAGTGAATTTGAAGTTTGCCTGATCCGCTCATCTCTAATTGGAACCATTTTGGGATATATTTGAGTTTTTGCTCATTTGGATATAATTAGTGTTGAGCATTCCGATACTGAAATATCGGGTATCGACCGATATTTGCGGTATCGGAGTTCCGATACTGAGTTCTGATACTTTTAGAATATCGAATACCGGAATCGGAAGTTCCCATAATGCAATGACCAGTTTCATTTTATTCATCCAATGAGGATCCTAAGAAGTGTGGGCACATCCTGTTAGGAATGTTAACTAATGGCATGGCTGTGATTGGCTGCTGAAATGATGTCATGATGTACTATAAAAGCCGCCGCCGCCATTTTGGATTAACTCTGCTGTGAATTCAGTTAGGGACAGGACGTTGCTGTTCTGAGGGACAGTTTTATCTACCGATTTGCTTTATTGTGCTTTACCCAGGCTACTTTATAAAGCTTTCTTTTGCCTTGCAGCGCTAGTGCACAGTTCTCTGCACTGTTCACGGCTGTCTGCGAGGTCTCTGTGTGTGAGTGCAGCTCACCCTGTAGTGTGTGCTGCAGCCACGTCCGGTTGTAGTCCGCTCAGCGTGCATCACTGCCTCATACATTGTGCTTTTTTGCATTATTGCTGCTCATTTTTCCTGATTTCTCCTATTAGTGTGGTTCCATCCTTATTCAGCTAAATTGCTTCTAAACACACTATATAGGAGTAGACAGAGGAGCCTTTCTGCAGCCTTGTGCCCTGCAGCCCCAGCCAGATTAGTATTAGCCTATTTTTTGTAGCCTCATCTATTGCATTGTAAGTTACCTTCTTGCATTGTAATAGCTCCAAAAAGTTTGTGATACTATCGGTTTTACATCTTTGGGCACATCCAGTGTCTTTTTGTGAAAAAAACGTAAATAAAGTTCACCAAACACTCCACTTTACAGTTGTGTAGGCCACATTAGCTCATATTAAAGTCTAGTCCACACTTTATAAAATTTGTGTTTCTTATACCTGTTAGCAGCTGTTCAGGAATAAGCACACTAAGCCCTTAGTACTTTTCTGCCTACCTTTATCAGTCTACCAAGATGAAGAAGGCAGGGAGTAAGGCATGTGGTCGTGGTCATGGGCGTGGAGCTTCTGCAGGGAGAGGACGTGGGGATTCTGTGCCTGCAGGGAGAGGACGTGGGGATTCTGTGCCTGCTGCGGGCACCAGTGACTCAGCATCCCTCAGTTTTAGCAGGCAACAGTCCTTTATGAGCAGCTTTGTAGGAGCTTGCTGTACCCCACTGCTGCGGGAGGACCAAATTGAAGCTGTTGTCGGATGAATGGCAGCTAACGCATCGACTTCAATTAGTTCCAGATCCTCTCAGGTCCTGAGCACTGAAGAGCACCCATCTGTCTCTTCACCACCTGCCAAATTGCCCAGGCAGTCAGAGAGCCCTGGACAGGAGCCATCTCTACTTCTGTTCTCTGAATCTCTTGGCTTGGAAAGAGGGGGCCAGCCAAGCAGAATTCTAGAATTAGAAGAAGAGGTAGTATGCAGTGATGCACAACCGCTTTGTCTCTCTGAATCTGAAGAGGCGGGTGGGCCAGTGCCTATGGTCAGCACACCTCAGTACGCATCTGATGATGACACTCAGTTGCCACTTTCTGGTGCGTACTGTGCTCTCGAGACTACCCAGGAGAAGCAGTTGTTTGAAGAGGGTAGTGTAGATGATGAGGTCCTTGACCCATCATGGCGTGAGGTACAGAAAGGTGGTGGGAACAGCCCAAAAAGGAGGGAGAGGGAGGGGGCAGACTTGGCTGCCTGTAGCCTCCACTTTGGCACCCATTTGGAGCATGCATCTTCCAAAACCCAAAACGGGCGCTCCCAAGACTTGCAGTGCCTGGTCCTTTTTTGACACAGTTGCAGATGACATTTGCTTTGTCAAATGCAAGCTGTGTAATCAGAAAGTGAAAAGAGGGAAAAGTGTCAGCAACCTCAATACCACAAACATGTGGAAACATGTGCGGACCAAGCACGTGGTGGAGTTACAAAAACACACTGAAGACCTAGGCCAACCTACAGCGCCACCTATCACCTCTTCAGCTCGTGTTGTAGCCTCTTCCTCCAGCTCACACACAGCTGGTTCGGCTTCCTCACAGGATCGCCATGGATGAACCTCTGGCACTGTTGAACAGAGACACAGTGTCATTCCACCCACAGCACCACGTTCCCTGTCATCCTCACACTCCCAGGCCAGTCTACAGCCATCGTTAGCACAGGCATGGGAGAAAAGGCGCCCATACTCGGCAAACCACCCCCGAGCACAGGCTCTGAATGCTGGCATTGCAAAACTACTGGCCCTTGAAATGCTATCATTCAGGCTGGTGGAGACTGACACCTTCCGTAACTTGATGGCATTGGCAGTCCCACAATACAACGTGCCCAGCCGCTTTTATTTCAGCAGGCAAGCCGTCCCTGCCCTGCAACAGCATGTGGAGGGAAAAATTAAACATGCGCTACCAAACGCCGTCAGTAGCAAGGTCCACCTGACCACCGATGCGTGGACCAGTAAGCATGGACAGGGACGATACCTTTCCCTCACTGCCCATTGGGTAAATGTTATGGAGCCGGGTACAGATCTTGAGAGTGGCGCTGTACGTGTTCTGCCAACTCCAAGGATTGCAGGAATCCATTCTCTACACATTGACTCCTCCTCATACTCCAGTTCCTCTGAATCAGAACTGCAGGAGCCGTCACGGTCTACCTCCACATCGACCCGTGAACGGTTACCTGTTACGACCGATATGAGCACAGCCGTGGCCAAACGTCAACAGGCCGTATTGAAATTAATTTCTTTGGGGAATCGAAGCCACACAGTGCAGGAGCTCTGGAATGCCATCAAGCAGCAGAGCGACGTGTGGTTTGTGCCAGCGAATCTCCAGCCAGGCATGGTAGTGTGTGACAATGGCCGAAATCTGGTGGCAGCTCTGAGCCTAGGCAACCTCACTCACATCCCATGTCTGGCACATGTGCTCAACTTGGTCGTGCAGAGTTTTTTGAGGAACTATCCTGATCTTGATGCACTGCTGCACAAGGTCCGCATAGAGTGCGCTCACTTGCGGCGTTCCAGCATCGCAAGATCGCGCATTGCAGCTCTGCAGCGCCGATTACGCCTTCCGGAATATTGCATCATATGTGACCTACCCACCAGGTGGAATTCAACGTTACATATGTTGGAGAGGTTGTGTGAGCAGCAGGCAGCAGTAATGGAGTACCAGCTGCAGCAGGCGCAAACAAGTCGCACTGCACGCCGTTCACACTTCACCACCACTGAGTGGGCCTCTATGAAGGACATCTGCCACGTTTTGCATGCCTTTGATTATTCCACGCGGATGGCAAGTACAGATTATGTACTAGTCAGCATGACTATCCCCCTTATCTGCCTGCTTGAAAAAACACTGCAAGCACTAAGGGAGGAGGTTTTGGAAGAGGTGAAGGATGAGGAGTCACAAATGCCATCTGCTTCTGTACAGTCTGCGCAACGTGGTTCCTCACAAAGGCCTAGGCAGGGAACACTTTGTGAGGAAGATGAGGAGGAGTCAATGGAGGAGGAAGACATCTGTCCAGAGGAGGGAGGTACACAATACTCTAGTAGTCAGTATTTAGAGCGAGGGTGGGGTGATGCAAATCAGGCAGAGATCACACCTCAAGCAGGGGACAGCGTTTCTTGGCCAGTTGGCAGTCTGCAGCACATGGTTGATTTCATGCTGCAGTGCCTGAGAAACGACCGCCGCATCGCCTACATTCTCAACACGGCTGATTATTGGGAGTCCACCCTCCTAGATCCTCGCTACCGGGACAACTTACAAAGCCTCATAACACCGTTGAACCGGGAGCGTAAAATGCGGGAGTACCAAGACACACTGGTGCATTCCATCATGTTCTCCATTCCACCCGAGAGCAGTACTGCTAGTGCTTTACAAAGCAGCTCAGAGCTTCGAGGCAGTGGAGGAAGCTCTGCACAAAGAGGGAGCAGAAGCAGAGCCTCAGCACAAGGCAAGACCAGTATGGCCCAAATGTGGCAAAGTTTTGTGTCCCCGCCACAAATGTCTACACCATCACAGACGGCTCCAGTCAGCAGGAGGCAACGTTTCCGTCAGATGGTGACAGACTACATGTCTTGCCCTCTCAGTGTACTCCTAGACGCCTCTTCCCCCCTCAAGTTTTGGGTCTCTAAGCTGGATACATGGCCAGAGCTTAGCCAGAATGCATTGGAGGTGCTGGCTTGCCCTGCTGCTAGTGTATTATTGAAACGCAGCTGTTCCCCTGCTGTGTGTCCGGCAATTTCTCCTGCTCTGTCCACATTCACACTAATACTGATTTTAAACTTGCTCCAATTAGGCCTCTGGCTCCTCTGTTTTCAGTATTTACCCTGGCCTCCAACACCGACAGTTGCTGCTCAGAAGTGCCGTCTGCACAGTCAACACTTGCTCCAGTGTTATTGGGGTTCAGTAACGTCAGCTGTTCCCCTGCTGTGTGTCCGGCAATTTCTCCTGCTCTGTCCACATTCACACTTTTACTGATTTTAAACTTGCTCCAATTAGGCCTCTGGCTCCTCTGTTTTCAGTATTTACCCTGGCCTCCAACACCACCAGTTGCTGCTCAGAAGAGCCGTCTGCACAGTCAACACTTGCTCCAGTGTTATTGGGGTTCAGTAACGTCAGCTGATCCCCTGGTGTGTGTCCGGCAATTTCTCCTGATCTGTCCACATTCACACTACTACTGATTTTAAACTTGCTCCAATTAGGCCTCTGTCTGGCTCCTCTCTGTTTTCAGTATTTACCCTGGGCTCCAACACTGCCAGTTGCTGCTCAGAAGTGCCGTCTGCACAGTCAACACTTGCTCCAGTGTTATTGGGGTTCAGTAACGTCAGCTGTTCCCCTGCTGTGTGTCCGGCAATTTCTCCTGCTCTGTCCACATTCACACTACTACTGATTTTTAACTTGCTCCAATTAGGCCTCTGTCTCCTCTGTTTTCAGTATTTACCCTGGGCTCCAACACCGCCAGTTGCTGCTCAGAAGTGCCGTCTGCACAGTCAACACTTACTCCAGTGTTATTGGGGTTCAGTAACGTCAGCTGATCCCCTGCTGTGTGTCCGGCAATTTCTCCTGCTCTGTCCACATTGACACTACTACTGATTTTAAACTTGCTCCAATTAGTCCTCTGTCTGGCTCCTCTCTGTTTTCAGTATTTTCCCTGGGCTCCAACACCGCCAGTGTCTGCTCAGAAGTGCCGTCTGCACAGTCAACACTTGCTCCAGTGTTATTGGGGTTCAGTAACGTCAGCTGTTCACCTGCTGTGTGTCTGGCAATTTCTCCTGCTCTGTCCACATTGACACTACTACTCATTTTAAACTTGCTCCAATTAGACCTCTGTCTGGCTTCTCTCTGTTTTCAGTATTTACCCTGGGCTCCAACACCGCCAGCTGCTGCTCAGAAGTGCCATCTGCACAGTCAACACTTGCTCCAGTGTTATTGGGGCTCAGTAACGTCAGCTGATCCCCTACAGTCATGGCCAAAAGTATTGAGAATGAGACAAATAGTAATTTTTCCAAAGTTTACTGCTTCATTTTTTGTAATGGCAATTTGCATATACTCCTGAATGTCAAAGAGTGATCAGCTTAACAGCAATTACTGTACTTGCAAAGTCAATATTTGCCCAGAAAATGAACTTTAACCCCCAAAACACATTTCAACATCATTGCAGTCCTGCCTTAAAAGGAGCAGCTAACATCGTTTTAGTGATTGATCCATTAACACAGGTGTGGGTGTTCATGAGGACTGGGCTGGCGATCAATCAGTCATGATTAAGTAAGAATGACATCACTGGACACTTTAAAAGGAGGCTGATTCTTGGTATCATTGTTTCTCTTCAGTTAACCATGGTTATCTCTAAAGAAACACGTGCAGCCATCATTGCACTGCACAAAAATGGCCTAACAGGGAAGAGTATCGCAGCTACAAAGATTGCACCTCAGTCAAAAATCTATCGCATCATCAAGAACTTCCAGGAGAGAGCTTCCATTGTTGTCAAAAAGGCTCCAGGGCGCCCAAGAAAGACCAGCAAGCGCCAGGACCATATCTTAAAACTGTTTCAGCTGTGGGATCGGACTACCAGCAGTGCTGAGCTTGCTCAGGAATGGCAGCAGGCTGGTGTGAGTGCTTCTGCATTCACTGTGAGGCGGAGACTCTTTGAGCAAGGGCTGGTTTCAAGGAGGGCAGCAAAGAAGCCACTTCTCTCCAGAAAAAACATCAGGGACCGACTGATATTCTGCAAAAGGTACAGGGAGTGGACTGCTGAGGACTGGGCAAAGTCATTTTCTCTGATGAATCCCCTTTTCGATTGTTTGGGACATCTGGAAAACAGCTTATTCGGAGAAGAAGAGGTGAGCGCTACCACCAGTCTTGTCTCATGCCAACTGTAAAGCATCCTGAAATCATTCATGTGTGGGGTTGCTTCTCAGCCAAGGGAATCGGCTCACTCACAGTCTTGCCAAAAACACAGCCATGAATAAAGAATGGTACCAGAATGTCCTCCAAGAGCAACTTCTCCCAACCGTTCAAGAGCAGTTTGGCGCCCAACAATGCCTTTTCCAGCATGATGGAGCACCTTGCCATAAAGCAAAGGTGATAACTAAATGGCTCATGGAACAAAACATAGAGATTTTGGGTCCATGGCCTGGAAACTCCCCAGATCTTAATCCCATTGAGAATTTGTGGTCAATCATCAAGAGACGGGTGGACAAACAAAAACCAACAAATTCTGGCAAAATACAAGCATTGATTATGCAAGAATGGACTGCTATCAGTCAGTATTTGGTCCAAAAGTTGATTGAGAGCATGCCAGGGAGAATTACAGAGGTCTTGAAGAAGAAAGGGCAACACTGCAAATATTGACTTGCTGCATTAACTCATTCTAACTGTCAATATAGCCTATTGGTACTCATAATATGATTGCAATTATATTTCTGTATGTGATATAAACATCAGACAAACACTAATAAAAACCAGAGGCCAGCAGATCATGTGAAAATATAATTTTGGTGTCATTCTCAAAACTTTTGGCCATGACTGTACTGTCTGTCCGGCAATTTCTCCTGCTCTGTCCACATTCACACTACTACTGGTTTTAAACTTGCTCCAATTAGTCCTCTGGCTCCACTTTGTTTTTAGTATTTACCCTGGGTTCCAGCACCACCAGCTGTTTCCCTGCAGTGTCTTTGGCACGGGTACCCCCTCCTCCTGCCCAGCCTGGTTCCAGCACGCTAGCTGTTTCCGGGTAGTGTCAACGTCACTTTGCCTCCAATACGTTGTCCTGTCATGTTGCGGTCGGGTTAGCCGACTCTATGGTGCCTGCAGTTTAGGTGACTCCTATGTGGGCTGCGGGATCTGGCAATGAAGGCTGGTTCCATAGTGCCAATAGGACAAGCACGACCTGTAGGACTGTGGGTTTCGGTAACTCCGGACGGCTCGCGGCCTTGCACCTTTTTATTCATGTGTACCTTCTGCTACCCATCCGGGTTCCAGTACCGTTAGCTGGTTCTCGGCAGTGCCTTTGGCTTAGGTGCCTCCTTCTCGGTTTCCGAGTTCCGCCAACGTCTGCTGGTCCTTGGTAGTGCTTTCTGGCACAGGTACCTCCTGCTTAGTAACCGGGTTCCAGTACCATCAGCTGGTCCTCGGTATTTCAATTGGCTCTTGTACCTTCTGCTACCCATCCTCGTTCCAGTACCGTCAGCTGGTTCTCGACAGTGTCTTTGGCACGGGTACTCCCTCCTGCCCAGCCTGGTTCCAGCACACCAGCAGTTTCCGGGTAGTGTCAACGTCACTTTGCCTCCAATACGTTGTCCTGTCATGTTGCGGTCGGCTTAGCTGACTCTATGGTGCCTGCAGTTTAGGTGACTCCTATGTGGGCTGCAGGATCTGGAAATGAAGGCTGGTTCCATAGTGCCAATAGGACAAGCACCCCCTGTAGGACTGTGGGTTTCGGTAACTCCGGACGGCTCGCGGCCTTGCACCTTTTTTTTTCATGTGTACCTTCTGCTACCCATCCAGGTTCCAGTACCGTTAGCTGGTTCTCGGCAGTGCCTTCGGCTTAGGTGCCTCCTTCTCGGTATCCAAGTTCCACCAACGTCTGCTGGTCCTTGGTAGAGCTTTCTGGCACAGGTACTTCCTGCTTAGTAACCGGGTTCCAGTACCATCAGCTGGTCCTCGGTAGTTCCATTGGCTCTTGTACCTTCTGCTACCCATCCGGGTTCCAGTACCGTTAGCTGGTCCTCGGCAGTGCCTTTGGCTTAGGTGCCTCCTTCTCGTTTTCCGAGTTCCACCAACGTCTGCTGGTCCTTGGTAGTGCTTTCTGGCACAGGTACCTCCTGCTTAGTAACCGGGTTCCAGTACCATCAGCTGGTCCTCGGTAGTTCCATTGGCTCTTGTACCTTCTGCTACATTTCCAAGTTCAAGCTTTTTGAAATGGTTTTTGGTAATCACTCTGGATCTCCCGGATGACGACCCTGAAGACGACGACCCTGAAAACCACCCCGAAGAAGACGAGGACCCCGAAGACGACAACCCTGAAGATGACGACCCTGAAGACCACCCTGAAGAAGACGAGGACCCCGAAGACGACAACCCTGAAGACGATGACCCTGAAGACCACCCCGAAGAAGACGAGGACCCCGAAGATGACGACCCTGAAGGCCACCCCGAAGAAGACGACGACCCCGAAGACGACGACCCTGAAGACCACCCAGAAGAAGACGACGACCCTGAAGACGACGACCCTGAAGTCCAGCCCGAAGAAGATGAGGACCCTGAAGACGACGACCCCTAAGACAACCCCGAAGAAGATGAGGACCCCGAAGACGACCCCAAAGACGATGACCCTGAAGACCACCCCAAAGAAGACCAAGAAGATGACCCTGAAGAAGATGACCAAGAGGACAAAGAACAAGAAGACAACCAACAAGATACAGAAGAACAAGAGACAGAAGACCAAGAAGCAGAAGAACAAGAAGCTGCAAAACAAAAAGCAGAAGAACATTAAGCATAAGATTAAAAATCAGAGCAAAAGATATTATCTAAATTATAAGCAGAAGAAGACTAAGCAGTGTATGGGGGTGAGTCCGTTTCTCCTCGTGGTGCCCCTGGAAAATACCTGCTGCTGCTGGCCAAACTGAACGCGGACAAACCCTTTTGTAAATCTTTTGTGACAGGCAGAACGGAAGGTGTAATCTTCAAACTTTTATAGATAACAACTACAGGAATGCCTGTCACAAATAAGAATATGATGAAGAAGAAGAATATGAAGAAGATGAAGAAATAGAATATGAAGAAGAATAATAGTTGAATAAGAAGAATATGAAGAATGTAAGAAAAAAGAATAATAGGAAGATGGTGAAGAAGAAGAAATTGAATAAGGTGAGGAATAAGTTGATGAAAAAGATGCTGATGCTGAGGATGATGAAGGAGAAAGTGTGGGAGAAGTAAAAAAGAAGGTGAAGAGCATGGAAGTAGTGAAACATAAATATCTGACAAAATATAAAAAAGCTTAACATAGTCAATATCTTTGTAACTCCGAACATCTTAAAAAAAAATTAATTCCTGCTATTCCATTTGATTGGGCTAAACCTCTATGCCCTTAATGTCTCCACCACCTCCCCCAATACATTCTACATTATTCTTAGTTGTTTTCCTTCATGTAGAATTAACCTACAAGGAAAGAAAGGGTTTATTTTCATTCCGATATTTCTGTCCTATTGACTTGCATTGATTTCCGGTATCGGAATCGGCGATATCCGATATTTTTTGGGTATCGGTCCGATCCAATCCGACCCGATATTTCCCGATATCGGAAGGTATCGCTCAACACTAGATATAATACATATTCTGTTGCTGAAATGTCACATACTTGGTCATGCCCCCTCAATGTGAAGCTTTGACTACTTTTTGAAAGTTAACAGAGGTGACCAGAACTGGCATAAAAAGGCCAAAAGTTGCAAAACATTTGTGCAGCTAATAGTGGTGCAAACATTTTACAACAGTTCATATAGTTTTACTCCAGTATTCTGGCAAAAATGGCTTGATTAATTAGGAACTATTAGTCTAAAACATTTTACCTATTTCTCGCCTATATCATATATCACAACTGCATCAATACATGTGTTTTTTTCGTTCCGTTAAACTTACAGTAAAGTAAATAGTGCATGATGTGGTTAACACAGAGCTGCCGACCTACATCATATGAAACTATCTCAGACACATGGAAAATATTTTTAACCAAGACAAGAAATGTGTTTTCTGATTGTTAAGATATGTGTTTTTTACTCTGTGACACGTAATGGGTACAACTATTTATGTGTCACACCTGGAATATATGAAAAAAAGCATTTTAACACTAGCGATGATGGTGCCAGGTATCGAACCTCGACCAATCGGATATTGGTGACCTATCCTAAGAATGTGGTGTCTTGAGCTAAAACCCCCTTCTACAAGGTTTATGTGCCCTAAGAGGACATACAATATAAGTATTGCCAAAGTGAGGTGGCTTTAATTGATCGATGCATTTTATAATTTTTAAAAACTTGATATTTTTTGTTTTTCATAAGCCGTGTGGCTTGTGAGCATCTGATGATCATGTGTATGTTTTACTCATCAACCACAAAATGATTGTTCCGCTGATATCGAGATGCACTCAGCCCACATTCTGGTGGGTTTCCTGTATGCTGTGAGCATGGCAGGAAGCCATGTAACTTTCTTACCAGCATTTGCAGATTTTACTGATCTATTAATGTTTTTTCTTTAGTAACGTCAAGCATAATGTTAAATAACAATGGCAAAAATACAGTAAATACAGATAAATATGACCCAAGAAGGTGGCTGTATTCCTTGGATTCTCTACTTACCTTTGGTGCACGCTATGAAAGAAATTTCTGGTAGGCCATGGCAGAAAAACATCAAAATGTTTGTATACAAATATACACCTATGCACTTTTACTTTACAGAGGTGTAGCTAGGGGTTCAGCTCAGGGGGGAGGCAAATCTTTTTAACAGGCCCGCAACCAGGTAACCATGATAAAACTATGGTGGCACAGTCTAATAGTGGGGAACTTCAGAAGATGACCATACTGTTACTGAAAATACGTTTTGATACCAAGACCAACACTGTTATTAGCACAATATGGTGACCACCATATAGTGTTAGATACCAGTCCTGTAAAGCATACAAGTGATTACTGTACAGTTACATATAGTGACTTACAGGTGATATACAGTGGTGGCCAAAAGTATTGGCACCCCTGCAATTCTGTCAGATAATACTCAGTCTCTTCCTGAAAATGATTGCAATCACAAATTCTTTGGTATTATTATCTTCATTTAATTTGTCTTCAATGAAAAAACACAAAAAGAATTGTCCTAAAGCCAAATTGGATATAATTCCACACCAAACCTAAAAAGGGGGGTGGACAAAAGTATTGGCACTGTTTGAAAAATCATGTGATGCTTCTCTAATTTGTGTAATTAACAGCACCTGTAACTTACCTGTGGCACCTAACAGGTGTTGGCAATAACTAAATCACACTTGCAGCCAGTAAACATGGATTAAAGTTGACTCAACCTCTGCCATGTGTCCTTGTGTGTACCGCATTGAGCATGGAGAAAAGAAAGAAGACCAAAGAACTGTCTAAGGACTTGAGAAACCAAATTGTGAGGAAGCATGAGCAATCTCAAGGCTACAAGTCCATCTCCAAAGACCTGAATGTTCCTGTGTCTTCCGTGCGCAGTGTCATCAAGAAGTTTAAAGCCCATGGCACTGTGGCTAACCTCCCTAGATGTGGACGGAAAAGAAAAATTGACGAGAGATTTCAACGCAAAATTGTGCGGATGGTGGATAAAGAACCTCGACTAACATCCAAACAAGTTCAAGCTGCCCTGCAGTCCGAGGGTACAACAGTGTCAGCCCCTACTATCCGTCGGCGTCTGAATGAAAAGGGACTGTATGGTAGGATACCCAGGAAGACCCCATTTTTACCCCGAGACATAAAAAAGCCAGGCTGGAGTTTGCCAAAACTTACCTGAGAAAGCCTAAAATGTTTTGGAAGAATGTTCTCTGGTCAGATGAGACAAAAGTAGAGCTTTTTGGGAAAAAGCATCAACATAGAGTGTACAGGAAAAAAAGAGAGGCATTCAAAGAAAAGAACACGGTCCCTACAGTCAAACATGGCGGAGGTTCCCTGATGTTTTGGGGTTGCTTTGCTGCCTCTGGCACTGGACTGCTTGACCGTGTGCATGGCGTTATGAAGTCTGAAGACTACCAACAAATTTTGCAGCATAATATAGGGCCCAGTGTGAGAAAGCTGGGTCTCCCTAAGAGGTGATGGGTCTTCCAGCAGGACAATGACCCAAAACACACTTCCAAAAGCACTATAAAATGGTTTGAGAGAAAGCACTGGAGACTTCTAAGGTGGCCAGCAATGAGTCCAGACCTGAATCCCATAGAACACCTGTGGAGAGATCTCAAAATGGCAGTTTGGAGAAGGCACCCTTCAAATATCAGGGACCTGGAGCAGTTTGCCAAAGAATAATGGTCTACAATTCCAGCAGAGCATTAAAGAAACTCATTGATGGTTACCGGAAGTGGTTGTTCGCAATTATTTGTTGCGCAACCAAGTATTAGGCTGAGGGTGCCAATACTTTTGTCTGGCCCATTTTTGGAGTTTTGTGTGATTGATTTTTGCTTCATTCGCTTTTGTGTTTTTTCCTTGCAAGCAAATTAAATCAAGATAATAATACCAAAGAATTTGTGATTGCAATCATTTTCAGGAAGAAACTGAGTATTATCTCACAGAATTGCAGGGGTGCCAATACTTTTGGCCACCACTGTACTTTCTGATGGAGTTATTCACTTTTCCTGTCTTTTTCATCTTGCCAGAATCAAAATTAGAACTTCTTTTAGCCACAGCTCATCTACAGATCTTACAACAAAGACGTATTTGACTTCTTACATTTCCAGCACCTTCCCCATCTATTCATAACCTCTATAAATACCTCATCTTATTGTCTCCCCCATAGTGATGAGTGAACGCGCTCGCCACTACTCGGTACTCGCCCGAGCATCATGGTGCTCGACAAGCTCGGCGAGTATTTCCGGGTTGTTCGGGCGGGAGCTCGGGTCTCTACCCTGCATGTTTGGCGCTCTTTACAGAGCCAATAAACATGCAGGTATTGCCTGCCATGCACTGTAATGCCGTAGCCTTGTTGGTTGTGGGCATTACATTGATTGGCTGGCCGCACAGCGTCATCAGGTCTATATCAGACCAGGCGCCGCCATGCTCGTCACAGTCACTCCGGATCAGACAGTGTAGGGAGAGGTGCTGCTGCGTCAGGGATAGATTTTCTTGTGTATTATGTAGTGTAGGGAGAAAAACCGTATATTACACATATCCATCTTAACAACAGTCCTTTTGAGGACTAACTAATCCATCTGCAGAGTTATCAGGCAGGCAGTGTATATAGGCAGGCAGGGTATATAACAGACTGCAGTGCACATAGGACAAGAGGCTCCATTCCAGTTCTGCCTTCTGCTGTTATATTTCTAGAAATAGGCCCAGGTCTCAGAAGCCAGGAATAATTTTTTTCCATCTTAATCCTCATAATTTGCTTAAAAAGCAATCCAGAGAACACGGTTTTTCTGCGCCATTTGCTTGTTGGCACTGCAGAATATAGCCAGGTCCTTTCCATATTACAGCGCTAAAAATCCAGCTATTTAAAACTCTGTTTTCTCCGTCACACGGATCACATATACGTTTTCATAAAATACTGCCATTTATGGCCTGCATAAAAAAATTTTTTCAGTGTGTCAGCAAAGTTTTTGACACTGGTTTGCTGTTCAAAACAGTTACCTACAGGCCAGGTATTTAAAACTGTGTTTTCTCCGTCACACAGATTACATATATGTTTTCAGAAAATACTGCTATTTCTGGCCTCCATTAAAAAAAATTTTCAGTGTCTCAGTGAAGCAATTCACAGCAGTTTGCTGTTCAAACTACTTACCTACAGGCCAGGTATTTAAAACTGTTTTTTTCTGCGTCACACGGATCACATATACGTTTTCAGAAAATACTGCTATTTTTGGCCTCCATTAAAAAAAAATTTCAGTGTGTCAGTGAAGCAATTCACAGCAGTTTGCTGTTCAAACTACCGTATTTTTGGGACTATAAGACGCACTTTGTTCCTCCAAAATTTTGGAGGATAATGGGGGGTGCGTCTTATAGTCCGAATGTTGGGGGGGTGTATATTTATGTGTGGTGTGGGGGGAGCGTACAGCCTACACTGTCCCCGCTGCTAAAGAAAATGAATATGCAGTGCTCCCCACGCCCATGCACTGAATATTCATAATCCTTAATAGCGGTACACAGTGTAGCCGCGCTGCGGCTCCTGCTCTGCCGGAATCGCCTGTGCCCGCTGTTAAAGGGCATGAATATTCAACCTCTCTCCACGCCCATGGGCATGGGGAGGGGGTGAATACTCATGCCCTTTAACCGGTTCAGGACCGCCCACTGTACATAAACGTCGGCGCTGCCTGGGCTCTGTGCAACGCCGACGTTTAAAAACGGTGGGTGGTCCCGCAGCGCTCAGGACCCCCAGGGTCCTGCTAGCGCTGCGGTACCGGTTCAGAGCGATAGCTCTGACATGTGGCATCATGGGGACCTGATTGGATCAGGTCCCCATGATGTTAACCTGTTCCTATCTTCTAGATGCCGTGATCCATAGCGATCGCGGCATTTAAAAGATAGGGACAGCCGGTGGTCGGCCCACATACCTGTCAGCGGCGGGGGTCCCGGTGCTGTGACCTCTGACATCATCGAGACCTGATTGGCTCAGGTCTCGATGATGTCAGCGTCACACCAGCCAATCAGAGAGATCACCAGGGAAGTTTGTTTTAGCAACAAACTTTCCCGGGCGATCTGCCTGATAAATGCAGTTTCTCCTCCGATCTCAGTGAGAGAGCAGAGGAGAAACAGTGTGACAAGAGCTGTGAGCCTTGCCACTGTGAAAGTAAAAAAATAAAAAAATAAAAAAGAAAGTAAGAGTTAGGGTTAGTGAGTCTGTCAGATCAGTCAGTCCTGTCAGATCAGTCCAGTCAGATCTGTCAGTCCTGTCAGATCTGTCAGTCAGATCTGTCAGTCCTGTCAGATCTGTCAGTCAGTCCTGTCAGTCCTGTCAGATCTGTCAGTCAGTCAGTCCTGTCAGATCTGTCAGTCAGTCAGTCCTGTCAGATCTGTCAGTCAGTCAGTCCTGTCAGATCTGTCAGTCAGTCAGTCCTGTCAGATCTGTCAGTCAGTCAGTCCTGTCAGATCAGTCCGGTCAGTCCAGTCCGGTCCCGTCCTTTCAGTCCGGTCCGTTCAGTCCAGTCAAAAAATATAAAAATAAAATGGCCCGTCAGACTTATACCGCAGAGGAGGTGTATGCCCTGCTGTGTTCTGACACTGATGACAGCGCAATCTCAGATGGAGATATGGATTTTGAGGGCTTTAGTAGCGGCGACACTGAGAGCCCAGAAATGAGCAGTGATTCTGTTCCATCCTCAAGCCCAAGGACCAGTACAGCAATAGGGGCAAATAGCGCTACTGGAGAAACGTCTCCAAATCAGGGAACACTGCCCAGTACAAGCGCTGTCCCTGCTACTAGTGAATTGGCGCACGCCAGTGTACAAGGGGCATTGCCACATGATCTAGCATTTCCCAGATGGGAGGCTTCAGATTCGGCTGCTCCATTCAGCCCTGATTTCAACGCCATTCCTGGTATAAATGTGGAGGTGGAAGATTTTGGACCAATTTATTTTTTTAATTTGTTTTTTACAGACAGCTTGCTAGAGCATATTGTCGTGCAAACAAATTTATACGCGTCCCAATTCATAAGCCAGAATCCCCGATCTTACTATGCTAGGGCAAATTTATGGACACCAACTAATGTCCCGGAAATAAAAAAATTTTTAGGACTTACATTTGCCATGGGGCTTGTTAAAAAACCGAGCATTCGATCCTACTGGTCCAACCACCCTGTTCAAGCCACCCCTATGTTTTCAGTCATTCTGCCTAGGACCCGTTATGAAATGCTCATGCGGTTTTGGCATTTTAACGACAATAGTCAATGCCTGCCCAGAAATGCCCCAGAACATGACAGGTTATATAAAATTAGACCCATCATTGAAAATTTGTCAGAAAAATTTTTAAGCCTCTACACCCCAACACAAAATATTTCTATAGACGAGTCCCTTGTAAAATTCAAAGGAAGACTGCACCTCAAGCAATTTATCCCATCTAAAAGGGCAAGGTTTGGAATAAAGCTCTATAAAATGTGCGAAAGTTCAACCAGATACACATCCGCTTTTCGCATATATGAGGGGAAAGATAGCCAACTAAACCCACCAGGATGCCCTACTTATCTGGGGACATCTGGAAAAATTGTTTGGGAGCTGATAAGTCCATTTTTTCAAAAAGGCTACAATCTATATGTGGACAATTATTACACCAGCATACCCCTATTTAAAAGTCTGGTTGAACACAACATCGGGGCTTGTGGGACCATCCGTAAAAACCGTCAGGGGTTTCCACAACCATTGGTCAACCAAAAGTTTCAAAAGGGGCAGTCAGGGGCTGTACGCAACGGAGAGCTGCTTGCCCTGAAATATAGGGATAAGAGGGATATTTTTGTCCTCAGCTCGATCCACACAGATGCCACAAGGGCCACTGTAGAACTAGGATCCACCACTCCGAAGCAAAAACCTGTGTCAGTCATTGACTACAACAAACACATGGGGGGTGTGGACCTTGCAGACCAGGTTCTACAGCCATACCAGGTATCAAGAAAGTCCTATACCTGGTATAAAAAGTTGGTTATTTATTTGTTTCAGGTGGCCACATACAATTCTTTTGTGTTGTACAAAAAAGCAGGAAATTCAGATCCTTTTCTTGATTATCAAGAAAAGGTAATTGAAAATCTTGTCTTTCAAAGTGTTAGCCCCGCTCATCCATTAGAATCTGAGGATGTGAAAAGACTCACTGAGCGACATTTTATTGCACTTATTCCAGCAACGGAAACAAGAAGGAACCCCCAGAAAAGATGTCGTGTATGTACTAAGAGAGGAATGAGGCGTGATACCCGCTACTATTGCCCACAATGCCCATCATTGCCAGCCTTATGCGTCACTGACTGCTTTAAAATCTTCCACACAGAACCACGTTTTTAAACTGTAAAAATGTATCCCAATTTGTCATTCAAACATTTGGTTCATTTAGTGAATGACACATTCGAGTAGAGCTCACTTAATTTCCAGGGGGGGTTCTCCAGAATCTAAACCTTCCATTGCGTGCTTGTTTCTGGAAATCATCCATTGAGTTAAAATGGTCACTAAACCCATAGATGAATTCCCAGAGGGGTTTCATTTCCAAAATGGGGTCACTTCAGGGGGGATTCTTTAGCTCTGGTACTCTGAAAAGTGCCAGAACAGCATAATCCCCCCTGAAGTGACCCCATTATAGAAATGACACCTCTGTGGGAATTCATCTATGGGTTTAGTGACCATTTACCTATCTACTTATTTTCCCACCACTAGATTAATTTATACAGAGGAGTAGATTGTAAAATTCGGTCACTTGTTGTGGGTTTCCTCTGTTTAGGCACCTCAGGGGCTCTCCAAATGCAACATGGCGTCCGCTATCCATTCCAGTCAAATTTCCATTCCAAAAGTCAAATGGCGCTCCTTACCTTCCAAGCCATGCCGTGCGCCCAAACAGTGGCTTTGCACCACATATGGGGTATCAGCGTGCTCAGGAGAAATTGCACAACACATTTTGGGGTCCATGTTTTCTGGCTGCCCTTGTGAAAATTAAAAATTTGAGGCTAAAGTAGCAGTTTTGTGTTAAAAATGTGTTTTTTTATTTTCACACTTCAACATTATAAAATTCTGTGAAGCTCCTGGGGGTTCAAGGTGCTCACCACACATCTAGATAAGTTCCTTGAGGGGTCTAGTTTCCAAAATGGGGTCACTTGTTGGGGGTTTCCTCTGTTTAGGCACCTCAGGGGCTCTCCAAATGCAACATGGCGTCCGCTATCCATTCCAGTCAAATTTCCATTCCAAACGTCAAATGGCGCTCCTTACCTTCCAAGCCATGCTGTGCGCCCAAACAGTGGCTTTGCACCACATATGGGGTATCAGCGTGCTCAGGAGAAATTGCACAACACATTTTGGGGTCCATTTTTTCTGGCTGCCCTTGTGAAAATTAAAAATTTGAGGCTAAAGTAGCAGTTTTGTGTTAAAAATGTGTTTTTTTATTTTCACACTTCAACATTATAAAATTCTGTGAAGCTCCTGGGGGTTCAAGGTGCTCACCACACATCTAGATAAGTTCCTTGAGGGGTCTAGTTTCCAAAATTGGGTCACATGTTGGGGGTTTCCTCTGTTTAGGCACCTCAGGGGCTCTCCAAATGCAACATGGCGTCCGCTATCCATTCCAGTCAAATTTCCATTCCAAAAGTCAAATGGCGCTCCTTACCTTCCAAGCCATGCCGTGCGCCCAAACAGTGGCTTTGCACCACATATGGGGTATCAGCGTGCTCAAGAGAAATTGCACAACACATTTTGGGGTCCATTTTTTCTGGCTGCCCTTGTGAAAATTAAAAATTTGAGGCTAAAGTAGCAGTTTTGTGTTAAAAATGTGTTTTTTTATTTTCACACTTCAACATTATAAAATTCTGTGAAGCTCCTGGGGGTTCAAGGTGCTCACCACGAATCTAGATAAGTTCATTGAGGGGTCTAGTTTCCAAAATGGGGTCACTTGTTGGGGGTTTCCTCTGTTTAGACACCTCTGGGGCTCTCCAAATGCAACATGGCGTCCGCTATCCATTCCAGTCAAATTTCCATTCCAAAAGTCAAATGGCGCTCCTTACCTTCCAAGCCATGCCGTGCACCCAAACAGTGGCTTTGCACCACATATGGGGTATCAGCGTGCTCAGGAGAAATTACACAACACATTTTGGGGTCCATTTTTTCTGGCTGCCCTTGTGAAAATTAAAAATTTGAGGTTAAAGTAGCAGTTTTGTGAAAAAAAGTTAAATGTTCATTGTTTTCTTCCACATTCCAAAAATTCCTGTGAAGCACCTGAAGGGTTAATAAACTTCTTGAATGTGGTTTTGAGCACCTTGAGGGGTGCAGTTTTTAGAATGGTATCACTTTTGGGTATTTTCTGTCATAAAGGCTCCTCAAAGTCACTTCAAATAAGATGTGGTCCCTAAAAAAAATGTTTTTGTAAATTTTGTTGTAAAAATGAGAAATCGCTGGTCAACTTTTAACCCTTATAGCTTCCTAACAAAAAAAAATTTTGGTTCCAAAATTGTGCTGATGTAAAGTAGACATGTGGGAAATGTTATTTATTAACTATTTTGCATGATATATCTCTCTGATTAAAGGGCATGAAAATTCAAAGTTTGAAAATTGCAAAATTTTCAAAATTTTCACCAAATTTCTGATTTTTTCACAATCAAACGCAAGTGATATCAAAGAAATTTTACCATTATCATGAAGTACAATATGTCACAAAAAAACAATCTCAGAATCAGGGGGATCCGTTGAAGCGTTCCAGAGTAATTACCTCATAAAGTGACAGTGGTCAGAATTGAAAAAATTGGCCCGGTCACGAAGGCAAAAACAGGCTCTGGCGCGAAGTGGTTAAAGAGCGGGCACAGAAGATAGCCGGCAGCAGCAGGAGCCGCAGCGCGACTCCGCTGTGTGCCAGCTAGGAAGGAGAGTGAAGTCACTGCTCCCCGTGCACACAGTCCCGGCGTGGGGAGCAGTGACTTCCGGCAGCTGATCTCTCCTTGTGAGTCGCGCATGGCTGTGACGTCATGCGCTGCTCACATGGACAGATCAGTGCAGGTAGACCGGGCGCAGCGCTGGAGGAGAGAAGAAAGGTGAGTAGGAGTGTTTATTTATTTTTTTTAATGTGCAGCATGATGGGGACCATGCATACCAGGAGAGGGATTAGGGGTGCCATGCATACCAGGACAGGGATTAGGGGTGCCATGCATACCAGGACAGGGGTTAGGGGTGCCTTGCATACCAGGACAGGGATTAGGGTGCCATGCATACCAGGACAGGAATTAGGGGTGCCATGCATACCAGGACAGGGATGAGGGGTGCCATGCATATCAGGATAGGGATGAGCGGTCCAATGCATACCAGGATAGGGATTAGGGGTGCCATGCATACCAGGACAGGGATGAGGGGTGCCATGCATACCAGGACAGGGATTAGGGGTGCCATGCATACCAGGATAGGGATTAGGGGTGCCATGCATACCAGGACAGGGATTAGGGGTGCCATGCATACCAGGACAGGGATTAGGGGTGCCATGCATACCAGGACAGGGATGAGGGGTGCCATACAAACCAGGATAGGGATTACGGGTGCCATGCATACCAGGACAGGGATTAGTGGTGCCATGCATACCAGGACAGGGATGAGGGGTGCCATGCATACCAGAACAGGGATGATGGGTGCCAAGCATACCAGGATAGGGATTAGGGGTGCCATGCATACCAGGACAGGGATGAGGGGTACCATGCATGCTAGGACAGGGATGAGGGGTGCCATGCATATCAGGATAGGGATGAGGGGTGCCATGCATACCAGGATAAGGATGAGGGGAGCCATGCATACCAGAATGGAGGGATGCCAGGCATACCAGGATGGGGATGGGCACCACGTATAAAAGGAAGGGGGGGGCATATATACCAGGATGGGGGATATTGTCAGAATTGGGGGACATTAACCCTATAGCAGTGTCAGCAGAAGACCCCCTTCCCCCTTAAAAGTGCATCATGACCACATTTTTTGCTTACATTTTTTTAAATTTACTTTCCTCCTCTAAAACCTAGGTGCGTCTTATGGTCCGGTGCGTCTTATAGTCCAAAAAATACGGTACTTACCTACAGGCCAGGTATTTAAATCTGTGTTTTCTTCATCAAACGGCTCACATATAAGTTCGCTCCATACTCAGTCATTTGTAGTGAGCGTGGAAGATACTGTCCTCCATTTAAAATGGGCAAGGCACGTGGCAAGGGATGGGGAACTGGACGTGATGGTAATGGTGCATGCAGAGGCCGAGGACAAGGCCGTGGGCAAGCCAAAATTTGCCACAACAAACACCCACATCTTCTCGCCTGACCTTCATGTCCCAATTTCTAGGGGACCACAGCACACCACTATTGAATCCAGAGCAGTGTCAAAAGGTTGTTGGTTGGATAGCGGATAATGCTTCCAGTCAGTTAGCCGCCACCACCACCACCACCACCCTGTCTTCCACACGGTCAAGTCTCAGTAGCCGTGAGTCTGGACCGCATATTCCTCACCCTGATCCTCCTTCCTCCCACCATGCCGAGTACCCAGAGACAACTGATCCCACACTTGGACAATCTGAAGAGCTGTTCACTTTTCCATTTATAGATTCGGCCTCTCGCCCAGTCCACTTGAAGCGGGGCAAGAGGAGATTACGTGTAGCGATGCCCAAATATTTGAGCAGCCATGGTCACACGAAGGCTACGGTGGGAAAGTGTCACAAGAGGTGTACGATGATGAGACACAATTGCCAGAAAGTCAGGAGGAGGACCAGGGTGCGGAAGTGGAAGACGAGGTGGTGGACGATATAGTAACTGACCCAACCTGGCAGGAGGACATGCAGAGCGAGGACAGCAGCACACAGGGGGAGGGAGGCAGTGCATCCCAACAGGCAGGAAGAAGCAATGTGGTGGCCGCAGACAGAAGGCAGGCGACCGTTCCCCTTAACACCAACACGAAGGAAGTTGCCAGTACAACTGTTAGGTCTTCCCGAGTCTGGTTGTTTTTTAAAGACTCTGCCGATAACCCCAAAAAAGCCATTTGCACCACCTGCCAGGCCATCATCAGCAGGGGTGGCAAAACGACCAGCCTGACAACAACCAGCATGATCAGGCACATGTGTCACGCTGTCTCTGTATACTGGAGGTAGGGGGCCTAAGCTGACCCTAAGCTGGGGCCCTGACTAGTCCCTCAACCTGGAGGTACTGTTAAAGGTACAGAGGTCCAGGCCGCCAGCGTAACCCCTACCTCCTGAGGATCCCTGCACCTAAGTAATCTAGTCCTGAGAAGGACCCCGATCACAACAAAAGGGGACAAGTAATAATATGCCCAAACACAGTACTTAGACGAACGAGACAGTACAAGGGAAAAACCAAAACCACCTTGCATACAACAACTACACAACTACAACAGAGGGAACACCAACGGGAAAGGAGATAAATGATAAAGCGAGGAAGGGAAAAAACACTCCAAATACACTTATCTCAGAAACTCCAAACACCACGATCCGCTCTGTTAGTCTGAATGAAATGCTTTCACCGACACTTCCCAAACAGACCAGCAGGCATTTGAAGGAGTCTCACTACAGCAGTATTGATTGCAGCTGGGCGAGGCTGGACCTCGTCTAGCACAGAGAGAGAGAGAATTAACTCCCTCACTGCCGAAAAACACAAAGCACCAACAAGTCAGCTGCGAGAAGTCAGGCTGTGTACTCGTGACGATCTTCGTGGCGACACACCCGTGACAGTACCCCCCCTTCTACGAGGGGCCTCCGGACTCTCAGGGCCAGGTTTATCCGGGTGAGTCGTGTGGAAGGCCCGAACTAATCGGTCTGCGTTAATATCCGACGCAGGAACCCACATCCTCTCCTCAGGACCATACCCTTTCCAATGAACCAGGTACTGAAGGGACCGGTGATTAAAGCGTGAATCGATGACCCTCGATACCTGGAACTCCAAGTTACCATTGACCACCACTGGAGGGGGAGGTAAAGGTGACGGTACCACCGGCGCCACATACCTCTTAAGCAACGATCTGTGGAACACGTTGTGAATTTTAAACGTAGGGGGGAGGTCAAGACGGAATGCCACCGGATTAATAATAGAACTGATTCTGTACGGCCCGATGAACCTGGGACCCAGTTTCCAGGAGGGAACCTTAAGTTTAATATTCCTGGTAGACAACCATACCCGATCGTTCACACTTAGGTCCGGACCAGACACTCTCCTCCTATCAGCCATACGTTTGTATCGGTTCCCCATAGTATTCAGATTCTTCAGCACCCCTCTCCATACTGAAGCGAGTGATGAGGAAAATCGTTCCTCCTCAGGAACCCCCGAAGAGCCCCCCCTACTGAAAGTACAAAACTGGGGGTGAAAACCATATGCCCCAAAAAACGGGGACTTACCAGTGGACTCGCTCCGCCTATTATTAAGAGCAAACTCTGCCAGAGGTAAGAAAGAAGCCCAGTCCTCCTGGTTCTCTGACACAAAACACCGGAGATATGTCTCCAAGCTCTGGTTCATACGTTCCGTCTGACCATTGGTCTGAGGATGAAAAGCCGATGAGAATGACAAATGCATCCCCCGCCGTGCACAAAACGCCTTCCAGAACTTGGACACAAACTGAGACCCCCGATCAGACACCACCTCGGAGGGTACCCCGTGAAGCCTCACAATCTCCCCAATGAACACCTGCGCAAGAGTTTTAGCATTAGGGAGAGCCGGAAGAGCGATAAAATGTGCCATCTTGCTGAATCTGTCCACTACAACGAGTATGACCGTTTTACCCGAAGACGGAGGGAGGTCCGTAATAAAGTCCATAGACAGATGAGTCCAAGGACGCTCCGGGATCTTCAAAGGTAAGAGGGCCCCAGACGGACGGGTATGTGAGGTCTTAGAGCGCGCACAAACCCCACAGGACGCGACAAAAGTTACCACCTCCTTATGTAAGTTAGGCCACCAAAACCGACGCGAGAGGAGATCCACAGTTGCTTTACTCCCCGGGTGTCCTGCAAAAACTGAGTTATGGTGTGCCTCGATCACCTTTTGTCGCAACTGATCTGGAACAAATAGTCTCCCCGGAGGTCCAACAGGGGCGTCCCCCTGAGCCTCCAATACCTCCTCCTCCAGCTCAGAGCATACTGCCGAAACCACCACCCCCTCCTGAAGGATAGGAATCGGATCGTCCGTATTCCCGGCCCCAGGGAAACTACGAGATAAGGCATCCGCCTTTACATTTTTTGACCCAGGACGATATGTAACGACAAAATTAAACCTGGTAAAAAACAATGACCACCTAGCTTGTCTGGGATTCAGACGTTTCGCGGACTCCAGATATAGCAGGTTCTTGTGATCGGTGATGACGGTGACCGGATGGACTGCCCCCTCCAAAAAATGGCGCCACTCCTCAAAAGCTAACTTAATGGCCAAGAGTTCCCTATTGCCGACATCGTAATTCCTCTCAGCGGACGACAATTTTTTAGAGAAAAAGTCGCACGGATGCCACTTACCAGGGGACGAACCCTGTGACAATACTGCTCCCACCCCTACCTCGGAAGCGTCTACCTCTACAATGAATGGCTGTGACGCATCAGGTTGAATGAGTATGGGTGCGGAGGCAAAACATTTTTTCAAGGAGAAGAATGCTTGACAAGCCTTGTCAGACCACCTAGAAAAATCCGTCCCCTTTTTAGTCATGTCTGTGAGAGGCTTAACCATGGACGAGAAATTACGAATGAACTTCCGGTAATAATTAGCAAACCCCAGGAAACGTTGTAGTGCCTTAAGATTCTCTGGCCGATCCCACTCAAGAACTGCCCGCACTTTCCCAGGGTCCATACGAAAACCGGACGCTGAAACCAGGAAGCCTAAAAACTGGAGTTCCTGTACGGCGAACACACACTTTTCCCATTTGGCATACAGTTTATTATCCCGCAAGATCTGTAACACCTGCCTAACGTGCTCCTGATGAGACACCAGATCCGGCGAGTAAATTAAGATATCATCCAGATATATGACAACAAACTGTCCCACCAGGCGGCGAAAAATGTCATTAACAAAGTGTTGGAACACCGCCGGGGCATTAGTCAGACCGAATGGCATGACAAGGTTCTCATAATGCCCCTCCGGAGTGTTAAACGCCGTCTTCCACTCATCCCCCTCCTTCATCCTAATCAGATTGTACGCCCCCCTGAGATCCAACTTAGAGAACCATTTGGCGCCCACGATCTGATTAAAGAGATCGGGAATAAATGGGAGCGGATACGGATCTCGGACCGTAATCCGATTAAGTTCACGGAAATCCAGGCAAGGGCGTAGGCCTCCATCTTTCTTCTTAACAAAGAAGAACCCCGCAGCCACCGGTGAAGATGAAGGTCTAATATGCCCCTTAGCCAGACTTTCTGAAATATAATCCTTCATGGCCTGCCTCTCAGGACCAGAAAGGTTATACAACCTAGCTTTAGGTAACTTGGCCTCAGGGAGCAGTTTTACAGAACAGTCATACTCGCGATGAGGAGGTAGTTCCTGACACCCTTTCTCCGAGAATACATCCTCAAAGTCCGCCAGAAATGGAGGTAAGACCCAAGGAGTAACCGCACCGATGACCGTGTTCATGCAGTTTTTATTACAGAATTTACTCCATTGGCTTATCTCTCTGGTTTGCCAATTAATAACCGGGTTATGCTTAGCTAACCAAGGAAGGCCCAACACTATAGGAGTGGGAAGACCCTCCAACACGTAGCAAGACAACAGTTCTTTATGTATCGCCCCCACTTGAAGTTTTACGTCATGCACAGCTTGCAAAAAACTTCCCTGACCGAGAGGCCTGGCATCGATCGAGAATATGGGGATGGGTTTAGCCAACTCACTCAATCGCATACCTTGAACCCGGGCAAACCGAGCATCAACCAGATTAGCCCCGGCCCCACTATCCAGAAGAACAGATATCCTCTCAGTTCTCGTACCCACCACCACCTCCGCCGGTACGAGAAACTGAGACGAACCTAGGGACGAAATACCTACTCCCAGATTGCCGTCCACCACACAACCTGGGATCAACAGTTTTCCGACGACTCTTCACTCTGCAAGGGACGGGATGGACACCCCCCAATAAAATGTCCCTTTCTCCCGCAGAAGAAACACCTTCCTGTCTTATGGCGCACCACCGGTCCCCTCCCCTGAAATGATGTCCCTCCTAATTGCATAGGCTCCTCTGGACTGACCAGGGGAACCACCATATGAGGGGACCTTGTAGGAGGTGGAGTCATCACAGGGGGTAGAGTTATCCCGCACCTCTCCCGAAGCCGTCTGTCAACGCGAATAGCAAGGGCCATAGCGGCTTCCAGTGACGCGGGAGAGTCATACTGTGCCAACACATCCTGTAATTTGTCGGATAAACCATGACAAAACTGGCTCCTAAGAGCCGGGTCATTCCACTGGGTGTCCGTGGCCCACCTACGGAACTCCGAACAGAATTCCTCCGCCGGACGATCTCCCTGCTGGATCCTACGTAACTTAGACTCAGCAAGGGAGATCCGATCTGGGTCATCATATACGAGTCCCAGAGCAGCGAAAAACCTATCCACTGACTGGAGAGCCGGGGAGCCCGGGGGAAGAGAGAACGCCCAAGATTGTGGGTGACAATTCCCACCCTTTGTTCTTCACTCCCCGATGACCGAGGCCGCAGCCGAAAGTACAACTTGCATGCCTCCCGGAAAACAAAAAACTTGTCCCGCCTCCCAGTGAACCTGTCAGGGAGAGCTACTTTAGGTTCTGGTCCGGCTTGCTCCTGAGGATGCAAAACCTTGGACCTAACGTCCGCCAGCTCCATGGACAAACTCTGCAACTGCCGAGCTAGACCGGCTACTGGATCCATGGTAGCTGGAGAAAAACTAAGTGGGTCAATGAAAATGTCACGCTGTCTCTGTATACTGGAGGTAGGGGGCCTAAGCTGACCCTAAGCTGGGGCCCTGACTAGTCCCTCAACCTGGAGGTACTGTTAAAGGTACAGAGGTCCAGGCCGCCAGCGTAACCCCTACCTCCTGAGGATCCCTGCACCTAAGTAATCTAGTCCTGAGAAGGACCCCGATCACAACAAAAGGGGACAAGTAATAATATGCCCAAACACAGTACTTAGACGAACGAGACAGTACAAGGGAAAAACCAAAACCACCTTGCATACAACAACTACACAACTACAACAGAGGGAACACCAACGGGAAAGGAGATAAATGATAAAGCGAGGAAGGGAAAAAACACTCCAAATACACTTATCTCAGAAACTCCAAACACCACGATCCGCTCTGTTAGTCTGAATGAAATGCTTTCACCGACACTTCCCAAACAGACCAGCAGGCATTTGAAGGAGTCTCACTACAGCAGTATTGATTGCAGCTGGGCGAGGCTGGACCTTGTCTAGCACAGAGAGAGAGAGAATTAACTCCCTCACTGCCGAAAAACACAAAGCACCAACAAGTCAGCTGCGAGAAGTCAGGCTGTGTACTCGTGACGATCTTCGTGGCGACACACCCGTGACAACATGGCAGCAAAGCACCCGACTTTGTGGGCCGAACCCCAGGATCCAGGAACAGTGTCTGCGGGTGGCACCATTGCTTCTTCCGCTGTTGTGGATGCAAGCCAATCCCCTGTCCATGGTGCATGCAAAGATGCCTCCTGCCCAGCACCTGTCTTTGCACACTCTCAAGTAGCAGCATCATGAAGCACGTCCATGTCCTTGTCCCAGCGCAGCATTCAGTTGTCCATACCCCAGTCCTTGTAACGCAAGCGCAAATATGCAGCCAACGCCCCACAGGCCACACTACTAAATTCTCACATTTCACGACTACTTGCTCTCGAAATGTTGCCTTTTAGGCTTGTGGAGACGGAAGCATTCTGCAACCTGATGGCGGCGGCCGTCCCTTGGTACTCGGTCCCCAGCCGCCACTATTTCTCCCGGTGTGTCATCCCCGCATTACACAAGCATGTGTCCCAAAACATTAGCCGTGCTCTCAACAACGCAGTTACCGGTAAGGTCCACCTAACCACGGACACGTGGACAAGTGCTTGTGGGCAGGGACGGTACATCTCACTAACGGCACACTGGGTTAACATAGTGGAAGCCAGGACCCAGTCGGACTTTGGGACGGAACTCGTCCTCCCGACGCCAAGGATTGCGGGCCCTAGGTCAATCATGGTTGCCCCCACAGTCTACAGCTCTTGCACCTCATCCTCCTTAGCCTCCTCCTCCTCTTCAGCCTCCATCTCTGAAATGACCACATCAGTCACAAGCTGGAAGCACTGCAGCACTGCCTCGGCCAAGCGGCAACAGGCTGTGCTGAAGCTAATATGCTTAAGTGAAAAACCACACAATGCTGAAGAGTTGTGGACAGCTCTGAAAGAGCAGGCAGATCTGTGGCTCACACCGCTGAACCTACAGCCAGGCATGGTCGTGTGTGACAATGGCCAGAACCTGGTGGCGGCTCTGAGGCGAGGCGAGCTCACACACGTACCATGCCTGGCCCATGTGCATAACCTCGTGATTCAGCGGTTTCTCAAATCCTACCCGGAGCTGCTGGATCTGGTTGTTAAAGTACGCCGCCTGTGTGCCCATTTTAGAAAGTCAGCTACAGCTTCCGCCGCCCTTGCAGTGTTTCAGCAGCGTTTGCAGCTTCTGGCTCACAGACTGGTGTGTGATGTCCCCACGCGTTGGAATTCTACACTGCAGATGTTGGGAAGGATTTGTGAGCAGAAGAGGGCAGCTGTTGAGTGCCAGCATCAACAAGGCCGTCGTTATTCAGTTCAGACTCCACACATAAGACCTCAGGAGTGGACATGGATGTCAGACATATGTACCATCCTGCAAAACTTTGAGGACTCCACCAAGATGGTGAGCGGTGATGACGCCATAATTAGCGTCACCATCCCGCTTCTCTGTCTTCTGAAACGCTCTCTGCTCACAATCAAAGAGGATGCATTGCAGACGGAGCACAATGAAATGGAGCAAGGAACCATACAGGGTAATTACACACAGCCAAGCCTCATCTCATCCCAATGTGGATTGGGTGACAATGAGGAAGAGGAGGAGGAGGAAGGACAGGAGCTAGTTTCATGCACTATAGACGGTACTACCTGCACAGCTGTCATACTGTCTGTTCAGCGTGGATGGCCAGAGGACAGAGAGGAGGAGGAGGAGGAGGAGAAGAGCATGGTCAATCATCCTCTTGGTGAGGACACGGAAGTCTTGCCTGTTAGTAGTCTGGCACGCATGGCTGAGTTTATGTTACGCTGCCTTTCTCATGACCCTCGCGTTCTCAAAATTTTGAGTGACAGCCATTACTTGTTGGTGACACTTGTAGACCCACGCTACAAGGAGAACTTTATATCTCTTATTCCTGAGGTTGACAGGTCAACAAAAATGGGGCTGTACCAGAAGGCCCTTGTTGAGGAACGATTAAAAAAATTCCCATCTGAAAATGCTGGTGGCAGAGGGCACACTTCGTTGGACAACCAAGGAGTACAGGCGAGAGAGACACAACTTCAAACCAGCAGAGGCATGGTAACACTGTCAAAGTTCTGGGAGAGTTTTCTCAGACCCTCCCATCGGACAGGCCCTGAGGCGCGGGGTACTCTCACGAGGAGTGCAAAGTTTGGGAAGATGCTGAGGGAGTACCTTGTCGACCGTACCAACGTCTTCCGTGATTTCGCTGTGCCTTATAATTATTAGGTATCCAATCTGTATACGTGGAATGAACTAGCTCTCTATGCCTTGGAGGTCTTGGCCTGCCCTGCCGCCAGCGTTTTATCAGAGCGGGTTTTTAGTGCCGCTGGTGGAATTATAACTGATAAGCGCATCCGCCTGTCAACTGAAAATACTGACAGGCTGACTCTAATAAAAATGAACAAGGGCTGGATTGGGCCTGACTTCTCAGCACCACCGAATGATAGCAGTGTAACATAAACTCCAATCCAGTGTCTTTCCTTGAGAGGTGTATTCCCATTCACACCCACACATGGGTATACGCTTCCTGAATTTGGCTATTTGCTCTTGTCCTCCTCCTTCTCCTCATCTTCCACCACCATATCACGAGGGTGACCGTGGTCAATGATGCAACACCTACCTAATTTTTTTAAAGGGTGTTTATGATGCCCGTAAAAAAAAATTTTGATACAGTATGTTCATGTATACCCCCCAGGGGTAAATGTTTGTCAGCCCATACACTTAGTGCATGGGCATTACAAGTATAGTACAAGTATAGGAGGCCCGATCCTTTCTAATGGGAACATTTTTTTATGAGGCCCTCTTCCACGTCTTTTCCAAGGGGCATTGAAGTGCCTCCAAATTTTTGGCAGCCCTTGCATTCACTGTATAGGCCAACACTATGGGAGACTCTCTCCTTTCTAATGGGAATTTGTCGCTACTGTGGCCCTGCTCTGTGTCTTTAAATTCTTAGTGGGTTTTTCCTAAAATTGGTCAGCCTTTGGACTCATTGCATACCCTATAATTGTATAGCAGACTCTCTCCTTTCTAATGGGAATTTGTCATTACTGTGGACCTGCTCTATGTGTCTTTAAATTCTTAGTGGGGCTTTTACTAAAATTGTTCAGCGTTTGGACTCACTGCATACCCTATAACTGTATAGCAGACCCTCTCCTTTCTAATGTGAACATGTCGTACTTGTTATTGTGGCCCTGCTCTGTGTGTCTTTAAATTCTAAGTGGGGTTTTTCCTAAAATTGGTCAGCCTTTGGACTCACTGCATACCCTATAACTGTATAGCAGACTCTCTAATTTCTTATGGGAATTTGTCGTTACTGTGGCCCTGCTCTATGTGTCTTTAAATTCTTAGTGGGGTTTTTCCTAAAATTGTCAGCCGTTGGACTCACTGCATACCCTATAACTGTATAGCAGACCCTCTCCTTTCTAATGGGAACATGTCGTACCTTGTTACTGTGGCCCTGGTCTGTGTGTCTTTAAATTCTTAGTGGGGTTTTTCCTAAAATTGTCAGCAGTTAGACTCACTGCAAACCCTATAACTGTATAGCAGACCCTCTCCTTTCTAATGGGAACATGTCGTACCTTGTTACTGTGGCCCTTCTCCGTGTGTCTTTAAATTCTTAGTGGGGTTTTTCACAAATTTTGCCAGCCCTTGCAGTCACAGCATGGGCATTACCACTATAGGAGACCCCCTCCTTTATAATGGGAAATTTTTCTTTACTCAGAAAATAAATTTTTGGCAGCCCTTGCACTGGATACGCAATAACAGTATAGGAGACCCACTTGTTAATAATGGGAACAACAAAGCATAGCCGGCTGATGGCTCCCTAACAATAGCGAGGGCCGACTGCTGGCCTTTTAAGAATAGTAAGGGCCGTCTGATGTCCCTATAAAAATAGGCTTTATGACTTTCAGAGTCCCTCCATCATAAATAAAACAGGAAGTGTCTGATGATGTGTCACACACCACATTGCCAGCTAAGGTTGTAAAATGTTAAAATGACATTTCCCGGTGAATGCATTTGTCTTAAAAAAAACTTAAAAAAAACAAAACAATAGGATCTTTCTTTAGTATAAAAAACAGCGTCACCAATTTAACAACAATGTAATCACATTGTTCAGCTCATGCACCTCCTCCTCCATCTCCGAAATGACCACATCAGTCACAAGCTGACAGCACTGCAGCACTGCCTTGTCCAAGCGGCAACAGACTGTGCTGAAGATAACATGCTTAATGCTTAATTGACAAACCGCCCAGTGCTGCAGATTTGTTGAAAGCTGTAACACAGCAGCCGGATCTGTGGCTCTCACTGCTGAACATACAGCCAGGCATGGTCGTGTGTGACAATGGGCGGAACCTGGTGACGGAGAAATGACAGCCGGGCTAGATACGGTTTCTCTCTATGCCAGTCCTTTCAACGAGCTAAAGAATATGGCTGTGGTGAAATACAACTCGCACTGAGAAGCTGTTTCAGATTGAAAAACATTGTGCCCACCAGAGGATTTGATTCTGAGGGCTAACCTTTCTCCCCCGCTCAAGAGCCCCATAGCAGCTGCATAGTTAGCACTATCATGAACTCTCCTGAGGTAGAAGCCAAGGCATACCAGAGGATTCTCTAGTGGGACCGTCCAACCCTGCCGAGAAGCAGTCCTGGCTAAGAAAAGTGTGTGGAAAGGTTCCCTGACACTCTATGGCTGCTTTTTTACTGAGGTGGAAACCCACGCAAACACGGGGAGAACATACAAAGTCCTTGCAGATGTTGTCCTTGCTGGGATTTGAACCCAGGATCCCAGCACTGCAAGTCTTCAGTGCTAACCACTGATCCAATGTGCTGCCGTTCACCCTCTAATATCTAACAGGCTGGAGAAACTGCACCTGCTGCCACTCTGTCTTCAGCTCCTTTGTGAGAAAATGTATTTGGGCAGCCACTCAGTCTACCAAATAAAATTCCTGAGAAGGAAATTGCGGATGGCTTCGCTACTGGTACTGGGGGCAGTGCTAATACCATGGCGTCGTACCATAGTTTGCTGGAAATATTCCAGGCTGGTAGGAGGCAAGAAAATTCCCAGAGAATAGTACCAGCAGTAACGTTCAGGGACCAGCGCTTGTAGAAGACGGAGACAACACCGGGAGAAATAGTGATGGCTGGGGACCGAGTATGGACACGAGGCATTAGGCATGTGGTTGTGAAAAGCTTCCACCTCCACGAGACTAAAAGGCCACATTTCAAGTGCAAGCAGCTTTACAGGACATCCTGGGAGAAATAATATGCAGGCTAGATAGGGTTTCCCTCTATGCCAGTCCTTTCACCGAGCTAAATACAACTGTCAGCAAAAAAAGTTGTGGACTGACTCCGTACCGTCCCTGGCCACATTCACCTGTCCACGTGTTTGTGGTTAGGCGGTCCTTCCCAGTAAGTGCACTGGGGAGGGCACGGGTAATGTTGTGCGACCCGTGCTTGTGGTAGGCGGAGGCGACACCGGGAGAAACAGTGGCGGCTGGGGAACGAGTATGGACACCCGGCTGCTGCTGGCATGAGGTTATGAAAAGCTTCCACCTCCACAAGCCTAAAAGGCCACATTTCAAGTGCAAGCAGCTGTCAAAAATTTGCCAGTATAGTATTGCAGCCTGTGGGTGGGTGGCTGGCTGCCTGCACACTTGCGCTTGCATTCCAAGGAATGGGGTAGGGACAATTGAACACTGCAGTGGGACAAGGACGTGGATGGTGATTGTTGCAAGTCTGCAACGCCAGGTTCATGGCGGGAGGCATCTTCGCATGCGCCAAGGATCACTTATGATGGGCACACTTTTAGGCAGTGACCTGGGAGTCAGAAATGCTTCCAGAGGTCTTCCCCATGCTGTTCCCATGTCTTTTCAGCACTGTATGCATGTGTCTGATGATGTGTCACACACCACATGGCCAGATAAGGTTGTAAAATGTTTAAATTACATTTCCTGGTGAATGCATTTGTCTTTGTTGAAAGCAATGCAAAATTGCAAAAACGCATCAAAAACGCTACGTGTGAACATAGCGCAAGATGTGGAGGAGTATTTTTGGTTTTGGTTATTTATTTTTCCTTCTATACAAGTCATTACCCTGGAAACGATGTTTCTTAACATATTTCCCAGGAAAATCCATTTTGGTTTTGTATGTTTTATTGTGAGTCCGTAAAAGTGGCGTAAGGCTGTGTGCCCACGTAGCGTTTTTCAAGCGTATATGCTGCGGAATTTCCGCAGCGTAAACGCTTGAAAAACGCATGTATATCCGCACCCCATGGTCCCCAATGGCATTCCGCAATGTCAATGCCCATGCTGCGGATTTTTCCGCAGCGTATATGCTGCGGTCAAAAATCCGCAGCATGTTCATTAATTTTGCGGAAGCGCAGCGGAATCAATGTGCGGATGGTACCCAAGTCTGGATGAGAGGAGACTCTCATCCAGACCTGGGTACCAAAGAACCTGTAAAAAAAAGAATAAAATAAAGTTTATACTTATCTTCTGATGTTTTCCCTCCGTCGCGCTGTTGTCTGAAGGACCTGCCACGTCATTGAGTCATGTGACCCACCACATGACTCAATGACGTCACCGCAGGTCCTGCACACAACAGCGTGAGCCGCTCAAGACTCCGGACGGGGCAGAGAATGCATCAGAAGGTGAGTATAAAGTTTATTTTTTTATTTTTTACCATTCTGAACAAGTTGTCAAGCACTTTTCCAAGTGATGCTTGGAGAAGTGCTTGATAACCCGCATGCGGAAATGCATGCAAAGACGCCTCACAAACGCTTCTACCTGGCGGGAAAACCGCATGTAATATCCGCATGCGATTTTCCCGCCAGGGAGAAGCGTAAAAAATATGCTTCAGGTCCGCAACGTGGGCACATAGCCTAATACCTCTGACAACGTTGTTGACAGCTGTCACCTGGGAGTCAGAAATGCTTCCAGGGGTCTTCCCCATGCTGTTCCCATGTCATTTGAGCACTGTTCCCATCGATTTGGGCAAGTTTTAGGCCCTCTGCAGACCGCCGGGGGGAGCCGCCGGAAAAATGCTTGAGTTTCCCATAGACTAACATTGGGCTTGTTGCTCGGGTCGAGCTCCCGAATATTCCAATTTGCTCGACCCGAGCAACGAGTACCCGAGCCTTTTGGTGCTCGCTCATCACTACTCCCCTATGCTGAGCCTCTGCTGCCGTATATGTCCCTATTACTGCACCTACTGTGTGGCAGTAAAATGCCTCCTTTGTGCCCTCAACATGGTAAATTTGCCCTCTAGAAAATATTATTGCCACATTTTGCTCCCTAGAAAGTAATATTGCCACTGTGTGCCACTTTTACAGTCACAATACCATGAGTGCCCTTATTACAATAAGTACCCATTTAACTTTTAATGATGTCTACTGAGTCCTTCCTGTACAGCTCCCCTATACACAGTATATTCCCCCACAGCTCTCCTATTCACAATATGATAGGTCTTCAGCTTCCCTATACACAATATTGTGTTCCCATAGCTCTCCTATACACATTATGATGGGCTCACAGCTGCACAGTATGATGGACCCACAGCTCCCCTATGTACAGTATGATGGGCCCACAATAGCTCCATTATTCACAGTATGATGGGCCTAAAGCTCCCGTATACACAGTATGATTGGTCCACAGCTCCCCTTTACACAATATAATGCACTCCACACAGTGTAATGTCCCACCGTAGTCCCCACACTGCATGATGGTCACCATACTGTTTGAAGGCAATCACAGTAGTACCCACACTGTATGATGACCCTCTCAGTTGTCCCCACATTATATTATGGCTCCCAAACTGCATGATGGCACCACACTGTATTGTGGTCCTCACATTATATGACATTCACTTTAGTAGCTCCCACAGTGTATGATGGTAGTGGACACCACTCTTTATGATAGCAACCACAATAGCCCCCAGTCTGTATGATGGCACCCTTATTAGCCTATTTCAGTAGGATGCCCCCATTTTGTATGTTGGCCCCTTGGTATCCATCACACTGTTTAATGGCCATCTTAGTAGCCCCCACTCTGTATCATGGCCAACTTAGTAGCCTCAACTCTGTATGATGGCCACCAAAGTAGTCCACACTCTGTTTGATGGCCCCTTGGTACCCAACACACTGTATGATGGTCTCCTTAGTAGCCCCCATTCTGTATGATGGCTCCCTTAGTAGCCTCTACTCTGTATGATAGCCCCCACTCTTTATGATGGTCCTTTAGTAGCCCCTATTCTTCATGATGGCCCCCACTGTAGCTCCCACTCTATATCATGGCCTCTTAGTAGCCCCTATGCTGTATGATGGTACCATAGTAGCCCCACTCTATATGATGGCAACCTTATTAGACCCACTCTGTATGATGGCCACCACAGTAGTCCCACTCTGTTTGATGTCCCCCTTAGTATCCATCACTCTGTATGATAGCCCCACACTGTAGCTCCCACTCTGTATCATGGCCTCTTAGTAGCCTCTATGCTGTATGATGGTCCCATAGTAGCCCCACTCTTTCTGATGGCAACCTTATTAGACCCACTCTATATGATGGTCCCACAGTAGCCTCACTCTGTATGATGACGACCTTATTAGCCCCACTTTGTATGATGACTACCATAGTAGTACACTCTCTGTTTGATGGCCCCTTTAGTAGCCCCCATACTGTATGAGGGTCCCCTTAGTAGCCCTCACTCTTTATTATGGCCCTTACTGTAGGTCCCTTCATGTATGATGGTGCAACCACCATGTATGATGGTGCCACAATAGCCCCACTCTATTTGATGGCGACCTTATTAGCTCCACTCAGTATGATGGTGATGACAGTAGTTCACATTTTGTTTAATGGCCCCCTTAGCAGACTCAGACAAACAGCAGGGAGACCTCCAGTGATCCTGAAAACAGGGCGTTGAGCATATGTTCGAATTCCACTTTATTCATTCTTTACAAGTATTACAAAATGCAAGATTCTACATCTGGGCAAGAAAAATGAAAATTACATCTACAGAAAGGGAGGGATAGAATTAAGCAACAGCAAGTGTGAAAAAGATTTGTGTATACTAATAGATTAAAGAATGCACATGAGTCAACCGTGTGATGCAGCAGCAAAAAAAGCAAACACAGTTCTGGGATGAATTAAGAGAAGCATAGAGTCTAGATCACATCAAGTAATTATCCCCCTCTACACCTCCTTGGTCAGGCCCCTTCTGGAATAATGGGTACAGTTCTGGGCACCATATTTTAAAAAAGACATTGAAAAACTGGAGCAAGTTCAGAGAAGAGCTACCAGGATGGTGAGCAGACTGCAAACGATGTCCTACAAGGAACAGTTATAGGATCTGGGAATGTTTAGCTTGCAAAAAAGAAGGCTAAGAGGAGACTTAATAGCTATCCACAAATATCTGAAGAGATATCACAGTGTAGAGGGATCATCCTTATTCTCATTTGCACATGGAAACACGAGAAGCAATGGAATGAAACTGAAAGGGAGAAGATATAGATTCGATATTACAAAAAACGTTTTCACAGTGAGGGTGATTAATGTGTAGAACAGGCTTCCACGAGAGTTGATGAGTTCTCCTTCAATAGAAGTCTTCAAACAGAGGCTGGATAGACAACTGTCTGAGATGGTTTAGTGAATCCGGCATTGAGCAGGGGGTTGAACACGATGACCCTGTAGGTCCCTTCCAATTCTAACATTCTATGATTCTATGCCAAAAATAGCTGACCTCGGTAAGTGGCTTTGTTCTGTAATCCCATTAACAAAAAATGGAGAGCAGGTTGAGCAAGAGCATCACACATAGTTAAAATTACTACGTACATAATGTGCTATTAACATTTTTAAGTGTTCACTCTCAAGTGTGTTGTACAGGTAATTATCTAACTAATGTGTTGTGGGGAGTGGTTACCTATTTTTAATATGATGTAAATTACTACAGAAAGGGAAAAGTAAGCAGAAGCTGCTATTTACGAAAAGTACTCAATTTTCAAGCATTTTTTTTAACATCCCCTTCCATTTTCAGGAAGCAACAACAACATCACAACCGCACGTTGACCATGCATATGATTTTTGACCACTATATAAATAACATTACAACTGCACCATCTGGCGTTACCCTAAAGCAGGTTTTGTACTTTGCCACTATGGAATCATTTGCATCTACTGTAGCACATCTGTACTGTAGGCTCCATTATGAGCTTCTGTCATTGTTCAAAATGTCTAGTTCCCCAGATGTAAACTTACCTGTGCAGAACTTTGTACAAAGGACCTGTGGAGAAAAATAAAGGGGTCTGACCACTGGGACCCACAGTGATGATGAGAATGGGGCTCTTGTTTCTGAGAATGGGTGTCTTGATATTAAATGATCTAGTGTTTTCTAGAGCTCAGATGATGTGTCTTTAACTGCCAGAGCACATTGCGCATAGGTTAGTCAGGGAAGCTGGTGACCATTTTACATACACTCCTCAATATTGAAACTACAACATCAAGAAGGAGAAGCAATGAGGTTATGCCAATCAAGGGAACAGCAGGTGTCGCTGAGATCTGCAAATGATCAAATTTTCAAGCACCTCACTCTAATCTGTGGTATGTCGGAGAGGCATAAAATTTTAAGCAAATTTTTTTAGCCACATGAAACCTCAAAAGGCTTGTGGGATGATTGCTCATGACTAGTGTTGAGCATTCCGATACTGAAATATCGGGTATCGGCCGATATTCGCGGTATCGGAATTCCGATACTTAATTCCGATACTTTTGCAATATCGTATACCGGAATCGGAAGTTCCCATAATGCAATGAGCCAGTTTCATTTTATTCAGCCAATGTGGATCCTAAGAAGTGTGGGCACATCCTGTTAGGCATGTAGGCATCTTAACTAATGGCATGGCTGTGATTGGCTGCTGAAATGATGTCATGATGCACTATAAAAGCCGCCGCCGCCATTTTGAGCTCACTCTGCTGTGAATTCAGTTAGGGATAGGACGCTGTTGTTCTGAGGGACAGTTTTAGCTACCTATTTGGTCTATTCTGCTTTACCCAAGCTACTTTATAAATCGCTGTGCCTTGCAGCGCTAGTGCACAGTTCTCTGTGCTGTTCACCGCTGTCTGCAAGGTCTGTGTGTGTGAGTGCAGCTCACCCTGTAGTGTATGCTTCAGCCACGTCTGGTTGTAGTGCACTCAGTGAGTGTCACTGCCTCATACATTGTCCTTTTTTGCCAATTCATAATTTTTCCTGATATCTCCTATTAGTGTGGTGGTTCCATCCGTATTCAGCTAAATTGGTTCCAAACACACTATAAGGGAGTAGATAGAGAATTTTTTTTTGTCTTGCAGCGCTAGTGCACAGTGCTCTGCATCTGCACTGTTCACCGCTGTCTGCAAGGTCTGTGTGTGTGAGTGCAGCTCACCCTGTAGTGTGTGCTTCAGCCACATCTGATTGTAGTGCAGTCAGTGTGTGTCACTGCCTCATACATTGTCCTTTTGTGCCAATTCATAATTTTTCCTGATTGCTCCTATTAGTGTGGTGGTTCCATCCGTATTCAGCTACATTGGTTCCAAACACACTATATAGGAGTAGTTAGAGGAGCCTTTCTGCAGCATTGTGCCCTGCAGCCCCAGCCAGATTAGTATTAGCCTATTTTTTGTAGCCTCATCTATTGCATTGTAGGTTACCTTCCTACATTGTAATAGCTACAAAAAGTTTGTGATACTATCGGTATTACATCTTTGGGCACATCCAGTGTCTTTTTGTGACAAAAAAAACCTAAATAAAGTTCACCAAACACTCCACTTTACAGTTGTGTAGGCAACATTAGCTCATATTAAAGTATAGTTCACACTTTATAAAATTAGTGTTTCTTATACCTGTTAGCAGCTGTTCAGGAATAAGCACACTAAGCCCTTAGTACTTTTCTGCCTATCTTTATCAGTCTACCAAGATGAAGAAGGCAGGGAGTAAGGCATGTGGTCGTGGTCATGGGCGTGGGCGTGGAGTTTCTGCAGGGAGAGGACGTGAGGATTCTGTGCCTGCAGGGAGAGGACGTGGGGATTCTGTGCCTGCTGCGGGCACCAGTGACTCAGCATCCCCCAGTTTTACCAGCGAACAGTCCTTTATGCGCAGCTTTGTAGGAGCTAGCCGTACCCCACTGCGGCGGGAGGACCAAATTGAAGCCGTTGTCGGATGGATGGCAGCTAACGCATCGACTTCAATTAGTTCCAGATCCTCTCAGGTCCTGAGCACTGAAGAGCACCCATCTGTCTCTTCACCACCTGCCAAATTGCCCAGGCAGTCAGAGAGCCCTGGACAGGAGCCATCTCTACTTCTGTTCTCTGAATCTCTTGGCTTGGAAAGAGTGGGCCAGCCAAGCAGAATTCGAGAATTTGAAGAAGAGGTAGTATGCAGTGATACGCAACCGTTTTGTCTCTCTGAATCTGAAGAGGCAGTTGTTTGAAGAGGGTGGTGTAGATGATGAGGTCCTTGACCCATCATGGCGTGAGGGACAGGAAGGTGGTGGGAGCTGCTCTGAGGAAGAGATTCCCCGAACAGCCCAAAAAGGAGGGAGAGGGAGGGGCAGACTTGGTTGCCTGTAGCCTCCACTTCGGCACCCATTAGGAGCATGGCTCTTCCAAAATCCAAAGCGGGTGCTCCCAAGACTTGCAGTGACTGGTCCTTTTTTGACACAGTTGCAGATGACATTTGCTTTGTCAAATGCAAGCTGTGTAATCAGAAGGTGAAAAGAGGGAAAAGTGTCAGCAACCTCAATACCACAAATATGTGCAAACATGTGCGGACCAAGCACGTGGTGGAGTTACAAAAACACACTGAAGACCTAGGCCAACCTACAGCGCCACCTACCACCTCTTCAGCTCGTGTTGTAGCCTCTTCCTCCAGCTCACACACAGCTGGTTCGGCTTCCTCACAGGATCGCCATGGAAGAATCTCTGCCACTGTTGTACAGAGACAAAATGTAATTCCACCCACAGCACCACTTTCCCAGTCATCCTCACACTCCCAGGCCAGTCTACAGCCATCGTTAGCACAGGCATGGGAGAAAAGGCGCCCATACTCGGCAAACCACCCCCGAGCACAGGCTCTGAATGCTGGCATTGCTAAACTACAGGCCCTTGAAATGCTATCATTCAGGCTGTTGGAGACTGACACCTTCCGTAACTTTATGGCATTGGCAGTCCCACAATACAACGTGCCCAGCCGCTTTTATTTCAGCAGGCAAGCCGTCCCTGCCCTGCAACATCATGTGGAGGGAAAAATTAAAAATGCGCTACAAAACGCCGTCAGTAGCAAGGTCCACCTGACCACCGATGCGTGGACCAGTAAGCATGGACAGGGACGATACCTTTCCCTCACTGCCCATTGGGTAAATGTTGTGGAGCCGGGTACAGATCTTGAGAGTGGCGCTGTACGTGTTCTGCCAACTCCAAGGATTGCAGGAATCCAGTCTGTACACATTGACTCCTCCTCATACTCCAGTTCCTCTGAATCAGCGCTGCAGGAGCCGTCACGGTCTATCTCCACATCGACCCGTGAACGGTTACCTGTTATGATGACCGATATGAGCACAGCTGTCGCCAAACGTCAACAGGCCGTATTAAAATCAATTTCTTTGGGGAATCGAAGCCACACAGCGCAGGAGCTCTGGAATGCCATCAAGCAGCAGAGCGACGTGTGGATTGTGCCAGCGAATCTCCAGCCAGGCATGGTAGTGTGACAATGGCCGAAATCTGGTGGCAGCTCTGGGCCTAGGCAACCTCACTCACATCCCATGTCTGGCACATGTGCTCAACTTGGTCGTGCAGAGTTTTTTGAGGGACTATCCGGATCTTGATGCACTGCTTCACAAGGTCCGCATAGAGTGTGCTCACTTGCGGCGTTCCAGCAACGCAAGATCACGCATTGCAGCTCTGCAGCGCCGATTACGTCTTCCGGAACATCGCATCATATGTGACCTACCCACCAGGTGGAATTCAACGCTACATATGTTGGAGAGGTTGTGTGAGCAGCAGGCAGCAGTAATGGAGTACCAGCTGCAGCAGGCGCAAACAAGTCACAGTGCGCGCCGTTCACACTTCACCACCACTGAGTGGGCCTCTATGAAGGACATTTGCCAAGTTTTGCGTGCCTTCGATTATTCCACGCGGATGGCGAGTGCAGATGATGCACTAGTCAGCATGACTATCCCCCTTATCTGCCTGCTTGAAAAAACACTGCAAGCACTAAGGGACGAGGTTTTGGAAGAGGTGGAGGATGAGGAGTCACAAATGCCATCTGCTTCTCTACAGTCTGCGCAACGTGGTTCCTCACAAAGGCCTAGGCAGGGGACACTTTGTGAGGAGGATGAGGAGAAGTCAATGGATGAGGAAGACATCTGTCCACAGGAGGGAGGTACACAATGCTCTAGTAGTCAGTATCTAGAGCGAGGGTGGGGTGATGCAGAGCAGGCAGAGATCACGCCTCAAGCAGGGGACAGCTTTTCTTGGCCAGTTGGCAGTCTGCAGCACATGGTTGATTTCATGCTGCAGTGCCTGAGAAACGACCGCCGCATCGCCCACATTCTCAACACGGCTGATTATTGGGTGTCCACCCTCCTAGATCCTCGCTACCGGGACAACTTACAAAGCCTCATAACACCGTTGAACCGGGAGCGTAAAATGGGGGAGTACCAAGACGCACTGGTGCATTCCATCATGTTCGCCCTTCCAACCGAGAGCAGTGCTGCTAGTGCTTTACAAAGCAGCTCAGTGCGTCGAGGCAGTGGAGGAAGCTCTGCACAAAGAGGGAGCAGAAGCAGCGCCTCAGCACAAGGCAAGACCAGTATGGCCAAAATGTGGCAAAGTTTTGTGTCCCCACCGCCACAAATGTCTACACCATCACAGACGGCTCCAGTCAGCAGGAGGCAACGTTTCCGTCAGATGGTGACAGACTACATGTCTTGCCCTCTTAGTGTACTCCCAGACGGCTCTTCTCCCTTCAAGTTTTGAGACTGTAAGCTGGATACATGGCCAGAGCTTAGTCAGTATGCATTGGAGGTGCTAGCTTGCCCTGCTGCTAGTGTATTATCGGAACGCGTCTTTAGTGCCGCAGGTGGTGTACTAACAGACTGTCGCATGCGACTATCCTCCGATAACGTTGACAGGCTTACTTTTCTCAAAATGAACAAGGCCTGGATCTCTCATGAATTTGCCAGTCCTCTTCCAGAATAAATAATTGGTTGGCAACAGTATCCAGGTCTCCTGTTGTGTTCATGTTTCTACCACCTGAACTGTAATCCCTGAGCTCCAACACCGCCAGTTGGCGCTCGGAAGTGCCGTCTGCACAGTCAACACTTGTTGCCGTGTTATTGGGGTTCAGTAGCGTCAGCTGTTCCCCTGCTGTGCGGAGGGCAATTTCTCCTGCTCTGTCCACATTCTCACTACTACAGATTTTAAAGTTGCTCCAATTACACCTCTGGCTCCTCTGTTTTCAGTATTATCCCTGAGCTCCAACACCGCCAGTTGGCGCTCGGAAGTGCCGTCTGCACAGTCAACACTTGCTGCCGTGTTATTGGGGTTCAGTAACGTCAGCTGTTCCCCTGCTGTGAGGACGGCAATTTCTCCTGCTCTGTCCACATTCACACTACTACAGATTTTAAAGTTGCTCCAATTACGCCTCTGGCTCCACTCTGTTTTTAGAAGTTACCCTGGGTTCCAGCACCGCCTGCTGTTTCCCAGCAGTGTCTTTGGCACGGGTACTCCCTCCTGCCCAGCCTGGTTCCAGCACACCAGCTGTTTCCGAGTAGTGTCAACGTCACTTTGCCTCCAATGCGTTGTCCTGTCGTGTTGCGGTCGGGTTAGCTGACTCTATGGTGCCTGCAGTTTAGGTAACTCCTATGTGGGCTTCGGGATCTGGCAATAAAGGCTGGTTCCATAGTGCCAATAGGACAAGCACCCCCTGTAGGACTGTGGGTTTTGGTAACTGTGGCCGGCTCGCGGCCTTGAAAATTTTTTTTACATGGGTACCTTCTGCTACCCATCCAGGTTCCAGTACCGTCAGCTGGTTCTCGGCAGTGCCTTTGGATTAGGTGCCTCCTTCTCGGTATCCAAGTTCCACCAACGTCTGCTGGTCCTTGGTAGTGCTTTCTGGCACAGGTACCTCCTGCTTAGTAACCGAGTTCCAGTACCGTCAGCTGGTCCTCGGTAGTTCCATTGGCTCTTGTACCTTCTGCTACCCATCCGGGTTCCAGTACCGTCAGCTGGTCCTCGGTAGTTCCATTTGCTCTAGTACCTTCTACTACCCATCCGGGTTCCAGTACCGTCAGCTGGTTCTCGGCAGTGCCTTTGAATTAGGTGCCTCCTTCTCGGTATCCAAGTTCCACCAACGTCTGCTGGTCCTTGGTAGTGCTTTCTGGCACAGGTACCTCCTGCTTAGTAACCGAGTTCCAGTACCGTCAGCTGGTCTTCGGTAGTTCCATTGGCTCTTGTACCTTCTGCTACCCATCCGGGTTCCAGTACCGTCAGCTGGTCCTCGGTAGTTCCATTTGCTCTTGTACCTTCTACTATCCATCCGGGTTCTAGTACCGTCAGCTGGTTCTCGTCAGTGCCTTTGGATTAGGTGCCTCCTTTTCGGTATCCAAGTTCCAGCAACGTCTGCTGGTCCATGGTAGTGCTTTCTGGCACAGGTACCTCCTGCTTAGTAACCGAGTTCCAGTACCGTCAGCTGGTCTTTGGTAGTTCCATTGGCTCTTGTACCTTCTGCTAGCCATCCGGGTTCCAGTACCGTCAGCTGGTCCTCGGTAGTTCCATTTGCTCTTGTACCTTCTACTACCCATCCAGGTTCCAGTACCGTCAGCTGGTTCTCGGCAGTGCCTTTGGATTAGGTGCCTCCTTCTCAGTATCCAAGTTCCACCAACGTCTGCTGGTCCTTGGTAGTGCTTTCTGGCACAGGTACCTCCTGCTTACTAACCGAGTTCCAGTACCGTCAGCTGGTCCTCGGTAGTTCCATTGGCTCTTGTACCTTCTGCTACCCATCCGGGTTCCAGTACCGTCAGCTGGTCCTCGGTAGTTCCATTTGCTCTTGTACCTTCTACTACCCATCCGGGTTCCAGTACCGTCAGCTGGTTCTCGGCAGTGTCTTTGGCACGGGTACTCCCTCCTGCCCAGCCTGGTTTCAGCACGCCAGCTGTTTCCACGTAGTGTCAACGTCACTTTGCCTCCAATGTGCTGTCCTGTCGTGTTGCGGTCGGGTTAGCCGACTCTATGGTGCCTGCAATTTAGGTGACTCCTATGTGGGCTGCGGGATCTGGCAATGAAGGCTGGTTCCATAGTGCCAATAGGAAAAGCACCCCCTGTAGGACTGTGGGTTTTGGTAACTGCGGCCGGCTCGCGGCCTTGAAAATTTTTTTTACATGGGTACCTTCTGCTACCCATCCGGGTTCCAGTACCGTCAGCTGGTTCTCGGCAGTGTCTTTGGATTAGGTGCCTCCTTCTCGGTATCCAAGTTCCACCAACGTCTGCTGGTCCTTGGTAGTGCTTTCTGGCACAGGTACCTCCTGCTTAGTAACCGAGTTCCAGTACCGTCAGCTGGTCTTCGGTAGTTCTATTGGCTCTTGTACCTTCTGCTACCCATCCGGGTTCCAGTACCGTCAGATGGTCCTCGGTAGTTCCATTTGCTCTTGTACCTTCTACTACCCATCCGGGTTCCAGTACTGTCAGCTGGTTTTCGGCAGTGCCTTTGGATTAGGTGCCTCCTTCTCGGTATCCAAGTTCCAGCAACGTCTGCTGGTCCTTGGTAGTGCTTTCTGGCACAGGTACCTCCTGCTTAGTAACCGAGTTCCAGTACCGTCAGCTGGTCCTCGGTAGTTCCATTGGCTCTTGTACCTTCTGCTACCCATCCGGGTTCCAGTACCGTCAGCTGGTCCTCGGTAGTTCCTCAGCCTTCTTGTACCTTCTGCTACATTTCCAAGTTCAAGCTTTTTGAAATGGTTCTTGGTAATCACTCTGGATCTCCCTGACAAGGACCCTGAAGACGAGGACCCTGAAGACCAACCCGAAGAAGACGAGGACCCCGAAGACGACGACCCTGAAGACGAGGACCCTGAAAACCACCCCGAAGTAGACGAGGACCCTGAAGACCACCCCGAAGAAGACGAGGACCCCGAAGACGAGGACCCTGAAGACGAGGACCCTGAAGACCAACCCGAAGAAGACGAGGACCCCGAAGATGACGACCCTGAAGACGAGGACCCCGATGATGACGACCCTGAAGACCACCCCGAAGAAGACCAAGAAGATGACCCTGAAGAAGTTGTCCAAGAGGACAAAGAAGAGAAGACAACCCCCAAGATACAGAAGAACAAGAGACAGAAAACCAAGAAGCAGAAGTACATGAAGCTGCAGAACAAAAAGCGGAAGAACATTAAGCATAAGACTAAAATTCAGAGCAAAAGATAATATCTAAATTATAAGCAGAAGATGACTAAGCAGTGTATGGGGGTGAGTCCGTTCCTCCTCGTGGTGCCCCTGGAAAAGACCTGCTGCTGCAGGCCAAACTGAACGCGGACAAATCCTGTTGTAAATCTTTTGTGACGGGCAGAACAAAAGGTGTAATGTCCAAACTTTTATAGATAACAGCTACAGGAATGCCTGTCACAAATAAGAATATGATGAAGAAGAAGAATATGAAGAAGATGAAGAAGTAGAATATGAAGAAGAATAATAGTTGAATAAGAAGAATATGAAGAATGTAAAAAAAATGAATAATAAGAAGAAGGTGAAGAAGAAGAAGATGAAGAAGGTGAAGAAGAAGTGGATGAAAAAGATGCTGTTGCTGAGGATGATGAAGGAGAAAGTGTGGGAGAAGTAAAAAAGAAGGTGAAGAGCATGGAAGTAGTGAAACATAAATATCTGACAAAATATAAAAATACTTAACATAGTCAATATTTCCGTAACTCAGAACGTCTTAAAAAAAATATTAATTCCTGCTATTCCATTTGATTGGGCTAAACCTTTATGCCTTTATTGTCTCCCCCACCTCCCCCAATACATTCTACATTATTCTTAGTTGTTTTCCTTCATGTAGAATTAACCTACAAGGAAAGAAAGGGTTTATTTTCATTCCGATATTTCTGTCCCATTGACTTGCATTGGTTTCCGGTATCGTAATCGGCGATATCCGATACTTTTTGGGCATCGGTCCGATCCAATCCGATCCGATATTTGCCGATATCGGAAGGTATCGCTCAACACTACTCATGACGTGCCAGTTATCGCCACTTGTTTCAAACTAAGAGGAACAGAATCCTTGAACTGAGAGGCCTTAGTTTATCACTTTAGCAAATTGCAACATTGAAAGCAAAAAGGAAGAAAACCAAAGTTACGGTCAATGGTGATAATTAAAGTTATTTATTATTTATGACATAAATGTGCACTGGTTATGCAACAATGCTAAAAAGAATGCTCTTATCAAAAATAAGATAAATCAAATCATACTGAGAAACAACAAGACCAGTATATGTGTGGTGTTACTATAAAATTGCTGCACAAATGATCCAACATAAATGAGGTTTGTGACATTCTGAGATTTACAATTGTGTCACAAGGGATCCTACACAATGGCAAGATCCCAAAATGGTTGCAGAAGATCATAAAGGAAACTGGATCTCAGTAAAACAAATGTTATACACTGCAAGTGTGTATAGATATATGTATAGAGGTATGGGATATAAATTCATATCCTGGGTATAATCACATTAATAAAGTGCATGAGCAAGGAAGTTCATGATGATGGATAGAATATTACCTATAATAAAATGCATGTGCAAGATATCACTCTATTAACATATATAAACTAAGATCGGATGGTGAGTGAATAAGGTAAATTACATTGGAATTAGAACCATATTGAAAAAAACTAGGTTTACCTTAGTGTATGGATGATGAAGCTTTTAATGATATGCGCCCACTGATATGCACATTTCGGCATGCCTTTGTCAGCCTTCTTGGTGATGCAATTTTAATGATGAAGAGGGTTTATTCTGTATGGAGATGAAAATGACAACAAAATTGACAAAGTATGTTAATATACATTCTGCAAATAAGGTGAAATTTTTCAAAGATAAATATTACCCAGAGAGTAACCATGATCCGAATTATACTTACAATTGTAACATAAAACAAACTAATTCTATAATTTCAATATCATATTTAGTTTTCTTCTTCTTTTTATCCTTATAAAGGAGGTCTGAATAATGTCTACTGATGAAGACAGAAAAGCTTAATGAACCATCACTACAATGAGTCTACTGAGTGCAGACTATTATTTTGCTTTTTTCTCATTTTTCTTTATTTTCTTAGGATATATTACACAATGAAAATGGATATATCAGTTATAAGATGAACATGAAATAAAGGAAATAGAGAAAGAAAAAGGTTAATTTGATATTGGATTGTAGATTCGAGTCATAATTCTCACAAATAAGGCACAGCAGAAAAAAATCTGTTGCCCCCCAAAAAAGGGCAGCTTGTCTACAATGCTTCTCTGAAGTTTTAGCACAAACACACAATGTCATTTTTGCAGGAAAAAGAACATTGCACACCAATTGTAAAACTTCATCATAACCGTGAAGCCATGAGGAATCTGGCAACTCCAAAAAGTTCATTGACAGACTTTGCACTAACCATTCAGGGCCCTGGGCAGTTTAGAAGGCACGGGCCCCCCCCCCACCCACACACACACCTGATGTATCACGTGACATGTCACATGATCCCCACGTGAAATTAATTTGGCACAATATTAATTATAATAATTTTTTTTAGGCTGTGTGCCCACTACACGTTTTTTAAGCGTTTCCGCAGTGGCAATTCCGCTGCAGAAACGCTTAAAAAACGCTTGGTAGAAGGTCTGCCATGTTCCCCAATGATAATCCGCATGTGCTGTGCACATGCTGTGGAAATTTCCGCTGCGGATTATCATTGCGGAAAAATCCGCAGCACTACCAATTAATTTGCGGAAGCGCGGTGCTTTCGCCGCCATTGACTTGCATTGGAACACAAGGAATCCGCATCACTGCATCTGTACATGCAGAATCCATGCGTTTCAATGTGCGGATGGTACCTGGGTTTGGAGAAGAGGGGACTCTCCTCCGGACCCAGGTACCATAGAACCTGTAAAAAAAGAATAAAATAAAAAATAAATATTATACTTACCTTCTGATGGCCCCCGGTGTCTTTATCCGATGCGTCATGGCTTGCCAGCAGCTCGCGATGGTCTGAAAAGGACTTGCCGTGACGTCATTTAGTCATGTGATGGGTCACACGACCGCTGACGTGGGCAGGCCATCAGAAGGTAATTATATATTTATTTTTTACCATTCTTTTACGGTCACACTATATAAATCCATGTTGTCAAGCACTTTCCAAGTGATGCTAAAATCGCTTGGAAAGCGCTTGTCAACCCGCATGCGGAAATGCATGTGAAGAACGCTTCACATCCGCATGTCCCTGGCAGGAAAAACGCATGTACAATCCGCATGCGTTTTTTCTGCCAGGGAGATGCAGAAACGCTCAAAAAAAATCCGGAGCATTTCTGCATCGTGGGCACATAGCCTTACATTAATTGTATGACTCAATATTGAGCACACGCAGCCAGCTATACACAGCAGGATGCCGCACGTAGACATCTATACACTGCAGGAGGCCGCACGTAGCCATCTATACACAGCAGGAGGCCGCACGTAGCCATCTATACACAGCGGGAGGCCGCACGTAGCCATCTATACACGGCAGGAGGCCGCACGTAGCCATCTATACACGGCAGGAAGCCGCACGTAGCCATCTATACACAGCAGGAGGCCGCACGTAGCCATCTATACACGGCGGGAGGCCGCACGTAGCCATCTATACTTGGCGGGAGGGCGCACGGTGCCATCTATACACAGAGGGAGGCCGCACGTAGCCATCTATACACAGCGGGAGGACGCACGTAGCCATCTATACACAGCAGGGAGCCACACGGTGCCATCTATACACAGAGAGAAGCCGCACGGAGCCATCTATACACAGCGGGAGGCCGCACGTAGCCATCGATACACAGCGGGAGGCCGCACGTAGCCATCGATACACAGCGGGAGGCCGCACGTAGCCATCTATACACGGCAGGAGGCCGCACGTAGCCATCTATACACGGCAGGAAGCCGCACGTAGCCATCTATACACAGCAGGAGGCCGCACGTGGCCATCTATACATGGCGGGAGGCCGCACGTAGCCATCTATACTTGGCGGGAGGGCGCACGGTGCCATCTATACACAGCGGGAGGCCGCACGTAGCCATCTATACACAGTGGGAGGCCGCACGTAGCCATCTATACACAGCGGTAGGCCGCACGGAGCCATCTATACACAGCAGGGAGCCGCACGGTGCCATCTATACACAGAGAGAAGCCGCACGGAGCCATCTATACACAGCGGGAGGCCGCATGTAGCCATTTGTACACAGCAGGGAGCCGCACGGTGCCATCTATACACAGCAAGAAGCCGCACGGAGCCATCTATACACAGTGGGAGGCCGCACGTAGCCATTGATACACAGCGGTAGGCCGCACGGAGCCTCTATACACAGCTGGAGGCCGCACGGAGCCATCTATACACAGCAGGAGGCCACACGTAGCCATCTATACACAGCGGGAGACCGCACATAGCCATCTATACACAGCGGGAGGCCGCACGGAGCCATCTATACACTGCGGGAGGCCGCATGGTGCCATCTATACACAGCAGAGAGCCGCATGGTGCCATGTATACACAGCGGGAGGCCGCACGGAGCCATCTATACACAGCGGGAGGCCGCACGGTGCCATCTATACACAGCAGGGAGCCGCACGGAGCCATCTATACACAGCGGGAGGCTGCACGGAGCCATCTATACACAGCGGGAGGCCGCACGGAGCCATCTATACACAGCGGGAGGCCGCACGGAGCCATCTATACACAGCGGGAGGCCGCACGTAGCCATCTATACACAGCAGGGAGCCGCACAGTGCCATCTATACACAGCGAGAGGCCGCAGGGAGCCATCTATACACAGCGGGAGGCCGCATGTAGCCATCGATACACAGCGGGAGGCTGCACGGAGCCATCAATACACAGAGGGAGGCCGCACGTAGCCATCTATACACAGCGGGAGGCCGCACGTAGCCATCTATACACAGCAGGGAGCCGCACGGTGCCATCTATACACAGAGAGAAGCCGCACAGAGCCATCTATACACAGCGGGAGGCCGCACGTAGCCATCGATACACAGCGGGAGGCCGCACGTAGCCATCTATACACGGCAGGAGGCCGCACATAGCCATCTATACACGGCAGGAAGCCGCACGTAGCCATCTATACACAGCAGGAGGCCGCACGTAGCCATCTATACATGGCGGGAGGCCGCACGTAGCAATCTATACTTGGAGGGAGGGCGCACGGTGCCATCTATACACAGCGGGAGGCCGCACGTAGCCATCTATACACAGCGGGAGGCCGCACGTAGCCATCTATACACAGCGGGAGGCCGCACGGAGCCATCTATACACAGCAGGGAGCCGCACGGTGCCATCTATACACAGAGAGAAGCCACACGGAGCCATCTATACACAGCGGGAGGCCGCACGTAGCCATCTATACACAGCAGGGAGCCGCACGGTGCCATCTATACACAGCAAGAAGCCGCACGGAGCCATCTATACACAGCGGGAAGCCGCACGTAGACATTGATACACAGCGGTAGGCCGCACGGAGCCATCTATACACAGCGGGAGGCCGCACGGAGCCATCTATACACAGCAGGAGGCCACACGTAGCCATCTATACACAGCGGGAGACCGCACATAGCCATCTATACACAGCGGGAGGCCGCACGGAGCCATCTATACACAGCGGGAGGCTGCATGGTGCCATCTATACACAGCAGGGAGCCGCATGGTGCCATCTATACACAGCGGGAGGCCGCACGGAGCCATCTATACACAGCGGGAGGCCGCACGGTGCCATCTATACACAGCAGGGAGCCGCACGGAGCCATCTATACACAGCGGGAGGCTGCACGGAGCCATCTATACACAGCGGGAGGCCGCACGGAGCCATCTATACACAGCGGGAGGCCGCACGTAGCCATCTATATACAGCAGGGAGCCGCACGGTGCCATCTATACACAGCGAGAGGCCGCACGGAGCCATCTATACACAGCGGGAGGCCACACGTAGCCATCGATACACAGCAGGAGGCTGCACAGAGCCATCAATACACAGCGGGAGGCCGCACAGAGCCATCTATACACAGCAGGAGGTCACACTGTGGAAGTGAGGTTCAAAGGACCCCAACCCTTTGCTTATCCCTTGCCAAATTAACTTATTCAAGTGTATACGTGAAGCTTTGATATCGGACAGACAGAGTCAGATACTGAACTTCTCTTGAAGATAAATGCCGCAGGAAAGATGTGTTTATTATTCTAGCATAACATATATAAGTTCAGTATAAAGGAAGGTCCCAATAGGGTGTCGCCCTGAGGCAATTGAGCAATCACAGTGGTCTCTGGCCCATGGTATAGATAAGTCTCATTATCTTGTCCTATGGGGTTAAATGTTTCCTCCCCAAATATTCTCCACATTCGTCAGGATATTCTCTTGGGAGGTGTCATGTTGAATCCTGTGTCTCGTCTCCTTCTTGTAAACAATTTGAAAGTCCACCTCTATAACCAGCTCCAACTAATCCTTTCAGGATATTTATATAGTGACACACGAGTACAGATATCTGATATATATATATATCAAGGTTTTCATAATATATTAAAGTGAGGGTATATATATGACTAAATGATATCCAATATAAGAAATATATGCAAAACAAGATTGATAACATATAACAGAATATAAGTATAGATATTTAGTATACATCAGAGTTTCATATAATGTTTTTTTAGCAGATTTTAGAATCTTATCTTTAACAACACGTAGCCATCAATACACAGCAGGAGATCGCACATAGCCATCTATACACAGAGGGGGGGCCGCACGGAGCCATCTATACACAACGGGAGGCCGCACGGTGCCATCTATACACAGCAGGGAGCCGCATGGTGCCATCTATACACAGCGGGAGGCCGCACGGAGCCATCTATACACAGCAGGAGGCCGCACGGTGCCATCTATACACAGCGGGAGGCCGCACGGAGCCATCTATAAACAGCGGGGGGCTGCACGGAGCCATCTATACAGAGCGGGAGGCCACACGGAACCATCTATACACAGCGGGAGGCCGCACGGAGCCATCTATACACAGCGGGAGGCTGCACGGAGCCATCTATACACAGCGGAAGGCTGCACGGAGCGATCTATACACAGCGGGAGGCCGCACGGTGCAATCTATACACAGCAGGGAGCCGCACGGTGCCATCTATACACAGCAGGAGGCTGCACGGCCCCCCCCCCCGAGAGACAGCAGGAGGCCGCATGGCGCCATCTATACTCAGCAGGAGGCCGCACGCAGTCACGCACACACACAAACATATACAGACATATACATACACGCATAAACACATTTGAAACACAAAAATACATATAAACAGACATCACACAATGATATCTGCCTGCACACACATAAATACATACACATACACACACACACACTCACACTCACCATCCCCCGGCTCGGCTCCAGTCCTCCTGGCTCCTGCTCCTCTCCGGTGGTAGCAGTGCAGGCCGGGCGCGCACTGCGTGACGTCACAGCTAGGAGACACGGCCGCGCACAGGGCCGTGTCTACTAGCAGTGACGCAGCCTGGCCAGCACAGGGAAGTTAACTGCTGCAGTGCTGGCTCGGCCGAAGAAGAAGCAGCGGCCGTGCACCGCTGCTGGGGGAGCTGTCCGGGGGCCCCCCCCGCCACTGTCTGCTGGTATGTGCCGCGAGTCCGAACATATAATGAGGGCAATCCGGCCATAGACACCCCGGAGCCCCGGGCCCCCTGGAGACCAGAGGCCCCGGGCGGTAGCCCCGATTGCCCTCATTATAATCCACCTATGGCTACAGGGATCCCAAGGTTGCCTCCACAGAGTAACTGCTGGCCATGAAGCAAGTTGGGGTAATATTTGAACAGTATTAATCAGTGCAATGGATGGAGACAAGGACAGAATTGGAGCCAAAAACATAGTTAAGGATAGCGATTTCAATTTCAGAAAGTTAAACTTGATGAACATTTGTCATTTTTCAACCATATTTGCTATGTACATATGTAAGTCAGACAGTAATTCAAGAAGGAGAAAGTGAACAAACAGTCTATGGCTCAAATACACTACTGAATCCAGTGGTTAACCGTTGCGCGATAGAGCCTGTTTTCGCCTTCGTGACCAGGGCAATATTTTCAATTCTGACCACTGTCACTTTATGAGGTAATAACTCTGGAACGCTTCAATGGATCCCACTAATTCTGAGATTGTTTTTTTTTTACATCTTGTACTTCAGGATAGTGGTAAAATTTCTTCGATATGACTTGCGGCACTTTGTGAAAAAATCGGAAATTTGGCCCTTTTTAAACTGTCTTATCTTGTATTGAATTTATTGGATATTCGTGTCCCCACTTAATTGTAAAGTGCTGCCAAATATGTTGGCGCTATATAAATAAAAATTATTATTATTATTATTGTTGGATAAAATGTGTATCATGCGAGGGTCTTGCCTCAGACACTTACACATGAACTGTGCCATGTTGGCCAAGCTGCAAAAAGGTAAATGTTCTGTGTCCCCAACAGTAGAAACAGTACCCATCCTCTCCTCACACTGACTCGCCTCTTCCTCCTCCTCCACCTCCTCCTCTCCAGCCCATCCAGGCTGGACAGACATGAAGCTTGGTTTGGGTGTCCCCTCTGTAGCATTACGAGTCCCCTCGGTAGCACAGAAAAACATTTCCCCTCCCTCCTCATCCTCCTTATCTTCCTCTTCATCACCCAATGTTGCCTCAAAATATTGGCTGGGCTGGGTAGTATCACCCATTGGGAAATCTGGCTCCATACCAACATGCTGGGCACGGAAAGATTCCTCTTTGAGATTATGCAATGATTGTTTCAAGAGACACAGCAGCGGGATGGTTACGCTGATAATAGCCTCATCACCGCTCACAATGTTGGTGCAGTACTCAAAGTTCTCAAGAACCTCACAAATGTCAGCGATCCACACCCACTCGACAGTTGTTATGTGTGGTAGCTGACTCTCAGTCTGACGGGCATGTTGAAGCTGGTATTCAGCTACTGCCCTCTGCTGTTCACTAATCCTCGCCAACATATGATAGGTTGAGTTCCACCGCGAAGGCAGGTCGCAAATGAGTCGGTGACTTGGCAAATTCAAGCGCTTTTGCAGTGCTGTAAGAGCAGCAAAAGCAGTAGAGGAATGGCGGAAATGGGCGCTAATACAGCGCACCTTCTCAAGTCACAGTAAGTTTTCAGAAATTTCTGAACAACTATGTTCAGTACGTGAGCCATGCATGGCACGGGTACCAGCTTGCCGACCTTTAAAGCCGCCACCAGGTTACGCCCAGACGACCAGACCGGGTTGGAGGTGCAGCAGGGAGAGCCACTGATTGGTCTGTTGTTTTAAAGCTTGCCACAGCTCTGCTGCAGTGTGTGCTTTCTGACCTAAACAGATCAGCTTCAGCAGAGCGTGTTGCCGCTTTGCTGATGAGCTGCTGCACAGGTCCCAGCTTGGCAGTGATGGAGAGGGTAATTCAGTAGAGGATGAGGAGCAGGAGGAGGGGAGAGAAGAAGTGGAATATGAAGAAATGGAAACCCTGACAGAAGTTGGGCCCGCTATTCTTGGCGTGGGTAGAATGCATGATGTTCCAGTTGGCGCCTTTGTCCCACCCTCCACCAGGTTCACCCAATGTGCCGTGACATAAATGTATCGTCCCTGTCCACAACAACTTGTCCAGGTGTCTATTGTTAGGTGAACCTTCCCAGTTACGGCGTTGGTGAGAGCACGGTTCATATTGTTTTTACATGTGCCTGTGTAACGAAGGGACGGCACAGGGGGCAAAATAGTGGCAGCTGGGAAAACTGTATCGTGGGGCAGCCACAAGATCATGGAAAGACTGTGTTCCCACAAGCCTAAATGGCAACATCTCCACAGCTAGCAATTTGGCAATGTGCGAGTTTAGTAATTGTGCTTGTGGATGCGTGGCTGGGTATTTACACTTTCTTTCCAAGCTCTCAGTCACTGACAATTGGACGCTTCGCTGGGACAAGTAAGTGGATGTGGTTGATGTTTGTTGTGTGTGAGCAACCATAGCTTATGGGCAGGAGGTATGAGCGCCTGCTTCCTGAACAGCAGATTCTGATGGACATAGCCCAGGCGACATGGCATTGGTTTGACCCGCAGACGCAGATTTGATAGCCTGGTGTTCCACCCACCTACTGGGGTGCTTGGCTGCCATGTGGTTTCAAATACTAGTGGTACTCAGGTTGCCTTTTCCCTGGTCTCTGCTCAACTTAATATGGCAGAGGCTACATACTACAATGTTTTTCTCTGAAGGACTTTCAGAAAAAAAATTCCACACAGCAGCTGAACGCCCACTTGCCCTGAGTTGGCGCACAGCGGGGGTGCTCTTGGGAACAGTTGACCCAGTTTTCACTCTGGGAAAACCACGACCCCTTGGAGCATGTGTTGGTGCTACATATCCATCTTCCTCTGTGTTGCTGTCATGGCTATGCGTGTCAACGGGCCAGGTCGGATCAGTGGTCTCATCATCGACCATCTCATCCTCCTTCCCAGTTCACATTGTTGGCTGACCTGATGGCTACTGTGCCTCATCATCATCAGCCTCCACCTCTGGAGACAGTAAATGACATTCCTCCAAGTGGCTTTCTTCTGGCCGTAGGTCCTCAAATACTTGAGCATCAAAGCACGCCAGCTCCTCTTGTCCCTCTTCAATTCTGCATGGTGATAGGCCAGAGCCAACCAAAGGATACATACCAAACAGATCCTCGGAGTGGCCAAGCTTGGGGTCATATGTCTCCTGTGACTGATGATGGCGGGAGGAAGGTGAACCAGCTTCAGGATTGGATGGGCCAGTCTTCTGTGTATCCACAGTAGACTGTGTGATCGTGGAAGATTTGCTTGACAAATGCGTAGAGGCCTTGTCTGCTATCCAAGACAGAATCTGCTCTTGCTCTTCTGGCTTCCACATACGTTTATGTTCTAGACAGGGGAAATTTTTCCAGGAACATAGTGGATGCATCAAGCTTCTTCTGACCTGACCCAGACTGAGTGCCTTCTCGTGCACCATAGACAACACCACATCCACGTCCACGTCCCTTAACAACAGACTTTTTTGGCATTTTAGGTTTTGTTGACAGATTTTCAGATGTTGATGGCACAAGCCAAGTTGGCTGTCTCAGTCAAAATAGTGAGTCAACCATGACTCAGTCCATAGGGCTAATTTTTATAAACCCTATGCTTATTGTGCAGTGGACAAACCAGGACAGTATTCCTACTCCAACCTAACTACTATTTGTGATTGGAGTCCCATGGGATGGTGGCTTCCTGCGTCAACCATGACTCAGCACATAAGGCTAATTTTTACAAACCCTATGCACCTTGTGCAGTGGACAAATCTGGAATGTGCAGTGGTCCTACCAAACTAATATTTGTCATTGGAGGCCCTTGTCACAGGTTGTGCCACATTGTGACTGAGATAGGGGATACATATTCAATAGAAATGTACTGTCAGTCACCCTATTTGGCAAAAAAACATGCCTGGCTTGTGCCACATTGTGACTGAGATAAGGGATACATATTCAATAGAAATTTACACTGACTGTTGATGACCGACTGATGCCCTCTGAAAGCTTGAATTGAGGGCCACAACTACTACAGTACTCCATCGTAGATCATGTTTGTCAAGCGAGGCCCTTGTCATGGAATTTTCCTGCACCAATGACACAGCGCCCAGGAGTAATTTTTGGAAATACGATGCACATTCTGCACTGGACCAAGTAGTACAGTATCAAGAAGTCTTCTCTTGCTATATAATCTGGGAAATATTGACAATTAAAATCTCTGAGCCATTTGGAGAAGCTTCTCCAACCCATCCTTGAGGGGGCACCACATATGCTATGTCTTGCACAAGTGATATATTTGAGCTTGTCATCCAGTTGACTAGTGCAGCTTTATTTTTCCGGTTCACAGAGTTCAGCCATACCTGAGGATCGCAGGCCGCACTCACTGCTACCTTCTAGTACTCCATGTCTTTTGGCCTTTTTCTCTGTAGTCTCTGTCCTTACATGAGTTAAATAATAAAGTGAGGGCACTACAATATGAATAAGTGAGGCCATTCTCAAATGTACACAAGAGGCACCTCCAAAATTTCTAGAGGAGGGAACAAAATATATGTTACAGGGCTACACGAGGGCTCTCACAAAACTCAGCTTACCTGCCTACTGCAGGCCCTCTGAACATTTGAATTTAGGGCCGCAGTATCACATGGTGGTGGTGGAGGAGGAGGCTGAAGCCCAATGCTACAATGGGTACATTGTAAACGGCTATGGAATATGTATTCCACTATCTGAGTGTCAATAATGGAGGGATTGCCCAAAAGTAACAGCTGTCCCTCCAAAGCGCATGTTACAGAGCCACCTGGGCAGTATGGTGGCTCAGTGGTTAGCACTGGAGCGCTGGGGTCCTGGGTTCAAATCCCACGAAGAACAACATCTACAAGGAGTTTGTATGGGTTTCCTCTTGGTTCTCTGGTTTCCTCCCACACTCCAAAGACATACTGATAGGGAATCTACATTGTGAGCCCCAAATGGGGACAGAGCCCAAAATGTCTATAAATTGTCTGAATTGTAAGGCACCGTGTAATATGTTGGAGCTATATAAATAAAAAAGATTAAAGAACTTCTTTATCAAAAATATTAAAGATTAAGAAGATTATGCAGGAAAAACTGTTTCTTAACCTTTTTGGCCTGTTAAATGCAATTTAGGTTAGGTTTGGTAGTTGTTCTTGTATGTCTGTAAAAGTGGCATAATACTGCGACAAACTTATTCCCAGAAACCATATGTCCGTCAGAAATGCATGCAGGCACATTCTCCAGGCTCTTCCCATTCTGTTTCATCACTTTCCCATCCATTTCAGCCTTTTCCTCAGGCCCCCAGACCCCTTTGTAGGGTCCAGCAGAAAATTACTCACATTTCCCATTGACTTACATTGTACTCGCTATTCGGAACGAATACACGATTATTACAGAGTCCTCGTTACGAGTATAGCGATTACGAATATTACGGTACTCGCTCATCACTACGTTAAACCTGTTGTGGTGGAGATACCACCTTGTCGACTAAATTGTTGGTTCATTGCGATAATGCCATGGTAATGTTAATCTCTGTTGTTATATGTAATGAAAGGTGTTGTAATATGACATGTGTTAATATTTACGCGATACATATATGTGGTAATATGGATGATACAAGGGATTAGTGATCTGAAAATCATTATAACCTGTGGGAGAAATTTCCTGTGTCTATTATAGCCACATAAAATGCCATTAAGCATCAGAAGTGAAGTCTGAAGTAGCGAAAAACATAAAGAGCGGCCTATTAGGGATGAGCGAATGTGCTTAGTGATACTCAGATATCACTCGAGTATCTGGGTGCCCGGATGTGCTCAGCCCTCATCGAGCATTGGCTGTTGCTCGGATTTGAAGCTCGAATCCATGCCCCACATGTTTGCGCCTGTTACACAGCCAATAAACATGTGGGGATTGCCTGCCAGTCAATGTAATGAATCACGAAATGAATAGAATGCCTGCACCACCTGCTAGGCAGCCTCTGGACCTGCAGAAGTGCTAACCTAAGCACGAAACGGCTGTTGTCCGTCTTCCCTCCCCGCTGTACCTGCCTACCACTGATTTTTTACTTCATTCATGAAATAAAGGACTATTGTTTTTAAAGAACGATGAGTGCAGCTTTCATTACCTTTTTCTACTCAGTCAATGTAATGCCCTAGCCATCTTGGTATTGGCTCACTGTGATTGGCTGGCCGCATTACCTCATCATATATAGAACAGGCGCCGCCACGCTTGACACACTGACGGCTTTGCAAGCTCAGGGACAGTTCTTATTGGAGGGAGAGTTCTTATTGGAAGAAGAGAGTGGTTGTCCAGGTCTGTGTGTGCACAGTTTAACGAATCAGAGTCCTTTAGTGTTAATACTGGTGCTGATGCTGAACCATCATACTAACAGTCCTTCAAATGGCTAATCTTGTGCTTTCCTGTTTGTATTTGATGCGCCCCCGGGGCAGTGGGGGTACTCGGTAGCTGGGCCTATGGATGCTGGGGGGGTATGTCACAGTGGCTGGCCCGGTCCGTGGCCCAGGGCGGTCAACTAAAAAGGGCATTGTAACTTTGGATAGAAAATAAAAATAAAGTAAATAGTTTGTGACACCACCTGAGGTAACTGGTAAGGTTTACCAGCGCTGCTGCAGACCTCCGGGGGGTGATGGGATGGCAGCTGAGGTGTTTCTGCTCCCCACAGGTGGAGCGGGCCCCCGGGACAGTGTGGAGCTTGGTGGGTGGTGATGCTGGGACTTGTAGCGCAGGCGGGATGGTGCAGCAGGAGTAATTGACAGAGACAGGGGATTCGCTTCAATACCTTTACTAATGCGGATGTCACGTACGGTCCAGGGTACTCAGTAGTATGGATGCACTTCAGGATTTCTCCCCAGTGAGCGGGTATAAGGCCTCCTGGTCCGTGTCTGCCTCTCTGTATGCTCCTGGCCAGCCTGCAACTGGGCCTAGCTTATGTGTCATGCTGTTCCTTCACCTGTCGCTCGGTAGTAGGACCTTCTGCTGGCAACCACTATCCCTGGTCGCCGGGGCCTTCATGGTTCCTGGTCCTGTAATGGGTCTAGCTTCAGGTCAGCCAAGGACTTGTAGTCCTCCTGGAATGCCGGTGATCCCTACTGGGTATAAAGGACCCTGTAGGCGCGGACCTGGTGTCCGGTTTGTATCTTCGGGGTGAGCCTTATGATGCTCCTCTGCCCCCTCAACTCCTCTCTCCTCTCCTCCTTGCCGTCGGCCACACTCGGGGCCCTCAGAACTCAGCAGCAGATGTGCTGCGTCTTCGCTGCTCTCAGCATCAGCACGCTTTCAGACTCTCAGACTCTGTCTGACTGATCTGAACTGCCTGGCTCCACCCTCCATATATATATCCCTAACGGGCTCCCTCTGGTGGTGTGAGGTGGAAGGGTGGAGGTGTTTGTATGTAGTGAGGGTCTCTAGTGGAGAAGTCCATCCATGCACCCTGGGTACTGTGGTACCTGTGAACAGCAGGGTGCCACATATCATATACAGTTAGCCTAGAGCGGGACAGTTGTAAGAGCAGGGAGAATAGCAGAATGCAGCCTCTGGGTTATATATCTGCTGCACATGACCACAATCTTTTTTTGGGGAGTGAAAAAATTGACTATATTGTCACCCATATTACATGCTTTGTGTTAAATTTTGGTGGTACACAACACTTCAAAACAACATTCAAAATTATTTCAGGATCCAATTAGTCATTCATAGACTACACTGTGTGCCGAATTATTAGGCAAGTTGTATTTTAGAGGATTATCTTTATTATTGATCAACAACTATGTTCTCAATCAACCCAAAAGACTCATAAATATCCAAGCTTAATATTTTTGGAAGTTGGAGTGTTTTTTTTTTAGATTTGGCTATCTTAGGACGATATCTGTTTGTGCAGGTAACTATTGCTGTGCAGAATTATTAGGCAACTTAATGAAAACCAAATATAATTCCATCTCACTTGTTTATTTTCACCAGGTAAAACAATATCAGAGCACAAAATTTAGAAATAAACATTTCTGACATGCAAAAACAAAAACCAAAAAAATTAGTGATCAACATAGCCACCTTTCTTTATGATGACATTCAACAGCCTTCCATCCATAGATTCTGTCAGTTCCTTGACCTGTTTTCGATCAACATTGCGTGCAGCAGCCATCACAGCCTCCCAGACACTGTTCCGAGAGGTGTAATGTTTTCCCTCCCTGTAGATCTCACATTTTATGATGCACCACAGGTTCTCTATGGGGTTCAGATTAGGTGAACAAGAGGGCCATATCATTATTATTTCTTCTTTTACACCTTTACTGGCCAGCCACGCTGTGGAGTAGTTGGATGCATGTGATGGAGCATTGTCCTGCATGAAAATCATGTTTTTCTTGAATGATACCGACTTCTTCCTGTACCACTGCTTGAAGAAGTTGTCTTCCAGAAACTGGCAGTAGGTCTGGGAGTTGAGCTTCACTCCATCCTCAACTCGAAAAGGTCCCACAATTTCATCTTTGATGATACCAGCCCATACCAGTACCCCACCTCCACCTTGCTGGCGTCTGAGTCGGAGTGGAGCTCTTTGCCTTTTATTGATCCAGCCTCTGGCCCATCCATCTGGCCCATCAAGAGTCACTCTCATTTCATCAGTCCATAAAACCTTTGAAAAATCAGTCTTAAGATATTTCTTGGCCCATTCTTGATGTTTTATCTTATATTTCTTGTTCAAAAGTGGTCATTTTTCAGCCTTCCTTACCTTGGCCATGTCCCTGAGTATCGCACACCTTGTGCTTTTTGATACTCCAGTAACGTTGCAGCTCTGCAATGTGGCAAAACTGGTGGCAAATGGCATCTTGGCAGCTTCAATCTTGATTTTCCTCAATTCATGGGCAGTTATTTTGCGCCTTTTTTGGCCAACACGCTTCTTGGTACCCTGTTGGCTATTTGCCATGAAACGCTTGATTGTTCGGTGATCACGCTTCAAAAGTTTGGAAATTTCAAGACTGCTGCATCCCTCTGCAAGACAGCTCACAATTTTGGACTTTTCACAGCCCGTCAAATCTCTCTTCAGACCCATTTTGTCAAAGGAAAGGAAGTTGCCTAATAATTAAGCACAACTTATATAGGGTGTTGATGTCATTAGTCAACACTCCTCCTCATTACAGAGATGCACATCACTAGATTTACTTATTGGGTAGTTGGCTCTCAAGCCTATGCAGCTTGGAGTAGGACAAACATGTATAAAAAGTATCATGTGATCAAAATACTCATTTGCCTAATAATTCTGTACACAGTGTATTACGTGCTGTGTGTTAAATTTCAGAGGTATATAACACTCAAAAAAAGCATTCAAAATATTTCTGGATTCAATTAGTCATGCATAGAGTAGTATGTGCTTTGTGTTAAATTTCAGTGGTATATAACACTCCAAAAAAGCGTTCAAAATTTTTTCTGGTTTCAATTAGCCATCCAGAGAGTATTAAATGCTTTGTACTAAATTTGGTGGTGAATAGGACTCCAAATATGCCTTGAATTTTTTTCTGGATTCAATTAGTCCTCAGAGTATTTTGTGGTTTATGTTAAATTTTTGGTAGTATATAGCACTCCTAGAAAGTGTTCAAAAATTTGTAGGATATATCCATAGAGTATTGCTGTACATGCTTTTTGTTAAAGTTTGATGTTATATAAAAGTCCAAGAAAGCTTTGAAATTTTTTTCTGGATTCAATTAGTCCTCATAGAGTATTATATGACTTGTGTTAAATTAAGCGTTCAAAAATGTTTCTGGATTCAATTAATCATCCATAGAGTATTACGTGCTTCGTGTTAAATTGCGGTGGTATATAACACTCCAAGAAAGCGTTCAAAAATTATTCTGAATTGAATTAGTAATCCAAACAGTGTAATGTGCATAGTGGGCGACAAAGTGACTAAGATATCAAAATATCGTGAGACTCCCGAGGGAGCGACCGGAGGAATATTGGAGCCAGATCAAGCTGGCACCATAGCAGAAGTGACAGGAGCCTGTGGTTCGGACCCGACCACATTCCCGGAAACACCAAGGCCCAAACCCGGGCCACAACCGTTACCGCTGGGGTTTTTGCGGACTGTGGATGGGAGAGCGAGGATCCAGCAACTGGTGAGCTGACTATGGGGCCTAAGCTGTTCGGAAGCCAGAGAAGGCAAGCCAGGAATAGGGCTGGAGACATGCTAGTGGGCTCACTAGCAGCAAGGTACCTACAGTTGGCATCCCGGGGGGGTCATTACGTACAACCGGCAGCTCAGATGTGAGTCCATAGAAGAGTTTGGGACTCGTCATCACATATTGTTCAACCAGTGGACAGTAGAGATGGAACACTTGCTTCGAATGCTGTAATACCTGATGGCTGGAACCAGGGTCATGTTCCTCAATATGGAGGGACAACGTCGCTGCTATGTGGTGGATGTGATCAGAGAAGAAGCGGAGCAGATGAACCCTTCTTGAGAAATAAAAGGGCCTGAGAGAAGCTCCTCAAGGTTGCCACCCCCAAGAGATTATGCTGTCCTTGGGGTTCCCCACCTCCTATGCGGGAGCAGATGATGGTGCAAGTGATACAGGGGGCTGTCGCATATTTCTACATGTTGGGGACTCTGGCACTACCCAAAGCTGGGTCACTTACAGCCCATGCACCTGCGAATCAGGCTCCAGGAAGCAGGTGGATGCAGAAGCCCCATCCTCCTGAGGAAGGAGAAGAAAAAGCGGACGCCTGAAAAAGATTACTGTATTACCCTCCTTATCATTTTTTCCCGCTTTTCACTTTGTGTAAAGCCTTTATGAGTGTAGAAGTAACTCAAATACACTTTTAAAATATTTCAATAAGGCCTGTCAGTTGTTGCCTTTCAGGGATCTATGGATGACTGGATGATCCTCCTTATAATTTTTTACTGGTTTTGCACTTTGTGCAAAGCTTTTATGAGTGTAGGAATAAATCAACTATACTTTCAAAATATTTAAATGAGGCCCGCCAGCTGTTGCCTTTCAGGAGTTTATGGATGATTGGATGACCCTCCTTATAATTTTTTCCTGCCTACAAAGCCTTGATGAGTATAGGAGTATATCAACCACACTTTCAAAATATTTGAATGAGGACTAGAGATGAGCGTTGTTCGACTCGAACTGTTCGCCAATCTCAAATTCGAGCTGTTTTGGGCGGTGTTCGAGCCGTTCGGCGAACACGAACGATTTGAGAAAAATTCGGCTGTTCGAGGTTATGTTCGATAACTGTTCGTGCACCAAAATCGTAACTGGATTTTTTCTCAGTAATGATGAAAATTAATGTTAATACGCAGTTTGAGTGTACAGCGGGGTGGGGGAGGGGCAGGGGATGGATCTCTGCAGGAATAATGAAGATCTCCATTTTTTTTTCTCTTTCCCGCATTTACAGTGGGGAGGTGCAATCTGTCAGCCTATCAGCAGCGCACACACGGAGCGAAGTGCTTTTTTTCACACAAGCAAGGGCATGTGTCATTGGCAGTGTATGTCACATGTCCTTGCCCTATAAGACCAAGCCATTTTCCCCGTCGCCACCATTTTCTCACTGCTGCAGCTGCGTGTTAGACGGCACCGCTGTTGCTGTGTGCGCTATACCTTGTTAATTTCAAGCCAATTTTCGCACAAATCTACAGATAGCTTGGGAGTAGGGAATAGTTGTGATTGCAGTCCTTTTAAGGACTAGGTTACAGCATTTCCTACGACTTTTATCAGGCAGGTCTGTGCTCTTAAATAGATAGATTGTGGGAGTAAAGACTAATTGTAATTGCAGTCCTTTTCAGGACTAGGTTACATCAGTTCCTATCAGTTTTTGCCAGGCAGGTCTGTGCCAGTGCTGTGCAAGTTTTTTTCACAGCATTTGGCTGAATCTAGCAAAGCTAATCCTTTTTGGCCTATTGCAGAGTGTGTTAGTCAGTGGAGTAGCCTATCTGTGTTGCAAGATATACCACCTGTGTATAGAATACCAATTTTTTTACTGCACCTAGTGAAGTAAAATCTTTTGGGTGTAGCATCATTCTATTAGTCCATCTATACTGACCTCCATCAGGTTGCAAATTGAATATAATTTTTTTCTGCATCTAGCTCTGAAAAAATATTTGGGCTTCTAGCAGTGTGTGGGACTTGTTCTATTAGTCCATCTATACTGACCTCCATCAGGTTGCAAACTGAATATAATTTTTTTCTGCATCTAGCTCTGAAAAAATATTTGGCCTTCTAGCAGTGTGTGGGACTTGTTCTATTAGTTCATCTATACTGACCTCCATCACGCTGCAAATTCAAAATAATTTTTTGTCTGCATCTAGCTTTGAAAAAATATTTGGCCTTCTAGCAGTGTGTGGGACTTTCTCTATTAGTCCATCTATACTGACCTCCATCAGGTTGCAAATTAAAAATAATTTTTATCTGCATCTACCTCTGAAAAAATATTTGGGCTTCTAGCTGTGTGTGGGACTTGTTCTATTAGTCCATCTATACTGACCTCCATCAGGTTCCAAACTGAATATAATTTTTTTCTGCATCTAGCTCTGAAAAAATATTTGGCCTTCTAGCAGTGTGTGGGACTTTCTCTATTAGTCCATCTATACTGACCTCCATCAGGTTGCAAATTAAAAATAATTTTTATCCGCATCTAGCTCTGAAAAAATATTTGGCCTTCTAGCTGTGTTTGGGACTTGTTCTATTAGTCCATCTATACTGACCTCCATCAGGTTGCAAACTGAATATAATTTTTTTCTGCATCTAGCTCTGAAAAAATATTTGGCCTTCTAGCAGTGTGTGGGACTTTCTCTATTAGTCCATCTATACTGACCTCCATCAGGTTGCAAATTAAAAATAATTTTTTGTCTGCATCTAGCTCTGAAAAAATATTTGGCCTTCTAGCAGTGTGTGGGACTTTCTCTATTAGTCCATCTATACTGACCTCCATCAGGTTGCAAACTGAATATATTTTTTTTCTGCATCTACCTCTGAAAAAATATTTGGGATTCTAGCTGTGTGTAGGACTTGTTCTATTAGTCCATCTATACTGACCTCCATCAGGTTGCAAACTGAATACAATTTTTTTCTGCATCTACCTCTGAAAAAATATTTGGGCTTCTAGCTGTGTTTGGGACTTGTTCTATTAGTCCATCTATACTGACCTCCATCAGGTTGCAAACTGAATATAATTTTTTTCTGCATCTAGCTCTGAAAAAATATTTGGCCTTCTAGCAGTGTGTGGGACTTTCTCTATTAGTCCATCTATACTGACCTCCATCAGGTTGCAAATTAAAAATAATTTTTATCTGCATCTAGCTCTGAAAAAATATTTGGCCTTCTAGCTGTGTGTGGGTCTTGTTCTATTAGTCCATCTATACTGACCTCCATCAGGTTGCAAACTGAATATAATTTTTTCTGCATCTAGCTCTGAAAAAATATTTGGCCTTCTAGCAGTGTGTGGGACTTTCTCTATTAGTCCATCTATACTGACCTCCATCAGGATGCAAATTAAAAATAATTTTTTGTCTGCATCTAGCTCTGAAAAAATATTTGGCCTTCTAGCAGTGTGTGGGACTTTCTCTATTAGTCCATCTATACTGACCTCCATCAGGTTGCAAACTGAATATATTTTTTTTCTGCATCTACCTCTGAAAAAATATTTGGGATTCTAGCTGTGTGTAGGACTTGTTCTATTAGTCCATCTATACTGACCTCCATCCGGTTGCAAACTGAATACAATTTTTTTCTGCATCTACCTCTGAAAAAATATTTGGGCTTCTAGCTGTGTGTGGGACTTGTTCTATTAGTCCATCTATACTGACCTCCATCAGGTTGCAAATTGAATTTAATTTTTTTCTGCATCTAACCCAGCCAATAGTTTTGGCCTAATACCACAGTTTGGCCACTCAGCTCTGCTCGGTTCCCATCCATTGTTTTTTTGTGCAAACAACTCCAGAGTTGTGAATTAGCTAACCACCAAAATGAGTGGAAAAAGGCCTGCTGCTGGTGGAAAGGGAAATAGGCGTGTTGGGAAGGGGAAAAAAGGTTGTGTCCGTGGGGTAGGTGTTAAAGCAACAGTAACATCTGCAGAAGAAAGACCATCTTCCAGCCAAACTAAAATGTCTACTTCTTTTAGCGGACAATGTGATAAGATCCCTTTCTTACGGCCACGCCAATCGCTACAAATTCCAGATGAGGCACAAAAACAGCAGGTGCTTCAACGGATATCAAGTGCTCCTTTAAGTGGGCTCTCCTCCACATCAACTTCAACATCACAAATACTCCAGTCCTCAAAGGTGTCACCCCAATTGCACTTGCTTCCTCACAGCTCCCAAATCTCCAGCTGCCTGTCTGAGTATGAGGTAGAACAGATGGTTGAGTCTGCAGAGCTGTTTACTCATACTATAGCCTGGGAATCAGAGGTCGACTCCAGCGCTTCTGTGAATCCAGACGAGGAAATGATCTGCACTGATGCCCAGAATCTTTATGAGTCGGATCCAGGACCAGACGCAGAAGGTTCTGACCATAATGTAGACCCTCATTCCCAAACTGTAACTCCTGTTGGTGGAGACAATGAGGAAGACGATGATGAGACTCAAATACCTGATTGGAGCGACAACTTTAGTTTTTTGTCAGGGCAGGAACAGGTTGGCTCTGAGGACGACGGGTGTGATAACGCACAGGGTGATGATGATGAGGTTGGAGATCCCACTTACTGTCAACCCACAGTCAGCCAAGAGATGAGGTCAGCAGAGGAGGTGGAGGAAGATGCTAGTGACGACGAGGTCAGGTTGCGCCTTCCTGGACAGAGACACAGTACTGGAAGCACGTCAACAACTGCATCCTCAAACACAACTCTGCCTCTCACCACAAGTCGTGGTGGCTCTTCAGGTCGCATGGGTGCTAAGCCTTGCATAGCCTGGGCATTTTTTCAGATCGATAAAGATGACCCAACTCGTGTTATCTGTAACATTTGTCAGCAAAAGCTAAGTAGAGGCCAAAAAATACATAGTTTGAGTACTTCATGCATGAGCCGTCACATGGACATGAAGCATAAGCTGCAGTGGGAAGCTCAGTGTGCTACAATGCGGCCTAGCCGGCTGGGCCAACCACCTTCTGCCATATCTTGTGCATCTGCGGCCTCTTCATCCTCTGTGACTGGGGGGACAGCAGTCACACCTGTTTTGGGGCGCAGACCTGCCACCTCTTTACCCGCAACAGCCAGCGTGATTGGCAGGTCATCATTTTCTTTGGAGGTGGTAACACCAGCTGGTGTTGAGCGCTGTCCGACATCGATAGCACCACCTTTGGATCAAGGCAACCTAACATGTCCGCCTGCATCTTCCTCACAGACCGGCAGTTTGCCGGGGACACCCTTATCAACCCCGTCTAAGCACAATAGCCAGCCCTTGGTCCCTCAGATGTGGACAAGTAAAAGACCATTTCCTCCTAGCCATGAGAAAGCTAAGAGGTTGAATTTCACCATCTGCAAGCTCTTGGCTACAGAAATGCTGCCTTTCCGCCTGGTGGACACAGAGGATTTTCGAGACCTTATGTCCGTCGCAGTGCCCCAGTACCAGATGCCCAGTCGGCACTACTTCTCAAAGAAAGGTGTGCCTGCGCTCCACCAGCATGTTGCACACAACATCACCGCTTCTTTGAGAAACTCTGTGTGTGTCAGGGTGCATTTCACCACAGACACTTGGACGAGTAGGCATGGACAGGGGCGTTACATGTCGCTGACTGGGCACTGGGTAACTATGGTGACAGCAGGACAAGGGGCTGCTGTCCAAGTCTTGCCGTCCCCACGAGTTGTGCGTCAATCCTCTTTATGTCAAAGTTCCTCCACTGCTTCTGCCTCCTCAACCTCCTCTCGGTCTTCCACCTGCACCCAAAGCCTGTCAGGTCATGCCACAAGCTTTCTAACTGCGCAGAAGGGATCCTGCACACCTCCTTACTATGCTGGCAGTAGGGCTCAACGTCATCAGGCGGTTTTTACTTTGAAATGTATGGGAAATGTGAGTCACACAGCTGAGGAGTTGTGGTCAGCTCTGGAGAACCAATTTCATGAATGGTTATCTCCACTGGACCTGAAACCAGGGAAGGCCGTGTGCGACAATGCTGCAAACCTGGGTGCGGCCCTTCGCCGGGGCAATGTCACACACGTGCCTTGTATGGCTCACGTGTTGAACCTGGTTGTCCAGCAATTTTTAGCCCACTATCCCAGACTAGATGGCCTTCTGCAGAGGGCACGGTCACTGTGTGCTCACTTCCGCCGTTCGCATCCCGCAGCTCAGCGACTTACATCTCTACAGAAGTCGTTGGGCCTGCCACTTCACCGGCTAAAATGCGATGTGCCTACCCGGTGGAATTCACCTCTGCACATGTTGCAGCGACTGTGGCAGCACCGACAAGCCCTGGTGCAATACGTTCTGACGTATAGCCTGGGCCAACGAGATCCAGAGGTGGGGCAAATCACGCTGGAGGAGTGGTCTCAGATCACGGACCTATGCACCCTTCTGCACAGTTTTGAAATGGCGACGAAGATGTTTAGTGCTGACGATGCCATTATCAGCATGACTATTCCGGTGATTTACATGCTGGAGCACATGTTAAACAGAATTCGGAGTCAGGTGGTGGCACAAGAGGAGGTGGAGGAAGTAGAGGAGGAGGAGTTGTTTGCGGACGGGCTAACATCTGCAAAGTCCAGACGGTCGGCAGCACCAAGGCGGCAGGCATGTGAGGGTGGGGGAGATGGTTTTACCAGGGCGCATGGTAGCAGCCAAACTAGTGAGGAAGGTGCAGGAGCCCAGGAAGAAGTGGAGGACGAACTGATGGAAGACTCATCAGATGAGGGAGACCTTGATCACATTTCTGTTGTGCGAGGTTGGGGGGAGAGGACAGAGGAAGGAAGCATGATTGTTACCTCGCCACCAACACTACAGGGACTTGGTGCTCCTGGATGCGCAACACACATGAGTGCCTTCTTGCTGCACTACCTGCAACATGACCCTCGAATTGTGAGAATTAGAAATAATCCTGACTACTGGGTTGCCACACTGTTAGATCCCCGGTACACAAGTAAATTTGCAGAAATTATTCCTGCCATAGAAAGGGATGCACGCATGCAGGAGTATCAGCAAAGACTGTTGCAGAATCTTACATGTGCTTTTCCACAAAACACAAGTGGTGCACGTAGTGAATCTCACAGTTCCAACTTGCCAACCGTGGGACCGTCAAGTGTTCAGCACTCAAACCGTAACAGAACCACAGTATCTGCTGGTAACATCAATTTTGCGGAATCATTTCACCACTTTTTTAGCCCATCCTTTGCAAGGCAACAGGAGACAAGAAGTCTGACACATAGTCAACGCCTAGAGACGATGGTACAGGAGTATCTCCAAGTAAACATTGAAGCCATGACTGTGTCACTGGACCCTTGCTCTTTTTGGGCTTCAAATCTGGATAAATGGCCGGAGCTAGCCACTTACGCCTTGGAGATCTTGTCATGCCCCGCAGCCAGCGTTCTGTCTGAACGTGTGTTCAGCGCTTCTGGTGGTGTGCTGACAGATAAGCGCACGCGGCTTTCCACTGATAATGTAGACAGGCTCACGTTCATAAAGATGAACAAATCATGGATCCGAAACGACTTTTCTACCCCTGTGTCATCCTGGGGAGAGTAAAAGCTTGATGATTGGTTAAAATCACCCTACCAACCGTTTTAAGCTTTCAAATTACTAATCATGTTTATCTGTATCTTGGCTGGAAAATAATTTGGGCTTTGTAGCAGTGTGCAGCACTGATTCTATTAGGCCATCTATAATAAGCTCCACCAGATTTAAAATTACTAATCATGTTTATCTGTATCTTGACTGGAAAATAATTTGGGCTTTGTAGCAGTGTGCAGCACTGATCCTATTAGGCCATCTATACTAACCTCCACCAGATTTAAAATTAAATAATAATTTTTAGCTGCATCTAGCCTGGAAAATAATTTTGGGGCTCCGAGATGCACAAGACACATAAGTGCCTTCTTGCTGCACTACCTGCAACATGACCCTCATATTGTCAGAATTCGAAGTAATCATGACTACTGGGTTGCCACACTCTTAGATCCCCCAAACTTTTCGATCAACCTTTTCATTTTAATAAAGACCAAAAAAATGGTCATTTTTGAAATTATAAGCATTAGCAGGTTATTAGAAACTGAAATCAAACAGTTTTCAACTCAAAACTTTATTCTAGGTGATGTTACATTTTCACATAGGACCCCTTGTTCGAAAGGAGCTTCTGAACTCTCTCGTCCATTGAATTTGTCAGGTTTTGGATGGTTTCTGCTTCAATTGTTTTGCATGAGGACAGAATACCCTCCCAGAGCTGTTGCTTAGATGTGAACTGCCTCCCGCCATCATAGACACTCCTTTTGATGATGCTCCAGAGGTTCTGAATGGGGTAGAGGTCAGGGGAGCATGGGGGTCACACCATAAGTTTGTCCCCTTTTATGCCCATATCAGCCAGAGATGCAGATGTTTTATGTGCAGCATGAGATGGTGCATTATCATGCAAAAAAATGATCTTGCTGTGAAATACACGGTTCTTCTTCTTGAACCATGGCAGGAAGTGCTGCTTGAGAAAATCCACATACATTATGGAGTTCATCTTTAGCGCCTTCAGGGATCCTAAAGGGGCCGACAATCTCTCTCCCCATGATTCCAGCCCAAAACATTACTCCACCTCCTCCTTGTTGGCGCTGTAGCCGTGTTTGCGTGGGGTGTCCATCAACCAGCCATCCTCCACTCCATCCATCTGGACCATCGAGCGCTGCACGGCACTCATCCGTGAACAAAACAGTTTTGAAATCAGTCTTCATGTAATGTTTGGCCCACTGGAGCCGTTTCTGCTTGTGTGAAGTGGATAGAGGAGGTCGACAGGATGGCGTATGCACAGCTGCAAACCTCTGAAGGACCCTGCATCTTGTTGTTCGGAGGACGTTGGAGGCACCAGCAGCTTCAAAAACTTGTCTGCTGCTATGACAAGGCTTTTTTGCCGCTGCTCTTTTAACCTGATGTAATTGCCTGTAGGAAAGAGTCCTCAATTTGCCCTTATCAGCACGCACACGTGTGTACTGTGAATCAGCTACATACTTCTTGATTGCCAAGACACTTCATCCTGATCATCGCACAATGTTGATTGTAGTCATGCCTTGACCTAAACACTCCACAATTTGTTGCTTCTCAGCAGCTGACACATCCTTTTTCTTTCCCATTTTGGCAGAAAATGTAGGCTGCTTAATAATGTGAGACAGCCTTCTTAAATAGTCTTGCCTTTCATTGGACACACCTGCCAAACTAATTAGCACAGGTGTCTGCAATTGCTTACAGTGATATAAAGAGCCCTGACACACATCACCATCAATGAGTTTAACTGACAAACAAACAAATTCTTCCCTTATCACTCCTAAACACTTTTTGCATAATAATTTGGAACACAGTGTACATGTGCTTTTCCACAAAACACCAGTGGTTCACGTAGTGAATCTTACAGTTCTAACTTGCCAACCGTGGTCTGTATGGAGTTGTTCAATAAAGGGCCCAAAATTAAGATAACATAGATGGGAGAGGTCTCTATGAATAGGAATTCCTAAGTATTTGATACCCTGTGAGGGCCAGGCAAAGGGAAAGTTGGACTGGATGGAAACCTGTATGGATTTGGGGAGGGAGACATTGAGGGCCTCAGACTTCGCTGCATTGATTTTAAAATTTGACCATGTAGCAAAGTGATCTATTTCAGCCATAACAGCATGGATGGATATATGTGATTGAGTGATATATACTAGGACATCATCAGCAAATAGAGAGCACTTGTACTCGGTGCCTCCCACCTCAATCCACCTAATATTGGGGTTATGGCGAATTGATGAGAGCAGGTGCTCCGTCACTAGGATGTATAAGAGAGGGGACAGAGGACATCCCTGCCTTGTCCCATTGGTGATTGTGAAAGGTGATGAAAATGTTCTGATGCACCCCCTGGGCCTTGGGACACCCGGAGCCGGACCCTTTTTGGTGGATGCTGGTGGTTGCAGTCTTCGTGGCGGCGACCCGGTTCCGTGGCTCAGGGTGGTCAAACCAGTGGCGGAACTATTTATGTGGTTTTGATGTTTAAATGTCCGACTACGCCACCCGTGGATTGCGGTCAGTGTGAACCGCCGCTGCAGGGCAGACCGCTGAGGCTGGTGTTGTGGGTGCAGCAGAGCGTAGCATAACTCCCCACGGGAGGAGTATAGCCTCAGGGCAGTGTATGCGGAGGATGGGGGTGATGGTGCAGGGCAGCAGCAGTAACGACACGGAGTCAGTGATGCAGTCCAGGGCCTTTACTCACAGTTCTTATTATCCAGACCACGTCTGCAGGTAACGGCTGCCCACGTCGTACTGTGCTCACCAGGTGAGGGGCTCAGACAACTCCCAGATAACTTTGGAGCGCTTCACAGGACCCCCTTTGTGTGTCCTTTGTCTGGCCTTTCTTACCAACCCTTCTGTCCGGCTGCCTCGGGCCTCCTCTTGGTAAACTTGGCGCCAGTTTCCCTGACCCTATGTGGTGCCTTCCTAGCGGGTGTAGCAAGGGGCTGCGCCACATAAAATGTCACAGCCTCCGGTTTCTAGCTGAGGGTCGTTTCCTGCCTCCACTAGTTTCGGGGACCGGTCTCCCCCTTTGGCATGACCCCTCCACGCAGGTGGATTCGGGCGTGCGGTGGCGACTCGCCCGTCCGCACCCCTGGGATCCCTTCATTCCTCGTTCGTGGAGCCTTCTCCGCTCCTCTTCCTTCCTTCTCCCTCTTCCAGGCCTGGGCCTCTGTTACTAGGCCCGCCTCCGGAGCAGAGCTCATGCAGAGCCCCTGCTCCCTGCCACTTCTGCTCAGACTTCTCTGCACTGAACTAAGATGGTGCCCACCTTTTATACTCCCTTCTCAATGCACCCAGGAACTGCTTCCTCCCTGCTCCTGCACTACAGGGTTCCCCTTCCTCAGTGTTCCCTCCCCCCCCTCCAGCCAGGGACAGGGACTGTCGTGCCCATCTCAGAGGCATATTGGTCGCCCTGCCCCACGGCAATGTGGTGTAATGCATGCAGGTGTCGGGTCCTGATCCACACTCCATCCTTACCTGAGAGTGAGATATCACACCTCTGGGTGAGGTGCAATACCTCTGTAGCAACCGAGCCCCCAGGGTGCTACAGTTCCATTTATCTTTAGCCTAGGTGACGTATTGTGATACAGGGCCGTGATTTTGGCTATAAAAGGGTCCCCTACCCCAAGCTTTTTAAGAGAATCATATACAGTTATATGAAAAAGTTTGGGCACCCCTATTAATCTTAAGCTTAATGTTTTATAAAAATTGGTGTTTTTGCAACAGCTATTTCAGTTTGATATATGTAATAACTGTTGGACACAGTAATGTTTCTGCCTTGAAATGAGGTTTATTGTACTAACAGAAAATGTGCAATCTGCATTCAAACAAAATTTGACAGGTGCATAAGTATGGGCACCTCACCAGAAAAGTGACATTAATATTTAGTAGATCCTCATTTTGCAAAAATAACAGCCTCTAGTCGCTTCCTGTAGCTTTTAATGAGTTCCTGGATCCTGGATGAAGGTATTTTTGACCATTCCTCTTTACAAAACAATTCCAGTTCAGTTAAGTTTGATGGTCGCCGAGCATGGACAGCCCTCTTCAAATGATCCCACAGATGTTCAATGATATTCAGGTCTGGGGACTGGGATGGCCATTCCAGAACATTGTAATTGTTCCTCTGCATGAATGCCTGAGTAGATTTGGAGCGGTGTTTTGGATCATTGTCTTGCTGAAAGATCCATCCCCTGCGTAACTTCAACTTTGTCACTGATTCTTGAACATTATTGTCAAGAATCTGCTGATACTGAGTGGAATCCATGCGTCCCTCAACTTTAACAAGATTCCCGGTGCCGGCATTGGCCACACAGCCCCAAAGCATGATGGAACCTCCACCAAATTTTACTGTGGGTAGCAAGTGTTTTTCTTGGAATGCTGTGTTTTTATGCCACCATGCATAACGCCTTTTTGTATGACCAAACAACTCAATCTTGGTTTCATCAGTCCACAGGACCTTCTTCCGAAAAGAAATTGGCTTCTCCTAATGTGCTTTTGCATACCTCAGCTGACTCTGTTTGTGGCGCGCTTGCAGAAACGGCTTCTTTCGCATCACTCTCCCATACAGCTTCTCCTTGTGCAAAGTGCGTTGTGTAGTTGACCGATGCACAGTGACACCATCTGCAGCAAGTTGATGCTGCAGCTCTCTGGAGGTGGTCTGAGGATTGTCCTTGACTGATCTCACCATTCTTCTTCTCTGCCTTTCTGATGTTTTTCTTGGCCTGCCACTTCTGGCCTTAACAAGAACTGTCCCTGTGTTCTTCCATTTCCTTACTATGTTCCTCACAGTGGAAACTGACAGGTTAAATCTCTGAGACAGCTTTTTGTATCCTTCCCCTGAACAACTATGTTGAATAATCTTTGTTTTCAGATCATTTGACAGTTGTTTTGAGGAGCCCATGATGCCACTCTTCAGAGGAGATTCAAACAGGAGAACAACTTGCAATTGGCCACTTTAAGTAGCTTTTCTCATGATTGCATACACCTGGCTATGAAGTTCAAAGCTCAATGAGGTTACAAAACCCAAAAAAGTGCTTTAGTAAGTCAGTAAAAAGTAGGTAGGAGTATTTAAAACAAGAAAATGATAAGGGTGCCCATACTTATGCACCTGTCAATTTTTGTTTGAATGCAGATTGCACATTTTCTGTTAGTACAATAAACCTCATTTCAAGGCAGAAACATTACTGTGTCCAACAGTTATTACATATATCAAACTGAAATAGGTGTTGCAAAAACACCAATTTTTATAAAACATTAAACTTAAGATTAATAGGGGTGCCCAAACTTTTTCATATAACTGTATGGCGTGCCAGGAGACTCTATGGAATGCTTTCTCAGCATCCAACGAGAGTATCTAATTACAAATTTTTAACTGCATCTAGCCCAGGAAATACTTTGTGCCTAGTAGCAGTGTCTGCTAGTCAGCGGATTATCCCGGCTGTTAAGCAAGCTACACCACCTGTAGTTTGGACACTTAATTTTTTCAAAGGAAATGCTTCGGGACCACGGGATACTCAGTGAAGAGCATCAGGAGGTACCCCAAGGCATAGGGGCTGGGACTGGCAGTAGGATGCCTTGCGGTGGACAGCCGAGCTCGATCCTTATAAAAGCTTTTTAACTGCAGCAGCTTTAGTGGACGCTACTGGAGCTGGAATTACGCGGCTGCTGGCATGAGACTTGCCCTCCAATAGATCCTTGTAAATGGATTTAAAGTGTATTCATTCAAATTAGAGAGACAATTTAAATTAAAAAGCTTAGAGCTGCCTCCAACACAGGGGGGCTCGCTCGACCCACCAGCGGACAGGCACCAGTATTGGGAGAGGGGGGCTGGCCGTCAGGGTTCACCGCGGCTCTGGCACAAACCCGGCGACACGGAGGTGGCACGGGCAGGAGCGGACTGAACATGTCGGCTTCTCACTTCTTGGATTTTAGAAGGGCATGACATGCCTATATCTGTGTCTCCCCCTCCTTTTACTCCTCCACCTCTTTTCTTTTCGCATGACTATATGTACTTGTCACTTTTCCATGTGTTAGTTGTGTCTTCTGAGCAGTTTGTCAGCTTTTGGACACATTTGAAGGTGTTTTCTATGTGTTTCTATGTGTTTTTGTTTGCCTGCCATTGGTTTTAACGGTGTTCGAAGGTGTTCGACGAACAGTTCGGCGAACACACGGGTGTTCGACGAACCGAACCGAACTCGAACACTACGGGGGTGGCTCAACACTAATGAGGACCTCCAGTTGTTGCCTTTCATTGGTCTATGGATGACTGGATTACTCTGCTTATAATTTTTTCCTGGCTTTGCACTTTGTGTAAAGCCTCTATGAGTGTAGGAGTACATGAAAGTACATTAACAATAAAGCTAAGAAAGATATGAAGAACACTTACTACTCGAGGAAATTAGTTGGGGTCCAAAAGGAGTATGTGGTAAACACCAGCTTGCACTGCAGTTAACACAGTCCATTCTAGGTAGAAGAGGTTAGCCCACTTGCATAACAGAGGTGTCAGTAAAGAGAGAAGGTGAGGATTACCACCAATTCAGGATTATTCTTGTGAGTGAAGATAAGACAAAGATTAATTACTGTTATGATCTGCAACAATAACTAAGGAAAGAAGGGAAAAGCTTTCCCTACAGTAAGACTAAGCTGAATCCCTACGATGTAGCGGGCTGCCTGTTCCTAGCGAACAGACCCGCCTTAGTCCTAGGCTAGTCTGAACGAAGACCTATAGAATAAAGGGAAGGGGTCCCTAAAAGAACTAAGGACTGGAACAAAAAAGGGACACCACCTGAACAGAGAAAGTTGTTGCAGAAAACAAAAGAAAAATTGACAAAAAGGTACTAGAGGTCCCAAAGGACGAAGCGAACTGAGAAATAGGCATCAAAGCACCTGGCTAGCAAAACAGTCAAACAACACTGAAGACCAGCACAGCCAAAAAGGCGGAGCTGGAATATAAAGGCAAATGATCATGTGACCGCAAAACACAAGATGGAAAAAACAAACAGGAGGGTTCTAACAGTACCCCCTCTTTTAAGAGGATCCTCCGGATCCTCCAGGCCCAGGCCTATCCGGAAACCTCTTGTGGAAAGCTCTAACAAGACTAGGAGCAGAGACATCATCCACCCTTACCCAGGAGTTATCTTCGGGAGCGAAACCCTTCTGGGAGACGAGATACTGAACTCTCCCTCTATGCCATCTAGAATTCAAGATACATGAAATTTCATATTTGCCATCTTCCACCACAGGAGGAACTGAGACAGTGGCATCCATATCAGATACATCCACCTTTTTCAACAAGGAAACATGAAACACAGGATTAATCTTCCAGGAAGTAGGAACATCCAACCTAACCGCAGACGTGTTAACAACCTGAAGCACTTTAAATGGACCCACAAACTTAGGACCCAGTTTTTTAGAGGGAATCCTCAACCGCAGGTTCCTTGAGGACAACCAAACCATGTCACCCACAGTAAACAAAACCTCCTTTCGTTTCCTGTCAAAATACTTCTTGGACTTCTTGTTAGCCTCCTGAACGTTGCAACGTACATTAGTCCAAACACTCTCCAAATCACCGGAAACATTCTCCTCCTCCGGCACCGCCGACCCCAATTTGGAGAATGAACCAAAAGACGGATGTCTCCCAGTACAACAAAAAAGAGAATACCCAAGCAGAAACTCAGACCACACCTCTTGATTGTCCGACACAAAACATCGCAAAAACTGTTCTACATCCTGGTTCTTTCTTTCAGTCTGTCCATTAGACTCAGGATGATACCCAGACGAAAATGACAGATGGACCCCCAACCTGTCACAGAAAGCACGCCAAAAGCGAGCCACAAACTGAGGTCTTCTATCAGAAACAATATCCGTGGCAGCGCCATGAAGCTTGATAATTTCCTTAACAAACGCCTTAGCAAATGTCTTGGCGCAAGGCAACTTAATGAATGGAACCAAATGACACATCTTACTAAAACAGTCCACGATCACCCAGATGACAGTAAAACCCTCGGACACGGGCAGATCAGTAATAAAATCCATTGTGAGATTAGGAGCCTCCAGAGGGCAAAGCAACCCCGCAGCAGGAGTATGTGAAGCCTTTGACCTAGCACACACCGTACATTGACGCACCCACTTGATGACTTCTTTCTGCCATTCAGGTCACCAAAAACTGCGACTGATAAGTCGTTAAGTCTCCGAAATACCTAGATGACCTGCCAACCGAGACTCATGACACTACACAAACAAGTCTCTCCTAAAGGTTCAAGGTTCGAACAACCTCCCATGGGAAGTGTTAGATGGAGCATCATCTTGAGCTTTTAGAATCCCATTCTCTAAAACGGAGTCCAATGCCGCCACCACAACTCCTTTCAGTAAAATGTTCTCCTCCTCCTCGGCACCGACCGCAGGAGAGAAGCTGCGAGATAAAGCATCGGCTTTAACTTTCTTAATACCAGGGATATAGGTAACAAAAAAATGAAACCGAGAAAAAAAAAGTGCCCTCCTAGCTTCACGGGCATTCAAGCTCTTGGCAGCATCCAGATAGATCAAATTCTTATGATCTGTGAAAACCTGAATAGGAAATCTAGCGCCCTCGAAAAAATGACGCCAATGTTCAAACACGAGTTTAATAGCTAGCAACTCCCGATTTCCAACAACATAATTCAATTCAGTTTCCGAAATTTTTTTCAAAAAGAAGGCACAAGGATGTACTCCATCCCTGTTCTCCTGAGACAAAACTGCCCCAACCCCCACCGTTGAAGCATCGACCTCGACCAAAAAAGGCTTGGTCTCATCAGGCTGCTTAAGGATAGGGGCTGAACTGAACCTCTCTTTGAGATACTTAAACACTTCAATGGCCTCAGTAGTCCATTGGACCGTATTCGCACCTTTCCTGGTGAGATCGATTAGAGGCTTAACAATTACAGAAAAATTCTTAATGAATTTACTGTAATAATTGGCAAAACCCCAAAATCTCTGTATAGATTTCAAATCAATAGGCCTAGGCCATTCCTGCACAGCCTGAACCTTCACCAGGTCCATCTCAAAGCCCTCGCTGGAGACAATGTAGCCGAAAAAAATGAATTTTCTGCACAGGGAACTCACATTTCTCCAGCTTAGCAAAGAGTGAATTATCACTCAATAACTGCAAAACTTCACGTACACTCTGCCAATGGGACTCCAGATCTGGCAAATAAATCAAAATGTCATCCAAATACACAACCACATTCTTACCAATCAAAGGTCTCAAGATGTCATTAATAAGGTTCTGAAAAAATACAGGTGCATTGGTAAGACCGAAAGGAATCACCAGATTCTCAAAATGACCTACTGGAGTGTTAAAAGCAGTTTTCCACTCATCACCCTCCTTCACTCGTAAAAAATTGTATGCCCCCCAGAGATCAATCTTAGACAACCACTTGGCCCTCACTAACTGGTTAAACAAGTCAGGAATTAACGGCAATTGGTAGGAATTGCGTATGGTAATCTTATTAATTTCACGAAAATCCAGACACGGACGCAAACCCCCGTCCTTTTTTTAACAAAGAAAAATCCAACTGCCACAGGCAACTTAGAAGGTCTAATGTGACCAGCTGCCAGGCTAGTCTGTATGTACTCCTCCAAGGCCTTTCTTTCAGGGATAGTAAAATTAAACAAGCGACTCTTGGGAAGAGTAGCTCCCGGAATAAATTCAATGGCGCAATCATAATCTCTATGAGGAGGTAAAACTTGCGACTCCTCCTCCAAAAAAAACTCTCCAAAAATCTTGAATAGGTACAGGTAATTCCCCTTTTCCCGCAGCCGCAATGCGACCATTACAACATTTATCATAGCATTTCGGACTCCAAGACTTAATCATATTAGTAGACCAGTCCAGCAAAGGATTGTGCAGTTTTAACCAAGGCAATCCTTGAACGACCGGAGAGGGTAAATTAATACAACCAAGTCCAAAATTTCTTGGTGAAGACCATTGATAGTGAGGGGAAATGTAGCAACCTTGTGAGTAATACATTTCAAGAGAGTGTTATCAATTGCAATCACAGAAATAGGTGATGATAAAGGTTTGGATTTCAATTTAAGTTTTTCCAAAAACCCTTTATCAATCACATTAAGTGTTGAACCACAATCCACAAATACCTGAAATTCAATCAAATTTTCCTGAAAAGTAGTACTCCATGAAAGAAATACTCCTGCAGAGTGTAAACCAGCTATACGGGCGTACCTGACCTTTTTTTTTTCTTTACTTAAATGAAGCTCACAATACTTAATCAAATGGTCAGCTTTACCACAATAAAGACACAATCCCTCCGGTCTCTTTCCTGAGAGCGGAGCGACCTCTCCCCAACCTCCATCGGTTCTCCGCCATCTGAGCAGATTTTCTGGGGACTAGGACCTGGCATTACAGGAGTCTTTACCTCATTCTGCCTAAATCTCAGCCTCCTATCCACACGAACAGCTAATTGCATTGCATCTTGCAGAGTCTCATGTGCAGGGAATGCAATTAACAAATCCTTAACCCTTTCACTCAGACAGCAAGAAATAGACATTTCAGAGCAGGATCATTCCATCTGACTTCAGAAGCCCATCTTCTAAAGTGTGTGCAATAAATCTCAGCATCATCTGACCCCTGATTCAAACTCATGAGTTCTGCCTCAGCAGATGAGATTCGATCAGGATCGTCATATAATAGACCCATATCAGAAAAAAACTCTTCTACCGACCTCAAACATGGATCATTAGGTTGAAGAGAAAAGGCCCACCCTTGTGGTTCATTGCGCAAAAGTGGCATAATAAAACCAATGCGCTGTGATTCATTCCCAGAGGACCTTGGTCTCAACCGAAAATATAACAAACAATCATTTTTAAAGGAAAAAAAATTTTGCTGTTTACCATAAAAAACATCCGGCAGTCCTACCTTGGGTTCCAAAAAATGCGCTCCGGAACAGCTACTCATGTGTTGCTGGAGCTCGGCCACCTCTAGAGTCAACCCCTGCAAGCGTTGAGCCAAATCCTGGACGGAAACCATGCTGATCCCCATATTAATATTTTCTTCATTTTTTTTTTTGGGCTGGACTTACTGCTATGATCTGCAACAAGAAACAAGGAAAGAAGGGGAAAGTTTTCCCTACAGTAAGACTAAGCTGAATCCCTACGATGTAGCGGGCTGCCTGTTTCTAGCGAACAGACCCGCCTTAGTCCTAGGCTAGTCTGAACGAAGAGCTATAGAATAAAGGGAAGGGGTCCCTAAAAGAACTAAGGACTGGAACAAAAAAGGGGCACCACCTGAACAGAGAAAGTTGTTGCAGAAAACAAAAGATAAACTGACAAAAAGGTACTAGAGGTCCCAAAGGACCAAGCGAACTGAGAAATAGGCACCGAAGCACCTGGCTAGCAAAACAGTCAAATAACACTGAAGTCCATCACAGCCAAAAGGCGGAGCTGGAATATAAAGGCAAATGGTCACATGACCGCAAAACACAAGATGGAAAAAACAAACAGGAGGGTTCTAACAATTACCACATTAGAAGAGTCACACAAGCCTCTCCTGAAACCTCATTCAGACATCAGTGATATTTCTTGTCCTTTGCCCTTTGTCATAGAAAATATTAAAAATCTCTGAAGTCACTCATATGCCCTCTGTCTCCTTTTTCCTGACACACAGAGTAGAGTGCAGCTTCACACAATAGCTGACAGGCTTAAGTCTCTTCGATGTGAACCATCTAAGTTAAAATTTATGGAGTCCTTTTGATGCCCAGATTACTGAAAGGAGATACCTTTTGTGAGAAAGCCTACCTGTCCATCCTGAATCTCACGTAGACAACAATAAAGACATGTATTGACGCATAGACACAGAAGTGGAAGAAACCCTATATCCTCAGGAAATACATTGTTCTTTCAAGGGAGATATTTTATATTTACACTGGACACATCTGTCTCTGTAAGAGAAGTGTTGTACCTGCAACAAACTTAATGTCTCTGAATGGAAATATTGAATATCAAAATTTGTATAAATCCGATTGTGATAAGATTACATATATTTTTAGCGGCAGGGCTAACAGAGGAAGAAGACGCATAATTTGTCATAACTGTAACCCCTGCCTATGAGCCACAAATGTACAGTGTCCAGATACCTGACAACAGCTATGCCGTGTTTACTATCTATAGAAAGGTAAAATTCCAATGGAAAATATGGCGGCAATCTTGAACTTCTCTGACCATCTGGAGTGAAGTTATCGCAGAAGTTGGGATTTTATAAAATCCTTAATGGCTGAGGACAGCCCACAACCCTGCCCATGTGATGTCATCACGAGGATGGTGTGTGGGTTGAACTCAGGAGGTGATAGAAGATCAAGCCAAAATATGATCTGGGTTCCTGTAGAGAGATACATTTCGATGTATGCATGATTCATGTCCGCTGGACATTCTTCAAATGAAGCGCTCTCCTTCCCTAGGCCGAATCATATCGGTGATCAATGTAGTGAGTTTAGTTTGTTTTATCCCTTTTATGTTATGTAACTGTGTAATATGTTGTATTATTTTGTCCCTTTTGTAAAATCTCTTGTATATTTTCATAAACACTGCCTCCCTTTGGATTAAATATAAAATGTAATAGTTCTGTTCCTTTTTTTCTGTAAACTGTGCCCTGAAGCCATACACTGCCAGAACCCGAACCAGGCCTCCAGTCAGCCTGTAAAAATGACTGGTGTTGGAGAGTAGTCTGGGTTTATCATGGCATTATGATGATCATACGGGCGTATATACACATATTCCATGTGTTGGAATCCGGAAGCGTATATACCATACGCTCACTATTATTTTTCCGATTACCGGCCTGTTAATGCATACAGCCTGTGGCCTCCTCCCTTAATCATCGGTCAATCGTGTCATTGTCCGGACGAACGGGGCCAGCAGAGAGCAGTTCGACACAAAGATCACAGCAGGTGGTTCTGCATGACTCCCAGCCTGTGATATTTGTGAATAATCTTGACACCCTTGCTACAGTTTTACCATCAGTGTTTCATCAGTGATTTTCACATATGAAAACATAAATAAATTGCAAATAATCTATACATTGCAATGTTAATCACAAACAGCACAGATATTGCATGGTGATGCCATCTGTGTGCTGTATGTGATTTTTATTGATCCATAGACTTGTACAGGTAAGTTTTATCCATTACTTGGTTCAAACACAAACACAGTGTTTGTTTGCAAAAAAAAATCACAAACATTTGACTTGCCTTAGAGATTATAATAGGCATACAGTATGTTCTATTTGCGAAAATACAGTCAGAAAAATATGTGATTCCCAGATGTCTGAATGAGGTATGACTGTGAAGATTGTCACACAAGTAGCATCTGAAAGCCGAGGTCTGAGTATGAAGTGAAGAACTATAACAGACACATCCAGAGACAAGTATTTGTGTGAGAAAAAGTGATGCCATATAGTGGCGTAATTAGTGTCCGATGGTCTCGATGCAAAAATTGAACCTGGCCCTCATTGTATTGGCCCTCATAGCGTTCTAAATCCTATAAGGACATACGTATTGCCCCTCTCCCAATTATGTAGTAATGTCTGCCATCCTGGGTCCATTCTGGTATTTATATCCCTCATCCTGATCCCTCATCCTTGCCCCATTCTGGTACATATATCCCCATCTTGGTATATTTTCCCCATCTCCTGGACCCCTTCCTAGTATATATATCCCCCATCCTGGCCCCTACCTGGTATATATGTCCCCCATCCTGGGCCTATCCTAGTATATGTATCCTCCATCCTGGTAAATATGTACCCCATCCTGGGCCCATCCAGGTATACACTGTATGTCCTAAACTCTGGTATATATGTTCCCCATCCTGGACCCATCCTGGTATATATGTTTCCCATTCTGCACCCACCCTGGTATATATGTCCCCATTGTGGGCTCATCGTGTTATATATCCCCCTCTTCATGGTATATATGTACCCCATCCTGGGCTTATTCTGGTATATATGTATATCCTTCGCCCTATGACTCCCATCCTGGCATGTATGTCCCCCATTCTTTCACTGTTCTTTAATGTATTTAAAATAAATGATAATAAATGATTCTACTCAACTTGCCCCTGCTCCAACGCCACGTAGTGTCCTCTTCTGTAGCCAGCAGCGGACTTCAACATGCAAGCAACGGCAGCGCATGACATCATTGCCATGCAGCTCCAGTCACGGGCACGCCGACATCAGCCGCCAGCCTCTGATTGGCCGGCAGGATATATTGCAGTGCAGGGACCTTGTGCATCTTTGCGCCACAATTAATTTCAGCTGAATATTATGCATACTCGGATGCACACAGAGCTGATAATAGTGCCGGTGTCACTGGGCACTCCTTCCGTATGAGCCCAATCATGCTCACACCCGCTCCAACGTAATTGTCATGCCTCTGATGACATACTTAATCGATTAGGTCAGAAAAGTGTACCAGTTGCCAGACAAGAGATACAGCTGGGCACTGTTACCAGAAGAGATGACTGTGAGAAGGGGCTAGGATCAGCACCCTGGATGTAATCTGTGCAGCACTATGAAGGAGACAAGGAGGCTGCATGGAAGTGCTGCTGAAGTGTTGGCCAGTGGACTGTAACAAGTACGACAAAGTGTCTACTAACTGTCTACCTTCTGTATCATCCCTGGCGGTGTGCTTGCATGGCTTACCACCTCCCACCATGCAAGACCGCAATCTTACCTGTCAGGCCAGGCTGCACACTTTGCTTCAGTACCTGCTGTTTGTATGTCACTTGTCTGCTGGCTTAGGGCGGCGGCGCTGTTGCTTTCTGATTCTTATAGCTGCAGTGTGCGCAGTCCTAATGCGTACCCAGCCTATTGCTGTGAGTCATTGGGTACTTAAACCCCCTCCACCCAGTAGGAGGTGCCTTAGCAACACTTTCTTACAGTGTGTTCTGTGCAACTGTGAGTTGCCAGGTCCTGTCCTGAATCTAGTCTGTTTCCGCCACCCTGGGGGCTGAGTACCCAGGGCTGTTGCCTGTATCTATGACTTCTAGTCTGTTTCCGCCACCCTGGGGGCTGTATACCCAGGCCCGTTATCTGTACCTGTGACTCCTAGTCTGTTTCCGCCACCCTGGGGGCAGAGTTCCCAGGCTCGTTCCTGTACCTTGCTCCTGGTCCAGTTCCTGTCTGAACAGTGTCCTAGTCCATTAATTGTTTGTCTCTATGCCCGTACCTTCCCTTTTCCTGCAGTGTCTGAACCAGCACATAACTTCAACTCTTTGTCTCTGTACTTTTGTTTGTAAGTTTTGTGTCCACTCGCTACTTCATTGTAAGTACCTTGTGTGTATCTGGTTCTGCTTGTCACATTTCCCTGCCTTCGTATCTACCTCCTGTGTACTAACTATCTTTCTGTATTTTCCAGTCTGTTCCATGTGAATAGAGCCCTGTCCTGTCTGCCTGCACCTTCTGCTCTGTTCTGCTCTGCTTGTTCACGGCGGTTTCGCTCTGCTCTGCTTGTTCGCCGCACCTGTGGTTTTGCTCTGCTCTGCTTGTCCACCGCACCTCGGTTTCGCTCTGCTCTGCTTGTTCACCGCACCTGCGGTTTCGCTCTGCTCTGCTTGTTCACCGCACCTGCGGGTTTTGCTCTGCTCCGCTCGTCTACCACACCTGCGGGTTTTGCTCTGCTCTGCTTGTCTTCCGCACCTGCGGGTTTTGCTCTGCTCTGCTCGTTTACCGCACCTGCGGGTTTTGCTCTGCTCTGCTTGTCTACCGCACCTGCGGGTTTTGCTCTGCTCTGCTCGTCTACCGCACCTGCAGGTTTTGCTCTGCTCTACTCGTCTACCACACCTGCGGGTTTTGCTCTGCTCTGCTTGTCTTCCGCACCTGCAGGTTTTGCTCTGCTCTGCTTGTTCACCGAACCTGCGGGTTTTGCTCTGCTCTGCTCGTCTACCGCACCTGCAAGTTTTGCTCTGCTCTGCTTGTCTACCGCTTCTGCGGCTCTGTTTCTCTATCCCAGTCTGTACTAGTTTCTATCCTGCCTGCTTTCCTGCCTGCCAGTATCCACCTGTCTGCATATCAGCCGTGCCTGCCAGTATCCACCTGTCTGCACTCTAGCCGTGCCTGCCAGTACCCACCTGTCTGCATACCAGCCATAGCTGCCAGTAACCACCTGTCTGTATGCCAGCCTAACCTGCCTGTTCCTGCATTCCCCAGTGTGGGTGAACAGCTGTGTCCGGGGTCTGACCTGAAGTAGCACCTGGTCTCTCTGCTCGGTTCCTCCCTGGTTCACGGAGTCGATTGAGCCGCCATGCGACCTTGGTCGGTCCGGGTTGATACTTATTTACGCCCCTCCAGGTACTCCTCGGTTCATGGTCCAGTGGGATCACTAATCACGCTCACGCCAGTCGGCCCGGGCGTGTGCATAACACCTTCTTTCAAGCCTGTTGCCTCTTAAATATAGAACATAAATATTAAACCTACTGCCTCCTAGTGAATAAAATTCACTTATAGGGAACTAACAGCTGACACATGCTGTCCAATCTGAGAGTAGAATGTATCAGATACTGGCTGCATAATTTCATCCAAGTATGTTTGACTCATACATGGCTGAAAAAGATACTTTAAAGGCCAGCTGGAAGACAAGCCACATGGAAGATTAGTCCCGTCCCTGGCGGCATCTCCCCGCTCTTTGCTTGTGACTGACAGGTCTATGCCTATAGATACATGGAAGATGAGACCTGTTAGTCACTGTCAGTGGGTGGGAAAAAGTCACTGGGAACCTGACTGTCTGACTAGTCTTCTGTGTGGCTCGGTCCTTGGCTAGCTGTTAAAGTATATTTTTCTCTGAAACATTGTAGAAAGGTTGTCACCTGTAGTCACAAGTGAATTTATATACTTTTCTACACCAACCGTGTCTACCTCATCCACAGACAGTTGTTCATATACTTTGAATGAAAACAACCAGGCTATACCAATCATGCAAGTACTGCAGTGTAATTTATTATCAGAATAGTGTGATATTGTCAATATGACCATAGGCGGATTATAATGAGGGCAATCTGGGCTACCGCCTGGGGCCCCGGGACTCCAAGGGGCCCAGGGCTCCGGGGGGTCCATGGCCAGATTGCCCTCATTATAATATGTGCGGCGCCACGGCACATACCGGCAGTCAGAGGCGGGAGGCCCCCGGACCGCTCCCCCAGCAGCAGCGCATGGCCGCTGTTTCTTCTTCGGCCGGGCCAGCACTGCATCTGTTAACTTCCCTGAGTGCAGGCCCGGCCACATCACAGCTAGGAGACACGGCCCTGTGCGCGGCCGTGTCTGCTAGTGTGACGTCACGCAGTGCGCGCCCTGCACTGCTACTTACCACTGGAGAGGAGCTGGACAACGGGAGCCGGGGGAAGGTGAGTGTGTGTGTGTGAGTGTGTGTGTGAGAGTGTGTGAGAGTGTGTGTGTGCGAGAGTGTGTGTGTGTGTGTGTGGGAGAGTGAGAGTGTGTGCAGGCAGATATCATTGTGTGATGTCTGTTTATATGTAGTTTTGTGCTTCAAATGTGTTTCTGGGGGGGCGCCGTGCGACCTCCCGCTGTCTCTGGGGGGGCACCGTGCGGCCTCCCGCTGTCTCTGGGGGGGGCCCGTGCGGCCCCCTGCTGTGAATAGATGGCTACGTGCGGCCTCCCGCTGTGTATAGATGGCTACATGCGACCTCCCGCTGTGTATAGATGGCACCTTGCGGCTTCCCACTGTGTATAGATGGCACCGTACGGCCTCCCGCAGTATATAGATGGCTACATGCGGCCTCCCGCTGTGTATAGATGGCTACGTGCAGCCTCTCGCTGTGTATAGATGGCTACGTGCGGCCTCCCGCTGTGTATAGATGGCACCTTGCGGCTTCCCACTGTGTATAGATGGCACCGCACGGCCTCCCGCGGTATATAGATGGCTACATGCGGCCTCCCGCTGTGTATAGATGGCTACGTGCAGCCTCTCGCTGTGTATAGATGGCTACGTGCGGCCTCCCGCTGTGTATAGATGGCACCTTTCGGCCTCCCGCTGTGTATAGATGGCACCATGCGGCCTCCCGCTGTGTATAGATGGCTACGTGCGGTCTCCCGCCGTGTATAGATGGCACCGTGTGGCCTCCCGTTGTGTATAAACGGCTACGTGCGGCCTCCTGCTGTGTATGGGAGGATTGTGGCAGCTCATATTGTTTGTAGGGTCTCATACTGTATATAGGGGATGTCAGCATACTTAATTGTGCTCAATATTAAGTCATACAATTAATGTAAAAAATTCTTATAATTAATATATTAATATTGTGCCAAATTAATTTCACGTGAACTATCACATGATCTATCAAAGGGGATCATGTGACATGTCACGTGATACATCAGGTGTGTGTGGGGGGGGGGGCCCACGCCTTCTAAACTGCCCGGGGCCCTTGCTACTCTTAATCTACCCCTGAATATGACACATGCTGCATCTGTATATCCATAGTCCATGTACACCCCTCAAAGTGCAGAAGTGCAAACTAACTTTTTTACATGGTTTCATAAAGACAATTATAGTACAGAACTGCAACTTAAAGCCAGAAGATCAAAGTGACAGATGTAATAATATTTTAGTGTAGTGTGTAGGGTAACGGCATTCTTCCGTAACCAAGCCTAAACCGACTGGAAATGGAAATCCCCTTTATTGAGTGACACCTAGTGACCTATTTTTAGCATTACACTTACTTGTGTTTACATTCAAATAGCATAAGAGCTAAAGTTCTTTTCTTAGATATACACACATGGTCAAAATTGTTGGTACCTCTCATTTAATGAAAGAAAAACCCACAATGGTCACAGAAATAACTTGAGTCTGACAAAAGTAATAATAAATTAACAATCTGTGAAAATGAACAAATGAAAGTCAGACATTGCTTTTCAACCCTGCTTCCACAGAATTTTAAAAAAAATGAAACTCATGAAATAGGCTTGGACAGAAATGATGGTACCCCTGAAAATAATGTGACAAAAGGGACATGTTAAATCAAGTTGTGTCCACTAATTAGAATCACAGATGTCTACAATCTTGCAATCAGTCAGTGGGCCTGTATATAGGGCTACAGATACTCACTGTGCTATTTGGTGTACCACACTCAACATGGACCAGAGGAAGCAAAGGAAAGAGTTGTCTCAGGAGATTAGAAAGAAAATTAGAGACAAGCATATTAATGGTAAAGGTTATAAGACCATCTCCAAGCAGCTTGATGTTCCTGTGACTACAGTTGCACATATTATTCAGAAATTTAAGATCCATGGGACTGTAGCCAACCTCCCTGGACGTGGCCGCAGGAGGAAAATTGATGACAAATCAAAGAGACGGATAATACGAATGGTAACAAAAGAGCCCAGGATAACTTCTAAAGAGATTAAAGGTGAACTTCAAGCTCAAGGAACATCAGTGTCAGATCACACCATCCGTCGTTGTTTGATCCAAAGTGGACTTCATGGGAGACAACCAAGGAAAACACCATTGTTGAAAAAAAATAATAAAAAAGCCAGACTGGAACTTGCCAAACTACATGTTGACAAGCCACAAAGCTTCTAGGAGAATGTCCTATGACTAAGATGAGATAAAAATGGAAGTTTTTGACAAGGCACATCAGCTCTATGTTCACAGATGGAAAAATTAAGCGTATCAAGAAAAGAACACTGTCCCTACTGTGAAACATGAAGGAGGCTCTGTTATGTTCTGGGGCTGCTTTGCTGCATCTGGCACAGGGTGCCTTGAATCTGTGCAGGGTACAATGAAATCTCAAGACTATCAAGGGATTCTAGAGAGAAATGTGCTGCCCAGTGTCAGAAAGCTTGGTCTCAGTCATAGGTCATGGGTCTTGCAACAGGATAATGACCCAAAACACACAGCTAAAAACACCCAAGAATGGCTAAGAGGAAAACATTGGACGATTCTGAAGTGTCCTTCTATGAGCCCTGACCTAAATGCTATTGAGCATCTTTGGAAAGAGCTGAAACATGCTGTCTGGAAAAGGCAACCTTCAAACACTAGACAACTGGAGTAGTTCGCTCATGAGGAATGGGCCAAAATACCTGTCGAGAGATTCAGAAGTCTCATTGATAGTTACAGGAATCATTTGATTGCAGTGATTACCTCAAAAGGTCGTTCAACAAAATATTAAGTTAAGAGTACCATCATTTCTGTCCAGGCCTATTTCATGAGTTTAAATTTTTTTTACATTCTGTGAAAGCAGGGTTGAAAAGCAATGTCTGACTTTCATTTGTTCATTTTCATAGATTTTTAATTTATTATTACTTTTGTGGGGGGTTTTTTCATTAAACGAGGGGTACAAAACAATTTTGACCATGTGTGTATGTATGTATATATACACATACACACAAACTTTACCAAAAGTTATGTCTCACCTGGTGGGGTGGCTCTTCAAAGCCAATGATCCATATGAGCCGTAGTTATGCAGCACAGAGCGATGATGCTAGTGCAGCAGAGAGATCGAGATGGTGGCAGAATGGCAACAGGAGAAACAAATAAGAATCACTGAAAAGCTAATGAAACAGGCTTGAGAAAACTCCAATAGGAATGTCAGAGTTGTAGAATTGTCAAACATATATGGCTAAATTCATGCAGCTAGTGTCTGATACATGCTGTCCATGAATAGAGCAGCATCTATCAGCTGTCAGGTTCCTTTTAACTGAATTTTTTTTCACTATGAGGCAAAAAGTTTAACAGTTTTGTAGTCTATTTAAGAGACAACAGGCTTGAAAAGAAGCAGACAGTTATTAGACACTTTACTCATACTTGCAACCGTCTGCTGGCCAACACTTCAGCAGCACTTGCTTCACTTCAAAACAGCCTCTTTGCCTCCTTCATAATGCAGCGCAGCACTCACCCAAAGTGCTGATCCCAGCCTCTTCTCAGTGCTTCTCATCTTTTTTGGTATCAGTACTTTGGTGTAGATCTTGTCTGGCAATTTGCACAATCTTGTGACGTAATCCATTAGCTATGGCAACATTTAAATTTACTACATATTAAAGTATAAATGAAAATATTGCAACTACAACCCCTGGCAAAAATTATGGAATCACCGGGCTCGGAGGATGTTCATTCAGTTGTTTAATGTTGTTGAAAAAAAGCAGATCACAGACATGGCACAAAACTAAAGTCATTTCAAATGGCAACTTTAGGGCTTTAAGAAACGCTAAAAGAAATCAAGATAAAAAATGTGGTACTCAGTAAGGGTAATTTTTTTCAGACAAAGCAGAAGGAAAAAATTATGGAATCACTCAATTCTGAGGAAAAAATTATAGAATCACCATGTAAATTTTAATTTCCAAAACTAACACCTGCATCAAATTAGATCTTCTCGTTAGTCTGCATCTAAAAAGGAGTGGTCACACCTTGGAGAGCTGTTGCACCAAGTGGACTGACATGAATCATGGCTCCAACATGAGAGATGTCAATTGAAACAAAGGAGAGGATTATCAAACTCTTAAAAGAAGGTAAATCATCACGCAATGTTGCAAAAGATGTTGGTTGTTCGCAGTCAGCTGTATCTAAAATCTGGACCAAATACAAACAACATGGGAAGGTTGTTAAAGGTAAACATACTGGTAGACCAAGGAAGACATCAAAGCGTCAATACCGGAAACTTAAAGCAATATGTCTCCAAAACAGGATATGCACAACAAAACAAATGAGGAAAGAAAGGGAGGAAACTGGAGTCAAAGTCTGTGACCGAACTCTAAGAAACTGCCTAAAGGAAATGGGATTTACATACAGAAAAGCTAAACATAAGCCATCATTAACACCTAAACAGAAAAAAACAAGGTTACAATGGGCTAAGGAAAAGCAATCGTGGACTGTGGATGACTGGATGAAAGTCATATTCAGTGATGAATCGCAAATCTGCATTGGGCAAGGTGATGATGCTGGAACTTTTGTTTGGTTCCGTTCCAATGAGATTTATAAAGATGACTGCATGAATAGAACATGCAAATTTCCACAGTCATTAATAATATGGGGCTGCATGTCAGGTAAAGGCACTGGGGAGATTGCTGTCATTACATCTTCAATAAATGCCCAAGTTTACATTGATATTTTGGACAGTTTTCTTATCCCATCAATTGAAAGGTTGTTTGGGGATGATGTCATAATTTTTCAAGATGATAATGCATCCTGCCATAGAGCAAAAACTGTGAAAACATTCCTTGAAAGAAGACACATAAGGTCAATGTCATGGCCTGCAAATAGTCCGGATCTCAATCCAATTGAAAATCTTTGGTGGAAGTTGAAGAAAATGGTCCATGACAAGGCTCCAACCTGCAAATCTGATCTGGCAACAGCAATCAGAGAAAGTTGGAGCCAAATTGCTGAAGAGTACTGTTTGTCACTCATTAAGTCCATGCCTCAGAGACTGCAAGCTGTTATTAAAGCCAGTGGTGGTGCAACAAAATACTAGTGATGTATTGGAGTGTTCTCTTGTGTGTTTGTTTTTCATGATTCCATAATTTTTTCCTCAGAATTGAGTGATTCCATAATTTTTTCCCCTCTGCATGGTCTGAAAAAAATTACCCTTACTGAGTACCACATTTTTTTTCTTGATTTCTTTTAGTGTTTCTTAAAGCCATAAAGTTGCCATTTGAAATGACTTTAGTTTTGTACCATGTCTGTGATCTGCTTTTTTTCAACAACATTATGAACATCCTCTGAGCCCGGTGATTCCATAATTTTTTCCAGGGGTTGTAATATAATACTTTAGTGGTAAAAATGTAATTTTATTCCATGGCCAATGTAATAAATCTGTCACCTGTGGGTCCAAAAAACTCAATTCAATTCAATGAGTGGTGTAGTTTACAAACTGGAGTTATTTGTGTTTTTCTTTTTGTTTCACCTCAAAGGCTCTGTTATTCCTATTTTAACAAAGACTGTGTTCAGGAATCCAAACATAGCTCCTTCCCTTTCAAACTCTTCCATGTGCATCAAAAGTAGTGTACAACCACATAACGCATATTGTTGAATTCAGTAGAAACTGCAAAGCAAATGTTTAAAGGCACGTTTTTCCTAACCTTTGCAAAAATAAAAATGGCATTGGGTAAGCAATATTTAATTTGAAAAAACATAATTTTGCTCAGTGTTATACAATTCTGTGAAGTATCTTTAGGCTCAAAATGCTCCCCACTTCCCTTGGTGAATTCCTAAAGAAGTGTAGTTTTCTAAATGGGGTCACCTAAAGGGGGTTTCTGCTGTTTTGGCACCTTAAGAGCTTTGCAAGTGTGAAACAGCATCTGCAATCTACTTCAGGAAAATTGAGCTTAAAAAGACAAATAGAGCTCCTTCAATTTCAAGACCTGCTGTATGCTCAAACATTAGTATCCAACCACACATGGGGTATCACTGTGTTAGGGAGATATTGTTTAAAATGTTTAGATTCTATTTTCCCTATTATCTCATGAGAAACTGAAAAGTTTGGAGCCAAGCAATATTTCAGGAGAAAAAATGTACTGTATTTTTCGGACTATATGATGCACCTGACCATAAGATGCAACCCAAATTTTGGGATGGAAAATACGAAAAAAATGTTTTATAAGATGGGTATTCATCTTAAAGTCTGAATTTAAGGTATCTTACCTGAGGGGCAGTGGCGGCGGTGGAGCAAAGTCACAGGAGGCATGGTCCCTTTCTCAGGAAGCCGGTGGACCCTGGGTGGGAGGAGGGAGTATCCCAGGGGTACGATGCTGCGGACCCAGTGTCAGCTGTGAGGCAGGGCAGAGTGCAGTACGTGGAGCAGGATCACTTCCTCAGGAAGCCGCCGGCAGTGGCAGAAGTGTGGCAATGCTGCGGGCCCGGTGTTGGCAGTGAGAAGAGTGGAGTGCATCATTGCTTTCCCCGCAGCCATTTTCCTGAAGCCGTGGGCCGCATGTGCGCAGATTGGAATTTCGGCCTAATCTCCCAAACCTACTGCCAGTATTTAGAAGACTCTTTCTTCCAGCAGTGATGCAGGAAAAAGTCTGAATCTTTCAAGAAAATCATAATTTGTATGCAGGACAGTTCAAACATTGAAGTACTATACTCCTTGGCTAGCCAGTAAAGACTAGGCTAAGAATAATGAGATAGCCCCCTTCCTTACTTCCTTACTTGACCTAAACAATATAGAGAAATTGAGGTAAAGTAAAACAGTACACGTCTCTACTCAATGTGTGGGAGACTCTGGTTTGTGCTGACCAAAAAATTGATTGTCAACAGATTGAGAAACTGAGAGATTATATGGCTGGAAGGTTTATGACTGTTATTGAAAAGCGGAGGCTATATTGATCACTGATGTTTTTTAAATATCAGAAATGTATTTTTGGACATTTTGAGTTGTTTGGTTATTATTCTCATTTTAACAGAGGAAAATAAATAATTGCATGGGAAAATTAACACTTTTCATTTAGTTGCATAATATTTCTACACACTTAGGCTAAGCGCCCACGATGCAGAAATGCTCCGGATTTTTCCTGAGCGTTTCTGCATCTCCCTGGCAGAAAAAAATGCATGCGGATTTTACATGCATTTTTCCTGGCAGGGACAGGCGGAAGTGAAGCATTTTGATCATGCGATTTCGCATGCGGGTTGTCAAGCGCTTTTCCAAGCGATTTTAGCATCACTTGGAAAAGTGCTTGACAACTTGGTCACACTATATAAATCCATGTAACCAGCATGGATTTTATATAGTGTGACCAAGTTAGTTAAAAAAAAGAATAAAAATGGTAGAAAAGAAAAAAACAAACAACATACTCACCTTCTGATGGCCCTTGGTCTCCTTATCCGATGCGTCCGGTCTTCCCGGTGTCTCATGGTTGTGTAAAAGGACCTTCGACGTCAGCGGTCGCGTGGCCCATCACAAGACTAAATGACGTCATGGCAGATCCTTTTAGACCATCGCGAGCTGCTGGGGAGCCAGGACGCATCACTATGGAAACCGGGGGCCATCAGAAGGTGAGTATAATGCATATTTTTCATTTTAATTCTTTTTTTTTTACAGTTTCTATGGTACCCGGGTCTGGATGAGAATCTCCTCTTCTCCAGACCCGGATACCATCCGCACATTGAATCGGTTAATATCCGCATGTGCACATGTAGTCATGCGGATATTATGCGATTCAATGCAAGTCAATGGCGGCGAAAAACGCAGTGATTACGCAAATTAATTGGTAGTGCTGCGGATCTTTCCGCAATGATAATCCGCAGCGGAAATTTCCGCAGCATGTGTACAGCACATGTGGATTATCATTGGGTAACATTGTAGACCTTCTACCAAGCGTCTTTTAAGCTTTTCTGCAGCGGAATTGCCGCTGTGGAAACGCTTAAACGCATAGTGGGCACACAGTCTAATTAATGCCCTATAATTCTCCGCTCAAAGATATTCTCCTACTAAAGACAAAACCTCATTTTAACTTTCTTAAATATTCAGGTTTCAAGTTTATAAACCCTTTGGATTGATTAATAGTGCTGTAGTTGTTCAATAATAAAATGAATCATCAAAAATAGAAATTGTCTAATAACTGGGCACAGAGTGTAAATATATGTCTAAAGAGGACGAATCTTTTAACTACAATAATTTTGCCTGCATCATCAAAACAGCAGAGTTAGTTTTATTTTGTTTTGCTTTTTCATTAGTCATGTTTAGATAAATGTTTAGTGTGAGACTTACTATTGATTTCTTGCATAAAAAGGCAAAAAGATGGAGGTGATAAAAGTTAGAAATGTTATATCTTTATTGATAATACCAGTTTGGTTTGTCTAGGAGATACAGTATACAGTATTCTAAATTGTTATTTGTGAAAATATAATTAAAACTTATTAAAAGGAAAAATAAAATATATCAACATGTTTTTGACCTAGAAACAGCTCCAGGGAAGTGTTTAACATTTAACAATTACATTTGCTTTTATTACATGTTTTAATGTGGTGGTTTAAAAAACCCTCTTGCCCTGATTAATCAAGACCAGCATTGTTCACTTTGCGCAAATATTTTGCGACTTATCAAAGTGTTTTACTCCAGATTTTGAATCGGCTTCCTTGGCTACAAAGCCTAAATCATGACAAAATCACAAGTATGACACGCTGTATTTCAACTCCATTGTCTGTACAGGAATTCTATAAAATGTGGTTCATTACAGTGAAATATCGAGCAGCTTAGATAAATGTATGAAGCATCCAAACCATGGCAGAAATGTAATTATGAACTTAGCGATATTGTGAGTGAGTGAGCTGTAAGACTTTTGTGTTGATTTAAACACCAGTTTATCCATTTTATGTTGGACAGACTGATAATACAATTACAATATAATTAGAATATATACATTATAAATTGCCTACATTGCACAGATTATGAAGAGGAGCCAAATGGGTGTATCGGAACAACACAAAAAAACAAAGAAACAAAAGCAAATTGGACATAATTTCACACAAAACCTCCAAAATGGGCCGGACAAAATTGTTGGCACCCTCAACTTAATATTTGGTTGCACACACTCTGGAATAAATAACTGCTATCAATCACTTACTATAACTATGAGCAAGCTTCTTACACCTATCAATTGGAACTTTGGACCACTCTTCTTTTGCAAACTGCTCCAGGTCTTTTATATCTGAATGGTGCCGTCACACAATAGCAAATTTAAGATCTCTCCACAGGTTTTCAATGGGATATGGATCCGGACGCATCACTGACCACTTCAGATCTTTCCAAGGCTTTGTTTACATCCATTTCTAGGTGCTCCTTGAAGTATGTTTGGGGTCACTGTCCAGCTGGGAGATCCATGACGTAGGACACAAACCCAGATTTTTGACACTGGTGACCAAATTGCGACCCAAAATCCTTTGGTAATCTTCAGATTTCACGATGCCTTGCACACAGTCAAGGCACCCAGTGCCAGAGGCAGAAAAACAACCCCAAAACATCTTTGAACCTCCACCATATTTGACTGTAGGCACTGTGTTCTTTTCTTTGTAGGCCTCATTCCGTTTTCAGTAAACGGCAGAATGATGTGCTTTACCAAAAAGCTCTATCTTGGTGTCATCTGTCCTCAAGACGCCTTCCCAGAAGGATTTTGGCTTACTCACATACATTTTGACAAAATGCAGTCTGCCATTTTTATGTCTCTTGTGGTAAGATGACTCGCTCGGCCGCTTCCGGAAGTAGACTCAGGAACCAGGTTTTCTCTGCAGGCTTTATTATATGGCATAATGCCCTGCAACTCCAGCAAAAATAAACACGGCCTTACTGGCAAAACCACAAAACAAAAGATAAATGGTAGCACAGTCCATATGTATGTGGAATTCACCCACACAGGTTGTAGTCCCAGCCTTCAGCTCTGTCCTGAGCTGAAGCTTTCCCAGTCTGGAGACCTTGCCTCTCTAGACCACAACACAGAAAAAAAAACAGAACTGAACATTTAAACCATGCTCAGCCACACCCTGAGGGGAGGTATGGAGAATGACGTCCCTCCGGTCTCTATGTCATTCACATAAAACCACACCCTTTACAAGAGTTAACCCCCAGCATATAACATGCTGACAGAAATTCCGTAGGTCTCAGTTCACACAGGAGAGCAACCTGAGGAACACTTACCTCCCCTCGTATATCACACCAGTGACTCTGTCACATATTCGCCCCCTCTGCAGAAAGCCGGGGGTTTGGGCACCTTCAGACACCAAGAAGGGAATTCTTGAGAGGGCATCAGCATTAGGGTGCAACTTCTCGGGTCTATGCTCCAAGTAAAAATTAAAGTCTTGGAGACCGAAGAACTATATAGTTATGCAGGCATTCTTACCCTTCTTTTCCCTCAACCATCTCAAAGGGGCATGATCTGACACCAATTAAATTTTTCAGCCAAGTAGGTAATATCTTAGCGTGTCTACAGCCCATTTTATGGCAAAGAATTCTTTCTCCACAATGGCATAATTTTTCTCGCAGGACGAGAGCTTCTGGCTCATTTACAGGATGGGATGCTCTTGACCATTTATCTCCTGCGACAGCACAGCTCCTAGGCCAACTTCTGAGGCATCTGTTTGGAGCACAAACTCTTTACTAAAGTCTGGTGCGAACAGGACCGGCTGCTTACAGAGTGCCAGCTTCAGCTGTTTGAACGCCATCTCAGTTTCAACCGTCCATTTCACCATCGTTGATTTTGTGCCTTTCAGAAGGTTCGTCATTGGTGTGGCAATCATGGCAAAATTTGGGATAAACTGCTGGTAATATCCCATGATTTCAAGTAATGCTCTCACCTGCTTCTTGGAGATTGGTTTCAGCCAGTTCTGAATTGCCTCGATCTTATTGACCTATGGCTTAATTTCGCCTCTCCGGATGACGTAGCCTAAGCACCTGGCCTCCTCCTTTTCAATGGCACATTTTCTCAGATTTATTGTAAATCTTGCCTTCCTTAGAGCATCCAGAATTGCCTGTACCTTTGGCAGATGACTAGCCCAGTCTGGGCTAAAGACGAAAATGTCATCAAGGTAGGCTGCAGCATACTTCTTATGTGGGCCCAGGATCCGATCAATGGCCCTCTGGAAGATGGCTGGTGCCCCCTGCAATCCAAAAGGCATTAGAGTGTACAGGAAGCACCCATCAGGTGTCTAGAAAGCTGTTTTCTCCTTGGCTCTCTGGGACATGGGGATCTGCCAGTAGCCCTTCGTCAAGTCAAGGGTGGTAATATATCTCGCAGGTTCAAGCCTCTCGATGAGTTTATCAACGCGGGGCATCGGGTATGTGTCACACTGGGAAACCTCATTCAACCTGTGGTAGTCGTTACAAAATCTCCACTCCCCGTCGGGCTTCGGCACAAGAACGATGGAACTCGACCATCCACTCTTTGATTCCTCTATCACGCCGAGGTCTAGCATCCTCTTTGCCTCGGCTGAGATTACCTCACGGCGGGCTTCAGGAATCCTATAGGGTTTGCGTTTCACCCTAACATGCGCTTCCGTCAGCACATCATGCTCGACCACCTGAGTACGCCCCGGCAACTCCGAGAACAGGTCACGGGTCCGTTGCATCAGCTCTCTACATTGTTGCTTCTGTGCCGGCAATAGAGTCTCTGCTATTATGACATCCTCGACTTTGGCTTTCGGACTGGCTCACAAACAAGAAGCCTCCAACGTTTCCCGATCTCGCCATGGCTTGAGCAAGTTCACATGGTACACTTGGTGTGACTTTCTTTGGCCAGGCTGGTGAACTTTGTAGTTCACTTCGCTGAGTTTCTCCACCACCTCATACGGGCCTTGCCACTTGGCCAGGAACTTGCTCTCAATGGTGGGAATAAGCACCAGAAAGTGATCCCCAGAATGTAACTGTCTCAGCCTCGCTGACCGGTTATAGACCCTTGCCTGGGCCTCTTGTGCCTGGAGGAGATGTGCCTTCACGATAGGCATCACTTTCGCCATTCTCTCTTGCATCTGGGCGACATGTTCTATGATGCTCCGGTTGGGGGTAACCTCGGCTTCGCAGGTTTCCTTGGCAATATCCAGGATCCCTCGCAGATGTCATAAATACAGTAGCTCAAACGGGGAGAAACCCGTAGAGGCTTGAGGGACCTCTCTTACCGAGAAGAGCAGGAACGGTAGCAGGTAGTCTCAGTCACGACCATCCTTCTCTACGACCTTTTTGAGCATTGCTTTTAAGGTTTTATTAAAGTGCTCCACCAGGCCATCAGTCTGCGGAAGGTAAATGGAGGTTCACAGCTGGGTAATTCGAAGGACTTTACACAGCTCCTTCATTACCTTGCTCATGAACGGGATTCCTTGGTCTGTTAGCATCTCTTTCGGCAGTCCGGTCCTGGCAAATATATGGAAAAGTTCCCGGGCTATGCTCCTACTCAACAAGTTCCTCAATGGTAACGCTTCCGGGTACCGGGTCCCATAGTCCATGATCACCAGGATGTATTAGTGGCCCCGGGCTGATTTGACGATTTGACTAAGGGCCCCACTAGGTCCTTGGCAATCCTCTCAAAGGGGATTTCTATCATAGGTAGGGGATTAAAGAACTATGAAGTGGGAAGAGGGGGCGGTTATCTGGCAAGTTGGGCAGGACCTACAATAGTTCAGGATCTCCCGGTAACACCCTGGCCAATAAAGCCTCCTCAATATCCTCTCCTGAGTCTTCTTGACCCCAGGTGTCCCCCCAGAACATGTGAATGGGCCATATCTAACACCCTCTGTCGGTATGGCCCTGAAACTAATAGCTGCTCAACTATCTCATCACCCCTTGGTTTGGTCACCCGAATCAATAACTCCTCCAGAACTGCGAAGTGTGGGTACCTGGTGTCTGCCCCCAGCTCTTGAGCAACCCCATTACAGACAGTAACATTGTGCCATGCCCCCTTCAAGGTCAAGTCTCGAACCTGAGCAGACCCAAAGTTCTCTCAAGTCACCTCTAACTCAGGGAGGTATTTCCCTAGGGACCTGGATTTTGTCCACGCGACTCAGTCCGGTTCCTTTTCCCCACAAGTCCCAGAACCACGGGAAATCATGCCCCAATATGACAGGATGTATCAGGTCCTTAATCACCCCAGTCTGGGCACCACAGTCTGTTCCCACTGTCACTCTGGCCACAGGGTAGTCCTTGGCATTCCCATGTTTGCAGTGAACACCCACAGTCTTGGCAGAGATCAGCTGGTGGGGAAGGTTGGCACTGATTAGGGTCACTAGACTCCCCGAATACAACAGTCCAAACACCATTATCCCATTAACGGACACGGCACATGCCTGCGGCTCCTCACTTGACCATCCACGCTACACGCCGGATAGGCATAATAGGAACAACGCCATCCTAGGCTGCAGTCCATTGGTTCAGGGAACATATGACACTGGGTGGCTATGTTTCCAGGATTATGACACCGCCAACATACCACATCCATCACAGAAGTCTTTGCAGGGCCCTCCGTGGGATTGGGACAACCCCCTTTGTGACTCTAGACCCCTTACGTGGTGAACCCACCCATCTTTGGGTACTCCAGCACAGGGAAATGACTATGTCTGGTTTCCCAAGATATTTTTCGACCACTTTGTGCCTCTCTACCAGGCCCAAGAGGTCGTCCGCGTTCCGAGAGTCGCCCTGGGCAACCCAGGTCTGCACCAGCCTGGGTAGGGAATGGATGAACCTGTCCATCACCACTCGTTAAACCATCTGGGCAGGAGAGGAAGACGATGGCTGCAGCCATTTCAGGACTAGATGTAACAAGTCAAACAACGAGCGAAGGGGTTTGTTGCCAGCATACGCCCAGTGGTGGACCTTTTGTGCTCTGACGGACATAGTTACTTCCAAGCATGCCAGTATCTCTGTCTTTAACTTGGCATACTCCTGTGCATCCTGTAGCGTCAGGTCATAGTAGGCCTTTTGGGGTTCACCCGTTAAATAGGGGGCCAGCACCTCCACCAACTACTCTGGTGGAAGATTTTCCTGCTCTGCTACCCTTTCGAAAACAGTCAGAAATGCCTCAACATCATCCCCTGGGGTCATCTTTTGCAACGCATGCCTTACCCCCTTCCGGACGTAAGAGACATCACCTGGAGATGAGGGAGGGGCGGCCTCTCTGCTGCGAACTTCCCTCGCTAGAAGTTCCATCTGATTTTGTTGCTGCTGAATCTGCTGCATCAGGAGTTTATTGGTCTCTTGCTGTGCTTGCTGGCTCTGCAACTGCTGCTCTCATTGCTGCTGTAGAAGCTCCCGTGCTGCTGTTGTAGGCTCTGCTGGCTCTGCAAGTGCAGTTGATGTTGCTGTTGTTGGCTCTGAAGCAAGTGCTTGAGGAGCTCCTCCATGCTGCCGGACACCTCTGGCTGGCTGGCAGCCTTTACCTAAGACATCCACCGATCTCTGTGGCAGGTACACATGTTCCTGGAATCGTGCTCACATTCTCCACCAATTGTGGTAAGACAACTCGCTCGGCCGCTTCTGGAAGAAGACTCAGGAACCAGGTTTTCTCTGCAGGCTTTATTATATGGCATAAAGCCCTGCAACTCCAGCAAAAATAAACACGGCCTTACTGGCTAAACAACAAAACAAAAGATAAACGGTGGCACAGTCCATATGTGTGTGGAATTCGCCCACACAGATTGTAGTCCCAGCTTTCAGCTACGTCCTGAGCTGAAGCTTTCCCAGTCTGGAGACCTTGCCTCTCTAGACGACAACACAGAAAAAAAAAGGACTGAACGTTTAAACCATGCTCAGCCACACCCTGAGGGGAGGTATGGAGAATGATGTCCTTCCCTTCCCTATGTCATCACATAAAACCACTCCCTTTACAAGAGTTAACCCCCAGCACATAACATGCTGGCAGAAATTCAGTAGGACTCAGTTCACACAGGAGAGCAACCTGAGTGTCACGTACCTCCCCTCGTATATCACACCAGTGACTCTGTCACACTCTATTTCAGCAGTGTTGTTACTACCAGACACAGCCGCACAGTGCACAGCATGCGGCCATGTCTGGAAAGTGACAGCACTGGGCCTGATTGGTGGAGCAGCAGCACACTGACTGCACACTGCTGCATGTAGCAGAGCAGGGCTTGAACAGCACCGGCGGTCCTGCACAGATGCCGGGGAAGCTGCCCAGGCCCTGACGGCGAGTGGGCCCCCCTGATGGTCCAGGGCCTTGTGACACGCCTGAGGCCCTGCACTGCCACATGACTGAGGAGCTGGACGGGACACAAGCCAGGGGGCAGGTGAGCGAGCTTCCCCAATCCCCATATAAAAAATATTTCTTATGTGTGTGTGCATGTATGATGTGAATGTCTGTGTATGTCTGTGTGTATGACTGTGTATATATATTTATGTCTGTTTTATATGTGTTTTTAAGAATGTATTCAAATATGTATGTGTACGTATCTGTGCGTGTCTGCGTATTGTGTGTGTATATCTGTGTACCATGTTCATGTATGTAAGTGTGTGCATGCCTGCATACCGTGTGTATGCGCATGTCTGTGCACTGTGTGTGCGTGTCTGCATATTGTGTGCGTGTCTGCATATTGTGTGCGTGTCTGCATATTGTGTGTGTGTGTGTGTGCGTGTCTGCATATTGTGTGTGCGTGTCTGCTTATTGTGTGTGCATGTCTGCGTATTGTGTGTGTGTATGCGTATATTGTGTGTGTGTGTGTCTGCGTATTGTGTGTGTGTGTCTGTGTATTGTGTGTGTGTCTGCGTATTGTGTGTGTGCATGTCTGCATATTGTGTGTGTGCGTGTCAGCATATTGCGTGTGTGTGTGTGCGTGTCTGCATATTGTGTGTGTGTCTGCGTATTGTGTGTGTGTGCGTGTCTGCGTATTGTGTGTGTGCATGTCTGCGTATTGTGTGTGTGTATGTATGTCTGCGTATTGTGTGTGTGCGTGTCTGCGTATTGTGTGTGTGCGTGTCTGCGTATTGTGTGTGTGTGCGTGTCTGCGTACTGTGTGTGTGCGTGTCTGCGTATTTTGCGTGCGTGTCTGCGTACTGTGTGTGTGTGCATGCATGTCTGCGTACTGTGTGTGTGCGTGCATGTTTGCATATGTGAAGGATGAGGGGACAGCCTGGGCCCTGTGTTGTATACCTATATTTCTATCTGTGCATCATGAATCGTGGTATGTGCTAAAGGGGCCCACTGAGACTCTTTCGCCCGGGGCCCACAAAAACCTGGAGCCGGCCCTGCACTAGAGGGCAGGTATTCATCACTGGTTTACCTAGGTTCAATGTGAAAAAAAGAAAGAAAGCAACCTCAATCCTTTTACTTTTGCACCTGGTCACATGACTTTCGGTGCAGCAGACGAGTGTCGATAAGGTGAGTGACATCAGTAAGTGCTCACAGTGCTGTCCTCCAGCTGGTAGAACATACTGAGGAGAAGGAATATTCTCATCATTGCTCTAGAGCAGTGTTTCCCAAACCCCATTCTCACGGCCCCCCACAGGTCATGTTTTCAGGATCTCCTTAGTATGAGCTTCAAGAGGTAGTCACCGGAAATGGTTTTCACTTCACAGGTGTGCCCTGTCAGGTTTAATAATTGGGATTTCTTGCCTAATAAATGGGGTTGGGACCATCAGTTGTGTTGTGCAGAAGTCTGGTGGATACACAGCTGATAGTCCTACTGAATAGACTGTTAGAATTTGTATTATGGCAAGAAAAAAGCAGCTAAGTAAAGAAAAACGAGTGGCCATCATTACTTTAAGAAATGAAGGTCAGTCAGTCCGAAAAATTGGGAAAACTTTGAAAGACTCCCCAAGTGCAGTTGCAAAAACCATCAAGCGCTACAAAGAAGCTGGCTCACATGAGGACCGCCCCAGGAAAGGAAGACCAAGAGTCACCTCTGCTTCTGAGGATAAGTTTATCCGAGTCACCAGCCTCAGAAATCGCAGGTTAACAGCAGCTCATATTAGAGACCAGGTCAATGCCACACAGAGTTCTAGCAGCAGACACATCTCAACAAAACTGTTAAGAGGAGACTTTGTGCAGCAGGCCTTCATGGTAAAATAGCTGCTAGGAAACCACTACAAAGGACAGGCAACAAGCAGAAAGAGACTTGTTTGGGTTAAAGAACACAAGGAATGGACATTAGACCAGTGGAAATCTGTGCTTTGGTCTGATGAGTCCAAATTTGAGATCTTTGGTTCCAACCACCGTGTCTTTGTGCGACGCAGAAAAGGTGAACGGATGGACTCTACATGCCTGGTTCCCACCGTGAAGCATGGAGGAGGAGCTGTGATGGTGTGGGGGTGCTTTGCTGGTGACACTGTTGGGGATTTATTCAAAATTGAAGGCATACTGAACCAGCATGGCTACCACAGCAACTTGTAGCGGCATGCTATTCCATCCGGTTTGCATTTAGTTGCACCATCATTTATTTTTCAATAGGAAAATGACCCCAAACACACCTCCAGGCTGTGTAAGGGCTATTTGACCAAGAAGGAGAGTGATGGGGTGCTACGCCAGATGACCTGGCCTCCACAGTCACCAGACCTGAACCCAATCGAGATGGTTTGGGGTGAGCTGGACTGCAGAGTGAAGGCAAAAGGGCCAACAAGTGCTAAGCATCTCTGGGAACTCCTTCAAGATTGTTGGAAGACCCTTTCCGGTGACTACCTATTGAAGCTCATCAAGAGAATGCCAAGAGTGTGCAAAGCAGTCATCAAAGCAAAAGGTGGCTACTTTGAAGAACCTAGAATATAAGACATATTTTCAGTTGTTTCACACTTTTTTGTTAAGTATATAATTCCACATGTGTTAATTCATAGTTTTGATGCCTTCAGTGTGAATGTACAATTTTCATAGTCATGAAAATACATATTGGCACCTCTGCAATTCTGTCAGATAATACTCAGTTTCTTCCTGAAAATGATTGCAATCACAAATTCTTTGGTATTATTATTATCTTCATTTAATTTGTCTTCAATGAAAAAACACAAAAAGAATTGTCCTAAAGCCAAATTGGATACAATTCCACACCAAACCTAAAAAAGGGGGTGGACAAAAGTATTGGCACTGTTTGAAAAATCATGTGATTCTTCTCTAATTCGTGTAATTAACAGCACCTGTAACTTACCTGTGGCACCTAACAGGTGTTGGCAATAACTAAATCACACTTGCAGCCAGTTAACATGGATTAAAGTTGACTCAACCTCTGTCCTGTGTCCTTGTGTGTACCACATTGAGCATGGAAAAAAGAAAGAAGACCAAAGAATTATCTGAGGACTTGAGAAACCAAATTGTGAGGAAGCATGAGCAATCTCAAAGCTACAAGTCCATATCCAAAGACCTGAATGTTCCTGTGTCTTCTGTGCGCACTGTCATCAAGAAGTTTAAAGCCCATGGCACTGTGGCTAACCTCCCTAGATGTGGACGGAAAAGAAAAATTGACAAGAGATTTCAATGCAAGATTGTGCGGATGGTGGATAGAGAACCTCAACTAACATCCAAACAAGTTCAAGCTGCCCTGCAGTCTGAGGGTACAACAGTGTCAACCCGTACTATCCGTCGGCGTCTGAATGAAAAGGGACTGTATGGTAGGATACCCAGGAAGACCCCACTTCTTATCCCGAGACATAAAAAAGCCAGGCTGGAGTTTGCCAAAACTTACCTGAGAAAGCCTAAAATGTTTTGGAAGAATGTTCTCTGGTCAGATGAGAATGAAGTAGAGTTTTTTGGGAAAAAGCATCAACATAGAGTGTACAGGAAAAAAAAAGAGGCATTCAAAGAAAAGAACACGGTCCCTACAGTCAAACATGGCGCATGTTCCCTGATGTTTTGGGGTTGCTTTGCTGCCTCTGGCACTGGACTGCTTGACCGTGTGCATGGCATTATGAAGTCTGATGACTACCAACAAATTTTGCAGCATAATGTAGGGCCCAGTGTGAGAAAGCTGGGTCTCCGTCAGAGGTCATGGGTCTTCCAGCAGGACAATGACCCAAAACACACGTCCAAAAGCACTATAAAATGGTTTGAGAGAAAGCACTGGAGACTTCTAAGGTGGCCAGCAATGAGTCCACACCTGAATCCCATAGAACACCTGTGGAGAGATCTCAAAATGGCTGTTTGGAGAAGGCACCCTTCAAATATCAGGGACCTGGAGCAGTTCGCCAAAGAAGAATGGTCTACAATTCCAGCAGAGCATTGTAAGAAACTCATTGATGGTTACCGGAAGCGGTTGTTCGCAGTTATTTTGGCTAAAGGTTGTGCAACCAAGTATTAGGCTGAGGGTGCCAATACTTTTGTCTGGCCCATTTTTGGAGTTTTGTGTGAAATGATCAATGATTTGAATTTTGCTTCATTCTCTTTTGTGTTTTTTCCTTGCAAGCAAATTAAATGAAGATAATAATACCAAAGAATTTGTGATTGCAATCATTTTCAGGAAGAAACTGAGTATTATCTGACAGAATTGCATGGGTGCCAATATTTTTGGCCACCACTGTATATATATATATATATATATATATATATATATATATATATATATATATATTGCAAAGTGGGTATGCTTTCAAAACTAATAGTGGTAATAGTGTTTATATTATCAATTAACAAAATGCAAAGTGAATGAACAAAAGATAAATCTAAATCAACTCAGTATATGGTGTGACTGCCCTTTGCCTTCAAAATAGCATCAATTCTTCTGGGTACATTTTCACAAAGTCTTTGAAGGAACTCAACAGATAGATTGTTCCAATCATCTTGGAGATCTAACCACAGATCTTTTGTGGATGTAGGCTTGCACAAATCCTGTCTTGTTATGTAATGCCAGTCAGGGTCCATGATGTTGAGAACAGGACTCTGTGGTGCCACACAATTATTTCTAGGACTCCTTGTTCTGCTTTATGATGTAGTAGTTAAAGACAACAACCCCAAACATACAGGACACGGAGTTCAGGAGAATTTGCACAAGCCTACATCCACAGAAGATCTGTGTTTAATTCTCTAAGATGTTTGGAACAACCTTGCTGTTGAGTGTCTTCAAAACCTGAGTGCAAGTGTAGCTAGAAGAACTGATGCTTTGATGCTGTTTTGAAGGTGGTCACAATAAATATTGATTTGATTTAGGTTTCTTTTTTGCTATTTATTTAACATTTTTTACTTGATAAAAATAAACTATTATTCTTCTATTTTTGAAACTGTTCTTATTTTGCAGCATTTTCCCATACCTGCCTAATACATATACAGTACTCATATTTATTCAAACAGTATAAGTATATGTATTCACACACTAGTAGATAGTAATCACTGGACTTCCATTTCATAGAATGGAATGCTTCTCTGAGTCTGATCACAAGTTTGCCTCCTCCCCTTATTCAGTTCTTGTCATAAATCTCACATCTTACAGACCTGACACATGTGCATTACACATAGATTGATGACACCATGAAGGAGGACTGTTACTTTCTACGTATAATGTTGATTCTTTCTGCAGGTAATTTATATGAGGTGGAAATCATGTCATGTAGATGTGATACATATGTGCATTAGACTTTATAGCTTTGGACTTTGCTTATTTTCAGATTTTCAAGTATTTTCTTTGTACATGTTTACATGGCAGGTTTCATGTCTTAGACATTCACTTACATATTTCTATAACTATTTTTTATTAATCTAATATTTCACTCTATTTTAAAATCTATGACGCGTTCTTGGAAATTCAATCATATCAAAAGATTCCCAATTATTTGCTGAAGAAGGAAATAAAGTCACTTTCTCCTGTTCCTACACAACCACATATTCCACCACTCATTATCTTTACTGGTATCGTCATTATCCTGGATCCTTATTACAGTACATATTACGTGAAGCTAATATAGGCTCCTATGAATCTATTGCCCCATTTGCTCAGAGGAGATTCACATCTGATGTGACATTAAACTCTACAGAACTGGTTATCAGTGATGTGAAGACAGAGGACTCAGCCTCCTATCTCTGCGCCCTGCAGGATGCACAGTGTGACACATCTCACCTCTCATCCTGCATGAACCTCGTGTCACAATGACAGGCAGAGTTTATAATAATAGTTAAATGATAAACATGGTCAGATAATAATTTTACATTAAAACATTTTATATCAGTTTTGTTTTTTGGTAAAATTATTAATGTATTTAATTATTAAATTAAAGTGATAAACCATCAAGTTGCCTTGAACAGTAAAACATGGTCCATAGTGGATATCAAACAATTATCACGTACAATGTGGAAAGACTAAGTGCAACACGAAGGGATGAGGGGAGGGTAGCCAAAATGCTAGGGAAAGGGGGAGTGGAGAACTCTAGGCAGAACTAATATCACCCTACCTGTCCTACCGACCATATACACGTTCCGCACCTATTGCCGAACAGGAAATCTAATCCCTGTATATACCCTAGAGCTAGGCACTAGATAGGGAGGGGGAGGGGTGGGCACTGGTCAAGCCCCATTACAAACTAAAGACAACAAGGGAGACAAACAAAGGGTGGAAAACTTAGCTTGAGCAGACACCAGAGATATAACACCAAACATCCTCCAAGGGCACCAGAGAGGAAGCTAGCCGATGGCTATTGCTCCAAGACTTCACAAGGGAAAATGAGAATATTACCAGCACCTCTCTGAAGTAGAATGAGAGTTTATAAACACTTTCATGGACATAATAGTTCCTGAGACTCAACTTGCCCTAGCCTGGTTCTTGGTTCTTTTCATGTTTAAAGAGAACCGGTCTGCACAATTTTGTAATGTAAAGACATGACTGTAATGGCACTGTAATACTGGTTTTATTGATGCCTTTGTTAAAAAATCTGCTTTGTTGTTCAACATTTGAAGTTTACTTCAAGTGAGATTTCAGTGAACAGGGGCTAGACTGCACACTGGGTCTTCTCCTCCTATCCCGGCTCCTTTGCCGGCCTCCGGTGTTTCAATGACAGGTCAGAATATATACCCAGAGTACAGTCCCTCCCATGTGCGCTGAAATCTCATTAGAAGAAAAATTCAAAATCAGATTTCTTCACCAAATGTATCAATGTAATCAATATTATATCCCCATTATGGTGATGTCTTTACTTTACATTGTGAAAATCGTGCTAACAGGTTCTCTTTAACAACCCCTAGAGATCATTGTTGTCATGGGTGTGACAGATGTAACACACAGTCATTCTGGATCTGGCTGCAGGAGGTCACTGCGTTTGGCATTGCAGATGCCTTCTTAATCCATCTTACTTTTGGACCCAGTGGCTACCTCCCTCCTGCTCTGATTGTCACACCCTGGCATAGGCGGATTATAATGAGGGCAATATGGGCTACCGCCCGGGGCCCTGATGCTCCAGGGGGCCCATGAACTGCTCCCATTATAATGCGCATTTTTTTCGGTCACCGCCGCGCTGGCCGAAGGTTTAAATGATCACCGCTGCGGGCTCGCAACTGTAGGCGGTTTGAATCATACTGTGTCGCCCCGCCCTGCCAGTGCCACATGATGCTCCCATCTGGCCGCCGTGGCTGTATATTCACTAGCACGAGCGTGTAGTTAAAATGCTGTTGGTACCGCCCTGCCTGACGTCATGTGGCAGGACGGTCCCAACATCATTTAAATTTCCCGACGGCGCTAGTGCATATACAGGGCTGCGTGATGCAGCCAGCGTGTCTGTGAGTGGCTGCTTTGAACTTTGGGAGTCAAGCAGGGCGGTCCCAAAGTTCAAAGCAGCCACTCACAGACACGCTGCATCATGCAGCCACTCCCATCCGGCCAGCTGCAGATCCACCGGGGCGGGCAGTTTCAATGATGCTGGAACCGCCCTGCCACATGACGTCAGGCAGGGCACAGCATACAAAGGGGCGCGGCATACAGGCAGACAGTGGCGGGGGGGCCCCCGGATCGCTCCCCCAGCAGCGGCGCACGGCCGCTACTTCTTCTGCGGCTGGGCCAGCACTGCAGCAGTTAACTTCCCTGTGCTGGCCCGGCAACGTCACAGCTAGGAGATACAGCCCTGTGCGCGACCGTGTCTCCTAGCTGTGACGTCACGCAGTGCGTGCCTGCACTGCTGCAGCCTGCATCGGAGAGGAGCAGGAGGACTGGAGCGGAGAGGAGCAGGAGGACTGGAGCGAGCCGGGGGATGGTGAGTGTGTGAGAGTGTGTGAGAGTGTGTGAGTGTGTGTGTGTGTGTTTGATTGAGTGAGTGTGTGTGTGCAGGCAGACATAATTGTGTGATGTCTGTTTATATGTATTTTTGTGTTTCAAATGTGTTTATGCGTGTATGTATGTATATGTCTGTATATGTTTGTGTGTGTGCGTGACTGTGTGCAGCCTCCTGCTGAGTATAGATGGCGCTGTGCGGACTCTTGCTATCTCTGGGGGGGGCGCCGTGCGGCCTCCCGCTGTGTATAGGTGGCGCCGTGCGGCCGCCCGCTGTGTATATATGGCTACGTGCGGCCTCCCGCTGTTTATAGATGGCTACGTGCGGCCTCCTGCTGTGTATAGATGGCTACGTGCGGCCTCCTGCTGTGTATAGATGGCCCCGTGCGGCCTCCCGCTGTGTGTAAATGGCGCCGTGCGGTCTCCTGCTGTGTATAGATGGCGTCGTGCGGCTTCCTGCTGTGTATAGATAGCTACGTGCGGCCTCCTGCTGTGTATAGATGGCGCCGTGCGGCCTCCTGCTGTGTATAGATGGCGCTGTGCGGCCTCCTGCTGTGTATAGATGGCTCCGTGCGGCCTCCCGCTGTGTATAGATGGCATTGTGCGGCCCCCTGCTGTGTATAGATGGTGCCGTGCGGCCTCCTGCTGTGTATAGATGGCGCTGTGTGGCCTCCTGCTGTGTATAGATGGCGCCGTGCGGCCTCCTGCTGTGTATAGATGGCGCCGTGCGGACCCCTGCTGTGTATAGATGGCGCCGTGCGGCCCCCTGCTGTGTATAGTAAGGCTATGTGCCCACGATGCAGAAATGCTCCGGATTTTTTTTGAGCGTTTCTGCATCTCCCTGGCAGAAAAAACGCATGCGGATTGTAAATGCGGATTGTACATGCGTTTTTCCTGCCAGGGACAAGCAGAAGTGAAGTGTTCTTCACATGCATTTATGCATGCGGGTTGACAAGCGCTTTCCAAGCGATTTTAGCATCACTTGGAACGTGCTTGACAACTTGGTCACACTATATAAATGCATGCAACCAGCATGGATTTATATAGTGTGACCGTAAAAGAATGGTAAAAAATAAAAAATATATACTTACCTTCTGATGGCCTGCCGACGTCAGCGGTCGCGTGACCCGTCACATGACTAAATGACGTCAGGCAGGTCCTTTTCAGACCATTGTGAGCTGCCGGCAAGCCAGGACGCATCGGATAAAGACACTGGGGGCCATCAGAAGGTAAGTATAATATTTATTTTTTATTTTATTCTTTTTTTTACAGGTTCTATGGTACCCGGGTCCGGAGGAGAGTTTCCTCTTCTCCAAACCCGGGTACCATCCGCACGTTGAAACGTATGGATTCAGCATGTACAGATGCAGTGATGCGGATTCCATGCGTTCCAATGCAAGTCAATGGCGGCGAAAACGCCGCGCTTCCGCAAAATAATTGGTAATGCTGCGGATTTTTCCGCAATGATAATCCGCAGCGGAAATTTCGGCAGCATGTGTACAGCACATGCGGATTATCATTGGGGAACATGGCAGACCTTCTACCAAGCGTTTTTTAAGTGTTTCTGCAGCGGAATTGCCGCTGCGGAAATGCTAAAACGCATAGTGGGCACACAGCCTAAAAAAAATTATTATAATTAATATTGTGCCAAATTAATTTCAGGTGAACTATCACATGATCTATCACAGGGGATCATGTGACATGTGATACATCAGGTGTGTATGTGTGTGTGTGTGTGGTGGCGGGGGCCGAGCCTTCTAAACTGCCCGGGGCCCTTGCTACTCTTAATCCACCCCTGGTTGTGGGCATTACATTGATTGGCTGGCCACACAGCGTCACCTCGAGTATTTAAAATCGGGCGCCGCCATCTTGGACACAGACGGCTGGTATCAGACAGTGTAGGGACAGCGCTGCTGATTTAGGGAGAGATATATACTGCAAAATAGTTAGTGTAGGGTCTGTAAAGGCTTCCAGATCAAACAAACAGTCCTTCTCAGGACTAATATCCATCCCAGATATCAGGCAGGCAGGCAGGCTGTATAGGAGACGCAGTGGTTATACCAGCAAATGCTGCATTACAGTCCTGTGTGCTCCTGTTGCTGAAATTGCTGGACTTAGCTCCAGGTCTCGGGGGCCAGGAAAAATCCTTTTTTTTTCATCTAAATCCTCTTTTTTTTTTTTCCTCCTTCACACTGTACAAATACCCATCTTATTAACCTTTTGGTGCCCCCCCCCCCAAAAAAAAGTGTGTCTGTGACAGTTCAGACACAAATATATTTTTTTTAAAAGAGTCTGGTGTAGGCCAGAGAAATAGAGAAATAGAAGTGTGGTTTTGCAGTTCCACGGTTCAAACGTCTGTATTATCCACTTTTGGGCCATTTTTACCTAAAAAAAACAGTTTGAGTGTGTCGCTCACTGTTCAGCGGCAAATATATCTATTTAAAAAAGTCTGGTATACACCAATAAATTATAACTGTGGTTTTGCCATTCCACGGTAAAAAATCTCTATTATCCTGCTTTTGGCATTTTTTGCCGTAAAAAAAAACTGTAATAGTGTCTCCCTGATTGTTCAGACACAAATATATTTTTTGAAAATAGTCTGGTGTAGGCCAGAGAAATAGAAGTGTGGTTTTGCAGTTCCACGGTTCAAACCTCTGTATTATCCACTTTTGGGCCATTTTACCTAAAAAAAAAGATTGAGTGTATCGCTCACTGTTCAGCCGCAAATATATCTATTTAAAAAAGTCTGGTAAACACCAGTAAATTATAACTGTGGTTTTACCGTTCCACGGTAAAAAATCTCTATTATCCAGCTTTTGGTATTTTTTCCGTAAAGAAAAACAGTAATAGTGTCTCCTGATTGTTCAGACACCAATATATCTGTTTAAAAGAGTCTGGTATACACCAGTAAATTATAACTGTGGTTTTGCCGTTCCACGGTGAAAAATCTCTATTATCCTGCTTTTGGCATTTTTTGCCGTAAAGAAAAACAGTAATAGTGTCTCCTGATTGTTCACACACAAATATATCTGTTGAAAATAGTCTGGTGTAGGCCCGAGAAATAGAACTGTGGTTTTGCAATTCCACGGGTAAAATCTCTGTATTATTCTGCTTTTGGCATTTTTTGCCGTAAAGAAAAACAGTAATAGTGTCTCCTGATTGTTCAGACACCAATATATTTGTTTAAAAGAGTCTGGTATACACCAGTAAATTATAACTGTGGTTTTGCCGTTCCACGGTAAAAAATCTCTATTATCCTGCTTTTGGCAGTTTTTGCCGTAAAAAAAAAAATAGTGTCTCCCTGATTTTTCAGACACAAATATATTTGTTGAAAATAGTCTGGTGTAGGCCAGAGAAAGAGAAGTGTGATTTTGCAGTTCCGCGGTTCAAACCACTTTTGGGCCATTTTTACCTAAAAAAAAACAGTTTGAGTGTGTCGCTCACTGTTCAGCCGCAAATATATCTATTTAAAATTGTCTGGTATACCCCAGTAAACAATAACTGTGGTTTTGCCATTCCACGGTAAAAAATCTCTATTATTCAGCTTTTGGTATTTTTTCCATAAAGAAAAACAGTAACAGTTTCTCCCTGATTGTTCTGATTGTTTAAAAGAGTCGGGTGTAGGCCAGAGAAATACTCTTCCACGGTTCTAATCTACTTTTTATTACCCTTTTTCCATTGATAGTGCGAGTGTAAGCTATTTTACTTCCTCTACAATGGGCAAGGTGCGTGGCAAGGGACGTGGAACTGGACGTTCTGGTAATGGTGCGTGTAGAGGACGGGGCCGTGGCCAAGGTGAAAATGTGCCACAACTAACAGCCACATCTTCTCGCTCCCACTTCTTGACCGAATTACTAGGGAAGCACAGAACAACACCAGTATTGAGAACTGATCAGTGTGAACAGGTTATTAATTGGATAGCAGATAATACTTCCAGTTACCTGGGCACCACCACCTCCGGTCTGTCTTCCACACGGTCAAATCTTAGTAGCCGTGAGTCTCGACCGCATACTCCTCCTCACCCTGATGCTCCTTCCTCCCACCAAGCCGAGTGTCATCAGACAGCAACTGATCCCACACTTGTACACTCTGAAGAGCTGTTCACTGGTCCATTTCCAGATTTGGGCCCCTCGCCTGCTCCGCTTGAAGTGGTGGAAGGGGAGATCCCATGTAGCGATGCCCAAATATTTGAACAGCCACGGCCACAGGAAGTCGACGCTGGCAATTTGTCACAAGAGGTGGACGACGACTAGACACAATTGCCAGGAAGTGAGGAGGAGGATCGTGGTGCCCAAGTGGAAGAGGAGGAGGTGGTGGATGATCTAGTAACTGACCCAACGTGGCAGGAGGACATGCAGAGCGAGGCCAGCAGCACACAGGGTGAGGGAGGCAGAGTACCCCAACAGGCAGGAAGAAGCAGTGTGGTGGCCGCACACAGAAGGCAGGCAACAGTTCCCCGTAACACCAACATGAGGGACGTTGCCAGTACAACCTGTAGGTCTTCCAGAGTCTGGAATTTTTTTAAAGACTCTGCTGATAACCCCAAAAAGGCCATTTGTACCACATGCCATGCCAGCATCAGCAGGGGTGACAAAACTACCAGCCTGACCACCACCAGCATGATCAGGCACATGGCAGCAAAGCACCCGATTTTGTGGGGTGAACCCCAGGGTCTACGACCAGTGTTAGCAGATGTCACCACTGCTTCTTCCGCTGTTGTGCGTGCAATAGAACCCCCTGTTGTGTGTGCAAGGCAATCCCCTGTCCATACTGCATGCAAATATGCCCCCTCCTCTCAGTCTTCACTTGTTATGGCGGTTTCTCAAGAAACAGCATCAACGTCCATGTCCACGTCCCACCGCAGCGTTCAATTGTCCATATCCCAGACCTTTGAACGAAAGTGGAAATTCGCAGCCAACGCCCCACAGGCCACAGTCCTAAATTCGCACATTTCACGACTGCTTGCATTGGAAATGCTGCCTTTTAGGCTGGTAGAGACGGAATCCTTCCGCAACCTTATGGCGGTGGCCGTCCCTCGGTACACGGTCCCCAACCGACACTATTTTGCCCGGTGTGCCATCCCCGCACTACACAATCACATGTCCCAAAACATCTGCCGTGTCCTCAACAACGCAGTTACTGGGAGAGTCCACCTGACAACGGACAGGTGGACAAGTGCTTGTGGCCAGGGACGGTACATCTCCCTGACGGCACACTGGGTAGACATAGTGGAAGTCGGGACCCAGTCGGACCTTGGGACGGAACACATCCTCCCCACACCGAGGATTGCGGGCCCTATGTCAGTAAGAGTTGCCCCCACCGTGTACAGCTCCTGCACATCATCCTCCTCCTCCTCATGTTCAGCCTCCATCTCAGATATCACCACATCAGTTACAAGCTGGAAGCACTGCAGTACTGCCTCCGCCAAGTGGCAATAGGCTGTGCTGAAACTCATAAGCTTAGGTGAGAAACCTCACACTGCTTGTGAGTTGTGGACAGCTGTGAAAGAGCAGGCAGATCTGTGGCTGAGACCGCTGAACCTACATCCAGGCATGGTCGTGTGTGACAATGGCCGTAACCTGGTGGCGGCTCTGAGGCGAGGCGAGATCACACACATACCAAGCCTGGCTCATGTGCTTAACCTCGAGGTTCAGCGGTTTCTTAAATCGTACCCCGAGTTTCCAGATGTACTCGTCAAAGTACGCCGCCTGTCAGCTCATTTTCGCAAGTCGGCTACAGATTCCGCCACCCTTGCTGTGTTGCGGCAGTGTTTGCAGCTTCCGTCACACTGACTGGTGTCTGATGTCCCCACACATTGGAACTCTACCCTCCACATGTTGCAAAGGATTTGTGAGCAGAAGAGAGCAGTTGTGGAGTACCAGCTGCAACAAGGCCGTTGATATTCAGGTCAGACTCCACACATAAGACCTCAGGAGTGGACCTGGATGTCTGAAATATGTACCATCTTGACAAACTTTGAGGAGTCCACCAAGATGGTGAGTGGCCATCATTAGCGTCAGCATTCCACTTGTCTGTCTTTTGCAACACTCTCTGCAGAGAATTAAAGAGGAGGCATTGCAGCCAGAGTATGATGAGATGGATCAAGAAGCCGTAGCGGTCGATTACACACAGCCCAGCCTCATCTCATCCCAACGTGCATTGGGGGACAATGAGGGAGAGGAGGAGGAGGAGGAGGAGGAAGAAAAGGAGCTTGTATCATGCGCTGTAGACGGTAGTACCTGTACAACTGTCATACCGTCGGTTCAGCGTCGGTGGCCTAAGGACAGGGGGGAGGAGGAGGAGGAGAGCATGGTCAGTCGTCACCTTGGTGAGGACACGGAAGTCTTGCCCGTTACCAGTCTGGCACGCATGGCTGACTTTATGTTACGCTGCCTTAACCGTGACCCTCGCGTTGTCAAAATGTTGGGTGACAGTCATTACTGGTTGGTGACACTTTTAGACCCCCGCTACAAGGAGAACTTTCACTCCCTTATTCCTGAGGTGGAGAGGACTACAAAAATGGGGCAGTACCAGATGGCCCTTGCTGCAGAACTGTTAAAAAAATTCCCATCTGAACACGCTAGCGGCAGAGGTCACAGTTCGCTGCCCAACCAAGTCGTACATGCGAGAGAGACGCAACTCCAATCAAGCAAAGGCAGGGGAACACTGTCAACGTTCTGGGACAGTTTTCTCAGACCCTCCCTTCGGACAGACCCTGAGGCGCGGGGTACTCTCACAAGGAGTGGAAAGTTTCAAAAGATGGTGAGGGAGTACCTTGCCGACCGTACCAATGTCCTCCATGATTCCTCTGTGCCTTTTAATTATTGGGTATCCAAACTGGACACTTGGAATGAACTCACTCTGTACGCTTTGGAGGTCCTGGCCTGCCCTGCCGCTAGCGTGTTATCGGAGCGTGTTTTTAGTGCCGCTGGGGGAATTATAACTGATAAGTGCAATCGCCTGTCAACTGACAGTGCTGACATGCTGACCCTTATGAAAATGAACAAGGGCTGGATTAGGCCAGGCTTCTCATCACCACCAAATGACAGCAGAGTAACATAAAGTCAAATCCACTGTGTTATTTCGGGAGGTGTATTCACATGCACCTCTTCACACCCACACATGGGTATATGCTTCCTCATTTCGGCTGTTTTATGTTCTTCTCCTTCAGGGGTGGATTAAGAGTAGTCAGGGCCCCGGGCAGTTTAGAAGGCGTGGCCCCCCCCCCAGGTTCCAGATTTATCACGTTACATGTCACATGATGCCCTTTGATAGATCATGTGATAGGTCATGTGAGTAACACACATGCTTTGGTCACATCTGTAGACGGGAAATGATGGAATTTTTTTTCCATTATGTACAGCCCTATACATAATATAGCGCTATACATAATAGAGCAGGGTGGGAGATTAATTTTCCCAAGGGGCCACGTGAGAGACTGTGACTGTTGTGGAGGCAGAACCAAGAGGGTGAAATTAATTCTGCTCAATATTAATAATATTAACAAATAATAAAAAGTAATTCTATTAATTGTATGACTTAATATTGAGCAGAATTAAGTATGATGACATCCCCCTAGATACAGTATGAGCCCCCACATAGCCTCCTAGCTACAGTATGAGCCCCCCACATAGCTCCCTAGATACAGTATGAACACCCACATAGCTCCCTATATACAGTATGAGCCCCCGCATAGCCCCCGTACATAGCTCCCTTCTCTGATCAACTGTCGGTTCCACAGCCAGCTCAGAGAATGGTCAAATGCAAAATGCAGCTGCCTGGGAGGCGCCTCTGACCACTGCATGAGGTGACCCGAAGGCACCCCCCTGACGGCTGTACCCAGGTCACATGCCCCCCCTCATTCTCCTAGGTATGGCCCTGTAAATTCTATATGACAATACATGACTGGCATCTATAGTATAATCAGGGATGTGTTCTTCTGTCCGAAGCCTCTATAGACTACGCAAGCACAATACCTGCGCAGTCTGGCCGCAGACAGAAAGACACATCCACATCCCAGACAAGGATGAGGAGTGTTGCGCCGGAGATCGCGGTATGCAAAGGCACTGAATGCATACCGTGATCTCTAGAACCATAAACACATACCTGTTCAGTCCTGTCATCTCTGGAGAGGCCAAGGGAGGAGTGTGGTGCCAAGATCAGCGCCTGCGCATAGCGCAATTTTCAGCACTATTTTAGTGAAGACAAATATGCACAGTGTCTTCAACAAAATGGACAGAGTGGTATACGCATGCGCGTTCTCTGGCACCATTTTGTTGAATACTCTCTGCACAATTGTATTCATTAAAATGAAACTGGTTATCGCGATATGCGTGGGCACCGATTCCGGTGCCATTTTAGTAAAATAACACAGGTGATGCGCTGCAGTGGAGCGGTGGAAAGGCAAGTAGGAGTGTTTTTTTATTTACTTATGGATGGGAGAGCACATATCAGGATGGGGGACCAGGACTGGGAAGCATATACCAGGATTGGGGAGCATGGACCAGGATGAGGGGGGGAGCATGGACCAGGATAGGGGACCAGGATGGGGGGGAAGCATATACCAGGATAGGGGACAAGGATGGGGGAGCATATACCAGGATGGGGGACCAGGATGAGGAAGCATATACTAGAATGGGGGACCCGGATGGGGGGCTTATAGCAGGATAGGAGACCAGGATGGGGGAGCATATACCAGGGTAGGAGACCAGGACTGGGTAGCATATACCTGGATGGAGGAGTATATACCAGGATTGGGGAGCAGATACCAGGATGGGGGACCAGGGTGGGGAGCATATACCAGGATAGGGGGCCAGGATTGGGGAGCATATACCAGGATGGAGGAGCATATAACACGATGGAGGAGTATATACCAGGATTGGGGAGCAGATACCAGGATGGGGGACCAGGGTGGGGGAGCATATACCAATAAAAAAAGCTTGCCACCCGGGTGTAGAACGAGTTCAATAGCTAGTACGATATACTGTGATACAGGCATCAGAGGTTATATACTATACACATTGTTATATCCCATCTGACGTCTGTACCACACTATACCATACAGTAATCTGTATACTGGATGTGATATATTATGTACAGGGATATACACTGTACTTATCACAGCTGGACCTGCACACAGGACCTCACATATTATATATGGAGCAGTATAGTATGTGATGTCCTGCAGGTTCAGGGATGATCAGTCAGTGCAGGATCCTGTATGCGACATCTGTCGTCTCTCTGCTGGGGCTCACTGTGATATATTGCAGGACTCTGAATTTTCCTGCAGATCTGGTGATGCTGGAGCCGATGACCCAGAGTGACCTGATCTGCAGCAAAGGTCAGACCCCTGCAATAGGTCACATTGAGCCCCAGCAGAGCGACTGCTGACCTGGCAGTAAGGAATCCTGTGTGCACTCATCATGAGGGGAGCAGCGTCCTGCAGCCCCCTCCTCACTCCAGACATTCTCCCCAGACCTCATACTTACCGCATTACCGCCATTCACTGGTCTGATGCAGGAGCTCCTCTCTGGCAGGATGAAGAGCTCCAGGCACCGCTGTATGACGTCAGCTCTAGAGATGCAGCACACAGCATGCAGGGGGCGTGTCTGCCAACCTGTGATACAGCCGGCATCTGAGGCACAGTGCGGTCCTCCTGCCTCTGCCGAAAATATTATAATGAGGGCAATCTGGCCAAGGGCCCCATTGGAGGCACGGGCCCCGGGCGGTAGCCCAGATTGCCATCATTATAATCCGCTTATGCGTCTAGTTCCCCATCCCTTGCCAAGTGCCTTGCCCATTTTAAATGGAGGACAGTATGTTCCACACTCACTACAAATGACTGAGTTTGGAGCGAACTTATATGTGATCCGTGTGATAGAGAAAACAGAGTTTTAAATACCTGGCCTGTAGGTAAGTAGTTTGAACAGCAAACTGCAGTGAATTGCTTCAATGACAAACTAAAGGAAATTTTTAATGGAGGCCAGAAATGGCAGTATTTTCTGACAACGTATATGTGATCCGTTTGACGGAGAAAACACAGTTTTAAATACCTGGCCTGTAGGTAAGTAGTTTGAACAGCAAACTGCGGTGAATTGCTTCAATGACACACTAAGGCTATGTGCCCATGATGCAGAAACGCTCAGGATTTTTTCCTGAGCGTTTCTGCATCTCCCTGGCAGAAAAAAACGCATGCGGATTGTACATGCGCTTTTCCTGCCAGGGATATGCGGAAGTGAAGCGTTCTTCACTTGCATTTCCGCATGCGGGTTGACAAGCACTTTCCAAGCGATTTTAGCATCACTTGGAAAGTGCTTGTCAACTTGGTCACACTACATAAATCCATGCAAACGGCATGGATTTATATACTGTGACCGAAAGAATGGGAAAAAATAAAAAAATAAATATATACCTACCCTCTGATGGCCCCCGGAGTCTTGCTTCCCTCTGTCCTGGCTGCCGGCAGCGGTACACTGAAGGACCTGCCGACGTCAGCGTCACGTGACCCGTCACATGACCATGACATTAGCGCAGGTCCTTCAGTCCATCGCGATCTGCCGGCATGAAAGGACGAGTGCAGCGGGGGCCATCAGGAGGTAAATATAATCTTTATTTTTTATTTTATTCTTTTTTTCACAGTTTCTATGGTACCCGGGTCCGGAGGAGAGTCTCCTCTCCTCTAGACCTGGGTACCATCCGCACATTGGAACGCATGCATTCCGCATGTCCTTATCTAGTGAAGCGGAATGCACGGGTTCTAATGCAAGTCAATGGCGGCGAAAATGCAGCACTTCCGCAAAATAATTGGTAGTGCTGCGTTTTTTTCTGCCATGATAATCCGCAGGGGAAATTTCCGCAGCATGTGCACAGCACATGCGGATTATCATTGGGGAACATGGCAGGCCTTCTACCATGCATTTTTTAAGCGTTTCTGCAGCGTTTTTGCCACTGCGGAAACGCTTAAAAAACGCATCGTGGGCACACAGCCTAAAGGAAATTTTTAATGGAGGCCAGAAATAGCAGTATTTTCTAACAACGTATATGTGATCTGTGGAGAAAACACAGTATTAAATAGCTGGCCTGTAGGTAAGTAGTTTGAACAGCAAACTGCGGTGAATTGCTTCAATGACACACTAAAGGAAATTTTTAATGGAGGCCAGAAATGGCAGTATTTTCTGACAACGTATATGTGATCCGTTTGAAGGAGAAAATAGTTTTGAATAGCTGGATTTCTAGCGCTCTAATATGGAAAGGACCTGGCTGTATTCTGCAGTGCCAACAAGCAAATGGCGCAGAAAAAATGGTGTTCTCTGGATTGATTTTTAAGCAAATAATGAGGATTAAGATCCAAAGAAAAGTATTCCTGGCCCCTGAGACCTGTGCCTTTGTATAGAAATATCTAACAGCAGCAGAAGGCAGAATTGGAATGGAGCCTCCTGTGCTATATGCATTGCAGTCTGCTATATACACTGCCTGCCTATACACCCTGCCTGCCTGATATCTCTGCAGATAGATTAGTCCTCAGAAGGACTGTTTGTTAAGATGGATATGTGTAATGTACGGTTTTCCTCCCTACACTACCTAATACACAAGCAAATCTGTCCCTGACACAGCAGCACCTCTCCCAAAACAAGCAAATGGCGCAGAAAAACAGTGTTCTCTGGATTGCTTTTTAAGCAAATAATGAGGATTAAAATCCAAAGAAAAGTATTCCTGGCCCCTGAGACCTGGGCCTTTGTATAGAAATATCTAACAGCAGCAGAAGGCAGAATTGGAATGGAGCCTCCTGTGCTATATGCACTGCAGTCTGCTATATACACTGCCTGCCTATACACCCTGCCTGCCTGATATCTCTGCAGATGGATTAGTCCTCAGATGGACTGTTTGTTAAGATGGATATGTGTAATGTACGGTTTTTCTCCCCACACTACCTAATACATGATCAAATCTGTCCCTGACACAGCAGCAGCTCTCCCTATACTGTCTGATCCGGAGTGACTGTGACGAGCATGGGGGCGCCAGGTCTGATATAGACCTGATGACGCTGTGCGGCCAGCCAATCACTGTAATGCCCACAACCAACATGGCTACGGCATTTCAGTGCATGGCAGGCAATCCCTGCATGTTCATTGGCTCTCTATAGAGCGCCAACCATGCAGGGAGGGGACCCGAGTTCCCGCCCGAGCAACCTGGAAATACTCGGCGAGGGCCAAGCATCTCGAGCAGTGAGATGCTTGGGCGAGCACTGAGCAGTAGCGATCATGCTCACTCATCACTACTTGCCACACAACTAAAAACACCACCTCGGACCTGGCTCCCTAAAAGGCCATCAATGGGATTTTTAGTACCTCTTTAGTAACCAGAGGGAAGGCCGTTGTGCACAGCTAATCTAGTGAGGGAAAGTTTCCAGAGGGATACAAGTGCACAGGGTGAGGAAAATTGAAGCACGTGCATGAAGGCGAAAGGATCCGGGAATGTTTACATTGGAAAAAAGAAGAGGAGACTTAATAGCTGTCTACAAATATCTGAAGGGATGTCACAGTATAGAGGTATTATCTTTATTCTCATTTGCAAATGGAAACATGAGAAGCAATGGAATCAACCTGAAAGGGAGAAGATAGATACAGATTAGATATTACAAAAAACTTTTTGACAGTGAGGGTGATCAATGAGTGGAACAGGCTGCCACAAGAGATGGTGAGTTCTCCTTCAATAGAAGTCTTCAAACAGAGGCTGAACAGACATCTGTTTGAGATGGTTTAGTGAATCCTGCATTGAGCAGGGGGTTGGACACGATGACCCTGGAGGTCTCTTCCAACTCTAGCATTCTATGATTCTATGGAACTCTTTAGCACTAATCCTGATTAACTTTTATGAATGCCCTGCTGAATCTTACTTTGGACTCTTGGACTAAAGTGCTTGCCAGATCATCTGACTTTGACCTCACTTATTCTCTGACTATGTCCCCTGTGTCCGATTCTGTCATTGTCTCTCCTACTGACCTGATTTGCTGACCATTCTAACCTGAACTCATTACACTTGCCAGCAGCAATGATGTTGCTGTACCTGTAATTCCACTAATAAAGCAAAGAAAGTCCTCCAACTCTCTGCCCATAACATCTTTTATTATATTGTCGTTATACTAGTCTGTATTTCATCCCATAGTTCAAGTATGCATCTTCCCAACAGCCCAGGAAGGAGCAATCTTGTATTTATAGGTGGTGCCAATGTCTCAACACATAATAAAAAGTCATTTGTGTCAGAAAAAGCTCCATAATTGCAGTAATAGGAAAAATAGCAAAAATGATCGGCTAACTGATCCAGCACTTCAATAAAATATAATACTCATTTAATTTTGTTTGAACATCATCGGTATATTGGCAAAAACAGTCAAGGAAAAAGTCTCAGGGAGACTATAGTTCAAGTTGACGCATCCGGAAGTGATACTTCTTACTCACAGTGCTGGATCAACCTTTGTTTGTGGATAATTTCAGTAATGCATAACCCATACACCAGACCATTACTTAGAAGAGCATGATTAGGTCAGGATTACTTAGGCTGGTGGAACACACTGAGACCCCCCCAAATAGCTAGAACTGAGGGGGCTATGACATTTTCCTATTTGTCTTACCTGTTTTGCTGTATTCACACATAAAATTTTTGCTGTGTTTCTTCTATTTTTGCTACAATATTTAAGACTTTGTGGCCGATTCATCAAAGTGGTGTAAAAACTATAAAAAGTCTAAACATGTTTGCGCAGCTCGGAGTTGCACAAAGTGTTGCAACTTTTGGTGTCTTCAAGCCAGTTTGAATCAGCTCCATCAGAATGGGCGGAACTGGGGTGGAGCCAGGGAGTGACGGGGTGTGACCACCACCCTGACTAGAGTAGAATTTCTGGTATGGCACATGGAGTCACACGCCACTCAGCAGAGAAGCCGAATTGATGAAGTAGTGTGGTTACTCCTAATGAATTTGTCGCCTCCTGTACTCCTGTACTCCATCAAGACAGTTGAAGAGCGAGTGTGTGCTACGCCAGTCTTGATGAATTGGCCCCATTGTGTACATAAAATTGAATAAAATTTTCAAAGTTTAAAGCTTCAGATTATTATAAGCTATAGGGAATTTGAACTCCTTGACGTTGTCAGATCTTTTTTTTTTTATCAGATTAGGTTTTGACAATAGCTGGTGCAATCAGGAACACATACTCAAAGAGAACTTGTCAACACGATTTTGTAATGTAAAGGCATGGCTGTAAAGACGCTGTAATACCGATTACATTGTTACCTTTCGTGAAGAATTCCACTTTGTGGTTCTTTTTTAATTACTATTTGAAGTTTTCTAATTAGATTTCAGTGCACTGGAGGTGATTTCCCGGACCCTCCACCTGCTACCATTCTTTGAATGAAAGGTTACTGCTGAGATTTTAGAGGAAGCAGGTCATTCACAGACCGGAGGCAGGCAGAGACGCCAAGTTACAGTATGTGGTATACTGTGTGCAGAGACATCCGATAATATATACAGTACAGACCAAAAGTTTGGACACACCTTCTCATTTAAAGATTTTTCTGTATTTTCATGACTTTGAAAATTGGTCTGTACTGTACATGATAATTTGCAGCTGATATATCTGATATCTGTACTCAATAGTATAATGTATACCGTCATATATTACCCTATATAAGACATCTGGTATCTGTAGTCACAATATATCATGTAACCGTAGAAAAGAGTGAATTTATTCTCAGGACCCTGGTCCAGTGGCCAGGTCAGTAGTCCTTGGCCGCTGGACAATTGTCCTGCATAACGTCTCCTACTGATCGGCATTCCCAGCTTGTCTTTAGATTTGTAGTCCTTAAAGAGGTTGTCCAGGTTTACGGTTAAAGTCTGCAGTTACTCTATGTGACTGTAGACTTGTGAATTCTCACAACACACACTGCACACTGTCAGGATTCTCCAGTATTGGGAACAGGTGGTCCGGTGACCGCATGTATTTTTTTACTTCCGAATACAAACTAAAGTCACCACCTTTAACTGGTATGTTACCGTAGTCCATCAATCTGTACATACAGTACATGTATATAAGCTACCAACTCCCCCTGTATATCCCAAAAAATACCTTTCATAATGAACTCGCGCTGTATTTCAAACAGCACAGTTCAGTCTGATGGGCATCAGTGGCCTAGGATCTACGCATCCGCTCTTTTCAGAATCACAATCCTCCTGCCCTGATTGATGTGGATGATGCATCCTATGTCATCATTAGATCACTGTGAATCTCACGTCTGTGCAGTTGAAGCAGTCTTCGCAGGCACTCTTTGTTCTGCTCTACTGTTGCACTCCTGGGTGGCGCACGTGGTTTGTGGACCCACTGTGCCACGGAACGGACTTACCCTGGAGGGGCGTAACTAAGCAGCTACCTTGGTGTTCGCTGAAGCCTTTAGTGGTGCTGTCAGGCTTGTGTGGCAGGTAACTACCAGGTGCCAATAAAGGGCACGTCCGGCAGTAACAGCTGACCCTAAAGGACAGAGATGATACTTCAGATTCTCAACAGGGCAAGGCGGCCACTTGGAACAAGTTCAGACTGTGCAGACAGGACAGCCACAGACTCGGCTTCACTCTGTGCAGACAGGATGGCCACTGGGACAGGTTCAGACTCTGCAGACAGGACGGCCACTGGGACAGGTTCACACTCTGCAGACACATAGGTCTCTGGATAGCAGGCAGGTACCGCGGATGGCACCACGGGTTACAGATACTGCCAACACGATTTCAGGTACAGGGTTCTGGCCTGGGCATTCAGCTCCCAGGGTGGCAGAGAGGTACCCCAGATAAGGTTTTAGGATACAGACTCCGCCAAAGTGGTCTCAGGAGCAGGGACAACTATACTGGACTAAAAGGACAGGACTCGAGATACTACACTGTGTTCCAAATTATTATGCAAATAATATTTTCTCAGATTTTCCCAAATTACCTGTATGAATTGCAGTCATTGTAATTTTCCAGTCAAATAACTATTAGAGTACAATTGAAAGGTTTTTGCACAAACTGCCTATGATAACAGTATATTTTTAAAAAAATAAAAAACTCAAACTGCACTCAAAATGCATGTTCCAATTTATTATGCACAGCAGAGTTTTCAACCTTTTCATTTTAATAAAGAACCAAAAAATGGTCATTTTTGAAATTATAAGCATTAGCAGGTTATTACAAACTGAAATCAAACAGTTTTCAACTCAAAACTTTATTCTAGGTGATGTTACATTTGCACATAGGACCCCTTGTTCAAAAGGAGCTTCTGAACTCGTCCATTGAATTTGTCAGGTTTTGGATGGTTTCTGCTTCAATTGTTTTGCATGAGGACAGAATACCCTCCCAGAGCTGTTGCTTAGATGTGAACTGCCTCCCGCCATCATAGACACTCCTTTTGTTGATGCTCCAGAGGTTCTCAATGGGGTTGAGGTCAGGGGAGCATGGGGGCCACACCATAAGTTTGTCCCCTTTTATGCCCATAGCAGCCAGAGATGCAGATGTGTTATGTGCAGCATGAGACGGGGCATTATCATGCATGTTCTATTTTTTGTTCTATATTAAAATGAAAAGGTTGAAAACTCTGCTGTGCATAATAATTTGGAACATGCATTTTGAGTGCAGTTTGAGTTTTGTATTTTTTTAAAAATATACTGTTATCATAGGCAGTTTGTACAAAAACCTTTCAATTGTACTCTAATAGTTATTTGACTGGAAAATTACAATGACTGCAATTCATATAGGCAATTTGTGAAAATCTGAGAAAATATTATTTGCATAATAATTTGGAACACAGTGTAGAAACGATAGCAGACTAGGGACGAGGGACCAGGCAACGTACACTGTGTGCAGCATTATTAGGCAAGTTGTATTTTAGAGGATTATTTTTATTATTGATCAACAACTATGTCCTCAATCAACCCAAAAGACTCATAAATATCCAAGCTCAATATTTTTGGATGTTGGACTGGGTTTTTTTTAGATTTGGCTATCTTAGGAGGATATCTGTTTGTGCAGGTAACTGTTATTGTGCAAAACTATTAGGCTACTTAATAAAAACCAAATACAATCCCATTTCACTTGATTATTTTCACCTGGTAAACCAATATCAGTGTACAAAATTTAGAAATAAATATTTCTGACATGTGTGGCGCCCTGCTGCGCATTGGTGCCACAGATCCCAGAGGGGTGCATGGACGGATTCCTCCACAACAGGCCCTCATAGCATTCACACACTTCCACCTTCCACCTCAGACCAGCAGAGGGAGCCCGTTAGAGATATAAAAAGGGAAGGTGGAGCTAGGCAGCTCAGTCTGGAGTCTACAGTCTGTGAGAAGCTCAATCTGTTGAGAGGAGCTCCTGCTGAAGCTAGCCTGCAGTGGAGCTCAGTCAGGTCAGTCCAGACTCAGAGAGCTCGAGTTAGTGAGCCTAGGGCGTGCCGATGCCAAAAGAGCGGCGAAGCGCCGTGTGTCCGCTGCAATGTGAAGCCTAGTGAGGGCCCCGAGCGTGGCTGAAGGCGAGTGGAAAGAGAGTAACATAGGGGGCAGAGGAGCTTTTCCCGCTCACCCCAGGAACGTATACCGGACACCGTGTCCGCATCTGCAGGGATTCCTTACATCGAGCAGAAACAACCGGAACCCCTGGCGAACCATATGTCCCAGGAACACCAAAAAGCTGACTGTTATACCAGGGTCAGGAGTCACTGAGGCCCAAGAGACCAGGGAGTGTGCACTCCAACAGAAGGCCCTACCATCAGGTCAGCAGTTGCAAGACAGAGACCAAGTTAGGCCTAGCTCCAGGCAGGTCAGAAACTTATCAAGGAAAGGCAAGAAACAGGAGGCTCCACATCCGCTCACTAAGGAGAGTCCTGATATGCACCCTTCACCCTGAAGTGCCCTGTACCGTGCCAGAAACACCACCTGTAAAGGTACTGAAGTGAACTCCGGTGTGTGTGCCTATTCTTCTATCCTTCCTCTGACCCAGCTGGGTCCCTTCTGTCCTGCATCCCTTCTCCTATGCTGCCCTGAGGCCCCGCTCCACCTGTGTGGAGCTGCACCAACTAAGCTGCCTGAACACCGGCCTCAGAGGACTGTTGCAGCGCTGGTGATCCTCACCAGACACCACGGGCGGCGTCACAAACATTCCCCTATCCCATATAACTTTCCCCCCTTTTATTTTAAGAGTGACCCCAGGATAAGGGCCTGGGAGCCGACCACTGCGACATCCCCAAGGTCAGGCAGCAACAAGGCCCAGGCGCCGAGTCGTCCTCATCCCCTGGACGCGTCATCTCTTCCTGGCGTCACGAACAGGATTCCGTGCCCGCTGCAATCATGGAGTGTTGTGCCCGTTGCCACCGGGTACTGTGCACCTTTAATCAGAACTTTGTATTCAACTGTGGCGAAGATCGCCGCCATTGTTGTGCCGCCGAGCGGGAACTAGGACGTAACCGCAGGAAACTGAAAGGCGAACCTGCTGAAGCGCGCGAAGCCCCGGACACGCCCCATGCCTCGTCGTCAAACCAGGAAGCGCCAGGTCCTGAAAGGAGCCCCGGTGACCGCTCTGACGTAGGACGCAAGCGACGCAAGGTCCTGAAGGAAGACCGTCACCTGCGGAGCTGCGGCCTACTGGAAGAAATGAAAAGAAGGTAGGCCACGGTTCGCTAGGGGGGCGCCAGAATGTCCGAAGAACAGCACAACGCCGGAGTACCGGTTAACAGCTCTGATGATCAAACCACGCTCGGCGCCGAGGAGGCCGGAGCAGCTGCTCCACCAGCAGGGCTTGTAACCCTTGTCATTCCCATGGCCCTACCGTACATCCCTGGAGTGAAGTGGCTCCCCCAGTACAGCGGCAAACCAGATACCCTGCATGGATTCAAAAGGAAAATATGTGGTATACAGGACATGTACTCTATGACAGGCAAGCAAAGAGCAGCTGTTGTATTGGGACAATTGACTGGTGCTGCGGAGCGAGAAGTAGAAACCTGGTCGGCCACAGACCAGGAGTCAGTGTCCGCAATCTTTAAAAAGTTACAGACTGTCTTTGAGAATCGTACTGAGACAGACCTCCGGATGAGGTTCTACAACTGCTCTCAGCAACTGGAGGACAGTGTTCGGGACTATGCCTGGCATTTACAAGGGGCCCTGCGGGATCTGAAACAAGTTAGTCCAACCAGCATCAATGATGAAAATGGAATGCTGAAGGAACAGTTTATCTGAGGACTGAGGTCTCAAGAGGAGAGCATGACTGTGCGTTGGTGGTCCCTGGATCATCCAGATGCCACCTTTGACACCCTTAAGGACATGGCTATAAAAGGACTGCAGCCCCTGGAAACAACTGCTATCCAATGTTACCAGGGTGGGGCCACCCCAGTGCCTGCAGCGTCCACCATTTCCCCGGTGGCTGCTGAAGCCAAGGTTCCAGCAACATCCCCGAGTGAGCTGGACAGCCTGCGCTCTGAAGTGCGTCAGTTGAGCAAAACCCTGACCACTGTACTGAGTGCCCTGCAGCTGTGGAAGGAGCCCGAGGAGGAAGGAAGGATCCTGCTAGCCGACAGCCCTGAGGATGTCCCCTGCATGAGAAGGAGGAGGAGGACAATGCCACCCCCTGGGAGGACCAGTGACCAACGCCGCCCGCCGAAGGACCCTGTCTGCCATCGCTGCCACAAGACAGGTCACGCCGCCGGAGCTTTAAACGAGCAAACCCTGGGGCCGAGGGCCGACACCCAGGAGTAGACCCCTCAGGCCCATCAAACTGGTACCGCAGGTTCGTGGGAGGAAGACCTTTCCTGTCCATCGTGCTGGACGGCATCGCGACACCCGCTCTGCTGGACACAGGATCTCAGGTAACCAACATGCCTGATGTCCTCTGCAAAAGGTTCTGGTCCTTAGACGAACTTCACCCACCAGATCCAAATCTTTCCGTGTATGCCTCAAACGACCTCCCCCTTAACCTAGTCGGGGTTAAGTATGTGGCAGTAAAGGTGGGAAGAGTGGAACTGAAGGACCAGGGACTTATTGTAGCCGAGACTAATCCTGATGATACAGCCTTTATATGGTACTTGGCACAAATATTGTTAGTAACTGTTTGGGAGAAGTGTTGTTCTTGCTCCAACAGATAGCTGATACTGCCAGACCAGGGCAGAGAAGGGCGCTCCAGAAAGAGATCCGAGCCCTCATGTACCAGCAACAGATAAAGCTAATAGGTGGTGAAATTGGTAATGTACGGGTGACAGACCCGGTACCCATTGTGATTCCCCCGATGAGTGAAATGCTGATTTGGTGTAGAGCAGCAATAGTTCTCAGAGGACGGAGCTATCAGGCGGTAGTAGAGCCCCTTAGCTCGGAGCATAGACCTACACTCTTGACTGCCAGAGGGGTAGTGGATGTACACAATGGGGGGGTGCCCGTACGCCTCCTAAACTATGGGGAGGACGAGATTAGATTACCACGCTACGCCACTGTTGCCAAACTGTACACAGTAGATAACAACTCCATACACATGGCGGAGTCCATAACCTCACCAGACGAAGTGGATGAAAATGACTCTGGAACTCAGGTGGAGGACTGGTGTCAACAGCTCCATGTTGGGACAAACACCACCCCTGTCCATCAAAAACAGGGGGTACACCGGGTGGTTCAGGAATACGAGCAGGTATTCAGTAAACACCCACTTGACTTTGGGAGGATTAAGGGGGTTCAACACCATATCCCCACAGGTGACCATCCACCCATCAAAGAACGTTACAGGCCTATACCACCAGCACACTACCAGAAGGCGAAGGAGATGTTGCATGACATGAAGAAGGCAGGGGTAGTTAGGGATAATTGTAGTCCCTGGGAAGCTCCCCTAGTTCTAGTCAGGAAAAAGGACGGAAGCATGAGAATGTGTGTAGATTACAGACAAGTAAAGCACATTACACATAAAGATGCATACCCTTTACCACGTATAAAGGAATCCCTGGCTGCCTTAAAGTCTGCAAATTACTTCTCCACCCTTGACCTCACTAGTGGGTACTGGCAAGTAGCTGTTTCTGAGGAGGATCGGGAGAAGACAGCCTTTACTACCCCGATGGGACTCTGCGAGTTCAACAGTATGCCGTTCGGACTCTGCAACGCCCCCGAAAGGTTCCAGAGATTGATGGAGTGCTGCCTGGGACACCACAACTTCGATACTGTACTACTATACCTGGATGATGTGATAGTGTACTCCAAAACATATGAGGACCACTTGAAGCACCTGGCAGAGGTATTTGAGTCGCTGTCCTGGTATGGGATGAAGCTGAAGCCCTCAAAGTGCCACCTGCTCAAGCGAAAGGTACAGTACCTGGGGCACATCGTTAGTCCAGAGGGAGTAGCACCAGACCCGGAGAAGGTCACTGTCATCCAGAAATGTCTGGAGCCGAAGAGCCTCAAGGAGGTACGTCAGTTCCTGGGACTAGTCGGGTATTACCGGAGGTTTGTGAAGGACTATACGAAGAAAGCGGCGCCTTTGCAAGAGCTCTTGGTAGGACAGTCTGAGAGAGGCAGAAACCCCCCGTTCCAGTGGGGTAAGGAGCAAGCTGAATCCTTTGAGGTAATGAAGGGGATCCTGACCGGCGAAGAGATCCTGGCCTACCCTGACTACAGCCAACTGTTCCTGCTGTACACTGATGCCAGCAATGAGGGATTAGGAGCTGTGTTAAGTCAGAAGCAGAATGGTCAAGGGAAGGTGATCGCCTATGAAGCAGGAAGTTCTGCCTGACCGAGAGGAACCCCGAGAACTATAGCAGTTTCAAGTTGGAGTTCCAGGCCCTGGTCTGGGCCATCACCGAGCGGTTCAAGCACTACCTAGCCTCCAGTAAGTTCACTGCCTTCACTGATAATGACCCCTTGACTCATCTGGAAACAGACAAGTTAGGAGCCCTGGAACAACGAAGGATCGCTCGGCTGTCAAACTACCAATTCACTATTAAGTACCGGGCAGGCCACAAGAACGCCAACGCCGATGCCCTGTCCAGGATGCCCCAACAGTCGGACACTGAAGAAGAAGTGGATGACCTGGAGGAGATTGAACCACCTGCCTTTCATCGGAATGGGATGGTCCACGAGCAACGAGCCTCCAGGAGGCATCACAGTAAGACGTTAAACCCCCTGCCTCACCACAGCTGGAAGGAGACCCAGGACAGCGACCCGGTTGTCAGTCGTATCAAAGAGCTGATAACCCAGGAAGGTTTCTCCCAGGGGAAGGATGCGTCTCTACAAGTCAAGCAGCTGTGGAATGAGAAGAGTTGGCTGTTCATCTATAGGGAGAAGCTGTGCCGGACCATGGTGGATCACTACTCCCGGTTCCTGGTGGTCGCTCCCGTCAAGGACCTGACGGCAGAAACTGTGGCAAAGATGTTTCAGGCATACTTCTGCAGGCCCCATGGATACCTGGAGCAGATGCTGACAGATCAAGGCTCAGCCTTTGAAGCCGAATTGTTCAAGGAGTTCTGCCATCTGTTCGGATGTAAAAAGATCCGGACTACACCGTACCACCCCCAAACCAGCGGTCTCTGTGAAAAGATGAATAACATCATCATCGACCTGCTGAAGACCTTACCACTAGAGGAGAGAAATCAGTGGCCAGACCTACTATCTGACCTGGTAGATCTGTACAACCACATACCTGTGAGTTCCACCAATTGTACTCCAGCATACCTCATGCGAGCAAGACCCGGGAAGTTGCCCATGGACCTGGAGCTTGGTGTAGTAGAACCAGAAGCAGATATGTCCACTGAGAACTGGGACACGACCAGACAGGAGCAGTACAGAAGAGTACAGGCCTGTGTCGAAGACAGTCTCACTCGGGTAAGGAACAAGCAGGAAGTCCACTACAATAAAAGTGCACCCGCAGAATCCTTCACACCAGGAGAAGTGGTGTTAAAGAGGAAAAGGAGGAACCACAAACTTGATGACCAGTGGGAGAGAGAACCCTACACTGTGTTAAATTCAAGATTTGATAACAAGAAGACCTGTTTGATTAGCAAAGACGGAGGAATAACGACTGCAACGGTATCTAGAGACCATCTGAAGTTGTGTCCAGACCTGCTAAAGCCCCAAGAAGAAGTGCCTCTCACCGTACCGGAGGAGCCTGAAGAAGCAGTACTCCATACTGACTTAGGAGATTTCCCGGCAGATTGGCCTCAACTAGGAGGAGCAGTAATAATACCTGTGATCCACTTCTTTCAACAGCCAGAATACCCTCCACAGCAAGTAGAACCTGTAAGTGCTTCAGAAGAGCCTGCTCAAGAAGAATCCCCGGTTGGAGCAGAGCAAGTAGGCCCAGCCAATGGTATACTTGCCAGTCCTGTAGAGAGGTTAAGGCAACCCTGCAGTTTCTCCACACCTAGAACTGACAGAATGGGAGGTAGTGCAAACACTAGAGCCTCACGCATCCCAATACCACGTAGGTCGACACGTAGCACACGAGGTCAGAACCCTGTCAGATACAGAGAGTAAAGAAGGAAATTCTGACAGTGTAGATAGTTTCCCTTGGGGTATTATATTGTGTATTTTCATGTATGAATTTCTTAATTTGTGTCTTGCCTTAATAATGGACAATCTAGTGATACGGACACTTCCCTTGTTGCCTCTAGTTACCCATAAGGGTACATAAAGAACTTTGTGGCTGAGGACTGTGTGCAGCCCAAAAACTGTTTGCTGTAAATAATTGCACTTCCTGGAGTGCCCCTTTAGGTGACCTCAGAACAAAAACCTGTCTGGGTGGCACAAGTGGAGGTTCAACTCAGGATCGCCATGCCCTGCAGCCACCCCAGGGCCTACGTTGGGGGTTTGCTTTGGACAGGTCCCTCAAGCTACCTTGTACTTTAACCTGTGAGATGGACACCCTGTTAGGGGACCTCACCGGAAGAGACTTGAATTCTGAGGTTGCTTATTGAATTGTACATATCTATTTATTATCTCTAATGTTTTATATGCAACGTTTAAGCAAAGTGCCTCCCATAAAGGGAAGAGTTATTGTTGTTATAAAAATTACTTCAGTCCGGGAGTACTGAGCTTTGCTAGGGGGGAATGTAGCGCCCTGCTGCGCATTGGTGCCACAGATCCCAGAGGGGTGCATGGACGGATTCCTCCACAAAAGGACCTGATAGCATTCACACACCTCCACCTTCCACCTCAGACCAGCAGAGGGAGCCTGTTAGGGATATAAAAAGGGAAGGTGGAGCTAGGCAGCTCAGTGTGGAGTCCAGAGTCAGAGAGCTCGAGTTAGTGAGCCTAGGGCATGCCGAAGCCAAAAGAGCGGCGAAGCGCAGTGTGTCCGCTGCAGTGTGAAGCCTAGTGAGGGCCCCGAGCGTGACCGAAGGCGAGTGGAAAGAGAGTAACATAGGGGGCAGAGGAGCTTTACCCGCTCACCTCAGGAACGTATACCGGACACTGGGTCCGCGTCTGCAGGGATTCCTTACATCGAGCAGAAACAACCGGAACCCCTGGCGAAATATATGTCCCAGGAACACCAAAAAGCTGACTGTTATACCAGGGTCAGGAGTCACTGAGGCCCAAAAGACCAGGGAGTGTGCACTCCAACAGAAGGCCCTACCACCAGGTCAGCAGTTGCAAGACAGAGACCAAGTTAGGCCTAGCTCCAGGCAGGTCAGAAACTTATTAAGGAAAGGCAAGAAACAGGAGGCCCCACACCTGCTCACTGGGGAGAGTCCTGATATGCACCCTTCACCCTGAAGTGCCCTGTACCGTGCCAGAAACACCACCAGTAAAGGTACTGAAGTGAACTCCGGTGTGTGTGCCTATTCTTCTAGCCTTCCTCTGACACGGCTGGGTCCCTTCTGTCCTGCATCCCTTCTCCTACGCTGCCCTGAGGCCCCGCTCCACCTCTGGGGAGCTGCACCAACTAAGCTGCCTGAACACCAGCCTCAGAGGACTGTTGCAGCGCTGGTGATCCTCACCAGACACCACGGGTGGCGTCACGAACATTCCCCTATCCCATATAACTTTCCCGCTTTTCTTTTAAGAGTGACCCCAGGGTACGGGCCCGGGAGCCGACCACCGCGACATCCCCCAAGGTCAGGCAGCAACAAGGCCCGGGCGCCGAATCATCCCCATCCCCTGGGCGCGTCACATGCAAAAACAAAAACCCCAAAAATTGGTGATCAATATAGCCACCTTTCTTTATGATGACACTCAACAGCATTCCATCCATAGATTCTGTCAGTTGCTTGATCTGTTTTCGATCAACATTGCATGCAGCAGCCACCACAGCCTCCCAGAAACTGTTCCGAGAGGAGAGATGACTCACCCAGGACTCAGTACCCGGGCCTTTACCTCCTTGGGATGTCACGACAGTCGGCTCCCGGGCCTGTACTCTAGGGTCACTCTTTAAAAGGGGTTTTGTTAATAGTTTGTCTCGTGACGCCACCTGTGATTACCAGCACTGCTGCAGACCTCCGGGGGATGATGGGATGGCAGCTGGGATGTTTCAACCCCCGGGGCAGGGTTGATAGAAGGGATGCAGTTGAGAGATGGCCCGGTCGGGTCAGGGGGAATGACGGACACGCACACAGGGGGATTCGCTTCAGTACCTTTACTGGTGTAATGTCAGGTATGGTCCAGGGTACTTGCTAGGAAGGGTGCACTTCTGGACTTCTCCCCAGTGAGCGGGTATAAGGCCTCCTGATCCGTGTCTTCCTCTCTCTAAGCTTCTGGCCAGCCTGGAACTTAGCCTAGCTTCTGTGTTGCGTTGCTCTCTCACCTGACGGCTTGGTAGTAGGACTTTTCCTTGGCAACCACTATCCCCGGATGCCGGGGCCTTCGTGGTTCCTAGTCCTGTATTTGATGGTAGGTTCAGGATGACCAGGGGTCTGGGTATAGAGGACCCTGTAGGCGCGGACCCGGTGTCCAGATTGTGTCTTTGGGTGAGCCTGTAATGCTCCTCTGCCCCCTTAACTCCTTTCTCCTCTCTCCTCTCCTCGGCCACACTCGGCTCCCTCAGTACAGCAGCAGATGTGCTGCTCCTTCACTGGTCTCGGCGCCAGCACGCTCTCTGACTTTCTGACTGCCTAACTCCACCCTCCAGTATATATATCCCTAACAGGGCTCCCTCTGGTGGTATGAGGTGGAAGGGTGAAGGTGTCTGTTTGTAGTGAGGGCCTCTTGTGGAGAAATCCGTCCATGCACCCTTTTGGGTCCTGTGGTACCTGTAGTGGCAGGGTGCCACATTCCCCCCTAGTACAATTCAGTACTCCTGGACTGAAGCATTTAAACAGGTAACAACAAGTAACAATAACAATTATAATAACAATAACAATGTTGCAGTAAGTCCCGTCACCAGGTGTCCATTTCACTGATGAAGGTGTAACAAGAGTAACATGAGGGACCCGCCTGAAAACCCTCAACGTGGGCCCTGGGCGTGGCTACAGGGCATAAGTGATCCAGGTGTTGGACCACGTCTTCGGCCACGCCAAACGGGTTTTTGTTCAGTGGTCTTTTTTTTAATATGAAACAGAAAAGGAGGCACTTTGATAAGTGCAACTATTTACAGGGGAAAGTTTTTGACTGCTCACAGTCCTCAGCCTACAAGTCTTTATACACTTACGGGTAACTAAATGAACACATTATTTTCAGTTCACACAATAAATACAGTAGGCAATACCCAACTGGGTAACTATTTACAATGTAGGCACTTTGTACTTATTCCCTATACCTGGCAGGGATTTGGCCTTGTGTGCTGCGTGTGGACTTTCGTAGTACTGGGGTGATACTGGTGTCTGTGCATGCACTCTCTGTTAACCTATCAGGTGTTCGTGCTGGTAGATTATAAAACTGCCTCAATCTCTCTATGGGACTGGCAAGTACACTGTTTACTGGGCCTTCAGGCTCCGCCTCAATGGGTGATCCTCCTCTTACTGGGGACTCTTCCTGTTCCTGAGCATGTTCTTCTAGGGCGCTCACAGGTTCTACTGGTGGTGGAGGTTCTTCTGGTTGCTGATAGACGTGTATCACTGGTTTGATAACTGCTCCATCAAGTTGAGGCCAGTCCGCAGGGAAGTCTCCTAGAACTGTATGAATTACATCTTCCTTGGGTTTCTCCGGTATTACAAGAGGTGCTTCTTCCTCCTGTGTCTTCAGTAGACCTGGCCACAATTTCAAGTGGTCTCTTGAAACTGTTGCAGTTGTCTTACCTCCATCCTTACTGATTAGGCAGGTTTTACTGTTGTCAAATCTGGAGTTTAACACGGGGTAGGGCTCTCTTTCCCACTGGTCATAGAGCTTGTGACCTCTTCTTTTCCGCTTTAGCACTATTTCTCTGGGTGCCAAGGGTTCTGCTGGTGCATGCTTGTTATACTGCTCTACTTGTCTTTCCTTCACCTTGTTTAGACTGTCTTCGACACAGGCCTGTACTTTCCTGTACTGCTCTTGCCGACTCATGTCCCAGTCTTCAGTGGACATATCTGCAATAGGTTCTACCACTCCGAGTTCCAGGTCCATGGGCAAATTTCCAGGTCTTGCTCTCTTGAGGTACGCTGGGATACAATTTGTAGAACTCACGGGTATGTGGTTATACAGGTCCACTAGGTCAGGTAGCTTTTCTGGCCACTGGTTCCTCTCTTCCAAAGGTAAGGTTTTCAGCAGGTCTATGACGATGTTGTTCATTTTCTCGCACATACCATTGGTTTGAGGATGATACGGCGTAGTCCGGATCTTTTTGCATCCATACAGGTGACAGAATTCTTTAAATAGCTCAGCTTCAAAGGCAGGGCCTTGATCTGATAGCACCTTGTCCGGATATCCATGGGGTCTGCAGAAGTAGGCTTGGAATGTTCTTGCTGCAGTTTCTGCTGTCAGATCCTTGACAGGTGATACCACCAGGAACCGGGAATAATGATCCACCATGGTCAGGGCATTAGAGTAGCCTGATCTGCTGGGTGATAGTTTGACGTGATCCAGAGTGACAATCTCCAGGGGTTGGGTTGTTTTGATGGACTGCAAGGGTGCTTTCTGGCTGCCATAGTCTTTCCTTCTGAGCCTACAGGGCCCACAATTCTGGCACCACCTTTCTATGGAGCTCCGCATTCCAACCCAATAGAACCAGTACTTCAGCAGGGTTTCCAGCTTCTTCCAGCCAAAGTGACCCGCTTGATCGTGGTAGGCCTCGAACACTATCTGGATATCTGTGCTGGGTACGACAATCTGCCACACCATTTCTCTCTGTAGATGAACAGCCGGCATCCTACCATGACATCTTCTGGAGGCGTGCTGCTCGTGGAACATACCATTTCTGTGGAAAGCAGGTAGTTCAATTTCTTCGAGATCATCCACTTCACCCTCGGTGTCCGACTGGTGGGGCATTCTTGACAAGGCATCAGCATTGGTATTCTTGTGACCTGCCCGGTACTTGATTGTGAACTGATAATTCGACAGTCTGGCCACCCAACGCTGTTCCATGGCTCCCAACCTGGCGGTCTCCAGGTGTGTCAAGGGATTATTGTCGGTAAAGGCTGTGAATTTAGTCGAGGCTAGGTAATGCTTGAATCTTTCAGTGATAGCCCAGACCAAGGCCAGGAACTCCAGCTTGAAGGAACTGTAATTCTCCGGGTTCCTCTCAGTAGGGCGAAGCTTCCTACTGGCATAGGCAATTACCTTTTCGCTGCCGTTTTGCTTCTGGGACAACACAGCTCCCAGTCCCTCGTTGCTGGCGTCGGTGTACAACAGGAAAGACTGGCTGTAGTCAGGGTAAGCCAGGATTTCTTCACCAATTAGGACTTCCTTCATTACTGCAAAGGATTCAGCCTGTTCCATACCCCACTGGAATGGGGGACTTTTACCTCTCTTGGACTGTCCTACCAGGAGATCTTGTAAAGGTGCTGCCTTTTTGGTGTAATCCTTTATGAATCTCCTGTAGTACCCGACCAGTCCCAGGAACTGACGTACTTCCTTGATGTTTCTCGGTTCAGGCCACTTCTGGATGGCAGTGACCTTCTCCGGGTCTGGTGCTACTCCCTCTGAGCTGACTACGTGTCCCAGGTACTGAACCTTCTGTTTGAGCAGGTGGCACTTGGAAGGTTTTAGTTTCACCCCATACCGGGACAATGCCTCAAATACCTCCGCCAGGTGCTTCAAATGGTCTTCATACGTCCTCGAGTACACGATTACGTCATCCAGGTACAGCAGCACTGTTTCAAAGTTCCGGTGTCCTAAGCAACACTCCATCAGCCTCTGGAACATTCCGGGGGCGTTGCAGAGCCCAAACGGCATACTGTTGAACTCACATAATCCCATCGGGGTGGTGAAGGCTGTCTTCTCCCGGTCTTCTTCAGCAACAGAGACTTGCCAGTACCCACTAGTAAGATCCAATGTGGAGAAGTAATTGGCAGATTTTAGGGCAGCCAGGGATTACTCTATACGGGGCAAAGGGTATGCATCTTTATGTGTTATTCGATTAATTTGTCTATAATCTACACACATCCTCATGCTACCGTCCTTCTTCCTGACCAGGACCAGGGGAGCTGCCCAGGGGCTACAGCTATCCCTTACTACCCCTGCCTTTTTCATGTCATGCAACATTTCTTTGGCTTTTTGATAATGTGCTGGTGGTATGGGTCTGTAACGCTCCTTAATGGGTGGATGGTTACCGGTGGGTATGTGGTGTTGTACTCCTTTAACCCTTCCAAAATCAAGTGGGTGTTTACTAAACACTTGTTCATATTCCTTAACCACTCTGTAGACACCGTGTTTTTGATGGACAGGAGTGGCGTCAGTCCCAACATGGAGCTGTTGACACCATTACCCCAGCTGAGCCTCAAAGTCATTGTCCTCCACTGTGTCCGGTGGGGTCAAGGATTCCACTGTGTGTATGGCATCATTATTCACAGTATACAGTCTGGCAACAGTGGCGTATCTTGTCAATTTGACTTCCTCCTCCCCACAATTTAGGAGACGTACGGGTACCCTCCCATTGCGCACATCAACTACCCCTCTAGCAGTTAGGAGGGTAGGTCTGTGCTCTGGTAGTTCTGTCCCTTGAGACCTATTGCTGCCCTACACCAAATCAGCATTTCACTCATTGGGGGAATCACAATGGGTATCGGGTCTGTCACCCATACATTACCAATCTCACCACCTGTTAGTTTTATCTGCTGCTGGTACAGGAGGGCTCGAATTTCTTTCTGGAGCACCTTCCTCTGCCCCGGTTTGGCAGTGTCAGCCATCTGTTGGAGTAAGAACAACACTTCTCCCAAACAGTTACCAACTACATTTGTACCAAGTATCATATACAAGTCTGTATCACCAGGGTTAGACTCCACTACAATCAGTCCTTGGTCCTTTAGTTCTGCTCTCCCCACCTTCACTGTCACGTTCTTAACCCCTACTAGGTTAAGAGGAAGGCCATTGGATGCATACGCAGAGAGATTTGGGGCTGGCGGATGGAGTTCATCTATGGACCAGAACCTTTTATAGAGGACATCAGGTATGATGGTTATCTGTGAGCCGGTGTCCAGTAGTGCAGGTGTTGCTATGCCGTCCAGCACGATGGACAGGAAAGGCCTTCCTCCTACAAACCGGTGGTACCAGCTTGATGGGCCTGGTTGGTCTACTGCTGGGTGTCAGCCCTCGGCCCCAGGGTTTGCCTGTATAAAGGACAGGTCCGGGTGGTATGGCCTGCCTTGTGGCAACGGTAGCAGATGAATTCTCTTGGAGGGCGACGTTGGTCGTTGGTCCTCCCACGGGGTGGCGTTGTCCTCCTTCTTCTCCTCATCCAGGGGACATCCTCAGGATCCTTCCTTCCGGCTCGGGCTCCGTCTTTAGCTGCAGGGTGCTCAGGACAGTAGCCAAGGTTTTACTTAGCTGACGCACTTCAGAGCGCAGGCTGTCCAGCTCGCTAGGGGGCACTGTTTGCATTTTTGTTTCAGCCGTTAATGAAGGAGCAGTGGGTGCTGCAGGCACTGGGGTGGCCCCACCCTGGTAACGCTGGATAGCAGTATCTGATGATTCCAGGGGCTGCAGACCCTTAATAGCCATGTCCTTCAGGGCGTCAAAGGTGGCATTTGGATGATCTAAGGCCCACCACCGTACGGTTCTGCTCTCCTCCTGGGACCTCAACCCCGGATGAACTGTTCTGTCAGCATTTTGTCCTCATCATGTATGCTGGGTGGACTAACCCGTTTCAGGGCCCGCAGGGCTTCCTGCAAGTGTTAGGCATAGTCCCGGATACTGTCCTCAGGTTTCTGGGTACAGTGGTAGAACCTAATCCGGAGATCTGTCTCAGTGCGGTTTTCAAAGACAGTTTGCAGTCTCTTAAATATAATGGATACTGATACCTTGTCTGTGGCTGGCCAGGTTTCAACTTCCCGCTCTGCAGCACCAGCCAATTGTCCCAGCACAACAGCGGCTCTCTGTTTACCAGTCATTGAATACATGTCCAATACACCGCATATCTTTCTCTTGAACCCAGACAGGGTGTCTGGTTTACCATCATACTGGGGAAGCCATTTTGCTCTGGGGATGTACGGCAGGGCCATGGGTATGACTGGAATCACGACCCCTGCTGGTGGGGCTGCTGCTCCGGCCTGAGCAGCGCCGGGCGCGAGTTGAGCATCGGGATCGTTGACCGGTGCTCTGGCGTTTTGCTGGTCGTCGGCCATGGTTGCGCCGCCCTAGTGAACCGTAGCCTACCGCTTTTACTTTTGATTGGGTAGGCCGCAGCTCTGCAGGCGACGGTGTCTTTCCAGGACCTTGTGTTTCCCTCGCGGCTGTCATCAGAGCATGCACTTGACGACGGTCTCTTTCCAGGACCTGACGCTTCCTGGTTCGGCGTCGAGGCGCGAAGCGGGGCCTGGGCTTCGCGCGCTACCAATAGTCACGCCTCTCGAGTTCCCACGGTTACGCCCCTCTTCTTCCCGCGCGGCGACGCGGTAATGGCGTCGATGTTCACCACAGTACAAACAGTTCAAATACGGCACACAGTACCCGGTGGCAACGGGCACGAAATCCTGTTCGTGACGCCAGGAAGAGATAACTCGCCCAGTGGGGTATGGGGACTCGGTACCCGGGCCTTTACCTCCTTGGGATGTCACGACAGTTGGCTCCTGGGCCCGTACTCTGGGGTCACTCTTTAAAAGGGGTTTTGTTAACAGTTTGTCTCGTGACGCCATCTGTGGTTTCTGGTAATGTTTACCAGCACTGCTGCAGACCTCCGGGGGATGATGGGATGGCAGCTGGGATGATTCTGCTCTCCATAGGCGGAGCAGACCCACGGGGCAGGGTTGATGGAAGGGATGCAGGTGAGAGATGGCCCGGTCGGGTCAGGGGGAATGATGGACACGCACACAGGGGGATTCGCTTCAGTACCTTTACTGGTGTAACGGCAGGTATGGTCCAGGGTACTTGCTAGGAAGGGTGCACTTCTGGACTTCTCCCCAGTGAGCGGGTATAAGGCCTCCTGATCCGTGTCTTCCTCTCTCTAAGCTACTGGCCAGCCTGGAACTTAGCTTAGCTTCTGTGCTGTGTTGCTCTCTCACCTGACGGCTTGGTAGTAGGACTTTTCCTTGGCAACCACTATCCCTGTATGCCAGGGCCTTCGTGGTTCCTAGTCCTGTATTTAATGGTAGCTTCAGGATGACCAGGGGTCTGGAAGCCTCCTGGTATGCCGGTATTCCCTATTGGGTATAGAGGACCCTGTAGGCGCGGACCCGGTGTCTGGATTGTGTCTTGGGGTGAGCCTGTAATGCTCCTCTGCCCCCTTAACTCCTTTCTCCTCTTTCCTCACCTCGGCCACACTTGGGGCCCTCAGTACAGCAGCAGACGTGCTGCTCCTTCACTGGTCTCGGCGCCAGCATGCTCTCTGACTTTCTGACTGCCTAACTCCACCCTCCAGTATATATATCCCTAGCATGGCTCCCTCTGGTGGTATGAGGTGGAAGGGTGGAGGTGTCTGTTTGTAGTGAGGGTCTCTTGTGGAGAAGTCCGTCTATGCACCCTTTTGGGTCCTGTGGTACCTGTAGTAGCAGGGTGCCACAGTACTGTTTTCCCTCCCTGTAGATCTCACATTTTATGATGGACCACAGGTTCTCTATGGGGTTCAGATCAGGTGAACAAGGGGGCCATTTCATTATTATTTCTTCTTTTAGACCTTTACTGGCCAGCCACACTGTTGAGTAGTTGGATGCATGTGATGGAGCATTGTCCTGCATGAAAATCATGTTTTTCTTGAACGATACCGACTTCTTCCAGTACCACTGCTTGAAGAAGTTGTCTTCCAGAAACTGGCAGTAGGTCTGGGAGTTGAGCTTCACTCCATCCTCAACCCGAAAAGGTCCCACAAGTTCATCTTTGATGATACCAGCCCATACCAGTACCCCACCTCCACCTTGCTGGCGTCTGAGTCGGAGTGGAGCTCTCTGCCCTTTACTGATACAGCCTCTGGCCCATCCATCTGGCCCATCAAGAGTCACTCTCATTTCATCAGTCCATAAAACCTTTGAAAAATCAGTCTTAAGATATTTCTTGGCCCATTCTTGACGTTTTATCTTAAGTTTCTTGTTTAAAGGTGGTCGTTTTTCAGCCTTCCTTACCTTGGCCATGTCCCTGAGTATCACACACCTTGTGCTTTTTGATACTCTAGTAACATTGCAGCTCTGAAATATGGCAAAACTGGTGGCGAATGGCATCTTGGCAGCTTCACGCTTGATTTTCCTCAATTCATGGGCAGTTATTTTGCGCCTTTTTTGGCCAACACGCTTCTTGCAACTCTGTTGGCTATTTGCCATGAAACGCTTGTTTGTTCGGTGATTACACTTCAAAAGTTTGGAAATTTCAAGACTGCTGCATCCCTCTGCAAGACATCTCACAATTTTTGACTTTTCAGAGCCAGTCAAATCTCTCTTCTGACCCATTTTGCCAAAGGAAAGGAAGTTGTCTAATAATTAAGCACACCTTATATAGGGTGTTGATGTCATTAGTCAACACCCCTCCTCATTACAGAGATGCACTTCCCCAGATTTACTTAATTGGTAGTTGGCTCTCAAGACTATGCAGCTTGGAGTAGGACAACATGTATAAAAAGTATCATGTGATCAAAATACTCATTTGCCTAATAATTCTGCACACAGTGTACAGTTGTACACCAAACCACCTAACTGAACTATAGGGGTTACTCTGTTACTTCCAAATTGGGGAAAGTGCCTTTTATACAATATGTCTCCTAGATATTGGCTAGGAGATACCTTTCAGGTGAACACACATATGCTTCATAGCTGTTGCTTGGAGCATTTACCATGTGTGCGTGCTGCTCCTTTACGAAAAAGGGAGCGCCCTAGACAACCCGCCGAGATAGTGCAGCGTGCAAAACAGGAAGTGACAGGAGCAGGAGCACGCTGAGGAGCAGGAAATGTGCTTGGGGACCGCGCCAAGGGCCGGGACGGTGAGTAAGCCGGTGTCTCTGCATGGAGGGGGAGGGGGGCGCCGGCAATAGCGCTACATCTACTAAGGTTGGCGCATCATAGAACTTTGCTTTGCCCTGGTATTTTTGGGGATATGTAGGGCTAGCAGGGGGCTTATGTACAGATTGATGGACTGCAGTAATAGATCAGTTACAGGTGGTGGCTTTAGTTTATATTGTCAAAACCTGGTGATATCTCCCATTTAAAGCCTTGTTACCGCTATTCCCTTTATGAAACAGCCAGAAATAAATGCAAAAGACAGAGAGTCATGACAAGTTTTTCCCCAGTTTTTTGATAAGAAACACTTTCTAATGTCTCAAAATTTTTGTGTAGCCCGAAACTTGAGCAAAATTGTTGTGACTATTAGTGCTTTCACGGCAGTCCTGACCAGCGCCACTGAAATGGGTGAATCGTGAGCGGGACATGACGTGGCTAAGCCCACCAGTCTGATTCATGAAAATGTATGCCTAAAGTGGAGTAAATTTCATAAGAAATGTACTCCAGTAAAGTACTGGTGTACATTCCTGGCGGAGGGGCACCACACTTGTAATAGGTGCCTAATTCATTAAATGGCATGCACCTCTTAAAGGGGTTTTCCACTAGGACAACCCCTTCTTGAACTAAATGTTTGGTCCTAATAAAGTAGAAAAACTTATACTCACATCCCATGCTGGTGCCATTCCAGCTGTGTCAGCACTGGCGATCCCGGGCCTGGGATGTGGTGGAATGACACGTGGTGCCCGACACTCAATCAGAGCAGGCGTCACTGTCCCCACCTCCTGTCGAATTGAACATGAAGAGGAAGTCAGAGATCAGCTGCAGCCCGTACTTCCTCTTCAAGTTCGATTTGTCCAAAGGTGGGGACAGTGACTCCAGAGCTGATTGGATGCCGGTTACCATGTGTCATTCCACCGCATCACAGTCCCAGGACTGCGAGTGCTGACACCGCTGGAACGGCGCTGGCATGGGAGGTGAATATATGTTTTTTTATTTTATTGGAGCCAAACATTTAGTTCAAGAAGGGGTTGTCTTAGTAGTGGACAGCCCCTTTAATGAACTAGGCGCATCTTACTCCAACACGCCCCGCCATTAAAACTGCTGTGATATACACCAGTCTTAATGAATCAAGGCCAACACATTTAGGCTGCTGGCCCCGCAGGCTAAATTTGTGAGCCAGACCCAGGCTGGAATTCCTAACAAATTATTGGTGTGTATGTTGGATATCATCGATACCATACCATCCATCCTTTGCACCACTGCCACCAGCCTGCTGTAGAAGACTAGGGTTTATAAGAGTGCTCATCCTATGGCTAAGAATCTCTGAGCATCTATGGCTCTGTTAACATGTCCGTATATGTTTTTAATTTGTCTACTCCGTTTAGAATAGATAAGCAGAACAGATAAACGGAATGAGCACCCTGTTCAGTCCTATTCCAAATGGAAGCCGAAGAGTCCTACTGATTTATATGGGGTACATCTGTTATACTTTTGTTGTTTATTTTCAGAATGGGAAAAAAAGTCCTGCTTGCAGAAATATATCTTTTGTTCTAAAAATAAAGAATAAAGGGGCCTTTTTATTTTCATTTGAAACAGGACTGCACAAAATGTGAATTCTATTTTTATCAACGACTGCTTGTTCTAAATATAACACGCAAACAGAAAACAGAAACAGACATGTGAACAGAGCCCAATTCTGGTTCATTTTTAACTGTAAATATCCTGTGTGTTACCGATGCTAAACCATTTTCCTTGCCCTAAACCTTAACTTTCTCATGATGACACTTTTGTCAGTCACGCAGGTAATGAGCTTCAGATTTATTGCCTGCGTCAGCTGTCTACAAGTCCATACTATAGTAAGGGAGTTCAGGGAGCTAGGTTGCGAGTTTGAGTTGCCTAGCAATCAATTAATTGCCAGTAGTTTGATGTTGCATTTGTGTACATATATATCTGTGACAGGGGCATACATAGAAATCATGGGGCCCCATAGCAGAAGTTCTAATTGGGCCCCCCCCCACCAAAAAAAACGTAATATTCGGCGGGGTCACCGAAGAGCATATCTCACAACTTTGCAGCCCTTACAAAGTAATTTTACTTCTATTGAAGCCCCTAGATTTCACTTTCATTGCCTCTATAAAGTATGATGCCAACAATAATGTCCCCCAGAAATAGAGTATGATATCCCTACAGGGAATTCTTCCACAGTACCCTCCACACATATGGTATGATGACTAGTGTTGAGCGAGTATGTTCTGTCCGAGTATGCTCGGGCCGAGCTCCGAGTATTTACTGCTGCTCGGTGATATGGTTGAATCACTCCCGTGTGCATGATTTGCAACTGTTTGACAGCTTTATTACATGTGGGGAATGTGTAAGAAATAGACATTCCTCACAAACAGTCGCAAATCATGCACACGGGAGCGATTCAAACATATTACTGAGCAGCTGTACATACTCGGAGCTCGGCCCGAGCATACTCGGCGAAAGGGTTAACAGAGCATACAGTACTCGCTCAACACTAATGATGACCCTACTGTATACTCCTCCCCCTCAACCCTCTCTCGGCAAACTATGGTAACCCCAACACAGTATGATGCCCCATCTGTGATCACCACACAGCCCTCCATATAGTATAATGGGCCTCCATACAGTATAATGGCATCCACACAACTCCACTCAGTATGATGGCCCAACACAACCATTCACACTGTATAATATCCCCACTAGCACTCCAAACTGTATAATGGCCCCCACCCAGTCCTACAAACAGCATACTGGCCCCTCACAGCCATCTATACAGCATGATGGACCCCACAAAAACCTTCACACTATATAATTACTTACATGCAGTATAATGGCCCCACACAGCCCTACAAACAGTATAATGGTCCTTGTACAGGGTTCCAAACAGTATAATGGCCCCCACATAGCCCTCCAAACAGTATCATGGACCTCCACATAGTCCTGAAAACAGAATAATGGCATCCCACATGTACATGCAAACAGTATAATGCCCCCTACATAGACCTGCAAACAGTATAATGCCCCCTCTACATAGACCTACAAATAGTATAATGGCCCTCCACACACATAGATCTACAAACAATATAACTGCCCCTATATAGTCCTTCAAACAGTATAATGGTCCCCACATAGTCCTCCATATAGTATAATGGCCCCCACATAGCCCTCCAAATAATATATAGTAACCCTCCAAATAGTATAGTGGCCTCCACATAGCCCTTCAAAAAGTATACCACCGAATAGTATAATGAACCCCACATAGCCCTCCAAATAATATAATAATGGCCCCCAAATAGTCCTATATAGTATAATGGCCCCCGCATAGCACTCCAAATATTAAAACAGGCCCCACATAGTCCTCCATACAGTTTAAAGGCTCCACATATTCCTCCATACAGTATAATGGGCCCCAGATAGTCTTCCATACTTGTATTATGGGGCCCACATAGCCCTCCATACAGTATTATGGACATCATATATTCCTCCAAACAGTATTAGGGTCTCTATACAGTCCTTCATACAGTATTATGGGCCCTATATAGTCCTCCATGGATTATTATGGGCCCCATACAGTACTCCATACAATATTAAAAATAAATAAATACTCATCACTCCCCGTTCCCTCACTGCTCTGGTATCTGCTGCAGGTCTTCTGACCCTCTGCACTGCTCATCACAGAGGGCGCATGGTAGTAACGTCATCGCGCCCTCTGCGCTGAGAAGTCACAGAGCTGATGCACAGGGGGAATGATGCGAGAGGGAGCATCAGCTGACGGCTCCCTCTCTCATCATTGTTTTCAACGGTATAGGCATCCTGGACCAGGATGCCAATACAGTTGAAAGTACGATGTTTGGCGGGGGCGGGCCCAGTATCAGCACTGGCACCGGGTTCCCCCTGACTCACGGGCCCCATAGCGACTTTGTGGCTGTTCCCATCTGAGCCACATCAAATTTTCTCACCTGTGGCCTGTCACACTTCTTACTCTTAGAAAACAATGCAAAGCTACTCAGTCTACAGACTGTAGACATTACCATGCATGAGGCATTTTTTAATCTGGTTGGTACTATATTAATGTAGCGCCCCGAGGGTTCGGCCGCTACAGAGGTATTGCATCTCATCCAGATGTGCGATATCTCACTTCCAGGTAAGGATGGAGTGTGGATCAGGACCCTGACACCTGCATGCATTACACCACATTTCCGGGGGGCAGGGCGACCGATATGCTCCAGGTGGAGCACGACAGTCCCTGTCCCTGGCTGGAGTGGGGGGAGGGAACACCGAGGAAGGGGGAACCCTGTAGTGCATAGGAGGGAGAGGGCAGTTCCTGGGTGCACTGAGAAGGAAGTATAAAAGTTGGGCACCATCTTAGGTCAAGGGAGTCTGAGAGAAGAAGTGACAGAGTAAGGGCCTCTGCATGGGGCTCTGCTCCGAAGGCAGGCCTGAGAGAGCGGCCGGAGCCTGGAGGAAGGAGAAGGAAGGAAGAGGAGCGGAGGAGGCTCCAGGAACAAGGAACGAAGGGACCCCAGGGGTGTGGACCGGCAAGTCGCCACCGCACGCCCGAATCTACCTGCGTAGGGGGGTCAGGCCAAAGGGGGAGACCGGTCCCCGAAACTAGTGGAGGCGGGGAACTACCCTCAGCTAGAAACCGGAGGCTGTGACATTTTATGTGGCGCAGCCCCTCGCTACACCCGCTAGGAAGGCACCACATAGGGTCAGGGAAACGGCACCAACGTTTACCGGAGAAGGCCCGAGGCAGCCGGACAGAAACGAGGTCACTGGCGGGGTATGACAGGCCAGAGAAAGGACACACAAAGGGGGTCCTGTGAAACACTCCAAAGTTATCTGAGAGTAGACCGAGCCCCTCACCTGGTGAGCACAGTGCGACGTGGGACGTTATGACCAGCTGGAGTAACGTGGATAAAGAACTGTGAGTAAATACCCTGGACTGCATTAGAGGACTCTGTGTCATTACTGCTGCTCCTGCGCACCATCACCCCCAACATCCGCATTCGCTGCCCTGAGGCTATACTCCTCCCGTGGGGAGTTATACTACCCCCCTGCTGCATCCACAACACCAGCCTCAGCGGTCTGCCCTGCAGCGGCGGTTCACTCTGATCGTAATCCACGGGTGGCGTAGTCGGACATTCAGCATAGAGTCTGCCATTTGGTTTGACCGCCCTGGGCACGGACCGGGTCCCCGCCACGCAAGGACTACAACCCCCAGCATCCACAAAAGGTTCGGTTCCGGGTATCCCCACACACACACGGCCCAGGGGGCGCGTCATTAGCACTGTACTAATCAAACTTTAGCTATGATGTCTTCACTCACTTACATCTTTCCATAAGCTCTTATGCCCGTCAGCAAATCTGTTGCATAACTGTCACATTACAAAGATAATAAAGTTACATTAGTCCCACATCGACAGAGTTCAAGTTGGAATTTTATTATAATATAGAGGTGGTTCATTTTTCAGGTCAACTTCACAGTAAATGCAGTCAAATGACTTCAAATAATACATAGATGGGCTGGTTCTGGCAGAGTGAGAAGTACTCTGACTAACTCTGCTCTGATTAATATTAGTAGGATCTATGCAGATACTCCCTCTCTGTGACACCCATATGACCTAATAGAAAAACGTATCATTATAAGACAATCCCTTTAATTAAATTGAAAAACTCACTTCAAAATTCTTTACAGCTGATTTCATTTACAGAAAATTGGACATGTGTAAGAACTGTTGTCTCATACCAGAATTTTATACCTTATTATTTGAAATTTTGAAATCCATCGCATGAAATTTGATGGTTCCTCAACTTTGCTTTAAATACCATTCATGCGCCTGCTGCAAAATATGATTACAGCTTAGCTAAGGGTTTGATTCTATACAGTATAGCATCTCCAATTGTCAAGGTTTAGACTTTCTCAAGAACAGTAATTATTGCAGCAATGACAGGTTTTATGAAGGTATGCAGGTTTTTGTATGATTTTGCTTTCTTCAGCTATAATGAACAAGTTTCACATTTACTTGTGTGAGATGATGCAACCATTTTATTTCAGTGCTTTTTTTGTTGTGCTTTCTGTGATTTTATGTGCCGACAATCATTTATTTTAAAGGGGACCTGTCATGAGATTCATGTTGCCAGAACCCCAGGTAGCATGAATCAGACACTGGCTGGAATCATCCATGTATGCTTAAGGGTATGTGCACACAATCTAAGTATTGGTGCAGAAACTTCGTCACCATTTCTGCATCCCTTGGCAGGAAAAATGTTGCATTTTTAGGCTCGTTTTTGCTGCTTATTTAATGCTTTTTTGCTGCAGATTTTTCACCACTTATTAGTATGAGTGAAATCTGCAGCAAAAACACTGAAAGGATTGACATGAGATTTACATCTGCACCAAAACTGCAAATCAAAAATAATCAACATGTGCATGAGGCTGCGTGCCCACTATGCGTTTTTCAAGCGTTTTTTCAGCTGAATTTCCGCAGCGAAAATGCTTAAAGAACACTTGGTAATACGTATCCCATGGTCCCCAATGTTGTGCATATGCTGCAGAAATTTCTACTGCGGATTATCACTGCGGAAAAATCAGCAGCATGTCCATTAATTTTGCGGCGGAAACGTTGCGTAATTGCCGCCATCGACTTGCATTGAAACGCATAATATCCGCATGACTACATGTGAAATGCCGATATTAAGCGATTCAATGCGCGTATGGTACCCGGGTCTGGAGAAGAGGAGACTCTCCTCCAGACCCGGGTACCATAGTACCTGTAGTTAAAAGAGAATTAAAATAAAAAAAAAAACATTATACTCACCTTCTCATGGCCCCCAGTCTCCTGTATGGTGCATCCGGTGTTTTCGGCTGCTCGCGGTGGTGTAAAAGGACCTTCCATGACTGACGTCAGTTAGTCATGTGACATTGCACGCGACCGCTGATGTCGGAGGTCACATGAACTGTCACATGACTAAATGACATCATTGTAGGTCCTTTTACACCACTGCAAGCAGCCGAAGACACCGGATAAGGAGACCGGGGGCCATCGGAAGGTGAGTATAATGTTTTTTTTTTAAATTTTCACCATTTTATTCTTTTTTTTACTATTGATGCTGCATTTGCAGCATCGTAACTTGGTCACACTATATAAATCCATGCTGGTGGCATGGATTTATATAGTGTGAACAAGTTGTCCAGCACTTTTCCAAGTGATGCTAAAATCGCTTGGAAAAGCACTTGATAACCCGCATGCAGAAATGCATGCAAAAACGCTTGACAAACGCTTCTACCTGGCAGGAAAAACGCATGTAAAATCCGCATGCGTTTTTCCTGCCAGGGAGATGCAAAAAAATCCGGAGCATTTCTGCATTGTGGGTACTTGGCCTGAGACTTCAGGATTCTCCTTCACTTTGCTGGCATCAGGAAACCTTTCAAGGTTTCTGACAAATCTGCGCAGAAAAAAAGTGACAAATCTGCAACAAATTTGCAACGTGTACACAGGCCCTAAGAGTGTCTGCAGACAAGAGAATGAAAAATCTTTTGCGTTTCATCCAGTAAAACTCGTACAATTTTTTTTCAGTTTCATCTATGTGTTCTCTGTGCTTTTTACGTCCATGTGATGTCCAGTAGTGTTGAGCGAGCATGCTCGACACTGCTCGGTACTCGCCCAAGCATCTCACTACTCGGGATGTTCGGCAAGCACCAAGCATTTTCGGATTACTCGTGCGGGAGCTCGGGTCTCCGCCCTGCATGTTTGGCGCTCTTTACAGAGCCAATGAACATGCAGGGATTGCCAGCCAGTCACTGTAATGCCGCAGCCATGTTGTTGGTGGGCATTACAGTGATTGGCTGGCCGCACAGCGTCACCTCGAGTATTTAAAACCGGGCGCCGCCATCTTGGACACAGTCGCCCGGGATCAGACAGTGTAGGGTCAGTGCTGCTGAGTTAGGGAGAGATTTATACTGCGAAATAGGTAGTGTAGGGTCTCTAAAGCCTGCCAAATCAAACAAACAGTCCTTCTCAGGACTAATATCCATCCCAGATATCAGGCAGACAGGCAGGCTGTATAGGAGACGCAGTGTTTATACCAACAAACAGTGCATTACAGTCCTGTGTGCTCCTGCTGGTCAAATTGCTAGACTTATCCCCCGGTCTCAGGGGCCAGGAAAAATCCTCTTTTTTTTCTTCTAAAACCTGTATTTTTTTTTTCCATCGGTCAGACTGTACAAATACCCGTCTTATTTACCTTTTGGTATTTCCCCCCCCCCAAAAAAAATTGAGTGTGTCTGTGACTGATCAGACACCAATATACCTGTTTAAAAGAGTCTGGTGTAGGCCAGATAACTAGAACTGTGGTTTTGCAGTTCCACGGTTCAAATCTCTGTATTATCCAGCTTTTGGCTGTTTTTCAGTAAAAAAAAAACAGTAATAGTGTCTCGCTGACTGTTCAGACACAAATATATCTGTTTAAAAGATTCTGGTGAAGGCCAGATAACTAGAACTGTGGTTTTGCAGTTCCATGGTTCAAATCTCTGTATTTTCCTGCTTTTGGCATTTTTTCCGTAAAAAAACAGTTATAGTGTCTCCCTGACTGTTCAGATACAAATATATCTGTTTAAAAGATTCTGGTGTAGGCCACGTAACTATAACTGTGGTTTTGCAGTTCCATGGTTCAAATCTCTGTATTATCCAGCTTTTGTCCGTTTTTCTGTAAAAAACAACAGTAATAGTGTCTCGCTGACTGTTCAGACACAAATATATCTGTTTAAAAGATTCTGGTGTAAGCCAGATAACTATAACTGTGGTTTTTCATTTCCATGGTTCAAATCTCTGTATTATCCTGCTTTTGGCATTTTTTCAGTAAAAAAAAACAATAATAGTTTCTCCCTAACTGTTCAGACACAAATATATCTGTTTAAAAGATTCTGGGGTAGGCCAGATAACTAGAACTGTGGTTTTGCAGTTCCACGGTTCAAATCTCTGTATTATCCTGCTTTTGGCATTTTTTCCATAAAAAAAACAGTAATAGTGTCTCCCTCATTGTTCAGACACAAATATATCTGTTTAAAAGATTCTGGTGTAGATCACATAACTATAACTGTGATTTTGCAGTTCCACTGTTCAAATCTCTGTATTATCCAGCTTTTGGCCGTTTTTCCGTAAAAAAAAAACAGTAATAGTGTCTCCCTGATAGAGATGAGCGTTGTTCGACTCGAACTGTTCGCCAATCTCAAATTCAAGCTGTTTTGAGCGGTGTTCGAGCCGTTCGGCGAACACAAACGATTTGAAAAAGATCCAGCTGTTCGAGGTTATGTTCGATAACTGTTCGTGCACCAAAATCATAACTGGATTTTTTCACAGCAATGCTGATAATCAATGTTAATACGCAGTTTGAGTGTACAGCGGGATGGGGGGAGGGGCAGGGGATGGATCTCTGCATAAATAATGAAGATCTCCATTTTTTTTTCTCTTTCCCGCATTTACAGTGGGGAGGTGCAATCTGTCAGCCTATCAGCAGCGCACACATGGAGCGAACTGCTTTTTTTCACACAAGCAAGGGCATGTGTCATTGGCTGTGTATGTCACATGTCCTTGCCCTATAAGACCCAGCCATTTTCCCCGTCACCACTATTTTCTCACTGCTGCTGCTGCGTGTTAGACGGCACCGCTGTTGCTGTGTGCGATATACTTTCAGTGTTAATTTCAAGCCAATTTTCTCAGAAATATACAGATAGCTTGAGAGTAGGGAATAGTTGTGATTGCAGTTGTGTCACCCTGGCCTGGATGCCACAAAATATATTAAAGCTGTGTCTGAGAGCAAGGGGGAGGTTCTCTAGTCAGGGGAACATTAGCATGCAGTACCTCCTGTCTCAGGCCAGTAGGGGGAGCAGGCTGCCCCTATAAAAGCTGGTGCTGGGGGCAGGGTTAGAGAGAACTTGATGGCCTGTCTCAGCACTGAGACTTGTCCCAGAGCAGAGCAGGGACAGACAGTTGCACTGCACCTAAGAGGAAGTGTGGCAGGAGGAGAGCCACAAGCCAGAGACAAGAGGCGAAGCAAGCCTGTCTTGGCAGATAAGAGACTGACTTTACCAGACTTTGGTGTCTGAGGCTGGGAGGATTCTACATCCTCCAGCAGAGAACCAGTCCGCAAGGGACTGTATATTCCTTGGCCTAAGAAGCCTGGAGGCCCTGCCACAACCGAAGGGACCAGTAAAGCCGTACAAGGCTGGGAGCAGAAAGGAACCCACGTCGCAGGCCATACAGGCGAGAATACACGGAAAGCTTGGAAACGTGGGCTGTTACCCTATAACGAGGAGATAGCCAGAAGGAGCACAGAAGGCACGGTAGGCCTACACCCTCACCCTGACCAGGGCCAATTTCCCCATTGCTCTCAGACATCCAGGTCCCCTCCTAGCTGGGACTGTTTGTGGGTCAATTTACCTGTTCTAGTAAAGACCCTGGACTGCAACCTGTTGTCTGCGTGCTCCTTGCTCCTCCAGCACTATCAGCACTGTGACTCTCACTACCATCACTCCCACCATCCATTATACTGCCCAGGGGCCGCACTCTTCCCGTGAGGAGTCATACTACCCTAGCTGCACACCTCATCAGCCCCAGCGGTCTGCCTTGCAGCGGCGGTTCCTAATAACCGCAATCCACGGGTGGCGTAGTCGGACATAATCATCAGCACATAACGGACTACCACTGGCCTGACCACCCTGAGCCACGGAACCGGGTTGCCACTACTACTCCCACCGTTTCCCTAATTGCCCGGATCCGAGTGCCCCACAGCCCAGGGGGCGAGTCAGCTTTGGCGTAGTCGGCAGGATTTCGTGCCCGCAACCACCGGGTACTGCGTGCCTGAAAGAGACTTTTGTAACTTACCTGTGGCGAAGTTTCCCGCCATCCGGAGCCGATTCCCGCCATCGGTTTCCATCTTCAGGACGCCGTGCGGCAAGAAGAGGGGCGTGGACGTCAAAACCGCACGAGATCCGAAGCTCCGCCCCACACACCGACGCTGCGCAAGGTCCTGGAAGGGAGAGAGAGCGACCCTGACGTCATCAGGACGCGACGCCAGGTCCTCGTCCATAGCAGCAGCAGCAGAGCCGCGGCCTACAGAAGAGGATCGTCGGAAGGTAGGCCACGCTTGACTAGGGGGGAGGAAGATGTCGGACACAGAGGCCCCCACTACCACCAACGCAGCTGCAGCAGCGGTGATGCCCTTTTCCCTGCCCTACATCCCTGGAGCGGCCTGGCTGCCCAAGTACTCAGGGGAGCCCAATGCCCTAACTGACTTTAAGGAAAGGCTGTACAGTTTGTTCCAGGTTTACCCCCTGACAGAGGAACAGAAGGTCAGCATATTGACAGGGCAGTTAACTGGCGCAGCCCAAAGGGAGGTAAAATCATGGCCCACTGAGGAGAAAAGGACTGTGAAGGGTATTCTGGTCCCTCCGCTGAGATTAAAATGAGGTTCTATGGGTGTAAGCAGTGGGCACAGGACAGCATCAGAGACTATGCCCTAAATCTGCAGGAAGCCCTAAGGGCCATCCAACAAACTGACCCTGGCAGTGTGCAGGAAACGGATAAGCTGCTAACAGAACAATTCATAGAAGGTCTGCTGTCTAGCGCCCACAGGGCCCAACTGCGCCTCATGTTCTTTCAGAACCCAGACCTGACCTTTGCCCAATTTAAGGACAGGGCCATAAGGGTGCTCCGTGAATCTGCAACCAGTGGCGCTATAAACCCCCGGCGCCCTACTCTCACCTACCATCAGGAGGCGGCGCCCTCCTCTATGGACCCCGTGGGGGCTGATGCAAAGGCCCTGAACCAAGCCCCGTCAAAAGACCTGCACCACCAAGTCTAGGAGCTGACCAGGAGCGTCTCGGCGTTGACCAGGACCGTCCAGGCGTTGCAAGTGGACCCGTCAAGACCCATCGAGCTGGCTTCAAGTCCGGAGGATGTCCCGTGGCGTCGACAGAGGAGGATCCCGTCGTTCCGAGGGAGGCCCACAGACCGCTACGCAGAGGATGGACAGCCCATTTGCCGTCGATGCAACCAGCCCGGACACATTTCCAGGTACTGTAATTTAAACGGGTCCAACCTGGGGCAGAGGGCCAACCCCCAGGCATAAGATCACCAGGCCCTTACAATTGGCGTAATAAGTACGTTGGGGGGCGCCCGGTTTTACCCGTGGTGCTGGACGGTATCCCCATGAGCGCCTTGCTGGATACTGGGTCACAAGTAACCACTATCCCTTATGTACTTTTTAAGCAGTATTGGACTGATGCTGATATCACACGGTATCCAGACAGTAACTTGAGCATCATCGCCAGTAATGGCTTACCCATGCCGCAGATGGGGTTCAAGGAGATGACCATTAAAATTGGTAAAGTTAAACTACCGGCACAGGGAGTGATTATTGTGGACATGGACCGTCGTGAAAGTCACCCTAAAATAACTGTGGGTACTAACGTAATTGAAAATTGTCTTTCAGAGGTAATTGTAATTCTACAACAGGTTGCGGTGAATGCTAGTTCCAGCCAACAGAGAGTCCTCAACAAGGAGATAAAAGCCCTGATGAGATGCAAGCAGGTAGAACTGTCTGGTGGTGAGATCGGTAGCGTAAGACTGAGTGACCCATTCCCCATTTCCATGCCTCCCAAAAGTGAAATGATGATCTGGTGTCGGACTGCAATCGGGTTGAGAGGTAGAGACTACCAAGCCATGGTAGAACCCGTGTACTCAGACAGCAGGCCCACCATTTTGACAGCTCGGGGGGTGGTTGATGTCCGTCATGGGAGGGTGCCCGTCCGCATCCTCAACATTGGGGAGAGGGAAGTACACTTACCCAGGTACGCTACACTCGCCAAACTGTTTGTCGTCGAACACAAAGCTATCAGGGCCGTGGAACCCTTGCCTCCATCTCCACAGGCGGAGGGTAATGGCTCCCAGAAACAAAAGGAGGACTGGTGCCAGAAACTCCATGTGGGTGCTGACTCCACTCCCCTGCACCAAAAACAAGGAGTCTACCGGGTGGTACAGGAGTACGAGAGAGTCTTTAGTAAGCACCCGCTAGACTTCGGCAGAGTAAAGGGGATAGAACACCACATCCCCACCGGGAGCCACCCACCAATAAAAGAGAGGCACAGACCTGTACCCCCTGCACATTATCAGAACGCAAAGGGCATGCTAAGAGAGATGAAAGAAGCTGGGGTTATTAGAGACAGCTGTAGCCCCTGGGCAGCCCCCTTGGTTCTGGTCAAAAAGAAAGACGGCACCATGAGAATGTGCGTGGACTATAGACAAATCAACCGTATCACCCACAAAGACGCATATCCGCTGCCTAGAATAGAGGAGTCTTTAGCCGCACTAAAATCTGCTAACTTCTTTTCTACTTTGGACCTTACTAGCGGGTACTGGCAGGTTCCTGTGGCAGAGGCTGACAAGGAGAAGACCGCCTTCACCACCCCGATGGGACTGAGCGAATTCAACTGCATGCCTTTCGGGCTCTGCAACGCACCAGGGACCTTCCAGCGGCTGATGGAATGCTGTCTAGGGCACCGAAACTTCGAGACGGTTCTCCTTTACCTGGACGACGTGATCTTCTATTCGAAGACCTACGAGGACCACCTAAAGCACCTGGCCGAGGTGTTCGAAGCCCTGGCAGGCTATGGCCTGAAGGTGAAACCATCGAAGTGTCACCTGCTGAAACCAAAGGTCCAGTACCTAGGGCACGTGGTAAGCGTGGAAGGAGTGGCCCCCGACCCTGACAAGGTCACGGCAATCAAGAGCTGGCCAAGCCTCTCGAACATCAAAGAGGTGAGACAGTTTCTCGGGTTGGTAGGCTACTACCGAAGGTTCATCCCCGGGTTCACTAAGATGGCAGCTCCTATGCAGGACCTCCTGATCGGACAGTCTAAGTCCAGAAGTCAAAAGCCACCTTTCAAGTGGGATAAACCGGAAGAGGAGTCCTTCCGCCAGCTAAAGATGGCCCTCACGGGGGATGAGATCCTGGCCTACCCTGATTATGGTCAGCCTTTCATTCTCCACACAGACGCCAGTAATGTGGGACTGGGAGCCGTACTGTCCCAAAACCAACAGGGCAGAGAACGGGTGATCGCATACACCAGCCAGAAGCTGAGGCCCACCGAGAGGAACCCGGAGAATTACAGCTCCTTCAAGCTAGAATTCTTGGCGGTGGTGTGGGCCGTGATGGAACGCTTCAAGCATTACCTGGCCTCCGCAAAGTTCACCGTGTACACGGACAACAACCCGTTGACACACCTGGACAATGCAAGACTGGGTGCCCTGGAACAGCGGTGGATGGCCCGTCTCTCCAACTATGACTTCGTGATCAAGTACCGGGCAGGCAAAACCAATGCCAACGCTGACGCCCTATCGAGGATGCCTCACTTACCTGAAGGTGACGAAGACCCAGAAGAGCTGGAAGAGGTAGAACTCCCTGCATTTCACCGGTATGGAGCCGCCCAACACTCCCACCGTGTGAAGGGGGAAGATCTAACAACCGTGATGATCAATCCCCTACCTCACCACAGCTGGGCCGAGACCCAAGATAGTGACCCTGCCATCCACCTGGTGAAAGATCTGCTGACCCAGGAAGACTCCCGCATGGATCCGGACGCCCCAGAGGAAGCCAAGCAACTATGGAAAGAGAAGAGCAAGCTGTTCCTCTACGAAGGCAAGTTGTGCAGAAGGATTGTCAACCACCGGACGCACGAGCTGACCTGGCAAGTCGTGGTCCCAAGGCGAGATGCAGCTATGGTCCTGGGGGCTTACCATGACAGAGCGGGACACTTCGGTTGGAAGAAACTGCAGTTCCTGCTAAGAGGAAGGTTCTTTTGGGTCGGCATGAGAGAAGCTGTAGAAAAATGGTGCAGAGACTGTGGCCCTTGTCACCTAAGGAGGAAGGACCGTGTCAGCCAGAAGACACCCTTGAGGCCCATCGTCACCACGCAGCCTCTTGAGCTGGTAGCTCTGGACCATGTCAAATTGGCTCCCAGCCGGTCAGGATACATCTATGCCCTGACAATCGTGGACCACTATTCCCGTTTTCTAGTGGTGGTCCCGGTAAAGGACTTGACAGCCCAAACAGCGGCCAGAGCCTTCCAGCAATACTTATGCCGTCCACACGGGTATCCGGAACAGGTCCTGACAGACCAGGGTCCAGCGTTCGAGGCTGAAATCTTCCAGGAGTTCTGCAACCTCTATGGCTGTAAGAAGATTCGGACAACGCCTTACCATCCACAAACCAACGGGATGTGTGAGAAGATGAACAATATAGTCATTGATCTCCTGAAGACGTTGCCCCTGGAGGAACGCAGCCTGTGGCCAGAAAAACTGCCGGACCTGATAGACCTATACAACAATATCCCGGTGAATGCTACAAATTGCACCCCGGCTTACCTGATGCGAGCTAGACCAGGTAAGCTGCCCGTAGACCTGGAGATGGGAGTCCTAATACCTGAGGACACCTCCCCGGATGCGGACTGGGATACGGAAAGGCAACTTCAGTACAAGAAGGTACAGGAAAGTGTGGAGAAGAGCCTGGCCCAGGTGAGAGAGAGGCAAGAAAAACTCTTCAACCAACACGCCCCTGCTGGTCCCCTAGAACCTGGTGAGCAAGTCCTGAAGCGGAAGAGAAGGCTACATAAGTTGGATGACCAGTGGGAAAGGGAACCCTACACCGTACTGTAGTCAGACCACGACAACCCAAAGGTGTGCGTAATCACCCAGGACGGAGGAGAAACCACTAGTGTCGTCTCCAGGGACCACCTCAAAAGATGCCCCGAGCAACTCAGTAGTGCAGAAGAGGATCAGAGTGACCTTGAACCCGCAGAGGACAAGGAAGAAATGATCAGCACCGTTCTCGGAGAGTTCCCTCAGTCCTGGACTCACATAAATGATGCCATAGTGGTACCCGTCCTGCATTTCCTGCAACCGGCACAGCAACAACCAACACCAGAGCCGGAAGGTGAAGAGGAGCAAGCAGTTCCAGAGGCAGAAGAGCCAGTACCAGCAGCCCAGGAGAGTCAACCCTCTGCTGACAGTGAGCCTGCCATGCCTGCGGTAAGCCAAAGGACCCGCAGACAGCTGCCTGCCCTACCTGTACACCCAGCTGGTAGCTGTACCCCTAACGCTAGTGGGGAAAGCCAGGTTGGTCCACCACCAGACAGTGGGCTACGTAGGTCAACCAGGAGCACAAAGGGGCAGATACCCGCTCGCTGGAAAATATAGAGTGTACTAAAATTGTAAATAACCCTGTTGCCAAATGTTGAATCGTTTGCAAAGTTACATGCATGTTTGGTAATACTCTGTTTCAGTTTCTTGCAGCTACCGTAAGGACTCAAAGGTTATGGACTTTTTATAACCGGGACCTTTGTATGGACTGCGTTTGGAGCCTAACCCAGGAATGAACTAAGACTGTAAAGGACTTGGGGTAGGACAGACCCCCACCTGGTTAAGGCTCCCCGTTGTATTGGTGATATGGACACCCGGTCACAGGCCACACTGTGACCTTAAGAACTCAATCTGTGCGTCACTTTCCTGTTAATGTTTTATAGTCATGTATATTGTCTTTGTTTATTGTTTAGTCCCGGAGTACTAAATTTCACTAGGGGGGAATGTGTCACCCTGGCCTGGATGCCACAAAATATATTAAAGCTGTGTCTGAGAGCAAGGGGGAGGTTCTCTAGTCAGGGGAACATTAGCATGCAGTACCTCCTGTCTCAGGCCAGTAGGGGGAGCAGGCTGCCCCTATAAAAGCTGGTGCTGGGGGCAGGGTTAGAGAGAACTTGATGGCCTGTCTCAGCACTGAGACTTGTCCCAGAGCAGAGCAGGGACAGACAGTTGCACTGCACCTAAGAGGAAGTGTGGCAGGAGGAGAGCCACAAGCCAGAGACAAGAGACGAAGCAAGCCTGTCTTGGCAGATAAGAGACTGACTTTACCAGACTTTGGTGTCTGAGGCTGGGAGGATTCTACATCCTCCAGCAGAGAACCAGTCCGCAAGGGACTGTATATTCCTTGGCCTAAGAAGCCTGGAGGCCCTGCCACAACCGAAGGGACCAGTAAAGCCGTACAAGGCTGGGAGCAGAAAGGAACCCACGTCGCAGGCCATACAGGCGAGAATACACGGAAAGCTTGGAAACGTGGGCTGTTACCCTATAACGAGGAGATAGCCAGAAGGAGCGCAGAAGGCACGGTAGGCCTACACCCTCACCCTGACCAGGGCCAATTTCCCCATTGCTCTCAGACATCCAGGTCCCCTCCTAGCTGGGACTGTTTGTGGGTCAATTTACCTGTTCTAGTAAAGACCCTGGACTGCAACCTGTTGTCTGCGTGCTCCTTGCTCCTCCAGCACTATCAGCACTGTGACTCTCACTACCATCACTCCCACCATCCATTATACTGCCCAGGGGCCGCACTCTTCCCGTGAGGAGTCATACTACCCTAGCTGCACACCTCATCAGCCCCAGCGGTCTGCCTTGCAGCGGCGGTTCCTAATAACCGCAATCCATGGGTGGCGTAGTCGGACATAATCATCAGCACATAACGGACTACCACTGGCCGGACCACCCTGAGCCACGGAACCGGGTTGCCACTACTACTCCCACCGTTTCCCTAATTGCCCGGATCCGAGTGCCCCACGGCCCAGGGGGCGAGTCACAGTCCTTTTGAGGACTAGGTTACAGCATTTCCTACGACTTTTAGCAGGCAGGTCTGTGCTCTTAAATAGACAGCTTGGGAGTAGGGACTAGTTGTAATTGCAGTCCTTTTGAGGACTAGGTTACAGCATTTCCTAGGACTTTTTGCCAGGCAGATCTGTGCCAGTGCTGTGCAAGTGTTTTTCACAGCATTTGGCTAAATCTAGCTAAGCAAATCCTTTTTGGTCTCTTGCAGTGTGTGTTAGTCAGTGGAGTAGCGTATCTGTGTTGCAAGCTACACCACCTGTGTATAGAATACAATTTTTTTTACTGCACCTAGCCAAGTAAAACCTTTTGGGCATAGCATCATTCTATTAGGCCATCTATACTAAGCTCCACCAGCTTGCAAATTACTAATAATTTTTTTCTGCATCCAGCTCGGAAAATAATTTTGGTCTTGTAGCAGTGTGTGGGACTTATTCTATTATGCCATCTATACTAAGCTCCACCAGCTTGCAAATTACAAATAATTTTTTGCTACATCTTGTCTGGAAAATAATTTTGGGCATAGTAGCAGTGTGTGGTACTCATTCTATTAGGCCATTTATACTAAGCTCCACCAGCTTGCAAATTACAAATAATTTTTAGCTGCATCTAGCTCGGAAAATAATTTTGGGCTTGTAGCAGTGTGTGGGACTTATTCTATTAGTCCATCTATACTAAGCTCCACCAGCTTGCAAATTACAAATAATTTTTATCTGCATCTAGCTCGGAAAATAATTTTGGGCTTGTAGCAGTGTGTGGTACTCATTCTATTAGTCTATCTATACTAAGCTCCACCAGCTTGCAAATTACAAATAATTTTTAGCTGCATCTAGCTCGGAAAATAATTTTGGGCATAGTAGCAGTGTGTGGTACTCATTCTGTTAGGCCATCTATACTAAGCTCCACCAGCTTGCAAATTACAAATAATTTTTAGCTGCATCTTGTCTGGAATATAATTTTGGGCATAGTAGCAGTGTGTGGTACTCATTCTATTAGGCCATCTATACTAAGCTCCACCAGCTTGCAAATTACAAATAATTTTCAGCTTCATCTAGCTCGGAAAATAATTTTGGGCTTGTACCAGTGTGTGGTACTCATTCTAACCAACCGTTTTAAGCAACTCTGGGGCAATTGATGCCACTTAGGTGGTGTCTGTGCCACAAATTTTTGGAAAAAATGGAGACTCTTTTTGGAGTCTCCTTGCTTTGTTTTACGTGACGTTGCCATTGTCAATTAGAGGTGGGTTGGGTCTCCCCCCCCCCTTTTAACCGTAAGAAAATAAATACACTGTGGCTTGGGGTAGCACAGATGGTTGAGTCTGAAGAGCTGTTTACTCAGAGGTCTGCTCCAAAGCTTCAGTGTCTGCTAGTCAGCGTAGTAACCCAGCTGCGAAGCAAGCTGCATCGCCTGTGCATCTAATAATGATTTTTAAATGCATCTAGCCTAGGCAGACTGTGGGGACCCCTAACCAAACCCAGATGCTCAGCCCCCTCACGCCCATTGACAATACAATCATGTAACTCTTACAACTGGATGGGTGAGGATCGGTCACAGCTTTATTAACTGTTTATACTCATTCCATTAGAAATGCATTTTATTTCTAAAATAATTCAGCTTGTTGCAGCATGCCCTGTGTCTCCAGTCTCCACAACGGCAAGTTGGCCAACAAGTGTAACTCTCCAACATGTCCTTTCTATTTCCAGGCCACTGATGATCCTGCTTACTCGTATGCAGGACTCCGACCCCCATCCATCACTCTTAACGCTTGTTCCACTCCGTCCTGGAGTCCTGACAGTAATATGTCCAGTCAAATATCCATTAAGTGAACACCGTCGGGCCGTATGAGGCCTGCTTTATCTCCTTCCAGTTGTCAGTGTCGTATCACTACACAGCCTCTGTCTCTTATAAATTTTGCCATCCGAATATTTATTACCTGCCTTGTCCGTTCGATGGCCGTGATGTCTCACGCACCTTGCCATACCGTTCTCGGCACAATCTCTGACCATACTATAGTTAGTTTTGTGAAAAATTCTCTGAAGCGCTCAGTGTCTAGTTTCATTATTGCCATTAGTTATGCGCTCTTGTGATAAGCTATGTCATTTCCTCCGGCCTGTATAACTAAGATGACTGGACCTCTTGCCTCTCTCTCTACCTTGATTAACTCCATTAGTACCTGTGGCCATTGCAGGCCTCTAATACCTCTCCAGTTCAAATATGTGATATGAAACGAGTTCTTAATCATTGCAAAGCAAAAAAACAGCAAGGAAGTGGTATTTATATGTCATGTCCTGCTATGCACCTGTTCAAGGCTGAGTTGATCAGAAATTTAAACACACATACCATGTTAAAATCGTATAGCAAAGAAACAATGCATATAAATGTAAAGAATCAAAAAGAAAAAGAAAAGAATAAAAAAGGAACATATATATAATAATAATCTATAACTGATCATTCATAATGATACATCAAATCATGTCTGATGTTTAAACCCGCTGGTACACGTGTATTTAAAGTATAAATCCATCAACTTTCTCTAATAAGGAGCTTTCTCCTATAATCATCCACCAAATCTCCACCAATCGCCACGGCCCACGGAGGGGCCACCACAGTCAGTGAATCCTTCCTTATTTAGTATAGAGTCTACCAATACTTTGGGCGTATTAGCCCAGCTGCGAAGCAAGCTGCACCGCCTGTGTATCTAATGAGAATTTTTAACTGCATCTAGCCTAGGCAGACTGTGGGGACCCCCAACCAGCCAATCATTTGATAGTATTGCTAGTAGCAGAGTCGCATGGGCTCTAAACCTTGCATAGCCTGTGCATTTTTTCAGATCGCTAAGGATAACCCAACTCGTGTTATCTGTAACATTTGTCACAAAAAGCTAAGTAGAGGCCAAAAAATACTTAATTTGAGTACTTCATGCATGAACCGTCACATGGATATGAAGCATAAGTTGCAGTGCGAAGCTCACTGTGCTACAATGCGGCCTAGCGGGCCGGGACAACCACCATCTGCCCCACCTGTGTCATCCTGGGGAGACTAAAAGCTACTGCGTAGTCTTTTCCAAAAATTTGAGGGAATTACCACGGGAATGGTTTGGAAGAGGTATAAGAGTTTAGGTAGGACGTTCATTTTTAGTATACTTATTCTGCCGAACCAGGAAAAATCCTTCACCATCCAAGAAGTAAGATCTTTATGGAGTTGTTCAATAAAGGGCCCAAAATTAAGATATAATAGACGGGAGAGGTCTCTATGAATACGAATTCCTAAGTATTTGATACCCTGTGAGGGCCAGGCAAAGGGAAAGTTGGACTGGATGGAATCCTGTCTGGATTTGGGGAGGGAGACATCGAGGGCCCCAGACTTCGCTGCATTGATTTTAAAATTTGACCATGTCACAAAGTGATCTATTTCAGCCATAACAGCAGGGATGGATATATGTGATTGAGTGATATATACTAGGACATCATTAGCAAATGCAGAGCACTTGTACTCGGTGCCTCCCACCTCAATCCACCTAATATTGGGGTTATCGTGAATTGATGAGAACAGGTGCTCCATCACTAGGATGTATAAGAGAGGGGACAGAGGAAATCCCTGCCTTGTCCCGTTGGTGATTATGAAAGGTGATGAAAATGTTCCATTTATCTTCAGCCTAGCTGACAGATTGCGATACAGGGCCATGATTTTGGCAATAAAAGGGTCCCCATGACCCCTAACCCAAGCTTTTTAAGAGAATAATATATGGAATGCCAGGAGACTCTATGGAATGCTTTCTCAGCATCCAACGAGAGTATCTAATTACAAATTTTTAACAGCATCAAGCCCAGGCAATACTTTGGGCCTAGTAGCAGTGTCTGCTAGTCAGCGGATTATCCCACCTGTTAAGCAAGCTACACCACCTGTAGTTTGGACACTTAATTTTTTCAAAGGAAATGCTTCGGACCCCCGGGACACTCAGTGAAGAGCATCAGAGAGGCACCCCAAGGCACAGGGGCTGGGACTGGCGGTAGGATGCCTTGCGGATGCCGCCAAGCTCGAACCATATAAAAGCTTTTTAACTGCAGCAGCTTTAGTGGACGCTACTGGAGCTGGAATTCCCGTGGCTGCTGGCATCAGACTTGCCCTCCAATAGATCCTTGTAAAAGGATTTAAAGTGTACTCATTCAAATTACAGAGACAATTTAAACTAAAAAGCTTAGACCTGCCTCCACCGCAGGGGGGCTCGCTCGAACCACCAGCGGACAGGCACCAGTATTGGGAGAGGGGGGCTGGCCTGCAGGGTCCACCGCAGCTCTGGCACAAACCCGGCGACACGGAGGTCGCAGGGGCAGGAACGGACTGGCCGTGTCAGCTTCGCATATTTTTGGTTTTAGAAGGGCATGACATGCCTATATCTGTGTCTCCCCCTCCTTTTACTTCTCCACCTCTTTTCTTTTCGCATGAATATATGTACTTGTCACTTTTCCATGTGTTAGTTGTGTCTTCTGAGCAGTTTGTCAGGTTTTGGACACCTTTGAAGGTGGTTTCTATGTGTTTCTCTGTGTTTTTGTTTGCCTGTCATTGGTTTTAACGGTGTTCGACGGTGTTCGACGAACAGTTCGACGAACATATGAGTATTCGACGAACCGAACTCGAACACTACGGGGATGGCTCAACTCTACTCCCTGACTGTTCAGACACAAATATATCTGTTTAAAAGATTCTGGTGTAGGCCAGATAACTATAACAGTGGTTTTGCAGTTCCATGGTTCAAATCTCTGTATTATCCTGCTTTTGGCATTTTTTCTTTTAAAAAAAACAGTAATAGTGTCTCGCTGACTGTACAGACACAAATATGTCTGTTTAAAAGATTCTGGTGTAGGTCACATAACTATAACTGTGGTTTTGCAGTTCCAAGGTTCAAATCTCTGTATTATCCAGCTTTTGGCCATTTTTCCGTAAAAAAAAACAGTAATAGTGTCTCCCTGACTGTTCAGACACAAATATATCTGTTTAAAAGATTCTGGTGTAGGTCAGATAACTAGAACTGTAGTTTTGTAGTTCCACGGTTCAAATCTCTGTATTATCCTGCTTTTGGCATTTTTTCCGTAAAAAATAACAGTAATAATGTCTCCCTGACTGTTCAGACACAAATATATCTGTCTAAAAGATTCTGGTGTAGGCCACATAACTATAACTGTGGTTTTACAATTCCACAGTTCAAATCTCTGTATTATCCTGCTTTTGGCCTTTTTCCGTAAAAAAAAACAGTAATAGTGTCTCCCTGACGGTTCAGACACAAATATATCTGTTTAAAAGATTCTGGTGTAGGTCACATAACTAAGACTGTGGTTTCGCAGTTCCACGGTTCAAATCTCTGTATTATCCAGCTTTCTGCCTTTTTTCCGTAAAAAAAAAAACAGTAATAGTGTCTCCCTGACTGTTCAGACACAAATATATCTGTTTAAAAGATTCTGGTGTAGGCCAGATAACTAGAACTGTGGTTTTGCAGTTCCACGGTTCAAATCTCTGTATTATCCAGCTTTTGGCCTTTTTTCCGTAAAAAAAACACAGTAATAGTGTCTCCCTGACTGTTCAGACACAAATATATCTGTTTAAAGATTCTGGTGTAGGCCAGATAACTAGAACTGTGGTTTTGCAGTTCCACTGTTCAAATCTCTATATTATCCTGCTTTTGGCATTTTTTCCGTAAAAAAAAACAGGAATAGTGTCTCCCCGACTATTCAGACACAAATATATATGTTTAAAAGATTCTGGTGTAGGTCACATAACTATAACTGTGGTTTTGCAGTTCCACGGTTCAAATCTCTGTATTATCCAGCTTTTGGCCGTTTTTCCGTAAAAAAAACAGTAATAGTGTCTCGCTGACTGTTCAGACACAAATATATCTGCTTAAAAGATTCTGGTGTAGGCCAGATAACTAGAACTGTGGTTTTGCAGTTCCACGGTTCAAATCTCTGTATTATCCTGCTTTTGGCATTTTTTCCGTAAAAAATAACAGTAATAGTGTGTTACTGACTGTTCAGACACAAATATATCTGTTTAAAAGATTCTGGTGTAGGCCACATAACTATAACTGTGGTTTTGCAGTTCCACGGTTCAAATCTCTGTATTATCCTGCTTTTGGTCTTTTTTCAGTAAAAAAAAACAGTAATAGTGACTTCCTGACTGTTCAGACACAAATATATCTGTTTAAAAGATTCTGGTGTAGGCCACATAATTATAACTGTGGTTTTGCAGTTCCACGGTTCAAATCTCTGTGTTATCCAGCTTTTGGCCGTTTTTCCGTTGAAAACAACAGTAATAGTGTCTCCCTGACTGTTCAGACACAAATATATCTGTTTAAAAGATTCTGGTGTAGGCCAGATAACTAGAACTGTGGTTTTGCAGTTCCATGGTTCAAATCTCTGTATTATCCTGCTTTTGGCATTTTTTTCATAAAAAAACAGTAATAGTGTCTCCCTGACTGTTCAGACACAAATATATCTGTTTAAAAGATTCTGGTGTAGCCCAGATAACTAGAACAGTGGTTTTGCAGTTCCACGGTTTAAATCTCTGTATTATCCTGCTTTTGGACGTTTTTCCGTAAAAAACAGCAGTAATAGTGCTTCCCTGACTGTTCAGACACAAATATATCTGTTTAAAAGACTCTGGTGTAGGCCAGATAACTAGAACTGTGGTTTTGTAGTTCCACGGTTCAAATCTCTGTATTATCCAGCTTTTGGCATCTTTTCCGTAAAGAAAAAACAGTAATAGTGTTTCGCTGACTGTTCAGACACAAATATATCTGTTTAAAAGATGCTGGTGTAGGCCAGATAACTATAACTGTGGTTTTGCAGTTCCACGGTTCAAATCTCTGTATTATCCAGCTTTTGGCCGTTTTTCCATAAAAAAAAACAGTAATAGTGTCTCCCTGACTGTTCAGACACAAATATATCTGTTTAAAAGATTCTGGTGTAGGCCACATAACTATAACTGTGGTTTTGCAGTTCCATGGTTCAAATCTCTGTATTATCCAGCTTTTGGCCATTTTTCCGTAAAAAAAAAACAGTAATAGTGTCTCGCTGACTGTTCAAGCACAAATATATCTGTTCAAAAGATTCTGGTGTAGGCCAGATAACTAGAACTGTGGTTTTGCAGTTCCACGTTACAAATCTCTGTATTATCCTGCTTTTGGCATTTTTTCCATAAAAAATAACAGTAATAGTGTCTCCCTCACTGTTCAGACACAAATATATCGTTTAAAAGATTCTGGTGTAGGCCACATAACTATAACTTTGGTTTTGTAGTTCCACAGTTCAAATCTCTGTATTATCCAGCTTTTGGCCTTTTTTCCGTAAAAGAAAACAGTAATAATGTCTCCCTGACTGTTCAGACACAAATATATCTGTTTAAAAGATTCTGGTGTAGGCCACATCACTATAACTGTGGTTTTGCAGTTCCACGGTTCAAATCTCTGTATTATCCAGCTTTTGGCCATTTTTCCATAAAAAACAACAGTAATAGTGTCTCGCTGACGGTTCAGACACAAATATATCTGTTTAAAAGATTCTGGTGTAGGCCAGATAACTAGAACTGTGGTTTTGCAGTTCCACGGTTCAAATCTCAGTATTATCCTGCTTTTGGCATCTTTTCCTTAAAAAAAAACAGTAATAGTGTATCCCTGACTGTTCAGACACAAATATATTGTTTAAAAGATTCTGGTGTAGGCCAGATAACTATAACTGCGGTTTTGCAATTCCACAGTTCAAATCTCAGTATTAACCTGCTTTTGGCATCTTTTCCGTAAAAAAAAACAGTAATAGTGTATCTCTGACTGTTCAGACACAGATATATCTGTTTAATAGATTCTGGTGTAGGCCAGATAACTAGAACTGTGGTTTTGCAGTTCCATGGTTCAAATCTCTGTATTATCCTGCTTTTGGCATTTTTTCCGTAAAAAAAACAGTAATAGTGTCAACCTGACTGTTCAAACACAAATATATCTGTTTAAAAGATGCTGGTGTAGATAACTAGAACTGTGGTTATGCAGCTCCACGGTTTAAATCTCTGCATTATCCTGCTTTTGGCATTTTTTCCATAAAAAAAACAGTAGTAGTGTCTCCCTGACTGTTCAGACACAAATATATCTGTTTAAAAGATTCTGGTGTAGGCCACAAAACTATAACTGTCGTTTTGCAGTTCCACAGTTCAAATCTCTGTATTATCCAGCTTTTGTCCGTTTTTCCATAAAAAAACAGCAGTAATAGTGTCTCCCTGACTGTTCAGACACAAATATATCTGTTTAAAAGATTCTGTTGTAGGCCAGATAACTAGAACTGTGGTTTTGCAGTTCCACTGTTCAAATCTCTGTATTATCCTGCTTTTGGCATTTTTTCCGTAAAAAAAAACAGGAATAGTGTCTCCCCGACTGTTCAGACACAAATATATATGTTTAAAAGATTCTGGTGTAGGTCACATAACTATAAGTGTGGTTTTGCAGTTCCACGGTTCAAATCTCTGTATTATCCAGCTTTTGGCCGTTTTTCCGTAAAAAAAAACAGTAATAGTGTCTCGCTGACTGTTCAGACACAAATATATCTGTTTAAAAGATTCTGGTGTAGGCTAGATAACTAGAACTGTGGTTTTGCAGTTCCACGGTTCAAGTCTTTGTATTATCCTGCTTTTGGCATCTTTTCCGTAAAAAAAACAGTAATAGTGTATCCCTGACTGTTCAGACATAGATATATCTGTTTAAAAGATTCTGGTGTAGGCCAGATAACTAGAACTGTGGTTTTGCAGTTCCACGGTTCAAATCTCTGTATTATCCTGCTTTTGGCATCTTTTACGTAAAAAAAAACAGTAATAGTGTCTCCCTGACTGTTCAGACACAAATATATCTGTTTAAAAGATTCTGGTGTAGGCCAGATAACTAGAACTGTGGTTTTGCAGTTCCATGGTCCAAATCTCTGTATTATCCTGCTTTTGGCATTTTTTCCGTAAAAAAAACAGTAATAGTGTCTCCCTGACTGTTCAAACACAAATATATCTGTTTAAAAGATGCTGGTGTAGCCCAGATAACTAGAACTGTGGTTATGCAGTTCCACGGTTTAAATCTCTGTATTATCCTGCTTTTGGCATTTTTTCCATAAAAAAAAACAGTAATAGTGTCTCCCTGACTGTTCAGACACAAATATATCTGTTTAAAAGATTGTGGTGTAGGCCAGATAACTAGAACTGTGGTTTTGTAGTTCCACGGTTCAAATCTCTGTATTATCCAGCTTTTGTCATTTTTCCTTAAAAAAAAACAGTAATAGTGTCTCGCTGACTGTTCAGACACAAATATATCTGTTTAAAAGATTCTGGTGTAGGTCAGATAGCTAGAACTGGGGTTTTGCAGTTCCACTGTTCAAATCTCTGTATTATCCTGCTTTTGGCATTTTTTCCGTAAAAAAAAACAGGAATAGTGTCTCCCTGACTGTTCAGACACAAATATATCTGTTTAAAAGATTCTGGTGTAGGTCACATAACTATAACTGCGGTTTTGCAGTTCCAAGATTCAAATTTCTGTATTATCCTGCTTTTCGCCGTTTTTCAGTAAAAAAAAAACAGTAATAGTGTCTCCCTGACTGTTCAGACACAAATGTATCTGTTTAAAAGATTCTGGTGTAGGCCAGATAACTATAACTGTGGTTTTGCAGTTCCACGGTTCAAATCTCTGTATTATCCAGCTTTTGGCCATTTTTCCGTAAAAAAAAACAGTAATAGTGTCTCTGTTAGAACTCTCCTGTTAGGTTTTTTTTAGTTTGCTGGTCACATGACCATTTTTGCCAGGTTCACCGTTACATCGTAGGGATCTAGTTTAGTTCTATTGTAGGGACAGTTCTCCTGTTTTTCCTTAGTCCCTGTAGCAGATCATAACAGTAAGTCCAGCCCTAAAAGAAAAAAATAAAAATTTTCTCTAAGGAAAGACGTCCAGTTTCCATCATGGTCTCGGTTCAAGATTAGGCTCAACGCTTGCAGGGACTCTCTCTGGAGGTGGCCAAGCTCCAACAACACGTGAGTAGCTGTTCTGGAGCACATTTTGTGGAACCAAAGGTACGTCTGCCTGATTTATTTTTTGGCGAACAACAAGATTTTTTTTCTTTTAAAAATGCTTGTTTATTGTATTTTCGTTTGAGACCCGGATCCTCTGGTGATGAATCACAGCGCATAGGGTTCATAATGTCACTTTTGCGCAAAGATCCTCAGGGATGGGCCTTCTCTCTCCAACCTAGTGATCCGTGCTTTAGATCAGTGGATAGTTTTTTTTCTGCTTTGGGTTTGTTGTATGATGATCCTGATCGTGTCTCATCTGCTGAGTCTGAATTGAGACGTTTGAGGCAGGGATCAGGTAATGTGGAAAAATATTGTTCTCTCTTCCGTCGGTGGTCTGCCCAGGTGGGGTGGAACGATTCAGCTTTGAAAAGCTTGTTTCTTGCAGGGCTAGGTGAAAGGGTTAAGGATTTACTGATTGCTTATCCCACACCTGGAAACTTGCAGGAGGCAATGCAATTAGCTATACGGGTGGACAGGAGACTGCGTGCAAGGGTTAATGAGAGCAAATCCTCTGCTATGTCAGCTCCGAGTCTTGAGAGGGTCTGTGCTGACAATGGAGAGCCGATGGAGATTGGGGCGATGGCACCCCGCTCTCAGGAAAAAGATCGCAGGCTTTCTGAAGGCTTGTGCTTCTATTGCGGAAATTCTGGTCATTTTATTAAGAACTGTGTGCTTCGTATGAAGAAAGAAAAAAAAAATGGTCAGTTATGCCCGTATTGCCTGTTTAAATTCTAAGGGAGTATTCCTATCTGCCACTACTGCTGCTCAGGATGAATTAATTGAATTTCGGGTATTTGTGGATTGTGGTTCTACTCTGAATGTGATTGATGGGGGATTCTTGGAAAAACTTAGATTAGAACCTAAAACTTTGTCATCCCCTATTGCTGTGGTTTCTGTTGATGGCTCTCCCTTGAAGAGTGTTACTCATAAGGTCTGTGAATTTCCCCTCACTATTAATGGTATTCACCAAGAAAATTTGGATTTGGTGGTATTGGATAATTTGCCTTCTCCAGTAATATTGGGGTTACCCTGGTTAAAATTGCACAATCCTGTACTGGATTGGTCTACCAATGAAATTAAGTCCTGGAGCCCTAAGTGTTATGACAAGTGTTGTATCGGAAGTATTGCTGCTGTGGATAAAGGGGAATTGCCTGTACCTATTCAGGATTTTTGGAGAGTTTTTTCTGAGGAGGAGTCACAAATTTTGCCTCCCCATAGAGACTATGATTGTACCATTGAATTTGTCCCTGGAGCGACTTTTCCTAAAAGTCGTTTATTTAATCTTACTATTCCTGAGAGAAAGGCTTTGGAGGAATACATACAGACAAGCTTGGCTGCCAGTCACATTAGGCCTTCCAAGTCTCCTGTGGCTGTTGGATTTTTTTTTGTAAAAAAAAAAGATGGCGGTTTACGTCCTTGTCTGGACTTTCGTGAGATTAATAAAATTACTGTACGCAATCCTTACCCACTGCCATTGATTCCTGATTTATTTAACCAGTTAGTGGGGGCCAAGTGGTTCTCTAAAATTGATCTCCGGGGGGGCATACAATTTGTTGCGCATGAAGGAGGGTGATGAATGGAAGACTGCTTTTAACACTCCTGTGGGTCATTTTGAGAATCTGGCTATGCCATTTGGTCTTACCAATGCTCCAGCATTTTTTCAGAATCTTATTAATGACATCCTTAGACCTTTAATCGGCAAAAATGTGGTTGTGTATTTGGATGACATTCTGATTTATTCGCCTGATCTGGAGTCTCATTGGCGGAGCATACGTGAGGTATTACAGTTATTAATGGACAATTCGCTTTTTGCTAAGCTGGAGAAATGTGAGTTCGCTGTACAGAGAATTAGTTTTTTGGGCTACATTATCTCCTGTGAAGGTTTTGAGATGGACCCGGTTAAAGTTCAAGCTGTGCAGGAATGGCCTAGGCCTATTGGTTTGAAATCGATACAGAGGTTTTTGGGTTTCGCCAATTATTACAGAAAATTCATAAAAAAAATTTCTATTATTGTCAAACCGCTGACCGATCTCACCAGGAAAGGTGCTAATGCGGTTCAGTGGACTTCTGAGGCCATTGAAGCTTTTGTGTTTCTAAAGGAGAGGTTCACCTCTGCTCCCATCCTTATGCAGCCTGATGTGACTAAGCCGTTTTTGGTTGAGGTTGATGCTTCTTCGGTGGAGGTCGGTGCGGTGTTGTCTCAGGAATACAAGGATGGAGTACATCCCTGTGCCTTTTTTTCAAAAAAATTTTCTGAGACTGTACTTAATTACGATATTGGTAATCGGGAATTGCTGGCGATTAAACTCGCATTTGAACACTGGCGTCACCTCTTGGAAGGTGCTGAATTTCCCATTCAGGTTTTCACTGATCATAAAAATCTGATCTATCTTGATGCTGCCAAGCGCTTGAATGCCCGTCAGGCTAGGTGGGCACTTTTTTTCTTGCGGTTTAATTTTTCCGTTACTTACATCCCGGGTACCAAGAATGTTAAAGCGGATGCTTTGTCTCGCAGCTTTTCTCCGATGGTCGGTGTTGAGGAGGAAGAGGAGAGCATTTTACAAGAAGGTGTTGTGATTGCTGCTTTGGACTCCGTTTTGGAGGATGAGATTCTTAAAGCTCAGGAGAATGCCCCATCTAACACTCCCCATGGGAGGTTGTTTGTGCCTAGGACCTTTAGGAGAGATTTGTTTGTTGAGTGTCATGAGTCTCGGTTGGCAGGTCATCCAGGAATTTCTGAAACCAAGAGACTTGTGGGTCGCAGTTTTTGGTGGCCTGGATGGCAGAAGGAAGTCATTAAGTGGGTGCGCCAATGTACTGTGTGTGCTAGATCCAAGTCTTTGCATGCTCCTGCTGCAGGGTTGCTTTGCCCTCTGGAGGTTCCTAGTGCACCTTGGACACATCTGGCTATGGACTTTATTACTGACCTTCCCCCCTCTGAAGGTTTCACGGTCATCTGGGTGGTCGTGGACCGTTTTAGCAAGATGTGTCACTTGGTTCCCTTCATCAAACTGCCTTGCGCTAAGACACTCGCTAAGGCCTTTGTCAAGGAAATTGTCAGACTACATGGTGTTCCTACTGACATTGTTTCTGATAGGGGACCTCAGTTCGTGGCTCGTTTTTGGCATGCCTTTTGTGACAGGTTGGGAGTTCATTTGTCGTTTTCATCTGGATATCATCCTGAGTCTAATGGCCAGACAGAAAGGAAGAACCAGGATGTTGAGCAGTTCTTGCGTTGTTTTGTGGCAGACAATCAAGAGGGGTGGTCTGAGTTTCTGCCACTTGCTGAATTTGCTCTTAACAACCATACATCCTCTTCTGCTGGGTGTTCGCCTTTTTTTTGTTGTTCTGGGAGACATCCGTCTTTTGGGTCATTCTCCAAATTGGTTTCGGCTGTGCCTGAGGAGGAGAGTTTTTCCGGTGATTTGGAGAGAGTTTGGACGGATGTGCGTGGTAATCTTCAGGAGGCTAACAAAAAATCTAAGAGGTACTTTGATAGGAAACGGCAAGAGGTTTTGTTTGCTGTTGGTGACATGGTTTGGTTGTCCTCTAAGAATCTGCGATTGAGGATTCCTTCTAAAAAATTGGGTCCCAAGTTCGTAGGGCCCTTTAAGGTGCTTCAGATAGTTAACCAATCTGCTGTTAGGTTGGAGGTTCCTACGTCCTGGAAGATTAACCCGGTGTTTCATGTTTCTCTGTTGAAAAAAGCTGATGTGTCTGATGGTGACGCCTCTGCCACTGTTCCTCCGGTGGTGGAGGACGGGGAATAAGAAATTTCCCGCATCCTAAATTCTAGACGGTATAGAGGGAGTTTGCAGTATCTCGTCGCTTGGAAGGGTTTCGGACCTGAGGATAACTCATGGGTGAGGGCGGATGATGTTTCTGCTTCCAGACTTGTCAGAGCGTTTCACAGGAGGTTTCCTGGTAAGCCTGGGCCTAGGGGATCCGGAGGATCCTCTTAGAATATGGGGTACTGTTAGAACTCTCCTGTTAGTTTTTTTTTAGTTTGCTGGTCACATGACCATTTTTGCCTATTTAATCTGGCTCCGCCCTCCTGGTCTTGCTTGACTTCATTGTATTTACTACTCTTGAGCTAGCTTGGTGCTCTGTTGCCGTTCTCTGTCAGTTTTTCTAGGTCTTCTGACCTCTATGCTTTTTGTTGTGTGTTTGTCTTTGACTGCTACTATTTCTGCTAGGAGGTGTCCAACTTATCCCAGTCCCTAGTTCTTGCAGGGATCCCTCCCTCACATCTATAGGTCTTCGTTCAGACTAGCCGAGGACTTTAGCGGGTCTGATCGCAGGATCAGGTTCCCCGTTACATCGTAGGGATCTAGTTTAGTTCTATTGTAGGGACAGTTCTCCTGTCTTTCCTTAGTCCCTGTAGCAGATCATAACAGTCTCGCTGACTGTTCAGACACAAATATATCTGTTTAAAAGATTCCGGTGTAGGCCAGATAACTAGAACTGTGGTTTTGCAGTTCCACGGTTCAAATCTCTGTATTATCCTGCTTTTGGCATTTTTTCCGTGAAAAATAACAGTAATAGTGTCTCCCTGACTGTTCAGACACAAATATATCTGTTTAAAGGATTCTGGTGCAGGTCACATAACTATAACTGTGGTTTTGCAGTTCCACGGTTCAAATCTCTGTGTTATCCTGCTTTTGGCCGTTTTTCCGTAAAAAAAATCTGTAATAGTGTCTCCCTGACTTTTCAGACACAAATATATCTGTTTAAAAGATTCTGGTGTAGGTCACATAACTGTAACTGTGGTTTTGCAGTTCCACGGCTCAAATCTCTGTATTATCCAGCTTTTGGCCATTTTTCCCTAAAAAAAAAAACAGTAATAGTGTCTCGCTGACTGTTCAGACACAAATATATCTGTTTAAAAGATTCTGGTGTAGGCCAGATAACTAGAACTGTGGTTTTGCAGTTCCACGGTTCAAACCTCTGTATTATCCAGCTTTTGCCATTTTTTTCCGTAAAAAATAACAGTAATAGTGTCTCACTGACTGTTCAGACACAAATATATCATTTAAAAGATTCTGGTGTAGGCCACATAACTATAACTTTGGTTTTGCAGTTCCACGGTTCAAATCTCTGTATTATCCTGCTTTTGGCATTTTTTCCGTAAAAAAAACAGTAATAGTGTCTCCCTGAATGTTCAGACACAAATATATCTGTTTAAAAGATTCTGGTGTAGCCACATAACTATAACTGTGGTTTTGCAGTTCCACGGTTCAAATCTCTGTGTTATCCAGCTTTTTGCCTTTTTTCCGTAAAAAAAAACAGTAATAATGTCTGCCTGACTGTTCAGACACAAATATATCTGTTTAAAAGATTTTGGTGAAGGCCACATAACTATAACTGTGGTTTTGCAGTTCCACGGTTCAAATCTCTGTATTATCCAGCTTTTGGCCGTTTTTCCGTAAAAAACAACAGTAATAGTGTCTCCCTGACTGTTCAGACACAAATATATCTGTTTAAAAGATTCTGGTGTAGGCCAGATAACTAGAACTGTGGTTTTGCAGTTCCATGGTTCAAATCTCTGTATTATCCTGCTTTTGGCATTTTTTCCGTAAAAAAAAAAAAAAAATAGTGTCTCCCTGACTGTTCAGACACAAATATTTCTGTTTAAAAGATTCTGGTGTAGCCCAGATAACTAGAACTGTGGTTTCGCAGTTCCACGGTTTAAATCTCTGTATTATCCTGCTTTTGGCATTTTTTCCATAAAAAAAACAGTAATAGTGTCTCCCTGACTGTTCAGACACAAATATATCTGTTTAAAAGATTCTGGTGTAGGCCACATGAATATAACTGTCGTATTGCAGTTCGACGGTTCAAATTTCTGTATTATCTAGCTTTTGGCCGTTTTTCCGTAAAAAACAGCAGTAATAGTGTCTCCCTGACTGTTCAGACACAAATATATCTGTTTAAAAGATTCTGGTGTAGGCCAGATAACTAGAACTGTGGTTTAGTAGTTCCACGGTTCAAATCTCTGTACTATCCTGCTTTTGGCTGTTTTTCCATAAAAAAAACAGTAATAGTGTCTCCTGACTGTTCAGACACAAATATATCTGTTTAAAAGATTCTGGTGTAGGCCACATAACTATAACTGTGGTTTTGCAGTTCCACGGTTCAAATCTCTTTATTATCCAGCTTTTGGCCGTTTTTCCGTAAAAAACAGCAGTAATAGTGTCTCCCTGACTGTTCAGACACAAATATATCTGTTTAAAAGATTCTGGTGTAGGCCAGATAACTAGAACTGTGGTTTTGTAGTTCCATGGTTCAAATCTCTGTACTATCCTGCTTTTGGCACTTTTTCCGTAAAAAAAAACAGTAATAGTGTCTCCCTGACTGTTCAGACACAAATATATCTGTTTAAAATATTCTGGTGTAGCCCAGATAACTAGAACTTTGGTTTTGCAGTTCCACGGTATAAATCTCTGTATTATCCTGCTTTTGGCATTTTTTCCGTAAAAAAAACAGTAATAGTGTCTCCCTGACTGTTCAGACACAAATATATCTGTTTAAAAGATGCTGGTGTAGGCCAGATAACTAGAACTGTGGTTTTGCAGTTCCATGGTTCAAATCTCTGTATTATCCAGCTTTTGGCTGTTTTTCCGTAAAAAAAAACAGTAATAGTGTCTCCCTGACTGTTCAGACAGAAATATATCTGTTTAAAAGATTCTGGTGTAGACCAGATAACTATTACTGTAGTTTTGCAGTTCCACGGTTCAAATCTCTGCATTATCCAGCTTTTGGCATTTTTTCCGTAAAAAACAGCAGTAATAGTGTCTCCCTGACTGTTCAGACACAAATATATCTGTTTAAAAGATTCTGGTGTAGCCCAGATAACTAGAACTGTGGTTTTGCAGTTCCACGGTTAAAATCTCTGTATTATCCGGCTTTTGGCATTTTTTCCGTAAAAAAAACAGGAATAGTGTCTCCCTGACTGTGCAGACACAAATATATCTGTTTAAAAGATTCTGGTGAAGGCCACATAAGTATAACTGTGGTTTTGCAGTTCCACGGATCAAATCTCTGTGTTATCCAGCTTTCGGCCGTTTTTCCGTAAAAAAACAGTAATAGTGTCTCTCTGACTGATCAGACACAAATATATCTGTTTAAAAGATTCTGGTGTAGGCCAGATAACTAGAATTGTTGTTGTGCAGCTCCACGGTTCAAATCTCTGTATTATCCTGCTTTTAGCATTTTTTCTGTAAAAAAAAAACAGTAATAGTGTCTCCCTGACTGTTTAGACACAAATATATCCTTTTAAAAGATTCTGGTGTAGGCCACATAACTATAACTGTGGTTTTGCAGTTCCACGGTTCAAATCTCTGTATTATCCAGCTTTTGGCCGTTTTTCCGTAAACAAAACAGTAATAGTGTCTCTCTGACTGTTCAGACACAAATATATCTGTTTAAAAGATTCTGGTGTAGGCCACATAACTATAACTGTGGTTTTGCAGTTCCACGGTTCAAATCCCTGTGTTATCCGCCTTCTTGCCTTTTTTACATAAAAAATAAAAAAATGGAGTGTCTCGCTCAGTGTTCAGACACAAATATATCTGTTTAAAAGATTCTGGTGTGGGCCAGAGAAATAGAACTGTGGTTCTCCTCTTCCACGGTTCTAATCTACTTTTCATTACTCTTTTTCCATTGAAAGTTCTAGTGTAAGCTATTTTACTTCATTTACAATGGGCAAGGTTCGTGGCAAGGGACGTGGAACTGGACGTTCTGGTGATGGTGCGTGTAGAGGATGGGGCCGTGGCCAAGGTGAAAATGTGCCACAACCAACAGCCACATCTTCTCGCTCCCACTTCTTGACCAAATTACTAGGGAAGCACACTACAACACCAGTATTGCGAACTGATCAGTGTGAACAGGTTATTAATTGGATAGCAGATAATACTTCCAGCTACCTGGGCACCACCACCTCCGGTCTGTCTTCCACATGGTCAAGTTTTAGTAGCCGTGAGTAAGAGAACCCCCTGTTATGCATGCAAGGCAATCCCCTGTCCATACTGCATACAAAGATGCCCGCTCCTCTCAGTCTTCACTTGTTATGGCAGTTTCTCAAGAAACAGCATCAATGTCCACATCCACGTCCCACCGCAGCATTCAATTGTCCATATCCCAGAGCTTTGAACGAAAGCGCAAATTCGCAGACAACTCCCCACAGGCCACAGTCCTAAATTCGCACATTTCACGACTGCTTGCGTTGGAAATGCTGCCTTTTAGGCTGGTGGAGACGGAATCCTTCTGCAACCTTAAAGTGGTGGCCGTCCCTCGGTACTCGGTCCCCAGCCACTATTTTGCCTGGTGTGCCATCCCAGCACTACACAAGCACGTGTCCCAAAGCATCTGCCGTGCCCTCAATAACGCAGTTACTGTGAGAGTCCACCTGACAACGGACACGTGGACAAGTTCTTGTGGCCAGGGACGGTACATCTACCTGACGGCACACTGGGTAAACATAGTGGAAGCCGGGACCTAGTCGGACCTTGGGACGGAACACATCCTCCCCACACCAAGGATTGCAGGCCCTATGTCAGTCAGAGTGGCCCCTACAGCTCCTGCGCATCATCCTCCTCCTCCTCATGTTCAGCCTCCATCTCAGATATCACCACATCAGTTACAAGCTGGAAGCACTGCAGTACAGCCTCAGCCAAGCGGCAACAGGCTGTGCTGAAACTCATAAGCTTAGGTGATAAACCTCACACTGCTTGTGAGTTGTGGACAGCTGTGAAAGAGCAGGCAGATCTGTGGCTGAGACGCTGAACCTACATCCAGGCATGGTCGTGTGTGACAATGGCTGTAACCTGGTGGCGGCCCTGAGGCGAGGCGAGATCACACACGTACCATGCCTGGCTCATGTGCTTAACCTCGTGTTTCAGCGGTTTCTTAAATCGTACCCCGAGTTGCCAGATCTGCTCATCAAAGTACGCCGCCTGTCAGCTCATTTTTGCAAGTCGGCTACAGCTTACGCCGCCTTTGCGGTGTTGCAGCAGCGTTTGCAGCTTCCGGCACACCGACTGGTGTGTGATGTCCCCACACGGTGGAACTCTACCCTTCACATGTTGCAAAGGATTTGTGAGCAGAAGAGAGCAGTTGTGGAGTACCAGATGCAACAAGGCCGTCGATATTCAGGTCAGACTCCACACATAAGACCTCAGGTGTGGACCTGGATGTCTGACTTATGTACCATCCTGACAAAATTTGAGGAGTCCACCAAGATGGTGAGTGGCGATGACGCCATCATTAGCGTCAGCATCCCACTTGTCTGTCTTTTGCAATGCTCTCTGCAGAGAATTAAAGAGGAGGAATTGCAGCCAGAGTATGATGAGATGGATCAAGAACCCGTAATGGGCGATTACACACAGCCCAGCCTCATCTCATCCCAAGGTGCATTGGGGGACAATGAGGGAGAGGAGGAGGAAGAGGAAGAACAGGAGCTTGTATCATGCGCTGTAGACGGTAGGTCCTGTACATCTGTCAGTTCAGCGTGGGTGGCCTGAGGACAGGGGGGGAGGAGGAGGAGGAGGATAGCATGGTCAGTCGTCATCTTGGTGAGGATACAGGAGTCTTGCCCATTACCAGTCTGGCACGCATGGCTGACTTTATGTTGCGCTGCCTTAACCGTGACCCTCGCATTGTCAAAATGTTGGGTGACAGTCATTACGGGTTGGTGACACTTTTAGACCCCCGCTACAAGGAGAACTTTCACTCTCTTATTCCTGAGGTGGAGAGGTCTACAAAAATGGGGCAGTACCAGAAGGCCCTTGCTGCAGAACTGTTAAAAAACTTCCCATCTGAACACGCTAGCGGCAGAGGTCACAGTTCATTGACCAACTAAGGCGTACAGGCGAGAGAGGCGCACCTCCAATCCAGAAGAGGCAGGGGAACACTGTCAACATTCTGGGACAGTTCTCTGAGACCCGCCCAGCTTACAGGCCATGAGGCACGGGGTACTCTCACAATGAGTGGAAAGTTTCAAAAGATTGTGAGGGAGTACCTTGCCGACCGTACCAACGTCCTCCGTGATTCCTTTGTGCCTTTTAATTATTGGGTATCCAAGCTGGACACTTGGAATGAACTCGCTCTGTACGCCTTGGAGGTCCTGGCCTGCCCTGCCTCTAGCGTGTTATCGGAGCATGTTTTTAGTGCCGCTGGGGGAATGATAACTGATAAGCGCACTCGCCTGTCAACTGACAATGCTGACAAGCTGACCCTTATGAAAATGAACAAGGGCTGGATTGGGCCAGACTTCTCATCGCCACCAAATGACAGCAGAGTAACATAAAGTCAAATCCAGTGTGTTATTTCGGGAGGTGTATTCCCATGCACCACTACACACCCACACATGGGTATACGCTTCCTCATTTCGGCTGTATTTTGCTCTTCTCCTTATCCTCAGCCTCCACCACCACTATACCACCAGGGTGACCGTGGTCCGTGTTGCCAGCATTGCAAGTTCCTCCATCCTAATTTTTGGCAGCTTTTGCTTGGAAGGCATAGGCAAAGACTATGGGAGACCCACTCCCCAATAATGGGAATAATGTTTTTAATATGCTGTACTGCATGGCTCTTGTAAGGGGCATGAAAACCATCTTGTTAAGCTACTGCGACCTCCACCACTTTTTCCAGGGGCATTGATATTGTCTTTTTATTCCACTGCGAACTCCACCATTCTTCCAAGGGGCATGAAAACTGTCTTGTTAAGCTACTGCGACCTCCACCACTTTTCCCAGGGGCATTGATATTGTCTTTTTATTCCACTGAGACCTCCACCACTTTTCCCAGGGGCATTAAAACCGTCTTGTTAAGCTACTGCGACCTCCACCATTCTTCCAAGGGACATGAAAACCATCTTGTTAAGCTACTGCGACCTCCACGTCTCTTCCAAGGGGCATTAAATCCATCTTGTTAAGCTACTGCGATCTCCACCACTTTTCCCAGGGGTATTGATATTGTCTATTTATTCCACTGTGACCTCCACGTCTCTTCCAAGGGGCATTAAAACCATCTTGTTAAGCTACTGCGACTTCCACCACTTTTCCCAGGGGCATTAAAACCGTCTTGTTAAGCTACTGCGACCTCCACCACTTTTCCCAGGGGCATTGATAATGTCTTTTTATTCCACTGCGACCTCCACGTCTCTTCCAAGGGGCATTAAAGCCGTCTTGTTAAGCTACTGCGGCCTCCACCACTTTTTCAAGGGACATTGATATTGTCTTTTATTCCACTGCGAACTCCACCATTCTTCCAAGAGGCATTAAAACCACCTTGTTAAGCTACTGCAACCTCCACCACTTTTCCAAGGGGCATTAAAACTGTCTTGTTAAGCTACTGCAACCTCCACCACTTTTAAAAGGGGCATTAAAACCGTCTTGTTAAGCTACTGCGACCTCCACGTCCCTTCCAAGGGGCATTAAAACTGTCTTGTTAAGATACTGCGACCTCCACGTCTCTTCCAAGGGGCATTAAAACCATCTTGTTAAGCTACTGCGACTTCCACCACTTTTTCAAGGGGCATTGATATTGTTTTTTTTTCCACTGTGAACTCCACCATTCTTCCAAGGGGCATGAAAACCGTCTTGGTAAGCTACTGTGACCTCCACCACTTTTCCCAGGGGCATTGGTATTGTCTTTTTATTCCACTGCGACCTCCACCACTTTTCCCAGGGGCATTCTAACCGTCTTGTTAAGCTACTGTGACCTCCACCATTCTTCTAAGGGGCATTAAAACCGTCTTGTTAAGCTACTGCGACCTCCACATCTCTTCCAAGGGGCATTAAAACCATCTTGTTAAGCTACTGCAACCTCCACCACTTTCCCCAGGGGCATTAAAACCGTCTTGTTAAGCTACTGCGACCTCCACCACTTTTCCCAGGGGCATTAAAACCGTCTTGTTAAGCTACTGCGACCTCCACCACTTTTCCCAGGGGCATTGATAATGTCTTTTTATTCCACTGCGACCTCCACGTCTCTTCCAAGGGGCATTAAAGCCGTCTTGTTAAGCTACTGCGGCCTCCACCACTTTTTCAAGGGACATTGATATTGTCTTTTATTCCACTGCGAACTCCACCATTCTTCCAAGAGGCATTAAAACCACCTTGTTAAGCTACTGCAACCTCCACCACTTTTCCAAGGGGCATTAAAACTGTCTTGTTAAGCTACTGCAACCTCCACCACTTTTAAAAGGGGCATTAAAACCGTCTTGTTAAGCTACTGCGACCTCCACGTCCCTTCCAAGGGGCATTAAAACTGTCTTGTTAAGATACTGCGACCTCCACGTCTCTTCCAAGGGGCATTAAAACCATCTTGTTAAGCTACTGCGACTTCCACCACTTTTTCAAGGGGCATTGATATTGTTTTTTATTCCACTGTGAACTCCACCATTCTTCCAAGGGGCATGAAAACCGTCTTGGTAAGCTACTGTGACCTCCACCACTTTTCCCAGGGGCATTGGTATTGTCTTTTTATTCCACTGCGACCTCCACCACTTTTCCCAGGGGCATTCAAACCGTCTTGTTAAGCTACTGTGACCTCCACCATTCTTCTAAGGGGCATTAAAACCGTCTTGTTAAGCTACTGCGACCTCCACGTCTCTTCCAAGGGGCATTAAAACCATCTTGTTAAGCTACTGCGACCTCCACCACTTTCCCCAGGGGCATTAAAACCATCTTGTTAAGCTACTGCGACCTCCACCACTTTTTCAAGGGGCATTGATATTGCCTTTTAATTCCACATATCCTACAAGACATGTGTGGTTGACTGGCCTGATATTGATGTGAATGGTCCCTATTCCTCCTGCTCTTTCTCCATTGCCACCACCTCATCCATCATTCATCACCTGAAGCTTTGTTTTAACGGGAGTCATAGAACTGGGATAGTAGCAGGAAAACATCCAGCAATCCTCGGAGGAGATAGGATATGCGCCAAAATGCTGACCACCTCAGGCCTAGCCGCTACTACATACATGCGCTTGCATTCCAAGAAAACAAAGCAGATGTAAACTTGTATCATCATCATCATCATGCTCCTCACCTTGGCACTCTCAACTCCCCTGATGGAGATGCCAGGGCCCACTGGAGGAGTCTGGTTCTCTGGTGGGCTCGTCCAATGCTGCCCTAAAGCAGGCCGGTAAGAAAAGTGTGGTGGGAAGTTCCAAGGAGAAATAGGGGCGGCTGGAGACCGTGTATGGACACCCGGCCGCCCCCAGGTGGCTGGGAACCGTGTGTGGACACCCGGCCGGGGGCGGCTGGGGACCGAGCGTGGACACCCGGCCACCGGGCGGCTGGAGACTGAGTAAGGATACCAGGCCGCCGACGCAGCCATGACATGGTGGCCAGCGTCTGCCTCCACATGCCTAAAAGGCCCAATTTCAAGTGCAAGCAAGCTAGCAGTATGGGAATGGGTGGGTGGCAGGTTGCACACTTACGCTTGCATTCCAAGAAAACAAAGCAGATGCTAACTTCTATCATCATCATCATGCTCCTCACCTTGGCACTCTCAATTCCCCTGATGGAGAAGCCAGGGCCCACTGGAGGAGTCTGGTTCTCTGGTGGGCTCGTCCAATGCTGCCCTAAAGCAGGCCGGGCTAAGAAAAGTGTGGGGGGAAGTTCCAAGGAGAAATAGGGGCAGCTGGGGACCGTTTATGGACACCCGGTTGCCCCTAGGCGGCTGGGGACCATGTGTGGACAAAATTGGACACCTCCTAGCAGAAGTTGTAGCGGAGCAAAAAGACAAACAGACAAAAATACTTAGAGGTCCAAGGACCAAGCAAACTATAGAGATAGGTACAAAGCACCTGGCTAGATTAAGAGTCAAAGTAACACAGAAGTCCAGCAAAGCCAGAAGGGCGGAGCTGGAATAAATAGGCAGAAGGTCACGTGACCACAAAATAGAAAAAAACTAACAGGAGGGTTCTAACAGTACCCCCTCTTCTATGAGGATCCTCCAGATCCTCCAGGCCCAGGCCTATCAGGAAACCTCCTGTGAAACTCTCTGATAAGTCTAGGAGCAGAGACATCATCTGCCCTTACCCAGGAGTTATCCTCAGTACCGAAACCTTTCCAAGCGACGAGATACTGCAAACTCCCTCTATGCCTTCTGGAATTCAGGATACGAGACATTTCATATTCACCGTCTTCCACCACCGGAGGAACTGCGACAGTAGCATCCCTATCTGATACATCAGCCTTTTTCAACAAGGAAACATAAAACACTGGATTAATCTTCCAGGAGGAGGGAACCTCCAACCTAACAGCAGACTGGTTAACCACCTGAAGCACCTTAAATGGTCCCACAAACTTCGGACCCAATTTCTTAGAAGGAATCCTCAACCGCAGATTCTTTGAGGACAACCAAACCATGTCACCAACAGCAAACAAAACCTCTTGACGTTTCCTGTTAAAATACTTCTTAGACTTTTTGTTAGCCTCTTGAAGGTTACAACGTACATCAGTCCAAACTCTCTCCAAACCACCGGAAAAATTCTCCTCCTCCGGCGCAGCCAACACCAATTTGGAGAACGAACCAAACGACGGATGTCTCCCAGTACAACAAAAAAGAGGAGAACACCCAGCAGAAGAGGATGTATGGTTGTTAAGAGCAAATTCAGCAAGTGGCAGAAACTCAGACCACCCCTCTTGATTGTCTGCCACAAAACAACGCAAAAACTGCTCAACATCCTGGTTCTTTCTTTCTGTCTGTTCATTAGACTCAGGATGATACCCAGATGAAAATGACAAATGGACTCCCAACCTGTCACAAAAGGCACGCCAAAAATGAGCCACAAACTGAGGTCCCCTATCAGAAACAATGTCGGTGGGAACGCCATGGAGTCTGACAATTTCCTTGACAAAAGCCTTAGCGAGTGTCTTAGCGCAGGGTAGTTTAATGAAAGGAACCAAGTGACACATCTTGCTAAAACGGTCCACGACCACCCAGATGACATTGAAACCCTCGGACACAGGAAGGTCAGTAATAAAATCCATTGCAAGATGCGTCCAAGGTGCACTAGGAACCTCCAGAGGGCAAAGCAACCCCGCAGCAGGAGTATGTGAAGCCTTTGACCTGGCACACACAGTACATTGACGCACCCATTTATTGATTTCCTTCTGCCACCCAGGCCACCAAAAACTGCGACCTACCAGTCTCTTAGTCTCAGAAATTCCTGGATGACCTGCCAACCGAGACTCATGATACTCCACAAACAACTCTCTCCTAAAGGTTCTAGGTACAAACAACCTCCCATGGGGAGTGTTAGATGGGGCATCCTCCTGGGCTTTCAGAATCCCATCTTCCAAAACGGAGTCCAATGCTGCTATCGCAACTCCTTCCTGTAAAATGCTCTACTCCTCCTCGGTACCAACCATGGGAGAAAAACTGCGAGATAAAGCATCAGCTATAACATTCTTAGTACCCGGGATGTAAGTAACAGAAAAATTCAACGGCGAAAAAAACAGTGCCCACCTAGCCTGACGGGCATTCAAGCGCTTGGCAGCATCTAGATAGATCAGATTCTTATGATCAGTGAAAACCTGAATGGGAAATTTAGCACCTTCCAAGAAATGACGCCAATGTTCAAATGCGAGTTTGATAGCCAGCAATTCCCGATTACCAACATCGTAATTAAGTTCGGTTTCAGAAAATTTTTTCGAAAAAAAAGCACAGGGATGAACCCCATCCTTGTTCTCCTGAGACAAAACCGCACCGACCCCCACCGAAGAAGCATCAACCTCGACCAAAAAAGGCTTTGTCTCATCAGGCTGCATAAGGATGGGAGCAGAACTGAACCTCTCCTTGAGATACACAAAAGCTTCAACGGCCTCAGTAGTCCACTGGACCGTATTCGCACCTTTCCTGGTGAGATCGGTCAGCGGCTTAACAATTATAGAAAAATTCTTAATGAATTTTCTGTAATAATTGGCGAAACCCAAAAATCTCTGTATCGATTTTAAACCCATAGGTCTAGGCCATTCCTGTACAGCCTGAACCTTCACCGGGTCAATCTCGAAGCCCTCGCTGGAGATAATGTAGCCCAAAAAACTAATTCTTTGCACAGCGAACTCGCATTTCTCCAGCTTAGCAAAAAGTGAATTATCACTTAATAACTGCAATACCTCACGTACGCTCTGCCAATGAGACTCCAGATCTGGTGAATAAATCAAAATGTCATCCAAATACACCACCACATTCTTACCAATCAAAGGTCTCAGGATGTCATTAATAAGGTTCTGAAAAAACGCTGGTGCATTGGTAAGACCAAAAGGCATAACCAGATTCTCAAAATGACCCACTGGAGTGTTAAAAGCAGTCTTCCATTCATCACCCTCCTTCATTCGTAACAAATTGTATGCCCCCCGGAGATCAATTTTAGAGAACCACTTGGCCCCCACTAACTGGTTAAACAAGTCAGGAATTAACGGCAGTGGGTAGGAATTGCGTACTGTAATTTTATTAATTTCGCGAAAGTCCAGACATGGACGTAAACCGCCGTCTTTTTTTTTTTACAAAAAAAAATCCAACAGCCACAGGTGACTTAGAAGGTCTAATGTGACCAGCAGCCAAGCTCGTCTGTATGTATTCCTCCAAGGCTTTTCTTTCAGGGATAGTAAGATTAAATAAGCGACTCTAGGGAAGAGTAGCTCCAGGAACAAACTCAATGGTGCAATCATAGTCCCTATGAGGAAGTAGAATTTGCGACTCCTCCTCTGAAAAAACCTTCCAAAAATCCTGAATAGGTACAGGTAATTCCCCTCTTTCCACAGCAGCAATGCAATCGTTACAACATTTATCATAACACTTAGGACTCCAAGATTTAATCTCATTAGTAGACCAGTCCAGTAAAGGATTGTGCAGTTTTAACCAAGGCAAACCTAACACTACTGGAGAAGGTAAATTATTTAATACCACTAAATCCAACTTCTCTTGGTGAATACCATTATTAGCAAGGGGAAATTCAAAAACCTTTTGAGTAACACATTTCAAAGGAGTGTTATCAACAGCCACCACAGAAATAGGAGATGACAAAGGTTTAGGTTCCAATTTAAGTTTTTCCAAAAATCCCTTATCAATCACATTCAGTGTAGAACCACAATCCACAAAAACCTGAAATTCAATCAACTCCTCCTGCAATGAGGTAATCCCGGAAAGAAATACTCCCTTAGAGCTTAAACAAGCAATACGGGCGTAACTGACCTTTTTTTTTCTTTGTTTAACAGAAGCTCACAGTTCTTAACAAAATGGTCAGATTTACCACAGTAAAAACACAATCCCTTGGAAAACCTGCGGTCTTTTTTCTGAGAGCGGAGTGGCATCACCCATCTCCATCGGTTCTCCGTCGTCCGAGCAGACCCTCTGATGACTAGGAGCTGCCATAGCAGGAGTTTTCTCCTCATTAACCCTGGCACGCAGTCTCCTGTCCACCTGTATAGCTAATTGCATGGCTTCTTGCAAGTTTCCAGGTGCAGGGAAAGCAATCAGCAGATCCTTAACCCTACCACTTAGACCAGCAAGAAACAAACATTTTAATGCCAAATCGTTCCATCTCACTTCAGAAGACCACCTTCTGAAGTGTGTACAATAATTTTCAACATCACCTGACCCCTGCTTTAAACGTCTCAGTTGTGCCTCAGCAGAAGAGACTCGATCAGGATCATCATACAACAACCACATAGCAGAAAAAAAATCCTCCACTGAACTAAAACACGGATCATTAGGTTGGAGAGAAAAGGCCCATCCCTGTGGTTCCTTGCGCAAAAGTGACATGATAAACCCAATGCTCTGTGATTCATTCCCAGAGGACCTGGGTCTCAAACAAAAATATAATAAACAAGCATTTTTAAAGGAAAAAAAATCTTGTTGTTTACCATAAAAAAAGCAGGCAGTCTTACCTTTGGTACAACAAAATGAGCTCGGCCACCTCAAGAGACAATGCAACAAGCATGGATTTATATAGTGTGACTGAAAGAATGGTAAAAAATAAAAAATAAATATATACTTACCTTCTGATGGACCCCGGTGTCCTTGTCTCGGCTTGCCGGCAGCTCGCGGTAGACTAAAGGACCTGCCGACGTCGGCGGTCGCGGGACCCGTCACATGACTAAATGACATCACCGCAGGTCCTTTAGTCTACCACGAGCTGCCGGCAAGCCGAGACAAGGACACCGGGGGCCATCAGAAGGTAAGCATAATATTTATTTTTTATTTTATTCTTTTTTCTACAGATACTATGTTACCCGGGTCCGAAGGAGAGTTTCCTCTTCTCCAAACCCAGGTACCATCCGCACATTGAAACGCATGGAATACGCATGTACAGATTCAGTGATGCAGATGACATGCGTTCCAATGCAAGTCGATGGCGGCGAAAACGCCGCACTTCCACAAAATAATTGGTAGTGCTGCGGATTTTTCCGCAATGATAATCCGCAGCTGAAATTTCCGCAGCATGTGCACAGCACATGTGGATTATCATTCGGGAACATGGCAGACCTTCTAGCAAGCATTTTTTAAGCGTTTCTGCAGCTGAATTGCCGCTACGGAAATGCTTAAAAAACGCATAGTGGGCACGCAGCCTAAGTCTGTATTCCTTCCTGTCGGTATAAGACCTGAATCTGATGTTCCATTTTTTCAGGATTATTGTTGTTTGTGTATGGATTTTTTCAGTCCTTTCTAGATTTAATTAATAAAAGTTATTTTTTAGGGGTCTTATTTCCTCTGGTCGTTGCTGAATAATTAGGACCTGTTTCATATATTTGTTGCCTGGTTGTTTAATAGATTAAACTAGTATGGCTGTTTTTTTATCAGGCCCTCTTGATACAAATAAATGGATGGATGATGCACGAGAAGTTTTTTCTGAGGCTGAATCGGACAGTATTTCCTCAGCTACCCGTACCCTTAAAGCAGTGTTCATTGAGCTCCTTGGTGCATTTAAAGACAATATCAAGTCTTGGTGGGAGGTGCAGTCTCTTGATAATTATATCAAACAAAAAATAGTTCAGAGGGGCCTTGAGATACATATTTTACCAGCCCCTAGATGTAGGACTCCAAACCTATTGTCTAAGTGGGAAGAGGAGTCCACGGCATCCTCAGTTAGGTTTATGCAGATTCTGCTAGGCGAAGAGAAAGTTAACACTAAAAAGACTTCTATAAAGCTGAAAGAGCAAACTGAGGAGGCCTTGAAACATAAGACCAACCCTGACTTTTCTAATAAGGAAGAGAATTTAAAGACAGTGGTTGAGCGGTTCCAATTAAATATTAAACACAGGAAACACAAGAAGTTTCTAAGAGACTGTGCAGATTTCCGTGAGAAGCGTGCCTACCCAGGCCTAGTTGAGGGGACTAGTTTCCCTGTAGACATCTCTTCCTCACACCTCGAATCCTCAGACACTGAAGGAGGGTTAAAGTATTCCGGTGTCAAAATAAACCAGAGGGGGAGAGGACGAGGGAGGAGGGGTAGTCAAAGGAGATGGCAAGGACAAGGTTTGGAACAAAGGTTGGGCAACTCTGCATCCTCATCTGCTCAATCATCTTCTTCTTTTTTAGAGACGAGAGGGCTACTTCCCTACAAAGTGAGGGAGAGCACTGGGCCTCAAAGATACAGATAGTGGGGAAGATGCCTACAGATCCCTTGGAGGGAATTGACTACCAATAGTTAATCTATCCTCCCATGTTTTGTCTGATTGTGAGAGGTCTGTCCTCTTGAGAGGCCTCACATTTGTTCCAACAACAAGGTTTGATCCTTTTTCTTGGATAAAGGATATCAATCTCTTTACCAGGAAATTAAAATGGAGAAAGTTCTTTCTAAACAATGACAGATTGAAATGCCAACAATTGGGCATACCTTTGGAAGATCTCCCAGATGTGATTACATTATCTGAACTATCGGAAGAGGGGCAGAAGGGGGTTGGATTGGGACCTTTCTCTGATCTTAAACCTAAGAGTAGTAGAATGCCTCCAGGTAGTGAAATAGGGGGCATTGATATATTTTTAAAATTAGTCTCGGATGAAATCAGTAAGATCAACCCTAGGTATGAACCAGCATGTCCAAACCTGTCTTTGAGAGAGAAAAAAGCCTTGGAATCGTTGAGTGCTGACAGTGAAATTGTGTTGAAGCCCTCAGATAAGGGTGGCAACACTGTCATTTTGGATAGCACTCAATATATTGAAATGTGTCAAGGACTTTTATCGGATGCATCGACATATGAAATTCTGCATAATGACCCCACAAAGGAATATACTGTGGGACTATCTAAGATCTTGTCTTGTGCACTGTCAATGAACCTGCTTTCAAAAAATGAGTACAACTTCCTTCTTCCAAAATGGCCTGTGACAACAAGGTTCTATGCACTCCCCAAGATACATAAGGGCATCAGTCCCCTAAAGGGACAGCCTATTGTTGCAGGGATTGATGCCCTATGTCAAAACTCTAGCGCATATTTGGACAAGATTTTGAGACCACTTGCCTGGCCCTTCCATCGTATTTGAGGGACACGATGGACCTCTTAAATAAGTTGGAGGGTGTGTCCATTGACTTTAATACTATCTTGGCCTCAATCGACGTTGAGGCCCTGTACAGCAGAATCAGACATGAGGCGGGCCTGGCGGCCATTGAATATTATTTGAGGAGCAGAGGGACTCATTTGGGGCCACACAATAAGTTCCTTTTGGAATTATTAGATTTTGTCCTGCGACATAATTTTTTTTCTGTTTAGCGGGAGGTACTACCACCAATTCAGGGGCACAGAGATGGGGAGCCCTTGTGCTCCCACTTACGCTAATTTGCTCCTGGGTTGGTGGGAAGATACCATTGTGTTCAGGGATGAGGATGTCGTCTGGGCCCCAAGAATACTTTTCTGGGGTAGATATATCGACGACATCCTCGTCCTGGGAGCAGGAGACAAAGCATCCTTTCGGTCTTTTGTGGCCTACCTGAATACCAACACTATTGATTTATCTTTCACATGTGAGGTAAGAGTGGAGGAGATCTCTTTTCTCGATGTGCAAATCTCGAGAAATAGAGATGGCTCTTTGAAAACTTCACTGTACCGCAAACCATCTGCAACTAATAGTCTTCTTGAGTGGGGGAGTTTATATCCTCCCCCTTTAAAGAGGGGTATCCCTAAGGGACAGTTCCTCCGGGTTCGGAGGAACTGTTCCTTGTGGAATGATTTCCAGTCTGAATCACACAATCTGGCTAATAGGTTCTGTGTGAGGGGATACGCTGAAGGGGTAATAGAGAAGGCGTATCAGCAAGAAAGGACAGTAGATAGATCATCCCTCCTTACCCCAAAGGATAGACCTGACTCAGAGCCCATCACATGGTTGATAGGCACTTACGATGATCAGTCAAGAAGAGTCAGGGAAATCCTTAAAAGACACTGGGATATCCTACAGGCAGATTCAGATGTAGGGGGCCTGATTTCAAAGACACCTTCAGTCACTTATAGGAAGGGGATGTCTGTGAAGGACACTGTTGTGCATAGCCATTTTGCTCCCCAGAAGAAGGAGGGTACATGGCTACATGTAACATCCCTGGCGGCGTGCTGGCATGGCTTTTCCACCTCCCACCATGCAAGACCGCCATCTTACCTATCAGTCCAGGCTGCACACTTTGCTCCTGTACCTGCTGTGTGCATGTCTCTTGTCTGATTGCTTAGGGCGGCGGCGCAGTTACTGCCTATTTCTTATAGTTACTGTGTGCACAGTCCTAATGCATCCCCAGCCTATTGCTGTGAGTCACTGGATACTTAAACCCCCTCCAACAAGTAGGAGGTGCCTGAGCAACACTTTCTTTCAGTGTGTTCTGTGCAACTGAGTTGCCAGGCCCAGTCCTGTATCTTGTCTGTTTCCGCCGCCCTGGGGGCTGTATACCCAGGCCTGTTACCTGTATCTGTGACTTCTAGTCTGTTCCGCTACCCTGGGGGCTGTATACCCAGGCCCGTTACCTGTATCTGTGACTTCTAGTCTGTTTCCGCCACCCTGGGGGCTGAGTTCCCAGGCTCGTTCCTGTATCTTGTTCCTGGTTCAGTTCCTGTCTGAACAGTGTCCTAGCCCATTACTTGTTTGTCTCTATGTCCGTATCTTCCCTTTTCCTGCAGTGTCGGAACCTGCACCTAACTCCAACTCATTGTCTCTGTACTTCTGTTTGTGAGTTTAGTGTCCACTCGCTACTTCATTGTAAGTACCTTGTGTGTATTTGCTCTGCTCTGCTTGTCTACCGCACTTGCGGGTTTTGCTCTGCTCTGTTTGTCTACCGCACCTGCAGGTTTTGCTCTGCTCTGCTTGTCTACCGCACCTGCGGGTTTTGCTCTGCTCTGCTTGTCTACCGCACCTGCGGGTTTTGCTCTGCTCTGCTTGTCTACCGCACCTGCGGGTTTTGCTTTGCTCTGATTGTCTACCGCACCTGCGGGTTTTGCTCTGCTCTGCTTGTCTACTGCATCTGCGGGTTTTGCTCTGCTCTGCTTGTCTACCGCACCTGCGGGTTTTGCTTTGCTCTGATTGTCTACCGCACCTGCGGGTTTTGCTCTGCTCTGCTTGTCTACCGCACCTGCGGGTTTTGCTTTGCTCTGCTTGTCTACCGCACCTGCGGGTTTTGCTTTGCTCTGCTTGTCTACCGCACCTGCGGGTTTTGCTCTGCTCTGCTTGTCTACTGCACCTGCGGGTTTTGCTCTGCTCTGATTGTCTACCGCACCTGCGGGTTTTGCTCTGCTCTGCTTGTCTACCGCACCTGCGGGTTTTGCTCTGCCCTGCTTGTCTACCGCACCTGCTGGTTTTGCTCAGCTCTGCTTGTCTACTGCACCTGCGGGTTTTGCTCTGCTATGCTTGTCTACCAAACCTGCGGGTTTTGCTCTGCTCTGCTTGTCTACCAAACCTGCGGGTTTTGCTCTGCTCTGATTGTCTACCGCACCTGCGGGTTTTGCTCTGCTCTGCTTGTCTACCGCACCTGCGGATTTTGCTCTGCCCTGCTTGTCTACCGCACCTGCTGGTTTTGCTCAGCTCTGCTTGTCTACTGCACCTGCGGGTTTTGCTCTGCTCTGCTTGTCTACCGCACCTGCGGGTTTTGCTCTGCTCTGCTTGTCTACCAAACCTGCGGGTTTTGCTCTGCCCTGCTTGTCTACCGCACCTGCTGGTTTTGCTCAGCTCTGCTTGTCTACTGCACCTGCGGGTTTTGCTCTGCTATGCTTGTCTACCAAACCTGCGGGTTTTGCTCTGCTCTGCTTGTCTACCAAACCTGCGGGTTTTGCTCTGCTCTGATTGTCTACCGCACCTGCGGGTTTTGCTCTGCTCTGCTTGTCTACCGCACCTGCGGATTTTGCTCTGCCCTGCTTGTCTACCGCACCTGCTGGTTTTGCTCAGCTCTGCTTGTCTACTGCACCTGCGGGTTTTGCTCTGCTCTGCTTGTCTACCGCACCTGCGGGTTTTGCTCTGCTCTGCTTGTCTACTGCACCTGCGGGTTTTGCTCTGCTCTGCTTGTCTACCGCACCTGCGGGTTTTGCTCTGCTCTGCTTGTCTACCACACCTGCGGGTTTTGCTCTGCTCTGCTTGTCTACCGCACCTGCGGGGTTTGCTCTGCTCTGTTTGTCTATCGCACCTGCAAGTTTTGCTCTGCTCTGCTTGTCTACTGCACCTGTGGGTTTTGCTCTGCTCTGCTTGTCTACCGCACCTGTGGGTTTTGCTCTGCTCTGCTTGTCTTCCGCACCTGCGGGTTTTGCTCTGCTCTGCTTGTCTACTGCACCTGCGGGTTTTGCTCTGCTCTGATTGTCTACCGCACCTGCGGGTTTTGCTCTGCTCCGCTTGTCTACCGCACCTGCGGGTTTTGCTCTGCCCTGCTTGTCTACCGCACCTGCTGGTTTTGCTCAGCTCTGCTTGTCTACTGCACTTGCGGGTTTTGCTCTGCTCTGCTTGTCTACCGCACCTGCGGATTTTGCTCTGCTTGTCTACCAAACCTGCGGGTTTTGCTCTGCTCTGCTTGTCTACCGCACCTGCGGGTTTTGCTCTGCTCTGCTTGTCTACTGCACCTGCGGGTTTTGCTCTGCACTGCTTGTCTACCGCACCTGTGGGTTTTGCTCTGCTCTGCTTGTCTTCCGCACCTGTGGGTTTTGATCTGCTCTGCTTGTCTACCGCACCTGCAGGTTTTGCTCTGCTCTGCTTGTCTACCTCACCTGCGGGTTTTGCTCTGCTCTGATTGTCTACCGCACCTGCGGGTTTTGCTCTGCTCTGCTTGTCTACCGCACCTGTGGGTTTTGCTCTGCTCTGCTTGTCTTCCGCACCTGAGGGTTTTGATCTGCTCTGCTTGTCTACCGCACCTGCGGGTTTTGCTCTGCTCTGCTTGTCTACCTCACCTGTGGGTTTTGCTCTGCTCTGCTTGTCTACTGCACCTGCGGGGTTTGCTCTGCTCTGTTTGTCTATCGCACCTGCAAGTTTTGCTCTGCTCTGCTTGTCTTCCGCACCTGCGGGTTTTGATCTGCTCTGCTTGTCTTCCGCACCTGTGGGTTTTGCTCTGCTCTGCTTGTCTATCGCACCTGCAAGTTTTGCTCTGCTCTGCTTGTCTACCGCACCAGCGGGTTTTGCTCTTCTCTGCTTGTCTACCGCACCAGCGGGTTTTGCTCTGCTCTGCTTGTCTACCGCACCTGCGGGTTTTGCTCTGCTCTGCTTGTCTACCGCACCTGCGGGTTTTGCTCTTCTCTGCTTGTCTACCGCACCTGCGGGTTTTGCTCTGCTCTGCTTGTCTACTGCACCTGCGGGTTTTGCTCTGCTCTGCTTGTCTACCGCACCTGCGGGTTTTGCTCTGCTCTGCTTGTCTACCGCACCTGTGGGTTTTGCTCTGCCCTGCTTGTCTACTGCACCTGCGGGTTTTGCTCTGCTCTGCTTGTCTACCGCACCTGCGGGTTTTGCTCTGCTCTGCTTGTCTACCGCACCTGTGGGTTTTGCTCTGCCCTGCTTGTCTACTGCACCTGCGGGTTTTGCTCAGCTCTGCTTGTTTACTGAACCTGCGGGTTTTGCTCTGCTCTGCTTGTTTACCGCACCTGCGGGTTTTGCTCTGCTCTGCTTGTCTACCGCATCTGCGGGTTTTGCTCTGCTCTGCTTGTCTACTGAACCTGCGGGTTTTGCTCTGCTCTGCTTGTTTACCGCACCTGCGGGTTTTGCTCTGCTCTGCTTGTCTACCGCACCTGCGGGTTTTGCTCTGCTCTGCTTGTCTACTGCACCTGCGGGTTTTGCTCTGCTCTGCTTGTCTACCGCACCTGCGTCTCTGTTCCTGTATCCCAGTCTGTACTGGTCCCTATCCTGCCTGCGTTCCTACCTGCCAGTATCCACCTGTCTACATACCAGCCGTGCCTGCCAGTTCCCACCTGTCTGCATACCAGCCGTGTCTGCCAGTACCCACCTGTCTGCATACCAGCCGTGCCTGCCAGTACCCACCTGTCTGTATGCCAGCCTAACCTGCCTGTTACTGCATTCCCAGGTGTGGGTCAACAGCTGTGACCGGGGTCTGATCTGGAGTAGCACCTGGTCCCTCTGCTCGGTTCCTCCCTGGTTCACGGAGTCAACTGAACCGCTATGCCACCTTGGTCGGACCGAGATGATACTTAGTCACGTCCCTCCAGGCACTCCTCAGTTCAAGGTCCAGTGGGATCACTAACTACGCTCACACCAGTTAGTCCGGGCGTGAGCGTAACACTACAGAACAGGTCCAAGGGTACATTCAGGTGTGGCCACTGTTCTTTTTGTAAATTCATCACACCGTCAAAAAGTTTTGCGAGTACAGTGACTAAACAGGTGTATGATATGAGAGATTTTGCCAACTGTAGGACATCGGGGGTGGTGTATCTCTGCACGTGCACGTGTCCGATGGACTATATTGGGAAAACAAAACGTGAATTACATGTTCGGATTGGCAAACACTTTGGAGATGTAAGACATAGCAGAGATACACCACTCGCCAGACATGTAATCTCTAAACATGGGGGTGATGTTGGATGCTCTTCATTTAGGGTCCTCGAGGTTGTGGAACAATCCATCAGAAAGGGAGATTGGAATAAGAAAATACTCCAACGGGAAGCCTGTTGGATCTTCTGAATGGAATCGATGGCCCCGGGCGGGCCTGAATGAGCAGCTGAGTTTTTCGAGCTTCATCTGATGTAAGAGTGTGTTATTGAGGGCTAAATAGAACGAACCTTAATGTGATATGGCCGTTGGCCATCACTTATATGTACCTATTAGGGTTACCTTTACGTTTATATTTTGGGACTATTCTACATATACTTACTCTAACAACCTTGAATTTTTTGAAGGGCAAATGAGAGGATAAATGTGGACAACACTTATATTTTATGTAGGGAAATATCTGCACCCCCTTTTTTTATTTTTTGATATGTTGATTTCTCTATTTCCCCTCTGATTTCTTTTGAGGAGAAATGTGAATACACCATTTGGGATGACTCGGGAATTGTGCCACCGGTTTCACCTCCAAAGCACGTTTTTTTAGGACAATATATTGTAAACTCAAGGTGGTTATTGGCGTCTTCTCTGTCATTTTGGCAGGTACCGCCTGGTCTGTTTTCCATCTGTGCGCTCCGGTAACTCTAGATACGTTCCAGTGATCTCACTTCCGGTTTGCGTCATCAGTGAGTCGTCATGTCCGTCGGCGTGCATTCCACATGCGCATTGTGCGTTCCACAGACCTGTATCCGGCTGCAAACATGTGCGCAATGGGAGTCACAACAGGGGTATGTTAATTAAACTTTGATGGGGATTTCTTATTTATATATGAGATGTGGATGTTTCTCTCCATGTACGCAGCATTGACTGGTTGTCTGAGGAGAGAGATTGATGTCCTCCTCAGTTCCCCTGATGAACCCTGGTGGAAACCAGGGGGAAACGTGTGTACGCAGCATTGACTGGTTGTCTGAGGAGAGAGATTGATGTCCTCCTCAGGTCCCCTGATGAACCCTGGTGGAAACCAGGGGGAAACGCATTGGGACTAAGGGACTACTAATGATAAGTGCCATTTTTCATTTGGGACTATCTATATGGGACTATTAAGTCATAAGTGCCATTCTATATCTGTATGAATTGTCAGCTTGTTTGTTAAAATTGTGGGTGAAGACCTAGAGAAAATTGTGTTAAACAGCCCTCTATATATAATCTTTTGCTCTAATGAATTTCTGATCTAACATTATGCTATATATGCGATACCTATCTGTGTGGAACCCACACTGGAGATTTATAATTTATTGTTTAAGAGAGATTGATCAAGATAGCTGTGTACTGGATCATTATAATGGATCAGGATACTAGCTGCTAAAGTACATCTATCTATGATTTGGTTTATCTAAGCAACACTAGGATTGATCATCTTTTCTAGTCTCCAGGTGCTGGTGTATGTCCCATTGAACAGATTTGGTCATATTTATTATTATATACCGGCTTCTAAACCTATACGTTCACTTATTTTTCTACCTTTTTCTCACCATTGTGGTTTTTTAATGTTTTGAAAAGGGTCCTTGTAGGGACATAAGGGACACCGATGTGGAGGTGCCAACCTCCGCTGCCAGGAAGGGAGAGGAATTAGGGACAAAATAGGGACAGTATTAGTCTGTATTCCTTCCTGTCGGTATAAGACCTGAATCCCATGTTCCATTTTTTGAGGATTATTAGGTCTGGTCCTCTTGGCAATATTCAGAAATACTTATACCAATAATTCCAGAACTCCAATCAAGAAGACATGAAGAACCACTTACATAAAGCAAATACTTATCACTTTCAAGTGATTCTAAGATTCTGATTGAATAAAAACTGTTGATGAAATTCAAGATTTGGACCTTTCCTTGAAATATCTTTTATAATACTTTTCCCAATAACTAGGGTGATACCAGTAAAGCTAGGGCAATAGTGGTGGTAGACGAGACAGTCTTATAATTGGATCTATTGACTTATTTACAGCCTTCCAAAAATATGAAATAAATACAAATTAGTACATAAATATATTAATAATTAAAGGAAGTCTGTCACCCCCAAAATACAAATTCAGCTACTTAAACATTTATATAGGGGACTTAGCTCCTATAAAAATCTTGTCAGTAACAAACATTTTAGTGATGTAGTTGCAAATATAGGCGCTTCCGTGCACCCTTGGCATGACCAATGTCTTGGTGCACCGTTAAGCCCTCCAATTTGCATGTTTGATTGATAGCACTTTTTCACAGAGAACCCGGTCTAAGCACATATCCCTGTTCCTGGACATGCACACTGGCAATGGAGGAGCCCAGCAATGCACACTCAGTGTGGGTTCGGGCACGTTCTAATCTCTGGCTGCTGCTAATCTATCTGCGGTACAGTAGTGAGTTTGCGGCTTCATAGAAGAGCTGGAGATCAGAGTGGGCCCACACCCGCACTGCATTTGCTTTGAGAAAGGGAGCGCTGTCAATCAACCTCAAGAACAGTGCTTGATATGCAAACTGGAGGGTGTAACGGTGCACTGAGACATTGGCCATGTCAAGGGTGCACCGTTACACCCTACATTTACGTATGGTCTGAAAGGGACATTTTTAGCAACTACATCACTAAAATGTATGTAACTGGTATAATTTTTTAAAAGGGTAAGTCCCCTATATATAAATATTTTAGTACCTAAATTTGTATTTTGGGGTGAAAGACTCCCCTTAAGATTAAAGGTAATTCTAGCAAGCCATCTCCACTCTGAACCAAAAGAAGGTTGTTGAATTTCTTTATTTAGCACACTTGAACTGAAACATTTTGCAGCATGGCTTCAAGCTGTAGAACTATGTGGGCACAACACCTGAACCTATACGAAGCAAACATGCAAATATGCTCGATTGACTCAACTGTTTTTGTAGAGAAGATGCTCAATATGTACCAACCCAGAAAGCCAGGCTCCTTACCCTGGAAGAGTGGTAACAGGTAGTAAAACAAAAGAAAGAAGAAGCCAGAGAAGAAGAGAACCTTGGCATTGCACCACAGAACCTTCAGCATTATGGTATACAGCAACCTGCAAAGAAACAGCTGTTACAAAGCATAGAAGATTATCATAATATGTGAATGAAGCTACAGCAGTAGAACTCACTTTAGCCACAAAAAGCCCCAGTATTTCTGTTGTTCTGACTTTAACAGCTGCTTCTCATCCTGAAAATACAAAATGTACGGGTTGTTAGATATTAAGATGGAATTCACAGATTAAACTATGTTCAGGTTTGTTGGTTAGTCTTCTTAGACAATATCAGCTACAATATTGTATAAAATTCTTGGGTTACCGGTACAGAAATCATAAAGTGACTAGAACTTATACAGTTATCTTGAATGTGGCCAAGTGTGGCTGCTATTTAATCCACACACTTACCAGATCCCACAATATTTTAATCACTACAAATTGATATTCAAAAACCAGATTTTTGAATATCAATTTGTCAACTAAAATGATCACATTCATCTTCGGCTCTGAGCAAACCTAGGATGAAATCAGAGCCTAATGAGCTAAAATGTGATATGGCAACTGGAGTAAAGATGTCAAGCACTGGCGGACACAGACAGAAAATGGTCCCTGTGCAAGAACAATATATGGGCCCTTTGCAGCCCAAGAGCTCCTAAAAATGCAAAATTGCACCTGCCTTGGAGGTAGAAATGGGCCCCCTTACCTATTGGGCCCCTGTGCGACCGCACAGGTTGCACCAATGATATGTCCGCCCCTGATGTCATGTAAAGATGAGCGGATAGATATTCAGTTGAACTTCTTCAAATTTGCAGGTTCCAGTGAATCTGACCACTTAGTGATTCGAATCTCAGCGATCGCATAAAAAAATGTCTGGTGTCATTTCACACACTGCTGAAGATTGCAGCAGCCAAAGCTAATGATGTAATGCATGTCCATGGCCTTGCAGCTATCACATCTCAAGGTCTAGCACAGCCAATCAGGGGGGACTATCACAGCCAGTTTAAAAGTTGAAAGCCGGCCAAGCAGCGCCATTTTAAGATTTCACAGCCTGGGGATAGAAGGTAAAAGCTCACAACTCATTTCACATAGGAATAGACAAAGACTAAATCTGATTGTGAAGAAGCATGTTGAAAATTGGAGTGGTAGTCTCAGACTAATAATCTGAAGATTCAAATAATAAATTTGCCGTGAATCAAATTATTTGGGAAAATTCAGAGCTGGTGAATTCGAATTTCAAAAGATTCACCCATCTCTAAAGACAGTATTATACAGAGGTCAGCATTTAGAGAACTGATTGATCTGCAGCAGTGAAAACAGTTTTTAATCAAAACTGCAGCAAGCCGCCCAGTAAGTTATACATTTCTGGAAGAAGGGTCTCTACTAGTGATGAGCGAGCATGTTCTGTTAACCCTTTTGGCAAGCATGCTCGGGTGCTCGCCGGGTATTTGCGGCGTGCTCGAATGTTATGTTTTAGTCACTCCGTGTGCATGATTTGCAACAGTTTGACACTAGTCTCTACTAGTGATGAGCAAGCATGCTCGTTACTCGAGATTTACGAGCATGCTCGGGTGATTTCCGAGTATCTTCCGCGTGCTCGAATGTTATGTCTTAGTCACTCCATGTGCATGATTTGCAACTGATTGACGGCTTTCATACATGTGAGGAATGCCTGTTTGTTAGGCATTCCTCACAGGTATTAAAGCTGTCAAACAGTCGCAAATCATGCACACGGAGTGACTAAAACATAACATTCAAGCACGCCGAAGATACTCGGCGAGCATGCTCGGGTGCTCGACGAGTATCTTCGGGTTAAGAGAACATGCTCGCTCATCAGTAGTCTCTACCCCTTCATCATTCTGTTCTCTGCAAAAAAGATTCTGGAACCATAAAGCTTTGTGAGTATTCTTTGTGTGTCGGCATTTCTTCAATTATTCCTGACAATACTCTGTCACTGTATCCTACATTAAATTTAAAGGGGTGTACTACCATCCAACACAACCAGTCCCCTGAATAGAGCCATCACTAGGAGTTTAGGAGCCAGATGCACACTATTACTCATTTAATTCAATTAAAAACTATGCGGTGAGCACATAACAATGCAATATTTTACAAGAAAGTCTACGCAGGGGTGATGGTGCTCCATATTAGAAGAAAGCAACGCTATTAATATTGTCAAGATGGGGGAGAGTACAGTTGAAATATATTGCTTCATGTTAAATAATTCCTTCCCTTTTTTTCTTCCTGCCAAAATAATTTTTGCAAAAGTAATCTACGAATACCAGTGTATGTCTATGGTGGCATATAGCGGCCTTCCATTAGAGTTGTATGTTAGAGAATGTTTCCTACCAATAACTCCCATTAAAGCAAAAATCAAAGTCTGAACAGAATTTAAATTGTAGATGCAATTTTAAATAGAGTACAGAGTGCAATGATTACATTCATGCTAATTAGATCCCCTGGGGACTTTGGAATAGTGAACAGGATATTTGTGTTTTCCACATTATTCAAGAGTCATCATAACAAGATGTAAAGGTCATCTAGTAGGACATAACTTTTGCATTCCTGAAAGGGTATACTTGAATTCTACTCACCAGCTTGGCCTGGACTATCTCATACATAAGAGTGCCATCATCCGGGTATTGTTCAGACTTTCTAGAAGATTCATCCATTGTATTTCTCCTAAGACAAATCAATCACATACCTTACAACACACCTTAGGGTCCATTTACACAGCTGGATGAGCAGCATTAAATGACAACTGACCGGCAATATGTTTACTGATCAGCATTTGTTCAATAGTCTGTTTAAGCAGGCCAAACCCAACTAAGATATGCACTGAACAATCTGTAATAGTTGGCTCAGGGCACATAGATTGTCCTTGTTCTCTGTAGTGAAGGTCCAGTTTACACAACACTATGTGCTGCCGAGAACAATGATGTTTTATGCAGAACAAAAGATAATTTTAGCCGAGAAAACAGCATTTTGCCCGTTTGTCGGTTGATTGTCAGCCTGTTCACACTGCATGATTATCATTAAAGAAGCATTCCTATGAAAGCTCATTCACGATAATCGGGCATTGTAAGTATTTCGACGGGTTTGGACTAAACTCTAATGTATATGGAGGCACCAGTCAACTGATTGTCGGGGCAGATATTGATCTGGCATGTCTAATTTTGATCTACTTATCGTATTGTCTCTCGGAGATAAGCTGCCGGCAGAGATGTCTGTTGGAGGCCTTCTCGTACATAGTACTCCTGTGTATGTGTGGCACCCCAGGGGTCTGGTTTCCACAGTAACAGCAATGTTATGTCTGAGAGCAGGTGGGAGGTCTCTTGGTCAGGGATCCTATGCATGCCACACCTCCTGCCCAGTCCTGGGAGGGGAAGAACTTCCCCTATATAAACCTAGGGCTGAGGCAGGGTTAGTGTGTAGAGAAGAAGTAGAGAAGAGAAGCAGATATAGGAAAAGAACATCAGGAGCTCTGTGGGAGCAGTGCTATAAGGAGTCAGGGGCTGGCAGCTGCAGAGCTCGCCCTGACTGGGAAGCTATCACCGGACCCGGAGTCCGAGGCTGTGGGGACTAACTTCTACCCAGCAGCAGAAACCGACCAGCAGGGGATTTCAGGTCCTCCGGCCAAGAAACCCGAAGGCACGGTCACACGCGTGGGACCAGCACCGCCGTCATGGAGCGGAAGCTACTAGAAGGCCCCGAGTCACCGGCCATACGGGTTTGCACCACACGGTACACTCAGGGACGTGGGCTACTTATACCCGCCTCTAGCAAGGTAGCCAGAAGAGTACAGCCAGTTTGGGAGGCCTACAACTCCGCCTGGCCAGGGGAGATCCCATCTGCTCAAGGACTGACCAGGCCCCGATCGCTAGCCAGTACTCCGGGAGGGTCTATCTTTATCACCAGTAAAGACCCTGAACTACACCGCATCGTCTCTGAGTGATTCCTGCTACCCCCATCATCCACGTCGGCTGCCCTGAGGCCATACCCCTCCCGTTGGGGGTGATACTATCACGCTGCACAATCCTACCACCGGCCTCAGCGGTCTGCCCTGCAGCGGCAGCTCCTTCGCTGTATTCAACGGGTGGCGTAGTCGTCCAACATCTACCGCTAATACAACGCCACTTAGTCTGACTCCCTGGGCACGGACCGGGTCACCGCCACGAGACTACAACCCTCAACAGATCCGGCTCCGGGTAAGCTCCTGCATGCGCAACGCTGTGCGACACAGGCCCAGGGGTGCGTCAACTTTTGGCGTAGTCGGCAGGATCTCGTGCCCGCAACCACCGGGTACTACGTGCCTGAAAAAGACTGTTCAAACTTACCAGTGGTGAAGATTCCCGCCATCCGTGGAGGTTTCCCGCCATCCGGAGCCATCTTCTACCTTCTTCCCGCCATCCGCGAAGTTTTCCCGCCATCCGGCGCCATCTTCTGCCTTCTTCCCGCCATCCGTGGAGTTTTCCCGCCGTTGGACGCCATCTTGAAGACGCCGCGCGGGAAGAAGAGGGGCGTGGACTCCGAAAGCGCGCGAGAACTGAAGCCCCGCCTCACGTCCGGACGTTGCGTAAGGTCCTGGAAGGAGCCCAGCAGACGCCGACGTCACAGGAGCGCGACGGAAGGTCCTCAACCCTGACGATCCACTGCGGAGCCGCGGCCTACAGAAGAGGATCATCGCAAGGTAGGCCTCGGTCCACTAGGGGGGAGGAAGATGTCGGATACGGAGGAGAGCTTCACTGCCTCAACCCCCGCCAGCGCCACCGCTGCTGCAGTCATGCCTTTCACCATGCCCTATATCCCGGGAGCGGCCTGGCTACCCCAGTACTCAGGGGAGTCACATACCCAGCATGACTTTAGAGAAAAGCTGGATAGCCTCTTCCAGGTGTATCCCCTCACAGAAGAGCAAAAAGTGAGCATCCTGGTGGCCCAATTAACCGGGGCAGCCCAAAGGGAGGTAAAGTCCTGGCCACCTGGGGGGAGGACTGTTGCAGGGATGCTAACCCGGCTGAGGGACACCTTTGATACCCGCACCTCAGCCGAGATCAAGCTTAGATTCTACGGGTGCAAGCAGCGAGCACACGAGAGTATAAGGGACTATGCCCTGAACCTACAAGAGGCCCTGAGAGCCATTAAGCAGACCGACCCTGACGGCGTGGGAGACGAGGACAGGCTGTTGACTGAACAATTTATAGAGGGTTTATATTGCAATGCCCACCGAACCCAGTTGCGGGCAATGGCCTTACAGGACCCTCATCTGGGATTTGCACAGTTCAAGGACAGAGCCATCCGGGTGCTCCGAGAACCGGCACCAGGTGGCGTTGTGACCCACAGACGCCCCACTACCACTTACCACCAGGAGGCGGCACCCTTGTCGGCAGGGCCTGTGGGAGCTGATGCGCAGGCTTTGAACAATGACCCGGCTCCAGACCTGCACCATCAGGTCCAAGAGCTAGCTAAAAGCGTTGCCGCGCTAACCCGAACTGTGCAGTCTTTACAGGTTTCCACTCCAGGGAAGATCCAGCTGGCATCCGGACCGGAGGACATCCCGTGGCGTCGACCAAGGAGGACCCCACCGGCCAGAGGAAGACCCAGCGACCGATACAACGAGGACGGACAACCCATCTGCCGCCGCTGCAATCAACCCGGACATATGGCAAGGTACTGTCCTTTAAACTGGCACAACCTGGGGTAGAGGGCCAAACCCCAGGAAAAAGATCATCAGGCCCATCGAACTGGCGCGACAAATATGTGGGAGGACGTCCAGTCTTGCCTGTGGTACTGGATGGCATCCCCATGAGTGCCCTACTGGACACCGGGTCACAGGTTACCACTATCCCGTACGTGCTCTTCAAGCAGTACTGGAATGACTCGGATATCACCCGCTACCCTGACGACGACTTGAGTATCATCGCCAGCAATGGTCAGCCCGTGCCACAGATTGGATTTAAAGAGGTGACCATTAAAATCGGTAGAGTCGAATTGGCGGCACAGGGACTGATCATTGTAGACATTGACAAACACGAGAGTCACCCAAAGATAACTCTAGGAACTAATGTAATTGAAAATTGTCTTGCAGAGGTGATTTTCCTTTTACAGCAGGTTGCCAAGAACACCAGCTCCGGCCAGCAGCGAGTGCTCCAGAAAGAGATCCGGGCACTGATGCGACGGCAACAGATAGAACTCTCCGGTGGTGAGATTGGTAGCGTAAGAATGTGTGACCCTTTTCCTATTGCCATGCCCCCAAAAAGTGAAATGATGATTTGGTGCCGAGCAGCTATTGGTCTGAGAGGTAGAGATTACCAGGCAATGGTAGAACCAGTTTACTCAGACAGTAGGCCCACCATTTTGACAGCACGGGGGGTGGTCAATGTACGCCATGGGAGGGTGCCCGTTCGCATAATAAATATCGGGAAGAGGGAAGTGTACCTGCCCCGGTATGCCACGCTAGCCAAATTGTATACCATCAATCAAAATTCCATACAGTCCGTAGAACCCTTGCCTCCATCTTCCCCGGAGGAAGGTAACGGCTCTAAGGAAACAATGGAGGACTGGTGTCAGCAACTACATTTGGGTACTGACTCCACTCCCTCACACCAGAGACAGGGAGTCTATCGGGTGGTTCAAGAGTACGAGAGAGTGTTTAGTAAACACCCGTTAGACTTCGGGCGAGTCAAGGGGGTAGAACACCACATCCCCACGGGAGACCATCTTCCCATAAAAGAGAGGTATCGACCCGTACCACCTGCACACTACCAACACGCCAAGGGGATGCTTAGGGACATGAAGGAGGCTGGGGTGATCAGGGATAGCTGTAGCCCCTGGGCAGCTCCACTAGTCTTAGTCAAAAAGAAAGACAACACCATGAGGATGTGTGTAGATTACCGGAAAATCAACCGTATCACACACAAGGATGCGTACCCCTTACCAAGGATAGAGGAGTCTTTGGCTGCTTTAAGATCTGCTAACTTCTTCTCTACCTTGGATCTCACTAGCGGGTACTGGCAGGTTCCTGTAGCAGAGGCGGACCGGGAGAAGACCGCATTCACCACCCCGATGGGACTTAGCGAGTTTACCTGCATGCCGTTCGGACTCTGTAATGCACCAGGAACCTTTCAACGATTAATGGAGTGCTGTCTGGGCCACAAAAACTTCGAGACGGTCCTGTTGTACCTGGACGATGTCATCGTATATTCCAAGACTTATGAGGACCACCTGAAACACCTGGCGGAAGTGTTCGAAGCTCTGGCAAACTATGGCCTAAAGGTAAAACCCTCCAAGTGTCACCTCCTAAAACCAAAGGTGCAGTACCTGGGACACGTGGTGAGCGCTGACGGAGTGGCTCCCGACCCTGATAAGATCACCGCAATTAAGGAATGGCCAAGTCCCTCCAGTGTAAAGGAAGTGCGGCAGTTCCTCGGGTTGGTAGGCTATTACCGCAGATTCATCCCCGGTTTCACCAAAAAGGCAGCTCCTATGCAGGACCTCCTGATAGGCCAGTCCCGGAAGGCCAAGAACCAGAAGCCGCCCTTCAAATGGGAGAAGTTAGAAGAAGAGTCCTTCCGCCAGCTGAAGATGGCCCTCACGGGGGATGAAATCCTGGCATACCCTGATTACAGCCAGCCCTTTATCCTCTACACCGACGCAAGTAACATCGGGCTAGGAGCCGTACTGTCCCAGATCCAGCAGGGGAAAGAACGAGTAATCGCTTACGCCAGTCGAAAACTGCGAGCCACCGAAAGAAACCCTGAGAATTACAGCTCATTTAAGCTAGAGTTCCTGGCAGTGGTGTGGGCAGTCACCGAACGCTTTAAGCACTACCTCGCTTCTTCCCGGTTCACCGTGTACACGGATAACAACCCGTTGACACACCTGGACACGGCAAGACTCGGTGCCCTAGAGCAGAGATGGATGGCCCGTCTGTCCAACTACAAGTTCACAATCAAATACCGGGCAGGACGCTCCAATACCAATGCGGACGCCCTGTCCAGGATGCCAAACCTACCCGACGAAGGAGAAGATCCAGAGGGACTGGAAGAAGTCGAACTCCCTGCGTTCCACCGTCATGGGACTATCCAGTATTCCCATCGGGTAAGGAGTAAGCAAGCCGCTACGTTTAACCCCTTGCCTCACTACAACTGGGAGGAAACGCAAGACAGTGACCCTGCCGTCCGACTGGTGAAGGAGATGCTGACTCGGCCAGAGGCTCGCCTTGACCCAGACGCTCCGGAGGAAGCCAAACAACTGTGGGCTGAGAAGAGTCGACTGTTCCTTTACAAGGGGAAGTTGTGCCGCAGAATGGTTAACTCCCGGACGCATGAACTAATCTGGCAAGTAGTGGTGCCACGAAGAGACGCAGCCATGGTGATGGAGGCATACCACGACGGGGCTGGACACTTCGGATGGAAGAAGCTGGAGTTCCTGCTGCGCAGGCGGTTCCACTGGGTAGGCATGAGGGGAACCATCGAGAGGTGGTGCAGAGACTGTGGCCCGTGCAACTTAAGAAGGAAGGACCGTGCCAGCCAGAAGACCCCCCTTCAGTCCATCGTCACCAAGCAGCCGTTGGAACTGGTAGCCTTGGATCATGTAAAACTGACCCCAAGCAGAAGTGGCTACGTCTACGCGTTAACCATTGTGGATCATTACTCCCGGTTCTTGGTTGTCGTCCCCATTAAGGACTTAACAGCTCAAACAGCAGCTAGAGCCTTCCAGCAGCACTTCTGCCGTCCACACGGGTACCCGGACCAAGTGCTGACGGACCAGGGACCTGCCTTTGAAGCGGAGGTCTTCCAGGAATTCTGCAATCTGTATGGCTGCCGGAAGATAAGGACGACACCCTATCATCCGCAAACTAATGGACTTTGTGAGAAAATGAACCAGGTGGTAATGGATCTTCTGAAAACGTTGCCCCTGGAAGAACGCAGTCTGTGGCCTGAGAAGCTGCCCGACCTGGTGGACCTATACAACTACATCCCTGTAGGTTCCACCAACTGTACCCCGGCTTACCTAATGAGGGCAAGGCCTGGTAAGCTACCTGTTGACCTGGAGATGGGAGTCCTGACACCCGAGGACACTTCACCGGAAGCAGACTGGGACACAGAGAGGCAGCAGCAGTACCGGAAAGTACAGTAGAGCGTGGAGCGAAGTCTCTGTCTCGCTAGGGAAAGACAAGAGAAAACTTACAACCAGTATGCTCCCGCTGTTCCCCTGGTACCCGGAGAGCAGGTCTTGAAGAGGAAGAGACGGCTCCACAAGTTGGACGACCAGTGGGAGAAGGACCCATACACCATACTGCCCTCAAGCCACGACAACCCAAAGGTCTGTACCATCAGTAAAGACGGAGGGGAAACCACAGCCATTGTATCCCGGGATCACCTGAAGAAGTGTCCCGAACAGCTACGGAACCCAGAAGGAGAGCAAGAAGACCCTCGACCCGTAGAGGAAAGGGAAGATATGGTTAGTACTGTGCTCGGAGACTTCCCTCGGTCCTGGACTCAAGTCAATGGTGCAGTTGTGGTACCCGTCCTCACGTTCCTCCAACCAGCATCCCAAGTGCCTACGGAGCAACAGGTAGAGCTGGAAGAGCAGCCGGTCCAGGAGGCAGCAGACTCCACACAAGCAGAACAGGAGGATCAACCCTCTGCTCATAGTGAGCCTGCCGTACCCCTAGTGAGCCAAAGAGCCCGTAGACAGCTGCCCAGTTTACCCTTGACAGCTCCTACACCCTGTAGTTCAGGGCCAGACAGTCAGCTCCGTAGGTCCACTAGGGCCACTAGAGGCCAGTTACCCGCACGTTGGAGGATTTGAAGTGTTTAAATTGTTTTATTTGTGGTCACCTGTCTGTTACTTGTAAATAATTATGTGTTTCTAGTTATTTTTAGGAGTCCTTGGTGGATTTACCGGGAATCCTTGTACAATTGGTTGGAGCGTAACCTAGGAATGGACTAAAGACTGTTAAGGACTCGGGGCAGGACAGACCCCTACCTGGTTACGTCTCCCTGTTTTGGTGAAATGGACACCTTGCTTTTCTTCAAAACTGCACCCGGTTGCGGACACGCCGTAACCATCTTTATGTGTTTTTCTTATTGTATTATTATTGTTTATACCTTGTTATGTTTTTCTAAAAATATGTTTAGTCCCGGAGTACTAAATTTCACTAGGGGGGAATGTGGCACCCCAGGGGTCTGGTTTCCACAGTAACAGCAATGTTATGTCTGAGAGCAGGTGGGAGGTCTCTTGGTCAGGGATCCTATGCATGCCACACCTCCTGCCCAGTCCTGGGAGGGGAAGAACTTCCCCTATATAAACCTAGGGCTGAAGCAGGGTTAGTGTGTAGAGAAGAAGTAGAGAAGAGAAGCAGATATAGGAAAAGAACATCAGGAGCTCTGTGGGAGCAGTGCTATAAGGAGTCAGGGGCTGGCAGCTGCAGAGCTCGCCCTGACTGGGAAGCTATCACCGGACCCGGAGTCCGAGGCTGTGGGGACTAACTTCTACCCAGCAGCAGAAACCGACCAGCAGGGGATTTCAGGTCCTCCGGCCAAGAAACCCGAAGGCACGGTCACACGCGTGGGACCAGCACCGCCGTCGTGGAGCGGAAGCTACTAGAAGGCCCCGAGTCACCGGCCATACGGGTGAGCACCACACGGTACACTCAGGGACGTGGGCTACTTATACCCGCCTCTAGCAAGGTAGCCAGAAGAGTACAGCCAGTTTGGGAGGCCTACAACTCCGCCTGGCCAGGGGAGATCCCATCTGCTCAAGGACTGACCAGGCCCCGATCGCTAGCCAGTACTCCGGGAGGGTCTATCTTTATCACCAGTAAAGACCCTGAACTACACCGCATCGTCTCTGAGTGATTCCTGCTACCCCCATCATCCACGTCGGCTGCCCTGAGGCCATACCCCTCCCGTTGGGGGTGATACTATCACGCTGCACAATCCTACCACCGGCCTCAGCGGTCTGCCCTGCAGCGGCAGCTCCTTCGCTGCATTCAACGGGTGGCGTAGTCGTCCAACATCTACCGCTAATACAACGCCACTTAGTCTGACTCCCTGGGCACGGACCGGGTCACCGCCACGAGACTACAACCCTCAACAGATCCGGCTCCGGGTAAGCTCCTGCATGCGCAACGCTGTGCGACACAGGCCCAGGGGTGCGTCATATGCACGAGCTGGGCAAGATGGCTGTCATCTGAAAGATCAACTGAAGCCTCATTTGGCTGAGAGCCATCTAGTGTGTACGAGTGTCTTTAGGGTTATTGAATTAATTGGAGAGAGTTCAGAAGTATTGAATTCCACATGGAGTCATTTTGAAGGTTCCATTGTTTCTCTTAGTCTGCAGACCTTATATCAAATCAAGTGCTATTTCCATATTTTGTCAAATGCTATAATTTAAAGGGGAATTCACTTATTCACAAGTCATAACAAGGCACATTTTTTCAGAATGATCATAAAACTAATTTTTTACTAATTGTTCATCTAAAAATAGCAAATCATGAAATTTCTCTTCCAAACTCCACATGCAAAATTACAGTTTAAATAAATCTGTAACGCTCTATGATTTAATCTGAAACGAGACTGAGTCTTATAGATACTAACAGGGCAATTTCTTGGAGGGCTTCTTCTACTTTGGTCTGTAAAGTGTTCATCTTATTATTCAGAACCTGGATAGGACAAAACATAAAGAATTGTGTTATGTGGAAGAGTTGACACCAGACTTTACCCAGCATTACTTCCATTACTAATTCTAAAGCTTACCTCTATAGTGGTTGCATACTCATTCAAGGTGGAAGTCATAAATTTCTTAATGGATTCCCTCTAAAATACACCAAAATTCCAATGTCAGAAAGTTACATCCTCATCTCAACTTCCAGGTTTCACCTAATATTTTACGTTGAGAAGAATTAATGAGCGTCAATTGGTTTTATAGCTGTCTGGGCCAAGGTTGCCATAATTTAATTGACAAACAGTTTAGGCTAAGTTCACATTTCCATTTCTCTGACTTGTTTCTCCATTCAGACAAACAGAATTCATGTGTAACAAAGATTCATCGCATTAGTGGTGCAAACAAAAGCAGAGGGTTCAAATTAATAATTTCGAGGTCCACCTGACTTCCATTTTGAGTCAGTTTTTAGAATGGGAAGAATAAGCGCAGCATGCTGAAAGTTTTCTTTTGTTCTGTCACAAAACTGAACCCAAGGGAACCCATAGTAATAGATGGGCTTCTTAACTTCAATTTGCATCTGCAATGTAAGCGTTTTGCACATAAATTCCATTTGTCTGCTCCTTTGAACACACAGAGAAACAAAATGGCAGAAAGAAAATGTGAACATAGTCTTAGGCTCTATTTACATCACATTTGATTCTACGCTCAGTGGCTCCATCGGGACTTACGATCGAACCTCTGCAAAATAAGATTCATGCGTATGCACTGATGAACCATTGACTAAAATGATACAGATGGAGTCACAGTGTATTCTGTCATATATCATCTTGTGCCAAATATACCTATTGGAGGTGGGGAGCATGACAAAGTATACTACGTCTTGTTGCCTGCTTCAACTAAGCATATACAGCTGAAAATGATGTACAACAGAGCACATGGTGACTCCATCTGTAATCTTAAAGTCAATGGCCCCATCAGTGCATAAGCCCAAATGCCACTTTGTTTAGGTTCCAACTTAAGCCCTAATAGAGCCACTGAATGTAGGGTTAAACATGATGTGAGCCCAGCCTGAAACATGCATGGTTCCCGGATGTACAGCCCATTCCATCTACCTGCTAACTTACTTTCTGTGAAAGCTCTTCCTTTTCCTCTAGCTCTAGTTTCTTCTTCTGCAGTCTATTCTAAAATAATAATAATAATAGTAAAAAAAAACAGAATTTCATGGTATAAATCTGAATTTCTTCTTCTATAAATGTCCTTATTTGTCTAAATAACTAACCATTTAGCTAATAAAAAACTTCACAAAGATCCTTTTGCCTTTCTCGCATTTCCCTTCAATCATGTTACGTATGATGTACAATGTACAATTGGGAACTGTCATTCTACTATGGGGGTCATAGATAGTGGGGCATATTAACTAATCTTGTCTACTGTATAGACAGTGTAGACGTAGACTATGCAGTTTAAAAATGCACCAGTTTTAACATGGTGGCTCATGGGAGATCATAAATTTTACACATCTTTAGGCCAGGATCACACGACCATAGATTCTCTCCTTCAAGAGAATCGGATCGATTATGCAAATGACACTCTGATCAAACTCTTATCCGAGCGTCAGCCTAATGGGGTCTGATTCTCTCTGATGAGAATCGGACACGTGCGCGGCCCCATAGACTAACATTGGTCCGGTTGCGATTTTATGTTTTGTCGGATCGCACGCCGACGGAAAATAACGTGGTGTGAGTGAGCCCTTAGACTGACATGTCTAAGCTTGCACCATCTATTAGTTGTCAGAAAATGAGCGCCAAAATTATGGTGCACGGTGTTGCGTGTCAAGTCACACTCTTTTCCAAATAAACCACCTTTTTTACTGACAAGCCATAATAAATTTTTTGCACAAATTTCGCTGGAATTCCACCCTTATTTGTTTCTGGATGTTAAAGGAATGTATACAAATTTATAATATGACAAGAATAAATCACTTCTATCCTCAAGAAGTGACCAGACAAAGTTTGCAGATTCTCCCGTTGTGTTCCTCCCTTTATAACTCACCTCCTGGTCAATGATCAGATTCTTCAGCCTAGTGATTTCCTTTTTTAGTACCAAAGTTTCATTCTGACAGTGCTCAACCTGTGACAAGGAAAATAACACAGAGGTAGGAATATGGTCATGCTCAGATCAAGTTCACACAACAACATTTTCTATCTGAGCGCTGTCCGTGAAAAAAACAGACAGCACTCTGACCAATGTTATTCAATGGGGCAGAGCAGATGAGCAATTTTTTTCACTGACGGAATCTGTGCGTGATAAAAATTGCAGCATGCATTAGTCTCTTCATCCAAGGGCACAAAAATTTTTGGAAATCATACAGATCAACCGAGTAGCATCCAATTTTTACATATACATTGCATTTCTTTAATATAGGAAACTGTATTTTCACTTGTAAATTTTTAATAACTGGTGCTATGAAAAACAGTTTACATGCGAGTGACAAGGGAGAAAAAAGATTGTTTAGTTTTCTACATGAAACGTGGACAATTTTTTATACAATTGTGTGAACTTGGCCTAACCTAATATGTTTGGTTCCAAATTGAAAGGATCTTATCTCCCCAATTCCTTACACTAGAAGCTCCGCAGACATTACTGCTATGGATGTGGCACAAAGTTGGGCCAACCATAATGCTAAGGGCAGATGCAGAATGTGCATGGCTACCCAGTCAAACATAGCTGACATTATGGCCGTTTGCTATTGGCCCAGTTTGATGCCAGTTACATCTTCAATGCAATGCTATAAATTTTACAATTTAAGGCAACAGCGTTTTTTCAAGGCATGACCAAAGAGAAGAATCTGCTGTGGAGAAGGAGGACATGGTATCAGGCTTTATTTCTTTAAGGGACTAATGTAGAAATCTCAGTAGAGGGAATATACCATTGCTGTCATAGAATCATGGATGGATGGAGTTATTTTTACCTGGCTTACTAGCTGATCTGCTCTTTCTTCTTTCTGCAGACATCTTCTTTCCTGCTAGTAGATATATATGAAAGTTATAGATGAGCAAATATTCCAAAATTCAAATTTACGAGATTTACTCACATTTGGTCTGGAAATTCAATTTGAATCAAATTTATTTTAGCTGAATCAAAAAATTCCATAAGAGCAATTAAAAGAGGTTTATTATGCTATGGGGTCTCTCCAGACCAAGAAGGGGTAAAAAAAATAATAAAATATTATACGCACCTCATTCCTCACCTTTCCTGATGACTCAGCTCCTTATCTGGTCCTCCATTCGCACTTTTCAGTTTTCCCGGGGATGACTCCTAGGACTCCGGCATGTCCTATACTGACTAGAATGTCACTGACGTTAATGATGTGTGTCATGCCCCTCCAATCCAGAGCACGAAGCACGTTTGATCTATGTGGTCTAGTCAGTGAGTGATGTGCTGGAGACCTAGGAGTCAGTACAGTAAGACTGGAGTTGAGCAAGTAGAGGACCAGCAGCGGCAGGACAGCTGAGAAATAAATCATTTATCAATCACCAGATGCAAACTTTAAGCTTAATATACTGTAGCTTTTTTCCAAGCTTTAAAAAGGCTATATTCAGCAGTTGATTAAAAAATGGGTGATTATTTCTAGTGCTACCTCAGCATTCTTTTGCAATTTTTGGGTATCTATCTATCTATCTATCTATCTATCTATCTATCTATCTATCTATCTATCTATCTATCTATCTACCATTTACTTTTTTATTGCTTACTAAGCAGATTCACCTTAAGATGGTTGCGGCGCTGCATTCTCTGCCTCAACTTTTGTACAAGCTATTATATAGGCTGTGCTATACTATGTGATGGCTATACTATGCTAAGATATGCAAATTGCCTCTTCAGAGAGAAAGAGAACTAAAATTCTAGCGCCACCTATTAGAAGCAGCATTCCTAAAAGCCAATATCAACCCTTTAATGAGCCTTGCTACGTGACCTAGGATAAAAAACAAACCATACTTTCCATTTTCAGACATGTGTTTTAGGGTATTTACCCTTCATCAATGGAAACCAGGAGGTCTGATTTGGCTAGATGAGAGGCCTCTGACAAGGGGTGTAAGGGGGGACGTTTCTCCTTGTGGAAAGTGCCAATCCAGAGAAAGGACACTTATAGGCCATGCAGTGCTCCTCTGGGAATTGAAATATTGTGATGTAATAACTGCAAGACTTTATTGGGAAGCCCTCCTGGTTGTGCCCAAGGTTATATAGGCCTTTCCAGCAGATACAATCTTCTACATTATGTAAAATAGTGGTGGCCATTTTTGGCGATTGATGAAAATGAAATCACAAAATGTTTAAATTAACCAGATCCAGTGGATTCCCTAAAATTAGACACAAACGTATTTTGCATTTAATCGATTCGCTCATCCCTAATCAGTACTAAACATAGGGGAGTAACTATATACTGTATGTGGTGTTAGCAGTTGTACCAGGGTCCTGGTGTTTAACAGGCACCAAAAGCACACATATTCTAAACAGCAGATGAAACAGAAATAGGAGGGCCCTGTTCCAAACTCTGCATCGGGGTCCTCTGGTTATACCTTCTCATTCTTTGGTTGCTGTCCCAGCTCTGCTGCAAGTTTGTTTCGTATTACTTTAAACTTCAGATTTTTCAACTCTTTCTTCAAATCTGGCAACTGAGCTGTCTCCTTCTGTAGGCTAAACAAAAATAAGACTTTATTACTATACTTACATAGGACCATCATATTCCACAGCCTCAATTGGGGTTCACAATCTAGATTCCCTATCAGTATGTTTTTGGAATGTGGGAGGAAATCTGAGAACCCGGAGGAAACCCACACAAACATGGGGAGAACATACAAACTCCTTGCAGATGTTGTCCTTGGTGGGATTATGAACCCAGGACCCCAGCACTGCAAGGATATAGTGCTAACCATTGAGCTACTATGCTGCCCAGGTACAGAATATAAGTATTTTCTTTTTCCTCTACACAAGAAGACAATATTTTTGCATTGCATTTTTTGGCTACACAGTTTTTACATTTTTGGAATGTGCGTCACCTGTAAAAGATTGTTGTCAAAAAATGCAACTCAAAAAATATGTACATTTAGAGAAAAAACAGATGTGGTTTTTATTATGTGTTTTTCATGTACATAAAATAACGTGTTAAAATTGTGATACCTACATGGTTTAATGTCTAGTGGAAACCCAGCCAAAAACATAAGACAAGGAACAGGCTTTTACAAGCAAGTTGCAGCTCATCTAAAATATATACAGAGGGAGTACGTGGGCTGGTAGTGGAGTTGATGAGAATTGATTCGCAGGACCCTATCGACAATGTCAATAATCTGTGGCTGCTAGATGGGAGCCCTGAAAACCGCCTCCTCGATTGATTAGCTGACCTGATGCATTGTCATCATTGTGGTGTGACACACATGTGACATCCTTCCTGGCTGTCTAATTGTATATACGTAGAGCTAAAGATGTTGGAAGGCTGTTCTCAGGACTCCTATCCAGCGACCACAAATTACTGATGTGTTCGATGAACTGGTTCCTGCAAATCGATTTGTACCAACTCTAGCTTGTAGGCTTTAGATCATAAATAATCAAGAGATAAATAAAGTATAAATGATAGAGAAAGGTTGAGCTTGATGGACTTGATGGACACCGCTAGAGATCTTCTATCTAATGATGTCAGCAGTTTTGTGAGTTAAAAAATGTTGACAGATTCCCATTGAATAGGTATTTAGGGGTCCATACCGTGAAAAAAATGTAAAAGGGTCTTCAAATGTACTAAAGAAGTCCTTGAAGTTCACTATCATGGTTATCATTTTCTAGTTTTGCTTTTGACATTCATTGTTAAGGTACGTGCACAGAAAGAAAGCTTGGAAGCAGTTAAAAGAAGTAGCATGTTTGAATGGGGGGCTTCCGCTTGGAAGTCACTCGCTATTTAATGTTTAATTTACAAAAAAAAAGTCAGTGAGGGAGCATCCACAAAAACATTAGAAAAACTGTCAAAGAAAATGTTTGAGTCAAAACACCACCAGCATATTCACCATGGAAAACTCGGTGGGTTCATCGGGGTCTAAAAAACGCTGTGTGCCCATATCCTATGAACATACGCCATTGAAGACACTTCAGGAAAAACACCACCAGCATTTTCATGAAGCATATTCACCTTGGAAAACTCAGTGGGTACACAGGAGTCTACACAGGAGTCTAGAAGATACCATGTACCCATACACTATGCACATATGCCAATGAAGACACTTCAGGAAAAACATTGCCAGCATTTTCCTGAAGCATCTTCATCTTGGAAAAGTCGGCGCATACACGGGGGTCTAAAAGACGCTTTGTGCGCGTACCTTATGCTTTGTATACACTTATCATATCAGAGACCTCCACCTCTCAGGATACTGGGAAGCCCCCAATGGTTAGATAGTAATTCTATCCAACGAAGAAAAGGTAGAGACATATTGTGTTTAATCTTGATATACCTTGTAACCCCATAGACCACAATGGAGACAGCATCCTATATGTGGTTGCTATAAAGGGTTAGATGTTGTCAGGATTTCAGATGGGAGATCATAGCACCCAACAATTTTATTGCCCAGGAGCCTTCACCAGCTTTGGGAAATGCTATGTGATTGTGGGCAGGAAATCTAAAGTTATTTCCTGTACCATAATTTCCTTGGCTGTGAAAGGTAAGCAAAGTGTTCTGAATAATTGAGCCAAATTAAAATTAGAATCTAGCTTTCATTTTTCAGAGTAAAACGGTAAAATGAATGTTGGCTGCTATGAGCAATTGTTCATGTAGTAACCCTTGCCAACAAAATGAATAATGGGGGAGCGTTTACACTCGTGTTGTAAGATTCATTATACTACTAGTTATCAAAAATGGTGTAAAATGTGCCAACGTTAGGCTGGTTTCACTCATCCATTTTTTTGGGGCATCCATTACTTTGAGGATAGATCGCAGGCCCATTACAAGCAATGTGCCTTTTACACATGTACTATTTTTGTGGACCAGTTGTCCACAAAAACTAAATGGAGACTTATTGTACTTTGATCTGTGCTGCCGGGTCAACCTTACCAATGCTAGTCAATGGCCCTGTGAATAAATGGGTGTCATCCAGGAGCTGTCCATAGCTTACTATTTAATAGGTGGGAGAAGCTGAGATTTTTTTTCACTCATGAAAAATAGATGCAACAAATATTGCAAAAAGTGGGACACAAACCAAAAAAAGGATCCAGCACATTGAACAAAAAAAACAGCCTTGTGTGAAAGCAGGCTTATTTGAACATTATATATTTTGAGTAAGCTCAAGGCTTACAAGTATTTAGAAATTTAATTGTGATTAGAGATGAGCGGTGTTCGACTAGAACTGTTCGCCAATCTCAAATTCGAGCTGTTTTGGGCCGTGTTCGAGTTGTTCGACGAACCCGAACGATTTGCAAAAAATTCGGCTGTTCGAGGTTATGTTCGATAACTGTTCGTGCACCAAAAGCGTGTCCTGCATGTCTGGCGCTATTTAGAGCACCAATCATGCAGGGATTGTCTGCCACTCACTGTAATGCCACAGCCATGGTGGTTGTGGCATTAGAGTGACTGCCCAAATCGATGGGAACAGTGCCAACAGTGAAACATGAAAAGCGGCAATTCAGCAGTGGCATACACCGGTACCCGACAATTTAGAACCGAAAGAATAGAGCTTCACACATAGATTAGATAGATATAAACATGTCAGCCACATATATACGAAGTACAGTGAAAGTGCTGCTTACTGTACTTGTCATTTAGCGTAAAGGATTTATCAAAAAAAATAATAGTGTTTTCATGCACCGTCTCTTTAAAAAAGCCGGCCGGCAATTCAGCAGCGGTACCCGACAATTTATAACAGACAGAATAGAGCTTCACACATAGATTAGATAGATAGAAACATGTCAGTCACATATATATGAAGTACAGTGATAGTGTTGGTTACTGTACTTGTCATTTAGTATTAAAATAAAGGATTTATTATTAAAAAAATTGGCGTGGGGTTCCCTTTAATTTTAGGCTCTAGCGGAGGTTAAGCAGACGGCTGGGGCAGATGTTTGAAGCCTGGGAAGGGGGTAATACCCACGGAGCTTCCAGGCTACTAATATCAGCCCCCAGCTGAATACATAGCCTTTACTAGCTATTAAAATGGGGGACCCCCCCAAAAAAATGACGTGGGGTCCCCCCTAATTTAATAGCTAGCAAAGGCTAGGCAGACAGCTGGGGGCTGATATTAATAGCCCAGGAAGGGAGCCATGAATATTGGCCCCCTCCCAGGCTAGAAACACCAGCCGTCAGCCGCCCCAGAAATGGCGCATTCATAGGATGCGCCAATTCTGGCACTTAGCCTCGCTCTTCCACGCTGCCCTGGTGCGGTGGCAGGGGGTAATAGGGTTGGGGTTGATGTCAGCTTATAATGCCAGCTGACATCAAGCCCAGGTTAGTAATGGAGAGGCGTCTATAAGACACCCCCATTACTAACCCCATAGTCAAAGTTAAAAAAAACACAAACACCCAGAATAAAGTCCTTTAATTGAAATAAAGACACAATCCTTTATTGTTCTAAATTAAACCATACTTACCGTCACGCCCATTCCAGCTGAAGCCAACGATCTCCTGCAATAAAAGAAAAATAATAAAGCAACCTCATCCTTACCTTTCCATGGTTCCCACGACAGCTTCAGCTCTGCTACATCGAGATGACAGGCTGGACCGCAGCAGAACGCTGCCATCCAGCCTCTCATCCCGCAGACACTGAGAAGCGCAGGCATGCTTGCGCTGCTCAGCGTCTCTCTGTGACGACATCCAGATGAGCCGAGTTCATGTCCAATGAACTCGGCTCACCTCATGCACGTCACTGACAGCGTGGGAAAATTCTCACGCTGAAGCGGTGAGTGCAGGAGAATTCTCCCACGCTGTCAGTGACGTGCATAAGGTGAGCTCATGTCCAATGAACTCAGCTCACCTCCTGCACGTCACTGACAGCGTGGGAGAATTCTCCTGCACTCAGCGCTTCAGCGTGAGAATTCTCCCACGCTGAAGCGCTGAGTGCAGGAGAATTTTCCCACGCTGTCAGTGACGTGCATAAGGTGAGCTCATGTCCAATGAACTCAGCTCACCTCCTGCACGTCACTGACAGCGTGGGAGAATTCTCCTGCACTCAGCGCTTCAGTGTGAGAATTCTCCCACGCTGAAGCGCTGAGTGCAGGAGAATTTTCCCACGCTGTCAGTGACGTGCATGAGGTGAGCCGAGTTCATTGGACATTAACTCGGCTCATCTGGATGCCCTCACAGAGAGACACTGTGGAGCGCAAGCAAGCCTGCGCTTCTCAGTGTCTGCGGGATGACAGGCTGGATGGCAGCGTTCTGCTGCGGTCCAGCCTGTCATCTCGATGTAGCAGAGCTGAAGCTGTCATGGGAACCATGGAAAGGTAAGGATGATGTTGCTTTATTATTTTTCTTTTATTTCAGGAGATCGTTGGCTTCAGCTGGAATGGGCGTGATGGTAAGTATGGTTTAATTTAGAACAATAAAGAATTGTGTGTTTATTTCAATTAAAGGACTTTTTTCTGGGTGTTGTGTTTTTTTTAAATACTTTACTAGAAATTCATGGTGGTCATGTCTAATATTGGCGTGACCCCATGAATTTCGGGCTTAGGGCCAGCTGATAATGCCAAGCTGGCCCTAACCCCTTTATTACCCAGTGAGCCACCGCATCAGGGCCCTGGATGAGTTGGGTACAGCGCCAGAAGATGGCGCTTCTATGAACGCGCCATTTTCCGGGGTGGCTGCGGACTGCAATTTGCAGCGGGGGTGACCCAGAAAGCTTGGGCCTCCCTGCGCTGCGGATTCCAGCCCCCAGCTGCCTAGTTGTACCTGGCTGGACACAAAAACAGGGCGAAGCCCCACGTCAATTTTCTTTAAATTATTTCATGAAATAATTAAGAAAAAAAGGGCTTCCCTATATTGTTGTGTCCGGCCAGGTATAAATAGGCAGCTGGTGGTTGGGGGCAGCCCGTTCCTGCCTGCTGCACCTGACTGGACACAAATATAGTGCGAAGCCCCACGTCAATTTTTTTTTAATTATTTCATGAATTTCCTGAAATAATTTAAAAAAATTGAAGTGGGGCTTCGCACTATATTTGTGTCCAGCCAGGTACAGCAGGCAGGAACGGGCTGCCCCCATCCACCAGCTGCCTATTTGTACCTGGCCGGACACAACAATATAGGGAAGCCCTTTTTTTCTTAATTATTTCATGAATTTCATGAAATAATTAAAAAAAATTGAAGTGGGGCTTCGCACTATATTTGTGTCCAGCCAGGTACAGCAGGCAGGAACGGGCTGCCCCCAACCACCAGCTGCCTATTTGTACCTGGCCGGACACAACAATATAGGGAAGGCCTTTTTTTCTTATTTCATGAATTTCATGAAATAATTAAAAAAAAAGTACGTGGGGCTTCGCCCTATTTTTGTGTCCAGCCAGGTACAACTAGGCAGCTGGGGGCTGGAATCTGCAGCGCAGGGAGGCCCAAGCTTTCTGGGCCCCCCCCCGCTACAAATTGCAGTCCGCAGCCACCCCGGAAAATGGCGCGTTCATAGAAGCGCCATCTTCTGGCGCTGTACCCAACTCATCCAGGGCCCTGGTGCGGTGGCTCACTGGGTAATAAAGGGGTTAGGGCCAGCTTGGTATTATCAGCTGGCCCCAAGCCCAAAATTCATGGGGTCACGCCAGTATTAGACATGACCGCCATGAATTTCTAGTAAAGTATTTAAAAAAAACACAACACCCAGAATAAAGTCCTTTAATTGAAATAAAGACACAATTCTTTATTGTTCTAAATTAAACCATACTTACCATCACACCCATTCCAGCTGAAGCCAACGATCTCCTGCAATAAAAGAAAAATAATAAACCAACCTCATCCTTACCTTTCCATGGTTCCCACGACAGCTTCAGCTCTGCTACATCGAGATGACTGGCTGGACCGCAGCAGAACGCTGCCATCCAGTCTGTCATCCCGCAGACACTGAGAAGCGCAGGCATGCTTGCGCTCCTCACTGTCTCGCTGTGACGGCATCCAGATGAGTCGAGGTCATGTCCAATGAACTCGGCTCACCTCATGCACGTCACTGACAGCGTGGGAAAATTCTCACGCTGAAGTGCTGAGTGCAGGAGAATTCTCCCACGCTGTCAGTGATGTGCATGAGGTGAGCTCATGTCCAATGAACTCAGCTGAAGCTGTCGTGGGAACCATGGAAAGGTAAGGATGAGGTTGCTTTATTATTTTTCTTTTATTGCAGGAGATCGTTGGCATTTTAATAGCTAGTAAAGGCTATGTATTCAGCTGGGGGCTGATATTAGTAGCCTGGGAAGCTCTGTGGGTATTACCCCCTTCCCAGGCTTCAAACATCTGCCCCAGCCGTCTGCTTAACCTCCGCTAGAGCCTAAAATTAAGGCGAACCCCACGCCAATTTTTTTAATAATAAATCCTTTATTTTAATACTAAATGACAAGTACAGTAACCAACACTATCACTGTACTTCATATATATGTGACTGACATGTTTCTATCTATCTAATCTATGTGTGATGCTCTATCTTTTTGTTCTAAATTGTCGGGTACCGCTGCTGAATTGCCGGCCGGCTTTTTTAAAGACACAGTGCATGAAAACACTATTATTTTTTTAAATAAATCCTTTACACTAAATGACAAGTACAGTAAGCAACACTATCACTGTACTTATTATATATGTGACTGACATGTTTCTATCTATCTAATCTATGTGTGAAGCTCTATTCTTTCTGTTCTAAATTGTCGGGTACAGATGCTGAATTGCCGGCCGGCTTTTTTAAAGAGACGGTGCATGAAAACACTATTATTTTTTTTAATAAATCCTTTACACTAAATGACAAGTGCAGTAACCAACACTGTCACTGTGCTTCTTATATGTGTGACTGACATGTTTCTATCTATCTAATCTATGTGTGATGCTCTATTCCTTCTTGTCTAAATTGTCGGGTACCGGTGTATGCCGCTGCTGAATTTGCCGGCCGGCTTTTTTAAAGAGAGTGTCTTCTGAGCAGTTTGTCAGCTTTTGGACACCTTTGCAGGTGTTTTCTATGTGTTTCTATGTGTTTTTGTTTGCCTGCCATTGGTTTTAACGGTGTTCGACGGTGTTCTAAGGTGTTCGACGAACAGTTCGACGAACAGTTCCTCGAACATCCCGGTGTTCGACGAACCGAACCGAACCCGAACACTACGGGGGTGGCTCAACACTAATTGTGATGCACCTCCATCAAAAATAAACCAATGTGTACAGTAAAAGTTGGAAGCTAAAATGTAATTAATGTACGGTTGGGTAGAGAAAGAACTAGTGATAGAATATAGAGGATCACCTTTTGTTCTTTTCTTGTAGTAATGCAATTTCTTGAGACAATTCATGTATCTCCACTTCACCTTTCTCCAAGGCATCTTGTAGATCAGTGTTTGCTTGTCTAAATCTGCAGCACCATCCTTCAATTTTCAATAGGTCTTGGTCTCCTACTTCCCTAAGGAACAATGGCTGACTATAACATCAATTGTGAATGATGCAGAGATGTGTGTAGAAGTAAAGGTTACCATTCCATTTGTAGGCGGATCACCCTGGTATACACAGATGACAATGTTCATCTCAAAGGAATGGCGGCCTAGTCGCGCATTGGGAGATATAATAAAATGTATATGGAATCTGCTATGATGGTGCAACAATGAGGTGAGCTTTATTTTAGAATGTGGAATTGAGGATTCTGCCTCATATAGCACTGGACACTTTTTCTAAGATACAGTATATATGGAGAGTAGTTCACCAAGTATACTTCTGATACAATCCATTGATGTATGCTACTATATGAGAATAATCTAACCCAAGCTGGGGTACAGAAACGCCTCAGTAACATTAAAATAAACAAATCACCAGGACCTGATGGCATACACCCACGGGTACTAAGGGAACTAAGTAATGTGATAGACAGACCGTTATATCTTATATTTAAGGACTCTGTTGAGACTGGGTCTGTACCACTTGATTGGCGACAGGCGAATGTAGTGCCAATATTCAAAAAGGGAGCAAAAAGTAACACTGGAAACTATCGGCCGGTGAGTCTGACGTCCGTTGTGGGCAAAATTTTTGAAGGCTTTATTAATGAGGCAATCATGGAGCATCTTGATGCTAATAATCTATTAACCCCGAACCAACATGGATTCATGAGGAATCGCTCCTGCCAAACAAACCTGATTGACTTCTTCGAGGAGGTTAGCTCTCGAGTAGATCAGGGGGAACCAGTGGATGTCGTGTATCTCAACTTCTCAAAAGCGTTTGATAGCGTGCCACATAATAGGTTGGTATACAAAATGAGAATGATGGGGCTGGGGGAAAATGTCTGCAAGTGGGTAGCTAACTGGCTAAAGGATAGAAGGCAGAGGGTGGTTATAAATGGAATATACTCAGATTGGGTAAGCGTCACTAGTGGGGTACCACAGGGGTCTGTACTAGGCCCAATGTTATTTAATATCTTTATTAACGACATAGTCAACGGGATAAATAGTAAAATATCAATATTTGCAGATGACACAAAGTTATGTAAAACAATTAATACAAAAGAGGATAGTGAAGACCTACAGAGGGATTTGGATAAGCTGGGTAGGTGGAGCATTAAATGGCAAATGAGGTTTAACGAGGAGAAATGTAAGGTCATACATATGGGAAGGAAAAATGGAAGTCACCAGTACTCACTGAATGGGAAACCATTGGGGAATTCAGAGATGGAGAAGGACTTGGGCATCTTGATTGATAGCAAACTAAATTGGAGTGCCCAAAGTCAGGCCGCTGCTGTAAGGGCAAACAGGGTAATGGGATGTATCAGAAGAGGTATAGCTGCAAAGGATGAGAACATTGTTCTTCCACTGTACAAAGCACTGGTCAGACCACACTTGGAATACTGTGCTCAGTTATGGGCCCCAATATATAGAAAGGATATAAATGAGCTTGAAAAGGTACAAAGGAGGGCAACAAAATTAATAAGGGGAATGGAGGGACTGCAATACCCAGAGAGGTTGGCAAAACTAGGACTATTCAGCCTGGAAAAGAGAAGGTTGAGGGGGGACATAATAAATGTGTACAAATATGTTAGGGGACAGTATAGAGACCTTGCCCGGGATTTGTTCAAAAGGAGGGATATTACGGTAACAAGAGGGCACTCACTAAGACTGGAAGAGAAAAGGTTTCAGCACCAGCATAGGAAGGGGTTCTTTACGGTAAGAGCAGTGAGAATATGGAATTCACTGAGTGAGGAGACGGTAATGTCGGATTCACTAAACCAGTTCAAGCGGGGACTGGATGCTTTTCTAGATACCAGGCAGATTTCAGCATATACTTAAAAATAAAATAAAATAGTAGGTTGATACAGGGATTTATTCTGACTGCTGGTTTCAGAGTCGGGAGGGAATTTTTCCTCAGGTGAAGATTGGCTAAATCATTTGGGGTTTTTGCCCTCCTCTGGATCAACTTTAGCAATTACAGAACGAACAGGTCGAACTTGATGGACGCAAGTCTTTATTCGGCTTTACTAACTATGTAACTATGTAATGTGACATACCGGTACATTGCTTATAGGGTGCCATTGTTAAAAATGCATGCCATGTAATAAACAACATTTCCATGTTGCATGCCAGTCCGGCAGATGCCAAAAAGGCAGTCGTTGAGCATCCGTTGAGTCAATGTGGCCCTATGGATACATTTAGCTGAGATCTCACATTCAGTGTGATGCACATGTAGTGCCCCGAGGGTTCGGTCACTACAGAGGTATTGCACCTCAACCAGAGGTGTGATATCCCACTCCCGGGTAAGGATGGTGTGTGGACCGGGACTCAGCTAGCTGCATGCATCACACACACCCCATTTCCGGGGTACAGCTCAACGGTGCTCCCATTAGTACAGTAATGCAGGCACGACAGATCATGTCCCTGGCTGCAGTGGGGAGGGGGAAGGAATACCCAGTGATGTACGAGCAGGAGGGGACGGTTTCTGGGCATAGGAAGGAGCCCATTGGTAGCAAGTCACCTGGGCTCATACACTAGGGGAAGGTATATAAGGTGGGTACCATCTTAGTTTTGGGTCAGTTCAGTGAGAGAAGGAGTTCAGCCAGAGAGGGCTGACAGGGAGCTGTGGCTCAGTCTGGGCCCAGCTCCACGAGGCAGGCCTAGGGTGAAGGCCGGAGCCAGAAGAAAGGAACAGAAACAGAAAGGAATAGCAAAGGAAGAGAAGTACCCAAAGTGTAGAAAGGCCCAGAGACATGAAGGTGGAAGGAACCCTAAGGAGCCAGGAGATTACGGGTGACGGGTTGGCAGAACAGGGTACCGGATCCCAAGTTGGTGGAGGTGACTAATCCTTAACCAAGAACCGGCGGTCGTGACTATTTACTGGTGCGACCCCTCACTACACCTACTAGAAAGGCACACCACATAGGGTCAGGGAAGTGGACACCCAGTCCTCCCAGGAGAAGACCCGAGGCAGCTGGACAGAGGTAGAGTCACTGGTGTGGCACGGCTGATGAAAGGATAGAAGGGAGTCCTGTGCCACACTCCGGAATTGCATGGGGGTTGATCGAGCCCCCTGCCTGGTGGACGCAGCATGGGTCGGGCGGTCCTATCTGTGCACAAGTGACCTGGATGAGAACTGTGAGTAAAGAACCTGAACTGCAACACCTTGTCTCTGTACTTTCTCACCGCGTCAGCACTACTAGTATTAGGACGCCCGTGCACCATCACTCCCATCATTTACACCTACTGCCCTGAGGCTATATTCCTCCCATGGGGAGTTATCCCATTCTCTGCTGCGCACACAACACCAGCCTCAGCGGCCTGCCTCGCAGCGGCGGTTCCTCCTGACCGCAATCCACGGGTGGCGTAGTCGGACATTAAACCATAAAAACCCCATAAATAGACTGCCACTGGTTTGACCACCCTGAGCCATGGGACCGGGCCATCGCCACGGTGACTACAACCCCAAGCGTCCGACAAAAGGGCCCGGTTCCGGGTTCCCCACGCGGCCCAGGGGGCGCGTCACACACAGTGAACATTCACAGCAAACACAGTATGGACATAGTGTGAGGATTTGGTTTCTATGAATTTGGTAAGTGTACAATACAGGGCTTGAGATCAATGATCGGTCTATGACAACAGAATATTTAATAAGTGGTGCAGGAGCAGGATAAGGTAACAGGACCTATATGTGAAGAAGTTCCCACTACTTACATGGCACTATAACATGGATCCTCATGTACTTCAGGGAAATCTAATGTCATGCTGTTCTTCTATCCTTTTCTATAAAATATTCACTCATCAGTCATTTGTCCACAATATTAAAGTTGATAAAGTTTAAAAAAGAAAAAGTTCTATAAGTTCGACCAACCTATAATAATAAGAAGGCATGAAGCCTATACAGCAGATGATAATTTTATTCATATTATAGAAATAATCCCTTCCCACCTCCCAATGATGCAATCAGAATTATTAAAAAATATTTTTACCAATCTGCAGCTCTATTTGATAGTTTGCTTGTTCAGAAAAATTGCCAGCAATTTTTGAGACTCCCATAAATGTAAATGGAGAAAGCCATAAATGAGTAACCACCTCTCTGGCCACTGTTGGTGGAGAGCAACAGATAGATAGATAGATAGATATGGGATAGATAGATGAATAGATAGATAGATAGATAGATAGATATGGGATAGATAGATATGAGATAGATAGATAGATAGATAGATATGAATCTATCTATCTATCTATCTATCTATCTATCTATCAGACATTTATGGCATATGATGTGGATATGCCATAAATGTTTCATTTAGGATTATCCCTTCATAAAGGATAATAACATACATCTGATGTTATGTACTGTAGTCTTAATGCAAAGAGATAATATATGACATGAAAATGACATGATACACCCAGTCATGGACCGGGCAGATGAAAAGCTCTGAAATGTTCTTCATACTCACTTTAAAGTCCCCCACACATGTCCAATGCATTTGACGCGCCCCCTGGGCCTGTGCTGTGCAGGGGGATACCAGGAGCCGGATCGCTGTGGGTTGTAGTCCTCCGTGGCCTTGACCCGGTCCGTGCCCAGGGCGGTCAAACCAGTGGCAGTCTTAGGTAATAACAATGTCCGACTACGCCACCCGTGGATTGCGGTCAGTGGGGACCGCCGCTGCGCTGCAGACCGCTGAGGCTGATGTTGTTTGCGCAGCCGAGTATGGGATAACTCCCCACGGGAGAAGTATTGCCTCAGGGCAGCTAATGTGAGAGATGATGGGAGTGATGGTGTGAGCGTCCCAGTACTAATGGTGCTGGTGCGGCGATGAAACACAGAGACGTATGGTGCAGTTCAGGGTCTTTACTGATGGTATAACGCAGACCCTCCCGGGAGTACTGGTTAGCAGTAGGGGCCTGGTCAGTCTGTAAGCAAGTAGGATCTTCCCTGGCCAGGTGGAGTTGTAGGCCTCCCCGACTATCTGCACTCTTTCCTGGCTACCTTGCTCTATGCGGGTAGAAGTAGCCCACGTCCCTGAGTATACCGTGTGGTGCTCACCCGTATGGCCGGTGACTTGGGGCCTTCCGTTAGCCTCCGCTTCACGATGGCGGTGCTGGTCCCTTGCTTGTGACCGTGCCTCCGGGCTTCTAAGGCCAGAGGACATGGAATCCCCTGCCGGTTGGATTCTGCTGCTGGACCTGGATGTCCCCACAGCCTCGGACTCCGTGTCCGGGTTTAGTGTCTTCAGCCAAGGCGAGCTTTCTAGCTTCCAGCCTCTGGCACTCACTCCTGCTCCTACAGAGCTCCTGTTGTCACTTTCCCTGTGTCTGCTGTCCTCCAGACCTGACTGCGTCTCTGTCTGGGACTTCACTCACTAATCCCGCCCCAGACCCAGTTTATAAGGGCAGATTCCTCCCCTCCCAGTCTGGATGGGCCGTGTTGCATGCTTAGGGCTCCTGACCAGAGAAACATCCCACTTGCTCTCAGACATAATATTTCTATTACTGTGGCAACCAGACCCCTGGGGTGCCACACATTCCTCCACATTCTAAGATTGTCGTTCTCTGAAGTCACAATACGATGACCTCACAATGAGCCGCATTCACCTGAAGGGAGAGGAAGATTTGCAATATATAAAAGGAAAATTAAGGCCAAGTGTTACTGAAAAATAAAGCAAAGAGTTACTGAGGAAAGTAGGTGAAGGTCATTGTCCGGAGAAATGAGTATGACCCTCAAAAGTGAGACAATAAGTGTCTGAGAATGTATACCATGTGTATACCATATACAGGGGTGGATTAAGAGTAGCCAGGGCAGTTTAGAAGGTGTGGGCCCCCCCCAGGTACCCGATGTGTCACCCAACATGTCACATGATCCCCTTGCATAGATCATGTGATAGGTCACGTGAGTAACATACAGGTGCTGTGGTGTAGATCTGTAGATGGAAAATGTACCGCATCATAGATAACATATCGCTATACATAACAGAGCAGGGGGAAATAAATTTTCCCGAGGGGCCACATGAGAGGCCGTGACTGTTATGGAGGTTGAACCTATAGGCTGAAATGAATTCTGTTCAATATTAGTATTAACTTATTAATTCTAACTTTTTTTTTTAATATTAATTGTATGCAGCATTGGACTGAAGTACCTTGGGCCCCCCAGAGACAATCATTCTTGGGGCCCTCTATACTGCTATATAACCAATAAAGAAATAATACAAGACCTCCAATTGTACAGTAAAATGTGCCAAAATCTTTTCGTAATATAAAACTAACAATGAGCCCGATTCATCAGGACCAGCGTCGTTCATGCCAATCTTGATGAGGAGGTGTGCTAGAGTCCGGTGATTCTGATTCATGAAGAAGTACACACCTCTTCATGAAATCTGCAGCATCCGACGAGTGTCACAGCCGAATAGTCTTGCTGATTGAAAGCCAGCTTCCCACAGTTTGGCAGCGGGGAGCTGTGGTGCTTCGCCAACAGAGCAGAGTGAAGAGAAGAAGCTGCTCTGTCAATGTGACTTCTCAGGCAGCAGGAGAGATATAATACACCACACAGGAGAGCTGACAGATCATCTATATACTACACCACACAGGAGAGCTGACAGATCCTCTATATACTACACCACAGAGGAGAGCTGACAGATCCTCTCTATACTACACCACACAGGAGAGCTGACAGATCCTCTATATACTACACCACACAGGAGAGGTGACAGATCCTCTCTATACTACACCACACAGGAGAGCTGAAAGATCCTCTATATACTACACCACACAGGAGAGCCGACAGATCCTCTATATACTACACCACACAGGAGAGGTGACAAATCCTCTATATACTACACCACACAGGAGAGCTGACAGATCCTCTCTATACTACACCACACAGGAGAGCTGATAGATCCTCTATATACTACACCACACAGGAGAGCTGACAGATCCTCTATATACTACACCACACAGGAGAGCCGACAGATCCTCTATATACTACACCACACTGGAGAGCTGACAGATCCTCTATATACTACACCACACAGGAGAGCTGACAGATCCTCTATATACTACACCACACAGGACAGATCCTCTATATACTACACCACACAGGAGAGCTGACAGATCCTCTATATACTACACCACACAGGAGAGCTGACAGATCCTCTATACACTACATCACACAGGAGAGCCGACATATCCTCTATATACTACACAGGAGAGCTGACAGATCCTCTATATACTACACCACACAGGAGAGCTGACAGATCCTCTATATACTACACGACACAGGACACATCCTCTATATACTACACCACACAGGAGAGCTGACAGATCCTCTATATACTACACCACACTGGAGAACTGACAGATCCTCTATATACTACACCACACAGGAGAACTGACAGATCCTCTATATACTACACGACACAGGACACATCCTCTATATACTACACCACACAGGAGAGCTGACAGATCCTCTATATACTACACGACACAGGACACATGCTCTATATACTACACCACACAGGAGAGCTGACAGATCCTCTATATACTACACCACACAGGAGAGCTGACAGATAGTGTTGAGCCACCCCCGTAGTGTTCGAGTTCGGTTCGGTTCGTCGAACACCCGTGTGTTCGCCGAACTGTTCGTCGAACTGTTCGTCGAACACCTTCGAACACCGTTAAAACCAATGGCAGGCAAACAAAAACACATAGAAACACATAGAAAACACCTTCAAAGGTGTCCAAAAGCTGACAAACTGCTCTGAAGACACAACTAACACATGGAAAAGTGACAAGTACATATAGTCATGCGAAAAGAAAAGAGATGGAGGAGTAAAAGGAGGGGGAGACACAGATATAGGCATGTCATGCCCTTCTAAAATCCAAAAAGTGAGAAGCCGACACGTTCAGTCCGCTCCTGCCCGTGCCACCTCCGTGTCGCCGGGTTTGTGCCAGAGCCGCGGTGAACCCTGACGGCCAGCCCCCCTCTCCCAATACTGGTGCCTGTCCGCTGGTGGGTCGAGCGAGCCCCCCTGTGGTGGAGGCAGCTCTAAGCTTTTTAATTTAAATTGTCTCTCTAATTTGAATGAATACACTTTAAATCCATTTACAAGGATCTATTGGAGGGCAAGTCTCATGCCAGCAGCCGCGTAATTCCAGCTCCAGTAGCGTCCACTAAAGCTGCTGCAGTTAAAAAGCTTTTATAAGGATCGAGCTCGGCTGTCCACCGCAAGGCATCCTACTGCCAGTCCCAGCCCCTATGCCTTGGGGTGCCTCCTGATGCTCTTCACTGAGTATCCCGTGGTCCCGAAGCATTTCCTTTGAAAAAATTAAGTGTCAAAACTACAGGTGGTGTAGCTTGCTTAACAGCCGGGATAATCCGCTGACTAGCAGACACTGCTACTAGGCACAAAGTATTTCCTGGGCTAGATGCAGTTAAAAATTTGTAATTAGATACTCTCGTTGGATGCTGAGAAAGCATTCCATAGAGTCTCCTGGCACGCCATATATGATTCTCTTAAAAAGCTTGGGATAGGGGTCTAGGGGACCCTTTTATAGCCAAAATCACGGCCCTGTATCGCAATACGTCACCTAGGCTGAAGATAAATGGAACTGTATTACCCTGAGGGCTCGGTTGCTACAGAGGTATTGCACCTCACCCAGAGGTGTGATATCTCACTCTCAGGTAAGGATGGAGTGTGGATCAGGACCCGACACCTGCATGCATTACACCACATTGCCGTGGGGCAGGGCGACCAATATGCCCCTGAGATGGGCACGACAGTCCCTGTCCCTGGCTGGAGTGGGGGGAGGGAACACTGAGGAAGGGGAACCCTGTAGTGCAGGAGCAGGGAGGAAGCAGTTCCTGGGTGCATTGAGAAGGGAGTATAAAAGGTGGGCACCATCTTAGTTCAGTGCAGAGAAGTCTGAGCAGAAGTGGCAGGGAGCAGGGGCTCTGCATGAGCTCTGCTCCGGAGGCGGGCCTAGTAACAGAGGCCCAGGCCTGGAAGAGGGAGAAGGAAGGAAGAGGAGCGGAGAAGGCTCCAGGAACGAGGAACGAAGGGATCCCAGGGTTGCGGATGGGCGAGTCACCACCGCACGCCCGAATCCACCTGCGTGGAGGGGTCAGGCCAAAGGGGGAGACCGGTCCCTGAAACTAGTGGAGGCAGGAAATGACCCTCAGCTAGAAACAGGAGGCTGTGACATTTTATGTGGCGCAGCCCCTCGCTACACCCGCTAGGAAGGCACCACATAGGGTCAGGGAAACTGGCGCCAAGTTTACCAAGAGGAGGCCCGAGGCAGCCGGACAGAAGGGTTGGTAAGAAAGGCCAGACAAAGGACACACAAAGGGGGTCCTGTGAAGCGCTCCAAAGTTATCTGGGAGTTATCTGAGCCCCTCACCTGGTGAGCACAGTACGACGTGGGCAGCCGTTACCTGCAGACGTGGTCTGGATAATAAGAACTGTGAGTAAAGGCCCTGGACTGCATCACTGACTCCGTGTCGTTACTGCTGCTGCCCTGCACCATCACCCCCATCCTCCGCATACACTGCCCTGAGGCTATACTCCTCCCGTGGGGAGTTATGCTACGCTCTGCTGCACCCACAACACCAGCCTCAGCGGTCTGCCCTGGAGCGGCGGTTCACTCTGACCGCAATCCACGGGTGGCGTAGTCGGACATTTAAACATCAAAACCACATAAATAGTTCCGCCACTGGTTTGACCGCCCTGAGCCACGGAACCGGGTCACCGCCACGGAGACTACAACCACCAGCATCCACCAAAAAGGGTCTGGCTCCGGGTGTCCCAAGGCCCAGGGGGCGCGTCAGAACATTTTCATCACCTTTCACAATCACCAATGGGACAAGGCAGGGATGTTCTCTGTCCCCTCTCTTATACATCCTAGTGACGGAGCACCTGCTCTCATCAATTCGCCATAACCCCAATATTAGGTGGATTGAGGTGGGAGGCACCGAGTACAAGTGCTCTCTATTTGCTGATGATGTCCTAGTATATATCACTCAATCACATATATCCATCCATGCTGTTATGGCTGAAATAGATCACTTTGTTACATGGTCAAATTTTAAAATCAATGCAGCGAAGTCTGAGGCCCTCGATGTCTCCCTCCCCAAATCCATATAGGATTCCATCCAGTCCAACTTTCCCTTTGCCTGGCCCTCACAGGGTATCAAATACTTAGGAATTCCTATTCATAGAGACCTCTCCCATCTATGTTATCTTAATTTTGGGCCCTTTATTGAACAACTCCATACAGACCACGGATGGCAAGTTAGAACTGTAAGATTCACTACGTGAACCACTGGTGTTTTGTGGAAAAGCACATGTCCACTGTGTTCCAAATTATTATGCAAAAAGTGTTTAGGAGTGATAAGGGAAGAATTTGTTTGTTTGTCAGTTAAACTCATTGATGGTGATGTGTGTCAGGGCTCTTTATATCACTGTAAGCATTTGCAGACACCTGTGCTAATTAGTTTGGCAGGTGTGTCCAATGAAAGGCAAGACTACTTAAGAAGGCTGTCTCACATTATTAAGCAGCCTACATTTTCTGCCAAAATGGGAAAGAAAAAGGATGTGTCGGCTGCTGAGAAGCAACAAATTGTGGAGTGTTTAGGTCAAGGCATGACTACAATCAACATTGTGCGATGATCAGGATGAAGTGTCTTGGCAATCAAGAAGTATGTAGCTGATTCACAGTACACACGTGTGCGTGCTGATAAGGGCAAATTGAGGACTCTTTCCTACAGGCAATTACGTCAGGTTAAAAGAGCAGCGGCAAAAAAGCCTTGTCATAGCAGCTGACAAGTTTTTGAAGCTGCTGGTGCCTCCAACGTCCCCCGAACAACAAGATGCAGGGTCCTTCAGAGGTTTGCAGCTGTGCATACGCCATCCTGTCGACCTCCTCTATCCACTTCACACAAGCAGAAACGGCTCCAGTGGCCCAAACATTACATGAAGACTGATTTCAAAACTGTTTTGTTCACGGATGAGTGCCGTGCAGCGCTCGATGGTCCAGATGGATTGAGTGGAGGATGGCTGGTTGATTGACACCCCACGCAAACACGGCTACAGCGCCAACAAGGAGGAGGTGGAGTAATGTTTTGGGCTGGAATCATGGGGAGAGAGATTGTCGGCCCCTTTAGGATCCCTGAAGGCGCTAAAGATGAACTCCATAATGTATGTGGATTTTCTCAAACAGCACTTCCTGCCATGGTTCAAGAAGAAGAACCGTGTATTTCACAGCAAGGGGACAAACTTATGGTGTGACCCCCATGCTCCCCTGACCTCTACCCCATTCAGAACCTCTGGAGCATCATCAAAAGGAGTGTCTATGATGGCGGGAGGCAGTTCACATCTAAGCAACAGCTCTGGGAGGGTATTCTGTCCTCATGCAAAACAATTGAAGCAGAAACCATCCAAAACCTGACAAATTCAATGGACGAGAGAGTTCAGAAGCTCCTTTCGAACAAGGGGTCCTATGTGAAAATGTAACATCACCTAGAATAAAGTTTTGAGTTGAAAACTGTTTGATTTCAGTTTCTAATAACCTGCTAATGCTTATAATTTCAAAAATGACCATTTTTTTGGTCTTTATTAAAATGAAAAGGTTGATCGAAAAGTTTGGGGGATCTAAGAGTGTGGCAACCCAGTAGTCATGATTACTTCGAATTCTGACAATATGAGGGTCATGTTGCAGGTAGTGCAGCAAGAAGGCACTTATGTGTCTTGCGCATCTCGGAGCCCCAAAATTATTTTCCGGGCTAGATGCAGCTAAAAATTATTATTAATTTTAAATCTGGTGGAGCTTAGTATAGATGGCCTAATAGGATCAGTGCTGCACACTGCTACAAAGCCCAAATTATTTTCCAGCCAAGATACAGATAAACATGATTAGTAATTTTAAATCTGGTGGAGCTTATTATAGATGGCCTAATAGAATCAGTGCTGCACACTGCTACAAAGCCCAAATTATTTTCCAGCCAAGATACAGATAAACATGATTAGTAATTTGAAAGCTTAAAACGGTTGGTAGGGTGATTTTAACCAATCATCCATCTTTTACTCTCCCCAGGATGACACAGGGGTAGAAAAGTCGTTTCGGATCCATGATTTGTTCATCTTTATGAACGTGAGTCTGTCTACATTATCAGTAGAGAGCCACGTGCGCTTATCTGTCAGCACACCACCAGCAGCGCTGAACACACGTTCAGACAGAACGCTGGCTGCGGGGCATGACAAGATCTCCAAGGCGTAAGTGGCTAGCTCCGGCCATTTATCCAGATTGGAAGCCCAAAAAGAGCAAGGGTCCAGTGACACAGTCATGGCTTCAATGTTTACTTGGAGATACTCCTGTACCATCGTCTCTAGGCGTTGACTATGTGTCAGACTTCTTGTCTCCTGTGGCCTTGCAAAGGATGGGCTAAAAAAGTGGTGAAATGATTGCGCAAAATTGATGTTACCAGCAGATACTGTGGTTCTGTTATGGTTTGAGTGCTGAACACTTGACGGTCCCACGGTTGGCAAGTTGGAACTGTGAGATTCACTACGTGCACCACTGGTGTTTTGTGGAAAAGCACATGTAAGATTCTGCAACAGTCTCTGCTGATACTCCTGCATGCGTGCATCCCTTTCTATGGCAGGAATAATTTCTGCAAATTTACTTTTGTACCGGGCATCTAACAGTGTGGCAACCCAGTAGTCAGGATTATTTCTAATTCTCACAATTCGAGGGTCATGTTGCAGGTAGTGCAGCAAGAAGGCACTCATGTGTGTTGCGCATCCAGGAGCACCAAGTCCCTGTTGTGTTGGTGGCGAGGTAACAATCATGCTTCCTTCCTCTGTCCTCTCCCCCCAACCTCGCACAACAGAAATGTGATCAAGGTCTCCCTCATCTGATGAGTCTTCCATCAGTTCGTCCTCCACTTCTTCCTGGGCTCCTGCACCTTCCTCACTAGTTTGGCTGCTACCATGCGCCCTGGTAAAACCATCTCCCCCACCCTCACATGCCTGCCGCCTTGGTGCTGCCGACCGTCTGGACCTTGCAGATGTTAGCCCTTCCGCATACAACTCCTCCTCCTCTACTTCCTCCACCTCCTCTTGTGCCACCACCTGACTCCGAATTCTGTTTAACATGTGCTCCAGCATGTAAATCACCGGAATAGTCATGCTGATAATGGCATCGTCAGCACTAAACATCTTCGTCGCCATTTCAAAACTGTGCAGAAGGGTGCATAGGTCCCTGATCTGAAACCACTCCTCCAGCGTGATTTGCCCCACGTCTGGATCTCGTTGGCCCAGGCTATACGTCAGAACGTATTGCACCAGTGCTTGTCGGTGCTGCCACAGTCGCTGCAACATGTGCAGAGTTGAATTCCACAGGGTAGGCACATCGCATTTTAGCCGGTGAAGTGGCAGGCCCAACGACTTCTGTAGAGATGTAAGTCGCTGAGCTGCGGGATGCGAACGGCGGAAGTGAGCACACAGCGACCGTGCCCTCTGCAGAAGGCCATCTAGTCTGGGATAGTGGGCTAAAAATTGCTGGACAACCAGGTTCAACACGTGAGCCATACAAGGCACGTGTGTGACATTGCCCCGGCGAAGGGCCGCACCCAGGTTTGCAGCATTGTCGCACACGGCCTTCCCTGGTTTCAGGTCCAGTGGAGACAACCATTCATGAAATTGGTTCTCCAGAGCTGACCACAACTCCTCAGCTGTGTGACTCACATTTCCCAGACATTTCAAAGTAAAAACCGCCTGATGACGTTGAGCCCTACTGCCAGCATAGTAAGGAGGTGTGCAGGATCCCTTCTGCGCAGTTAGAAAGCTTGTGGCATGACCAGACAGGCTTTGGGTGCAGGTGGAAGACCGAGAGGAGGTTGAGGAGGCAGAAGCAGTGGAGGAACTTTGACATAAAGAGGATTGACGCACAACTCGTGGGGACGGCAAGACTTGGACAGCAGCCCCTTGTCCTGCTGTCACCATAGTTACCCAGTGCCCAGTCAGCGACATGTAACGCCCCTGTCCATGCCTACTCGTCCAAGTGTCTGTGGTGAAATGCACCCTGTCACACACAGAGTTTCTCAAAGAAGCGGTGATGTTGTGTGCGACATGCTGGTGGAGCGCAGGCACACCTTTCTTTGAGAAGTAGTGCCGACTGGGCATCTGGTACTGGGGCACTGCGACGGACATAAGGTCTCGAAAATCCTCTGTGTCCACCAGGCGGAAAGGCAGCATTTCTGTAGCCAGGAGCTTGCAGATGGTGAAATTCAACCTCTTAGCTTTCTCATGGCTAGGAGGAAATGGTCTTTTACTTGTCCACATCTGAGGGACCGAGGGCTGGCTATTGTGCTTAGACGGGGTTGATAAGGGTGTCCCCGGCAAACTGCCGGTCTGTGAGGAAGATGCAGGCGGACATGTTAGGTTGCCTTGATCCAAAGGTGGTGCTATCGATGTCGGACAGCGCTCAACACCAGCTGGTGTTACCACCTCCAAAGAAAATGATGACCTGCCAATCACGCTGGCTGTTGCGGGTAAAGAGGTGGCAGGTCTGCGCCCCAAAACAGGTGTGACTGCTGTCCCCCCAGTCACAGAGGATGAAGAGGCCGCGGATGCACAAGATATGGCAGACGGTGATTGGCCCGGCCGGCTAGGCCGCATTGTAGCACACTGAGCTTTCCACTGCAACTTATGCTTCATGTCCATGTGCCGGTTCATGCATGAAGTACTCAAACTATGTATTTTTTGGCCTCTACTTAGCTTTTGCTGACAAATGTTACAGATAACACGAGTTGGGTCATCTTTATCGATCTGAAAAAATGCCCAGGCTATGCAAGGCTTAGCACCCATGTGACCTGAAGAGCCACCACGACTTGTGGTGAGAGGCAGAGTTGTGTTTGAGGATGCAGTTGTTGACGTGCTTCCAGTACTACGTCTCTGTCCAGGAAGGCGCAACCTGACCTCGTCGTCACTAGCATCTTCCTCCACCTCCTCTGCTGACCTCATCTCTTGGCTGACTGTGGGTTGACAGTAAGTGGGATCTCCAACCTCATCATCATCACCCTGTGCGTTATCACACCCGTCGTCCTCAGAGCCAACCTGTTCCTGCCCTTACAAAAAACTAAAGTTGTCGCTCCAATCAGGTATTTGAGTCTCATCAGCGTGTTCATCATTGTCTCCACCAACAGGAGTTACAGTTTGGGAATGAGGGTCTACATTATGGTCAGAACCTTCTGCGTCTGGTCCTGGATCCGACTCATAAAGATTCTGGGCATCAGTGCAGATCATTTCCTCGTCTGGATTCACAGAAGCGCTGGAGTCGACCTCTGATTCCCAGGCTATAGTATGAGTAAACAGCTCTGCAGACTCAACCATCTGTTCTACCTCATACTCAGACGGGCAGCTGGAGATTTGGGAGCTGTGAGGAAGCAAGTGCGATTGGGGTGACACCTTTGAGGACTGGAGTATTTGTGATGTTGAAGTTGATGTGGAGGAGAGCCCACTTAAAGGAGCACTTGATATCCGTTGAAGCACCTGCTGTTTTTGTGCCTCATCTGGAATTTGTAGCGATTGGCGTGGCCGTAAGAAAGGGATCTTATCACATTGTCCGCTAAAAGAAGTAGACATTTTAGTTTGGCTGGAAGATGGTCTTTCTTCTGCAGATGTTACTGTTGCTTTAACACCTACCCCACGGACACAACCTTTTTTCCCCTTTCCAACACGCCTATTCCCCTTTCCACCAGCAGCAGGCCTTTTTCCACTCATTTTGGTGGTTAACTAATTCACAACTCTGGGGTTGTTTGCACAAAAAAACAATGGATGGGAACCGAGCAGAGCTAAGTGGCCAAACTGTGGTATTAGGCCAAAACTATTGGCTGGGTTAGATGCAGAAAAAATTATATTCAATTTGCAACCTGATGGAGGTCAGTATAGATGGACTAATAGAACAAGTCCAACACACAGCTAGAAGCCCAAATATTTTTTCAGAGGTAGATGCAGAAAAAAAAATATTCAGTTTGCAACCTGACGGAGGTCAGTATAGATGGACTAATAGAGAAAGTCCCACACACTGCTAGAAGGCCAAATATTTTTTCAGAGCTAGATGCAGACAAAAAAATATTTTGAATTTGCAACCTGATGGAGGTCAGTATAGGTGGACTAATAGAACAAGTCCCACACACTGCTAGAAGGCCAAATATTTTTTCAGAGCTAGATGCAGAAAAAAAATATATTCAGTTTGCAACCTGATGGAGGTCAGTATAGATGGACTAATAGAGAAAGTCCCACACACTGCTAGAAGGCCAGATATTTTTTCAGAGCTAGATGCAGAAAAAAATTATATTCAGTTTGCAACCTGATGGAGGTCAGTATAGATGGACTAATAGAGAAAGTCCCACACACTGCTAGAAGCCCAAATATTTTTTCAGAGCTAGATGCAGAAAAAAATTATATTCAGTTTGCAACCTGATGGAGGTCTGTATAGATGGATTAATAGAACAAGTCCCACACACAGCTAGAAGCCCAATATTTTTTCAGAGCTAGATGCAGAAAAAAATATATTCAGTTTGCAACCTGATGGAGGTCAGTATAGATGGACTAATACAACAAGTCCCACACACAGCTAGAAGCCCAATATTTTTTCAGAGCTAGATGCAGAAAAAAATTATATTCAATTTGCAACCTGATGGAGGTCAGTATAGATGGAGTAATAGAACAAGTCCCACACACAGCTAGAAGCCCAATATTTTTTCAGAGCTAGATGCAGATAAAAATTATTTTTAATTTTCAACCTGATGGAGGTCAGTATAGATGGACTAATAGAGAAAGTCCCACACACTGCTAGAAGGCCAAATATTTTTTCAGAGCTAGATGCAGAAAAAAATTATATTCAGTTTGCAACCTGATGGAGGTCTGTATAGATGGATTAATATAACAAGTCCCACACACTGCTAGAAGCCCAATATTTTTTCAGAGGTAGATGCAGAAAAAAATATATTCAGTTTGCAACCTGATGGAGGTCAGTATAGATGGACTAATACAACAAGTCCCACACACAGCTAGAAGCCCAATATTTTTTCAGAGCTAGATGCAGAAAAAAATTATATTCAATTTGCAACCTGATGGAGGTCAGTATAGATGGAGTAATAGAACAAGTCCCACACACAGCTAGAAGCCCAAATATTTTTTCAGAGGTAGATGCAGATAAAAATTATTTTTAATTTGCAACCTGATGGAGGTCAGTATAGATGGACTAATAGAGAAAGTCCCACACACTGCTAGAAGGCCAAATATTTTTTCAGAGCTAGATGCAGAAAAAAATTATATTCAGTTTGCAACCTGATGGAGGTCTGTGTAGATGGATTAATAGAACAAGTCCCACACACAGCTAGAAGCCAATATTTTTTCAGAGGTAGATGCAGAAAAAAATATATTCAGTTTGCAACCTGATGGAGGTCAGTATAGATGGACTAATACAACAAGTCCCACACACAGCTAGAAGCCCAATATTTTTTCAGAGCTAGATGCAGAAAAAAATTATATTCAATTTGCAACCTGATGGAGGTCAGTATAGATGGAGTAATAGAACAAGTCTCACACACAGCTAGAAGCCCAAATATTTTTTCAGAGCTAGATGCAGATAAAAATTATTTTTAATTTTCAACCTGATGGAGGTCAGTATAGATGGACTAATAGAGAAAGTCCCACACACTGCTAGAAGGCCAAATATTTTTTCAGAGCTAGATGCAGAAAAAAATTATATTCAGCTTGCAACCTGATGGAGGTCAGTATAGATGGACTAATAGAGAAAGTCCCACACACTGCTAGAAGGCCAAATATTTTTTCAGAGCTAGATGCAGAAAAAAATTATATTCAGTTTGCAACCTGATGGAGGTCAGTATAGATGGACTAATAGAGAAAGTCCCACACACTGCTAGAAGCCCAAATATTTTTTCAGAGCTGGATGCAGAAAAAAATTATATTCAGTTTGCAACCTGATGGAGGTCTGTATAGATGGATTAATAGAACAAGTCCCACACACAGCTAGAAGCCCAATATTTTTTCAGAGCTAGATGCAGAAAAAAATATATTCAGTTTGCAACCTGATGGAGGTCAGTATAGATGGACTAATACAACAAGTCCCACACACAGCTAGAAGCCCAATATTTTTTCAGAGCTAGATGCAGAAAAAAATTATATTCAATTTGCAACCTGATGGAGGTCAGTATAGATGGAGTAATAGAACAAGTCCCACACACAGCTAGAAGCCCAATATTTTTTCAGAGCTAGATGCAGATAAAAATTATTTTTAATTTGCAACCTGATGGAGGTCAGTATAGATGGACTAATAGAGAAAGTCCCACACACTGCTAGAAGGCCAAATATTTTTTCAGAGCTAGATGCAGAAAAAAATTATATTCAGTTTGCAACCTGATGGAGGTCTGTATAGATGGATTAATAGAACAAGTCCCACACACTGCTAGAAGCCCAATATTTTTTCAGAGGTAGATGCAGAAAAAAATATATTCAGTTTGCAACCTGATGGAGGTCAGTATAGATGGACTAATACAACAAGTCCCACACACAGCTAGAAGCCCAATATTTTTTCAGAGCTAGATGCAGAAAAAAATTATATTCAATTTGCAACCTGATGGAGGTCAGTATAGATGGAGTAATAGAACAAGTCCCACACACAGCTAGAAGCCCAAATATTTTTTCAGAGGTAGATGCAGAAAAAAAAATATTCAGTTTGCAACCTGACGGAGGTCAGTATAGATGGACTAATAGAGAAAGTCCCACACACTGCTAGAAGGCCAAATATTTTTTCAGAGCTAGATGCAGACAAAAAAATATTTTGAATTTGCAACCTGATGGAGGTCAGTATAGGTGGACTAATAGAACAAGTCCCACACACTGCTAGAAGGCCAAATATTTTTTCAGAGCTAGATGCAGAAAAAAAATATATTCAGTTTGCAACCTGATGGAGGTCAGTATAGATGGACTAATAGAGAAAGTCCCACACACTGCTAGAAGGCCAAATATTTTTTCAGAGCTAGATGCAGAAAAAAATTATATTCAGTTTGCAACCTGATGGAGGTCAGTATAGATGGACTAATAGAGAAAGTCCCACACACTGCTAGAAGCCCAAATATTTTTTCAGAGCTAGATGCAGAAAAAAATTATATTCAGTTTGCAACCTGATGGAGGTCTGTATAGATGGATTAATAGAACAAGTCCCACACACAGCTAGAAGCCCAATATTTTTTCAGAGCTAGATGCAGAAAAAAATATATTCAGTTTGCAACCTGATGGAGGTCAGTATAGATGGACTAATACAACAAGTCCCACACACAGCTAGAAGCCCAATATTTTTTCAGAGCTAGATGCAGAAAAAAATTATATTCAATTTGCAACCTGATGGAGGTCAGTATAGATGGAGTAATAGAACAAGTCCCACACACAGCTAGAAGCCCAATATTTTTTCAGAGCTAGATGCAGATAAAAATTATTTTTAATTTTCAACCTGATGGAGGTCAGTATAGATGGACTAATAGAGAAAGTCCCACACACTGCTAGAAGGTCAAATATTTTTTCAGAGCTAGATGCAGAAAAAAATTATATTCAGTTTGCAACCTGATGGAGGTCTGTATAGATGGATTAATAGAACAAGTCCCACACACTGCTAGAAGCCCAATATTTTTTCAGAGGTAGATGCAGAAAAAAATATATTCAGTTTGCAACCTGATGGAGGTCAGTATAGATGGACTAATACAACAAGTCCCACACACAGCTAGAAGCCCAATATTTTTTCAGAGCTAGATGCAGAAAAAAATTATATTCAATTTGCAACCTGATGGAGGTCAGTATAGATGGAGTAATAGAACAAGTCCCACACACAGCTAGAAGCCCAAATATTTTTTCAGAGGTAGATGCAGATAAAAATTATTTTTAATTTGCAACCTGATGGAGGTCAGTATAGATGGACTAATAGAGAAAGTCCCACACACTGCTAGAAGGCCAAATATTTTTTCAGAGCTAGATGCAGAAAAAAATTATATTCAGTTTGCAACCTGATGGAGGTCTGTGTAGATGGATTAATAGAACAAGTCCCACACACAGCTAGAAGCCAATATTTTTTCAGAGGTAGATGCAGAAAAAAATATATTCAGTTTGCAACCTGATGGAGGTCAGTATAGATGGACTAATACAACAAGTCCCACACACAGCTAGAAGCCCAATATTTTTTCAGAGCTAGATGCAGAAAAAAATTATATTCAATTTGCAACCTGATGGAGGTCAGTATAGATGGAGTAATAGAACAAGTCTCACACACAGCTAGAAGCCCAAATATTTTTTCAGAGCTAGATGCAGATAAAAATTATTTTTAATTTTCAACCTGATGGAGGTCAGTATAGATGGACTAATAGAGAAAGTCCCACACACTGCTAGAAGGCCAAATATTTTTTCACAGCTAGATGCAGAAAAAAATTATATTCAGCTTGCAACCTGATGGAGGTCAGTATAGATGGACTAATAGAGAAAGTCCCACACACTGCTAGAAGGCCAAATATTTTTTCAGAGCTAGATGCAGAAAAAAATTATATTCAGTTTGCAACCTGATGGAGGTCAGTATAGATGGACTAATAGAGAAAGTCCCACACACTGCTAGAAGCCCAAATATTTTTTCAGAGCTGGATGCAGAAAAAAATTATATTCAGTTTGCAACCTGATGGAGGTCTGTATAGATGGATTAATAGAACAAGTCCCACACACAGCTAGAAGCCCAATATTTTTTCAGAGCTAGATGCAGAAAAAAATATATTCAGTTTGCAACCTGATGGAGGTCAGTATAGATGGACTAATACAACAAGTCCCACACACAGCTAGAAGGCCAATATTTTTTCAGAGCTAGATGCAGAAAAAAATTATATTCAATTTGCAACCTGATGGAGGTCAGTATAGATGGAGTAATAGAACAAGTCCCACACACAGCTAGAAGCCCAATATTTTTTCAGAGCTAGATGCAGATAAAAATTATTTTTAATTTGCAACCTGATGGAGGTCAGTATAGATGGACTAATAGAGAAAGTCTCACACACTGCTAGAAGGCCAAATATTTTTTCAGAGCTAAATGCAGAAAAAAATTATATTCAGTTTGCAACCTGATGGAGGTCTGTATGGATGGATTAATAGAACAAGTCCCACACACTGCTAGAAGCCCAATATTTTTTCAGAGGTAGATGCAGAAAAAAATATATTCAGTTTGCAACCTGATGGAGGTCAGTATAGATGGACTAATACAACAAGTCCCACACACAGCTAGAAGCCCAATATTTTTTCAGAGCTAGATGCAGAAAAAAATTATATTCAATTTGCAACCTGATGGAGGTCAGTATAGATGGAGTAATAGAACAAGTCCCACACACAGCTAGAAGCCCAAATATTTTTTCAGAGGTAGATGCAGAAAAAAAAATATTCAGTTTGCAACCTGACGGAGGTCAGTATAGATGGACTAATAGAGAAAGTCCCACACACTGCTAGAAGGCCAAATATTTTTTCAGAGCTAGATGCAGACAAAAAAATATTTTGAATTTGCAACCTGATGGAGGTCAGTATAGGTGGACTAATAGAACAAGTCCCACACACTGCTAGAAGGCCAAATATTTTTTCAGAGCTAGATGCAGAAAAAAAATTATATTCAATTTGCAACCTGATGGAGGTCAGTATAGATGGACTAATACAACAAGTCCCACACACAGCTAGAAGCCCAATATTTTTTCAGAGCTAGATGCAGAAAAAAATTATATTCAATTTGCAACCTGATGGAGGTCAGTATAGATGGAGTAATAGAACAAGTCCCACACACAACTAGAAGCCCAAATATTTTTTCAGAGCTAGATGCAGATAAAAATTATTTTTAATTTGCAACCTGATGGAGGTCAGTATAGATGGACTAATAGAGAAAGTCCCACACACTGCTAGAAGGCCAAATATTTTTTCAGAGCTAGATGCAGAAAAAAATTATATTCAGCTTGCAACCTGATGGAGGTCAGTATAGATGGACTAATAGAGAAAGTCCCACACACTGCTAGAAGGCCAAATATTTTTTCAGAGCTAGATGCAGAAAAAAATTATATTCAGTTTGCAACCTGATGGAGGTCAGTATAGATGGACTAATAGAGAAAGTCCCACACACTGCTAGAAGGCCAAATATTTTTTCAGAGCTAGATGCAGAAAAAAATTATATTCAGTTTGCAACCTGATGGAGGTCAGTATAGATGGACTAATAGAGAAAGTCCCACACACTGCTAGAAGGCCAAATATTTTTTCAGAGCTAGATGCAGAAAAAAATTATATTCAGTTTGCAACCTGATGGAGGTCAGTATAGATGGACTAATAGAGAAAGTCCCACACACTGCTAGAAGGCCAAATATTTTTTCAGAGCTAGATGCAGAAAAAAATTATATTCAGTTTGCAACCCGATGAAGGTCAGTATAGATGGACTAATACAACAAGTCCCACACACAGCTAGAAGCCCAATATTTTTTCAGAGCTAGATGCAGAAAAAAATTATATTCAATTTGCAACCTGATGGAGGTCAGTATAGATGGAGTAATAGAACAAGTCCCACACACAGCTAGAAGCCCAAATATTTTTTCAGAGCTAGATGCAGATAAAAATTATTTTTAATTTGCAACCTGATGGAGGTCAGTATAGATGGACTAATAGAGAAAGTCCCACACACTGCTAGAAGGCCAAATATTTTTTCAGAGCTAGATGCAGAAAAAAATTATATTCAGTTTGCAACCTGATGGAGGTCTGTATAGATGGATTAATAGAACAAGTCCCACACACAGCTAGAAGCCCCATATTTTTTCAGAGGTAGATGCAGAAAAAAATATATTCAGTTTGCAACCTGATGGAGGTCAGTATAGATGGACTAATAGAGAAAGTCCCACACACTGCTAGAAGGCCAAATATTTTTTCAGAGCTAGATGAAGAAAAAAATTATATTCAATTTGCAACCTGATGGAGGTCAGTATAGATGGACTAATAGAATGATGCTATGTCCAAAAGATTTTACTTCACTAGGTGCAGTAAAAAAATTGGTATTCTATACACAGGTGGTATATCTTGCAACACAGATAGGCTACTCCACTGACTAACACACTCTGCAATAGGCCAAAAAGGATTAGCTTTGCTAGATTCAGCCAAATGCTGTGAAAAAAACTTGCACAGCACTGGCACAGACCTGCCTGGCAAAAACTGATAGGAACTGATGTAACCTAGTCCTGAAAAGGACTCCAATTACAATTAGTCTTTACTCCCACAATCTATCTATTTAAGAGCACAGACCTGCCTGATAAAAGTCGTAGGAAATGCTGTAACCTAGTCCTTAAAAGGACTGCAATCACAACTATTCCCTACTCCCAAGCTATCTGTAGATTTGTGCGAAAATTGGCTTGAAATTAACAAGGTATAGCGCACACAGCAACAGCTGTGCCGTCTAACACGCAGCTGCAGCAGTGAGAAAATGGTGGCAACGGGGAAAATGGCTTGGTCTTATAGGGCAAGGACATGTGACATACACTGCCAATGACACATGCCCTTGCTTGTGTGAAAAAAAGCACTTCGCTCCGTGTGTGCGCTGCTGATAGGCTGACAGATTGCACCTCCCCACTGTAAATGCGGGAAAGAGAAAAAAAAATGGAGATCTTCATTATTCCTGCAGAGATCCATCCCCTGCCCCTCCCCCCACCCCGCTGTACACTCAAACTGCGTATTAACATTAATTTTCATCATTACTGAGAAAAAATCCAGTTATGATTTTGGTGCACGAACAGTTATCGAACATAACCTCGAACAGCCGAATTTTTCTCAAATCGTTCGTGTTCGCCGAACGGCTCGAACACCGCCCAAAACAGCTCGAATTTGAGATTGGCGAACAGTTCGAGTAGAACAACGCTCATCTCTACTGACAGATCCTCTATATACTACACCACACCGGAGGTGTGGACTCCGCCGTGTGTATTGAGTTGTTATTTACTGTGTACAGTTTGGCAACAGTGGCATAGCGTGGTAATCTAACCTCGTCCTCCCCATAGTTTAGGAGGCGTACGGCCACCCTCCCATTGCGTAGATCCACTACCCCTCTGGCAGTTAAGAGTATAGGTCTATGCTCTGAGCTAAGGGGCTCTACTACCGCCTGGGTGCTCCGTCCTTTGAGACCTATTGTTGCTCTACACCAAATCAGCATTTCACTTATCGGGGGAATCACAATGGGTATCGGGTCTGTCACCCGTACACTACCAATTTCACCGCCTGATAGATTTACCTGTTGCTGGTACATAAGGGCTCGGATCTCTTTCTGGAGCGCCCTTCTCTGCCCTGGTCTGGCAGTGTCAGCTATCTGTTGGAGCAAGAACACCGCTTCTCCCAAACAGTTACTAACAATATTTGTGAAAAGTACCATATACAAGTCTGTATCATCAGGATTAGTCTCTACTACAATTAGTCCCTGGTCCTTCAGTTCCACTCTTCCCACCTTTACTGCCACATCCTTATCCCCGACTAGTTTAAGGGGGAGGCCGTTTGAGGCATACATGGAAAGATTTGGATCTGGTGGGTGAAGTTCGTCTATGGACCAGAACCTTTTGTAGAGGACATCAGGCATGATGGTTACCTGAGATCCTGTGAGCAGCAGAGCAGGTGTCGGGATGCAGTCCAGCACGATGGACAGGAAAGGTCTTCCTCCCACGAACCTGCAGTACCAGCTTGATGGGCCTGAGGGGTCTACTCCTGGGTGTCGGCCCTCGGCCCCAGAGTTTGCTCATTTAAAGGACAGCTCTGGATGGCGTGACCTGTCTTGTGGCAGCGGTGGCAGACAGGGTCCTTCGGCGGGCGGTGTTGGTCACTGGTCCTCCCAGGGGGTGGCGTTGTCCTCCTCCTCCTTCTCATCCAGGGGACATCCTCAGGGCTGTCGGCTAGTAGGATCCTTCCTTCCTTCTCTGGCTCCATCCGCAGCTGCAAGGCACTCAGTACAGTGGTCAGGGTTTTGCTCAACTGAGGCACTTCAGAGCGCAGGCAGTCCAGCTCACTAGGGGACGTTGCTGGAACCTTGGCTTCAGCAGCCACCGGGGAAAAGGTGGACGCTGCAGGCACTGGGGTGGCCCCACCCTGGTAACATTGGATAGCAGTTGTTTCCAGGGACTGCAGTCCTTTTATAGCCATGTCCTTAAGGGTGTCAAAGGTGGCATCTGGATGATCCAGGGACCACCAACGCACAGTCCTGCTCTCCTCTTGAGACCTCAGTCCCCGGATAAACTGTTCCTTCAGCATTCTATTTTCATTATTGATGCTGGTTGGAGTAACCTGTTTCAGAGCTCGCAGGGCCCCTTGTAAACGTCAGGCATAGTCCCGAACACTGTCCTCCGGTTGCTGAGAGCAGTTGTAGAACCTTATCCGGAGGTCTATCTCAGTGCCATCCTCAAAGACAGTCTGTAACCTTTTTAAGATTGCGGACACTGACTCCTGGTCTGTGGCCGACCAGGTTTCTACTTCTCGCTCCGCAGCACCAGTCAATTGTCCCAATACAACAGCGGCTCTTTGCTTGCCTGTCATAGAATACATGTCCAGTATACCGCATATTTTCCTTTTGAATCCAGACAGGGTATCTGGTTTGCCGCTGTACTGGGGGAGCCACTTCGCTCCAGATATGTACGGTAGGGCCATGGGTATGACAGGGGTTACAAGCCCTGCTCATGGAGCGGCTGCTCCGGCCTGCTCGGCGCCGGGCGCAGGTTGATCATCAGGGCCGTTAATCGGTACTCCGTCGTTGTGCTGTTCTTCGGACATTCTGGCGCCCCCCTAGCGAACCGTGGCCTACCTTCTTTTCTTCCGGTAGGCCGCAGCTCCGCAGGTGACGGTCTTCCTTCAGGACCTTGCGTCGCTTGCATCCTACGTCAGAGTGCTCACCGGGGATCCTTCCAGGACCTGGCGCTTCCTGGTTTGACGTTGAGCGGCGTGTCCGGGGCTTCGCGCGCTTCAGCAGGTACACCTCTCAGTTTCCCGCGGTTACGCCCTTCTTCCCGCTCGGCGGCACAACAATGGCGGCTATCTTCACCACAGTTAAATACACAGTTTTGATTAAAGACGCACAGTACCCGGTGGCAACGGGCACAACACTCCGTCATTGCAGCAGGCACGGAATCCTGTTCGTGACGCCAGGAAGAGATGACGCGCCCAGGGGATGGGGACGAATCGGCACCCGGGCCTTGTTGCCTGTCCTTGGGGGATGTCACGGTGGTCGGCTCCCGGGCCCGTACCCTGGGGTCACTCTTAAAAGAAGGGGGGAAGTTGTATGGGAAAGGGATGTTCATGACGCCACCTGTGGTGTCTGGTGAAGATCACCAGCGCTGCGACAGTCCTCTGAGGCCGGTGTTCAGGCAGCTTAGTTGGTGCGGCTCCCCACAGGTGTAGCGGGGCCTCAGGGCAGCGTAGAAGAGGGGATGCAGGACAGAGGGGACCCAGCCGGGTCAGAGGAAGGATAGAAGAATAGGCACACACACCGGAGTTCACTTCAGTACCTTTACTGGTGGTGTTTCAGGCACGATCCAGGGCACTGTAAGGTGAAGGGTGCATAACAGGACTTTCCCCAGTGAGCGGGTGGATGGCCTCCTGTTCCTTGCCTTTCCTTGATAAGTTTCTGACCTGCATGGAGCTAGGCCTAACTTGGTCTCTGTCTTGCACCTGCTGACCTGGTGGTAGGGCCTTCTGTTGGAGATCACACTCCCCGGACTCTTGGGCCTCCGTGACTCCTGACCCTGGTATAACAGTCAGCTTTTGGTGTTCCTGGGACATGCAGTTCGCCAGGGGTTCTAGTTGTTTCTGCTGGGCCTAAGGAATCCCTGGAGACGCAGACCCGGTGTCCGGTATATGGTTTTGGGGTGAGCTGGTTAAGCTCCTCTGCCCCCTATGTCGCTTGCTTACTCCACTCGCCTTCGGCCACGCTCGGGGCCCTCACTAGGCTTCACACGGGCATTAGGCCTCGCTACTCTTCACCGCTCTTTGGCGTTGTCAAGCCTTAGGCTCACTAACTCGAGCTCCCTGAGTCTGGACTGACCTGACTGAGCTTCACTGCAGGCTAGCTTCTGCAGGAGCTCCTCTCAACAGACTAAACTTCTGACAGACTGACCTTCTCACAGACTGTAGACTCTAGACTGCGACTGTAGACTTAGACTGAACTGCCTAGCTCCACCTTCCCTTTTTATATCCCTAACGGGCTCCCTCTGCTGGTCTGAGGTGGAAGGTGGAGTTGTGTGAATGCTATGAGGGCCTCTTGTGGAGGAATCCGTCCATGCACCCCTCTGGGATCTGTGGCACCAATGCACAGCAGGGCGCCACACTTCCAGGGGTCTTCCCCATGCTGTTCCCATGTCTTTTCAGCACTGTATGCATGTGTCACACAGCACATGGCCAGATAAGGTTGTAAAATGTTAAAATGACATTTCCCGGTGAATGCATTTGTCACGGTTGAAAGCAATATAAAAATGCAAAAACGCATGAAAAATCTTACTTGTGAACATAGCCCCAGGTGTGGAGGAGTATTTTTGTTTTTGGTTATTTATTTTACCTTATACACAAGTCTTTACCCTGGAAAGCAAATTCCTTAACATATTTCACAGGAAAACCGTTTCAGTTTCGTTTTTGAACGTTTTAGTGTGAGCCCGTAAAAGTGGCTTAATACCTCTGAGCACGTTGTTGACAGCAGTGACCTGGGGGTCAGAAATGCTTCCAGGGGCGATCCCCATGCTGCCTCCATGTCTTTTGAGCACTGTCACTATCGTTTTGGGCACTTTTTAGGCTTTCTACAGACTGCCGGGGGTGCCGCCACAAAAATGCTCGGGTCTCCCATAGACTAACATTGGGCTCGTTGCTTGGGTCGAGCACCCGAGTATCACTGTGAGCTCGGCCCGAGCTTCGAGCACCCGAGCATTTTAGTGCTCGCTCAACGCTACTATTTATATGTTCATTCTGACTCCCAAAATTGAAATAAGGCTATGTTCACACATTGCATTTTTGCTGCGTTTTTTTTTCTTATCTCTTGCCAGGAGGTTTGTTCAGGATTTTTCTTGCTTTTTTGGTGCGTTTTTGGTGCATTTTTTCACTGTCCTTTTGTCTCTTTATGCCTGTACATAAAGTTCAGTGAAAAAAAATTCATTCTGGTTTTAGCACAAAAAACGCTGAAAAAACGCTGAAAAACCTGACACCTGCATTTTTGGTGCATTTTTTTCTGCGTTTTTTTCATCACCCATTACTTCCAATGGATGAAAAAACGCTGAAAAAAATGCTGAAAGAAGTGACATGCTCTATTTTGCAAAATCGTCAACAGCAAAAAAACAAGATGTGTGCATGATATTTCTGGAATCTCATAGACTTTGCTGGTACTGTAAAACGCAGCTGAAAATTTGCATAAAAAAACGCATAAAAAAAGCTGAAAAAAACAAAATGTGTGAACGTAGCCTAATGCTCAGTTCACATTTATCCTGTGCTCTCCACTGAGCACTTACCTCCTGGTTGTCATGTAAACCCCCCAAAAATGTGATTCATATGAAACCCCTAGGGGAACCATTCACTATAATGAGGCAGGGTAAATGGAGTCACTTTGTTTTCCATCTGGTCTTGGTTCCGGTGATGTCCCATCAATTTAGGTAAGACACCTAAAAAGTGTAGTCAACCACAGTTGTGTGCATGCCTAAAAACACGGACACCACTGGAACAGACTCCAAATGAAGTCTAAAGTGACTCCATCTGCCTCATTATAGAGAGTTGTTCTGTCAGGGATTTCATCTGAATTTCTTTTGGGGGGAAATGTGATCCAAGTCTTATGCTGAAAGCAATCAAAACTGTTATGTACCCTAAAATGTTTCCAATGAAACTACAAATTATCCAGCAAAAACAAGTCTCCACTCATGTCCACCATCTGTCACTGGAAATATAGGGGGGTGTCAATGTTACTGATAGTACAAAGACTTTGGAAAAGCAACATGGCTCCCATCCCTACCAACTAAAATCTATTGAAATCTGCACTCACAAATCCAAATGCCCCAATCCCTTCCAAATCCCACAGTGTGCCTAAACCATAGTAAGCTGCTACATATATTGCATTGCTGCAGTGTGGGGAGCGAACATAACATTTTATGGGGTGTGTCCTTTCAGCTAATTAAAATTAATTTTTTACCAATAAAATGATATATTTTCATGGCCCAATGTTATAAAATTCTGAGACACTTGTGGGTTCAAGATGCTCACCACACCCCTAGATGAATTCTGAATTCCTTGAGCAGTGTAGTTTCCAAAATGGAGTCACTTTGTGTGGGTTTCTGTTATTTTAACACCTTGAAGGCTCTGCAATTGTGACATAGTGCCCACAATCTTTTCTAGGAGAATTTGGGCTTCAAAAATGAAATTTTTTGCATTTTTTCCAAGACCTGCCATGTGCCCAAACACTAGTTTTTGACCACATACAGGGTATCACTGCTTTCAGAAGAAATTGTGTAACAAATTGTGGGTTCAATATACCCTGTTACCCCTTGGAAAAATTAATAATTTTTCACGTCCAAATGTTATAAAGTTCTGGGAAGCACCTGTAGATACAAAATACTCAACACATCCTTAGATAAATTACTCAAAGGATGAGTTCTTTGAGGGATCTAGTATCCAAAATGGTGGTTTTATTGTTTTGGTACTTCAGCGACTCTGCAAATGCAACATGGTATCCGCAATCTGTTTCAGCAAAATTTGAGCTCCAAAAACAAATTAGTGCTTCTTTTCTTACAAGCTCTGATGTTTACCCAACATTTGGAATATTGCCACATTCAGGAGCAATTGCGTAATAAATTTTGGGGTCCAATCTTCCTTATTACCCCTTGTAAAAATGAAAAATTGGCTAAAACAATATTTTACTGGAAAAAATGTAATTTGTCTTTTTTTCATTCCACTTTGTCTGAATTCCTGTATAGCACATGAACAGTTAGGTAATTTCCTGATAGCAGTATGGAATAAATTGAGGGTTGCAATTTTTAAAATGGTGTCACTTTCCTTAAAATACACCACTCAAAGCCACATCAAAACTGAATAGTTCTGCAACATTTTAATTATTCTAACATCCTAACAAAATAACATGGCATTTGAAATTATACTGATATAAATAGGTATGTGGTAAATGTTCTTTATGAACTATTTTGTGTGGTATGACAATCTGGTTTAAGCATATAAGCATTCAAAGTTGCTTCTTTTAAATTTTCATCAAATTTCCGATATGTTCAAAAGGAAATGCAAAACATCGACTTAAATTGATCACTGAGGCCACGTTCACATGTTCAGTATTTGATGAGTTTTTTACCTCAGTATTTGTAAGTAGTGTTGAGCAAATTTTTTCGGCATTTCAAATTTGGGTTCGTGTTCGGGGTTCCGGCTTGTTCGCGCCAAAAAAATCAGCCAATTTTTTGGCGCGAACAAGCCGGAACCCCGAACACGAACCCGAATTTGACATGCCAAACAAATTGGCTCAACACTATTTGTAAGCCAAAACCAGGAATGGGTGAATAATCCAGGAGTGGTGCACGCGTTTCTATTATACTTTTCCTCAGACTGTTCCACTCCTGGTTTTGTCTTAGAAATAATAAGGCAGGGCCGGCTCCAAGTTTTCGTGGGCCCCAGGTGAAAGAGTCTCAGTGGGTTTACATTACATGAGAAACCGGTGAATCTTCGCAGCGCACACTGTGCGCTAGGGGGATTTAAAAGTCTGCAGTCACACAGAGTGACTGCAGACTTTTCATTTTAGACCGGACAGTTTAGTCCTTCATATAGTATTATTGACACCACATAGTCTTCCATACAGTATTATGGGCACCACATAGTCCTTCATACAGTATTATGGACACCATATAGTGCTCCATACAGTATTATGGGCACCACATAGTCCTTCATACAGTACTATGGACACCATATAGTGCTCCATACAGAATAATGGGCACCATATAGTCCTGCATAGAGTATTATAGGCACCACAAAGTGCTATATACAGTATTATGGGCATCACATAGTGCTCTATACAGTATTATAGGCACTACATAGTGCCCCATACAGTATTATGGGCTCCATATATCGCTCCATACAGTATAATGGTGCTCATATAATGCTCCATACAGTATAAAGGTCCTCATATATTATTCCATACAGTATAATGGGCCTCATATATTGCTCCATACAGTATAATGGGCCCCATATATTACGCTATACAGTATAATGGTCCCTATATATTTCTCCACAAAGCATAATGGTCCCACATAGTGCTCCATACAGTATTATGGGCACACATAGTGCTCCATACAGTATAAGGGGCCCATATATTACTCCATACAATATAATGGGCTCCATATATTTTTTCAGACTGTATAATGGCCCCATATAGTGCTACATTCAGTATAATGGGCCCCATATATTACTCCATACAGTATAATGGGTCCCATATAATACTCCCTACAGTATAATGGGCCCCATATAATGCTCCATACACTGTCATGTGCCCCATATATTGCTCTAAACAGTATAATTGGCCCCATATATTACTTAATACAGTGTAATAGGCCATATATATTACTCCATACAGTCTAATGGGCCCCATATATTACTCCACACAGTATAATGGGCCCCATATAATACTCCATACAGTATAATGTGCCCCATATATTGCTCTAAACAGTATAATTGGCCCCATATATTACTTAATACAGTGTAATAGGCCATATATATTACTACATACAGTCTAATGGGCCCCATATATTACTCCATACAGTATAATTGGCCCCATATATTACTCCATTCAGTATAGTGGGTCCCATATATTATTCCATACAGTATAATGGGCCCCATGTAATGCTCTATACAGTATAATGTGCCCCATATATTGCTCTAAACAGTATAATTGGCCCCATATATTACTTCATACAGTGTAATAGGCCCTATATATTACTCCATACAGTCTAATGGACCCCGTATATTACTCCATACAGTATAATTGGCCCCATATATTACTCCATTCAGTATAGTGGGTCCCATATATTACTCCATACAGTAAAATTGGCCCGATATATTTTTCCATACATTATAATGGGCCCTATATATTACTCCACACAGTATAATGGGAACCATATAATGCTCCATACATAAAAAATAAATAATCAAATACTCACCTTTCCCCGTTCCCTGATACTTCGGTCTCCTCAGCGCCTTCTGACCCTCTGCACTGCTCAGCACAGGGTGCGCACTGTAGTAATGTCATCATGTACTTTGCGCTGAGACGTCATAGAGCTCAGATGCAGAGGGGGAATGATGGGACAGGGAGTGTTAGAGGACGCTAACTCTTCCTTCATTATTTTTCAAGTGTATCGGAATCCAGGATGCCGAAACAGTTGGAGGTACTATGCGTGGGGGGTCCCATAACATGCCGGCGTCCCCAATGGACCCCTCCCCCATTTATCCAGGGCTCTGGCACTTGGCCAGGTGTGTCAGGTGATGACGCCGGCCGCATACTGAGGTAAAAAACTCACCAAATACTCAACGTGTGCATGTGGCCTTACTTAGACTGCAAAATCACTGGGGTATGTAGCAGAGTTCCAGAGACATTACCATGGAAAGTGACAAGTCAGATTAGAAAAATGGGGTACTTCACTAAGGGGTTAAATAAGTAAACCATCCCAAAATCGTGACAAAACCACAATTGGAAGGACATGCTGTGTATTGACTCTATTGTGTGTACAGGATTTCTACAAATTCGGTTCACAACAGTAAAATATATAGCTACTATGATAAAAGTGGGCAGCATCCAAACCTCAGCAAAAATATACATGTGAGCTTTATTCTAGCGATATAGTTAGGTGACTGCATTCCCACTAGGCAATAAACTTAACATGAAAAAAATATTTTCTTCTCTCTACTGACTCTTTACTGACACTAATATTAGAATATATTTACAACAGATCCAGTATAAATTGAAAAACACTGCACAGACTGAGAGGAGAGGGATGTACAGAGTAGACCACCTTGTAATACTTACTGTACATGCAGCAGAGCTCAGGTCAGGGCGAAGAAGAGAAGCTCATTTTTGTGGTTACTTAACATTGAAAAATTTTATTCTTCACTAAAAGGAACTTAGAATAAATATAGATGTATGCTGGAGAAATGTAGTAATGTGAACACTAGAGGACAGAATCTCATCACTGGTTCATCTAAGTACAATGTGCAAAAGAAAAAAAATCCCCAACTTCTGCACCTGGTCACATAACTTTTGGTGCAGCAGACGAGTGTAGATTAGGTGAGTGACGTCAGTAAGTGCTCACAATGATGTCCTCCAGCAGGTAGAAAGTACTGAGGAGAAGGAATACTCTCATCATTGCTCTTCACCGTACATCATGTAATCTGATATCCTTCCTGGAATAATATTATTACTCTGGATTATCACTAATGGCGATTCCATACAGGACTCCTGCTATTAGAATATATGCACAGATTTGGATCTTTTTGTGTAAGTATTGGACTCATATTTATACGAAAAGCTGAATGTATGCATATTTAAAAAAAAAGAATGATGTAAGAATGATGAAATAATAACAATAATTTGTATTTCTTTCTACAGACACAGTGTACGGGAACTCTATACATCCACAGACATCTTACATCTCTATAGATGTTGGACAGACCGTGACATTAACATGTAACTATTCCACCTCTGGTTACCAGCCGTATCTCTTCTGGTATCGCCAGTATCTCAGCCAACTGCAATATATTCTGTACCGGGGAGCAGGGAGTGCGTCATCTATGAAACATGATGGAACATTTCAGCCTGGAAAGTTTGATTCAGAGACCAGTGAATCAACCTCAAAATTAACTATACATGAAACCAGCGTGGCCGACTCCGCTGTGTATTTCTGTGCTCTGAGAGATGCACAGTGTAACACTAACATTAGTTACTGTAATAAAACAACCTCTGCAGTGCCAGCTTTCAACCACTAGATGGCGATATCCACTCGATAGCATATGGAAGGTTCACCTGAATGCTCAAAGTGCACAAACTATGTGGAATGTAAAAGACATTATACTTGTATTACAAAAAAAACCTTATCTTTCTGATCTCAACAGCACAGATTTCCCACAAAAGTAGACTTAGCTTCTGCAAATTTGTATAATTCCATGTAGGCTTCACTCTCCTTTGTCTATAACAAATATATATTCTTTATGATGCTATGTGTTCTTTCAACACTATAACCAATGAGTAATTATAAATCCATTCTAGTGTTAGATATTAGTATTACTTATTAGATGTTGGGTGGTTTAGCATGCAGGGATTAGTATCTAGCAAAAGTGGTCCGATGAAGGGCAAGTAGTAGACAAGTGACAGGGTCATGTGCGCCCAGTGGTGTAGTGCGGTGGGACAAAGGGGCAGTTGCCCAAATCACCAAAGTGTATGGAAAAAATATCACTTCTATCCTTCCCCACTGCTGCCCCCACTGTCACGTGATCGGTTCCTGAGCTGCTCCAAGAAATGACCATTATCTGTTCTTTACAACCAACAAGATGTTTGGAAACTCTGTTGTGCATAATAATTTCTAACAGTGCATTTTGAGGTTTTTTTTTTATTTTAAACACTGTCATCATTTGGTGTTTTGTCCCAAAAAAATGTGAATTATACTTTAACGTTTGATGACTTTAACATTATATTGTCTCATTTGCGTCAACTATTTAGGAAAATCCGAGAATAATAAGAATTTGGAACATGGTTTCTAAATATATATATATATATATAGCTGCATCTCCCTAAATTAGAATATCATCAAAAAATTTATTTATTTCTTCAATACAAAAAGTGAAGCTCATATATTATATAGAGTCATTACAGAGTGATCTATTTCAAGTGTTTATTTCTGTTAATGTTGATGATTATGGCTTACAGCCAATGAAAGCACAAAAGTCATTATCTCAGTAAATTAGAATACTTTATAACAACAGCTTGAAAAATGTTTTTAAAATCCGAAATGTTGGCCTACTGAAATTTATGTTCAGTAAATGCCCTCAATACTTGGCCGGGGCTCCTTTTGCATCAATTACTGCATCAATGCGGCGTAGCATGGAGGCGATCAGCCTGTGGCACTGCTGAGGTGTTATGGAAGCCCAGGTTGCTTTGATAGCAGCCTTCAGCTCATCGGCATTGTTGGGTCTGGTGTCTCTCATCTTCCTCTTGACAATATCCCATAGATTCTCTATGGGGGTTAAGGTCAGGCGAGTTTGCTGGCCAATCAAGCACAGTGATACTGTTGTATTTAAACCCGGTATTGGTACTTTTGGCAGTGTGGACAGGTGCCAAGTCCTGCTGGAGAATGAAATTTCCATCTCCAAAAAGCTTGTAGGCAGAGGGAAGCATGAAGTGCTCTAAAATTTCCTGGTAGACGGCTGGGCTGACTTTGGTCTTGATAAAACACAGTGGACCTACACCAGCAGATGACATGGCTCCCCAAACCATCACTGATTGTGGAAACTTCACACCAGACCTCAAGCAGCTTGGATTGTGGCCTCTCCACTCTTCCTCCAGACGTTGGGACCTTGATTTCCAAATGAAAATTGGAACTGTGAGACCTTGTGGAGTTTGTCAATGACTGACTTCTGGACAGCTGTGAAGTCAGCAGTCTTCCCCATAATTGTGGAGCCTACTGAAACAGACTAAGGGACCTTTTTAAACCTTTGTAGGAAGCCTTTGTAAGTGTTTTATGTTAATTATTTAAATTTACTGAGATAATGACATTTGTGTTTTCATTGGCTGCAAGCCATAATCATCAACATTAACAGAAATAAACACTTGAAATAGATCACTCTGTTTGTAATGACTCCATATAATATATGAGTTTCACTTTTTATATTGAAGAACTGAAATAAATTAACTCTTTGATGATATTCTAATTTAGTGACATGTACCTGTATATACATATATATGTATATATATATATATATATATATATATATATATATATATAGTACAGACCAAAAGTTTGGACACACCTTTTCATTTAAAGATTTTTCTGTATTTACATGACTATGAAAAATGTACATTCACACTGAAGGCATCAAAACTATGAATTAACACATGTGGAATTATATACTTAACAAAAAAGTGTGAACCAACTGAAAATATGTCTTATATTCTAGGTTCTTCAAAACAGCCACCTTTTGCTTTGATGACTGCTTTGCAAACTCTTGGCATTCTCTTGATGAGCTTCAAGAGGTAGTCACCGGAAATGGTTTTCACTTCACAGGTGTGCCCTGTCAGGTTTAACCGGTTCAGGACCGCCCACTGTACATAACCGTCGGCGCTGCCCGGGCTCTGTGCAGCGCCGACGTTTAAAAACGGTGGGTGGTCCGCAGCGCTCAGGACCCCCAGGGTCCTGCTAGCGCTGCGGTACCGGTTCAGAGCGATAGCTCTGACATGTGGCATCATGGGGACCTGATTGGATCAGGTCCCCATGATGTTAACCTGTTCCTATCTTCTAGATGCCGCGATCCATAGCGATCGCGGCATTTAAAAGATAGGGACAGCCGGTGGTCGGCGATCGGGACCCCCCACATACCTGTCAGCGGCGGGGATCCCGGTGCTGTGACCTCTGACATCATCGAGACCTGATTGGCTCAGGTCTCGATGATGTCAGCGTCACACCAGCCAATCAGAGAGATCACCAGGGAAGTTTGTTTTAGCAACAAACTTTCCCGGGCGATCTGCCTGATAAATGCAGTTTCTCCTCCGATCTCAGTGAGAGAGCAGAGGAGAAACAGTGTGACAAGAGCTGTCAGCCTTGCCACTGTGAAAGTAAAAAAAAAATAAAATAAAAAAGAAAGTAAGAGTTAGGGTTAGTGAGTCTGTCAGATCAGTCAGTCCTGTCAGATCAGTCCAGTCAGATCTGTCAGTCAGTCAGTCCTGTCAGATCAGTCCAGTCAGATCTGTCAGTCCTGTCAGATCTGTCAGTCAGTCAGTCCTGTCAGATCTGTCAGTCAGTCAGTCCTGTCAGATCTGTCAGTCAGTCAGTCCTGTCAGATCTGTCAGTCAGTCAGTCCTGTCAGATCTGTCAGTCAGTCAGTCCTGTCAGATCTGTCAGTCAGTCAGTCCTGTCAGATCAGTCAGTCAGTCCTGTCAGATCAGTCAGTCAGTCCTGTCAGATCTGTCAGTCAGTCAGTCCTGTCAGATCTGTCAGTCAGTCAGTCCTGTCAGATCAGTCCAGTCAGTCCTGTCACATCAGTAAGTCAGTCCTGTCAGATCAGTCAGTCAGTCCTGTCAGATCAGTCAGTCAGTCCTGTCAGATCAGTCCGGTCAGTCCAGTCCGGTCCCGTCCTTTCAGTCCGGTCCGTTCAGTCCAGTCAAAAAATATAAAAATAAAATGGCCCGTCAGACTTATACCGCAGAGGAGGTGTATGCCCTGCTGTGTTCTGACACTGATGACAGCGCAATCTCAGATGGAGATATGGATTTTGAGGGCTTTAGTAGCGGCGACACTGAGAGCCCATAAATGAGCAGTGATTCTGTTCCATCCTCAAGCCAAAGGACCAGTACAGCAATAGGGGCAAATAGCGCTACTGGAGAAATGTCTCCAAATCAGGGAACACTGCCCAGTACAAGCGCTGTCCCTGCTACTAGTGAATTGGCGCACGCCAGTGTACAAGGGGCGTTGCCACATGATCTAGCATTTCCCAGATGGGAGGCTTCAGATTCAGCTGCTCCATTCAGCCCTGATTTCAACGCCATTCCTGGTATAAATGTGGAGGTGGAAGATTTTGGACCAATTCATTTTTTTAATTTGTTTTTTACAGACAGCTTGCTAGAGCATATTGTCGTGCAAACAAATTTATACGCGTCCCAATTCATAAGCCAGAATCCCCGATCTTACTATGCTAGGGCAAATTTATGGACACCAACTAATGTCCCGGAAATAAAAAAATTTTTAGGACTTACATTTGCCATGGGGCTTGTTAAAAAACCGAGCATTCGATCCTACTGGTCCAACCACCCTGTTCAAGCCACCCCTATGTTTTCAGTCATTCTGCCTAGGACCCCTTATGAAATGCTCATGCGGTTTTGGCATTTTAACGACAATAGTCAATGCCTGCCCAGAAATGCACCAGAACATGACAGGTTATATAAAATTAGACCCATCATTGAAAATTTGTCAAAAAAATTCTTAAGCCTCTACACCCCAACACAAAATATTTCTATAGACGAGTCCCTTGTAAAATTCAAAGGAAGACTGCACCTCAAGCAATTTATCCCATCTAAAAGGGCAAGGTTTGGAATAAAGCTCTATAAAATGTGCGAAAGTTCAACCGGATACACATCCGCTTTTCGCATATATGAGGGGAAAGATAGCCAACTAAACCCACCAGGATGCCCTACTTATCTGGGGACATCTGGAAAAATTGTTTGGGAGCTGATAAGTCCATTTTTTCAAAAAGGCTACAATCTATATGTGGACAATTATTACACCAGCATACCCCTATTTTAAAGTCTGGTTGAACACAACATCGGGGCTTGTGGGACCATCCGTAAAAACCGTCAGGGGTTTCCACAACCATTGGTCAACCAAAAGTTTCAAAAGGGGCAGTCAGGGGCTGTACGCAACGGAGAGGTGCTTGCCCTGAAATATAGGGATAAGAGGGATATTTTTGTCCTCAGCTCGATCCACACAGATGCCACAAGGGCCACTGTAGAACTAGGATCCACCACTCCGAAGCAAAAACCTGTGTCAGTCATTGACTACAACAAACACATGGGGGGTGTGGACCTTGCAGACCAGGTTCTACAGCCATACCAGGTATCAAGAAAGTCCTATACCTGGTATAAAAAGTTGGTTATTTATTTGTTTCAGGTGGCCACATACAATTCTTTTGTGTTGTACAAAAAAGCAGGAAATTCAGATCCTTTTCTTGATTATCAAGAAAAGGTAATTGAAAATCTTGTCTTTCAAAGTGTTAGCCCCGCTCATCCATTAGAATCTGAGGATGTGAAAAGACTCACTGAGCGACATTTTATTGCACTTATTCCAGCAACGGAAACAAGAAGGAACACCCAGAAAAAATGTTGTGTATGTACTAAGAGAGGAATGAGGCGTGATACCCGCTACTATTGCCCACAATGCCCATCATTGCCAGCCTTATGCGTCACTGACTGCTTTAAAATCTTCCACACAGAACCACATTTTTAAACTGTAAAAATGTATCCCAATTTGTCATTCAAACATTTGGTTCATTTAGTGAATGACACATTCGAGTAGAGCTCACTTAATTTCCAGGGGGGGTTCTCCAGAATCTAAACCTTCCATTGCGTGCTTGTTTCTGGAAATCATCCATTGAGTTAAAATGGTCACTAAACCCATAGATGAATTCCCAGAGGGGTTTCATTTCCAAAATGGGGTCACTTCAGGGGGGATTCTTTAGCTCTGGTACTCTGAAAAGTGCCAGAACAGCATAATCCCCCCTGAAGTGACCCCATTATAGAAATGACACCTCTGTGGGAATTCATCTATGGGTTTAGTGACCATTTACCTATCTACTTATTTTCCCACCACTAGATTAATTTATACAGAGGAGTAGATTGTAAAATTCGGTCACTTGTTGTGGGTTTCCTCTGTTTAGGCACCTCAGGGGCTCTCCAAATGCAACATGGCGTCCGCTATCCATTCCAGTCAAATTTCCATTCCAAAAGTCAAATGGCGCTCCTTACCTTCCAAGCCATGCCGTGCGCCTAAACAGTGGCTTTGCACCACATATGGGGTATCAGCGTGCTCAGGAGAAATTGCACAACACATTTTGGGGTCCAATTTTTCTGGCTGCCCTTGTGAAAATTAAAAATTTGAGGCTAAAGTAGCAGTTTTGTGTTAAAAATGTGTTTTTTTATTTTCACACTTCAACATTATAAAATTCTGTGAAGCCCCTGGGGGTTCAAGGTGCTCACCACACATCTAGATAAGTTCCTTGAGGGGTCTAGTTTCCAAAATGGGGTCACTTGTTGGGGGTTTCCTCTGTTTAGGCACCTCAGGGGCTCTCCAAATGCAACATGGCATCCGCTATCCATTCCAGTCAAATTTCCATTCCAAAAGTCAAATGGCGCTCCTTACCTTCCAAGCCATGCCGTGCGCCCAAACAGTGGCTTTGCACCACATATGGGGTATCAGCGTGCTCAGGAGAAATTGCATAACACATTTTTGGGTCCATTTTTTCTGGCTGCCCTTGTGAAAATTAAAAATTTGAGGCTAAAGTAGCAGTTTTGTGTTAAAAATTTGTTTTTTTATTTTCACACTTCAACATTATAAAATTCTGTGAAGCCCCTGGGGGTTCAAGGTGCTCACCACACATCTAGATAAGTTCCTTGAGGGGTCTAGTTTCCAAAATGGGGTCACTTGTTGGGGGTTTCCTCTGTTTAGGCACCTCAGGGGCTCTCCAAATGCAACATGGCGTCCGCTATCCATTCCAGTCAAATTTCCATTCCAAAAGTCAAATGGCGCTCCTTACCTTCCAAGCCATGCCGTGCGCCCAAACAGTGGCTTTGCACCACATATGGGGTATCAGCGTGCTCAGGAGAAATTGCACAACACATTTTGGGGTCCATTTTTTCTGGCTGCCCTTGTGAAAATTAAAAATTTGAGGTTAAAGTAGCAGTTTTGTGAAAAAAAAGTTAAATGTTCATTGTTTTCTTCCACATTCCCAAAATTCCTGTGAATCACCTGAAGGGTTAATAAACTTCTTGAATGTGGTTTTGAGCACCTTGAGGGGTGCAGTTTTTAGAATGGTATCACTTTTGGGTATTTTCTGTCATAAAGGCTCCTCAAAGTCACTTCATATAAGATGTGGTCCCTAAAAAAATGTTTTTGTAAATTTTGTTGTAAAAATGAGAAATCGCTGGTCAAATTTTAAGCCTTATAGCTTCCTAACAAAAAAAATTTTGGTTCCAAAATTGTGCTGATGTGAAGTAGACATGTGGGCAATGTTATTTATTAACTATTTTGTGTGATATATCTCTCTGATTAAAGGGCATGAAAATTCAAAGTTTGAAAATTGCAAAATTTTCAAAATTTTTGCCAAATTTCCGATTTTTTCACAATCAAACGCAAGTGATATCAAAGAAATTTTACCAATATCATGAAGTACAATATGTCACAAAAAAACAATCTCAGAATCAGGGGGATCCGTTGAAGCGTTCCAGAGTAATTACCTCATAAAGTGACAGTGGTCAGAATTGAAAAAATTGGCCCGGTCACGAAGGCAAAAACAGGCTCTGGCGCGAAGTGGTTAATAAGTGGGATTTCTTGCCTTATAAATGGGGTTGGGACCATCAGTTGTGTTGTGCAGAAGTCTGGTGGATACACAGCTGATAGTCCTACTGAAAAGGCTGTTAGAATTTGTATTATGGCAAGAAAAAAGGAGCTAAGTAAAGAAAAACGAGTGGCCATCATTACTTTAAGAAATGAAGGTCAGTCAGTGCGAAAAATTGGGAAAACTTTGAAAGTGTCCCCAAGTGCAGTTTAAAAAACCATCAAGCGCTACAAAGAAACTGGCTCACATGAGGACCGCCCCAGGAAAGGAAGACCAAGAGTCACCTCTGCTTCTGAGGATAAGTTTATCCGAGTCATCAGCCTCAGAAATCGCAGATTAACAGCAGCTCAGATTAGAGACCAGGTCAATGCCACACAGAGTTCTAGCAGCAGACACATCTCTTCAACAACTGTTAAGCGGAGACTTTGTGCAGCAGGCCTTCATGGTAAAATAGCTGCTAGGAAACCACAGATAAGGACAGGCAACAAGCAGAAGAGACTTGTTTGGGCTAAAGAACACAAGGAATGGACATTAGACCATTGAAAATCTGTGCTTTGGTCTGATGAGTCCAAATTTGAGATCTTTTGTTCCAACCACTGTGTCTTTGTGCGATGCAGAAAAGGTGAACGGATGGACTCTACATGCCTGGTTCCCACCGTGAAGCATGGAGGAGGAGGTGTGATGGTGTGGGGGTGCTTTGCTGGTGACACTGTTGGGGATTTATTCAAAATTGAAGGCATACTGAACCAGCATGGCTACCACAGCATCTTGCAGCGGCATGCTATTCCATCTGGTTTGCGTTTAGTTGGACCATCATTTATTTTTCAACAGGACAATGACCCCAAACACACCTCCAGGCTGTGTAAGGGCTATTTGACCAAGAAGGAGAGTGATGGGGTGCTACGCCAGATGACCTGGCCTCCACAGTCACCAGACCTGAACCCAATCGAGATGGTTTGGGGTGAGCTGGACCGCAGAGTGAAGGCAAAACGGCCAACAAGTGCTAAGCATCTCTGGGAACTCCTTCAAGATTGTTGGAAGACCATTTCCGGTGACTACCTCTTGAAGCTCATCAAGAGAGTGCCAAGAGTGTGCAAAGCAGTCATCAAAGCAAAAGGTGGCTACTTTGAAGAACCTACAACATAAGACATATTTTCAGTTGTTTCACACTTTTTTGTTAAGTATATAATTCCACATGTGTTAATTCATAGTTTTGATGCCTTCAGTGTGAATGTACAATTTTCATAGTTATGAAAATACAGAAAAATCTTTAAATGAGAAGGTGGGTCCAAACTTTTGGTCTGTACTATATATATATATATATATATATATATATATATATACAGTATATATATATATATATATATATATATATATATATATATATACAGTACAGACCAAAACTTTGGACACACCTTCTCATTTAAAGATTTTTCTGTATTTTCATGACCATGAAAATTGTACATTCACACTGAAGGCATCAAAACTATGAATTAACACATGTGGAATTATATACTTAAAAAAGTGTGAAACAACTGAAAATGTCTTATATTCTAGGTTCTTCAAAGTAACCACCTTTTGCTTTGATGACTGCTTTGCACACTCTTGGCATTCTCTTGATGAGCTTCAGAGGTAGTCACCGGAAATGGTCTTCCAACAATCTTGAAGGAGTTCCCAGAGATGCTTAGCACTTGTTGGTCCTTTTGCCTTCACTCTGCGGTCCAGCTCACCCCAAACCATCTCGATTGGGTTCAGGTGTGGTGACTGTGGAGGCCAGGTCATCTGGCGTAGCACCCCATCACTCTCCTTCTTGGTCAAATAGCCCTTACACAGTCTGGAGGTGTGTTTGGAGTAATTGTCCTGTTGAAAAATAAATGATGGTCCAACTAAACGCAAACCGGATGGAATAGCATGCCGCTGCAAGATGCTGTGGTAGCCATGCTGGTTCAGTATGCCTTCAATTTTGAATAAATCCCCAACAGTGTCACCAGCAAGGCACCCCCACACCAACACACCTCCTCTTCCATGCTTCACGGTGGGAACCAGGCATGTAGAGTCCATCCGTTCACCTTTTCTGCGTCTCACAAAGACACGGTGGTTGGAACCAAAAATCTAAAATTTGGACTCATCAGACCAAAGCTCAGATTTCCAATGGTCTAATGTCCATTCCTTGTGTTCTTTAGCCCAAACAAGTCTCTTCTGCTTGTTGCCTGTCCTTAGCAGTGGTTTCCTAAGAGCTATTTTACCATGAAGGCCTGCTGCACAAAGTCTCCTCTTAACAGTTGCTGAAGAGATGTGTCTGCTGCTAGAACTATGTATTGCATTTACCTGGTCTCTAATCTGAGCTGCTGTTAACCTGCGATTTCTGAGGCTGGTGACTCGGATAAACTTATCCTCAGAAGCAGAGGTGACTCTTGGTCTTCCTTTCCTGGGACAGTCCTCATGTGAGCCAGTTTCTTTGTAGCGCTTGATGGTTTTTGCAACTGCACTTGGGGACACTTTCAAAGTTTTCCCAATTTTTCACGCTGACTGACCTTCATTTCTTAAAGTAATGATGGCCACTCGTTTTTCTGTACTTAGCTGCTTTATTCTTGCCATAATACAAATTCTAACAGACTATTCAGTAGGACTATCAGCTGTGTATCCACCAGACTTCTGCACAACACAACTGATGGTCCCAACCCCATTTATAAGGCAAGAAATCCCACTTATTAAACCTGACAGGGCACACATGTGAAGTGAAAACCATTTCCGGTGACTACCTCTTGAAGCTCATCAAGAGAATGCCTAGAGTGTGCAAAGCTGTCATCAAAGCAAAAGGTGGCTACTTTGAAGAACCTAGAATATAAGACATATTTTCAGCTGTTTCACACTTTTTTGTTAAGTATATAATTCCACATGTGTTAATTCATAGTTTTGATGCCTTCAGTGTGAATGTACAATTTTCATAATCATGAAAATACAGAAAAATCTTTAAATGAGAAGGTGTGTCCAAACTTTTGGTCTGTACTGTATATATATATTTATATATATCCAAAAAAGAGATGAAGGCAGCCTTCCAGATACTCACACATCAGTGGTTTATTGGCCCATTTGAATAAGGCGACGTTTCGTTCCAAGTGTGGAACTTTGTCAAGCAATGTGATGTTATACAAATGGTATATAAATAGGTGCTTCAATTATATAATAATTAACATATAAATTCATGTCTCCATTTCATACATATACAAAGTGCATAGAGTAAACATCCTATGTGAATGTATTGCAAATACATCAAAGACATATATACAGTGTTATAGGAAAATGTGTACAGGTACATTAAAGCTTAATTGATCATATCATTCACATGAGCAAGCATTTAATTTCATTATATGACTCACCCCATTATTCATAAGTAAAGCTTAAACATTCCGCCGTTTTCAGCGTCCCGGACTTGGCAACTGTGCATGTCTCAGGCATGAAGTACATAGAGTGACAAGAATACAATAGTAATTGATCTACGCATGCGCATTGATCAAGCACCATTTTTTTTTAAAACAATTCTGTTCGTGCATGGGGCGCCATCTTGTTAAAGGGCAAACCATACTAAAATACACACAGCTCACTTTACCTATATGAGAATGCAAAAACAAACAGAGAATAAATCTGGGTATGAAGTATATCAAAAAACTGTGAAAACCCAATAAAGGACCTGGGAACTTCACTGCGCACGCGTGGGTAGTCGCGGCTGGCCATGTCTTGCTGCGCAAGCGGCCCACTTACATCAGCGCTAGCCGGGAGCAAAATTCAAATGCGTGGGCGGCGCCAGACCAGACTGAATACGAGGATCACACCCCTATGACTGAATGAGCAGATAGGATAGTATAAGTGTATAAAATGTTATAGACTCATTAAATTAGCACCAATTTTAAAGAAAAATGCATCACTAACAACGCAATGGGGGCAGTTTACATAGTAGACAAGACATGACAGGTTCCCTTTAATTTCTGGACATCTATGGTTTGATTTCTTTGTCTGTGTGGATTGAATGGGTTATTACTAGTGTTGAGCAAGATGGTCGACACTGCTCGGTACTCGCCCGAGCATCTCACTACTGGGAATGTTCGGCAAACACCGAGCATTTCCGGGTTACTCGGGCGGGAGCTCGGGTCTCCGCCCTGCATGTTTGGCGCTCTTAACAGAGCCAATGAACATGCGGGGATTGCCAGCCAGTCACTGTAATGCCGCAGCCATGTTGTTTGCGGGCATTACAGTGATTGGCTGGCCGCACAGCGTCACCTCTAGTATTTAAAACCGGGTGCCGCCATCTTGGACACAGTCACCTGGGATCAGACAGTGTAGGATCAGTGCTGCTGAGTTAGGGAGAGATATATAGTGCGAAATAGGTAGTGTAGGGTCTCTAAAGCCTGCCAAATCAAACAAACAGTCCTTCTCAGGGCTAATATCCATCCCAGATATCAGGCAGGCAGGCAGGCAGGCAGGCTGTATAGGAGACGCAATGGTTATACCAACAAACATTGCATTACAGTCCTGTGTGCTCCTGCTGGTCAAATTGCTCGACTTATCCCCAGGTCTCAGGGGCCAGGAAAAATCCTTTTTTTTCATCTAAATCCTATTTTTTTTTCCTTAGTCAGACTGTACAAATGCCCATCTTATTAACCTTTTGGTATCCCCACCCAAAAAAAAAAAAAAAATTGAGTGTGTCTGTGAGTGTTCAGACACAAATATATCTGTTTAAAAGAGTCTGGTGTAGGCCAGATAACTAGAACTGTGTTTTTCCTCTTCCACGGTTCAAATCTGGGCATAATCCACCTTTTTGCATAAAAAAAAACATTTTGAGTGTCTCGCTGACTGTTCAGACACAAATATATCTGTTTAAAAGATTCTGGTGTAGGCGAGAGAACTAGAACTGTGGTTTTGCAGTTCCATGGTTCAAATCTCTGTATTATCCACTTTTTTGCCTTTTTTCCAGAGAAAAAAAACATTTTGAGTGTCTCGCTGACTGTTCAGAGACAAATATATCTGTTTAAAAGATTCTGGTGTAGGCCAGATAACTAGAACTGTGTTTTTCCTCTTCCACGGTTCAAATCTTGGCGTAATCCACCTTTTTGCATAAAAAAAAACATTTTGAGTGTCTCGCTGACTGTTCAGACACAAATATATCTGTTTAAAAGATTCTGGTGTAGGCGAGAGAACTAGAACTGTGGTTTTGCAGTTCCATGGTTCAAATCTCTGTATTATCCACTTTTTTGCCTTTTTTCCAGAAAAAAAAACATTTTGAGTGTCTCGCTGACTGTTCAGACACAAATATATCTGTTTAAAAGAGTCTGGTGTAGGCCAGATAACTAGAACTGTGTTTTTCCTCTTCCACGGTTCAAATCTGGGCGTAATCCACCTTTTTGCATAAAAAAAAACATTTTGAGTGTCTCGCTGACTGTTCAGACACAAATAATTCTGTTTAAAAGATTCTGGTGTAGGCCAGAGAGCTAGAACTGTGGTTTTGTATTCCACAGTTCAAATCTCTGGATTATCCACTTTTTTGCCTTTTTTCCATAAAAAAAAATATTTTGAGTGTCTCGCTGACTGTTCAGACACAAATATATCTGTTTAAAAGATTCAGGTGTAGGCCAGATAGCTAGAACTGTGTTTTTCCTCTTCCTCGGTTCAAATCTGGGCGTAATCCACCATTTTACATAAAAAAAAACATTTTGAGTGTCTCGCTGTCTGTTCAGACACAAATATATCTGTTTAAAAGAGTCTGGTGTAGGCCAGATAACTAGAACTTTGTTTTTCCTCTTCCACGGTTCAAATCTGGGCGTAATCCACCTTTTTGCATAAAAAAAACATTTTGAGTGTCTCGCTGACTGTTCAGACACAAATATATCTGTTTAAAAGATTCTGGTGTAGGCCAGATAACTAGAACTGTGATTTTCCTCTTCCACGGTTCAAATCTGGGCGTAATCCACCTTTTTGCATATAAAAAAACATTTTGAGTGTCTCGCTGACTGTTCAGACACAGATATAACTGTTTAAAATATTCTGATGTAGGCCAGAGAACTAGATCTGTGGTTTTGCAGTTCCACGGTTCAAATCTCTGTATTATCCACATTTTTGCCTTTTTTCCTTAAAAAAAAACATTTTAAGTGTCTCGCTGACTGTTCAGACACAAATATATCTGTTTAAAAGAATCAGGTGTAGGCCAGATAACTAGAACTGTGTTTTTCCTCTTCCACCGTTCAAATCTGGGTGCAATCCACCTTTTTGCATAAAAAAAACCATTTTGAGTGTCTCGCTGACTGTTCAGACACAAATATATCTGTTTAAAAGATTCTGGTGTAGGCCAGATAACTAGAACTGTGTTTTTCCTCTTCCATGGTCCAAATCTGGGCGTAATCCACCTTTTTGCATAAAAAAAAACATTTTGAGTGTCTCGCTGACTGTTCAGACACAAATATATCTGTTTAAAAGAGTCTGGTGTAGGCCAGAGAAATAGAACTGTGGTTTTCCTCTTCCACGGTTCTAATCTCCCTTTTGTTACCCTTTTGCCATTGATAGTGCGAGTGTAAGCTATTTTAATTCATTTACAATGGGCAAGGCGCATGGCAAGGGAAGAGAACTGGACGTTCTGGTGATGGGGCGTGCAGAGGACGGGGCCGTGGCCAAGGTGAAAATGTGCCACAAACAACAGCCACATCTTCTCGCTCCCAGTTCTTGACCAAATTACTAGGGAAGCACACAACAAGACCACTATTGCGAACTGATCAGTGTGAACAGGTTATTAATTGGATAGCAGATAATACTTCCAGTCACCTGGGCACCACCACCTCCGGTCTGTCTTCCACATGGTCAAGTCTTAATAGCCGTGAGTCTCGACCGCATACTCCTCCTCACCCTGATGCTCCTTCCTCCCACCATGCCGAGTGTCGTCAGACAGCAACTGATCCCACAGTTGGACACTCTGAAGAGCTGTTCACTGGTCCATTTCCATATTTGGGCCCTTCGCCTTCTCCACTTGAAGTGGTGGAAGAGGAGATCCCATGTAGCGATGGCCAAATTTTTGGACAGCCACGGCCACAGGAAGGCGACGCTGGCAATTTGTCACAAGAGGTGGACGATGACGAGACACAATTGCCACAAAGTGAGGAGGAGGACCGTGGTGCGGAAGTGGAAGAGGAGGAGGTGGTGGATGATCTAGTAACTGACCCAACGTGACAGGAGGACACGCAGAGCAAGGCCAGCAGCACACAGGGGGAGGGAGGCAGAGTACCCCAACAGGCAGGAAGAAGCAGTGTGGTGACCGCAGACAGAAGGTGGGCAACCGTTCCCCGTAACACCAACACGAGGGACGTTGCCAGTACAACCGGTAGGTCTTCCAGAGTCTGGAATTTTTTTAAAGACTCTGCTGATAACCCCAAAAAGGTCATTTGTACCACCTGCCAGGCCAGCATCAGCAGGGGTGACAAAACTACCAGCCTGACCACCATCAGCATGATCAGGCACATGTCAGCAAAGCACCCGACTTTGTGGGGCGAACCCCAGGGTCCACGATCAGTGTCAGCGGGTGTCACCACTGCTTCTTCCGCTGTTGAGCGTGTAAGAGAACCCCCTGTTGTGTGTGCAAGGCAATCCCCTGTCCATACTGCATGCAAAGATGCCCCCTACACTCAGTCTGCACTTGTTATGGCAGTTTCTCAAGAAACAGCATTAACGTCCACGTCCACGTCCCACTGCAGCGTTCAATTGTCCATATCCCAGACCTTTAAACGAAAGTGCCAATTCGCAGCCAACGCCCCACAGGCCACAGTCCTAAATTTGCACATTTCATGACGGCTTGCTTTGGAAATGCTGCCTTTTAGGCTGGTGGAGACCGAATCCTTCCACAACCTTATGGCGGTGGCCGTCCCTCGGTACTCGGTCCCCAGCCAACACTATTTTACCCGGTGTGCCATCCCCGCACTACACAAGCACGTGTCCCAAAACATCTGCCGTGCCCTCAACAACGCAGTTACTGGGAGAGTCCACCTGACAACGGACACGTGGACAAGTGCTTGTGGCCAGGGACGGTACATCTCCCTGACGGCACACTGGGTAAACATAGTGGAAGCCGGGACCCAGTCGGACCTTGGGACTGTTAGAACTCTCCTGTTAGGTTTTTTCTAGTTTGCTGGTCACATGACCATTTTTGCCTATTTAATCCAGCTCCGCCCTCCTGGCCTTGCTGGACTTCATTGTATTTACTACTCTTGAGCTAGCTTGGTGCTCTGTTACCGTTCTCTGTTAGTTGTGCTAGGTCTTCGGACCTCTATGTTCTTTGTTGTGTGTTTGTCTTTGACTGCTACAATTTCTGCTAGGAGGTGTCCAACTTTATCCCAGTCCCTAGTTGTGGAAGGGATCCCTCCCTTGCATCTATAGGTCTTCGCACAGACTTGCCGAGGACTTTAGCGGGTCTGATCACAGGATCAGGTTCCCCGTTACATCGTAGGGATCCAGTTTAGTTCTATTGTAGGGACAGATCTCCTGTCTTTCCTTAGTGCTTGTAGCAGATCATAACAGTAAGTCCAGCCCAAAAAATTTCTCTAAGGAAAGACCTCCAGTTTCCATCATGGTCTCGGTTCATGATTTGGCTCAACGCTTGCAGGGACTCTCTCTGGAGGTGGCCGAGCTCCAACAACACGTGAGTAGCTGTTCTGGAGCACATTTGGTAGAGCCAAAGGTACGTCTGCTTGATCTATTTTTTGGTGAACAGCAAGATTTTTTTTCTTTTAAAAATGCTTGTTTATTGTATTTTCGTTTAAGACCCGGATCCTCTGGTGATGAATCACAGCGCATAGGGTTTATAATGTCACTTTTGCGCAAGGATCCTCAGGGATGGGCTTTTTCTCTCCAACCTAGTGATCCGTGCTTTAGATCAGTGGATAGTTTTTTTTCTGCTTTGGGTTTGTTGTACGATGATCCTGATCGTGTCTCATCTGCTGAGTCTGAATTGAGACGTTTGAGGCAGGGATCAGGTAATGTGGAAAAGTATTGTTCTCACTTCCGTCGGTGGTCTGCCCAGGTGGGGTGGAACGATTCAGCTTTGAAAAGTTTGTTTCTTGCGGGGCTAGGTGAAAGGGTTAAAGATTTGCTGATTGCTTATCCCACTCCTGGAAACTTGCAGGAGGCTATGCAATTAGCTATACGGGTCGACAGGACACTGCGTGCAAGGGTTAATGAGAGCAAATCCTCTGCTATGTCAGCTCCGAGTCTTGAGAGGGTCTGTGCTGACAAAGGAGAGCCGATGGAGATTGGGGCGATGACACCCCGCTCTCAGGAAAAAGACCGCAGGCTTTCTGAAGGTTTGTGCTTCTATTGTGGAAATTCTGGTCATTTTATTAAGAACTGTGTGCTTCGTATGAACAAAGAAAAAAAAATGGTCAGTTATGCACGTATAGCCTGTTTAACCCCTTAATAACATCTGACGTACTAATACGCGTCTGTGCCCTGGGACTTAAGAGCCAGACCCGTATTAGTATGTCATCGCGATCGCGCGCGCACACAGGCTGTGCGGGCGCGATCGCCGCCGGGTGTCAGCTGATTGTCACAGCTGACACCCGGTACTATGTGCAGGGAGCGGTCCTGCACCGCTCCCAGCACATTAACCCCCGTGATGCTGCGATCGAAGTCGATCGAAGTCGATCGTGGCATTGCGGGGGCAAGGGGAGGTGATCGGCGATACTCACCTCCTCTTCCGGCTTCCAGCGCAGTCTGCAAAGGCTTCCCGGGTGTTGCCATGACGACCCGATGTCGTCATGACAACATCCGGGTCACCAGAGTGTTTTTTTTTCACTTTTTCATTATTACGAATCAATTTGTGAAGCACCTGGGGGTTCCAAGTGCTCACTATGCATCTAGAAAGGTGCCTTGGGGGGTCTAGTTTCCAAAATGGGGTCACTTGTGGGGGAGCTCCAAAGTTTGGGCACAGAGGGGCTCTCCAAACGCAATGTGGCGTCCGCTAACAATTTGAGCCGATTTTCCATTCAATTTGTTAGCGGATACCATGTTGCATTTAGAGAGTCCCTGTGTGCCCAAACATTGGAGCTCCCCCACAAGTAACCCCATTTTGGAAACTAGACCCCCCAAGGCACCTATCTAGATGCATAGTGAGCACTTGGAACCCCTAGGTGCTTCACAAATTGATTCGTAAAAATGAAAAAGTGTTTTTTTTTTCACTTTTTCATTATTACAAATCAATTTGTGAAGCACCTGGGGGTTCCAAGTGCTCACTATGCATCTAGAAAGGTGCCTTGGGGGGTCTAGTTTCCAAAATGTGGTCACTTGTGGGGGAGCTCCAAAGTTTGGGCACAGAGGGGCTCTCCAAACGCAATGTGGTGTCCGCTAACAATTTGAGCCGATTTTCCATTCAATTTGTTAGCGGATACCATGTTGCATTTAGAGAGTCCCTGTGTGCCCAAACATTGGAGCTCCCCCACAAGTGACCCCATTTTGGAAACTAGACCCCCCAAGGCACCTATCTAGATGCATAGTGAGCAGTTGGAACCCCCATGTGCTTCACAAATTGATTCATAAAAATGAAAAAGTGTTTTTTTTTTCACTTTTTCATTGTTACGAATCAATTTGTGAAGCACCTGGGGGATCCAAGTGCTCACGATGCATCTAGATAGGTGCCTTGGGGGGTCTAGTTTCCAAAATGGGGTCACTTGTGGGGGAGCACCAATGTTTGGGCACACAGCGGCTCTCCAAACGCAACATGGTGTCGCTAACAATTTGAGCCAATTTTGCGTTAAATTTGTTAGCGGACACCATGTTGCATTTAGAGAGCCGCTGTGTGCCCAAATATTGGAGCTCCCCCACAAGTGACCCCATTTTGGAAACTAGACCACCCAAGGCACCTATCTAGATGCATAGTGAGCACTTGGAACCCTCAGGTGCTTCACAAATTGATTCATAAAAATGCAAAAGTGTTTTTTTTTTCACTTTTTCATTGTTACGAATCAATTTGTGAAGCACCTGGGGGTTCCAAGTGCTCACTATGCATCTAGATAGGTGCCTTGGGGGGTCTAGTTTCCAAAATGGGGTCACTTGTGGGGGAGCTCCAATGTTTGGGCACACAGGGACTCTCTAAATGCAACATGGTGTCCTCTAACAAATTTAACGGAAAATCGGCTCAAATTGTTAGTGACACCATGTTGCGTTTGGAGAGCCGCTGTGTGCCCAAACATTGGAGCTCCCCCATAAGTGACCCCATTTTGGAAACTAGACCCCCCAAGGCACCTATCTAGATGCATTGTGAGCACTTGGAACCCTCAGGTGCTTCACAAATTGATTCATAAAAATGAAAAAGTGTTTTTTTTTTTCACTTTTTCATTGTTACGAATCAATTTGTGAAGCACCTTGGGGTTCCAAGTGCTCACTATGCATCTAGAAAGGTGCCTTGGGGGGTCTAGTTTCCAAAATGGGGTCACTTGTGGGGGAGCTCCAAAGTTTGGGCACACATGGGCTCTCCAAACACAACATGGCGTCCGCTAATTATTCAAGCAAATTTTACAATCAAAAAGTCAAATGGCGCTCCTTCCCTTCCGAGCCCTGCCGTGCGCCTAAACAGTGTTTTTTCCCCAAATATTGGGTATCTGCGTGCCCAGGGGCAATTGCACAACAAATTTTGGGGTCCATTTTTTCTTGTTACCCCTGTGAAAATAAAAAAAATTGGGTCTAAAGTAACATTTTTGTGAAAAAAGTTAAATGTTCATTTTTTTCTTCCACATTCAAAAAATTCCTGTGAAGCACCTGAAGGGTTAATAAAGTTCTTGAATGTGGTTTTGAGCACCTTGAGGGGTGCAGTTTTTAGAATGGTGTCACTTTTGGGTATTTTCTGTCATAAAGACCTCTCAAAGTGACTTCAAATGTGATGTGGTCCCTAAAAAAATGGTTTTGTAAATTTTGTTGGAAAAATGAGAAATCGCTGGTCAACTTTTAACCCTTATAGCTCCCTAACAAAAAAAAATTTTGGTTCCAAAATTGTGCTGATGTAAAGTAGACATGTGGGAAATGTTATTTATTAACTCTTTTGTGTGACATATCGCTCTGATTTCAGGGCTTAAAAATTCAAATTTTGAAAATTGCAAAATTTTCAAAATTTTCGCCAAATTTCCGTTTTTTTCACAAATAAACGCAAGTGATATCGAAGAAATTTTTCCACAATCATGAAGTACAATATGTCACGAAAAAACAATCTCAGAATCAGGGGGATCCGTTGAAGCGTTCCAGAGTAATTACCTCATAAAGTGACAGTGGTCAGAATTGTAAAAATTGGCCCGGTCATTAACGTGCAAACCACCCGCGGGGCTTAAGGGGTTAAATACAAAGGGAGTATTCCTATCTGCTACTACCGCTGCTCAGGAAGAATTAATTGAATTTCGGGTATTTGTGGATTGTGGTTCTACTCTGAATGTGATTGATGGGGGATTCTTGGAAAAACTTACATTAAAACCTAAACCTTCGTCATCCCCTATTGCTGTGGTTTCTGTTGATGGCTCTCCCTTGAAGAGTGTTACTCACAAGGCTTCCCCTCACTATTAATGGTGTTCATCAAGAGAATTTGGATTTGGTAGTATTGAATAATTTGCCTTCTCCAGTAATATTGAAGTTGCCCTGGTTAAAATTGCATAATCCTGTACTGAATTGGTCTACCAATGAAATTAAGTCCTGGAGCCCTAAATGTTATGACAAGTGTTGTAACGGACGTATTGCTGCGGTGGAAAAAGGGAAATTACCTGTACCTATTCAGGATTTTTGGAGAGTTTTTTCTGAGGAGGAGTCACAAATTTTGCCTCCCCATAGAGACTATGATTGTACCATTGAATTTGCCCCTGGAGCGACTCTTCCTAAAAGTCGTTTATTTAATCTTACTATTCCTGAGAGAAAGGCTTTGGAGGAATACATACAGACAAGCTTGGCCGCCGGTCACATTAGGCCTTCCAAGTCTCCTGTGGCTGTTTGTTAAAAAAAAAGATGGCAGTTTACGTCCTTGTCTGGACTTTCGTGAGATTAATAAAATTACAGTACGCAGTCCTCACCCACTGCCATTGATTCCTGATTTGTTTAACCAGTTAGTGGGGGCCAAGTGGTTCTCTAAAATTGATCTCCGGGGGGCATACAATTTGTTGCGCATGAAGGAGGGTGATGAATGGAAGACTGCTTTTAACACTCCTGTGGGTCATTTTGAGAATCTGGTTATGCCTTTTGGTCTTACCAATGCCCCAGCATTTTTTCAGAATCTTATTAATGACATCCTTAGACCTTTGATCGGCAAAAATGTGGTTGTGTATTTGGATGACATTCTGATTCATTCGCCTGATCTGGAGTCTCATTGGCGGAGCGTACTTGAGGTATTGCAGTTATTGATTGACAATTCGCTTTTTGCTAAGCTAGAGAAATGTGAGTTCGCTGTACAGAGAATTAGTTTTTTGGGTTACATTATCTCCAGTGAAGGTTTTGAGATGGACCCGGTTAAAGTTCAAGCTGTGCAGGAATGGCCTAGGCCTATTGGTTTGAAATTGAAACAGAGGTTTTTGGGTTTCGCCAATTATTACAGAAAATTCATAAAAAAAATTTCTATTATTGTCAAACCGCTGACCGATCTCACTAGGAAAGGTGCAAATGCGGTTCAGTGGACTTCTGAGGCCATTGAAGCTTTTGTGTTTCTAAAGGAGAGGTTCAGCTCTGCTCCCATCCTTATGCAGCCTGATGTGACTAAGCCGTTTTTGGTTGAGGTTGATGCTTCTTCTGTGGGGGTTGGTGGGGTGTTGTCTCAGGAAAGCAAGGATGGAGTACATCCCTGTGCCTTTTTTTCAAACATTTTTTCTGAGACTGAACTTAATTATGATATTGGTAATCAGGAATTGCTGGCTATTAAACTCGCATTTGAACACTGGCGTCATCTCTTGGAAGGTGCTGAATTTCCCTTTCAGGTTTTCACTGATCATAAAAATCTGATCTATCTTGATGCTGCCAAGCGCTTGAATGCCCGTCAAGCTAGGTGGGCACTTTTTTTCTTGCGGTTTAATTTTTCCGTTACTTACATCCCGGGTACCAAGAATGTTAAAGCGGATGCTTTGTCTCGCAGCTTTTCTCCCATGGGCAGTGCTGAGGAGGAGGAGGAGAGCATTTTACAAGAAGGTGTTGTGATTGCTGCTTTGGACTCCGTTTTGGAGGATGAGATTCTTAAAGCTCAGGAGAATGCCCCATCTAACACTCCCCATGGGAGGTTGTTTGTGCCTAGGACCTTTAGGAGAGATTTGTTTGTTGAGTGTCATGAGTCTCGGTTGGCAGGTCATCCAGGAATTTCTGAGACCAAGAGACTTGTGGGTCGCAGTTTTTGGTGGCCTGGATGGCAGAAGGAAGTCATTAAGTGGGTGCATCAATGTACTGTGTGTGCTAGATCTAAGTCTTCGCATGCTCCTGCTGCGGGGTTGCTTTGCCCTCTGGAGGTTCCTAGTGCACCTTGGACACATCTGGCTATGGACTTTATTACTGACCTTCCCCCCTCTGAAGGTTTCACGGTCATCTGGGTGGTCGTGGACCGTTTTAGCAAGATGTGTCACTTGGTTCCCTTCATCAAACTGCCTTGCGCTAAGACACTCGCTAAGGCCTTTGTCAAGGAAATTGTCAGACTACATGGCATTCCTACTGACATTGTTTCTGATAGGGGACCTCAGTTCGTGGCTCGTTTTTGGCGTGCCTTTTGTGACAGGTTGGGAGTTCATTTGTCGTTTTCATCCGGATATCATCCTGAGTCTAATGGCCAGACAGAAAGAAAAAACCAGGATGTTGAACAGTTCTTGCGTTGCTTTGTGGCAGACAATCAAGAGGGGTGGTCTGAGTTTCTGCCACTTGCTGACTTTGCTCTTAACAACCATACATCCTCTTCTGCTGGGTGTTCGCCTTTTTTTTGTTGTACTGGGAGACATCCGTGTTTTGGGTCATTCTCCAAATTGGTATCGGCTGTGCCGGAGGAGAAGTGTTTTTCCGGTGATTTGGACAGAGTTTGGATGGATGTGCGTGATAATCTTCAGAAGGCTAACAAAAAATCTAAGAGGTACTTTGATAGGAAACGGCAAGAGGTTTTGTTTGCTATTGGTGACATGGTTTGGTTGTCCTCTAAGAATCTGCGATTGAGGATTCCTTCGAAAAAATTGAGTCCCAAGTTTGTAGGGCCCTTTAAGGTGCTTCAGATAGTTAACCAATCTGCTGTTAGGTTGGAGGTTCCTACCTCCTGTAAGATTAATCCGGTGTTTCATGTTTCTCTGTTGAAAAAAGCTGATGTGTCGGTTGGTGACGCCTCTGCCACTGTTCCTCCGGTGGTGGAGGACGGGGAATATGAAATTTCCCGCATCCTAAATTCTAGACGGTATAGAGGGAGTTGGCAGTATCTCGTCGCTTGGAAGGGTTTCGGACCCGAGGATAACTCATGGGTGAGGGAGGATGATGTTTCTGCTTCCAGACTTGTCAGAGCGTTTCACAGGAGGTTCCTGATAAGCCCGGTCCTAGGGGATTCGGAGGATCCTCTTAGAAGAGGGGGTACTGTTAGAACTCTCCTGTTAGGTTTTTTCTAGTTTGCTGGTCACATGACCATTTTTGCCTATTTAATCCGGCTCCGCCCTCCTGGCCTTGCTGGACTTCATTGTATTTACTACTCTTGAGCTAGCTTGGTGCTCTGTTACCATTCTCTGTTAGTTGTGCTAGGTCTTCGGACCTCTATGTTCTTTGTTGTGTGTTTGTCTTTGACTGCTACAATTTCTGCTAGGAGGTGTCCAACTTTATCCCAGTCCCTAGTTCTTGTAGGGATCCCTCCCTTGCATCTATAGGTCTTCGTACAGACTAGCCGAGGACTTTAGAGGGTCTGATCGCAGGATCAGGTTCCCCGTTACATCGTAGGGATCCAGTTTAGTTCTATTGTAGGGACAGATCTCCTGTCTTTCCTTAGTGCTTGTAGCAGATCATAACAGGGACATTTCTAATTGGAGGTATTTGCTAATATTAATTTTAGTCAGCTGTTGCTTTTCAATGCATAGGCGAACACAGAGGGAGGCCCACTCCCCAATATTGGGTAGAAGGTTTTAGTACGCTGTAATCCACGTCTGTTTCAAGGAGCATTGCAGTTCCTCATAATTTTTGGAAAGCCTTCCATTCACTGCTTAGGCCAACAGTTTACAGGAGACCCAGTTGCTATAAATGGAAAAAACGGTTTAGTTAAGGCCCTCTGACCTCCATGTCACTTCCAAGGGGCAGTGGAGTGTCTCGAAATTTTTGGTAGGCATTGCACTCACTGTATGCCCTATAACTGTGTAGCCGAACCGCTCCTTTTGGTACAGAAACATATCCTACAAGACATGTGTGGTTGACTGGCCTGATATTGATGTGAATGGTCCCTGTTCCTCCTGCTCTTTCTCCTTTGCCACCACCTCATCCATCATTCATCACCTGAAGCTTTGTTTTAATGGGAGTCATAGAACTGGGATAGTAGGAGGAAAACATCCAGTAATCCTCGGAGGAGGTAGGATATGCGCCAAAACGCTGACCACCTCAGGCCTAACCGCTACTACATACATGCGCTTGCATTCCAAGAAACAGAAAGCTAAGGAGATGGATGGCCTCATGATCATGAATAATTTACTCATTGTGTAGTAGGCCGACCACTGCTGCTGTCTACCTTTTGAACTTTGTGTTGAAGCCTGATTGACTCAGGACCCGCAATCCTCTATGTCTGGAGGATGTGTTGCATCCCAGTGTCCAACTGTGTCCCGGCTTCCCCAATATTAACCCAATGTGAAGGCGTCAGTGAGATGGACCATCCCTGGCCACATTCACTTGTCCACGTGTTTGTGGTTAGGCTGTCCTTCCCACTAAATGCATTGGGTAGGGCACAGGTAATGTTTTGGTATGCGCGCTTGTGTATAAGGTGCACCGGGACAAATAGGGGTGGCTGGGGACCGTTTATTGACACCCGGCCGCCACCAGGCGGCTGGGGACCGTGTGTGGTCACCTGGCCGTGGGGCGGCTGGGGACCGAGTATGGACACCCAGCCGCCCCCTGGAGGCTGGGGACCAAGCGTGAACACCCGGCCGCCGGGCAGCTGGGGACTGAGTATGGATACCAGGCCGCCGACGTAGCCATGACGTGGTGGCCAGATTCCGCCTCCACATGCCTAAAAGGCCCAATTTCAAGTGCAAGCAAGCAGTATGGTATTGCAGCCTGGGGGTGGGTGGGTGGCAGGCTGCATACTTGCGCTTGCATTGCAAGGAATGGGGAGGTACAATTGAGCACTGCCCTGGGACAAGGACTTGCACGGGGATAGTTGCAAGTCTGCATCTTCTGATGCGGCAAGGATCACTTCTGATGGGCACACTTTTAGGCAGTGACTTGGGTGTCAGAGATGCTTCCAGGGGTTTTCCCCATGATGTTCCCATGTCTTTTCAGCACTGGATGCATGTGTCACACAGCATATGGCCTGATAAGGTTGTAAAATGATAAAATGACATTTCCTGGTGAATGCATTTGTCACGGTTGAAAGCAATACAAAAGTGCAAAAACGCATAAAAATGCTACTTGTGAACATAGCCCATAGTGTGGAGGAGTATTTTTGTTTTTGGTTATTTATTTTACCTTATACACAAGTCTTTACCTTGGAAAGGAAATTCCTTAACATATTTCACAGGAAAACCGTTTCAGTTTCGTTTTTGAACGTTTTATTGTGAGCCCTTAAAAGTGGCTTAATACCTCTGATCACGTTGTTGACAGCAGTGAACAGGGGGTCAGAAATGCTTCCTGGGGCGATCCCTATGCTGTCCCCATGTCATAAGAGCACTGTCACTATCGTTTTGGGCGCTTTTTAGGCTTTCTACAGACTGCCGGGGGTGCCGCCGCAAAAATGCTTGGATCTCCCATAGACTAACATTGGGCTCGTTGCTTGGGTCGAGCACCCGAGTATCACGGTGAGCTCGGCCCGAGCTTCGAGCACCCGAGCATTTTAGTTCTCACTCAACACTAGTTATTACCAACATGTGGTGAGAATTTCATGTCAATGACACCTTTAAAAAATTACAAAGAAAATTGATGACGTGTTTAATACTTATTTCACTCGCTGTAGAGTAGTGTGTTTTTTTTTATTGTTCTCATGATATCGCTACAGTCATCTGACTAATTTGTATATATTAAGCATATACCCTGCTTAGATATACTCTTTCTACATAACCCTTAAGAGAATGATCTTCTGCGTTCAGATCACATCTATGCCACCAACACTGACTCAGGTCTACGCTCCTCCTACACATGCATATATCTCAGGCTATGAATCTTCATACACCATAAGCTGCACAGTCTTCTCTGCTTCATGGTGATCTGAGCTACTATGAGAACCAGCCAAGTTCTCCTCATCTTACTCAGTCTTTGTTCAGGTAATTATGATATTCGGATTGTACGCTACATCACATTACTGGAGATTGTACAACAAACTGCATCCATGTTAAGTACAAGTCATACATTACGAACAACACTTTAAAAAGCCTCAACATTAAATGTTCTAATATCTGGATATCATTATTGCAGGAGAAGGGGCTGAAGACCACATTGAACCTCTGGTGTCCCACCAGTTTGTTGCAAGAGGAATGAATGTCACACTCTCCTGCTCCTACTCCAGTAGTTACACTGGGACTCTGTATCTTACCTGGTATCGTCAATATCCCCGGTCAACGCCACAATTTATCTATAACAGCAGATGCGTGTCTCTGTCCGAAGCCTCGATAGACTGCGCATGCGTGACACGCAGTCTGGCTCCAGACAGAAGACTCGCATCCAGCCGTTACAGGTAAGACAGCCACTGCTATGGGGCCTGGGCCCGTGGCCGGAGGGGGCCTGTGAGGGCCCCAAGCAGCGTGGGAATGAGGAGGATAGGTGAGTAGGAGGTGGCGGCGGCAGAGGAGCGGGTTGCGGCAGTGGAGGAGTGGAGCACACTACCACGTGTGCCCGCTGCTAAAGAGACATGAATATTCCCTCTGAGGCCACTCCCATGGGCGTGGAGAAGACGGAATATTCATTCTCTTTAGTAGCGGCCACGGAGGAGCGCTGAGCCCCGGCTCCTGCTGTCAGTGGCCGCCGCTAAAGAGAAAGCATATTCACGCTTCTCCACGCCCATAGTCCCCGCATGGAGAAGCGTGAATGTGCCGGCAGCAGCTGCTGCAGACAGGACACAGCGCTGGAGCAGAGGTGAGGAAGGAAGGTGAGTATAAGTGTTTATTGTTTTATGTGTGCAGTGATTGGGGGGATGAGGAGGCCAAACATACCAGGATTGGGGGATTGAGGAGGCCACACATACCAGGAATGGGGGATTGAGGAGGCCACACATACCAGGAATGGGGGATTGAGCCAGCCACACATACCAGGAATGGGGGATTGAGGAGGCCACACATACCAGGAATGGGGGATTGAGGCGGCCACACATACCAGGAATGGGGGATTGAGGAGGCCACACATACCAGGGATGGGGGATTGAGGAGGCCACACATACCAGGGATTAGGGGATTGAGGGGGCCACACATACCAGGGATTGTGGAATTGAGGGGGTCACACATACCAGGAATGGGGGATTGAGGAGGCCACACATACCAGGGATGGGGGATTGAGGCGGCCACACATACCAGGAATGGGGGATTGAGGAGGTCACACATACCAGGAATGGAGGATTGAGGAGGCTACACATACCAGGGATGGGGTATTGAGGCGGCCACACATAGCAGGAAGGGGGGATTGAGGAGGCCACACATACCAGGAATGGGGGATTGAGGAGGCCACACATACCAGGGATAGGGGATTGAGGAGGCCACACATACCAGGAATGGGGGATGAGGAAGCCACACATACCAGGGATTAGGAGATTTAGGGGGCCACACATACCAGGGATGGGGGATTGAGGAGGCAACACATACCAGGGATTAGGGGATTGAGGAGGCCACACATACCAGGGATGAGGGATTGAGGAGGCCACACATACCAGGGATGGGGGATTGAGGATGCCACGCATATCAGGGATTAGGGGATTGAGGAGGCCACACATACCAGGATACTTGGATTGAGGAGGCCACACATACCAGGAATGGGGGATTGTGGAGGCTACACATACCAGGAATGGGGGATTGAGGAGGCAACACATACCAGGAATGGGGGATTGAGGAGGCCACAGATACCAGGATTGGGGGGTGAGGGCTGCCACGCATACCAGGATTTGGGGGGTGAGGGGTGCCACGCATGCTGGGATTGGGGGTGAGGGGTGCCACGCATACCGGGATTGGGAGTGAGGGATAGGGTGCCATGCATACCAGGATGAGGGATACCATACACACCAGGATAGGGATGAGGGGTGCCACGTATACCAGGATTGGGGATGAGGGGAGCCACGCATACCGGAAATGGGGATGAGGGGAGCCACACATACCGGAAATGGGGATAAGGGGAGCCACGCATACCGGAAATGGGGATGAGGGGAGCCACGCATACCGGAAATGGGGATGAGGGGAGCCACGCATACCAGAAATGGGGATGAGGGGAGCCACGCATACCGGAAATGGGGAGGAGGGGAGCCACGCATACCGGAAATGGGGATGAGGGGAGCCACGCATACCGGAAATAGGGATGAGGGGAGCCATGCATACCGGAAATGGGGATGAGGGGAGCCACGCATACCGGAAATGGGGATGAGGGGAGCCACGCATACTGGAAATGGGGATGAGGGGAGCCACGCATACTGGAAATGGGGATGAGGGGAGCCACGCATACCGGGATCGGGGATGAGGGGAGCCACGTATACCGGGATCGAGGATGAGGGGAGCCACGCATACCGGGATCGGGGGGTGAGGGGTACCACGCATACCGGGATTGGGGGGTGAGGGGTGCCACGCATACCAGGATTGGGGGGTGAGTGGTGCCACGCATACCAGGATTGGGGGGTGAGGGGTACCACGCATACCAGGATTGGGGGGTGAGGGGTGCCACGCATACCGGGATTGGGGGTGAGGGGTGCCAGGCATACTGGGATTGGGGATGAGGGGTGCCATGCATACCGGGATTGGGGATGAGGGGTGCCACACATACCGGGATTGGGAATGAGGGATGGGGTGCCATGCATACCAGGATGAGGGATACCATACACACCAGGATAGGGATGGGGTACCATGCATACCAGAATGAGGGATACCATACACACCAGGATAAGGATGAGGGGTGCCACGCATACCGGGATTGGGGGTGAGGGGTGCCACGTATAATGGGATTGGGGGTAAGACGAGCCACACATACCGGGATGAAGGGTGCCACGCATACCGGGATTGGGGGTGAGGGGTGCCACGCATACCGGTATTGGGAGTGAGGGATAGGGTGCCATGCATACCAGGATGAGGGATACCATACACACCAGGATAGGGGTGAGGGGTGCCACGCATACCAGGATTGGGGGTGAGGGGTGCCACGCATACCAGGATTGGGGGTGAGGGGTGCCACGCATACCAGGATTGGGGATGAGGGGTGCCACGCATACCAGGATTGGGGGTGAGGGGTGCCACGCATACCAGGATTGGGGGTGAGGGGTGCCATGCATACCAGGATTGGATGGTGGGGACAGGATGGGGGCAGCACAAATACAAGGAGGGGGGCAGCACATACCAGCATGGGAGCCCATATACCAATAAAAATGCTCGCCACCCGGGCATAGAACGGGTTCAATAGCTAGTATTATATAAAGCAAACCAAGGAACTCATAGTTACACTGCGCCTATTGCAGGTGGCAGATTCACATCTGAGGTGAAAGCGAGTTCTACAAAGCTTTTTATCAGTGATGTGAAGACAGAGGACTCAGCCACCTATCTCTGCGCCCTGCAGGCAGCACAGTGTGACACATCTCACCTCTCATCCTACATAAACCAAGGTTTGACTATGTAATATTTTTCTATGCACTTATAAATCGTTTACATCATTAGAATATGCAAATGCAATTTAAGTGTATTGTATTTCTTTTCAATTACAAATAAATCCATTATAGTAGGAAAATTTTGAGGATCTTGCATCGCGTAGTTAAAGAAACACTTCTCCTCTGATCCTGTATTGGTCCAGAATGAACTAGAGTGTCCTTTTTTGTGGAGGTTGATGACTCAGATCTTGAAATTGGAGCAAATTGCACGATTCATTATTGCATTTGCACCTGTTTTTTGTTGAGTTTTTAGTGTTTTGCGCCTTTTTTGTTTACACCAAATTGATCTATCCATTTGCACGTTTATTGAAGTCTCTTTTATATATGTGTTTGACTGATTTTTTGTTATGTTCATAATTGTGGGCATGGTTTAGGGTTTCCAGATGTTTTTTCTAATTCTTCATTTGTAACTTTTAGAAAACGTCACAAATGTTTTTGCAAATGTACTTCAATTTATGTGTGCCAAAAATGTTTCCGCAATCTTTTCACCAATTTGCGAAACGTGAGTTTTTACGCTAAAATCATGGCAAAATGGTTAAAGACAGAAAAAAGACCATTTTAGACTTTGCGCTAAATTCATGACCTACATACAACATTTTAGTGAATTTGGTGCAAAAAAAAGCCAATACAAGATAACAAATGAAGATTGGCTTCAATAAATCACAAATGGTTCAGGCTCACTGTCTCTTACTCAGCTTCGTTCATGTACCTGATTTTAATGCAAATTTTTATTTGCCAACATAAAGTACGATATCCATAGCTGTGAATTGATAGCAATCAAGTAGTCCAGTGAGGAGTGAAATAATTTCCTAGAACATGTAAAAACAGGATCACTGTCTTCACAGATATAAAAAAAAATGACACTTGATTCTCATTCATAAACAAGCTATATGGGCTTTGTTATGTTCTATATTTGATTTTCTGGTGACATTCAAAAGTAGTTGTAAAGAAGTAAAGGCAGACACACTTTCTTGAAGTTTCCGTCCACCTAAGTTTAAGATTCTAAACAGGTTCTCGTTCTTGCTGACGTTATCGTTGTGTCCACTGTTTCTCTAGATCTGACTGAAGAGATCAGTATACACATCAAAATCGGACTCCAGATATCACTCCCATACAAAAAATATTTGTTCCTCATCAGTTTAATCTGTGAGTCTTACAGGAATCCCATGATTCAGTACTCAAAGGTCACCCGTGGATATTTTTGGTGGTCGACCATGATTAAAAACTGTATATAATATGTGCTCTCCCATGGAATCTGCACTTTAGCGAACCCTTCCTATCAGACTATTTTAGTCATTTCCATTCCTAAGAGTCCCTGGGTCCATCTCTCAATGGACTTCTTTACTGATCTGCCATCTTCAGATGTGATATCTGCTATTTGGGTAGTTGTGAAGAGGTTTAGTAAGCAGTGTCACTTTGTCCACATCTTAGGCTTGAGTCTTAACTTGTACTGCAGCCTACTGAAAGAATGTGACGTCGGGTCCTCAATGACTCTCTTGAGTTTCCCAGGCCAGCTAAGGGGACTCTTGTGGAGGGATTTTTCTCTCTGGTGATCCGCTGTTTGAGATACAGGGCCCACGTTTACCCTAGCAGCCAGTTATACAAGCCTGTCTGTCCTGTCCCAGGTACTACACACTACAGGCCTGCACTTCCTGCTTCTGGGAACTAACCAGAGATTTCCTAAAGTGCCTACCCTCTATGGGCTGTCCTCACACACAGTTAACTCTCTCACTGCCCTGAATGCCTGTAATGCTACTGGCAAACTTCCCCTGCCATCTGCATTCTAGATAGTGGCATCTTGTGGCTGGTTACCAACATTACAGCCCACAAGGAAACATTAGAGACAAAGCCTTATTCACATTCTATGCTCAACTACAGCACTGGGTTCCCCTTTCCTCTACTGGGCTGGATTATCACAGCTAAACCCTTTACTGGACCCAACTGCCACCCAGAGAGTTCTAACTGTCGAGAACATTCTCTTTAACCCTTTTAGTGTCAGAGGGAAGTTACTTCCTTCCCCACTATTACACAAGCAGTCACGCTTATGCACACCCTTGAGGGACGGGAATTCTCTTCAACTGCTCCCACTAAAGGGAGAGGGACTTTTGCAAAGCCCTTCTCAGGAGCCAGTAGCGGGGTGGCTGGGCAAATTGGCCACAATTGGGTCAAACACCTATAAACTATACTGGTAAGTCAAATAAAAACCTACAGTGGGTACGGAAAGTATTCAGACCCCTTTACATTTTTCACTCTTTGTTTCATTGCAGCCATTTGGTAAATTCTAAAAAGTTCATTTAAAGTACACTCTGCACCCCATCTTGACTGAAAAAAACACAAATGTAGAAATTTTTGCAAATTTATTATAAAAGAAAAACTGAAAGATCACATGGTCATAAGTATTCAGACCCTTTGCTCAGTATTGAGTAGAAGCACCCTTTTGAGCTAGTACAGCCATGAGTCTTCTTGGGAATGATGCAACAAGTTTTTCACACCTGGATTTGGGGATCCTCTGCCATTCTTCCTTGCAGATCCTCTCCAGTTCCATCAGGTTCGATGGTGAACGTTGGTGGACAGCCATTTTCATGTCTCTCCAGAGATTCTCAATTGGGTTTAGGGCAGGGCTCTGGCTTGGCCTGTCAAGAATGGTCACAGAGTTGTTCTGAAGCCACTCCTTTGTTATTTTAGCTGTGTGCTTAGGGTCATTGTCTTGTTGGAAGGTGAACCTTCGGCCAAGTCTAAGGTCCAGAGCACTCTGGAAGAGGTTTTCATCCAGGATATCTCTGTACTTGGCCGCATTCATGTTTCCTTCAATTGCAACCAGTCGTCCTGTCCCTGCTTCTGAAAAACACCCCCATATCATGATGTAGCCACCACCATGTTTCATTGTTGGGATTGTATTGGGCAGGTGATGAGCAGTGCCTGGTTTTCTCCACACATACCGCTTAGAATTATCACCAAAAAGTTCTATCTTCGTCTCATCAGACCAGAGAATCTTATTTCTCATAGTCTGGGAGTCATTCATGTGTTTTTGAGCAAACTCTATGTGGGCTTTCATATGTCTTGCACTGAGGAGAGGCTTCCGTCGGGCCACTCTGCCATAGAGGCCTGACTGGTGGAGGGCTGCAGTGATAGTTGACTTTGTGGAACTTTCTCCCATCTCCCTACTGCATCTCTGGAGGTCAGCCACAGTGATCTTGGGATTCTTCTTCACGTCTCTCACCAAGGCTCTGCTCTCACGGTTGCTCAGTTTAGCTGGACGGACAGATCTAGGAAGACTTCTGGTGGTCCCAAACTTCTTCCATTTAAGGATTATGGAGGCCACTGTGCTCTTAGGAACCTTGAGTAGTGCAGAAATTCTTTTGTAACCTTGGCCAGATCTGTGCCTTGCCATAATTTTTATCTCTGAGCTTCTTGGGCAGTTCCTTTGAGCTCATGATTCTCATTTTGTCTGACATGCACTGTGAGCTGTGGGGTCTTATATAGACAGGTGTGTGCCTTTCCAAATCAAGTCCTATCAGTTTAATTAAACACAGCTGGACTCCAATGAAAGAGTAGAACAATCTCAAGGAGAATCACAAGGAAATGGACAGCATGTAACTTAAATAAGAGTGTCTGAGCAAAGGGTCTGAATACTTATGATCATGTGATATTTCAGTTTTTCTTTTTTAATAAATTTTCCAATATTTCTACATTTCTGTTTTTTTCCAGTCAAGATGGGGTGCAGAGTGTACTTTAATGAGAAAAAAATGAACTATTTAGAATTTTCCAAATGGCTACAATGAAATAAAGAGTGAAAAATTTAAAGGGGTCTGAATACTTTCCATACCCACTGTAGCAAACCAAACTTGCAAGGTCAGGGAGCATAGACAAGGATGTAGGAAACAGAGGGCACAATACACTAGAGCCAGAGATAAACCAAAGGAACACTCATCAAGAACTACCAACCGTACCACTGAAATGCAACTGAATAATCAGCGGTGAGCAAGAAGATATGGCGGGTTTAAATTTCCCTCTCATGGATTACCTGACACCACTGAGGTTACGCCCAATCTCTAACCTCTGCCCAGAGAGAAAGAGGAAGGGGTGAGGAGGGCGGAGAGAAAGGACCTCCTACCACATAGCTGAATCATGAGACATAGCATCCCATGTCTCCTGGTAGCAGCTGACGTTGGGGAACCCGGTGTCCTGGGATCCCTGAATAGCATCAGCGCTGGGAGCGACGGCATCCTGCCTCCCAATCACACCCCACCCTGAGGCTGGGCCACTGGAACGGAGCACACGGGCATGGTGGGGCTCCGCACTGGCCTCGCCCCCCAAAGGCAGCACCCCCCCACTTCTCGGCTGCCTGACAGAAATTTATTTTCCTACTGCCTACCACCCAGAGAACACTGGTCAGACTGAACATGTTAATGTTAATCAGACACTCAAGCAATTATTTTGGTGATCTGATCTTCGGTCTGACTGGGTGGAACATCTTCCATTAGCTTAATTTGCTATTAATCAATATCAAGAATGCATCAAAATTCTCTATTTTTCTGTAATTTTGGTCATCATCCCGGTGTTGGATCTTTTTTGGCTTTCAGGAAGGGCATTCCAGAGACCAAAATATCTGTGGATAGGTTAAAGAATACCTAGTCTAAAGGTTGAGAGAACTTGATGAAAGCGTAGCGTAGACTGACGTTATCTGCTATTATGAGACTTAATGGGCAAAGCTTTGGTGTTGAAGACATGGTGTGGTTATCCTCTAAAAACATCAAACTCAGAGTTCCTTTTGCAAATTTGGGGTCTAAATGCATTGGTCCATATGGCATTCTTGAGGTTCTTATTCCTGTAGTATTTTTTTTCTGAATTTTTCCATCCATTTAAATACCCAATGCTTTTCATAAATTTCTGCTTAAAAGATATCGATCGCTAGTTCACCCTGTCTGAGATCCTCCTCCACCTGTAATTAACAGAAGTCACTGAGAATATGAAGTCCAAAAATTGTTTGATTGTCATAAGGTGAGAGTGTCCTTATAGTATCTGGTGCACTGGAGAAGTAGTAGTCCAGAGAAATGAGCCTATATTTTCTGGCTAGTAACAACAATGCCAAGAATCTGATCATGAAATTTCATCTTTCCTTTTTTAACAAGCCTGTACCAAAGGTTTGGAGGTACCTCTTAAAAAAGGGGTATAATGTCAAATCTCTACATGGACCTGCAACTGCGACATTTACCTTTGCTGCCAGGCACCAATGTATTAATTTTGTGCTGGGGATGGAGGAGATGTTATGAACAGTATGTCTGGGCTGTGCAGATGCTATCCAGCCATGGATTAATATGGCAGTGACCTGTGGTGTCACCCAGCCTGGCTATGGCTGTGTGTGCTATCCAGCAGCCTAACAAATGTAATCAGCTCTCTGCTGTGGCAAATGGGGCAGTACTTCACTCTACTTAAATTTGAGGAGGAGGGGTAAGGGGCAATGAAAACGTTGGAGAAAGGTGAGTATTAGAAGCCGGGACAAAGCCCTGATGTGCCAGTATGGCAGGACTGAGCTCTCAATTCGGATCAGTCCCGTTGAATCCGGGATGGTTGGGAGCTATGTGTGTGGTCCACGTCTTTTTCTACAGAATTGCCATAGAAACTATTTTATGCTGTGTAATGCAGCGACTTGCTGGCATTACGGTAATGGTCCAGGATGTGTTTTACCTGACCATGTACCTTCCCCCTCAGGTGACTGGTCACATGACTGTGACATAGCACAGGTCCTGCGCGCCCAGAATGTCTGTCTGATCACATGACTGTGACATCAGCAAGGTCCTGTCTGTGTGTGTGTGTGTGTGTGCACGGGATGGATATATAAACCCTGCTTGATGGGAGACAGGTGTGTTCGGTGTGTTGGGCGTGAGGCCTGTTCCCCGTGTGTGTGGGACACCGTGATACAGTGAAGCCTGGCAGCCTGAAAGGTCGAGGCTGGATCTTGTATAGATGCCAGTGGCCTTGGAAGGCAGCGGCTTGGTGAAGAGTCCTGAAAGGCGCAGACTGGATGTGTGTGAGTGAAACATTCCAGTAGCCTTAGACGGGACGACGGCTAGAAACACCCACCTGGGAAAGCCTTAAAGCCACAGTGGTGGCGGATTAAATGGGCTGCAGCAGCAAAAAACCCGGCAAAGGTAATACACTTTGTTATATGGACACTTATATAGACATTGCTATAGTATTACCTTGCTGAAGGCTGTAACCTGGGCCAAGTCGGCCTGTCTGCTACTTGGGCTCGTGGACATTATATGTGTGAACTGCAGTTTATGACAAAATAATAAACTGCTGAAGTGTGAAAACCGGAAAGACATTGCTGGTGTGCATTAATTGACCTGGTGCAGCGAGTATCCCCCATTATGATGACTGCGCTGCCTTACAGCTGGTTACTGACATCTACTACCAGACAACCACAGCTAAATCAATTCAGTACCTTTACTCACTTCCTGCAGCAGCGCCATTTCAGCCATTATCACTAATCATCTCCAATGTTCCCCGTAGTGGCATGACATTGCTGTGTCATGTGTCAGGTGTAATCAATGAACCTGCAGCCGCTCGTCAGATGCCGCTCATAATTATTCCATCATAGCAAACATCCGCTCTGATGAAATAGTAAAGGCTGAAGCTGACAAGCAGCCACTCATTGGCTATAGAAGGCATCTGATCCAACAAGGCACCACTGCAGGTGGTGAGTTTTTATTTTAATCCAGATACTGTATTGATTAAGGTGGAGTTGTCTGGTAGTGGATAACACTTTTCAAATTACAAAATACTATAGTGTACAAAATAATAGCAGTGTGTTCAAAAACATCAGTTAAGCATAAAATCTTTATACTAGTTTTTATTTCCATGCATTGGGAACATTGCACACTGTTTTCCAATTCAAAACATGAATAGAAATGTATATATTTTTTAACTACTTTACAGGAAATAACAAAAAATGAACACTGGGTTGTTCTAAAAAATAGCAGTGTCTGCATTTGTCTTTACATACTCACAATATGTGCTCTTTTTTGAGGATTTAGTATTTCTGTGAATCACTAACCTAATATTTAGTTGCATATCCACAGTTTTTTAGAACTGCTTCACATCTATGTAGCATAGAGTCAACCAACTTCTGGCACCTGTCAACTATTATTCCAGCCCAGGATGCTTTGACTACATCCCACAATTTTATGGCATTTGTTGGTTTTGCCTCAGAAACTGCATTTTTGATGTTACCCTACAAGTGTTCTATCGGATTAAGGTCTGAGAGTTGGGCTGACCACTCCATAACCTCAATTTTGTTTGCCTGGAACTAAGATTTTGCTTGTTTACTGGTGTTTAGGGTCATTGTCTTGTTGAAACACCCATTTCAATGGCATATTCTCTTCAGCGAAAGGCAACATGACCTCTTTAAGTATTTTAATATATGCAAACTGGTCCATGATCCCTGGGGTGCGATAAATAGATCCGGCATCATAGTAACAGAAACCAGCCCATATCATGATGCTTGAACCATCATGCTTCACTGTCTTCAGAGTGTACTGTAGCTTGAATGCAGAGATTGGCGGTCATCTGACGAACTGTCTGCCGCCCTTGGACTCAAAAAGAACAATTTTTACTTTCATCAGTCCACAAAATGTTTCTCCATTTCTCTTTAGGCCAGTTGATGTGTTCTTTGGCAAATTGTATCCGCTTCAGTACATGTCTATTTTTTAACAGTGTGACAGTACTCACAGGTAACTTGAGACTGTCTTTGATTATCCTGGAGCTGATCATTGGCTGAGCCTTTGCCATTCTGTCTATTCTTTGATCCATTTGAATGATAGTCTTCCATTTTCTGCCTGGTCTCTCTGGTTTTGCTTTCCATTTTAAAGCATTGGAGATCATTTTAGCTGAACAGCCTATCATTGTCTGCACTTCTTTATAAAGTTTTACCCTCTCCAATAAATTTTTTAATCAAAATACGCTGTTCTTCTGAACAATGTTTTGAATAACCCATATTTCTCAGGCTTTCAAGGAGAAATGCATGTACAACATGTGCTGGCTTCACCCTTAAATTAGGGCCACCTGATTCACACCGGTTTCTTCACAGAATGATTGACCTCACTAATTGAACTCCACACTTCTATTATTTTGAACACACCACCTTTCAATTAATTATTCAAATACACAGACTCAAAAACATGCAGATCATGAATGCCGAGTCTGTTGGTTTTCTTAGAATCTAATGCACCAACTTTTTTGACATGTGGTAATATCATTTATAGCAAAAACAGTGATTAATCTGGTTAGTCATATTGGACTGCTATTATTTTGAACACTACTGTATATACACAATATAAATTGCCAATACTGTACAGACGGAGAGGAGAGGGATGTACAAAGTAGAGCAACTTGTAATATTTACATGCAGCAGAGCTCAGGTCAGTGCAAATAAGAGAAGCTCATTTTCAAACTAACTTCACATTGAAAAACCCTCATATTCCTCGTAAAATGGGAACTTAGAAAAATATATCCCGGAGATCTATAGTAATGTGGACACTAGAGGGCAGAAATGCATCACTGGTTCATCTAAGTGCAACATGTAAGAAAAAAAAAACTGATCAAACCTTTAATTCTGCATTTGGTCACATGACTTCCGCTTTAGCAGATGGGTGTAGATTAGGTGGGTGATGTCAGTAAGTGCTCACAGTGATGTCCTCCAGCAGGTAGAACGTACGGAGGAGAAGGAATACTCTCATCATTGCTCTTCACCGTACATCATATAGTCTGATATCCTTCCTGGAATAATATTATTACTCTGGATTATCACTAATGGCGATTCCATACAGGGCTCCTGCTATTAGAATATATGCACAGATTTGGATCTTTTTGTGTAAGTATTGGACTCATATTTATATGAAAAGCTGATGTAAGAATGATGAAATAATAATAATAATAATGTGTATTTCTTTCTACAGACACAGTGTATGGGAACTCTATACATCCACAGACATCTTACATCTCTATAGATGTTGGAAAGACCGTGACATTAACATGTAACTATTCCACCTCTGGTTACCAGCCGTATCTCTTCTGGTATCGCCAGTATCTCAGCCAACTGCAATATATTCTGTACCGGGGAGCAAGGAGTGCGTCTTCACTGAAACATGAAGGAACATTTCAGCCTGGAAAGTTTGATTCAGAGACCAGTGAATCAACCTCAAAATTAACTATACATGAAACAAGTGTGGCCGACTCTGCTGTGTATTTCTGTGCTCTGAGAGATGCACAGTGAAAAACAGACATTTGTACCTGTAATAAAACAACTTCTGCAGTGCCAGCCTTCAACCACTAGATGGCGATATCCACTCGATAGCATATGGAAGGTTCACCTGAATGCTCAAAGTGAACAAACTATGTGGAATGTAAAAGACATTATACTTGTATTACAAAAAAATCCTTATCTTTCTCATCTCAGCAGCACAGATTTCCCACAAAAGTAGACTTAGCTTCTGCAAATTTGTATTATTCCATGTAGGCTTCACTCTCCTTTGTCTATAACAAATATATATTCTTTATGATGCTTTGTGTTCTTTCAACACTATAACCAATGAGTGGGAGGGGATATTTACAGGGGATTATAATCTTTATATTTAATGTTCGTGATGCCACCTGTGGTACGCGGCAAAGGGAGCCGCCGCTGCGGAGCAGGTCCACTGGAGCAGATGTTAGCGCAGCTAAGCTGGTGTGGCTCCCCACAAGTAGAGCTTAGCCCCAGGGCAGTGTAGATGTAATTGGTGATGCTGGGTGTTGTAGTGCAGGAGTGATGGCGCAGCAGCAATAACTGACAGAGACAGTGGGGTGCAGTCTTCCGAGTTTACTCACAGTTGTTAAGTTCCTCAGGTTGCACTGTACAGGTTACAGCCTCCCACGTCGTGCTGCATTCACCAAGCAGGGGTTCGGCAATCCCTCAAGTATTTCAAGAGCACTTAACGGGACCCCTTTCCATATGTTCCTTCCTCGGCCGACTTCCCGCGCTGGGTCTCTCCCTCCTGCCCTGCGCCTCGCCAAACAAAGTGCCGATCTGGTACCCTAGGATCCCTCTGGGCAACTTGAAGTTCCCGGATCTTACTTGGTGACCTTCTAGGCGACTTGAGTGCGGATGTGGCAACTGCACCCTGAAAGTACAGAAGCCTCCGGTTTTTCAGCCGAGACCTAAAGTAACTCGACTAGTCCAGGGACCGGTTCCCTTCTTGCGGCCTGATCCCTCCACCGCCTGGCAGATTTGGGCATACAGGTGGCCTCCAGCATTACCCGCACCCCTAGGATCCCTCTTGTTCCTGGAGCCGTTCTCCTCCAATCCTTTCTTTTTCTTTTCAGACCTGGGCCGCCCCGGCTAGGCCTAGCCCTGGAGCAGAGCTCCTGAAGAGACTCTGCTCCTCTCGTCCTGTAACTCACTGACTCTCTGACTCACCACCTCTACCAAGATGGCTTCCTCTTATATACTCCTAACAAGTGCTCCCCTAAACTCCTTTCCCCACCCACACCCACTACATGGTTCCCCCTCACTTTGGTTCCCCCCACTCCAGCCAGGGATGGGGTCCCGCAGAGAGGAATGCATCTTGCCCTTCCAGCTGGTCTGGAGTAGTGTAGTGTTGGATGCAGGTGTTAGGGTCCCGGGCAGCACTCTATCCATACCTGAGAGTGAGGCACCACTAAGTGTAGTACCTCTGTGGCGACCGAACCCTCAAGGGCACCACATAAGGGCTATCAATAAGGCACCACATAAGGGCACCACATAAGGTGTGATCAATCCTTTTTAGATGCAGACTAACGAGCAGATCTAATTTGATGCAGGTGTTAGTTTTGGAAATGAAAATTTACAGGGTGATTCCATAATTTTTTCCTCAGAATTGAGTGATTCCATAATTTTTTCCCTCAGCTTGGTCTGAAAAAAATACCCTTACTGAGTACCACATTTTTAATATTGATTGCTTTTAGTGTTTCTTAAAGCCCTAAAGTTGCCATTTGAAATGACTTTAGTTTTGTGCCATATCTGTGATCTGCTTTTTTTCAACAACATTAAACAATTGAATGAACATCCTCCAAGCCCGGTGATTCCAAAATTTTTGCCAGGGGTTGTATATACAGTAAACACACACCAAAAGTTTGGACACACCTTCTCATTTAAAGATTTTTCTGTATTTTCTTGAGTATGTACATTCACACTGAAGGCATCAAAACTATGAATTAACACATGTGGAATTATATACTTAACAAAAAAGTGTGAAACAACTGAAAATATGTCTTATATTCTAGGTTCTTCAAAGTAGCCACCTTTTGCTTTGATGACTGCTTTGCACACTCTTGGCATTCTCTTGTTGAGCTTCAAGAGGTAGTCAACGGAAATGGTCTTTCAACAATCTTGAAGGAGTTCCCAGAGATGCTTAGCACTTGGCCCTTTTGCCTTCACTATGCGGTCCAGCTCACCCCAAACCATCTTGATTGGGTTCAGGTCTGGTGACTGTGGAGGCCAGGTCATCTGGCATAGCACCCCATCACTCTCCTTCTTGGTCAAATAGCCCTTACACAGCCTGGACGTGTGTTTGGGGTCATTGTCCTGTTGAAAAATAAATGATTGTCCAACTAAACGCAAATCGGATGGAATAGCATGCCGCTGCAAGATGCTGTGGTAGCCATGCTGGTTCAGTATGCCTTCAATTTTGAATAAATCCCCAACACTGTCACCAGCAAAGCACCCGCACACCATCACACCTCCTCCTCCATGCTTCACGGTGGGAACCAGGCATGTAGAACCAAAGATCTCAAATTTGGACTCATCAGACCAAAGCACAGATTTCCACTGGTCTAATGTCCATTCCTTGTGTTCTTTAGCCCAAACAAGTCTCTTCTGCTTGTTGCCTGTCCTTAGCAGTGGTTTCCTAGCAGTTATTTTACCATGAAGGCCTGCTGCACAAAGTCTCCTCTTAACAGTTGTTGTAGAGATGTGTCTGCTGCTAGAACTCTGTGTGGCATTGACCTGGTTTCTAATCTGAGCTGCTGTTAACCTGCGATTTCTGAGGCTGGTGACTCGGATAAAGTTATCCTCAGAAGCAGAGGTGACTTTTGGTCTTCCTTTCCTGGGGCGGTCCTCATGTGAGCCAGTTTCTTTGTAGCGCTTGATGGTGTTTGCAACTGCACTTGGGGACACTTTCAAAGTTTTCCCAATTTTTCGGACTGACTGACCTTCATTTCTTAAAGTAATGATGGCCACTCGTTTTTCTTTACTTAGCTGCTTTTTTCTTGCCATAATACAAATTCTAACAGTCTATTCAGTAGGACTATCAGCTGTGTATCCACCAGACTACTGCACAACACAATTGATGGTCCCAACCCCATTTATAAGGCAATAAATCCCATTTATTAAACCTGACAGGACACACCTGTGAAGAGAAAACCATTTCCGGTGACTACCTTTTTAAGCGCATCAAGAGAATGCCAAGAGTGTGCAAAGCAGTCATCGAAGCAAAAGGTGGCTACTTTGAAGAACCTAGAATATAAGACATATTTTCAGTTGTTTCACACTTTTTTGTTAAGTATATAATTCCACATGTGTTAATTCATAGTTTTGATGCCTTCAGTGTGAATGTACAATTTTCATAGTTATGAAAATACAGAAAAATCTTTAAATGAGAATGTGTGTCCAAACTTTTGGTCTGTACTATATATATATATATATATATATATATATATATATATATATATACACACACACACACAGCAGGTGAAATAAGTATTGAACATGTCATCAATTTCTCAATTTCTAAGTAAGTATACTGTATACACACGTGGTCAAAATTGCTGGTACCAATCGTTTAATGAAAAAAAAACTGTGGAGGCAGGGTTGAAAAGCAATGTCTGACTTTCATTTGTTCATTTTCATAGATTTTTAATTTATTATTACTTTTGGCAGATTCAAGTTATTTCTGTGACAATTGTGGGTTTTTCTTTCATTGAACAAGGGGTACCAACAATTTTGACCACGTGTATATATCTAAAGGCGCTATTGACATGAAATTTTCACCAGATGTCGGTAACAACACATCCTATCCACACAGGCAAAGAAATCAAACCACAGATATCTGTAATCTAAGTTAAATGTAATAGCTTACAATTGTTACAAAGAAAACAATAAGTAATGCACTCAATCTCACCACGTAAGACTCCATTGCTGAAGAAAAAGCATGTTCAAGCGCGTTTAAAGTTCGCTCAACAACATTTAGACAAGCCTGTAAAATACTGGGATAATATAGTGTGGTCAGATGAGACCAAAATTGAACTCTTTGGATACCATAATACATAATGTTTAGAGGCCAAAAGACACTGCATATCACCCCAAAACACCAAACCAACAGTGAAGTTTGTCAAACTGCATATAATTGAAGGAAGGATCAATGGACAAATATATCGGGACATTCTTGTTAAAAATCTGCTGCCATCTACTGGGATGATGAAAATGAAACGAGGGTGGACTTTTCAACAAGACAATGATCCCAAGACAATGATCCCAAACACAAATCCAAGGGAACTCTCAATTGGTCTCAAATAAAGAAAATAAAACTGCATAAATTTATGGAAAGACCTAAAGCTCACAGTCCATAGAAGGAGCCCACGGAACCTTCAGGATTTGAAAAGTGTTTGTGTGGAAGAATGGGCCAAAATCACACCTGAGCAAGGCATGCGACTAGTTTCCTCATACAGGAGGTGTCTTGAAGCTGTCATCACCAACAAAAGCTTTTGTACGAAGTATTAAATACATTTCAGCAAGCGTCTTCAATACTTTTTGCCTTTGTGCCATTTCTCATTATTACACATTATTTAATTTATCGACATCTATGGTTTGATTTCTTTGCCTGTGAGAATTGAATGGGTTGTTACCAACATCTGGTGAGAATTTCATATTACTTGCACCTTTAGAAATGTATTTTCTTAGAAAATTAATGACGTGTTCAATACTTATTTCATCCTCTGTACACACCTGTGGTTTTTTTTTTATTGTTCTCATGATATCGCTACAGTCATCTGACTATTTTGTATATATAAAGCATATACCCTGCTTACTCTTTCTACATAACCCTTAAGAGAATGATCTTCTACCTTCAGATCACATCTATGCCACCAACACTGATTCAGGTCTACGCTCCTCCTACACATGCATATGTCTCAGGCTATGAATCTTCATACACCATAAGCTGCACAGTCTTCTCTGCTTCATGGTGATCTGAGCTACTATGAGAACCAGCCAAGTTCTCCTCATCTTACTCAGTCTTTGTTCAGGTAATTATGATATTCGGATTGTACGCTACATCACATTACTGGAGATTGTACAACAAACTGCATCCATGTTAAGTACAAGTCATACATTACGAACAACACTCTAAAAAGCCTCAACATTAAATGTTCTAATATCTGGATATCATTATTGCAGGAGAAGGGGCTGAAGACCACATTGAACCTCTGGTGTCCCACCAGTTTGTTGCAAGAGGAATGAATGTCACACTCTCCTGCTCCTACTCCAGTAGTTACACTGGGACTCTGTATCTTTCCTGGTATCGTCAATATCCCGGGTCTGCTCCACAATTTATATTATATAAAGCAAACCAAGGAATTCATAGTTACACTGCGCCTATTGCAGGTGGCAGATTCACATCTGAGGTGAAAGCAAGTTCTACAAAGCTTTTTCTCAGAGATGTGAAGACAGAGGACTCAGCCACCTATCTCTGCGCCCTGCAGGCAGCACAGTGTGATACATGTCACCTCTCATCCTACGTAAACCTAGGATTGACTATATAATTTTTTTCTATCCAGCCAATAAATCGTTTACATTATTAGAATATGCAAATGCAATTTAAGTGTATTGTATTTCTTTTCAATTACAAATAAATCTATTAAAGTAGGAAAATCTGGGGGATCTTGAGTCATGTAGTTAAATAAATGCTTCTCCTCTGATCCTGTATTGGTCCAGCCTGAACTAGAGTGTCACTTTGCCGTGGGGGTTGATGACTCAGAGTTTGGAATTGGAGGACATAGCCCGATTCATTATTGCATTTGCACCTGTTTTATGTTGAGTTTTTAGTGTTTTGCGCCTTTTTTGTTTGCACCAAATTCATCTTAACATTTGCGCCTTTATTGAAGTCTCTTTTATATGTGTCCCACTGTTTTTTTTGTTATGCTCACAATTGTGGGCATGGTTTAGGGTTTTCAGATGTTTTTGTATGATTCTTCATTTGTAACTTTTAGAAAAGTCACAAATGTTTTTGCAAATGTACTTCAGTCCCTTATGCAGTGAATTTCTCTGTGCCAGAAATGTTTCTGTAATTTTTTTCAACAGTTTGCAAAACATGTGACTTTCTTCTATAAAAAAATGACAAAAAAGATAAATACAGATAAATGACCATTTTAGACTTTGCACAAAATTCATGACTTATGTACACCATTTTGCTGAATTTGTTGCAAAAAAAGTCAGCAAATACAAGATAAAAAAAAGAAAAATTACCTCAACAAGTTGCAAATGATGATTCAGGCTCACTGTCTCTTACTCAGGTTTGTCTATGTGCCCACTTTTAATGCAAATGTAAATTTCCCAACATAAATTATGATATCGGTAATGGTAAATTGATAGCAATCTTGATAGGTCTTTGAGGAGTGGAAAGTTTAAACACAGCATCACTGTCATTACGGATGAGAAAAAATGACTCCTGAATTTGCCAAGTGGTTGATTTATAAGCAATCTAGATGGGCTTGTTCTTTTTAGATTTGATTTTGTGGCGACATTCAGACGTGGTACTAAAGAAGTAATGGCAGACAAACTATCCCAATATTTCTGTCCATCTTAGTTTTAGGACTCTGAACAGATTCTCGTTCTTTCTGCAGGTATAGTTGTATCCACTGTTTTTCTAGATCTGACTGAAGAGATCTATATATCTCAAAATTTGGCTCCAGATATCACTCCCATACAAACAGATTTGCTCCTCATCAGTTTAGCCTGTGAGTCCTATAGAAATCCCATCATTCAGCACTAACAGGTCACCCAGGGATTAATAATACAATTCGACTCAAAAAACAGATATTTTTGGTTGTCGACCATGGTTAAAAATTGTTGAGAGTACATAACCTATAAGAGAAGCCAAACTGATATATGGCCCCATAGAATCCCTATCTAAATAGCACGGCCGCAAAAAGAAAATTCAAAAAGTTGCAAATACTGCTGATAATCCTAAATAAGAAAATCAATCAAAGCAGGCAACCACCAACAAAAGTTTCAAGAATGTCAGTAAAGATCATTAAATATAAATTACAAAATCTTAATGATGCGCCCAGGGGGGATATGGGGGAAACTCGGTACCCGGGCCTTGACCTTCTGTGGGATGTCACGGCAGTCGGCTCCTGGGTCCGTACCCTGGGGTCACTCTTTAAAAGGGGGTTTGATAACAGTTTTGTCTCGTGACGCCACCTGTGGTTCCCGGTAGTGAGTACCGGCGCTGCTGCAGACCTCCGGGGGTGATGGGATGGCAGCTGGGATGTTTCTGCTCCCCACAGGCAGAGCGGGCCCCCGGGCAGAGTTGATGGATGGGATGCAGGGCGTTGTAACATAGGAGGGATGATGCCACATCGGCAATAACCAACAGAGACAGTGGAGTGCAGTCATCCGATTTTACTCACAGTTCTTTCTAGATTCTTCGGTACACTGAACAGGTTACCGCTTCCCGCATCGCGCTGCGTTCACCATGCAGGGGTTCAGTAGTACCTCCGGTAATTTGAGAGTATTTATCGGGATCCCCTTTCTATATGTTCCTTTCCTCAGCCGACTTTCCGCGCTGGGTCTTCATCCTCCTGCCCTGCGCTTCCCCACACAAAGTCCCAATAGGGTGCTCTGAAGTCCCTCTGGGCAACCTGGAGTTCCCGGACCTACTTGCGGCCCTCCTCGGCGACTAGGGTGAGGCTGTGGCAACTGTACCATAAAGGCCAGAAGCCTCCGGTTTCCTAGCCGTGACCTAAAGTGACACGACTAGCCCAGGGAACAGTTCCCTTCTTGCGGCCTGGCCCATCTGACACTTGACAGATTAGAGCGTACGGATGGCTTCCTGCTCCTTCCGTACCCCTGGGACCCCTTCAGTTACCGGAGCCTTCCTCCTCTGCTCCCCTCTTCTTGCCTTCTCTGCTGGGCCTCATTCACTAGGCCCACTCTGGAGCAGAGCTCCTGCAGAGCACCTGCTCCACTCAGACTTCACTCTATATCCTCTTTCTTACTGTCTCTCTACTCTAAGATGGCTCCCTTATTTATACTCCTAACAAATGCTCCCCCAAACTCCTTCCTCCACCCACACCCACTAATTGGTTCCCCCTCACTCTGGTTCCCCCCACTCCAGCCAGGGACAGGGCTCAGCAGAACACAGTGTATCTTGCCCTTCCAGCCGGCCTGGAGCAGTGTAGTGTTGGATGCAGGTGTTGGGGTCCCGGGCTGTACCCTTTCCTTACCAGAGAGTGAGGCACCACCAGTTGTAGTACCTCTGTAGCGACTGAACCCTCAGGGGTGCCACATTAATACAATATAAAATACTCAAGGGGTGATGAGTGGGAGAAATACGGGAAAAAGAGACAGGGTATGATGGGAAAAACACCTGTACAGAGACCCACATCCCTTGCATGAAATCCGTGTATGGAAATATATTTGATAAGCCTAGTAGTATAAACACGGCCCACCACAAAGCACTACAAAATTAATTTCTGTGACGCCCCTCCTTTTTACTAAAGTTTAAATAAAATGTTGTATATAGTAGGTGGGTCTTTTTTAGCTTTTGATTTATGCATAGCACCATACCTTATTAAAAAGTATCCCTGTTTATAATGTGCAATGCCATTTATCATTACATAGTGTCCTTTCTGATGTACAGTGGTAGCCATTATTACATAGTATCCTTCCTTATTATATATAGCACCACTTATTATTACAAAGTTTCCTTTCTTATTATATATAGCACCATTCATTATTTCATAGTGTCTTTATTTATTATGTATAGCACTATCCATTATTACATAGTGTATTTCCTTATTACGGCAGAAATTCATTGTCTCCAAAATGAGCACCAGAATTTTTGGTGTACATTAAGTGACCCATCACATAACCTGTCCGCTCGTGACTAATTGCACGTCTTCAAAAAGGCCCTCCATATTACACATAAAGACAAAGTGAGACTGCACATGCTATAAATGAATCTATACCATGGGACACTGTGGGAATCAACTGTGATCATGAAAAAATATTTGATTACAGTGTTCATCACTGTGAACATGATAATGACCCATTAGTATAAATATCTAAGTGGGGATGTTTCCTATTGTGGAGACTGCCAAGCTGGAGTAAGGAGAATTATAGGCCATGCAATGCTTCTCCAGGAAATTAAATATGTAACTAGCCTCTTAAGACTTCAACTTTTGTGCCACTTATTGGGGGTAGCAATCCAAAAAGTCACTATCAACTTTTAACAAACTTTTCCCCATGACTTAGGATAAGAAGACAAACCAGATACCTCATTTGCAGGCACATATTTGGGGTAAAGATAGAGTCCAGCTCACCGGCATGCACTATTTGAAGATCCGGAGCAGAGGAAGCATCCGTGCCTTGGATGTGAATGATTGCAAAGAAAGTAAAATCGAGCTCCATGAAAATCTCACAACCTCTTCTGTATTGATGTGAATGAAAAACACTCCAGTTGGTAAATTATAATTCCATGGTAGTAGATAAAACAACTAGTTTCAGGTAGTGAAATCCTTAAGAATAATCTTTTTATATAGCGCCAACATTTTCTGCAGCGCTTTACAATTCAGACAATTTACAGACATTATTGGCACTGTCCCCAATGGGGCTCACAATCTACATTCCCTATCAGGATGTTTTTGGAGTGTGAGAGGAAGCCAGAGAACCAGGAGGAAATCCACACAAACACGGGGAGAACATACAAACTCTTTGCAGATGTTGTCCTTGGTGGGATTTGAACCCAGGACTCCAGCACTGCAAGGCTGCAGTGCTAACCTTAATCATGTTACCATACAAATGGGAAGGGTTGGAACATACGATAGGGCAGAATCCTGTTTTCACATTTGATGCCTATTTAACAATTAATCAAATTAACCCCTTAACATACATAGTAAAGAAACCCATGATAATACTGACGAGCAATTGACATATAATGTACAAAATATACAAAATGTATGATGCACCTAAAATTAGATAGATAAATATACAAGACAACATACAAAAGATGCATTATACATACAACATTGTGCAATAACTGTACACGGAAAAAACATAACATGGAAATGCATTATATATGCAATATACAGGATATATGCAAAAATGAAAGGTACCTTATTTTTCGGACTATAAGACGCACTGGACCATAAGGCTATGTGCCCACGTTGCGGACCTGAAGCATATTTTTTACGCTTCTCCCTGGCGGGAAAATCGCATGCGGATATTACATGCGGTTTTCCCGCCAGGTAGAAGCGTTTGTGAGGCGTCTTTGCATGCATTTCCGCATGCGGGTTATCAAGCACTTCTCCAAGCATCACTTGGAAAAGTGCTTGACAACTTGTTCAGAATGGTAAAAAATAAAAAAATAAACTTTATACTCACCTTCTGATGCATTCTCTGCCCCGTCCGGAGGCTTGAGCGGCTCACGCTGTTGTGTGCAGGACCTGCGGTGACGTCATTGAGTCATGTGGTGGGTCACATGACTCAATGACGTGGCAGGTCCTTCAGACAACAGCGCGACGGAGGGAAAACATCAGAAGATAAGTATAAACTTTATTTTATTCTTTTTTTTACAGGTTCTTTGGTACCCAGGTCTGGATGAGAGTCTCCTCTCATCCAGACTTGGGTACCATCCGCACATTGATTCCGCTGTGCTTCCGCAAAATTAATGAACATGCTGCGGATTTTTGACCGCAGCATATACGCTGCGGAAAAATCCGCAGCATGGGCATTGACATTGCGGAATGCCATTGGGGACCATGGGGTGCGGATATACATGCGTTTTTCAAGCGTTTACGCTGCGGAAATTCCGCAGCATATACGCTTGAAAAATGCTACGTGGGCACACAGCCTAAGACACACCTAGGTTTTAGAGGAGGAAAATAGAAAAATAAATTTAAGCAAAAAATGTGGTCACGATGCACTGTTAAGGGGGAGGGGGTCTGCTGCTGACACTGGTATAGGGGTAATGTCCCCCAATTCTGTTAATATCCCCCATCCTGCTATATATGTGGCGCCCCTGCGGGTACAGTTGCCACAGAGGTACTGCATCTCACCCAGAGGTGTGGTACCCCACTCTCAGGTAAGGAGGAAGTATTACCCGGGACCCACACATCTACATCGAACACTACACCACTCCAGACCAGCAGGCGGGGCAAGATGCACTTGTCTACTGCTGAGCCCTGTCCCTGGCTGGAAGGGGGGGAACCAAGAGAGGGGGAACCATGTAGTGGGTGTGGGTGGAGGAAGAAGTTCAGTGGAGCACAGACAGAAAGGGTATAAAAGACAGAAACATCTAGAAAGGTCCAGTTCTGCTCAGGGGAGCAAGGGGAGCAGTTCAGTCAGTCTCCTGTTCCTGTGCTTGGAGCAGGAGGGAAGTTCAGTCAGGGCCCAGCCAGAGAGGCCCAGAAGGAGAGAGAGAGGAAAGAAGAGAGGAGCAGTGAGGAGGTCTCCAGGAAGACAGAAGGGATCCCAGGGGCACGGCGAGTGCGGATGCCACCCGTGCGCCCGAATTCACGCTGACGTGGAGGGATCAGAAGGAGACCGGCCCCAAAACTAGTGGAGAACAACCAGGCTCAGCTAGCCAACTGGAGGCTGCAGCATTTTCAAGGTGTTGCAGCCAAAATCCACAATTATATCGCCAAAAGGAAGCCGCATAGGGTCCAGGGGACTGAGAGCACGTCGCCCGACAAGGCCCGAGGCCACTGTCTTGGGACACTGATTGTGAGGCGCAGGGCAGGAGGGTGAGAGCCAGCGCAGTGAGACGACTGGGAAAGGTACATAGGACAGAGTCCCGTTTAAGTGCTTCAGAGGTACCTGAGAGATTGCTGGATCCCTACCCCGGAGGACACAGGACGACGTGGGCGGTTACACACCAGTACCTGTAACCTGAAGTCTTGAACAACTGTGAGTAAAAGCTGAAGACTGCACCCCACTGTGTCCTTGAATAATTGCTGCGCCATCACCTGCCCTGCATTACACTGCACCAACAACATCTACCTCATAAAATCACCATGCACTGCCCTGGAGCTAAGCTCTGCCTGTGGAGAGCTGAACCAACTCTGATCACCATCAGCTTCAGAAGATCTGCACCACAGCGGCGGCCCCATATAGCCGCATACCACAGGTGGCTTCACGAACATTATAATCTCTAAAAACTTTATTCCCCTTTTCTTTAATCTTTGATTGACCGCCCTTGGTCACGGACCGGGTCACTGCCACCGTGACATCCCTAGCACCGACCGGCCCGGCTACCGAGTACCCCGTGGCCCAGGGGGCGCATCATATATGCCCCCCTTCCTATTATACGTGGCCCCCATCCCCATCCTGGTATGCATGGCACCCCTCCATCCTGATATGCGTAGCACCCCTCCATCCTGGTATGCATGGCACCCCTCATCCTTATCCTGGTATGCATGGCACCCCTCATCCTTATCCTGGTATGCATGGCATAGCAATCCCCATCCTGGTATGCATGGCACCCCTCATCCCTATCCTGGCATGCATGGCACAACAATCCCCATCCTGGTATGCATGACACCCCTCATCCCAATCCTGGTATGCATGGCACCCCTCATCCTTATCGCGGTATGCATGTCACCCCTCATCCCTATCCTGGTATGCATGGCACCTCCTCATCCCTATCCTGGTATGCATGGCCCCCTCATCCCTATCCTGGTATGCATGGCCCCCTCATCCCAGTCCTGGCATGCATGGCACCCCTCATCCTTATGCAGGTATACATGGCCCCCTCATCCCTATCCTGGTATGCATGGCCCCTCATTCTTATCCTGGTATGCATGGCCCCCAGCCCACCAGAACTGTGTGCGTGGGGAGCATTCACTTCATGCTCCTTAATAGCCGGCACACAGCGTAGCCGCAGCACGACTCCTGCTGCTGCCGGGTAATTGCGTGTACTCCTTCAAGATTGTTGGAAGACCATTTCCGGTGACTACCTCTTGAAGCTCATCAAGAGAATGCCAAGAGTGTGCAAAGCAGTCATCAAAGCAAAAGGTGGCTACTTTGAAGAACCTAGAATATAAGACATATTTTCAGTTGTTTCACACTTTTTTGTTAAGTATATAATTCCACATGTGTTAATTCATAGTTTTGATGCCTTCAGTGTGAATGTACAATTTTCATAGTCAACAAAATACAGAAAAATCTTTAAATGAGAAGGTGTGTCCAAACCTTTGGTCTGTACTGTATATATACATATATATACACCCCCCCAACATTCGGACTATAAGACTCACCCCCCATTTTCCTCCAAAACCTTAAATTTTTTTTTGTTATTGCTGTAGCAGAAGCATACATGTTCACAGAAATTATTAAGAACATTTTTATAAAAATATTCTTGTTATTACAATGTTTCTGTTATCCGTAAACAGGTATACCTCAATGTAACATAAAGAATGGGAAAAATAGAAACATTATGGTCAGAAATTGAATCCAGTCAATCCTTCACCTACTTTGATGGAAAATGAGAATAACTAATAATCGAGCATAATATCCTTTCTGAGATTTAGACCCGTTGGTACCCTTGTATTCAAATTGAATATCCACCAAGCCTAGCGTCTTTTCAAAGTGGCCTCTCTGTTTCCCCCTCTATTGCTGGTGAATACCTGTTCGTTGGCATAAACCATTATCCCTGATATATCACTATAGTATATTTCAATGAAATGCTTTGATGCTTGAGAGATTCTCTTATGAGAGTTTTCATGGTTGTGTATGTGAAAGATGTGCTCCCTGACCTTTAGATCACGGCCCCACTATCAGTATTTGGTCAGTATTCGGTCATTATTTTTTCTCAGGAGTGGGAACCAAAACCAGGAGTGGGTGATGAATACAGAATTGGTGACTTGTTTCTATTATACCTTTTCTCTGATTGTTCCTCACCTGGTTTTGTCTCCCACTCCTGAGAAAAAATACTGACCAAATACTGACCGAATACTGATAGTGGGGCCGTGGCCTTAGTTGGTGAGTGGTACAGCTGATATATGTTAAGTTGCACTGGGAAGACTTCACGACATGCACAACAAAATTTGATTGGCAATTGATGAAAGTTTTAATAGGAAACTCTGCTTTGTTCAAGGAATCAAAATAACTCTTATATTTCTTCGTATACGAACACATATTACAAGGTTATCTATTTTATAGTAGGTGCATCATACGTTTTATATATTTTGTACATTACAGTGGGGAGAAAAGTATTTAGTCAGCCACCAATTGTGCAAGTTCTCCCACTTAAAAAGATGAGAGAGGCCTGTAATTGACATCATAGGTAGACCTCAACTATGAGAGACAAAATGAGAAAACAAATCCTGAAAATCACATTGTCTGATTTAGAAAGATTTTTTTTTCAAATTTTGGTGAAAAATAAGTATTTGGTCAATTACAAAAGTTCATCTCAATACTTCGTTATACATCCTTTGTTGGCAATGACAGAGGTCAAACGTTTTCTATAAGTAGCTGATTAAATACTTTTTTTCCCCACTGTATATGTCGCTTGTTCTTGTCAGTATTATCATGGGTTTGACTTTTTTTAAGTTATGGCCTGGGGTCTGAATTAACTTTTAGGGTCTGGTCAAAGGTCCAAAATAATTTAGGAGTCTGGTAAAAGCATTCTTAATTTGGGGTCTGTTTGGTTGTCTAAATTAATTTTGTAGTGTGGCGCCCCTGAGGGTTCAGTCGCCACAGGGGTACTGCACCTCAGACAGAGGTGTGGTATCTCCTCTTCCGGGTAAGGATGGAGCATCACCCAGGACCCAACTTCACACTCAACACTACACCACTCCTGTCCTGTAGGGGGCCTAAATGCACCAGGGTGCTGCCCCGTTCCGGGATAAAGGAGATGGGGGGAACCAAAGATAGGGGGAACCAAGTAGTGGGTGAGGGTGGAGGAAACACTTAACGGAGCACTAATAGAACCATATATAAACTATGGCCATCTTAAGTTCAAGGTCCTTTGATTGCGGTCTTCTGTCAGGGTCCAGCAAGAGTCTGTAGCTCGCTGAAAATTCACGGTCCTCGTCCTCAGGCCTTGAGAAGAGGAGCGGGTCAGAGTTAACCAGTGTCTCTGCCCGGTCAGGGTCCCGTTCTAAGAAGGCCTTGGAGGGGAGCAGAGGAGATAGGCTCCACAGGCGAAAGGATCCCAGGGGGATACGGACGGAGCGGAGTCGCCACCTGTATTCTTCACTCTAGCTTAGCCAGAGGGACTCCTGCCGCAAGAGGGGTGACCGGCCCCCGATATCTGACTGTGTACTTCACATCACTGTTGGAAAAGCCTGGCGGCTTAGTGGATCCCAGGGAGGAACACAAGCGGGAGGAGAAGGAGAAGGAAAGGAACACACCGACGGGGTCTTGACAGGTGCTCCTGATCTACCTGCAAAGTGCTGAACCCCCTCCCTGGTGGCCGCAGCGCACCACGAGAAGCAGAGAGAAGCTTTGCAGCTGCTACTTCACCAAAGTGAGTGAGGCTATGTGCCCACGATGCAGAAATGAAGCAGAAAATTTCTGCAGCATTTCTGCATCTCCCTGGCAGAAAAAAACGCATGCAGATTGTGCATGCGTTTTTCCTGCAGAATACATGCGGATCCACATGCAGATTCACATGCGTTTCTGCATGCAGATTGACAAGCGCTTTCCAGGCGATAGCATCACTTGGAAAGTGCTTGACAACTAGGTTACACTGTATAAATCCATGCAAACGGCATGGATTTATACAGTGTGAACCGTAAAAATTAAAACAAATAAAGCTATACTCACCCCCGAGGCCCCGGCGTGGCTGCAGCGCTGCTTCCTGGCTGGTTCCCGGCTGCCGGCATCTCGCGAGACAGAGCGGTGAAGGGCCTGCGGTCACATGACTGTGACGTCACCGCAGGTCCTCAAGCGATGCCGGCATTCAGAGACAAGCCGCCGGACAGGTGAATATAAACTTTATTTGTTATTTTATTCTTTTTTTACAGGTACAATGGTACCCAGGTCTGGAGGAGAGTCTCCTCTCCTCCAGAACTGGGTACCATCCGCACATAGAGACGCATAGAAGCCGCTTGTAAAAATGTACAGTCGCGGTTTCTATGCGTCTCAATGCAAGTCAATGGCGGGAGTTCCGCTGCGCTTCCGCAAAATTAAATGACATGCTGCGGATTTTTGTACGCAGCATAAACGCTGCGGAAAAATCCGCAGCATGTGCATAGAACATGCGGAATCTCCTTGGGGACCATGGGGTGCGGATTACCTAGCGTTTCACAAGCGTTTCCGCTGCGGAAATTCAGCCTCAGAGAACTGTTGCAGCGCTGGTGGCCTTCATCAGAAACCACAGGTGGCATAGTCGAACAACCACTCATCCAAAAAGCCCATTATTTTTAATGTGACAGCCCTGGGCACGGACCGGGTCACGGCCACAACGACATCCCACCAGCACCATACATTGGCCCGGCACCGAGTAACCCCACCGCTCAAGGAGGGCGTCACAGTAGTCAGATCCAAAAACACAAGATTAAGTAAAATTTTGATTAACACGTTATATGCCTATACAAAATTCCAATAATCATGAAATGAACACTTAGATACAATACATTAATATTGATATACCATATCATATCTATGATTTAATTCTGCTGAAAGACAAGTGTTCATTGTTCTCTGCCTCTCAATTTAAAAGCATATGACTTCTATCACTATGTCTACTTGGAAACTTAACCCTTTCGATACCTATAAATCAAGATCTCTTTGTATCACTCTTCTGTTCCTGAAAAACATGCTTGAATGTAATTTGCTCACATTAGCATTATTACGAAAAATGTTTCCTAATTCTAACTTTAATGGGTCGTGAAATATCATATGTACAGAATTTTGCAACAGAAGCATGCAACCATATATACAAAATTTGTTGTATTGCAATTTATTAAGGATTTAATTTGATATTATGTTTTGTTATTGGTGGGTGTGAATGTGTGATCTGGTTCTCCAAAACCGCCTGCTGGTCACAGTCTGTAGCTCCATGTAAAGAAACCCATTGTGGACAGCTAAGTATCTTTATGCCTGTTTTTCCTCTCAAACAGAACGGGAGACAACATTTTGTCCCAGACTGTATGTTTTAGTAGGAACCATCCCTAATAATATTGTCCAACACTCATTCCTGTCGTAACACAAGAGTAAAGCATAAGATCACTTATTTCTTGCCATTGAACTCCAAACTAAAAGGTGTAGTTGAGGTAACTGAAGTTTTTCTAGTTTTTTTTTTTAAATTCTGATTGACACATAACCTATCTTGTCAATTATCATTCCGTGTCAACATACTTTCTCGAATACGATAATTAGCTTAATTGCTAAATTGAGGGCTAAATGTTGGATAACCTTGATTTTTGTTGTATGGCGCTATTTTCTGACCATGTTCCATTAATAACATTACCACGTTTTGGAGTCTGGAAACGAAGTACCAAAAATCTCCGTCCTTTTCTCGCTTATATTTCACCTGTCCAGTGTCCATATGTCCGTGCACCTATAATGAGGAGGAACTCATGCAATATTGAGGAGCTGGAAATTTGATTGACCATTTTGATGAATTTGCCACATAAAATGTCAGCGAAAACCACAAGTCCAAGAAGAAAAAACATAAATAATGATTCGGGCCTTAAGACCCCAGACCAGGAGCAATTTTTGCCATGTTGTGGACAGAAGTAGGTGCTCGGATAAGGAGAACTCCAGGAATTGTGTAGACCAAGATCAGCTCACTTAGTGACTAAGAATCACCACATACCCTGTTTTACCTTGTAACTGAGGCATTTATGGTTATGGATACCTGAATAAGTTAATAGTGAAAAAAATACAAAGTAAAAAAGTATTTTAGTGCTTGAATATTCCCCAGAGGTCTTTTATGACCCCATGAATATTCATATTATGTATGTATAATTATGTAGAATTATATATAATATTATTTCTGCTTTGGTCATTTAAGGAGATAATTTGTACAAATAGCTATAACTTTTTCTTATATACCTTATTACATAGAGCAGTAAGCTGATGATGTCACATGTTCCAATAATCCCAGACTTGTCTCCTCCTCCTGCAGTAATGTCACGTCACATATAATACAGCACAGTACAGCGTTTCCTACATCATCTGCTCCCCAGACACCAGTTACATCAGAGCTACAATGAAGAACAGGCACATTGTCTGCATCTTACTGCTTCTCTGCTCAGGTAAGAAGGACGCTGGGTTATTCTGTATGTACTGCAGAGAAGTAATGAAAATTTTAGATGTTTATACAACTAGTGTTATTCTATATCTGTGATTGGAATATACTGTAAGTTCAGATAATTAATAGTAGTAATCATTGCAGATAATTTTTTTCCAGGACAAGTAATTGGAAACTCCATTGAGCCGATGAATTCCCAGATATTTACTGAAGAAGGCAAGAAAGTCACTTTCTCCTGCACTTATACAACCACATATTCCTCTTCCTATCTTTCCTGGTATCGTCATTATCCTGGATCAGCTCCAGAATTCATTTTATATAAGGCTAATAAATTCTCCTCTAGTAATTCTGCTTCATTTGCTCAGGGGAGATTCACATCTGATGTGACATTAAACTCTACAGAACTGGTTATCAGAGATGTGAAGACAGAGGACTCAGCCTCCTATCTCTGCGCCCTGCAGGATGCACAGTGTGACACATCTCACCTCTGATCTTACATAAACCTTAGGAAGGCTGGATAAGTTTTCTCAATTCTTCTGAGTTGTAATATGCTATTTCTCCACTAGAGGGAACACTTTCACTGCACAGCCATATACAGTACATTTCCTTTTGAAAGCACTAGGGGGCTTTTGGACAGAGAAATTATTTTTTTTTATCAGACATGGATGGTTTTAAAATAATGCTAAGAGGCATGAAAAGGATAGAGAAGATGATTAGCAAAAACCCCTGAAAATGTTTCTATTGAAATTTCATAGCTATGATATACTATATTGTGCACGCGTCTTCTTGTGCAAAGTGGCTTCGGAGAGAAGTGGCAGTTATTTCAGAGGCCATGGACTAACATTCGTCTTCTTCTTCTCTTTCCACAGTTACATGCTCTGCATAATTCCCCTGCTCCTATGTATGCTGTCTTCTAATGCTCTGCTGACCCGTCTCTCTGGTACATGCTCTGCATAATTCCCCTGCTCCTATGTATGCTGTCTTCTAATGCTCTGCTGACCCGTCTCTCTGGTACATGCTCTGCATAATTCCCCTGCTCCTATGTATGCTGTCTTCTAATGCTCTGCTGACCCGTCTCTCTGGTACATGCTCTGCATAATTCCCCTGCTCCTATGTATGCTGTCTTCTAATGCTCTGCTGACCCGTCTCTCTGGTACATGCTCTGCATAATTCCCCTGCTCCTATGTATGCTGTCTTCTAATGCTCTGCTGACCCGTCTCTCTGGTACATGCTCTGCATAATTCCCCTGCTCCTATGTATGCTGTCTTCTAATGCTCTGCTGACCCGTCTCTCTGGTACATGCTCTGCATAATTCCCCTGCTCCTATGTATTCTGTCTTCTAATGCTCTGCTGACCCGTCTCTCTGGTACATGCTCTGCATAATTCCCCTGCTCCTATGTATGCTGTCTTCTAATGCTCTGCTGACCCGTCTCTCTGGTACAGGCTCTGCATAATTCCCCTGCTTCATCTGTCCCACTCCAATCAATATTCACATATGTTTCTTCTTTCCCCACTATATACCTTATCTGATTTTTAGAGGTGCTAAACTGCAGAGACTTGCGTCCTGGCTCTGTCTTTGATCACCCAGCCATCTCCTGTTGAAATGACCAGCTGTTAATTTATTCACAAGCCGTTCCCACAATGCCCTTCACCTGATATAGTTTAATGTGGCCTATATATTTAGACTCTCTGTAAGGGGTGCACGCGTGCTGGGGTGTGCACGCGTCTTCTTGTGCAAAGTGGCTTCGGAGAGAAGTGGCAGTTATTTCAGAGGCCATGGACTAACATTCGTCTTCTTCTTCTCTTTCCACAGGTACATGCTCTGCATAATTCCCCTGCTCCTATGTATGCTGTCTTCTAATGCTCTGCTGACCCGTCTCTCTGGTACATGCTCTGCATAATTCCCCTGCTCCTATGTATGCTGTCTTCTAATGCTCTGCTGACCCGTCTCTCTGGTACATGCTCTGCATAATTCCCCTGCTCCTATGTATGCTGTCTTCTAATGCTCTGCTGACCCGTCTCTCTGGTACATGCTCTGCATAATTCCCCTGCTCCTATGTATGCTGTCTTCTAATGCTCTGCTGACCCGTCTCTCTTGTACATGCTCTGCATAATTCCCCTGCTCCTATGTATGCTGTCTTCTAATGCTCTGCTGACCCGTCTCTCTGGTACGTGCTCTGCATAATTCCCCTGCACCTATGTATGCTGTCTTCTAATGCTCTGCTGACCCGTCTCTCTGGTACATGCTCTGCATAATTCCCCTGCTCCTATGTATGCTGTCTTCTAATGCTCTGCTGACCCGTCTCTCTGGTACATGCTCTGCATAATTCCCCTGCTCCTATGTATGCTGTCTTCTAATGCTCTGCTGACCCGTCTCTCTGGTACATGCTCTGCATAATTCCCCTGCTCCTATGTATGCTGTCTTCTAATGCTCTGCTGACCCGTCTCTCTGGTACATGCTCTGCATAATTCCCCTGCTCCTATGTATGCTGTCTTCTAATGCTCTGCTGACCCGTCTCTCTGGTACATGCTCTGCATAATTCCCCTGCTCCTATGTATGCTGTCTTCTAATGCTCTGCTGACCCGTCTCTCTGGTACATGCTCTGCATAATTCCCCTGCTCCTATGTATGCTGTCTTCTAATGCTCTGCTGACCCGTCTCTCTGGTACATGCTCTGCATAATTCCCCTGCTCCTATGTATGCTGTCTTCTAATGCTCTGCTGACCCGTCTCTCTGGTACATGCTCTGCATAATTCCCCTGCTCCTATGTATGCTGTCTTCTAATGCTCTGCTGACCCGTCTCTCTGGTACATGCTCTGCATAATTCCCCTGCTCCTATGTATGCTGTCTTCTAATGCTCTGCTGACCCGTCTCTCTGGTACATGCTCTGCATAATTCCCCTGCTCCTATGTATGCTGTCTTCTAATGCTCTGCTGACCCGTCTCTCTGGTACATGCTCTGCATAATTCCCCTGCTCCTATGTATGCTGTCTTCTAATGCTCTGCTGACCCGTCTCTCTGGTACATGCTCTGCATAATTCCCCTGCTCCTATGTATGCTGTCTTCTAATGCTCTGCTGACCCGTCTCTCTGGTACATGCTCTGCATAATTCCCCTGCTCCTATGTATGCTGTCTTCTAATGCTCTGCTGACCCGTCTCTCTGGTACATGCTCTGCATAATTCCCCTGCTCCTATGTATGCTGTCTTCTAATGCTCTGCTGACCCGTCTCTCTGGTACATGCTCTGCATAAGTCCCCTGCTCCTATGTATGCTGTCTTCTAATGCTCTGCTGACCCGTCTCTCTGGTACATGCTCTGCATAATTCCCCTGCTCCTATGTATGCTGTCTTCTAATGCTCTGCTGACCCGTCTCTCTGGTACATGCTCTGCATAATTCCCCTGCTCCTATGTATGCTGTCTTCTAATGCTCTGCTGACACGTCTCTCTGGTACATGCTCTGCATAATTCCCCTGCTCCTATGTATGCTGTCTTCTAATGCTCTGCTGACCCGTCTCTCTGGTACATGCTCTGCATAATTCCCCTGCTCCTATGTATGCTGTCTTCTAATGCTCTGCTGACCCGTCTCTCTGGTACATGCTCTGCATAATTCCCCTGCTCCTATGTATGCTGTCTTCTAATGCTCTGCTGACCCGTCTCTCTGGTACAGGCTCTGCATAATTCCCCTGCTTCATCTGTCCCACTCCAATCAATATTCACATATGTTTCTTCTTTCCCCACTATATACCTTATCTGATTTTTAGAGGTGCTAAACTGCAGAGACTTGCGTCCTGGCTCTGTCTTTGATCACCCAGCCATCTCCTGTTGAAATGACCAGCTGTTAATTTATCCACAAGCCGTTCCCACAATGCCCTTCACCTGATATAGTTTAATGTGGCCTATATATTTAGACTCTCTGTAAGGGGTGCACGCGTGCTGGGGTGTGTACGCGTCTTCTTGTGCAAAGTGGCTTCGGAGAGAAGTGGCAGTTATTTCAGAGGCCATGGACTAACATTCGTCTTCTTCTTCTCTTTCCACAGGTACATGCTCTGCATAATTCCCCTGCTCCTATGTATGCTGTCTTCTAATGCTCTGCTGACCCGTCTCTCTGGTACATGCTCTGCATAATTCCCCTGCTCCTATGTATGCTGTCTTCTAATGCTCTGCTGACCCGTCTCTCTGGTACATGCTCTGCATAATTCCCCTGCTCCTATGTATGCTGTCTTCTAATGCTCTGCTGACCCGTCTCTCTGGTACATGCTCTGCATAATTCCCCTGCTCCTATGTATGCTGTCTTCTAATGCTCTGCTGACCCGTCTCTCTCGTACATGCTCTGCATAATTCCCCTGCTCCTATGTATGCTGTCTTCTAATGCTCTGCTGACCCGTCTCTCTGGTACATGCTCTGCATAATTCCCCTGCTCCTATGTATGCTGTCTTCTAATGCTCTGCTGACCCGTCTCTCTGGTACATGCTCTGCATAATTCCCCTGCTCCTATGTATGCTGTCTTCTAATGCTCTGCTGACCCGTCTCTCTGGTACATGCTCTGCATAATTCCCCTGCTCCTATGTATGCTGTCTTCTAATGCTCTGCTGTCCCGTCTCTCTGGTACATGCTCTGCATAATTCCCCTGCTCCTATGTATGCTGTCTTTTAATGCTCTGCTGACCCGTCTCTCTGGTACATGCTCTGCATAATTCCCCTGCTCCTATGTATGCTGTCTTCTAATGCTCTGCTGACCCGTCTCTCTGGTACATGCTCTGCATAATTCCCCTGCTCCTATGTATGCTGTCTTCTAATGCTCTGCTGACCCATCTCTCTGGTACATGCTCTGCATAATTCCCCTGCTCCTATGTATGCTGTCTTCTAATGCTCTGCTGACCCGTCTCTCTGGTACATGCTCTGCATAATTCCCCTGCTCCTATGTATGCTGTCTTCTAATGCTCTGCTGACCCGTCTCTCTCGTACAGGCTCTGCATAATTCCCCTGCTTCATCTGTCCCACTCCAATCAATATTCACATATGTTTCTTCTTTCCCCACTATATACCTTATCTGATTTTTAGAGGTGCTAAACTGCAGAGACTTGAGTCCTGGCTCTGTCTTTGATCACCCAGCCATCTCCTGTTGAAATGACCAGCTGTTAATTTATCCACAAGCCGTTCCCACAATGCCCTTCACCTGATATAGTTTAATGTGGCCTATATATTTAGACTCTCTGTAAGGGGTGCACGCGTGCTGGGGTGTGCAAGCGTCTTCTTGTGCAAAGTGGCTTCGGAGAGAAGTGGCAGTTATTTCAGAGGCCATGGACTAACATTCGTCTTCTTCTTCTCTTTCCACAGGTACATGCTCTGCATAATTCCCCTGCTCCTATGTATGCTGTCTTCTAATGCTCTGCTGACCCGTCTCTCTGGTACATGCTCTGCATAATTCCCCTGCTCCTATGTATGCTGTCTTCTAATGCTCTGCTGACCCGTCTCTCTGGTACATGCTCTGCATAATTCCCCTGCTCCTATGTATGCTGTCTTCTAATGCTCTGCTGACCCGTCTCTCTGGTACATGCTCTGCATAATTCCCCTGCTCCTATGTATGCTGTCTTCTAATGCTCTGCTGACCCGTCTCTCTGGTACATGCTCTGCATAATCCCCCTGCTCCTATGTATGCTGTCTTCTAATGCTCTGCTGACCCGTCTCTCTGGTACATGCTCTGCATAATTCCCCTGCTCCTATGTATGCTGTCTTCTAATGCTCTGCTGACCCGTCTCTCTGGTACATGCTCTGCATAATTCCCCTGCTCCTATGTATGATGTCTTCTAATGCTCTGCTGACCCGTCTCTCTGGTACATGCTCTGCATAATTCCCCTGCTCCTATGTATGCTGTCTTCTAATGCTCTGCTGACCCGTCTCTCTGGTACATGCTCTGCATAATTCCCCTGCTCCTATGTATGCTGTCTTCTAATGCCCTGCTGACCCGTCTCTCTGGTACATGCTCTGCATAATTCCCCTGCTCCTATGTATGCTGTCTTCTAATGCTCTGCTGACCCGTCTCTCTGGTACATGCTCTGCATAATTCCCCTGCTCCTATGTATGCTGTCTTCTAATGCTCTGCTGACCCGTCTCTCTGGTACAGGCTCTGCATAATTCCCCTGCTTCATCTGTCCCACTCCAATCAATATTCACATATGTTTCTTCTTTCCCCACTATATACCTTATCTGATTTTTAGTGGTGCTAAACTGCAGAGACTTGCGTCCTGGCTCTGTCTTTGATCACCCAGCCATCTCCTGTTGAAATGACCAGCTGTTAATTTATCCACAAGCCGTTCCCACAATGCCCTTCACCTGATATAGTTTAATGTGGCCTATATATTTAGACTCTCTGTAAGGGGTGCACGCGTGCTGGGGTGTGCACGCGTCTTCTTGTGCAAAGTGGCTTCGGAGAGAAGTGGCAGTTATTTCAGAGGCCATGGACTAACATTCGTCTTCTTCTTCTCTTTCCACAGGTACATGCTCTGCATAATTCCCCTGCTCCTATGTATGCTGTCTTCTAATGCTCTGCTGACCCGTCTCTCTGGTACATGCTCTGCATAATTCCCCTGCTCCTATGTATGCTGTCTTCTAATGCTCTGCTGACCCGTCTCTCTGGTACATGCTCTGCATAATTCCCCTGCTCCTATGTATGCTGTCTTCTAATGCTCTGCTGACCCGTCTCTCTGGTACATGCTCTGCATAATTCCCCTGCTCCTATGTATGCTGTCTTCTAATGCTCTGCTGACCCGTCTCTCTGGTACATGCTCTGCATAATTCCCCTGCTCCTATGTATGCTGTCTTCTAATGCTCTGCTGACCCGTCTCTCTGGTACATGCTCTGCATAATTCCCCTGCTCCTATGTATGCTGTCTTCTAATGCTCTGCTGACCCGTCTCTCTGGTACATGCTCTGCATAATTCCCCTGCTCCTATGTATGCTGTCTTCTAATGCTCTGCTGACCCGTCTCTCTGGTACATGCTCTGCATAATTCCCCTGCTCCTATGTATGCTGTCTTCTAATGCTCTGCTGACCCGTCTCTCTGGTACATGCTCTGCATAATTCCCCTGCTCCTATGTATGCTGTCTTCTAATGCTCTGCTGACCCGTCTCTCTGGTACATGCTCTGCATAATTCCCCTGCTCCTATGTATGCTGTCTTCTAATGCTCTGCTGACCCGTCTCTCTGGTACAGGCTCTGCATAATTCCCCTGCTTCATCTGTCCCACTCCAATCAATATTCACATATGTTTCTTCTTTCCCCACTATATACCTTATCTGATTTTTAGAGGTGCTAAACTGCAGAGACTTGCGTCCTGGCTCTGTCTTTGATCACCCAGCCATCTCCTGTTGAAATGACCAGCTGTTAATTTATCCACAAGCCGTTCCCACAATGCCCTTCACCTGATATAGTTTAATGTGGCCTATATATTTAGACTCTCTGTAAGGGGTGCACGCGTGCTGGGGTGTGCACGCGTCTTCTTGTGCAAAGTGGCTTCGGAGAGAAGTGGCAGTTATTTCAGAGGCCATGGACTAACATTCGTCTTCTTCTCTTTCCACAGGTACATGCTCTGCATAATTCCCCTGCTCCTATGTATGCTGTCTTCTAATGCTCTGCTGACCCGTCTCTCTGGTACATGCTCTGCATAATTCCCCTGCTCCTATGTATGCTGTCTTCTAATGCTCTGCTGACCCGTCTCTCTGGTACATGCTCTGCATAATTCCCCTGCTCCTATGTATGCTGTCTTCTAATGCTCTGCTGACCCGTCTCTCTGGTACATGCTCTGCATAATTCCCCTGCTCCTATGTATGCTGTCTTCTAATGCTCTGCTGACCCGTCTCTCTGGTACATGCTCTGCATAATTCCCCTGCTCCTATGTATGCTGTCTTCTAATGCTCTGCTGACCCGTCTCTCTGGTACATGCTCTGCATAATTCCCCTGCTCCTATGTATGCTGTCTTCTAATGCTCTGCTGACCCGTCTCTCTGGTACATGCTCTGCATAATTCCCCTGCTCCTATGTATGCTGTCTTCTAATGCTCTGCTGACCCGTCTCTCTGGTACAGGCTCTGCATAATTCCCCTGCTTCATCTGTCCCACTCCAATCAATATTCACATATGTTTCTTCTTTCCCCACTATATACCTTATCTGATTTTTAGAGGTGCTAAACTGCAGAGACTTGCGTCCTGGCTCTGTCTTTGATCACCCAGCCATCTCCTGTTGAAATGACCAGCTGTTAATTTATCCACAAGCCGTTCCCACAATGCCCTTCACCTGATATAGTTTAATGTGGCCTATATATTTAGACTCTCTGTAAGGGGTGCACGCGTGCTGGGGTGTGCACACGTCTTCTTGTGCAAAGTGGCTTCGGAGAGAAGTGGCAGTTATTTCAGAGGCCATGGACTAACATTCGTCTTCTTCTTCTCTTTCCACAGGTACATGCTCTGCATAATTCCCCTGCTCCTATGTATGCTGTCTTCTAATGCTCTGCTGACCCGTCTCTCTGGTACATGCTCTGCATAATTCCCCTGCTCCTATGTATGCTGTCTTCTAATGCTCTGCTGACCCGTCTCTCTGGTACAGGCTCTGCATAATTCCCCTGCTTCATCTGTCCCACTCCAATCAATATTCACATATGTTTCTTCTTTCCCCACTATATACCTTATCTGATTTTTAGAGGTGCTAAACTGCAGAGACTTGCGTCCTGGCTCTGTCTTTGATCACCCAGCCATCTCCTGTTGAAATGACCAGCTGTTAATTTATCCACAAGTCGTTCCCACAATGCCCTTCACCTGATATAGTTTAATGTGGCCTATATATTTAGACTCTCTGTAAGGGGTGCACGCGTGCTGGGGTGTGCACGCGTCTTCTTGTGCAAAGTGGCTTCGGAGAGAAGTGGCAGTTATTTCAGAGGCCATGGACTAACATTCGTCTTCTTCTTCTCTTTCCACAGGTACATGCTCTGCATAATTCCCCTGCTCCTATGTATGCTGTCTTCTAATGCTCTGCTGACCCGTCTCTCTGGTACATGCTCTGCATAATTCCCCTGCTCCTATGTATGCTGTCTTCTAATGCTCTGCTGACCCGTCTCTCTGGTACAGGCTCTGCATAATTCCCCTGCTTTATCTGTCCCACTCCAATCAATATTCACATATGTTTCTTCTTTCCCCACTATATACCTTATCTGATTTTTAGAGGTGCTAAACTGCAGAGACTTGCGTCCTGGCTCTGTCTTTGATCACCCAGCCATCTCCTGTTGAAATGACCAGCTGTTAATTTATCCACAAGCCGTTCCCACAATGCCCTTCACCTGATATAGTTTAATGTGGCCTATATATTTAGACTCTCTGTAAGGGGTGCACGCGTGCTGGGGTGTGCACGCGTCTTCTTGTGCAAAGTGGCTTCGGAGAGAAGTGGCAGTTATTTCAGAGGCCATGGACTAACATTCGTCTTCTTCTTCTCTTTCCACAGGTACATGCTCTGCATAATTCCCCTGCTCCTATGTATGCTGTCTTCTAATGCTCTGCTGACCCGTCTCTCTGGTACATGCTCTGCATAATTCCCCTGCTCCTATGTATGCTGTCTTCTAATGCTCTGCTGACCCGTCTCTCTGGTACAGGCTCTGCATAATTCCCCTGCTTCATCTGTCCCACTCCAATCAATATTCACATATGTTTCTTCTTTCCCCACTATATATCTTATCTGATTTTTAGAGGTGCTAAACTGCAGAGACTTGCGTCCTGGCTCTGTCTTTGATCACCCAACCATCTCCTGTTGAAATGACCAGCTGTTAATTTATCCACAAGCCGTTCCCACAATGCCCTTCACCTGATATAGTTTAATGTGGCCTATATATTTAGACTCTCTGTAAGGGGTGCACGCGTGCTGGGGTGTGCACGCGTCTTCTTGTGCAAAGTGGCTTCGGAGAGAAGTGGCAGTTATTTCAGAGGCCATGGACTAACATTCGTCTTCTTCTTCTCTTTCCACAGGTACATGCTCTGCATAATTCCCCTGCTCCTATGTATGCTGTCTTCTAATGCTCTGCTGACCCGTCTCTCTGGTACAGGCTCTGCATAAGTCCCCTGCTTCATCTGTCCCACTCCAATCAATATTCACATATGTTTCTTCTTTCCCCACTATATACCTTATCTGATTTTTAGAGGTGCTAAACTGCAGAGACTTGCGTCCTGGCTCTGTCTTTGATCACCCAGCTATCTCCTGTTGAAATGACCAGCTGTTAATTTATCCACAAGCCGTTCCCACAATGCCCTTCACCTGATATAGTTTAATGTGGCCTATATATTTAGACGCTCTGTAAAGGGTGCACGCGTGCTGGGGTGTGCACGCGTCTTCTTGTGCAAAGTGGCTTCGGAGAGAAGTGGCAGTTATTTCAGAGGCCATGGACTAACATTCGTCTTCTTCTTCTCTTTCCACAGGTACATGCTCTGCATAATTCCCCTGCTCCTATGTATGCTGTCTTCTAATGCTCTGCTGACCCGTCTCTCTGGTACAGGCTCTGCATAATTCCCCTGCTTCATCTGTCCCACTCCAATCAATATTCACATATGTTTCTTCTTTCCCCACTATATACCTTATCTGATTTTTAGAGGTGCTAAACTGCAGAGACTTGCGTCCTGGCTCTGTCTTTGATCACCCAGCCATCTCCTGTTGAAATGACCAGCTGTTAATTTATCCACAAGCCGTTCCCACAATGCCCTTCACCTGATATAGTTTAATGTGGCCTATATATTTAGACTCTCTGTAAGGGGTGCACGCGTGCTGGGGTGTGCACGCGTCTTCTTGTGCAAAGTGGCTTCGGAGAGAAGTGGCAGTTATTTCAGAGGCCATGGACTAACATTCGTCTTCATCTTCTCTTTCCACAGGTACATGCTCTGCATAATTCCCCTGCTCCTATGTATGCTGTCTTCTAATGCTCTGCTGACCCGTCTCTCTGGTACATGCTCTGCATAATTCCCCTGCTCCTATGTATGCTGTCTTCTAATGCTCTGCTGACCCGTCTCTCTGGTACATGCTCTGCATAATTCCCCTGCTTCTATGTATGCTGTCTTCTAATGCTCTGCTGACCCGTCTCTCTGGTACAGGCTCTGCATAATTCCCCTGCTTCATCTGTCCCACTCCAATCAATATTCACATATGTTTCTTCTTTCCCCACTATATACCTTATCTGATTTTTAGAGGTGCTAAACTGCAGAGACTTGCGTCCTGGCTCTGTCTTTGATCACCCAGCCATCTCCTGTTGAAATGACCAGCTGTTAATTTATCCACAAACCGTTCCCACAATGCCCTTCACCTGATATAGTTTAATGTGGCCTATATATTTAGACTCTCTGTAAGGGGTGCACGCGTGCTGGGGTGTGCACGCGTCTTCTTGTGCAAAGTGGCTTCGGAGAGAAGTGGCAGTTATTTCAGAGGCCATGGACTAACATTCGTCTTCTTCTTCTCTTTCCACAGGTACATGCTCTGCATAATTCCCCTGCTCCTATGTATGCTGTCTTCTAATGCTCTGCTGACCCGTCTCTCTGGTACATGCTCTGCATAATTCCCCTGCTCCTATGTATGCTGTCTTCTAATGCTCTGCTGACCCGTCTCTCTGGTACATGCTCTGCATAATTCCCCTGCTCCTATGTATGCTGTCTTCTAATGCTCTGCTGACCCGTCTCTCTGGTACATGCTCTGCATAATTCCCCTGCTCCTATGTATGCTGTCTTCTAATGCTCTGCTGACCCCTCTCTCTGGTACATGCTCTGCATAATTCCCCTGCTCCTATGTATGCTGTCTTCTAATGCTCTGCTGACCCGTCTCTCTGGTACATGCTCTGCATAATTCCCCTGCTCCTATGTATGCTGTCTTCTAATGCTCTGCTGACCCGTCTCTCTGGTACATGCTCTGCATAATTCCCCTGCTCCTATGTATGCTGTCTTCTAATGCTCTGCTGACCCGTCTCTCTGGTACATGCTCTGCATAATTCCCCTGCTCCTATGTATGCTGTCTTCTAATGCTCTGCTGACCCGTCTCTCTGGTACATGCTCTGCATAATTCCCCTGCTCCTATGTATGCTGTCTTCTAATGCTCTGCTGACCCGTCTCTCTGGTACATGCTCTGCATAATTCCCCTGCTCCTATGTATGCTGTCTTCTAATGCTCTGCTGACCCGTCTCTCTGGTACAGGCTCTGCATAATTCCCCTGCTTCATCTGTCCCACTCCAATCAATATTCACATATGTTTCTTCTTTCCCCACTATATACCTTATCTGATTTTTAGAGGTGCTAAACTGCAGAGACTTGCGTCCTGGCTCTGTCTTTGATCACCCAGCCATCTCCTGTTGAAATGACCAGCTGTTAATTTATCCACAAGTCGTTCCCACAATGCCCTTCACCTGATATAGTTTAATGTGGCCTATATATTTAGACTCTCTGTAAGGGGTGCACGCGTGCTGGGGTGTGCACGCGTCTTCTTGTGCAAAGTGGCTTCGGAGAGAAGTGGCAGTTATTTCAGAGGCCATGGACTAACATTCGTCTTCTTCTTCTCTTTCCACAGGTACATGCTCTGCATAATTCCCCTGCTCCTATGTATGCTGTCTTCTAATGCTCTGCTGACCCGTCTCTCTGGTACATGCTCTGCATAATTCCCCTGCTCCTATGTATGCTGTCTTCTAATGCTCTGCTGACCCGTCTCTCTGGTACAGGCTCTGCATAATTCCCCTGCTTTATCTGTCCCACTCCAATCAATATTCACATATGTTTCTTCTTTCCCCACTATATACCTTATCTGATTTTTAGAGGTGCTAAACTGCAGAGACTTGCGTCCTGGCTCTGTCTTTGATCACCCAGCCATCTCCTGTTGAAATGACCAGCTGTTAATTTATCCACAAGCCGTTCCCACAATGCCCTTCACCTGATATAGTTTAATGTGGCCTATATATTTAGACTCTCTGTAAGGGGTGCACGCGTGCTGGGGTGTGCACGCGTCTTCTTGTGCAAAGTGGCTTCGGAGAGAAGTGGCAGTTATTTCAGAGGCCATGGACTAACATTCGTCTTCTTCTTCTCTTTCCACAGGTACATGCTCTGCATAATTCCCCTGCTCCTATGTATGCTGTCTTCTAATGCTCTGCTGACCCGTCTCTCTGGTACAGGCTCTGCATAAGTCCCCTGCTTCATCTGTCCCACTCCAATCAATATTCACATATGTTTCTTCTTTCCCCACTATATACCTTATCTGATTTTTAGAGGTGCTAAACTGCAGAGACTTGCGTCCTGGCTCTGTCTTTGATCACCCAGCTATCTCCTGTTGAAATGACCAGCTGTTAATTTATCCACAAGCCGTTCCCACAATGCCCTTCACCTGATATAGTTTAATGTGGCCTATATATTTAGACGCTCTGTAAAGGGTGCACGCGTGCTGGGGTGTGCACGCGTCTTCTTGTGCAAAGTGGCTTCGGAGAGAAGTGGCAGTTATTTCAGAGGCCATGGACTAACATTCGTCTTCTTCTTCTCTTTCCACAGGTACATGCTCTGCATAATTCCCCTGCTCCTATGTATGCTGTCTTCTAATGCTCTGCTGACCCGTCTCTCTGGTACAGGCTCTGCATAATTCCCCTGCTTCATCTGTCCCACTCCAATCAATATTCACATATGTTTCTTCTTTCCCCACTATATACCTTATCTGATTTTTAGAGGTGCTAAACTGCAGAGACTTGCGTCCTGGCTCTGTCTTTGATCACCCAGCCATCTCCTGTTGAAATGACCAGCTGTTAATTTATCCACAAGCCGTTCCCACAATGCCCTTCACCTGATATAGTTTAATGTGGCCTATATATTTAGACTCTCTGTAAGGGGTGCACGCGTGCTGGGGTGTGCACGCGTCTTCTTGTGCAAAGTGGCTTCGGAGAGAAGTGGCAGTTATTTCAGAGGCCATGGACTAACATTCGTCTTCTTCTTCTCTTTCCACAGGTACATGCTCTGCATAATTCCCCTGCTCCTATGTATGCTGTCTTCTAATGCTCTGCTGACCCGTCTCTCTGGTACATGCTCTGCATAATTCCCCTGCTCCTATGTATGCTGTCTTCTAATGCTCTGCTGACCCGTCTCTCTGGTACATGCTCTGCATAATTCCCCTGCTCCTATGTATGCTGTCTTCTAATGCTCTGCTGACCCGTCTCTCTGGTACAGGCTCTGCATAATTCCCCTGCTTCATCTGTCCCACTCCAATCAATATTCACATATGTTTCTTCTTTCCCCACTATATACCTTATCTGATTTTTAGAGGTGCTAAACTGCAGAGACTTGCGTCCTGGCTCTGTCTTTGATCACCCAGCCATCTCCTGTTGAAATGACCAGCTGTTAATTTATCCACAAACCGTTCCCACAATGCCCTTCACCTGATATAGTTTAATGTGGCCTATATATTTAGACTCTCTGTAAGGGGTGCACGCGTGCTGGGGTGTGCACGCGTCTTCTTGTGCAAAGTGGCTTCGGAGAGAAGTGGCAGTTATTTCAGAGGCCATGGACTAACATTCGTCTTCTTCTTCTCTTTCCACAGGTACATGCTCTGCATAATTCCCCTGCTCCTATGTATGCTGTCTTCTAATGCTCTGCTGACCCGTCTCTCTGGTACATGCTCTGCATAATTCCCCTGCTCCTATGTATGCTGTCTTCTAATGCTCTGCTGACCCGTCTCTCTGGTACATGCTCTGCATAATTCCCCTGCTCCTATGTATGCTGTCTTCTAATGCTCTGCTGACCCGTCTCTCTGGTACATGCTCTGCATAATTCCCCTGCTCCTATGTATGCTGTCTTCTAATGCTCTGCTGACCCCTCTCTCTGGTACATGCTCTGCATAATTCCCCTGCTCCTATGTATGCTGTCTTCTAATGCTCTGCTGACCCGTCTCTCTGGTACATGCTCTGCATAATTCCCCTGCTCCTATGTATGCTGTCTTCTAATGCTCTGCTGACCCGTCTCTCTGGTACATGCTCTGCATAATTCCCCTGCTCCTATGTATGCTGTCTTCTAATGCTCTGCTGACCCGTCTCTCTGGTACATGCTCTGCATAATTCCCCTGCTCCTATGTATGCTGTCTTCTAATGCTCTGCTGACCCGTCTCTCTGGTACATGCTCTGCATAATTCCCCTGCTCCTATGTATGCTGTCTTCTAATGCTCTGCTGACCCGTCTCTCTGGTACATGCTCTGCATAATTCCCCTGCTCCTATGTATGCTGTCTTCTAATGCTCTGCTGACCCGTCTCTCTGGTATAGGCTCTGCATAATTCCCCTGCTTCATCTGTCCCACTCCAATCAATATTCACATATGTTTCTTCTTTCCCCACTATATACCTTATCTGATTTTTAGAGGTGCTAAACTGCAGAGACTTGCGTCCTGGCTCTGTCTTTGATCACCCAGCCATCTCCTGTTGAAATGACCAGCTGTTAATTTATCCACAAGCCGTTCCCACAATGCCCTTCACCTGATATAGTTTAATGTGGCCTATATATTTAGACTCTCTGTAAGGGGTGCACGCGTGCTGGGGTGTGCACGCGTCTTCTTGTGCAAAGTGGCTTCGGAGAGAAGTGGCAGTTATTTCAGAGGCCATGGACTAACATTCGTCTTCTTCTTCTCTTTCCACAGGTACATGCTCTGCATAATTCCCCTGCTCCTATGTATGCTGTCTTCTAATGCTCTGCTGACCCGTCTCTCTGGTACATGCTCTGCATAATTCCCCTGCTCCTATGTATGCTGTTTTCTAATGCTCTGCTGACCCGTCTCTCTGGTACAGGCTCTGCATAATTCCCCTGCTTCATCTGTCCCACTCCAATCAATATTCACATATGTTTCTTCTTTCCCCACTATATACCTTATCTGATTTTTAGAGGTGCTAAACTGCAGAGACTTGCGTCCTGGCTCTGTCTTTGATCACCCAGCCATCTCCTGTTGAAATGACCAGCTGTTAATTTATCCACAAGCCGTTCCCACAATGCCCTTCACCTGATATAGTTTAATGTGGCCTATATATTTAGACTCTCTGTAAGGGGTGCACGCGTGCTGGGGTGTGCACGCGTCTTCTTGTGCAAAGTGGCTTCGGAGAGAAGTGGCAGTTATTTCAGAGGCCATGGACTAACATTCGTCTTCTTCTTCTCTTTCCACAGGTACATGCTCTGCATAATTCCCCTGCTCCTATGTATGCTGTCTTCTAATGCTCTGCTGACCCGTCTCTCTGGTACAGGCTCTGCATAAGTCCCCTGCTTCATCTGTCCCACTCCAATCAATATTCACATATGTTTCTTTTTTCCCCACTATATACCTTATCTGATTTTTAGAGGTGCTAAACTGCAGAGACTTGCGTCCTGGCTCTGTCTTTGATCACCCAGCTATCTCCTGTTGAAATGACCAGCTGTTAATTTATCCACAAGCCGTTCCCACAATGCCCTTCACCTGATATAGTTTAATGTGGCCTATATATTTAGACTCTCTGTAAGGGGTGCACGCGTGCTGGGGTGTGCACGCGTCTTCTTGTGCAAAGTGGCTTCGGAGAGAAGTGGCAGTTATTTCAGAGGCCATGGACTAACATTCGTCTTCTTCTTCTCTTTCCACAGGTACATGCTCTGCATAATTCCCCTGCTCCTATGTATGCTGTCTTCTAATGCTCTGCTGACCCGTCTCTCTGGTACAGGCTCTGCATAATTCCCCTGCTTCATCTGTCCCACTCCAATCAATATTCACATATGTTTCTTCTTTCCCCACTATATACCTTAATGTGGCCTATATATTTAGACTCTCTGTAAGGGGTGCACGCGTGCTGGGGTGTGCACGCGTCTTCTTGTGCAAAGTGGCTTCGGAGAGAAGTGGCAGTTATTTCAGAGGCCATGGACTAACATTCGTCTTCTTCTTCTTTTTCCACAGGTACATGCTCTGCATAATTCCCCTGCTCCTATGTATGCTGTCTTCTAATGCTCTGCTGACCCGTCTCTCTGGTACATGCTCTGCATAATTCCCCTGCTCCTCTGTATGCTGTCTTCTAATGCTCTGCTGACCCGTCTCTTTGGTACAGGCTCTGCATAATTCCCCTGCTTCATCTGTCCCACTCCAATCAATATTCACATATGTTTCTTCTTTCCCCACTATATACCTTATCTGATTTTTAGAGGTGCTAAACTGCAGAGACTTGCGTTCTGGCTCTGTCTTTGATCACCCAGCCATCTCCTGTTGAAATGACCAGCTGTTAATTTATCCACATGCCGTTCCCACAATGCCCTTCACCTGATATAGTTTAATGTGGCCTATATATTTAGACTCTCTGTAAGGGGTGCACGCGTGCTGGGGTGTGCACGCGTCTTCTTGTGCAAAGTGGCTTCGGAGAGAAGTGGCAGTTATTACAGAGGCCATGGACTAACATTCGTCTTCTTCTTCTCTTTCCACAGGTACATGCTCTGCATAATTCCCCTGCTCCTATGTATGCTGTCTTCTAATGCTCTGCTGACCCGTCTCTCTGGTACATGCTCTGCATAATTCCCCTGCTCCTATGTATGCTATCTTCTAATGCTCTGCTGACCCGTCTCTCTGGTACATGCTCTGCATAATTCCCCTGCTCCTATGTATGCTGTCTTCTAATGCTCTGCTGACCCGTCTCTCTGGTACATTCTCTGCATAATTCCCCTGCTCCTATGTATGCTGTCTTCTAATGCTCTGCTGACCCGTCTCTCTGGTACATGCTCTGCATAATTCCCCTGCTCCTATGTATGCTGTCTTCTAATGCTCTGCTGACCCGTCTCTCTGGTACAGGCTCTGCATAATTCCCCTGCTTCATCTGTCCCACTCCAATCAATATTCACATATGTTTCTTCTTTCCCCACTATATACCTTATCTGATTTTTAGAGGTGCTAAACTGCAGAGACTTGCGTCCTGGCTCTGTCTTTGATCACCCAGCCATCTCCTGTTGAAATGACCAGCTGTTAATTTATCCACAAGCCGTTCCCACAATGCCCTTCACCTGATATAGTTTAATGTGGCCTATATATTTAGACTCTCTGTAAGGGGTGCACGCGTGCTGGGGTGTGCACGCGTCTTCTTGTGCAAAGTGGCTTCGGAGAGAAGTGGCAGTTATTTCAGAGGCCATGGACTAACATTCGTCTTCTTCTTCTCTTTCCACAGGTACATGCTCTGCATAATTCCCCTGCTCCTATGTATGCTGTCTTCTAATGCTCTGCTGACCCGTCTCTCTGGTACATGCTCTGCATAATTCCCCTGCTCCTATGTATGCTGTCTTCTAATGCTCTGCTGACCCGTCTCTCTGGTACATGCTCTGCATAATTCCCCTGCTCCTATGTATGCTGTCTTCTAATGCTCTGCTGACCCGTCTCTCTGGTACAGGCTCTGCATAATTCCCCTGCTTCATCTGTCCCACTCCAATCAATATTCACATATGTTTCTTCTTTCCCCACTATATACCTTATCTGATTTTTAGAGGTGCTAAACTGCAGAGACTTGCATCCTGGCTCTGTCTTTGATCACCCAGCCATCTCCTGTTGAAATGACCAGCTGTTAATTTATCCACAAGCCGTTCCCACAATGCCCTTCACCTGATATAGTTTAATGTGGCCTATATATTTAGACTCTCTGTAAGGGGTGCACGCGTGCTGGGGTGTGCACGCGTCTTCTTGTGCAAAGTGGCTTCGGAGAGAAGTGGCAGTTATTTCAGAGGCCATGGACTAACATTCGTCTTCTTCTTCTCTTTCCACAGGTACATGCTCTGCATAATTCCCCTGCTCCTATGTATGCTGTCTTCTAATGCTCTGCTGACCCGTCTCTCTGGTACATGCTCTGCATAATTCCCCTGCTCCTATGTATGCTGTCTTCTAATGCTCTGCTGACCCGTCTCTCTGGTACATGCTCTGCATAATTCCCCTGCTCCTATGTATGCTGTCTTCTAATGCTCTGCTGACCCGTCTCTCTGGTACAGGCTCTGCATAATTCCCCTGCTCCTATGTATGCTGTCTTCTAATGCTCTGCTGACCCGTCTCTCTGGTACATGCTCTGCATAATTCCCCTGCTCCTATGTATGCTGTCTTCTAATGCTCTGCTGACCCGTCTCTCTGGTACAGGCTCTGCATAATTCCCCTGCTTCATCTGTCCCACTCCAATCAATATTCACATATGTTTCTTCTTTCCCCACTATATACCTTATCTGATTTTTAGAGGTGCTAAACTGCAGAGACTTGCGTCCTGGCTCTGTCTTTGATCACCCAGCCATCTCCTGTTGAAATGACCAGCTGTTAATTTAACCACAAGCCTTTCCCACAATGCCCTTCACCTGATATAGTTTAATGTGGCCTATATATTTAGACTCTCTGTAAGGGGTGCACGCGCGCTGGGGTGTGCACGCGTCTTCTTGTGCAAAGTGGCTTCGGAGAGAAGTGGCAGTTATTTCAGAGGCCATGGACTAACATTCGTCTTCTTCTTCTCTTTCCACAGGTACATGCTCTGCATAATTCCCCTGCTCCTATGTATGCTGTCTTCTAATGCTCTGCTGACCCGTCTCTCTGGTACATGCTCTGCATAATTCCCCTGCTCCTATGTATGCTGTCTTCTAATGCTCTGCTGACCCGTCTCTCTGGTACAGGCTCTGCATAATTCCCCTGCTTCATCTGTCCCACTCCAATCAATATTCACATATGTTTCTTCTTTCCCCACTATATACCTTATCTGATTTTTAGAGGTGCTAAACTGCAGAGACTTGCGTCCTGGCTCTGTCTTTGATCACCCAGCCATCTCCTTTTGAAATGACCAGCTGTTAATTTATCCACAAGCCGTTCCCACAATGCCTTCAACTGATATAGTTTAATGTGGCCTATATATTTAGACTCTCTGTAAGGGGTGCACGCGTGCTGGGGTGTGCACGCGTCTTCTTGTGCAAAGTGGCTTCGGAGAGAAGTGGCAGTTATTTCAGAGGCCATGGACTAACATTCGTCTTCTTCTTCTCTTTCCACAGGTACATGCTCTGCATAATTCCCCTGCTCCTATGTATGCTGTCTTCTAATGCTCTGCTGACCCGTCTCTCTGGTACAGGCTCTGCATAATTCCCCTGCTTCATCTGTCCCACTCCAATCAATATTCACATATGTTTCTTCTTTCCCCACTATATACCTTATCTGATTTTTAGAGGTGCTAAACTGCAGAGACTTGCGTCCTGGCTCTGTCTTTGATCACCCAGCCATCTCCTGTTGAAATGACCAGCTGTTAATTTATCCACAAGCCGTTCCCACAATGCCCTTCACCTGATATAGTTTAATGTGGCCTATATATTTAGACTCTCTGTAAGGGGTGCACGCGTGCTGGGGTGTGCACGCATCTTCTTGTGCAAAGTGGCTTCGGAGAGAAGTGGCATTTATTTCAGAGGCCATGGACTAACATTCGTCTTCTTCTTCTCTTTCCACAGGTACATGCTCTGCATAATTCCCCTGCTCCTATGTATGCTGTCTTCTAATGCTCTGCTGACCCGTCTCTCTGGTACAGGCTCTGCATAATTCCCCTGCTTCATCTGTCCCACTCCAATCAATATTCACATATGTTTCTTCTTTCCCCACTATATACCTTATCTGATTTTTAGAGGTGCTAAACTGCAGAGACTTGCGTCCTGGCTCTGTCTTTGATCACCCAGCCATCTCCTGTTGAAATGACCAGCTGTTAATTTATCCACAAGCCGTTCCCACAATGCCCTTCACGTGATATAGTTTAATGTGGCCTATATATTTAGACTCTCTGTAAGGGGTGCACGCGTGCTGGGGTGTGCACGCGTCTTCTTGTGCAAAGTGGCTTCGGAGAGAAGTGGCAGTTATTTCAGAAGCCATGGATTAACATTCGTCTTCTTCTTCTCTTTCCACAGGTACATGCTCTGCATAATTCCCCTGCTCCTATGTATGCTGTCTTCTAATGCTCTGCTGACCCGTCTCTCTGGTACAGGCTCTGCATAATTCCCCTGCTTCATCTGTCCCACTCCAATCAATATTCACATATGTTTCTTCTTTCCCCACTATATACCTTATCTGATTTTTAGAGGTGCTAAACTGCAGAGACTTGCGTCCTGGCTCTGTCTTTGATCACCCAGCCATCTCCTGTTGAAATGACCAGCTGTTAATTTATCCACAAGCCGTTCCCACAATGCCCTTCACCTGATATAGTTTAATGTGGCCTATATATTTAGACTCTCTGTAAGGGGTGCACGCGTGCTGGGGTGTGCACGCGTCTTCTTGTGCAAAGTGGCTTCGGAGAGAAGTGGCAGTTATTTCAGAGGCCATGGACTAACATTCGTCTTCTTCTTCTCTTTCCACAGGTACATGCTCTGCATAATTCCCCTGCTCCTATGTATGCTGTCTTCTAATGCTCTGCTGACCCGTCTCTCTGGTACAGGCTCTGCATAAGTCCCCTGCTTCATCTGTCCCACTCCAATCAATATTCACATATGTTTCTTCTTTCCCCACTATATACCTTATCTGATTTTTAGAGGTGCTAAACTGCAGAGACTTGCGTCCTGGCTCTGTCTTTGATCACCCAGCCATCTCCTGTTGAAATGACCAGCTGTTAATTTATCCACAAGCCGTTCCCACAATGCCCTTCACCTGATATAGTTTAATGTGGCCTATATATTTAGTCTCTCTGTAAGGGGTGCACGCGTGCTGGGGTGTGCACGCGTCTTCTTGTGCAAAGTGGCTTCGGAGAGAAGTGGCAGTTATTTCAGAGGCCATGGACTAACATTCATCTTCTTCTTCTCTTTCCACAGGTACATGCTCTGCATAATTCCCCTGCTACTATGTATGCTGTCTTCTAATGCTCTGCTGACCCGTCTCTCTGGTACAGGCTCTGCATAATTCCCCTGCTTCATCTGTCCCACTCCAATCAATATTCACATATGTTTCTTCTTTCCCCACTATATACCTTATCTGATTTTAGAGGTGCTAAACTGCAGAGACTTGCGTCCTGGCTCTGTCTTTGATCACCCAGCCATCTCCTGTTGAAATGACCAGCTGTTAATTTATCCACAAGCCGTTCCCACATTGCCCTTCACCTGATATAGTTTAATGTGGCCTATATATTTAGACTCTCTGTAAGGGGTGCACGCGTGCTGGGGTGTGCACGCGTCTTCTTGTGCAAAGTGGCTTCGGAGAGAAGTGGCAGTTATTTCAGAGGCCATGGACTAACATTCGTCTTCTTCTTCTCTTTCCACAGGTACATGCTCTGCATAATTCCCCTGCTCCTATGTATGCTGTCTTCTAATGCTCTGCTGACCCGTCTCTCTGGTACATGCTCTGCATAATTCCCCTGCTCCTATGTATGCTGTCTTCTAATGCTCTGCTGACCCGTCTCTCTGGTACATGCTCTGCATAATTCCCCTGCTCCTATGTATGCTGTCTTCTAATGCTCTGCTGACCCGTCTCTCTGGTACAGGCTCTGCATAATTCCCCTGCTTCATCTGTCCCACTCCAATCAATATTCACATATGTTTCTTCTTTCCCCACTATATACCTTATCTGATTTTTAGAGGTGCTAAACTGCAGAGACTTGCGTCCTGGCTCTGTCTTTGATCACCCAGCCATCTCCTGTTGAAATGACCAGCTGTTAATTTATCCACAAGCCGTTCCCACAATGCCCTTCACCTGATATAGTTTAATGTGGCCTATATATTTAGACTCTCTGTAAGGGGTGCACGCGTGCTGGGGTGTGCACGCGTCTTCTTGTGCAAAGTGGCTTCGGAGAGAAGTGGCAGTTATTTCAGAGGCCATGGACTAACATTCGTCTTCTTCTTCTCTTTCCACAGGTACATGCTCTGCATAATTCCCCTGCTCCTATGTATGCTGTCTCCTAATGCTCTGCTGACCCGTCTCTCTGGTACATGCTCTGCATAATTCCCCTGCTCCTATGTATGCTGTCTTCTAATGCTCTGCTGACCCGTCTCTCTGGTACAGGCTCTGCATAATTCCCCTGCTTCATCTGTCCCACTCCAATCAATATTCACATATGTTTCTTCTTTCCCCACTATATACCTTATCTGATTTTTAGAGGTGCTAAACTGCAGAGACTTGCGTCCTGGCTCTGTCTTTGATCACCCAGCCATCTCCTGTTGAAATGACCAGCTGTTAATTTATCCACAAGCCGTTCCCACAATGCCCTTCACCTGATATAGTTTAATGTGGCCTATATATTTAGACTCTCTGTAAGGGGTGCACGCGTGCTGGGGTGTGCACGCGTCTTCTTGTGCAAAGTGGCTTCGGAGAGAAGTGGCAGTTATTTCAGAGGCCATGGACTAACATTCGTCTTCTTCTTCTCTTTCCACAGGTACATGCTCTGCATAATTCCCCTGCTCCTATGTATGCTGTCTTCTAATGCTCTGCTGACCCGTCTCTCTGGTACATGCTCTGCATAATTCCCCTGCTCCTATGTATGCTGTCTTCTAATGCTCTGCTGACCCGTCTCTCTGGTACATGCTCTGCATAATTCCCCTGCTCCTATGTATGCTGTCTTCTAATGCTCTGCTGACCCGTCTCTCTGGTACAGGCTCTGCATAATTCCCCTGCTTCATCTGTCCCACTCCAATCAATATTCACATATGTTTCTTCTTTCCCCACTATATACCTTATCTGATTTTTAGAGGTGCTAAACTGCAGAGACTTGCGTCCTGGCTCTGTCTTTGATCACCCAGCCATCTCCTGTTGAAATGACCAGCTGTTAATTTATCCACAAGCCGTTCCCACAATGCCCTTCACCTGATATAGTTTAATGTGGCCTATATATTTAGACTCTCTGTAAGGGGTGCACGCGTGCTGGGGTGTGCACGCGTCTTCTTGTGCAAAGTGGCTTCGGAGAGAAGTGGCAGTTATTTCAGAGGCCATGGACTAACATTCGTCTTCTTCTTCTCTTTCCACAGGTACATGCTCTGCATAATTCCCCTGCTCCTATGTATGCTGTCTTCTAATGCTCTGCTGACCCGTCTCTCTGGTACAGGCTCTGCATAATTCCCCTGCTTCATCTGTCCCACTCCAATCAATATTAACATATGTTTCTTCTTTCCCCACTATATACCTTATCTGATTTTTAGAGGTGCTAAACTGCAGAGACTTGCGTCCTGGCTCTTTCTTTGATCACCCAGCCATCTCCTGTTGAAATGACCAGCTGTTAATTTATCCACAAGCCGTTCCCACAATGCCCTTCACCTGATATAGTTTAATGTGGCCTATATATTTAGACTCTCTGTAAGGGGTGCACGCGTGTTGGGGTGTGCACGCGTCTTCTTGTGCAAAGTGGCTTCGGAGAGAAGTGGCAGTTATTTCAGAAGCCATGGACTAACATTCGTCTTCTTCTTCTCTTTCCACAGGTACATGCTCTGCATAATTCCCCTGCTCCTATGTATGCTGTCTTCTAATGCTCTGCTGACCAGTCTCTCTGGTACAGGCTCTGCATAATTCCCCTGCTTCATCTGTCCCACTCCAATCAATATTCACATATGTTTCTTCTTTCCCCACTATATACCTTATCTGATTTTTAGAGGTGCTAAACTGCAGAGACTTGCGTCCTGGCTCTGTCTTTGATCACCCAGCCATCTCCTGTTGAAATGACCAGCTGTTAATTTATCCACAAGCCGTTCCCACAATGCCCTTCACCTGATATAGTTTAATGTGGCCTATATATTTAGACTCTCTGTAAGGGGTGCACGCGTGCTGGGGTGTGCACGCGTCTTCTTGTGCAAAGTGGCTTCGGAGAGAAGTGGCAGTTATTTCAGAGGCCATGGACTAACATTCGTCTTCTTCTTCTCTTTCCACAGGTACATGCTCTGCATAATTCCCCTGCTCCTATGTATGCTGTCTTCTAATGCTCTGCTGACCCGTGTCTCTGGTACATGCTCTGCATAATTCCCCTGCTCCTATGTATGCTGTCTTCTAATGCTCTGCTGACCCGTCTCTCTGGTACATGCTCTGCATAATTCCCCTGCTCCTATGTATGCTGTCTTCTAATGCTCTGCTGACCCGTCTCTCTGGTACAGGCTCTGCATAATTCCCCTGCTTCATCTGTCCCACTCCAATCAATATTCACATATGTTTCTTCTTTCCCCACTATATACCTTATCTGATTTTTAGAGGTGCTAAACTGCAGAGACTTGCATCCTGGCTCTGTCTTTGATCACCCAGCCATCTCCTGTTGAAATGACCAGCTGTTAATTTATCCACAAGCCGTTCCCACAATGCCCTTCACCTGATATAGTTTAATGTGGCCTATATATTTAGACTCTCTGTAAGGGGTGCACGCGTGCTGGGGTGTGCACGCGTCTTCTTGTGCAAAGTGGCTTCGGAGAGAAGTGGCAGTTATTTCAGAGGCCATGGACTAACATTCGTCTTCTTCTTCTCTTTCCACAGGTACATGCTCTGCATAATTCCCCTGCTCCTATGTATGCTGTCTTCTAATGCTCTGCTGACCCGTCTCTCTGGTACATGCTCTGCATAATTCCCCTGCTCCTATGTATGCTGTCTTCTAATGCTCTGCTGACCCGTCTCTCTGGTACATGCTCTGCATAATTCCCCTGCTCCTATATATGCTGTCTTCTAATGCTCTGCTGACCCGTCTCTCTGGTACAGGCTCTGCATAATTCCCCTGCTTCATCTGTCCCACTCCAATCAATATTCACATATGTTTCTTCTTTCCCCACTATATACCTTATCTGATTTTTAGAGGTGCTAAACTGCAGAGACTTGCGTCCTGGCTCTGTCTTTGATCACCCAGCCATCTCCTGTTGAAATGACCAGCTGTTAATTTATCCACAAGCCGTTCCCACAATGCCCTTCACCTGATATAGTTTAATGTGGCCTATATATTTAGACTCTCTGTAAGGGGTGCACGCGTGCTGGGGTGTGCACGCGTCTTCTTGTGCAAAGTGGCTTCGGAGAGAAGTGGCAGTTATTTCAGAGGCCATGGACTAACATTCGTCTTCTTCTTCTCTTTCCACAGGTACATGCTCTGCATAATTCCCCTGCTCCTATGTATGCTGTCTCCTAATGCTCTGCTGACCCGTCTGTCTGGTACATGCTCTGCATAATTCCCCTGCTCCTATGCATGCTGTCTTCTAATGCTCTGCTGACCCGTCTCTCTGGTACAGGCTCTGCATAATCCCCTGCTTCATCTGTCCCACTCCAATCAATATTCACATATGTTTCTTCTTTCCCCACTATATACCTTATCTGATTTTTAGAGGTGCTAAACTGCAGAGACTTGCGTCCTGGCTCTTTCTTTGATTACCCAGCCATCTCCTGTTGAAATGACCAGCTGTTAATTTATCCACAAGCCGTTCCCACAATGCCCTTCACCTGATATAGTTTAATGTGGCCTATATATTTAGACTCTCTGTAAGGGGTGCACGCGTGCTGGGGTGTGCACGCGTCTTCTTGTGCAAAGTGGCTTCGGAGAGAAGTGTCAGTTATTTCAGAAGCCATGGACTAACATTCGTCTTCTTCTTCTCTTTCCACAGGTACATGCTCTGCATAATTCCCCTGCTCCTATGTATGCTGTCTTCTAATGCTCTGCTGACCCGTCTCTCTGGTACATGCTCTGCATAATTCCCCTGCTCCTATGTATGCTGTCTTCTAATGCTCTGCTGACCCGTCTCTCTGGTACATGCTCTGCATAATTCCCCTGCTCCTATGTATGCTGTCTTCTAATGCTCTGCTGACCCGTCTCTCTGGTACAGGCTCTGCATAATTCCCCTGCTTCATCTGTCCCACTCCAATCAATATTCACATATGTTTCTTCTTTCCCCACTATATACCTTATCTGATTTTTAGAGGTGCTAAACTGCAGAGACTTGCGTCCTGGCTCTGTCTTTGATCACCCAGCCATCTCCTGTTGAAATGACCAGCTGTTAATTTATCCACAAGCCGTTCCCACAATGCCCTTCACCTGATATAGTTTAATGTGGCCTATATATTTAGACTCTCTGTAAGGGGTGCACGCGTGCTGGGGTGTGCACGCGTCTTCTTGTGCAAAGTGGCTTCGGAGAGAAGTGGCAGTTATTTCAGAGGCCATGGACTAACATTCGTCTTCTTCTTCTCTTTCCACAGGTACATGCTCTGCATAATTCCCCTGCTCCTATGTATGCTGTCTTCTAATGCTCTGCTGACCCGTCTCTCTGGTACATGCTCTGCATAATTCCCCTGCTCCTATGTATGCTGTCTTCTAATGCTCTGCTGACCCGTCTCTCTGGTACATGCTCTGCATAATTCCCCTGCTCCTATGTATGCTGTCTTCTAATGCTCTGCTGACCCGTCTCTCTGGTACAGGCTCTGCATAATTCCCCTGCTTCATCTGTCCCACTCCAATCAATATTCACATATGTTTCTTCTTTCCCCACTATATACCTTATCTGATTTTTAGAGGTGCTAAACTGCAGAGACTTGCGTCCTGGCTCTGTCTTTGATCACCCAGCCATCTCCTGTTGAAATGACCAGCTGTTAATTTATCCACAAGCCGTTCCCACAATGCCCTTCACCTGATATAGTTTAATGTGGCCTATATATTTAGACTCTCTGTAAGGGGTGCACGCGTGCTGGGGTGTGCATGCGTCTTCTTGTGCAAAGTGGCTTCGGAGAGAAGTGGCAGTTATTTCAGAGGCCATGGACTAACATTCGTCTTCTTCTTCTCTTTCCACAGGTACATGCTCTGCATAATTCCCCTGCTCCTATGTATGCTGTCTTCTAATGCTCTGCTGACCCGTCTCTCTGGTACATGCTCTGCATAATTCCCCTGCTCCTATGTATGCTGTCTTCTAATGCTCTGCTGACCCGTCTCTCTGGTACATGCTCTGCATAATTCCCCTGCTCCTATGTATGCTGTCTTCTAATGCTCTGCTGACCCGTCTCTCTGGTACAGGCTCTGCATAATTCCCCTGCTTCATCTGTCCCACTCCAATCAATATTCACATATGTTTCTTCTTTCCCCACTATATACCTTATCTGATTTTTAGAGGTGCTAAACTGCAGAGACTTGCGTCCTGGCTCTGTCTTTGATCACCCAGCCATCTCCTGTTGAAATGACCAGCTGTTAATTTATCCACAAGCCGTTCCCACAATGCCCTTCACCTGATATAGTTTAATGTGGCCTATATATTTAGACTCTCTGTAAGGGGTGCACGCGTGCTGGGGTGTGCATGCGTCTTCTTGTGCAAAGTGGCTTCGGAGAGAAGTGGCAGTTATTTCAGAGGCCATGGACTAACATTCGTCTTCTTCTTCTCTTTCCACAGGTACATGCTCTGCATAATTCCCCTGCTCCTATGTATGCTGTCTTCTAATGCTCTGCTGACCCGTCTCTCTGGTACAGGCTCTGCATAATTCCCCTGCTTCATCTGTCCCACTCCAATCAATATTAACATATGTTTCTTCTTTCCCCACTATATACCTTATCTGATTTTTAGAGGTGCTAAACTGCAGAGACTTGGGTCCTGGCTCTTTCTTTGATCACCCAGCCATCTCCTGTTGAAATGACCAGCTGTTAATTTATCCACAAGCCGTTCCCACAATGCCCTTCACCTGATATAGTTTAATGTGGCCTATATATTTAGACTCTCTGTAAGGGGTGAACGCGTGCTGGGGTGTGCACGCGTCTTCTTGTGCAAAGTGGCTTCGGAGAGAAGTGGCAGTTATTTCAGAGGCCATGGACTAACATTCGTCTTCTTCTCTTTCCACAGGTACATGCTCTGCATAATTCCCCTGCTCCTATGTATGCTGTCTTCTAATGCTCTGCTGACCCGTCTCTCTGGTACATGCTCTGCATAATTCCCCTGCTCCTATGTATGCTGTCTTCTAATGCTCTGCTGACCCGTCTCTCTGGTACAGGCTCTGCATAATTCCCCTGCTTCATCTGTCCCACTCCAATCAATATTCACATATGTTTCTTCTTTCCCCACTATATACCTTATCTGATTTTTAGAGGTGCTAAACTGCAGAGACTTGCGTCCTGGCTCTGTCTTTGATCACCCAGCCATCTCCTGTTGAAATGACCAGCTGTTAATTTATCCACAAGCCGTTCCCACAATGCCTTCACCTGATATAGTTTAATGTGGCCTATATATTTAGACTCTCTGTAAGGGGTGCACGCGTGCTGGGGTGTGCACGTGTCTTCTTGTGCAAAGTGGCTTCGGAGAGAAGTGGCAGTTATTTCAGAGGCCATGGACTAACATTCGTCTTCTTCTTCTCTTTCCACAGGTACATGCTCTGCATAATTCCCCTGCTCCTATGTATGCTGTCTTCTAATGCTCTGCTGACCCGTCTCTCTGGTACAGGCTCTGCATAATTCCCCTGCTTCATCTGTCCCACTCCAATCAATATTCACATATGTTTCTTCTTTCCCCACTATATACCTTATCTGATTTTTAGAGGTGCTAAACTGCAGAGACTTGCGTCCTGGCTCTGTCTTTGATCACCCAGCCATCTCCTGTTGAAATGACCAGCTGTTAATTTATCCACAAGCCGTTCCCACAATGCCCTTCACCTGATATAGTTTAATGTGGCCTATATATTTAGACTCTCTGTAAGGGGTGCACGCGTGCTGGGGTGTGCACGCGTCTTCTTGTGCAAAGTGGCTTCGGAGAGAAGTGGCAGTTATTTCAGAGGCCATGGACTAACATTCGTCTTCTTCTTCTCTTTCCACAGGTACATGCTCTGCATAATTCCCCTGCTCCTATGTATGCTGTCTTCTAATGCTCTGCTGACCCGTCTCTCTGGTACAGGCTCTGCATAATTCCCCTGCTTCATCTGTCCCACTCCAATCAATATTCACATATGTTTCTTCTTTCCCCACTATATACCTTATCTGATTTTTAGAGGTGCTAAACTGCAGAGACTTGCGTCCTGGCTCTGTCTTTGATCACCTAGCCATCTCCTGTTGAAATGACCAGCTGTTAATTTATCCACAAGCCGTTCCCACAATGCCCTTCACCTGATATAGTTTAATGTGGCCTATATATTTAGACTCTCTGTAAGGGGTGCACGCGTGCTGGGGTGTGCACGCGTCTTCTTGTGCAAAGTGGCTTCGGAGAGAAGTGGCAGTTATTTCAGAGGCCATGGACTAACATTCGTCTTCTTCTTCTCTTTCCACAGGTACATGCTCTGCATAATTCCCCTGCTCCTATGTATGCTGTCTTCTAATGCTCTGCTGACCCGTCTCTCTGGTACAGGCTCTGCATAATTCCCCTGCTTCATCTGTCCCACTCCAATCAATATTCACATATGTTTCTTCTTTCCCCACTATATACCTTATCTGATTTTTAGAGGTGCTAAACTGCAGAGACTTGCGTCCTGGCTCTGTCTTTGATCACCCAGCCATCTCCTGTTGAAATGACCAGCTGTTAATTTATCCACAAGCCGTTCCCACAATGCCATTCACCTGATATAGTTTAATGTGGCCTATATATTTAGACTCTCTGTAAGGGGTGCACGCGTGCTGGGGTGTGCACGCGTCTTCTTGTGCAAAGTGGCTTCGGAGAGAAGTGGCATTTATTTCAGAGGCCATGGACTAACATTCGTCTTCTTCTTCTCTTTCCACAGGTACATGCTCTGCATAATTCCCCTGCTCCTATGTATGCTGTCTTCTAATGCTCTGCTGACCCGTCTCTCTGGTACATGCTCTGCATAATTCCCCTGCTCCTATGTATGCTGTCTTCTAATGCTCTGCTGACCCGTCTCTCTGGTACAGGCTCTGCATAATTCCCCTGCTTCATCTGACCCACTCCAATCAATATTCACATATGTTTCTTCTTTCCCCACTATAAACCTTATCTGATTTTTAGAGGTGCTAAACTGCAGAGACTTGCGTCCTGGCTCTGTCTTTGATCACCCAGCCATCTCCTGTTGAAATGACCAGCTGTTAATTTATCCACAAGCCGTTCCCACAATGCCCTTCACCTGATATAGTTTAATGTGGCCTATATATTTAGACTCTCTGTAAGGGGTGCACGCGTGCTGGGGTGTGCACGCGTCTTCTTGTGCAAAGTGGCTTCGGAGAGAAGTGGCATTTATTTCAGAGGCCATGGACTAACATTCGTCTTCTTCTTCTCTTTCCACAGGTACATGCTCTGCATAATTCCCCTGCTCCTATGTATGCTGTCTTCTAATGCTCTGCTGACCCGTCTCTCTGGTACATGCTCTGCATAATTCCCCTGCTCCTATGTATGCTGTCTTCTAATGCTCTGCTGACCCGTCTCTCTGGTACAGGCTCTGCATAATTCCCCTGCTTCATCTGTCCCACTCCAATCAATATTCACATATGTTTCTTCTTTCCCCACTATATACCTTATCTGATTTTTAGAGGTGCTAAACTGCAGAGACTTGCGTCCTGGCTCTGTCTTTGATCACCCAGCCATCTCCTGTTGAAATGACCAGCTGTTAATTTATCCACAAGCCGTTCCCACAATGCCCTTCACCTGATATAGTTTAATGTGGCCTATATATTTAGACTCTCTGTAAGGGGTGCACGCGTGCTGGGGTGTGCACGCGTCTTCTTGTGCAAAGTGGCTTCGGAGAGAAGTGGCAGTTATTTCAGAGGCCATGGACTAGAATCATAGAATCATAGAATCATAGAATGGTAGAGTTGGAAGGGACCTCCTGGGTCATCTGGTCCAACCCCCTGCTCAAAGCAGGATTCACTAGATCATCTCAGACAGATGTCTGTCCAGCCTCTGTTTGAAGACGTCCATTGAAGGGGAACTCACCACCTCTCGTGGCAGCCTGTTCCACTCATTAATCACCCTAACTGTCAAAAAGTTTTTTCTAATATCTAATCTGTGTCTCCTCCCATTTAGTTTCATCCCATTGCTTCTAGTCTTTCCTTGTGCAAATGAGAATAAAGATGATCCTTCTACAATGTGACAGCCCTTGAGATATTTGTAGACAGCTATTAAGTCTCCTCTCAGTCTTCTTTTTTGCAAGCTAAACATTCCCAAATCCTGCAACCGTTCCTCATAGGACATGGTTTGCAGACCAGTCACCATTCTGGTCGCTCTTCTCTGAACTTGCTCCAGTTTGTCTATGTCTTTTTTAAAATGTGGTGCCCAAAACTGTACACAGTATTCCAGATGAGGTCTGACCAAAGAGGAGTAAAGACCGATAATGACTTCACGTGATCTAGACTGTATGCTTCTGTTAATACATCCCAGAATTGTATTTGCCTTTTTTGCTGCTGCATCACACTGTTGACTCATGTTCAGTCTATGATCTATTAGTATACCTAAGTCTTTTTCACATGTACTGTTGCTTAGCTCTATTCCTCCCATTCTGTATATGCTTTTTTCATTTTTATTGCCCAGATGTAGTACTTTGCATTTTTCCCTGTTAAAAACCATTCTGTTGGTTGCGGCCCACTGCTCCAGTTTATTTAGGTCTTTTTGAATCCTCTCTCTCTCTTCTCTAGTATTAGCTATCCCTCCTAGCTTTGTGTCATCAGCAAATTTAATCAGTTTACCCTCAATTCCTTCATCTAAATCATTGATAAAGATGTTGAACAATACAGGTCCCAGGACGGAGCCCTGTGGTACCCCACTTGAGACATTCATCCAGCTGGATGTGAAGCCATTTACAACCACCCTTTGAGTCCGATCACTAAGCCAGTTATGAATCCACCTAACAGTTGCCTGGTCCATTGTATACTTGGTCATTTTTTCAATAAGGATGGTGTGAGATACTTTGTCAAATGCTTTGCTGAAGTCAAGATATACTATATCTACAGCATTTCCCTGATCCACCCAGTCAGTGATTCTGTCATAGAAGGAAATTAAGTTAGTCTGACATGACTTGTTAGTTACAAACCCATGCTGACTCTGGTTAATCACTTCATTCTTATCCATGTACTTACATACATGTTGTTTAATAATTTGTTCAAAGATCTTTCCTGGTATAGAAGTCAGACTCACCGGCCTATAGTTCCCTGGGTCCACCTTCTTCCCCTTTTTGAAGATAGGAACAACATTTGCTCTTCTCCAGTCTTCTGGGACTTCTCCTGTTCTCCAAGAATTTTCAAAGATTATGGAGAGTGGTTCTAAAATTTCTTCTACGATCTCCTTCAGTACTCTGGGGTGTAATTCATCTGGACCTGGTGACTTGAACTCATTTATGTTAGCTAAATATTCCCTCACAATCTTTCTGTTTACAGATAACTTGGATTCCTCTATTCCTTTAAAAGGACAGTGAAGATCAGTTGATGTTACATTTTCTTTCTGAGAGAAAACAGATGCAAAATAGGAATTAAAAAGTTCAGCCTTCTCAACATCCTCTCTTACCATTTCTCCATTTTCATCCTGTAAAAATCCTATAGCATCTTTGACTTTTCTTTTACTTTTGACATACCCCCAAAATCCTTTTTTATTGCTTTTGACATCTCTTGCAAGCCTTAATTCATTGTCAGCTTTAGCTAACCTGATACGTGCCCTGCAGGATCTGCAGACTGCATTATAATCTTCTTTAGATATGCCTCCCTCTTTCCATTTAATAAACATTTCTTTCTTTCTTTTTAGCATGTGTTTAAGTTCTGTGTTCATCCATCCTGGTTTCCTTAAATGCTTCCCATTCTTCCTACTTTTCGGGATTGTTAACGATTGTGCTTTGAGAATCTCATTTTTAAAAATTTCCCATCCTTCCTGGACATTTTTGTCCTTAAGGACATCCAGCCATTGGATCCCTCCTATTCTCTTTCTGAGTCTCTTAAAATCTGCCTTTCTAAAATCTAACCTTGAAGTTTGAGTCTTCACATGTCTTCCTCCTCTAGTTATCCAAAATTCTATAATAGCATGATCGCTGCCTCCTAGGGTCCCAGCCACCTTTACCTCCTCAACCATTTCCTCCCTGTTTATAAGGATTAGATCCAAAGTAGCAGATCCCCTTGTTTTCTCCCCTACCTTTTGGAAGATAAAGTTGTCAGCAAGAGAGGATAAGAATTTGCTTGACCTGTTAGTTTTACTTGAGAGAGATTCCCAACAAATGTCTGGATAGTTGAAATCTCCCATGACCACTACGTCATATTTTTTGGAGAACTTGGTCATTTGATACATAAAGAGTTCATCCATATCTTCAGCTTGCCCAGGTGGCCTGAAGTAAATGCCTACAATGGTGTCCTTTCCGTTGTTCTCTCCTTGTATTCTTACCCAAACAGTTTCCACAGAACTCCCAGTCTCTGAAGCTTCCATCTCTGTGCAGATATACGCTTTTCTAACATACAATGCAACACCTCCTCCTCGTTTATCAAGTCTGTTTCTTGCAAATAAGTTGTATCCTTTTAGCCTTTTATTCCAATCATGTGTATCGTCCCACCAAGTTTCAGTGATTCCAATGACATCATATTCCTTTTCCTGCATTAGTAGTTCCAATTCTCCTTGTTTGTTGCCCATGCTTTGTGCATTTGTATAAAAACATTTTAGTTTGTGATTGGTTTCTCTTCCTCCCATATTTTTATTATTTAAATTGTTTTGTCTTTGTTCTTCCTTTCCACTTCCAGTAGCAGAGATCTCAATAGTATTTGTCAGCTGTATGGCTTTTTCTGGCCTTTTGCTTCCCTTCCCACATTGTTCTAGTTTAAAGCTCTTCTGATGAGTGTAGCAAGGCGACTTCCAAATACATGTTTTCCAGTCTTCGTAAGGTGCACCCCATCTCTAGCAAGTAGTCCATCGTATAGGTAATTCATTCCGTGATCCAGAAATCCAAATCCTTGTTGACGGCACCATCGACGTAGCCAGTTGTTCACCTGTAGAATCTTATTCCACCTCATTGTTCCATGGCCATCCACTGGGAGGATGGATGAGAAGACCACCTGCGCTCCCAATTCTTTCACTTTCTTGCCTAAGTCTTCAAAGTCACTGCAGATGGTTTCCAGGTCCTTTCTTGCGGTGTCATTTGTCCCCACATGTATTAGCAGGAATGGGTAGTGATCTGTAGGTCTGAAGAGTCTTGATATCCTGTCAGACACATCTTTAATTTTTGCTCCTGGAAGACAGCACATTTCTCTTGAGGTTATGTCTGGTCTGCAGATAGCGGCCTCTGTTCCTCTTAACAGGGAATCCCCCATGACCACCACTCTCCGTTTTTTCTTCACAACATTCTTCTTTCTCCATCCAGGAGGATTCTGAGGGCTTACAAGGTTATTCATTGCTGGCAAAGTCTTATCTTGCTGTATTTCTTCATGGTGCTCCTGCGAGAGAGCCTGGTACTGGTTCCTGAGCAGTATGGGTGCTGACTGCCTCTCGATCCTCCTGCTTCGGTGGGTCACATGCTTCCATTCCTCTGTTTCGTCAGGTGCAGTTCGAATTTCTTCTCTTTCTGAATCATGAAGAGATAATTCTGCTCTGTCTAAGAACTCTTCACCTTCCTTAATGATTTTCAAGGTAGTTAACCTCTCTTCTAGATTTCGCAACTTTTCCTCCAACAGGGACACAAGCTTGCATTTCTGGCATGTGAAATTTGGCTTTTCCACTGGCAAGTCTGTGAACATGTAGCAGGATATGCAGCTCACCAAATGGCTCCTGGACTCTTCCATGTTCTTATTGTTAATGTTCTGAAAACAGTGAAAAAAGCTTAAAAAAAAAGCTTCAAAATGCGCGCTCGGTTTACCGATGTCCTCTTTTCAGCTCCAACAGCCAAAATCCAGTGTTCTTTGAGCTCGCGGAGACTCTTCACTTACCCCAAAATGCAGACTAACATTCGTCTTCTTCTTCTCTTTCCACAGGTACATGCTCTGCATAATTCCCCTGCTCCTATGTATGCTGTCTTCTAATGCTCTGCTGACCCGTCTCTCTGGTACATGCTCTGCATAATTCCCCTGCTCCTATGTATGCTGTCTTCTAATGCTCTGCTGACCCGTCTCTCTGGTACAGGCTCTGCATAATTCCCCTGCTTCATCTGTCCCACTCCAATCAATATTCACATATGTTTCTTCTTTCCCCACTATATACCTTATCTGATTTTTAGAGGTGCTAAACTGCAGAGACTTGCGTCCTGGCTCTGTCTTTGATCACCCAGCCATCTCCTGTTGAAATGACCAGCTGTTAATTTATCCACAAGCCGTTCCCACAATGCCCTTCACCTGATATAGTTTAATGTGGCCTATATATTTAGACTCTCTGTAAGGGGTGCACGCGTGCTGGGGTGTGCACGCGTCTTCTTGTGCAAAGTGGCTTCGGAGAGAAGTGGCTGTTATTTCAGAGGCCATGGACTAACATTCGTCTTCTTCTTCTCTTTCCACAGGTACATGCTCTGCATAATTCCCCTGCTCCTATGTATGCTGTCTTCTAATGCTCTGCTGACCCGTCTCTCTGGTACATGCTCTGCATAATTCCCCTGCTCCTATGTATGCTGTCTTCTAATGCTCTGCTGACCCGTCTCTCTGGTACAGGCTCTGCATAATTCCCCTGCTTCATCTGTCCCACTCCAATCAATATTCACATATGTTTCTTCTTTCCCCACTATATACCTTATCTGATTTTTAGAGGTGCTAAACTGCAGAGACTTGCATCCTGGCTCTGTCTTTGATCACCCAGCCATCTCCTGTTGAAATGACCAGCTGTTAATTTATCCACAAGCCGTTCCCACAATGCCCTTCACCTGATATAGTTTAATGTGGCCTATATATTTAGACTCTCTGTAAGGGGTGCACGCGTGCTGGGGTGTGCACGCGTCTTCTTGTGCAAAGTGGCTTCGGAGAGAAGTGGCATTTATTTCAGAGGCCATGGACTAACATTCGTCTTCTTCTTCTCTTTCCACAGGTACATGCTCTGCATAATTCCCCTGCTCCTATGTATGCTGTCTTCTAATGCTCTGCTGACCCGTCTCTCTGGTACATGCTCTGCATAATTCCCCTGCTCCTATGTATGCTGTCTTCTAATGCTCTGCTGACCCGTCTCTCTGGTACAGGCTCTGCATAATTCCCCTGCTTCATCTGTCCCACTCCAATCAATATTCACATATGTTTCTTCTTTCCCCACTATATACCTTATCTGATTTTTAGAGGTGCTAAACTGCAGAGACTTGCGTCCTGGCTCTGTCTTTGATCACCCAGCCATCTCCTGTTGAAATGACCAGCTGTTAATTTATCCACAAGCCGTTCCCACAATGCCCTTCACCTGATATAGTTTAATGTGGCCTATATATTTAGACTCTCTGTAAGGGGTGCACGCGTGCTGGGGTGTGCACGCGTCTTCTTGTGCAAAGTGGCTTCGGAGAGAAGTGGCAGTTATTTCAGAGGCCATGGACTAACATTCGTCTTCTTCTTCTCTTTCCACAGGTACATGCTCTGCATAATTCCCCTGCTCCTATGTATGCTGTCTTCTAATGCTCTGCTGACCCGTCTCTCTGGTACATGCTCTGCATAATTCCCCTGCTCCTATGTATGCTGTCTTCTAATGCTCTGCTGACCCGTCTCTCTGGTACAGGCTCTGCATAATTCCCCTGCTTCATCTGTCCCACTCCAATCAATATTCACATATGTTTCTTCTTTCCCCACTATATACCTTATCTGATTTTTAGAGGTGCTAAACTGCAGAGACTTGCGTCCTGGCTCTGTCTTTGATCACCCAGCCATCTCCTGTTGAAATGACCAGCTGTTAATTTATCCACAAGCCGTTCCCACAATGCCCTTCACCTGATATAGTTTAATGTGGCCTATATATTTAGACTCTCTGTAAGGGGTGCACGCGTGCTGGGGTGTGCACGCGTCTTCTTGTGCAAAGTGGCTTCGGAGAGAAGTGGCAGTTATTTCAGAGGCCATGGACTAACATTCGTCTTCTTCTTCTCTTTCCACAGGTACATGCTCTGCATAATTCCCCTGCTCCTATGTATGCTGTCTTCTAATGCTCTGCTGACCCGTCTCTCTGGTACAGGCTCTGCATAATTCCCCTGCTTCATCTGTCCCACTCCAATCAATATTCACATATGTTTCTTCTTTCCCCACTATATAACTTATCTGATTTTTAGAGGTGCTAAACTGCAGAGACTTGCGTCCTGGCTCTGTCTTTGATCACCCAGCCATCTCCTGTTGAAATGACCAGCTGTTAATTTATCCACAAGCCGTTCCCACAATGCCCTTCACCTGATATAGTTTAATGTGGCCTATATATTTAGACTCTCTGTAAGGGGTGCACGCGTGCTGGGGTGTGCACGCGTCTTCTTGTGCAAAGTGGCTTCGGAGAGAAGTGGCAGTTATTTCAGAGGCCATGGACTAACATTCGTCTTCTTCTTCTCTTTCCACAGGTACATGCTCTGCATAATTCCCCTGCTCCTATGTATGCTGTCTTCTAATGCTCTGCTGACCCGTCTCTCTGGTACAGGCTCTGCATAATTCCCCTGCTTCATCTGTCCCACTCCAATCAATATTCACATATGTTTCTTCTTTCCCCACTATATACCTTATCTGATTTTTAGAGGTGCTAAACTGCAGAGACTTGCGTCCTGGCTCTGTCTTTGATCACCCAGCCATCTCCTGTTGAAATGACCAGCTGTTAATTTATCCACAAGCCGTTCCCACAATGCCCTTCACCTGATATAGTTTAATGTGGCCTATATATTTAGACTCTCTGTAAGGGGTGCACGCGTGCTGGGGTGTGCACGCGTCTTCTTGTGCAAAGTGGCTTCGGAGAGAAGTGGCAGTTATTTCAGAGGCCATGGACTAACATTCGTCTTCTTCTTCTCTTTCCACAGGTACATGCTCTGCATAATTCCCCTGCTCCTATGTATGCTGTCTTCTAATGCTCTGCTGACCCGTCTCTCTGGTACAGGCTCTGCATAATTCCCCTGCTTCATCTGTCCCACTCCAATCAATATTCACATATGTTTCTTCTTTCCCCACTATATAACTTATCTGATTTTTAGAGGTGCTAAACTGCAGAGACTTGCGTCCTGGCTCTGTCTTTGATCACCCAGCCATCTCCTGTTGAAATGACCAGCTGTTAATTTATCCACAAGCCGTTCCCACAATGCCCTTCACCTGATATAGTTTAATGTGGCCTATATATTTAGACTCTCTGTAAGGGGTGCACGCGTGCTGGGGTGTGCACGCGTCTTCTTGTGCAAAGTGGCTTCGGAGAGAAGTGGCAGTTATTTCAGAGGCCATGGACTAACATTCGTCTTCTTCTTCTCTTTCCACAGGTACATGCTCTGCATAATTCCCCTGCTCCTATGTATGCTGTCTTCTAATGCTCTGCTGACCCGTCTCTCTGGTACATGCTCTGCATAATTCCCCTGCTCCTATGTATGCTGTCTTCTAATGCTCTGCTGACCCGTCTCTCTGGTACAGGCTCTGCATAATTCCCCTGCTTCATCTGTCCCACTCCAATCAATATTCACATATGTTTCTTCTTTCCCCACTATATACCTTATCTGATTTTTAGAGGTGCTAAACTGCAGAGACTTGCGTCCTGGCTCTGTCTTTGATCACCCAGCCATCTCCTGTTGAAATGACCAGCTGTTCATTTATCCACAAGCCGTTCCCACAATGCCCTTCACCTGATATAGTTTAATGTGGCCTATATATTTAGACTCTCTGTAAGGGGTGCACGCGTGCTGGGGTGTGCACGCGTCTTCTTGTGCACAGTGGCTTCGGAGAGAAGTGGCAGTTATTTCAGAGGCCATGGACTAACATTCGTCTTCTTCTTCTCTTTCCACAGGTACATGCTCTGCATAATTCCCCTGCTCCTATGTATGCTGTCTTCTAATGCTCTGCTGACCCGTCTCTCTGGTACATGCTCTGCATAATTCCCCTGCTCCTATGTATGCTGTCTTCTAATGGTCTGCTGACCCGTCTCTCTGGTACAGGCTCTGCATAATTCCCCTGCTTCATCTGTCCCACTCCAATCAATATTCACATATGTTTCTTCTTTCCCCACTATATACCTTATCTGATTTTTAGAGGTGCTAAACTGCAGAGACTTGCGTCCTGGCTCTGTCTTTGATCACCTAGCCATCTCCTGTTGAAATGACCAGCTGTTAATTTATCCACAAGCCGTTCCCACAATGCCCTTCACCTGATATAGTTTAATGTGGCCTATATATTTAGACTCTCTGTAAGGGGTGCACGCGTGCTGGGGTGTGCACGCGTCTTCTTGTGCAAAGTGGCTTCGGAGAGAAGTGGCTGTTATTTCAGAGGCCATGGACTAACATTCGTCTTCTTCTTCTCTTTCCACAGGTACATGCTCTGCATAATTCCCCTGCTCCTATGTATGCTGTCTTCTAATGCTCTGCTGACCCGTCTCTCTGGTACATGCTCTGCATAATTCCCCTGCTCCTATGTATGCTGTCTTCTAATGCTCTGCTGACCCGTCTCTCTGGTACAGGCTCTGCATAATTCCCCTGCTTCATCTGTTCCACTCCAATCAATATTCACATATGTTTCTTCTTTCCCCACTATATACCTTATCAGATTTTTAGAGGTGCTAAACTGCAGAGACTTGCATCCTGGCTCTGTCTTTGATCACCCAGCCATCTCCTGTTGAAATGACCAGCTGTTAATTTATCCACAAGCCGTTCCCACAATGCCCTTCACCTGATATAGTTTAATGTGGCCTATATATTTAGACTCTCTGTAAGGGGTGCACGCGTGCTGGGGTGTGCACGCGTCTTCTTGTGCAAAGTGGCTTCGGAGAGAAGTGGCATTTATTTCAGAGGCCATGGACTAACATTCGTCTTCTTCTTCTCTTTCCACAGGTACATGCTCTGCATAATTCCCCTGCTCCTATGTATGCTGTCTTCTAATGCTCTGCTGACCCGTCTCTCTGGTACATGCTCTGCATAATTCCCCTGCTCCTATGTATGCTGTCTTCTAATGCTCTGCTGACCCGTCTCTCTGGTACAGGCTCTGCATAATTCCCCTGCTTCATCTGTCCCACTCCAATCAATATTCACATATGTTTCTTCTTTCCCCACTATATACCTTATCTGATTTTTAGAGGTGCTAAACTGCAGAGACTTGCGTCCTGGCTCTGTCTTTGATCACCCAGCCATCTCCTGTTGAAATGACCAGCTGTTAATTTATCCACAAGCCGTTCCCACAATGCCCTTCACCTGATATAGTTTAATGTGGCCTATATATTTAGACTCTCTGTAAGGGGTGCACGCGTGCTGGGGTGTGCACGCGTCTTCTTGTGCAAAGTGGCTTCGGAGAGAAGTGGCAGTTATTTCAGAGGCCATGGACTAACATTCGTCTTCTTCTTCTCTTTCCACAGGTACATGCTCTGCATAATTCCCCTGCTCCTATGTATGCTGTCTTCTAATGCTCTGCTGACCCGTCTCTCTGGTACATGCTCTGCATAATTCCCCTGCTCCTATGTATGCTGTCTTCTAATGCTCTGCTGACCCGTCTCTCTGGTACAGGCTCTGCATAATTCCCCTGCTTCATCTGTCCCACTCCAATCAATATTCACATATGTTTCTTCTTTCCCCACTATATACCTTATCTGATTTTTAGAGGTGCTAAACTGCAGAGACTTGCGTCCTGGCTCTGTCTTTGATCACCCAGCCATCTCCTGTTGAAATGACCAGCTGTTAATTTATCCACAAGCCGTTCCCACAATGCCCTTCACCTGATATAGTTTAATGTGGCCTATATATTTAGACTCTCTGTAAGGGGTGCACGCGTGCTGGGGTGTGCACGCGTCTTCTTGTGCAAAGTGGCTTCGGAGAGAAGTGGCATTTATTTCAGAGGCCATGGACTAACATTCGTCTTCTTCTTCTCTTTCCACAGGTACATGCTCTGCATAATTCCCCTGCTCCTATGTATGCTGTCTTCTAATGCTCTGCTGACCCGTCTCTCTGGTACATGCTCTGCATAATTCCCCTGCTCCTATGTATGCTGTCTTCTAATGCTCTGCTGACCCGTCTCTCTGGTACAGGCTCTGCATAATTCCCCTGCTTCATCTGACCCACTCCAATCAATATTCACATATGTTTCTTCTTTCCCCACTATAAACCTTATCTGATTTTTAGAGGTGCTAAACTGCAGAGACTTGCGTCCTGGCTCTGTCTTTGATCACCCAGCCATCTCCTGTTGAAATGACCAGCTGTTAATTTATCCACAAGCCGTTCCCACAATGCCCTTCACCTGATTTAGTTTAATGTGGCCTATATATTTAGACTCTCTGTAAGGGGTGCACGCGTGCTGGGATGTGCACGCGTCTTCTTGTGCAAAGTGGCTTCGGAGAGAAGTGGCAGTTATTTCAGAGGCCATGGACTAACATTCGTCTTCTTCTTCTCTTTCCACAGGTACATGCTCTGCATAATTCCCCTGCTCCTATGTATGCTGTCTTCTAATGCTCTGCTGACCCGTCTCTCTGGTACATGCTCTGCATAATTCCCCTGCTCCTATGTATGCTGTCTTCTAATGCTCTGCTGACCCGTCTCTCTGGTACAGGCTCTGCATAATTCCCCTGCTTCATCTGTCCCACTCCAATCAATATTCACATATGTTTCTTCTTTCCCCACTATATACCTTATCTGATTTTTAGAGGTGCTAAACTGCAGAGACTTGCGTCCTGGCTCTGTCTTTGATCACCCAGCCATCTCCTGTTGAAATGACCAGCTGTTAATTTATCCACAAGCCGTTCCCACAATGCCCTTCACCTGATATAGTTTAATGTGGCCTATATATTTAGACTCTCTGTAAGGGGTGCACGCGTGCTGGGGTGTGCACGCGTCTTCTTGTGCAAAGTGGCTTCGGAGAGAAGTGGCAGTTATTTCAGAGGCCATGGACTAGAATCATAGAATCATAGAATCATAGAATGGTAGAGTTGGAACCTCCTGGGTCATCTGGTCCAACCCCCTGCTCAAAGCAGGATTCACTAGATCATCTCAGACAGATGTCTGTCCAGCCTCTGTTTGAAGACGTCCATTGAAGGGGAACTCACCACCTCTCGTGGCAGCCTGTTCCACTCATTAATCACCCTAACTGTCAAAAAGTTTTTTCTAATATCTAATCTGTGTCTCCTCCCATTTAGTTTCATCCCATTGCTTCTAGTCTTTCCTTGTGCAAATGAGAATAAAGATGATCCTTCTACAATGTGACAGCCCTTGAGATATTTGTAGACAGCTATTAAGTCTCCTCTCAGTCTTCTTTTTTGCAAGCTAAACATTCCCAAATCCTGCAACCGTTCCTCATAGGACATGGTTTGCAGACCAGTCACCATTCTGGTCGCTCTTCTCTGAACTTGCTCCAGTTTGTCTATGTCTTTTTTAAAATGTGGTGCCCAAAACTGTACACAGTATTCCAGATGAGGTCTGACCAAAGAGGAGTAAAGACCGATAATGACTTCACGTGATCTAGACTGTATGCTTCTGTTAATACATCCCAGAATTGTATTTGCCTTTTTTGCTGCTGCATCACACTGTTGACTCATGTTCAGTCTATGATCTATTAGTATACCTAAGTCTTTTTCACATGTACTGTTGCTTAGCTCTATTCCTCCCATTCTGTATATGCTTTTTTCATTTTTATTGCCCAGATGTAGTACTTTGCATTTTTCCCTGTTAAAAACCATTCTGTTGGTTGCGGCCCACTGCTCCAGTTTATTTAGGTCTTTTTGAATCCTCTCTCTCTCTTCTCTAGTATTAGCTATCCCTCCTAGCTTTGTGTCATCAGCAAATTTAATCAGTTTACCCTCAATTCCTTCATCTAAATCATTGATAAAGATGTTGAACAATACAGGTCCCAGGACGGAGCCCTGTGGTACCCCACTTGAGACATTCATCCAGCTGGATGTGAAGCCATTTACAACCACCCTTTGAGTCCGATCACTAAGCCAGTTATGAATCCACCTAACAGTTGCCTGGTCCATTGTATACTTGGTCATTTTTTCAATAAGGATGGTGTGAGATACTTTGTCAAATGCTTTGCTGAAGTCAAGATATACTATATCTACAGCATTTCCCTGATCCACCCAGTCAGTGATTCTGTCATAGAAGGAAATTAAGTTAGTCTGACATGACTTGTTAGTTACAAACCCATGCTGACTCTGGTTAATCACTTCATTCTTATCCATGTACTTACATACATGTTGTTTAATAATTTGTTCAAAGATCTTTCCTGGTATAGAAGTCAGACTCACCGGCCTATAGTTCCCTGGGTCCACCTTCTTCCCCTTTTTGAAGATAGGAACAACATTTGCTCTTCTCCAGTCTTCTGGGACTTCTCCTGTTCTCCAAGAATTTTCAAAGATTATGGAGAGTGGTTCTAAAATTTCTTCTACGATCTCCTTCAGTACTCTGGGGTGTAATTCATCTGGACCTGGTGACTTGAACTCATTTATGTTAGCTAAATATTCCCTCACAATCTTTCTGTTTACAGATAACTTGGATTCCTCTATTCCTTTAAAAGGACAGTGAAGATCAGTTGATGTTACATTTTCTTTCTGAGAGAAAACAGATGCAAAATAGGAATTAAAAAGTTCAGCCTTCTCAACATCCTCTCTTACCATTTCTCCATTTTCATCCTGTAAAAATCCTATAGCATCTTTGACTTTTCTTTTACTTTTGACATACCCCCAAAATCCTTTTTTATTGCTTTTGACATCTCTTGCAAGCCTTAATTCATTGTCAGCTTTAGCTAACCTGATACGTGCCCTGCAGGATCTGCAGACTGCATTATAATCTTCTTTAGATATGCCTCCCTCTTTCCATTTAATAAACATTTCTTTCTTTCTTTTTAGCATGTGTTTAAGTTCTGTGTTCATCCATCCTGGTTTCCTTAAATGCTTCCCATTCTTCCTACTTTTCGGGATTGTTAACGATTGTGCTTTGAGAATCTCATTTTTAAAAATTTCCCATCCTTCCTGGACATTTTTGTCCTTAAGGACATCCAGCCATTGGATCCCTCCTATTCTCTTTCTGAGTCTCTTAAAATCTGCCTTTCTAAAATCTAACCTTGAAGTTTGAGTCTTCACATGTCTTCCTCCTCTAGTTATCCAAAATTCTATAATAGCATGATCGCTGCCTCCTAGGGTCCCAGCCACCTTTACCTCCTCAACCATTTCCTCCCTGTTTATAAGGATTAGATCCAAAGTAGCAGATCCCCTTGTTTTCTCCCCTACCTTTTGGAAGATAAAGTTGTCAGCAAGAGAGGATAAGAATTTGCTTGACCTGTTAGTTTTACTTGAGAGAGATTCCCAACAAATGTCTGGATAGTTGAAATCTCCCATGACCACTACGTCATATTTTTTGGAGAACTTGGTCATTTGATACATAAAGAGTTCATCCATATCTTCAGCTTGCCCAGGTGGCCTGAAGTAAATGCCTACAATGGTGTCCTTTCCGTTGTTCTCTCCTTGTATTCTTACCCAAACAGTTTCCACAGAACTCCCAGTCTCTGAAGCTTCCATCTCTGTGCAGATATACGCTTTTCTAACATACAATGCAACACCTCCTCCTCGTTTATCAAGTCTGTTTCTTGCAAATAAGTTGTATCCTTTTAGCCTTTTATTCCAATCATGTGTATCGTCCCACCAAGTTTCAGTGATTCCAATGACATCATATTCCTTTTCCTGCATTAGTAGTTCCAATTCTCCTTGTTTGTTGCCCATGCTTTGTGCATTTGTATAAAAACATTTTAGTTTGTGATTGGTTTCTCTTCCTCCCATATTTTTATTATTTAAATTGTTTTGTCTTTGTTCTTCCTTTCCACTTCCAGTAGCAGAGATCTCAATAGTATTTGTCAGCTGTATGGCTTTTTCTGGCCTTTTGCTTCCCTTCCCACATTGTTCTAGTTTAAAGCTCTTCTGATGAGTGTAGCAAGGCGACTTCCAAATACATGTTTTCCAGTCTTCGTAAGGTGCACCCCATCTCTAGCAAGTAGTCCATCGTATAGGTAATTCATTCCGTGATCCAGAAATCCAAATCCTTGTTGACGGCACCATCGACGTAGCCAGTTGTTCACCTGTAGAATCTTATTCCACCTCATTGTTCCATGGCCATCCACTGGGAGGATGGATGAGAAGACCACCTGCGCTCCCAATTCTTTCACTTTCTTGCCTAAGTCTTCAAAGTCACTGCAGATGGTTTCCAGGTCCTTTCTTGCGGTGTCATTTGTCCCCACATGTATTAGCAGGAATGGGTAGTGATCTGTAGGTCTGAAGAGTCTTGATATCCTGTCAGACACATCTTTAATTTTTGCTCCTGGAAGACAGCACATTTCTCTTGAGGTTATGTCTGGTCTGCAGATAGCGGCCTCTGTTCCTCTTAACAGGGAATCCCCCATGACCACCACTCTCCGTTTTTTCTTCACAACATTCTTCTTTCTCCATCCAGGAGGATTCTGAGGGCTTACAAGGTTATTCATTGCTGGCAAAGTCTTATCTTGCTGTATTTCTTCATGGTGCTCCTGCGAGAGAGCCTGGTACTGGTTCCTGAGCAGTATGGGTGCTGACTGCCTCTCGATCCTCCTGCTTCGGTGGGTCACATGCTTCCATTCCTCTGTTTCGTCAGGTGCAGTTCGAATTTCTTCTCTTTCTGAATCATGAAGAGATAATTCTGCTCTGTCTAAGAACTCTTCACCTTCCTTAATGATTTTCAAGGTAGTTAACCTCTCTTCTAGATTTCGCAACTTTTCCTCCAACAGGGACACAAGCTTGCATTTCTGGCATGTGAAGTTTGGCTTTTCCACTGGCAAGTCTGTGAACATGTAGCAGGATATGCAGCTCACCAAATGGCTCCTGGACTCTTCCATGTTCTTATTGTTAATGTTCTGAAAACAGTGAAAAAAGCTTAAAAAAAAAGCTTCAAAATGCGCGCTCGGTTTACCGATGTCCTCTTTTCAGCTCCAACAGCCAAAATCCAGTGTTCTTTGAGCTCGCGGAGACTCTTCACTTACCCCAAAATGCAGACTAACATTCGTCTTCTTCTTCTCTTTCCACAGGTACATGCTCTGCATAATTCCCCTGCTCCTATGTATGCTGTCTTCTAATGCTCTGCTGACCCGTCTCTCTGGTACATGCTCTGCATAATTCCCCTGCTCCTATGTATGCTGTCTTCTAATGCTCTGCTGACCCGTCTCTCTGGTACAGGCTCTGCATAATTCCCCTGCTTCATCTGTCCCACTCCAATCAATATTCACATATGTTTCTTCTTTCCCCACTATATACCTTATCTGATTTTTAGAGGTGCTAAACTGCAGAGACTTGCGTCCTGGCTCTGTCTTTGATCACCCAGCCATCTCCTGTTGAAATGACCAGCTGTTAATTTATCCACAAGCCGTTCCCACAATGCCCTTCACCTGATATAGTTTAATGTGGCCTATATATTTAGACTCTCTGTAAGGGGTGCACGCGTGCTGGGGTGTGCACGCGTCTTCTTGTGCAAAGTGGCTTCGGAGAGAAGTGGCTGTTATTTCAGAGGCCATGGACTAACATTCGTCTTCTTCTTCTCTTTCCACAGGTACATGCTCTGCATAATTCCCCTGCTCCTATGTATGCTGTCTTCTAATGCTCTGCTGACCCGTCTCTCTGGTACATGCTCTGCATAATTCCCCTGCTCCTATGTATGCTGTCTTCTAATGCTCTGCTGACCCGTCTCTCTGGTACAGGCTCTGCATAATTCCCCTGCTTCATCTGTCCCACTCCAATCAATATTCACATATGTTTCTTCTTTCCCCACTATATACCTTATCTGATTTTTAGAGGTGCTAAACTGCAGAGACTTGCATCCTGGCTCTGTCTTTGATCACCCAGCCATCTCCTGTTGAAATGACCAGCTGTTAATTTATCCACAAGCCGTTCCCACAATGCCCTTCACCTGATATAGTTTAATGTGGCCTATATATTTAGACTCTCTGTAAGGGGTGCACGCGTGCTGGGGTGTGCACGCGTCTTCTTGTGCAAAGTGGCTTCGGAGAGAAGTGGCATTTATTTCAGAGGCCATGGACTAACATTCGTCTTCTTCTTCTCTTTCCACAGGTACATGCTCTGCATAATTCCCCTGCTCCTATGTATGCTGTCTTCTAATGCTCTGCTGACCCGTCTCTCTGGTACATGCTCTGCATAATTCCCCTGCTCCTATGTATGCTGTCTTCTAATGCTCTGCTGACCCGTCTCTCTGGTACAGGCTCTGCATAATTCCCCTGCTTCATCTGTCCCACTCCAATCAATATTCACATATGTTTCTTCTTTCCCCACTATATACCTTATCTGATTTTTAGAGGTGCTAAACTGCAGAGACTTGCGTCCTGGCTCTGTCTTTGATCACCCAGCCATCTCCTGTTGAAATGACCAGCTGTTAATTTATCCACAAGCCGTTCCCACAATGCCCTTCACCTGATATAGTTTAATGTGGCCTATATATTTAGACTCTCTGTAAGGGGTGCACGCGTGCTGGGGTGTGCACGCGTCTTCTTGTGCAAAGTGGCTTCGGAGAGAAGTGGCAGCTATTTCAGAGGCCATGGACTAACATTCGTCTTCTTCTTCTCTTTCCACAGGTACATGCTCTGCATAATTCCCCTGCTCCTATGTATGCTGTCTTCTAATGCTCTGCTGACCCGTCTCTCTGGTACATGCTCTGCATAATTCCCCTGCTCCTATGTATGCTGTCTTCTAATGCTCTGCTGACCCGTCTCTCTGGTACAGGCTCTGCATAATTCCCCTGCTTCATCTGTCCCACTCCAATCAATATTCACATATGTTTCTTCTTTCCCCACTATATACCTTATCTGATTTTTAGAGGTGCTAAACTGCAGAGACTTGCGTCCTGGCTCTGTCTTTGATCACCCAGCCATCTCCTGTTGAAATGACCAGCTGTTAATTTATCCACAAGCCGTTCCCACAATGCCTTTCACCTGATATAGTTTAATGTGGCCTATATATTTAGACTCTCTGTAAGGGGTGCACGCGTGCTGGGGTGTGCACGCGTCTTCTTGTGCAAAGTGGCTTCGGAGAGAAGTGGCAGTTATTTCAGAGGCCATGGACTAACATTCGTCTTCTTCTTCTCTTTCCACAGGTACATGCTCTGCATAATTCCCCTGCTCCTATGTATGCTGTCTTCTAATGCTCTGCTGACCCGTCTCTCTGGTACATGCTCTGCATAATTCCCCTGCTCCTATGTATGCTGTCTTCTAATGCTCTGCTGACCCGTCTCTCTGGTACAGGCTCTGCATAATTCCCCTGCTTCATCTGTCCCACTCCAATCAATATTCACATATGTTTCTTCTTTCCCCACTATATACCTTATCTGATTTTTAGAGGTGCTAAACTGCAGAGACTTGCGTCCTGGCTCTGTCTTTGATCACCCAGCCATCTCCTGTTGAAATGACCAGCTGTTAATTTATCCACAAGCCGTTCCCACAATGCCCTTCACCTGATATAGTTTAATTTGGCCTATATATTTAGACTCTCTGTAAGGGGTGCACGCGTGCTGGGGTGTGCACGCGTCTTCTTGTGCAAAGTGGCTTCGGAGAGAAGTGGCAGTTATTTCAGAGGCCATGGACTAACATTCGTCTTCTTCTTCTCTTTCCACAGGTACATGCTCTGCATAATTCCCCTGCTCCTATGTATGCTGTCTTCTAATGCTCTGCTGACCCGTCTCTCTGGTACATGCTCTGCATAATTCCCCTGCTCCTATGTATGCTGTCTTCTAATGCTCTGCTGACCCGTCTCTCTGGTACAGGCTCTGCATAATTCCCCTGCTTCATCTGTCCCACTCCAATCAATATTCACATATGTTTCTTCTTTCCCCACTATATACCTTATCTGATTTTTAGAGGTGCTAAACTGCAGAGACTTGCGTCCTGGCTCTGTCTTTGATCACCCAGCCATCTCCTGTTGAAATGACCAGCTGTTAATTTATCCACAAGCCGTTCCCACAATGCCCTTCACCTGATATAGTTTAATGTGGCCTATATATTTAGACTCTCTGTAAGGGGTGCACGCGTGCTGGGGTGTGCACGCGTCTTCTTGTGCACAGTGGCTTCGGAGAGAAGTGGCAGTTATTTCAGAGGCCATGGACTAACATTCGTCTTCTTCTTCTCTTTCCACAGGTACATGCTCTGCATAATTCCCCTGCTCCTATGTATGCTGTCTTCTAATGCTCTGCTGACCCGTCTCTCTGGTACATGCTCTGCATAATTCCCCTGCTCCTATGTATGCTGTCTTCTAATGCTCTGCTGACCCGTCTCTCTGGTACAGGCTCTGCATAATTCCCCTGCTTCATCTGTCCCACTCCAATCAATATTCACATATGTTTCTTCTTTCCCCACTATATACCTTATCTGATTTTTAGAGGTGCTAAACTGCAGAGACTTGCGTCCTGGCTCTGTCTTTGATCACCCAGCCGTCTCCTGTTGAAATGACCAGCTGTTAATTTATCCACAAGCCGTTCCCACAATGCCCTTCACCTGATATAGTTTAATGTGGCCTATATATTTAGACTCTCTGTAAGAGGTGCACGCGTGCTGGGGTGTGCACGCGTCTTCTTGTGCAAAGTGGCTTCGGAGAGAAGTGGCAGTTATTTCAGAGGCCATGGACTAACATTCGTCTTCTTCTTCTCTTTCCACAGGTACATGCTCTGCATAATTCCCCTGCTCCTATGTATGCTGTCTTCTAATGCTCTGCTGACCCGTCTCTCTGGTACATGCTCTGCATAATTCCCCTGCTCCTATGTATGCTGTCTTCTAATGCTCTGCTGACCCGTCTCTCTGGTACAGGCTCTGCATAATTCCCCTGCTTCATCTGTCCCACTCCAATCAATATTCACATATGTTTCTTCTTTCCCCACTATATACCTTATCTGATTTTTAGAGGTGCTAAACTGCAGAGACTTGCGTCCTGGCTCTGTCTTTGATCACCCAGCCATCTCCTGTTGAAATGACCAGCTGTTAATTTATCCACAAGCCGTTCCCACAATGCCCTTCACCTGATATAGTTTAATGTGGCCTATATATTTAGACTCTCTGTAAGGGGTGCACGCGTGCTGGGGTGTGCACGCGTCTTCTTGTGCACAGTGGCTTCGGAGAGAAGTGGCAGTTATTTCAGAGGCCATGCACTAACATTCGTCTTCTTCTTCTCTTTCCACAGGTACATGCTCTGCATAATTCCCCTGCTCCTATGTATGCTGTCTTCTAATGCTCTGCTGACCCGTCTCTCTGGTACATGCTCTGCATAATTCCCCTGCTCCTATGTATGCTGTCTTCTAATGCTCTGCTGACCCGTCTCTCTGGTACAGGCTCTGCATAATTCCCCTGCTTCATCTGTCCCACTCCAATCAATATTCACATATGTTTCTTCTTTCCCCACTATATACCTTATCTGATTTTTAGAGGTGCTAAACTGCAGAGACTTGCGTCCTGGCTCTGTCTTTGATCACCCAGCCGTCTCCTGTTGAAATGACCAGCTGTTAATTTATCCACAAGCCGTTCCCACAATGCCCTTCACCTGATATAGTTTAATGTGGCCTATATATTTAGACTCTCTGTAAGGGGTGCACGCGTGCTGGGGTGTGCACGCGTCTTCTTGTGCAAAGTGGCTTCGGAGAGAAGTGGCAGTTATTTCAGAGGCCATGGACTAACATTCGTCTTCTTCTTCTCTTTCCACAGGTACATGCTCTGCATAATTCCCCTGCTCCTATGTATGCTGTCTTCTAATGCTCTGCTGACCCGTCTCTCTGGTACATGCTCTGCATAATTCCCCTGCTCCTATGTATGCTGTCTTCTAATGCTCTGCTGACCCGTCTCTCTGGTACAGGCTCTGCATAATTCCCCTGCTTCATCTGTCCCACTCCAATCAATATTCACATGTTTCTTCTTTCCCCACTATATACCTTATCTGATTTTTAGAGGTGCTAAACTGCAGAGACTTGCGTCCTGGCTCTGTCTTTGATCACCCAGCCATCTCCTGTTGAAATGACCAGCTGTTAATTTATCCACAAGCCGTTCCCACAATGACCTTCACCTGATATAGTTTAATGTGGCCTATATACTTAGACTCTCTGTAAGGGGTGCACGCGTGCTGGGGTGTGCACGCGTCTTCTTGTGCAAAGTGGCTTCGGAGAGAAGTGGCAGTTATTTCAGAGGCCATGGACTAACATTCGTCTTCTTCTTCTCTTTCCACAGGTACATGCTCTGCATAATTCCCCTGCTCCTATGTATGCTGTCTTCTAATGCTCTGCTGACCCGTCTCTCTGGTACATGCTCTGCATAATTCCCCTGCTCCTATGTATGCTGTCTTCTAATGCTCTGCTGACCCGTCTCTCTGGTACAGGCTCTGCATAATTCCCCTGCTTCATCTGTCCCACTCCAATCAATATTCACATATGTTTCTTCTTTCCCCACTATATACCTTATCTGATTTTTAGAGGTGCTAAACTGCAGAGACTTGCGTCCTGGCTCTGTCTTTGATCACCCAGCCATCTCCTGTTGAAATGACCAGCTGTTAATTTATCCACAAGCCGTTCCCACAATGCCCTTCACCTGATATAGTTTAATGTGGCCTATATATTTAGACTCTCTGTAAGGGGTGCACGCGTGCTGGGGTGTGCACGCGTCTTCTTGTGCAAAGTGGCTTCGGAGAGAAGTGGCAGTTATTTCAGAGGCCATGGACTAACATTCGTCTTCTTCTTCTCTTTCCACAGGTACATGCTCTGCATAATTCCCCTGCTCCTATGTATGCTGTCTTCTAATGCTCTGCTGACCCGTCTCTCTGGTACATGCTCTGCATAATTCCCCTGCTCCTATGTATGCTGTCTTCTAATGCTCTGCTGACCTGTCTCTCTGGTACAGGCTCTGCATAATTCCCCTGCTTCATCTGTCCCACTCCAATCAATATTCACATATGTTTCTTCTTTCCCCACTATATACCTTATCTGATTTTTAGAGGTGCTAAACTGCAGAGACTTGCGTCCTGGCTCTGTCTTTGATCACCCAGCCATCTCCTGTTGAAATGACCAGCTGTTAATTTATCCACAAGCCGTTCCCACAATGCCCTTCACCTGATATAGTTTAATGTGGCCTATATATTTAGACTCTCTGTAAGGGGTGCACGCGTGCTGGGGTGTGCACGCGTCTTCTTGTGCAAAGTGGCTTCGGAGAGAAGTGGCAGTTATTTCAGAGGCCATGGACTAACATTCGTCTTCTTCTTCTCTTTCCACAGGTACATGCTCTGCATAATTCCCCTGCTCCTATGTATGCTGTCTTCTAATGCTCTGCTGACCCGTCTCTCTGGTACATGCTCTGCATAATTCCCCTGCTCCTATGTATGCTGTCTTCTAATGCTCTGCTGACCCGTCTCTCTGGTACAGGCTCTGCATAATTCCCCTGCTTCATCTGTCCCACTCCAATCAATATTCACATATGTTTCTTCTTTCCCCACTATATACCTTATCTGATTTTTAGAGGTGCTAAACTGCAGAGACTTGCGTCCTGGCTCTGTCTTTGATCACCCAGCCATCTCCTGTTGAAATGACCAGCTGTTAATTTATCCACAAGCCGTTCCCACAATGCCCTTCACCTGATATAGTTTAATGTGGCCTATATATTTAGACTCTCTGTAAGGGGTGCACGCGTGCTGGGGTGTGCACGCGTCTTCTTGTGCAAAGTGGCTTCGGATAGAAGTGGCAGTTATTTCAGAGGCCATGGACTAACATTCGTCTTCTTCTTCTCTTTCCACAGGTACATGCTCTGCATAATTCCCCTGCTCCTATGTATGCTGTCTTCTAATGCTCTGCTGACCCGTCTCTCTGGTACATGCTCTGCATAATTCCCCTGCTCCTATGTATGCTGTCTTCTAATGCTCTGCTGACCCGTCTCTCTGGTACAGGCTCTGCATAATTCCCCTGCTTCATCTGTCCCACTCCAATCAATATTCACATATGTTTCTTCTTTCCCCACTATATACCTTATCTGATTTTTAGAGGTGCTAAACTGCAGAGACTTGCGTCCTGGCTCTGTCTTTGATCACCCAGCCATCTCCTGTTGAAATGACCAGCTGTTAATTTATCCACAAGCCGTTCCCACAATGCCCTTCACCTGATTTAGTTTAATGTGGCCTATATATTTAGACTCTCTGTAAGGGGTGCACGCGTGCTGGGGTGTGCACGCGTCTTCTTGTGCAAAGTGGCTTCGGAGAGAAGTGGCAGTTATTTCAGAGGCCATGGACTAACATTCGTCTTCTTCTTCTCTTTCCACAGGTACATGCTCTGCATAATTCCCCTGCTCCTATGTATGCTGTCTTCTAATGCTCTGCTGACCTGTCTCTCTGGTACAGGCTCTGCATAATTCCCCTGCTTCATCTGTCCCACTCCAATCAATATTCACATATGTTTCTTCTTTCCCCACTATATACCTTATCTGATTTTTAGAGGTGCTAAACTGCAGAGACTTGCGTCCTGGCTCTGTCTTTGATCACCCAGCCATCTCCTGTTGAAATGACCAGCTGTTAATTTATCCACAAGCCGTTCCCACAATGCCCTTCACCTGATATAGTTTAATGTGGCCTATATATTTAGACTCTCTGTAAGGGGTGCACGCGTGCTGGGGTGTGCACGCGTCTTCTTGTGCAAAGTGGCTTCGGAGAGAAGTGGCAGTTATTTCAGAGGCCATGGACTAACATTCGTCTTCTTCTTCTCTTTCCACAGGTACATGTTCTGCATAATTCCCCTGCTCCTATGTATGCTGTCTTCTAATGCTCTGCTGACCCGTCTCTCTGGTACATGCTCTGCATAATTCCCCTGCTCCTATGTATGCTGTCTTCTAATGCTCTGCTGACCCGTCTCTCTGGTACAGGCTCTGCATAATTCCCCTGCTTCATCTGTCCCACTCCAATCAATATTCACATATGTTTCTTCTTTCCCCACTATATACCTTATCTGATTTTTAGAGGTGCTAAACTGCAGAGACTTGCGTCCTGGCTCTGTCTTTGATCACCCAGCCATCTCCTGTTGAAATGACCAGCTGTTAATTTATCCACAAGCCGTTCCCACAATGCCCTTCACCTGATATAGTTTAATGTGGCCTATATATTTAGACTCTCTGTAAGGGGTGCACGCGTGCTGGGGTGTGCACACGTCTTCTTGTGCAAAGTGGCTTCGGAGAGAAGTGGCAGTTATTTCAGAGGCAGTTAGTCAGGGCAGGAGTCAGGTAACAAACACTTTGACCACTTACTCTCTTTTAACTATGTTTCTGTTAGCTCTCACTTTTTCCTCTATAGTCCTCCACTTTCTAATAACCCCTCAAATCCCTACACTAAGTAAGAAACTCATCATCTCTCCCTCTATCCTCCCCATTCATCTCACCTCCTCCTCCAAATTATTCCTCAACATTCAATCCTGAATCTCCAAACACAGACAGCCACCTCATGCTCTCTCTTGCTCCCACCTGCTAACACTTTCTCTGCTCCTCCTCACTGCTGGAGATATCTCTCCAAATCCTGGTCCTCCTCGCCATATCCCCACAGTTACTTCTACCTCCTATCCACGAACTTCCTCAAACTGTCGCAACCCTTCTAACCTCATACCCATCCAACTAATACCCACCTCCTCAGCTATACTAACAGGAGCTCTATGGAACGCTCGCTCTGTCTGCAACAAACTTTCCTTCATCCACGATCTTTTCATTACAAACAAACTCTCCTTCCTCGCCATCACCGAAACCTGGCTCACCCCCTCTGACACAGCCTCCCCAGCTGCCCTTTCATATGGCGGATTCCACCTTTCCCACACCCCCCGCCCCAATGGCAAACATGGTGGAGGCGTAGGTTTCCTCCTATCAGAACTTTGCGCTTTCACCAAAATCCCACTGCCACCCTCCGTTACACTCCCCTCTTTTGAGGTGCACTGTGTGCGCATCTATTCCCCCTCCAACCTCCAACTGGCCGTCGTTTACCGACCCCCAGGGCAAGCCACCACCTTCTTAGACCATTTCACTACCTGGCTGCTTCACTTCCTTTCCACTGACATCCCCACTATCATAATGGGTGACTTCAACATCCCCATTGACACTCCCCACTCGTCTGTCTCTAAGCTCCTATCCCTCACTTCCTCCTTTGGACTCACTCAATGGTCTTCCACACCCACCCACAAAGATGGCCACACACTGGACCTCATCTTCACCCGCCTCTGTTCCCTATCTAACCTCTCTAACTCACCACTCCCTCTCTCTGACCATAACCTCCTCACATTCTCTACCCTCTCCGGGTGCACAATCCCCACTCCACAAACTCACACACCCTCGCAGAAATCTCAAACACCTTGACCTACACTCTCTCTCTGAATCCCTCCTTCCTCTCACAGACATAAATTCCTTGCACGATGCAGACGTTGCTGCTGCTTCATATAACACCACAATAGCTGCAGCTCTAGACTCGATCGCCCCTCTCACACACACCACACCTCGCACATTCAACAGGCAACCCTGGCACACTAAACTTACCAAAGAACTGCGCCGGGCCTCCAGGGTTGCGGAGCGGAGATGGAAAAGGTCTCACTCCATCGAGCACTTCGTCTCATTCAAGCAATCCCTCACTAATTTCAAGTCCGCACTCACTACAGCAAAACAAACCTACTTCTCATCTCTCATATCCTCCCTATCTCACAACCCTAAACAGCTATTTAACACTTTCAACTCTCTCCTTCGTCCCCCAGCACCTCCTCCCTCTTCTCTCATCTCAGCCGACGACTTTGCCTCATTCTTCAAACAGAAGATTGACACCATCAGACAAAACTTTGGCCTAAAGTCCACACAACCCCTCCTCATATCTACTCAACCCTCCTCCTCCAAACCCCACTTCTCCACCATTACAGAAGGTCAAGTCTCCTCTTTACTCTCCAAATCACACCTCACCACCTGCGAACTTGACCCAATCCCATCCCACCTCATCACTAACCTCACCTCAGTCTTCATCCCAACCCTAACCCACCTCTTCAATCTATCACTAACAACCGGAGTCTTCCCCTCATGTTTCAAACATGCCGCAATCACACCCATCCTCAAAAAGCCCTCCCTTGACCCTTCCTCTCTGACCAGCTACCGCCCCATATCACTCCTCCCCTTTGCCTCAAAACTTCTAGAACAACATGTCCACCTTGAACTGTCCTCCCACCTCTCCTCCTGCTCCCTCTTCGACCGTCTACAATCTGGCTTCCGACCGCATCACTCGACTGAAACTGCCCTGACCAAAGTCACCAACGACCTACTAAATGCCAAATCCAAGCGACACTACTCCATCCTCCTCCTTCTGGACCTGTCATCTGCCTTTGACACAGTGGACCATTCCCTCTTACTCCAGATTCTCTCATCTCTTGGCATCACGGACTTGGCTCTATCTTGGATCTCCTCATACTTAACAGACAGGACATTCAGCGTCTCCCACTCACGCACCACCTCCTCATCTCGCCCCCTATCTGTCGGTGTTCCCCAAGGTTCAGTTCTAGGACCTCTGCTCTTCTCCATCTACACCTTCGGCCTGGGACAGCTCATAGAGTCTCACGGCTTTCAGTATCACCTCTATGCTGACGACACACAGATCTACCTCTCTGGACCCGATATCTCCTCCCTACTAACCAGAATCCCACAATGTCTGTCCACCATCTCATCCTTCTTCTCCAACAGGTTTCTAAAACTCAACATGGATAAAACAGAGTTCATCATCTTTCCACCCTCTCATTCACATCCCCCATCCGACCTATCCATCAACGTCAATGGCTGTTCACTCTCCCCAGTCCCACAAGCTCGCTGCCTTGGGGTAACCCTGGACTCTGATCTCTCCTTCAAGCCACATATTCAAGCCCTTTCCACCTCCTGCCGACTCCAACTCAAAAACATCTCCCGGATCCGTGCATTCCTCAGCAAAGACTCTGCAAAAACACTAGTGCATGTGACGCGCCCCTGGGCCTGTGTCGCGCTGCGTTGCGCACGCGGGAGCTTACCCGGAGCCGGATCTGTTGAGGGTTGTAGTCTCGTGGCGGTGATCCGGTCCGTGCCCAGGGAGTCAGACTAAGTGGCGCTGTTTTAGCGGTAGATGTTGGACGACTACGCCACCCGTTGAGTGCAGCCAGGGAGCTGCTGCTGCAGGGCAGACCGCTGAGGCCGGTGGTAGGATTGTGCAGCGTGATAGTATAACCCCCAACGGGAGGGGTATGGCCTCAGGGCAGCCGACGTGGATGATGGGGGTAGCAGGAACCACTCGGAGACGGTACTGTGTAGTTCAGGGTCTTTACTGGTGACAAAGATAGACCCTCCCGGAGTACTGGCTAGCGATTGGGGCCTGGTCAGTCCTTGAGCAGATGGGATCTCCCCTGGCCAGGCGGAGTTGTAGGCCTCCCAAACTAACGATACTCTTCTGGCTACCTTGCTAGAGGCGGGTATAAGTAGCCCCACGTCCCTGAGTGTACCGTGTGGTGCTCACCCGTATGGCCGGTGACTCGGGGCCTTCGGGTTTCTGGGCCAGAGGACCTGAAATCCCCTGCCGGTCGGTTTCTGCTGCTGGATAGGAGTTAGTCCCCACAGCCTCGGACTCCGGGTCCGGTGATAACTTCTCAGTCAGGGCGAGCTCTGCAGCTGCCAGCCCCTGACTCCTTGTAACACTGCTCCCACAGAGCTCCTGTTGTTTCTTCCTATATTTGCTTCTTTTCTCTGCTTCTTCTCTACTCACTCACCCTGCCTCAGCCCTAGGTTTATATAGGGGAAGTTCTTCCCCTCCCAGGACTGGGCAGGAGGTGTGGCATGCATAGGATCCCTGACCAAGAGACCTCCCACCTGCTCTCAGACATAACATTGCTGTTACTGTGGAAAACCAGACCCCTGGGGTGCCACACATGCCCTCATCATATCCCGCCTCGACTACTGCAACCTCCTGCTCCGTGGCATCCCTTCCAACACTCTTGCACCTCTCCAATCTATCCTAAACTCTGCTGCTCGACTAATCCACCTGTCCCCCCGATATTCCCCGGCCTCTCCTCTCTGTCAATCCCTTCACTGGCTCCCTATTGCCCAGAGAATTCAGTTCAAAACTCTAACCATGGCATACAAAGCCATCCACAACCTGTCTCCCCCATACATCTGTGACCTAGTCTCCCGGTACTTACCTGCACGCAACCTCCGATCCTCACAAGATCTCCTACTCTACTCCCCTCTTATCTCCTCCTCCCACAATCGTATACAAGATTTCTCCCGTGCTTCCCCCCTACTCTGGAACTCTCTACCCCAACATATCAGACTCTCGCCGACCGTGGAAACCTTCAAAAGGAACCTGAAGACCCACCTCTTCCGACAAGCCTACAACCTGCAGTAAACACCACTGCACGACCAGCTCTACCCTCACCTATTGTATCCTCACCCATCCCTTCTAGACTGTGAGCCCTCGCGGGCAGGGTCCTCGCTCCTCCTGTACCAGTCGCTGACTCGTTTGGTTAAGATTATGTAAATGCTTTTGTTATGTATATCCCTATCACATGTAAAGCGCCATGGAATAAATGGCGCTATAATAATAAATAATAATAATAATTATTCCTGCATCTATTGTTCGATGCAGCTGATTATTGCAATGTTATGCCTTGCAAATATAACGCCAGGTGGAAACTATGAAACTAACATTGCAAGCACAGTGTAAAGAAAAAGTTAACAGTTAGCCAGCCCTTCAGTGGGAAGAAGTTATTGGGTGTAAGAAGGGAGTTACTTCCTGGTTAGAGGAGTCAGAAGTTAATAATGAAATGAAGAGAGTGAAGCCAGTCACCAGTCACAGGGAATGTGACATACTAGGCCACACACTGTGTGTGTGTGTAAGGAAGAGATATGAAGCGCCCCCTGGGCCGTGGGGTTCCCGGAGCCGGGCCTTTGTAAATGCTGGGGGTTGTAGTCACCGTGGCGGTGACCCGGTCCATGACCCAGGGTGGTCAATCCAGGGCGTATCTTATCTGTGTATGTGTAAATGTCCGACTACGCCACCTGTTTTCTTCAGTCCTCTCCCCTTTCTGGGGCAGTCCCATGGCGGCTGGCTGTCGACCACACCTGGGGGCATCTCCCCCACCTTGATGGACATATCTATGTGCATGGCCACAGTTGCAGGAGGCTTGCTGCGCTTTTGGCGCCATTCTGGGACCCGGCCCATGATGGGAGGTTCTGTACTGTTGTTTTTGGTCACGCCCATAATTCAGTATAGAAAACAGTCTCTAGGCGCGCAATACCCGTTGATAACGGGGGGGGGGTTGCATATCCTGCCGACTACGCTAAAGTTGACTCGCCCCCTGGGCCTTGGGGTATCCGGAGCCGGGCCTTTGTAAATGCTGGGGGTTGTAGTCACCGTGACCCGGTCCGTGACCCAGGGCGGTCAATCCAGGGCGTATCTTATCTGTGTATGTGTAAATGTCCGACTATGCCTCCTGTGGAGTGCGGCTAAAGGGGCCGCCGCTGCGGGACAGTTCTCTGAAGCTGGCGGTATTGGCAGCAAGGGTAGTATAACTCCCCACAGGAAGAGTTAGCTTCAGGGCAGTGTATGTGGATGATGGTGATTGTTGTGCAGGGAGTCAGTAATAACCACAGAGTCAGTATGGTGCAGTCCCAGGGTCTTTACTCACGGTTGTCAACTTCCAAGTTACAGACGTCAAAGTAGCTTCCCACGTCGTGCTGTGCGTACTCAGTGAGGGGCTCAGTCCACTCTCAGGTATTTCCAGAGCACTTATCAGGACCCCCTTCTGTGTTCCTTCTCTGGCCTCTTTCCTGCACCTCACACCCAGTGACACTTCTATCCGGTACCCTCGGGCCTTGGCGGGCGACGTATGTTCCGTCCCCTGGGTCCTATGTGGCTACCTTCTTAGTGAGACTGGTGTGGACTTTCGGCTTACGGTACATAAAGCGCTGCAGCCTCCGGTTTCTAGTTGAGCCTTGCACTTTCTCCACTAGTTGAGGGACCGGTTCCCCTTATCTGGCCTGACCCCTCTACCTCCTGGTAGCAGCGGGCGTACGGGTGGCCTTCTGCACTGCCCGTACCCCTAGGGTCCCTTCTTCTGTTCCTGGAGCCTTCCTGCTCCCTTCTTACTTCACCTTCCTCCCAGGCTCAGGCCTCCTGGCTAGGCCCGCCTGTGGAGCAGAGCTCCTACAGAGCCTCTGCTCCTGTCACTTCTCCTCTCACACTTGACTAGCTTGTCTCTCTAAGATGGTTCCTCCTTTTATACAGCTTCTGTCAGTGCTCCCCTAAGCTACTTCCTCCACCCCATCCACCACATGGTTCCCCCTCTCTAGGTGGTTCCTCCACTCCAGCCAGGGACCAGGGACTGTGCTCTCCCGTAGGAGCAATCTCGCCCTGTCCCCCGGAAATGTGGTGTAGTGAATGCTGGTGTTAGGGTCCTGAGCTGTACTCCTTCCTTACCTGAGAGTGAGATACCACAACTCTGGTTGAGATGCAGTACCTCTGTGGCGACCGAACCCACAGGGGCGCCACAGATACTCTGTGGGAGCAAGCCACGTAGCCATACTGTGAAAAGTGGCAGTCTGGATCTTAATCCCTTCAAGACATACAACGTACAGTTCTGTCATATATCATGTCTCTGTCTTTGATGCGGGGTTGCACGCCGAGCCCGCATCTTTCCCAGCAGATGATGGCTTCTTTAATCAGCGTCATTTCCGCCGTGGAAATGCTTATAAAACACTTGTTAATAGGTCTGCAATGGTCCCCAATGATAATGCGCATGTGCTATGCACATGCTGCGGAAATGTCCGCTGCGGATTATCATAGCGGAAAAATACGCAGCGCGTCCATTAATTTTGCGGAATCGCTGCGTTTTAGCCGCCATAGACCATCATTGAGCCCCATAACATCCGCATGCATACAAGTATGCATGTGGATGTTATTGATTCAATGCGCGGATGGTACCCGCGTCTGGAGAAGAGGAGACTCTCCTCCAGACCCGGGTACCATAGTACCTGTAGTTAAAAAAGAATAAAAGTAAATAAACATATTATAACATATACTTACCTTCTGATGGCCCCCTGTCTGCTCCCTGTGGCGCTGCTGGCTCTTCGGCTGCTCGTGGTGGTGTCAAAGGACCTTATATGACGTCATTTAGTCATGTGACAGGTCATGCGACCGCTGACATCGGCGGTCGCGTGACCTGTCATATGACTAAATGACGCCATGGAAGGTCCTTTTTAGAGCACTGCGAGCCGCCGAAGACACCGGATGCACCGGAGAAGGAGACCAGGGGCCATCGGAAGGTGAGTATAATGTTTTTTTTTTATTTTTTAACATTTTTATTCTTTTTTTTACTATTGATGCTGCATTTGCAGCATCGTAACTTGGTCACACAACATAAATCCATGCATGCAAAAAATGCATGCAAAAAAACGCTACACAAACGCTTCTACCAGGCAGAAAAAATGCATGGAAAATCCGCATGCATTTTTTCTGCCAGGGAGATGCAGAAACGCTCAGGAAAAATTCGGAGCATTTCTGCTTTGTGGGCACATAGCCTAACAGCTGCGGGTAGAGCTAAGCACCACTCATGGCTGTTAACCGGTTAAATCCCTCTGTCAATCTCTGACAGCGGTTTTCAACATGCAACGGCATCATCAGAACACCCGTGACGTTCTTGTGGGTCATCAGTGGTTTGCCATGACAGCCGGGAGTCTGCTGTGCTGAAGACCCCCATGCTTGCCATTAAGATCCTTCTGTGAAAGCCAGTGTTTAGCTGGCATTCATAGGATATTATGATTTTCTCTATACATAGCAGTGTAAATGCACTGCTTTATATAGCACAAATGATCAGATGATCACAGCTTCAAGTCCCCTAAAGGGACTATTAAATACAATAAAAAGTAAAAAAAAAAGTTTTGAAAATATTTAAAAAATAAAAAAACACAAAATTTGAAATCCCAGCTCATTAAAAATAAAACAATAAAAAAAATGCACATTTTTGGCATCGCTGCATTTGTAAAAGTCAGATTTGTCAAAACATAAAATAAATTATTGTGATCGGTAATTGGCGTAATGAGAAAAAAAATGGAAACACCAGAATTACATTATTTTGAATGCCATAACATTGCAATAAAATGCAATAAGCGACGATCAAAATGACGCTCCCCCCTGGGCCGTGGGGTACTCGGTGCCGGGCCGGTCGTTGCTAGGGGAGATGTCACAGTGGCGGTGACCTGGTCCGTGTCCCAGGGCGGTCAATCAAAAGGGGAATTATTTACAGGGGATTTATAGTTTTATATATAGTTCGTGACGCCACCTGTGGTATGCGGCTATAAGGAGCCGCCGCAGCGGAGCAGGTCCTCTGGAGCAGGTGTAAATGCAGCAGAGTTGGTTTAGCTCTCCACAGGTAGAGCTTAGCTCCAGGGCCATGCTGAGTTATTATGGATGTTGCGGTGTAGTGCAGGGGGTGATGGCGCAGCAGTAATTCACGGAGACAGTGGGGTGCAGTCTACAGAGTTTACCCACAGTTGTTGCAATCCAAGTTACAGGTACCGGTGTAACTTCCCACGTCGCGCTGCGTTCACCAGGCAGGGGTTCAGCAATCCCTCAGGTAATTCAAGAGCACTTAACGGGACCCCCTTCTGTGTACATTACTCAGTTGTCTTCCTGCGCTGGCTCTCACCCTCCTGCCCTGCGCCTCACAATCAGTGTCCCAAGCCGGTAGCATCGGGTCTTGTCGGGCGACCTGCAGTCCCCTGGACCCTCTGTGACCACCTTTTCGGCGATGTAATTGTGGCTGTGGCAACTGCACCCTAAAAGTACAGAAGCCTCCGGTTTCTAGCTGAGCCTTGTAGTTCTCCACTAGTTTAGGGGCCGGTCCCCTCTCTGCGGCCTGATCCCTCCACGTTCCTGCAGATTCGGGCGTACGGGTGGCCTCCAGCACTGCCCGTACCCCTAGGATCCCCTCGTTCCTCCTGGAGCCTTCTCTCCTGTTCCTCTCTCCTTCACAGCCTTGGCCTCTCACAAGGCCCTCCTCCTGAGCAGAGCTCCTGCTGAGCTCCTGCTCCACACACTCTCCTCCTCTGATTAACCTCACTTCTCACTGACCGGTCTTTCCAAGATGGTTCCCTCTTTTATATCACTTCCTTTCCTGTGCTCCCCTGAACTATGTCCAAACCCACTACATGGCTCCACCCTCCAGCTAGGGACCAGGGACTGTGCTCTCCCTTAGAAGCTATCTCGCCCTGCCCCCACTGAAGTGGAATGTGTTGGATGCAGGTGTTAGGGTCCCGGGCAGTACTCGATCCTTACCTGAGAGTGAGATACCACACCTCTGGAATGCATTCGCATAGAATATATTAAACAAACTTTTTCTTCCCTTTATGAGAGGCACATTTCTTGAACATTTCAGGTTACTATATCAAAACATTACAAAAGTATTTTCAATAACATTCTTCTTCACATATTAAACATTTTTCACATAAAACATTCTTCAACAGGTTACAGCGCAATCTGCAACCGGCTGTCCATTCTTCTCAATAAGGTGCAATCTAGCAAACACGTGCATGAGGGACCCGTCCGAAAACCCTCAACGTAGGCCCTGGGCGTGGCTGCAGGGCATAGGTGATCCATGTGTTGGACCACGTCTTCGGTCACGCCAAACGGGTTTTTGTTCTGAGGTCATCTTTGTTGCATAAAACCAATAAGGGGCACTTTAAGACGTGCAACTATTTACAAGGTCAGTTCTTGGCTGCTCACAGTCCTCAGCCTGTCAGTCTTTGGTACCCTTACCGGGTAATTATGAAAACACACTCATAACTTTTTCCAGTTCACACTAACATTGCTGTACCCTTCTGGGTAACTAACTATATACAGTACAGTTCCACCTACTACTCAGTAGTAGTGCTTCCTCCGGGGAAACAACTCCTGTCCACTATTGGCTGGCCCAGCCGGGTCATCAGCCCCAGATGGCAAGGGTTCACTCTCCTCCACCACCCTGTGGACGTTCAGGGCATACCAGCCCCTCTCTCCTCTATGCCTGGTGTAGGTGACGTGATCACCAGGGTAGAGATTCCGGTCCGGATGTCCTTCCTTCAGGTGGGACTCCACGTCCCTCCTGTTGACAAAAAGATCCGTCTCGGAGTGTGGATCCCGGATGAAACTCCATCCTCCATCCAGGTTAAACTTCACCCTTCGGCACAGGGACCATGTGCAGCTTCTTTGTTTTTGCGGGCCCGGGCCTTCTCCTCCATGTTCCGGGCCTCTAGTCTCTCCCAGTGCACCCGCCGGCGGTGCCGCTCATTTTCCAGCTGCGCCAGCTCCCTCTTGCAGTGCTCCACCCGGCGCAAAGCCTCGGCTCTGGTTTCCCGGGGAAATCCCATGAGGTACCCCCAGGGGTATCCCACAGGAACTGGTCCTCTTCCCTCCCGGAGTTGGCTAAGGGCTCAGGAGCGGGTAACAGTGGGAGGCTATGGTCCTCTACCTCCGCGAACCAGTCCCAGACCGCACGTCCATATACCCATTCGGGTGTGGGGGTTGATGGCTCTTGAAGGGGGCCTAGGAGCAGGTCTTCCTCACTAGAGCCCGAGGTAGAAGGCTCCGGGACCAGGAGCTGAGCGGGCGCATGCGCGCCTGGGTACGGAGATTCCGGCAGGGGGCCCAGGAGCAGATCACAACTTTCAGCGCCCGGGACAGGGAGTTCTACCATGTGGCCCAGGAGCAGGTCAGCGCTTTCAGCACCCGGGACAGGGAGTCTTCTCTTACCTGCTCCAGCGGCCACTCCTGTGCTGCACGCTGCCTCCTGGTTCTGGTCAGGCTCTGCCGGGGCTGGGGCGCTGCTGGTCACTTGCAGCGCTGACTGCTACCAGGTCACCAACTTCTCCATCAGCTCTGCTCTCCAGGCAGCAATCTCAGCTCACTGGGCCTCTTCCATCCTCCTGCCCAGTCCTTGCATTTCATCCCGGATGAAGCTGGTGTCCCCCAGAGACAACTTTGCTAGCATCCCCTCCACGGTGAGGGGTTCTGCCACGGGCTGCAGACCACAAGCCGGAGCTTCAGGCTGTCCTCCTTCCATCTTGCCTGCCGGGTGTGGTCTGTCTAGACAGCTTGAGACCACAACCTGTCTCCCAGTTTTCTTCTTTCTTCCTCTCCCCTTTCTGTGGCGTTCCCATGGCTGCTTGCTGTCGGCCACACCTGGGGGCAGCTCCCCCACCTTGATGGACACATCTATATACAGGGTCATTGCTGCTTGGGGCATGCTCCGCTTTTGGCGCCATTCTGGGACCCGGCCCACGATGGGAGGTTCTATGTTGTCCTTGATCACGCACATAATGGCGCCCGTTCTTCTGGGGTGGGCGCCACATTCAGTATCAAACACAGTCTCTAGGTGCACAATATCCGGTGATAACGGGTGGGTTCATATCCTGTTCATGACACCAAAGATGACGCGCCCCCTGGGCCGTGAGGTACTCGGTGCCGGGCCTGTCGTTGCTAGCGGAGATGTCCCAGTGGCAGTGACCCAGTCCGTGACCCAGGGCGGTCAATCAAAAGGGGAATTATTTACAGGGGATTTATAGTTTTATATATAGTTCGTGACGCCACCTGTGGAATGCGGCTATATGGAGCCGCCGCTGCGGAGCAGGTCCTCTGGAGCGGGTGTAAATGCAGCAAAGTTGGTTTAGCTCTCCACAGGTAGAGCTTAGCTCCAGGGCTGTGCTGAGTTATTATGGATGTTGCAGTGTAGTGCAGGGGGTGATGGCGCAGCAGTAATTCACGGAGACAGAGGGGTGCAGTCTTCAGAGTTTACTCACAGTTGTTGCAATCCAAGTTACAGGTACCGGTGTAACTTCCCACGTCGCGCTGCGTTCACCAGGCAGGGGTTCAGCAATCCCTCAGGTAATTCAAGAGCGCTTAACGGGACCCCTTTCTGTGTACCTTTCTCAGTCGTCTTCCTGCGCTGGCTCTCACCCTCCTGCCCTGCGCCTCACAATCAGTGTCCCAAGCCGGTAGCCTCGGGTCTTGTTGGGCGACCTGCAGTCCCCTGGACCCTCTGTGACCACCTTTTCGGCTATGTAATTGTGGCTGTGGCAACTGCACCCTAAAAGTACAGAAGCCTCCGGTTTCTAGCTGAGCCTTGTAGTTCTCCACTAGTTTAGGGGCCGGTCACCTCTCTGCAGCCTGATCCCTCCACGTTCCTGCAGATTCAGGCGTACGGGTGGTCTCCAGCACTGTCCGTACCCCTAGGATCCCCTCGTTCCTCCTGAAGCCTTCTCTCCTGCTCCTCTCTCCTTCACAGCCTTGGGCCTCTCACTAGGCCCTCCTCCTGAGCAGAGCTCCTGCTCCACACACTCTCCTCCTCTGATTGACCTCACTTCTCTCTGACCTGTCTTTCCAAGATGGTTCCCTCTTTAATATCACTTCCTTTACTGTGCTCCCCTGAACTACGTCCTCCACCCACACCCACTACATGGTTCCACCCTCCAGCTAGGGACCAAGGACTGTGCTCTCCCTTAGGAGCAATCTCGCCCTGCCCCCACTGAAGTGGATGTGTTGGATGCAGGTGTTAGGGTCCCAGGCAGCACTCTATCCTTACCTGAGAGTGAGATACCACACCTCTGGGTGAGATGCAGTACCTGTGTGGCGACTGAACCCGCAGGGGCGCCACAAAAACATAACATCATATCTACCCCCAAAATGGCATCGTAATAACGTCTGCTCAGACCGCAAAAAATAAGCACTTGCACAGCCCCATATCCCAAAAAAAGAAAGCATTACAAGTCTCAGAAAATGGCGACACAAGAAATGTTTTTCTTTTTTTATGGATTTCTAAAATTATTCACCACTTAAATAAAAAAAAATATGCATGTTGGGCATCTGCATCCTTGTACTGACCTGACCTGGAGAATCATAGCACCATGTCAGTTTTACTGTTAGTTAACCTGGTAGATAAAAAAAAAAATGTGAAATTGCACTTTTTTTGCAATTTCTACACACTGGGAATTTTTTCCCGCTTTCCAGTGGATCTCATGATAAAATGAATGGTGTCATTCAGATGAAAATCTTGTCCTGCAAAAAACAAGCCCTCATATGGCTATATTGATTGAAAACTAAAAAAGTTACGGCTCTTGGAAGAAGGGGAGGGAAAAACAAAAAGAAAAAACTGCAAATGTTAACGGCGTAAAGGGGTTAATATGGCCAGAGCATCGTGGATCTTGGGAAGTGAAATAGACATAAGAAGTACCAAGCCAGAAGCATAAGGAGGTACAGTTGAAACTAGAAGTTACATACACTATATAAAAAGACACATCTGCATGTTTTTCTCAATATCTGACATGAAATTAGAATAAACCTTTCCCGTTCTTGGTCAATTAGGATTACCATAATTTTTAATATTTGCCAAATGCCAGAATAATGAGAGAGAATGTTTTAAGGCATTTTTATTACTAACTGCAAAGTCAAATGTTTACATACATTTCATTAGTATTTGGTACCATTGCCCTTAAACTGAATGACTTGGGTCAAACGTTTGGGATATCCTTCCACAAGCTTCTCACAATAGTTGGTCAGAATTTGGGCCCATTCCTCCTGACAAAACTGGTGTAACTGATCCAGGTTTGAAGGTTGCCTTGCTTGCACCTGCCTTTTCAGCTTTACCCATAAATTTTCAACATGCGCTGACTTCATTTGCTGGCTCTACGAGCGAGAGAACTTTCCCACGCTTAGGCTACGTTCGCACAATGCGTATTTTTGCGCGCTTTTTTGCGCGCGCTTTTTTAAAATACGCAATGTGCCTTGTGTCTGCCTGCAAAGTGAATGGGAAATTCACTTTGCCGTTCAGACATTGTGTAATTTTACGCAGCGCGAAATCGCAGCTGCGTAAAGAATTGACATGTCAATTCTTTACGCACCGCGGCCTGCGCTTTCTCCCATATTGTGCCCATTATAAGCAATGGAATTACGCAGCGGTGTTCGCACATTGCGTAATTCCAGCGCTTTTTTACGCACTGAACCGAGCACATGTCAGCTGGTTATTACAGCTGACATGTGCCCGCAACAGCCGTGGGTGGAATCGCAATCCACCCGCGGCTGTTAACATGTTAAATGCCGCTGTCAATCTCCGACAGCGGCATTTAACGCGCGCTTCCAGGAAGCGCGACCTAAGCCCCGCCCATCGGCGACCCCGTCACGTGATCGCAGGTCACCAATGGGCGCGCATGACAACCCAGGGTCTGCAGCAGACGCCTGCGGTTGTCATGAGCTGGTCGCTATGAGCGCCACCTAGTGGTCGGCGCTCATAGCACAGGACCATTTCTGCTGCATACAGGGGATCTGCTGATCCCCTTTATGTAGCAAAGGCGATCGGACAGTTGCTGCTTCTAGTCTCCTATGGAGACTATAGAAGCATGCAAAAAAGTGAAAAAAAAAGGTTTTTTTTGTCTGTCTTTGTAGTGTACACTGCAGAAAAAAATGCATGCATAAAAAAACGCGGCAAAAAACGCAGTGTGTGAATGGAGGTGTTTTTTTACCTGCGTAAAAAAACTCAGGTAAAAACTGCAGGAAAATACCCGCGCGTAAAAAAAAGCAGCAAATACGCAGTGTGTGAAAGTAGCCTTACTCTGATGTCAATAAGGTGAACGGAGTTCATATGACATGAACCCCGCTCAACTTGATGAAGGCACCGTAAGTCACTGAGGTGCGCAAGCATGCGCTCCTCAGTGTCTGTGCAGGATGGCAGGCTGGATAGTCACATTAAGCTACTATTCAGCCTGCCATCTAGATGTAGTAGAGCTGGACCCATTGCGGGACAAATGGATCATGTTCTTCATTTCAGAAAGGTGAGGATTAGGATGGTTTATTATTTTAATTTTATTAAAGGTGACATGGGATTCAGAGGAATGGGCATAATGGTAAGTAGGGTTTAATTAAGAACTATTAAAGGAGTCCGTGTGGTTATTTTAAATAAAATATTTCATTCTGGGTGGTTTTTTTTTCAACATATCACTTCCACTATGGGGTTAGTAATGGGGGCGTCTTATAGACACCTCTCCATTACTAACCTGGACTTGATGTCAGCTGGCATTATAAGCTAACATCAACCCCAGCCCTATAACCCCACTTGCCACCACCATAGGGCAATGGGCAGAGCGGAGGCTAAGTGCCAGAATTGGCGCATTTTATGGATGCGCCGTTTCTGGGGCAGCTGAGGGCTGGTGTTTGTAGTCTGCGAGGGGGCCAATATTCAATTTCCAGGCTATTAATATCAGCCCCAGCTGTCTGCATAGCCTTTGCTGGCTGTTAAAATAGGGGGACCCGACGTCAATTTTTTTTTTAGGGTCCCCCATTTTAATAGCCAGTAAATGCTAAGTATACAGCTAGGGGCTGATATTAGTAGCCTGGGAAGCTCCATGGGTATTAGCCCCTTCATTGGCTACAAACATCTGCCAACAGTTGTCTGCTTACCCTCTGCTAGGGAATAAAATTACGGTGGACCCCACGCCATTTTTTTGTTAATTTAGTAATAAATGACATGTACAGTAAGTAGCACAGTCACTGTACTAATTATATATGCCACTGACATCTTTCTATCTAACTATTCTATGTGTGTATTACTATTCTCTCTACTCTAAATTGTCGGGCACCACAGTGTTTTTATTGTACGCGGCTGATGAATTGCCGGGTTTCAAGGAGATGAGTGTGTGAAAATCGGACGGCACTCTCATGGTCCGAGTGCCGTGAGATTTTTTTCATGCACCCATTGACTTGCATTGGCTAGTCTTGTCCGAGATACGCGGCAATACGCAGCATGCTGCGTTCTTTTTTCTCAGTCCAATTTCAGCTGGGAAAAAAATCGCAGGTGAGATGTCACTCACAGAATAATGTGACGCTCACAGCCCTCCCTGGGGAATGGGGTACTCGGAGCCGGGTCAGATGTTGGGGAGGCAGTCATGGCCTGGACCCGTTCTGTGCCCAGGGCCGTCACATTAAAAGTAATGGGCTATCAGTAGTGTTGAGCGAACACTAAAATGCTCGGGTGCTCGAAGCTCGGGCCGAGCTCGCCGTGATACTCGGGTGCTCGACCCGAGCAACGAGCCCAATGTTAGTCTATGGGAGACTCGAGCATTTTTGCGGTGGCACCCCCGGCAGTCTTTTAAAAGCCTAGCAAGTGCCCAAAACAATAGTGACAGTGCTCAAATGACATGGGGACAGCATGGGGATCGCCCCAGGAAGCATTTCTGACCCCCAGGTCACTGCTGTCAACAACGTGGTCAGAGGTATTAAGCCACTTTTACAGGCTCACAATAAAACGAAAGTGAAACTTTTTTCCTGTGAAATATGTTAAGGAACATCCTTTCCAGGGAAAAGACTTGTGTATAAGTTAAAATAAATGACCAAAAACAAATATACTCCTCCACACCTTCGGCTATGTTCACAAGTAGCATTTTTTATGCGTTTTTGCACTTTTGTATTGCTTTCAACTATAACAAATGCATTCACCGGGAAATGTCATTTTAACATTTTACAACCTTATCTGGCCATGTGCTGTGTGACACATGCATAAAGTGCTGAAAAGACATGGGAACAGCATGGGGAAGACCCCTGGAAGCATCTCTGACTCCCAGGTCACTGTCTAAAAGTGTGCCCATCATAAGTGATCCTTGCCGGATCAGAAGATGCAGACTTGCAACTATCCCCATGCAAGTTCTAGTCCCAGGGTAGTGTTCAATTGTACCTCCCCCATTCCTTGCAATACAAGCGCAAGTATGCAGCCTGCCACCCACCCACCCCCAGGCTGCAATACCATACTGCTTGCTTGCTTGAACTTGAAATTGGGCCTTTTAGGCATGTGGAGGCGGAATCTGGCCACCACGTCATGGCTGTGTTGGCGGCCTGGAATCCATACTCAGTCCCCAGCCGCCCGGCGGCCGGGTGTCCATAGTCAGTCCCCAGCCGCCTGGGGGCAGTCGGGTGTCCATAAACGGTCCCCAGCCGCCCCCATTTCTCCTTGGAACATCCCCCCACACACTTTTCTTAGCCTGGCCTGCTTTAAGCAGCATTGGACGAGCCCACCAGAGAACCAGACTCCTCCAGTGGGCCCTGACTTCTCCATCGGTGGAGTTGAGAGTGCCAAGGTGAGGAGCATGATGATGATGACAGAAGTTAGCATCTGCTATGTTTTCTTTTAATGCAAGTGTAAGTGTGCAGCCTGCCACCCACCCACCCCCAGACTGCAATTCATACTGCTAGCTTGCACTTGAAATGGGGCCTTTTAGTTTAGAGGAGGCCGAAGCTGGCCACTACCTCATGGCTGCTTCGGCAGCGAGGTATCCATACTCAGTCCCCAGCTGCCCCTATTTGTCCTGGTGTGCCTTATACATAAAATTAAGCGCGTATACCAAAACATTACCTGTGCCCTCCCCAGTGCATTTAGTGGGAAGGAGAGCCTATTCCGCTGTAGTGTGTGCATGCCAAACCCCTGTTCATGGTACATGCGAAGATGTCTCCCACCTTGCACCTGTCATTGCAGACTTGCAACTATCCCCATTCAAGTCCTTGTCCCAGGGCAGTGTTCAATTGTACCTCTCCCATTCCTTGCAATGCAAGCGCAAGTATGCAGCCTGCCGCCCACCCACCCCCAGGCTGCAATACCATACTGCTTGCTTGCTTGCACTTTAAATTGGGCCTTTTAGGCATGTGGAGGCGGAATCTGGCCACCACGCCATGGCTGTGTCGGCGGCCTGGTATCCATACTCAGTCCCCAGCCGCCTGGTGGCCGGGTGTCCCCGCTTGCTCCCCAGCCTCCAGGGGGTGGCCGGGTGTCCATACTCAGTTCCCAGCCACCCATATTTGTACCGGTAACCTTTCCCACACTTTTCTTAGCCTGGCCTGCTTTAGGGCAGCATTGGCCGAGCCCACCGGACTATCAGACTCCTCCGGTGGGCCCTGGCTTCTCCATCAGGGGAGTTGAGAGTGCCAAGGTGAGGAGCATGATGAGGATGATAGAAGTTAGCATCTGCTTTGTTTTGTTGTAATGCAAGCGCATGTATGTAGTAGCGGCTAGGCCTGAGGAGGTCAGCGTTTTGGCGCATATCCTACCTCCTCTGAGGATTGCTGGATGTTTTCCTGCTACTATCCAAGTTCTATGACTCCTGTTAAAACAAAGCTTCAGGTGATAAATGATGGATGAGGTAGTGGCAAAGGAGAAAGATCAGGAGGAACAGGGACCATTCACATCAATATCAGGCCAGTCAACCAGATATGTCTTGTAGGATATGTTTCTGTAACAAAAGGAACGGTTCGGCTGCACAGTTATAGGGCATACAGTGAGTGCAATGCCTACCAAAAATTTCGAGGCACTCCAATGCCCCTTGGAAATGACATGGAGGTCAGAGGGCGTTAACTAAACCTTTTTTTCCATTTATAGCAACTGGGTCTCCTGTGCACTGTTGGCCTAAGCAGTGAATGGAATGCTTTCCAAAAATTATGAGGTACTGCAATGCCCCTTACAAGAGCCATGTGTGGCACCCCAGGGGTCTGGTCACCACAGTAATAGAGATTACGTCGGAGAGCAAGTGGGAGGTTTCCTGGTCAGGATCCCTTAAACATGCAACATCCTCCTGCCCCAGTCCTGGGAGGGGAGAATTCTGCCCTTATAAACTGGATCTGGGGTGGGGTTGAGTGAGTCAGAGAACAGAGAACAGTCAGAGTCAGAGTGAGAGCAAGGGAAAGTAACAGCAATGAGCTCTGTAGGAGCTAGGAGCTAAAGATGAGGGGCTGGAAGCTGAGCAGAGCTCGCCCTGGCAGAAGACAATAGGAACCGGACACAGGAGTCCGAAGCTGTGAGGACTTATATATCCAGCAGCAGAAACCAGCCGGCAGGGGATTTCAGGTCCTCTGGCCATAGAAGCCGGGAGGCTCAGTCACAAGCAAGGGACCAGCACCGCCGTCGTGGAGCGGAGGCTAACAGAAGGCCCCAAGTCACCAGCCATATGGGTGAGCACTACACGGTACACTCAGGGACGTGGGCTACTTCTACCCGCTTACAGCAAGGTAGCCAGGAAGAGTGCAGACAGACAGGGAGGCCTACAACTGCACCTGGCCAGGGTAACTCCTGCTTGCTCACAGACTGACCAGGCCTCTTATGCTAGCCAGTACTCCCGGGAGGGTCTACCTTATAATCATCAGTAAAGACCCTGAACTGCACTGCAAAGACTCTGAGTCATTCCTGCTGCGCTCGTGCACCATCACCCCCATCATCCACACTCACTGCCCTGAGGCTATACTCCTCCCGAGGGGAGTTATCCCATTTCATGCTGCGCACACAACACCAGCCTCAGCTGTCTGCCTCGCAGCGGTGGTACTCCCTGACCGCAATCCACAGGTGGCGCAGTCAGACAATTAACCTCAAAACCTAAGAAAGATTGCCACTGGTTTGACCAGCCTGAGCCACGGGACCGGGTCACCGCCACGGAGACTACAGACCCCAGAGACCCGGCACAGGGTATCCCACACACGTGTACACACCGCCCAGGGGGCGCGTCACATGCAGTATAGCATATTACAAACATAAGTCCCATTATTGGGGAGTGGGTGTCCCATAGTATTTGCTTATGCCTTGCAAGCAAAAGCTGCCAAAAATTAGGACGGAGCAACTTGCAATGCCCCTTACAAGAGCCATGCAGTACAGCATATTACAAACATAAGTCCCATTATTGGGGAGTGGGTCTCCCATAGTATTTGCTTATGCTTTCCCAGCAAAAGCTGCCAAAAATTAGGACGGAGCAACTTGCAATGCCCCTTACAAGAGCCATGCAGTACAGCATATTACAAACATAAGTCCCATTATTGGGGAGTGGGTCTCCCATAGTATTTGCTTATGCTTTCCCAGCAAAAGCTGCCAAAAATTAGGACGGAGCAACTTGCAATGCCCCTTACAAGAGCCATGCAGTACAGCATATTACAAACATAAGTCCCATTATTGGGGAGTGGGTGTCCCATGGTATTTGCTTATGCTTTCCCAGCAAAAGCTGCCAAAAATTAGGACGGAGGAACTTGCAATGCTGGCACCCTGGTGGTATAGTGGTGGTGGAGGCTGAGGATAAGGAGAAGAAGATTAAACAGCCGAAACGAGGAAGCGTATACCCATGTGTGGGTGTGAAGTGGTGCATGTGAATACACCTCCCGAAATAACACAGTGGATTTGACTTTATGTTACTCTGCTGTCATTTGGTGGTGATGAGAAGTCTGGCCCAATCCAGCCCTTGTTCATTTTGATAAGGGTCAGCTTGTCAGCATTGTCAGTTGACAGGCGAGTGCGCATATCAGTTATAATTCCCCCAGCGGCACTAAAAACACGCTCCGATAACACGCTAGCGGCAGGGCAGGCCAGGACCTCCAAGGCGTACAGAGCGAGTTCATTCCAAGTGTCCAGCTTGGATACCCAATAATTAAAAAGCACAGAGGAATCACGGAGGACGCTGGTACGATCGGCAAGGTACTCCCTCACCATCTTTTGAAACTTTCCACTCCTTGCGAGAGTACCCCGCGCCTCAGGGCCTGTAAGCAGGGCGGGTGTCAGAAAACTGTCCCAGAACGTTGACAGTGTTCCCCTGCCTCTGCTGGATTGGAGTTGCATCTCTCTCGCCTGTACGCCTTGGTTGGGCAACGAACTGTGACCTCTGCCGCTAGCGTGTTCAGACGGGAATTTTTTTAAGAGTTCTGCAGCAAGGGCCTTCTGGTATTGCCCCATTTTTGTAGACCTCTCCACCTCAGGAATAAGAGAGTGAAAGTTCTCCTTGTAGTGGGGGTCTACAAGTGTCACCAACCAGTAATGACTGTCACCCAACATTTTGACAACGCGATGGTCACGGTTAAGGCAGCGTAACATAAAGTCAGCCATGCGTGCCAGACTGGTAACGGGCAAGATTTCCGTGTCCTCACCAAGATGACGACTGACCATGCTCTCCTCCTCCTCCTCTTCCTCCTCCCCCCTGTCCTCAGGCCACCCACGCTGAACCGACGGTATGACACTTGTACAGGTACTACCGTCTACAACGCATTATAGCAGCTCCTGTTCTTCCTCCTCCTCCTCCTCCTCCTCCTCTCCCTCATTGTCCCCCAATGCACGTTGGGATGAGATGAGGCTAGGCTGTGTGTAATCGCCCGCTACGGCTTCTTGATCCATCTCATCATACTCTGGCTGCAATGCCTCCTCTTTAATTCTCTGCAGAGAGCGTTGCAAAAGACAGACAAGTGGGATGCTGACACTAATGATGGCGTCATCGCCACTCACCATCTTGGTGGCCTCCTCAAAGTTTGTCAGGATGGTACATATGTCAGACATCCAGGTCCACTCCTGAGGTCTTAAGTGTGGAGTCTGACCTGAATATCGACGGCCTTGTTGCAGCTGGTTCTCCACAACTGCTCTCTTCTGCTCACAAATCCTTTGCAACATGTGGAGGGTAGAGTTCCAACGTGTGGGGGCATCACACACCAGTCGGTGTGCCGGAAGCTGCAAACGCTGCTGCAACACAGCAAGGGCGGCGGAAGCTGTAGCCGACTTGAGAAAATGAGCTGACAGGCGGCGTACTTTCACGAGAAGATCTGGCAACTCGGGGTACGATTTAAGAAACCGCTGAACTACGAGGTTAAGCACATGAGCCAGGCATGGTACTTGTGTGATCTCACCTCGCCTCAGAGCCGCCACCAGGTTACGGCCATTGTCACACACGACCATGCCGGGATGTAGGTTCAGCAGTCTCAGCCACAGATCTGCCTGCTCTTTCACAGCTGTCCACAACTCACAAGCAGTGTGAGGTTTACCACCTAAGCTTATGAGTTTCAGCACAGCCTGTTGCCTCTTGGCGGAGGCAGTACTGCAATGCTTCCAGCTTGTAACTGATGTGGTGATATCTGAGATGGAGGCTGAACATGAGGAGGAGGAGGATGCGCAGGAGCTGTACACTGTGGAGGCAACTCTGACTGACATAGGGCCCGCAATCCTCGGTGTGGGGAGGATGTGTTCCGTCCCAAGGTCCAACTGGGTCCCGGCTTCCACTATGTTTACCCAGTGTGCCGTCAGAGAGATGTACCGTCCCTGGCCACAAGCACTTGTCCACGTGTCCGTTGTCAGGTGGACTCTCCCAGTAACTGCGTTGTTGAGGGCACGGCAGATGCTTTGGGACACGTGCTTGTGTAGTGCGGGGATGGCACACCGGGCAAAATAGTGTCGGCTGGGGACCGAGTACCGAGGGACGGCCACCGCCATAAGATTGCGGAAGGATTCCGTCTCCACCAGCCTAAAAGGCAGCATTTCCAATGCAAGCAGTCGTGAAATGTGCGAATTTAGGACTGTGGCCTGTGGGGCGTTAGCTGCGAATTTCCGCTTTCGTTCAAAGGTCTGGGATATGGACAATTGAACGCTGCGGTGGGACGTGGACGTTGATGCTGTTTCTTGAGAAACTGCCATAACAACTGAAGACTGAGAGGAGGGGGCATCTTTACATGCAGTATGGACAGGGGATTGCCTTGCACACACAACAAGGGGTTCTATTGCACGCACAACAGTGGAAGAAGCAGTGGTGACACCCGCTGACACTGGTCGTGGACCCTGGGTTTCGCCCCACAAAGTCGGGTGCTTTGCTGCCATGTGCCTGATCATGCTGGTGGTGGTCAGGCTGGTAGTTTTGTCACCCCTGCTGATGCTGGCATGGCAGGTGGAACATATGGCCTTTTTGGGGTTATCAGCAGAGTCTTTAAAAAAATTCCAGACTCTGGAAGACCTACCTACCGCTTGTACTGGCAACGTCCCTCGTGTTGATGTTACGGGGAACGGTTGCCTGCCTTCTGTCTGTGGCCACCACACTGCTTCTTCCTGCCTGTTGGGGTACTCTGCCTCCCTCCCCCTGTGTGCTGCTGGCCTCACTCTGCATGTCCTCCTTCCACGTTGGGTCAGTTACTAGATCATCCACCACCTCCTCCTCTTCCACTTGCGCACCACGATCCTCCTCCTCACTTCCTGGCAATTGTGTCTCGTCATCGTCCACCTCTTGTGACAGATTGCCAACGTCGACTTCCTGTGGCCGTGGCTGTTCAAATATTTGGGCATCGCAACATGGGATCTCCTCTTCCACCACTTCAAGCGTATCAGGCGAGGGGCCCAAATATGGAAATGGACCAGTGAACAGCTCTTCAGAGTGTCCAAGTGTGGGATCACTTGCTGTCTGACGACACTCGGCATGGTGGGAGGAAGGAGCATCAGGGTGAGGAGGAGTATGCGGTCGAGACTCACGGCTACTAAGAGTTGACCGTGTGGAAGACAGACCGGAGGTGGTGGTGCCCAGGTAACTGGAAGTATTGTCTGCTATCCAATTAATAACCTGTTCACACTGATCAGTTCTCAATACTGGTGTTGTTCTGTGCTTCCCTAGTAATTCGGTCAAGAAGTGGGAGCGAGAAGATGTGGCTGTTGGTTGTGGCACATTTTCACCTTGTCCACGGCCACGTCCTCTGCACGAACCATCACCAGAACGTCCACTTCCACGTCCCTTGCCACGCGCCTTGCCCATTGTAAATGAAGTAAAATAGCTTACACTTGCACTATCAATGGAAAAAGGGTAATAAAGAGTAGATTAGAACCGTGGAAGAGGAAAACCACAGTTATTGTTTACTGGGGTATACCACACTTTTTTAAATAGAGATATTTGCGGCTGAACAGTGAGCGACACACTCAAACTGCTTTTTTTTTTAGATACCAAAGGCCCAAAACTGGATAGTACAGCGATTTGACCCGTGGAACTGCGAAACCACACTGGGATGTCGGGCCTACACAAGACTATTTTCAACAGATATATTTTTGTGTCACAACAGTCAGGAGACACTACTGTTTTTCTTTACGGAAAAAACTACCAAAACCTGAATAATAGAGATTTTTTACCGTGGAACAGCAAAACCACAGTTATAATTTACTGGTGTATACCAGGCTTTTTAAAATATATATATATTTGTGGCTGAACAGTGAGCGACACACTCAAACTGTTTTTTTAGATACAAATGGCCCAAAAGTGGATAATACAGAGGTTTGTACCGTGGAACTGCAAAACCACACTTGTATTTCTCGGGACTACACCAGACTATTTTCAACAGATATATTTGTGTCTGAAAAATCAGGGAGACACTATTTTTTTTTTACAGCAAAAAATGCAAAAAAGCAGGACAATAGAGATTTTTTACAGTGGAACAACAAAAGCACACTTCTGTCTCTCTGGCCTACACCAGACTATTTTCAACAGATATATTTGTGTCTGAAAAATCAGGGAGACACTATTATTATTTTTATACAGCAAAAAATGCCAAAAACAGGATAATAGAGATGTTTTACTGTGGAACATCAAAACCACAGTAATAATTTACTGGTGTATACCAGGCTTTTTAAAATATATATATATATTTGCGGCTGAACAGTGAGCGACACACTCAAATTGTTTTTTTTTAGATACAAATGGCCCAAAAGTGGATAATACAGAGGTTTGTACCGTGGAACTGCAAAACCACACTTGTATTTCTCGGGCCTACACCAGACTATTTTCAACAGATATATTTGTGTCTGAAAAATCAGGGAGACACTATTTTTTATTTTTTTTACAGCAAAAAATGCAAAAAGCAGGATAATAGAGATTTTTTACCGTGGAACAGCAAAAGCACACTTCTGTCTCTCTGGCCTACACCAGACTATTTTCAACAGATATATTTGTGTCTGAAAAATCAGGGAGACACTATTATTATTTTTATACAGCAAAAAATGCCAAAAACAGGATAATAGAGATGTTTTACCGTGGAACATCAAAACCACAGTAATAATTTACTGGTGTATACCAGGCTTTTTAAAATATATATATATTTGCGGCTGAACAGTGAGCGACACACTCAAATTGGTTTTTTTAGATACAAATGGCCCAAAAGTGGATAATACAGAGGTTTGTACCGTGGAACTGCAAAACCACACTTGTATTTCTCGGGCCTACACCAGACTATTTTCAACAGATATATTTGTGTCTGAAAAATCATTGAGACACTATTTTTTATTTTTTTTACAGCAAAAAATGCAAAAAGCAGGATAATAGAGGTTTTTTACTGTGGAACAGCAAAAGCACACTTCTGTCTCTCTGGCCTACACCAGACTATTTTCAACAGATATATTTGTGTCTGAAAAATCAGGGAGACACTATTATTATTTTTATACAGCAAAAAATGCCAAAAACAGGATAATAGAGATGTTTTACCGTGGAACATCAAAACCACAGTAATAATTTACTGGTGTATACCAGGCTTTTTAAAATATATATATATTTGCGGCTGAACAGTGAGCGACACACTCAAATTGGTTTTTTTAGATACAAATGGCCCAAAAGTGGATAATACAGAGGTTTGTACCGTGGAACTGCAAAACCACACTTGTATTTCTCGGGCCTACACCAGACTATTTTCAACAGATATATTTGTGTCTGAAAAATCAGGGAGACACTATTTTTTTTTTTTTTTACTGCAAAAAATGCAAAAAGCAGGATAATAGAGATTTTTTACCGTGGAACAGCAAAAGCACACTTCTGTCTCTCTGGCCTACACCAGACTATTTTCAACAGATATATTTGTGTCTGAAAAATCAGGGAGACACTATTATTATTTTTATACAGCAAAAGATGCCAAAAACAGGATAATAGAGATGTTTTACCGTGGAACATCAAAACCACAGTAATAATTTACTGGTGTATACCAGGCTTTTTAAAATATATATATATATTTGCGGCTGAACAGTGAGCGACACACTCAAACTATTTTTTTTAGATACAAATGGCCCAAAAGTGGATAATACAGAGGTTTGTACCGTGGAACTGCAAAACCACACTTGTATTTCTCGGGCCTACACCAGACTATTTTCAACAGATATATTTGTGTCTGAAAAATCAGGGAGACACTATTTTTTTTTTTTTTACAGCAAAAAATGCAAAAAGCAGGATAATAGAGATTTTTTACCGTGGAACAGCAAAAGCACACTTCTGTCTCTCTGGCCTACACCAGACTATTTTCAACAGATATATTTGTGTCTGAAAAATCAGGGAGACACTTATTATTTTTATACAGCAAAAAATGCCAAAAACAAGATAATAGAGATGTTTTACCGTGGAACATCAAAACCACAGTAATAATTTACTGGTGTATACCAGGCTTTTTAAAATATATATATATTTGCGGCTGAACAGTGAGCAACACACTCAAACTGTTTTTTTTAGATACAAATGGCCCAAAAGTGGATAATACAGAGGTTTGTACCGTGGAACTGCAATACCACACTTGTATTTCTCGGGCCTACACCAGACTATTTTCAACAGATATATTTGTGTCTGAAAAATCAGGGAGACACTATTTTTTTTTTTTTTACAGCAAAAAATGCAAAAAGCAGGATAATAGAGATTTTTTACCGTGGAACAGCAAAAGCACACTTCTGTCTCTCTGGCCTACACCAGACTATTTTCAACAGATATATTTGTGTCTGAAAAATCAGGGAGACACTTATTATTTTTATACAGCAAAAAATGCCAAAAACAAGATAATAGAGATGTTTTACCGTGGAACATCAAAACCACAGTAATAATTTACTGGTGTATACCAGGCTTTTTAAAATATATATATATTTGCGGCTGAACAGTGAGCAACACACTCAAACTGTTTTTTTTAGATACAAATGGCCCATAGAACTGCAAAACCACACTTCCATTTCTCTGGCCTACACCAGACTATTTTCAACAGATATATTTGTGTCTGAAAAATCAGAGGCACACTTTTTTTTTGGGGGGGGGGCACCAAAAGGTTAATAAGATGGGTATTTGTACATTGTGAAGGAGGAAAAAAAAAAGAGGATTTAGATAAAAAAAATAATTTTTCCTGGCCCCCGGGACCTGGAGCTAAGTCCAGCAATTTCAGCAACAGGAGCAGCACACAGGACTGTAATGCAGCGTTTGCTGGTATAACCACTGCGTCTCCTATACAGCCTGCCTGCCTGCCTGCCTGATAAACCTGGGATGGATATTAGTCCTGAGAAGGACTGTTTGTTTGATCTGGCAGCCTTTATAGACCCTACACTAACTATTTTGCAGGATATATCTCTCCCTAAATCAGCAGCGCTGTCCCTACACTGTCTGATCCGGAGCGACTGTGTCCAAGATGGCGGCGCCCGGTTTTAAATACTCGAAGTGACGCTGTGCGGCCAGCCAATCACTGTAATGCCCACAAACAACATGGCTGCGGCATTACAGTGACTGGCTGGCAATCCCTGCATGTTCATTGGCTCTGTAAAGAGCGCCAAACATGCAGGGCGGAGACCTGAGCTCCTGCCCGAGTAACCCGGAAATGCTCGGTGCTCGCCGAACATCCCGAGTAGCATGATGCTCGGGCGAGTACCGAGCAGTGTCGAGCATGTTCGCTCAACACTAGCTATCAGGGTTGAGTGGTATTTATTGACTACGCCACCTGTGGCACCTGGTGAAGGCCACCAGTTTTATGGCGGCCAAAGTTATTACTACTCCCCACAGGTGGAGCGAGGCCTCAGGGCAGAGGGACAGGATGGAGGGGGTAGTAGTAGAGGAGTACGGGCTCCCCGTCGCGCGGAGTGGCGCAGAATGAACAGTCTGGAGGCCATAGGGGTGAACTTACAAGGCTTTACTCACATAGATGGCAGTAGGAAGGCGACTCCCTGCTCCCCGCGGAGTCCTGCGGTCACCAGAGACGGGGGTCCGACAACCTCCGAGTAAGTCCAGCATGCAGTCGGGACCCTTCATCAGAGTGTTCCTGAACTACAGACCGAATCCTTTCCTGTCCGTGTGTGTGTGAATAGGCCGGGTCTCCCTCTGAGCTCCTCTCAGAACATAGGCAAGGGTGGCAGCTCCGCTCCTTCCGATACCCGGTGGGATCCTCTGGGCCTAACCGGGCTTTCCTGACCAGGACGTGGAGTAGCAAGATCAGGTGTCGGGGGCCGGTACCCCTTTTTGCAGCCGGAATCCCTCTGACTAGATCAGCATAGAGAGGACAGGTGGCGTACACCGCTCCATCTGCATCTTCCCTGGGATCCATTTGCTATGGAGCCACACTCTTTAGCTCTGGGCCTTCTTGATTATGGTCCTTGACCGGGCTGAGACACTCATTATCTGCAACCTGCCCCTCGACCCCAAGGCTAAGGTGCGAGGGCCACTGCAGGTCCTCACAGGATCCACTCTCAGGGAGGGAGATCACAATCGAAGAACAAAGAGCCAATATGCAATCTGTTAAATATGACATTTTAAAGTGTAACTATCTTGTAAGTCCTCCACCCTCACCCACTAACTGGTTCCCCTATCTTTTGGTTCCCCAGTCTCCCTGTAACCAGGAGGGCAGCACCTAGTGCATACTAACCCCTTCTGGTGGAGAAATGTGGTGTTGGATTCAACGGTTGAGTCACGACTATCACACTGTTCTTACCTCAGAGGAAGAACACTACATTCCATTAGAGAAGTGCAGCATCCCTGTGGTGGTCGAACCCTCAGGGGCGCCACATTCCCCCCTGGTAAAACACAGCACGTCCACGGGCTGCAAAAGAAGTAACACACAGGAAATTTTCTTTTTATATAAACATGAACTATCTTCCCTTTATGGGAGGCACATCTTCTTAAACGTTGCATAACAGGTTACACAATACAAAAATACAAAAGTACAAAATTATAAAATTATAAAAGTGCTAGCATTTTTCCAGAGACATTTTTGTGCAGACAGGCGGGTTAAGGTGCAAAGGCGCAGAGTCAGTTCAGAAGTGCGAGCTGAGGTGTTGAGGTAGAAAGGTATACACGGTTTTGCATAAAACCAATATGGAGCACCTGAAAAGATGCAAACTATATACTAGGAAAGTCTGCCGCCTGCCATAGTCCACAGGGACCAATGTCTCTGGTAACGGGTAGTAAATTAACTCAAGATAAAAACAACTTAACTCCAACTATAACAGCAGCCAAGGGCTGCTTAGTCCATATATTCCCGCCGGGGAAAGGGCTCATTCCTCCCAACAGAGGCTGACCGGCCCTCCACAGGTGGGTGCGTGTGGGCCTCACTCCTGGAGACTCTGTGTACCTCCAGGGCCGTACCACCCCCGCACTCCACTGTGGCTGGTGAAGGACACTACATCACCCGGGGTGAGGTTCCGGCCAGGGTGTCCCTTTTTGAGCTGGGGCTCGACGTCGAGACGGTTGAAGAAGACGTCTTGCCTCATCCCGGGACTCCTGATGAAGCCCCATCCTGCCTCCTGGTGGAAGCAGACCACCTGCCCCTCTTCACGGGGGCTCGGGTGGAACGCCTCCTTTTGGCGGGCTCTGGACTTCACAGCTTTGGCCCGAACTCGGAGCTGGTCACACCGTACCTCCCGTTCTTGCTGCTCCCGGTTTAATTGGAGGATTTGTTAGAGGCACTGCTCCCTTCTCCTCTCTTCTGCCTGGGGCTCCCGGGGAGAGCCTTCTAGGTTTCCCCCCTGGTTGTCCCAGGCCCTCCCTTCCACCGCCGGGCAGGTAACTGTGGGGCCCGGAAACAGCGTTAGGGGGCGCTGCGGCAGGCCCGAGTCCGCGAGCCTTTCCTGGTTGGGGCCCATAGATTCCCATGCAGGCCCAGGGTCTTCCGGTAACGGAGGTGGGTGGGAGACCACGGAGGTCTCCGGAGATGGCGGCAGCCTGGAGCTCCGGGGCCAAAGCCTGATCCCAGGTCACTGTGTCGGGCAGTAAGCACTCAGACCACAAGTCCAGGAGGGGCGCAATTTCCTCAGCGGCCAGGGTGAGGGGTTCTGACTCAGCAGACGCCGACGTCACAGGAGCGTGACGGAAGGTCCTCAACCCTGACGATCCACTGCGGAGCCGCGGCCTACGGAAGAGGATCATCGCAAGGTAGGCCACGGTCCACTAGGGGGGGAGAAAGATGTCGGATACGGAGGAGAGCTTCACTGCCTCAACCCCCGCCAGCGCCAGCGCTGCTGCAGTCATGCCTTTTACCATGCCCTATATCCCGGGAGCAGCCTGGCTACCCCAATACTCAGGGGAGTCACATACCCTGAATGACTTTAGAGAAAAGCTGGATAGCCTCTTCCAGGTGTACCCCCTCACAGAAGAGCAAAAAGTGAGCATCCTGGTGGCCCAACTAACCGGGGCAGCCCAAAGGGAGGTAAAGTCCTGGCCACCTGGGAGGAGGACTGTCGCGGGGATACTAACCCGGCTGAGGGACACCTTTGATACCCGCACCTCAGCCGAGATTAAGCTTAAATTCTATGGGTGCAAGCAGCGAGCACATGAGAGTATAAGGGACTATGCACTAAACCTACAAGAGGCCCTGAGAGCCATTAAGCAGACCGACCCCGACAGCGTGGGAAACGAGGACAGGCTGTTGACCGAACAATTTATAGAGGGACTATATTGCAATGTCCACCGAACCCAGTTGCGGGCCATAGCCTTACAGGATCCTCATCTGGACTTTGCACAGTTCAAGGACAGAGCCATCCGGGTGCTCCGAGAACCGGCACCGGGTGGCGTTGTGACCCACAGGCGCCCAGCTATCACTTACCACCAGGAGGCGGCGCCCTTGTCGGCAGGGCCTGTGGGGGCTGATGCGCAGGCTTTGAACAATGACCCGGCTCCAGACCTGTACCATCAGGTCCAAGAGCTAGCTAAAAGCGTTGCTGCGCTAACCCGAACTGTGCAGTCTTTACAGGTTTCCACTCCAGGGAAGATCCAGCTGGCATCCGGACCGGAGGACATCCCGTGGCGTCGACCAAGGAGGACCCCACCGGCCAGAGGAAGACCCAGCGACCGATACAACGAGGACGGACAACCCATCTGCCGCCGATGCAATCAACCCGGACATATGGCAAGGTACTGTCCTTTAAACTGGCACAACCTGGGATGGAGGGCCAACCCCCAGGAAAAAGATCACCAGGCCCATCGAACTGGCGCGACAAATATGTGGGAGGACGTCCAGTCTTGCCTGTGGTACTGGATGGCATTCCTATGAGCGCCCTACTGGACACCGGGTCACAGGTCACCACCATCCCGTACGTGCTCTTCAAGCAGTACTGGAATGACTCGGATATAACCCGCTACCCTGACGACGACTTGAGTATCATTGCCAGCAATGGTCAACCCGTGCCGCAGATCGGATTTAAAGAGATGACCATTAAAATCGGTAGAGTCGAACTGGCAGCACAGGGACTGATCATTGTGGACATTGACAAGCGTGAGAGTCACCCAAAGATAACTCTAGGAACTAATGTGATTGAAAATTGTCTTGCAGAGGTGATTTTCATTTTACAGCAGGTTGCCAAGAACGCCAGCTCCGGCCAGCAGCGAGTGCTCCAGAAAGAGATCCGGGCACTGATGCGACGGCAACAAGTGGAACTCTCCGGCGGTGAGATTGGTAACGTAAGAATGTGTGACCCTTTCCCTATTGCCATACCCCCGAAAAGTGAAATGATGATTTGGTGCCGGGCAGCTATTGGTCTGAGAGGTAGAGATTACCAGGCCATGGTAGAGCCAGTCTACTCAGACAGTAGGCCCACCATTTTGACAGCCCGGGGGGTAGTTGATGTACGCCATGGGAGGGTACCCGTTCGCATAATAAATATTGGGAAAAGGGAAGTATACCTGCCCCGGTATGCTACGCTAGCCAAATTATATACTATCAACCAAAATTCTATACAGTCTGTGGAACCCTTGCCTCCATCTCATCCGGAGGAAGGTAACGGCTCTGAGAAAATAATGGAGGATTGGTGTCAGCAACTACATTTGGGTACTGACTCCACTCCCTCCCACCAGAAACAGGGAGTCTACCGGGTGGTTCAAGAGTACGAGAGGGTTTAGTAAACACCCGTTAGACTTCGGGCGAGTCAAGGGGGTAGAACACCACATCCCCACGGGAGACCATCCTCCCATAAAAGAGAGGTATCGGCCCGTACCCCCTGCACACTACCAACACGCCAAGGGGATGCTTAGAGACATGAAGGAGGCTGGGGTAATCAGGGATAGCTGTAGCCCCTGGGCAGCTCCACTAGTCTTGGTCAAAAAGAAAGACAACACCATGAGAATGTGTGTAGATTACCGGAAAATTAACCGTATCACACACAAAGATGCGTACCCCTTACCAAGAATAGAGGAGTCTTTGGCTGCTTTAAAATCTGCTAACTTCTTCTCCACCTTGGATCTCACTAGCGGGTACTGGCAGGTTCCTGTAGCAGAGGCGGATCGGGAGAAGACCGCATTCACCACCCCGATGGGACTTAGCGAGTTTACCTGCATGCCGTTCGGACTCTGCAACGCACCAGAAACCTTCCAGCGATTGATGGAATGCTGTCTGGGACACCGGAACTTTGAGACGGTCCTGTTATACCTGGACGATGTCATCGTCTACTCCAAGACCTACGAGGACCACCTGAAGCACCTGGCGGAAGTGTTTGAAGCTCTGGCAAGTTACGGCCTAAAGGTGAAACCTTCCAAGTGTCACCTCCTGAAGCCAAAGGTGCAGTACCTGGGACACGTGGTGAGTGCTGACGGAGTGGCTCCCGACCCTGATAAGATGTCACGCTGTCTCTGTATACTGGAGGTAGGGGGCCTAAGCTGACCCTAAGCTGGGGCCCTGACTAATCCCTCAACCTGGAGGTACTGTTAAAGGTACAGAGGTCCAGGCCGCCAGCGTAACCCCTACCTCCTGAAGATCCCTGCACCTCAGTAATCTAGTCCTGAGAAGGACCCCGATCACAACCAAAGGGAACAAGAAATAATATGCCCAAACACAGTATTTAGACGAACGAGACAGTACAAGGGAAAAACCAAAACCACCTTGCATACAAACAACTTCTCAACTACAACAGAGGGAAAACCAACGGGAAAGGAGATAAATGATAAAGCGAGGAAAGGGAAAAAACACTTCCAAATACACTTATCTCAGCAACTCCAAACACCACGATCCGCTCTGTCAGTCTGAATGAAATGCTTTCACCGACACCTCCCAAACAGACCAGCAGGTATATGAAGGAGTCTCACTACAGAAGTATTGATTGCAGCTGGGCGAGGCTGGACCTCATCTAGCCCAGAGAGAGAGAGAGAATTAACTCCCTCACTGCCGAGAAACACAAAGCACCAACAAGTCAGCTGCGAGAAGTCAGGCTGTGTACTCGTGACGATCTTCGTGGCAACACACCCGTGACAGTACCCCCCCTTCTACGAGGGGCCTCCGGACCCTCAGGGCCAGGTTTATCCGGGTGAGTCGTGTGGAAGGCCCGAACTAATCGGTCTGCGTTAATATCCGACGCAGGAACCCACATCCTCTCCTCAGGACCATACCCCTTCCAATGAACCAGGTACTGAAGGGACCGGCGATTAAAGCGTGAATCAATGACCCTCGATACCTGGAACTCCAAGTTACCATTGACAACCACTGGAGGGGGAGGTAAAAGTGACGGTACCACCGGCGCCACATACCTCTTAAGCAATGATCTGTGAAATACGTTGTGAATTTTAAACGTAGGGGGGAGGTCAAGACGGAATGCCACCGGATTAATAATAGAACTGATTCTGTACGGCCCGATGAACCTGGGACCCAGTTTCCAGGAGGGAACCTTAAGTTTTATATTCCTGGTAGACAACCATACCCGATCGTTCACACTTAGGTCCGGACCAGACACTCTCCTCCTATCAGCCATACGTTTGTATCGGTTCCCCATAGTATTCAGATTCTTCAGCACCCCTCTCCATACTGAAGCGAGTGATGAGGAAAATCGTTCCTCCTCAGGAACCCCCGAAGAGCCCCCCCCACTGAAAGTACAAAACTGGGGGTGAAAACCATATGCCCCAAAAAACGGGGACTTACCAGTGGACTCGCTCCGCCTATTATTAAGAGCAAACTCTGCCAGAGGTAAGAAAGAAGCCCAGTCCTCCTGGTTCTCTGACACAAAACACCGGAGATATGTCTCCAAGCTCTGGTTCATACGTTCCGTCTGACCATTGGTCTGAGGATGAAAAGCCGATGAGAATGACAACTGCATCCCCCGCCGTGCACAAAACGCCTTCCAGAACTTAGACACAAACTGAGACCCCCGATCAGACACCACCTCGGAGGGTACCCCGTGAAGCCTCACAATCTCCCCAATGAACACCTGCGCAAGAGTTTTAGCATTAGGGAGAGCCGGAAGAGCGATAAAATGTGCCATCTTGCTGAACCTGTCCACTACAACGAGTATGACCGTTTTACCCGAAGACGGAGGGAGGTCCGTAATAAAGTCCATAGACAGATGAGTCCAAGGACGCTCCGGGATCTTCAAAGGTAAGAGGGCCCCAGACGGACGGGTATGTGAGGTCTTAGAGCGCGCACAAACCCCACAGGACGCGACAAAAGTTACCACCTCCTTATGTAAATTAGGCCACCAAAACCGACGCGAGAGGAGATCCACAGTTGCTTTACTCCCCGGGTGTCCTGCAAAAACTGAGTTATGGTGTGCCTCGATCACCTTTTGTCGCAACTGATCTGGAACAAACAATCTCCCTGGAGGTCCAACAGGGGCGTCCCCCTGAGCCTCCAATACCTCCTCCTCCAGCTCAGAGCATACTGCCGAAACCACCACCCCCTCCTGAAGGATAGGAATCGGGTCGTCCGTATTCCCGGCCCCCGGGAAACTACGAGATAAGGCATCCGCCTTTACATTTTTTGACCCAGGACGATATGTAACGACAAAATTAAACCTGGTAAAAAACAATGACCACCTAGCTTGTCTGGGATTCAGACGTTTCGCGGACTCCAGATATAGCAGGTTCTTGTGATCGGTGATGACGGTGACCGGATGAACTGCCCCCTCCAGAAAATGGCGCCACTCCTCAAAAGCTAACTTAATGGCCAAGAGTTCCCTATTGCCGACATCGTAATTCCTCTCAGCGGACGACAATTTTTTAGAGAAAAAGGCGCACGGATGCCACTTACCAGGGGACGAACCCTGTGACAATACTGCTCCCACCCCTACCTCGGAAGCGTCTACCTCTACAATGAATGGCTGAGACGCATCAGGTTGAATGAGTATGGGCGCCGAGGCAAAACATTTTTTCAAAGAGGAGAATGCTTGACAAGCCTTGTCAGACCACCTAGAAAAATCCGTCCCCTTTTTAGTCATGTCAGTGAGAGGCTTAACCATGGACGAGAAATTACGAATGAACTTTCGGTAATAATTAGCAAACCCCAGGAAACGTTGTAGTGCCTTAAGATTCTCTGGCCGATCCCACTCAAGAACTGCCCGCACTTTCCCAGGGTCCATACGAAAACCGGACGCTGAAACCAGGAAGCCTAAAAACTGGAGTTCCTGTACGGCGAACACACACTTTTCCCACTTGGCATACAGTTTATTATCCCGCAAGATCTGTAACACCTGCCTAACGTGCTCCTGATGAGACACCAGATCCGGCGAGTAAATTAGGATATCATCCAGATATATGACAACAAACTGTCCCACCAAACGGCGAAAAATGTCATTAACAAAGTGTTGGAACACCGCCGGGGCATTAGTCAGACCGAATGGCATGACAAGGTTCTCATAATGCCCCTCCGGAGTGTTAAACGCCGTCTTCCACTCATCCCCCTCCTTCATCCTAATCAGATTGTACGCCCCCCTGAGATCCAACTTAGAAAACCATTTGGCGCCCACGATCTGATTAAAGAGATCGGGAATAAGTGGGAGCGGATACGGATCTCGGACCGTAATCCGATTAAGTTCACGGAAATCCAGGCAAGGGCGTAGGCCTCCATCTTTCTTCTTAACAAAGAAGAACCCCGCAGCCACCGGTGAAGATGAAGGTCTAATATGCCCCTTAGCCAGACTTTCTGAAATATAATCCTTCATGGCCTGCCTCTCAGGACCAGAAAGGTTATACAACTTAGCTTTAGGTAACTTGGCCTCAGGGAGCAGTTTTACAGAACAGTCATACACGCGATGAGGAGGTAGTTCCTGACACCCTTTCTCCGAGAATACATCCTCAAAGTCCACCAGAAATGGAGGTAAGACCCAAGGAGTAACCGCACCAATGACCGTGTTCATGCAGTTTTTATTACAGAATTTACTCCATTGGCTTATCTCCCTGGTTTGCCAATTAATAACCGGGTTATGCTTAGCTAACCAAGGAAGGCCCAACACCATAGGAGTGGGAAGACCCTGCAACACGTAGCAAGACAACAGTTCTTTATGTATTGCCCCCACTTGAAGTTTTACATCATGCACAACTTGCAAAAAACTTCCCTGCCCGAGAGGCCTGGCATCGATCGAGAATATGGGGATGGGTTTAGCCAACTCACTCAACCGCATACCTTGAACCCGGGCAAACCGAGCATCAACCAGATTAGCCCCGGCCCCACTATCCAGAAGAACAGATATCCTCTCAGTTCTCGTACCCACCACCACCTCCGCCGGTACGAGAAACTGAGACGAACCTAGGGACGAAATACCTACTCCCAGATTGCCGTCCACCACACAACCTGGGATCAACAGTTTTCCGACGACTCTTCACTCTGCAAGGGACGGGATGGACACCCCCCAATAAAATGTCCCTTTCTTCCGCAGAAGAAACACCTTCCTGCCTTATGGCGCACCACCGGTCCCCTCCCCCGAAATGATGTCCCTCCTAATTGCATAGGCTCCTCTGGACTGACCAGGGGAACCACCATATGAGGGGACCTTGTAGGAGGTGGAGTCATCACAGGGGGTAGAGTTATCCCGCACCTCTCCCGAAGCCGTCTGTCCACGCGAATAGCGAGGGCCATAGCGGCTTCCAGAGACACGGGAGAGTCATACTGTGCCAACACATCCTGTAATTTGTCGGATAAACCATGACAAAACTGGCTCCTAAGAGCCGGGTCATTCCACTGGGTGTCCGTGGCCCACCTACGGAACTCCGAACAGAATTCCTCCGCCGGACGATCTCCCTGCTGGATCCTACGTAACTTAGACTCAGCAAGGGAGATCCGATCTGGGTCATCATATACGAGTCCCAGGGCAGCGAAAAACCTATCCACTGACTGGAGAGCTGGGGAACCCGGGGGAAGAGAGAACGCCCAAGATTGTGGGTCCCCTTGTAGGAGCGAGATGACAATTCCCACCCTTTGTTCTTCACTCCCCGATGACCGAGGCCGCAGCCGAAAGTACAATTTACATGCCTCCCGAAAAACAAAAAACTTGTCCCGCCCCCCAGTGAACCTATCAGGCAGAGCTACTTTAGGTTCTGGTCCGGCTTGCTCCAGAGGATGCCAAACCTTGGACCTAACGTCCGCCAGCTCCATGGACAAACTCTGCAATTGCCGAGCTAGACCGGCTACTGGATCCATAGTAGCTGGAGAAAAACTAAGTGGGTCGGTGAAAATGTCACGCTGTCTCTGTATACTGGAGGTAGGGGGCCTAAGCTGACCCTAAGCTGGGGCCCTGACTAATCCCTCAACCTGGAGGTACTGTTAAAGGTACAGAGGTCCAGGCCGCCAGCGTAACCCCTACCTCCTGAAGATCCCTGCACCTCAGTAATCTAGTCCTGAGAAGGACCCCGATCACAACCAAAGGGAACAAGAAATAATATGCCCAAACACAGTATTTAGACGAACGAGACAGTACAAGGGAAAAACCAAAACCACCTTGCATACAAACAACTTCTCAACTACAACAGAGGGAAAACCAACGGGAAAGGAGATAAATGATAAAGCGAGGAAAGGGAAAAAACACTTCCAAATACACTTATCTCAGCAACTCCAAACACCACGATCCGCTCTGTCAGTCTGAATGAAATGCTTTCACCGACACCTCCCAAACAGACCAGCAGGTATATGAAGGAGTCTCACTACAGAAGTATTGATTGCAGCTGGGCGAGGCTGGACCTCATCTAGCCCAGAGAGAGAGAGAGAATTAACTCCCTCACTGCCGAGAAACACAAAGCACCAACAAGTCAGCTGCGAGAAGTCAGGCTGTGTACTCGTGACGATCTTCGTGGCAACACACCCGTGACATAAGATCACCGCAATTAAGGAATGGCCAAGCCCCTCCAGCGTAAAGGAAGTGAGGCAGTTCCTCGGGTTGGTAGGCTACTACCGAAGGTTCATTCCCGGTTTCACCAAAAAGGCAGCTCCTATGCAGGACCTCCTGATAGGCCAGTCCAGGAAGGCCAAGAACCAGAAGCCACCCTTCAGATGGGAGAAGCTGGAAGAAGAGTCCTTCCGCCAGCTGAAGATGGCCCTCACGGGGGATGAAATCCTGGCGTACCCTGATTATAGCCAGCCCTTTATCCTCTACACCGACGCCAGTAACATCGGGCTAGGAGCCGTACTGTCCCAGATCCAGCAGGGGAAGGAACGGGTAATTGCTTACGCCAGCCGAAAACTGCGACCCACCGAAAGAAACCCTGAGAATTACAGCTCATTTAAGCTAGAGTTCCTGGCAGTGGTGTGGGCAGTCACCGAACGCTTTAAGCACTACCTCGCTTCTTCCCGGTTCACCGTGTACACGGATAACAACCCGTTGACACACCTGGACACGGCAAGACTCGGTGCCCTAGAGCAGAGATGGATGGCCCGCTTGTCCAACTATGAATTTACAATCAAATACCGGGCAGGACGCTCCAATACCAACGCGGACGCCCTGTCCAGGATGCCGAACCTACCAGACGTAGGGGAAGATTCAGAGGAACTGGAAGAAGTTGAACTCCCCGCGTTCCACCGTCATGGGACTATCCAGTATTCCCACCGTGTAAGGAGTAAGCAATCCGCTACGTTCAACCCATTACCTCATTACAACTGGGCAGAGACGCAAGACAGTGACCCTGCCGTCCGACTGGTAAAGGAGATGCTGACTCGGCCAGATGCACGCCTTGACCCAGACGCTCCGGAGGAAGCCAAGCAACTGTGGGCTGAGAAGAGTCGACTGTTCCTTTACAAGGGAAAGTTGTGCCGCAGAATGGTTAACTCCCGGACGCATTAACTAATCTGGCAAGTAGTGGTGCCAAGAAGAGACGCAGCTATGGTGATGGAGGCATACCACGACGGAGCTGGGCATTTCGGATGGAAGAAGCTGGAGTTCCTGCTGCGCGGGCGGTTCCATTGGGTAGGCATGAGAGGAACCATCGAGAGGTGGTGCAGAGACTGTGGCCCATGCAACTTAAGAAGGAGGGACCGTGCCAGCCAGAAGACTCCCCTGCGGTTAATCATCACCAGACAGCCGTTGGAACTGGTAGCCTTGGATCATGTAAAGCTGACCCCAAGCAGAAGTGGCTACGTCTACGCGTTAACCATCGTGGATCACTACTCCCGGTTCTTGGTTGTCGTCCCCGTCAAGGACTTGACGGCTCACACAGCAGCTAGAGCCTTCCAGCAGCACTTCTGCCGTCCGCATGGATACCCGGAGCAGGTGCTGACGGACCAGGGGCCTGCCTTTGAAGCGGAGGTCTTCCAGGAGTTCTGCACCCTGTATGGATGCCGGAAGATAAGAACAACACCCTATCACCCGCAAACTAATGGACTTTGTGAGAAAATGAACCAGGTGGTGATAGATCTCCTGAAAACATTGCCCCTGGAGGAACGCAGTCTGTGGCCTGAGAAGCTGCCCGACCTGGTGGACCTATACAACCACATCCCTGTAGGTTCCACCAACTGTACCCCGGCTTACCTAATGAGGGCAAGACCTGGTAAGCTTCCTGTTGATCTGGAGATGGGAGTCCTGACACCCGAGGACACTTCACCAGAAGCCAACTGGGACACAGAGAGGCAGCAGCAATACCGAAAAGTACAGGAGAGCGTGGAGCGTAGTCTCTGTCAAGCTAGGGAAAGACAAGAGAAAACTTACAACCAGTATGCTCCCGCTGTTCCCCTGGTGCCCGGAGAGCAGGTCTTGAAGAGGAAAAGACGGCTCCACAAGTTGGACGACCAATGGGAGAAGGACCCGTACACCGTACTGCCCTCAAACCACGACAACCCAAAGATCTGTACAATCAGTAAAGACGGAGGGGAAACCACAGCCATTGTATCCCGGGATCACCTAAAGAAGTGTCCCGAACAGCTACGGAACCCTGAAGAGGAACAAGAGGACCCTCGACCCGTAGAGGAAAGGGAAGATATGGTTAGTACTGTGCTCTGAGACTTCCCTCGGTCTTGGACACAAGTCAATGGTGCTGTTGTGGTACCCGTCCTCACGTTCCTCCAACCAGCATCCCAAGTGCCTACGGAGACGCAGGTAGAACTGGAAGAACAGCCGGTCCAGGAGGCAGAAGACCCCACACAAGCAGACCAGGAGAATCAACCCTCTGCTTATAGTGAGCCTGCCATACCCCTAGTGAGCCAAAGAGTCCGTAGACGGCTGCCCAGTTTACCCTTGACAGCTCCTATACCCTGTAGCTCAGGACCAATCAACCAGCTCCGTAGGTCCACTAGGGTCACGAGAGGCCAGCTGCCCATACGGTGGAGGATCTAAAATGTTCAAGCTATTTTATTAATGTTTACCTGTTTATTGTTGCTTGTGTATAATTATGTGTTTCTAGTTATTTATAGGAGTCTTTGGTGGATTTACCGGGAATCCTTTGTGTAAATAGTTGGAGCGTAACCCAGGACGGACTGAAAAACTGTTAAGGACTCGGGGCAGGACAGACCCCTACCTGGTTACGTCTCCCTGTGTTGGTGAAATGGACACCCTTGTTTTCCTCAAAAGTTACACCCGGTTGCGGACACGCCGTGACCACCTTATGTGTTGTCTCTATTGGAATGTTATTGTTTGCACCTTGTTATGTTTACAAAAGTATGTTTAGTCCCGGAGTACTAACTTTCACTAGGGGGGAATGTGGCACCCCAGGGGTCTGGTCTCCACAGTAATAGCAATGTTATGTCTGAGAGCAGGTGGGAGGTCTCTTGGTCAGGAATCCTATGCATGCCACACCTCCTGCCCAGTCCTGGGAGGGGAAGAACTTCCCCTATATAAAGCTGGGGCTGAGGCAGGGTTAGTGAGTAGAGTAGAGAGAAGAAGAGGAGCAGCATAGGAAAGAAAGATCAGGAGCTCTGTGGGAGCAGTGCTAAAAGGAATCAGGGGCTGGCAGCTGAAGAGCTCGCCCTGATTGAAGAGTTACCACCGGACCCGGAGTCCGAGGCTGTGGGGATTAACCCAGACCCAGCAGCAGAAACCGCCCGGCAGGGGATTTCAGGTCCTCTGGCCAAGAAACCCGAAGGCACGGTCACACGCGTGGGACCAGCACCGCCGTCGTGGAGCGAAAGCCACTAGAAGGCCCCGAGTCACCGGCCATACGGGTGAGCACCACACGGTACACTCAGGGATGTGGGCTACCTTTACCCGCCTCTAGCAAGGAAGCCAGAAGAGTACAATTAGTTGGGGAGGCCTACAACTCCGCCTGGCCAAGGGGGATCCCATCTGCTCAAGGACTGACCAGGCCCCGACCGCTAGCCAGTACTCCGGGAGGGTCTATCTTTGTCACCAGTAAAGACCCTGAACTACACCGCATCGTCTCTGAGTGGTTCCTACTACCCCCATCATCCACGTCGGCTGCCCTGAGGCCATACCCCTCCCGTTGGGGGTTATACCATCCACGCTGCACCATCCTTCCACCGGCCTCAGCGGTCTGCCCTGCAGCGGCAGCTCCATAGCTGCATTCAACGGGTGGCGTAGTCGTCCTACATCTACTGCTAATATACTGCCACTCAGCTTGACTCCTTGGGCACGGACCTGGTCACCGCCACGAGACTACTACCCCTATCAGATCCGGCTCCGGGTAGGCTCCCGCGTGCGCAACGCTACTCAGCACAGGCCCAGGGGCGCGTCAATTATCTGCAACCTGCCCCTCGACCCCAAGGCTAAGGTGCGAGGGCCGTGTCCCCATCCACTGCAGGTCCACACAGGATTCACTCTCAGGGAGGGAGATCACAATTGAAGAACAAAGAGCCAAGATGGCAATCTATTAAATATGAAATTTTAAAGTGTAACTATCTTGTAAGTCCTCCACCCTCACCCACTAACTGGTTCCCCTATCTTTTGGTACCCCAGTCTCCCTGTAACCAGAAGGGCAGCACCTAGTGCATACTAACCCCCTCTGGTGGAGAAATGTGGTGTTGGATGCAAAGGTCTGGTCACGACTATCACACTGTTCTTACCTCAGAGGAGGAACACTACATTCCATTAGAGAAGTGCAGCATCCCTGTGGCGGTTGAACCCTCAGGGGCGCCACAATAACATTGGTCCATTTTCCTCGCATATGAGTATGAGCCCTTAGTCAATATTCTGCAAAGTCCACCTACTCCGCCACCATAACACTTAATGTTGTACAGAACAGAATTTCCATTCTATTAATGACACCTGTTTTTGTTGTGCACCATAGTCCCCTAATCCACAGCACCCCAGGGACTAAGTCACATACTACACCAGAACAACTTCTTCTGGTTGATTTATTGGAAGAGATGAACAGTCAACTATTGTAGTTGGAAGTCATGAGGCCAGCATAAATGGAGGAACCAATTTTTATACCAAACTGTTGTTTGCTCTGCAAGCCATACTACAAGGGGCACTAACAGTGGTAGTACCACTCTAAGCCAGGGCAAATCTCAAGTTGGAAATCAGGCAGGCCGTGGGCAAGAAGCTCATGCTATTTCCCTAACAAAAGCAACTATCAGCTGAATCCGGGATGACAATGATGATGATCCTGTGGTGGACAAGACCTGTGAACTAAACAGGGATGACAAGGAGGTGATATTGACGCTCCCCCTGGGCCGCGTGGGGAACCCGGAACCGGGCCTTTTTGTAGATGCTGGGGGTTGTAGTCTCCATGGCGACGACCCAGTCCCGTGGCTCAGGGTGGTCAAAGCAGTGGCAGTCTATTTATGGGGTTTTTACAATTAAATGTCCGTCTACGCCACCCGTGGATTGCGGTCAGAGTGAACCGCCGCTGCAGGGCAGACCGCTGAGGCTGGTATTGTGGGTGCAGCAGAGTGTAGTATAACTCCCCACGTGAGAAGTATAGCCTCAGGGCAGTGAGTGCAGATGATGGGGGTGATGGTGCGCGGGAATAATGACTCAGAGTCTCTGTAATGCAGTCCAGGATTTTTACTCACAGTTCGTTACTCCACGGTACTCCGGCCGGCTGTAACTTCCCGTGTCGCACCGTGTTCACCAGGTGAGGGGCTCGGCCAACTCCCAGATAACTTTGGAGCATTTCACAGGACCCCCTTTGTGTGTCCTTTCTCTGGCCTGTCGTACCCCACCAGTGACCTCGCTTCTGTCCGGCTGCCTCAGGCCTTCTCTGGTAAACCTTGGCGCCAGTTTCCCTGACCTTATATGGTGCCTTCCTAGCAGGTGTAGCGAGGGGCTGCGCCACATGAAATGTCACAGCCTCTGGTTTCTAGCTGAGGGTAGTTTTGCTCCTCCACTAGTAAGGGATCCGGTTCCCTCTCTTGGCCTGACCCCCCTACTCCGGTAGCGACGGGCGTGCGGTGGTAACTGGCCGGTCCGCACCCCTGGGGTCCCTTCACTCCTCTTCATGGAGCCTCCTTCTCTCCTCTCCTTTCCTCTTCTTCTCCTCCAGGCTCGGGCCTCCTGACAGGGCCTGCCTGCGGAGCAGAGCCCATGCAGAGGCTCTGCTCCCTGTCTTCTCCTCTCACTCTGAGCCCTGATCTAAGATGGCTCCTCCCTTTTATATCTCTCTCTCTGTGCATCCAGGAACTGCTTCCTCTCTGCCCCTGCACTACAGGGTTCCCCCTTCCTAGGTGTTCCCTCCCCCCACTCCAGCCAGGGACAGGGACTGTCGTGCCCAACTTAGGGGCATATCGGTCTCCCTGCCCCCGGAAATGTGGTGTAATGCATGCAGCTGTCAGGGTACTGATCCACACTCCATCCTTACCTGGAAGTGAGATATCACACCTCTAAGTGAGATGCAATATCTCTGTAGCAACCGAGCCCTCGGGGTGCTACAATATCATCAGAAAACCAAGGTGTAGATCTCTCTGATACACAGCGAAGGCGATGTGTGACATAAAGATCCCCTGGGACAAAATCTACTCAATATGCTATCAGCTCTGGAGCTGGTGATGCCGCATTTGCTGTTGGTAAAGGAAGCTTAAGAACACCTGAAAGGTGATTGTGGCAAGTCTTATGTGCAGACAACTCATGTGAGTTTTTGTGCATATTGCCACCAGATGATACTTTGGCAGTCTGCAGGCTCTTAAAGCGGAAAATACAGTAAGTCATCGACATCCCAGTTTGCATAGGGTAGGAACTATGGCTCTCTGTCTGCACATCACCTGGTAATTTGGGAAGAGCAAGGTGGCCAGCAATCAGAGCATGCCTTAAGTTGTCCTCCTCCTCCTTCTCATCTGTCATCTTTCTGTCAGCTAGGCCACACCGTCGTGTAGTACCTTGTCGACTTCATCTTCACCATCATCATTGTGATCCACCACCACTGTTTGTCATACTCAGAGTACACCTCCTTATCCTTCACATTTGAAGCCGAAAATATCCATCTCTGATTAGAAGCATACACCTATTTCCAACTTGGGAGCATCCACTGGTTTTCAACAGCTAAACTCTCACCTGGTGACTTGCTGGTGGTGCGTTTGCTGCCATACCGACTTAGAGAAATTAAGGTGTGCACTTGTCTTGCTGGAAGATACTCAGCTGCCATTATTTCCTACAGAAAGTGATACCCGCTCTCAATTCTTATGTGCAGAAGGTAGGTTACTCTCTTATCTTTAAGCTCTGCAGTACACTGCACTATAGATACTTGGAGCAGCACCTATGGGCAAGGACAACACATAAGTTTTGTGGCCCACTGAATTAATGTTTGTAGTGGCAGTGATGCACCAAGGCAACGAGAACAGGTGGTGAGCTACATCTCTGACTGGGCACAGGGCTCACGTGAGGTTGTTACATCGTGAACGCGAGTGCCGACACCGCTGGAATGGTGGCGGCACGGGAGGTAAGTAGAGGTGTTTTTATTTTAACGGGGCCAAACATGGAGAATGAGAAGGGGTTGTAGTGGACAACCTCTTTAATAGTGAAAAAATTACAAAACAAAAATCATCATAGTGATTGAATATTTCCCAGCGGTCTTTTCCAACTCCATTAATTCATATGATGTATAATATTTCTGTTTTGTTCATTTCAGTAGATAATATGTACAAATAGCTACTTTATTACATGGAGTAGTAAGCTGATGGTGTCATATATTCCAATAAGCCCAGACCTGTTTCCTCCTCTTGCAGTTATGTCACGTCACATATAATACAGCACAGTACAGCGTTTCCTACATCATCTGCTCCCCAGACACCAGTTACATCAGAGCTACAATGAAGAACAGGCACATTGTCTGCATCTTACTGCTTCTCTGCTCAGGTAAGAAGGACGCTGGGTTATTCTTATATTATGCAGAAAAGTAATGAAGATATTAGATGTCTATACAACTAGTGTTATTCTATATCTGTGATAATATTATGAGGTCAATTCAGGTAATTAATAGTAGTAATCATTGCAGATAATTTTTTTCCAGGACAAGTAATTGGAAACTCCATTAAACCAATGAATTCTCAGATATTTACCGAAGAAGGGAAGAAAGTCACTTTCTCCTGCAGTTATACAACCTCATATCCCTCCTCTCTTTTCTGGTATCGTCATTATCCTGGATCAGCTCCAGAATTCATATTATATAAGGCTAATAAAGGTGCCGCTGGTAATTCTGCTTCATTTGCTCAGGGGAGATTCACATCTGATGTGACATTAAACTCTACAGAACTGGTTATCAGTGATGTGAAGACAGAGGACTCAGCCTCCTATCTCTGCGCCCTGCAGGATGCACAGTGTAACACATTTAAACTATGATCTTACATAAACCTTAGGTAAACTGTATTTTTTTTTCAATTCCGCTTTATTGTAATTGGATAAGTCTCCACTAGGTGGAACACTTTCACAGCACAGCCATATAAACAGTACACTTCCTTCTGAAAGCACTAGAAACCTAAAGGGATTTTTCAGACAGAGAATTATTTTTTTTATTATAATAACAAAGAACTTGGCACTCCAGGTTAGATGCAAATAGACAATATTTTTATTTAGAAAAGCAATCCACTGTATAAATTTACAGTATAACGTTTCAGTCTAAAATCAGACTTTTATCAGATAGTAGAACATACATAAGAAAAAAGAATAATCAAAAAAGTGAACATAAAGATATAACAAACATAAGTATATACATAGTATGCATAAGATGCGGAAGAATATAGGGACCTAATGTCTAATTGGCTTTAGGGTGTAACAGAGCACTTAAGATGAGCACAATATTTTTACACAGTGAAACCCAGTGGATTATCAGGTAGAGAAACTATATGTCTTTCACACATCAGTGTGTCCGGTACATGTGGTGACAGTTTCCACACGTACTGGAAACACTGACACACGCAGACCCATTCAAGTCTATGGGTCTGCACACATGTTAGTGGGTTCCACGGACCGTGTGTCAGTGTGCTCCACACGTAGACATGTCCATTTTTTACATGCTGTATGGTCCGCAAAATGTCTCACGCTGAACACACATGGATGACATTCGTGTTTCATCAGTGTGACACGTACCAGCGCCTGGCAATCAGCAGTACAGTTAGCGCTGTTCCCGAGTACCGGGTGCTGAACACTGCCCTCATCATTGTCCCTTGCTCATGCTGTAATCAGTGATGGGGTAGTAGTCTGCTCCTGCCGTGTCCATGTGAAAAAATTTGAATAAAATAGTAAAATCCTTATACTCACATGTCCGGAGATGTCCCCGCTGTAATCCACCTGACTGCTCACGCCAAGGAGTCAAGGAGAATGACTCTCTCCATGGAGCTCCGGGGCCTGCTCACTGGAGCGGCTCATTCTCCCCGGCGTCTTGGTGTGAGTGGTCAGAGGATTCCAGTGGGGGATATCTTTGGACAGGTGAGTATAAGGATTTTATTATTTTATTCTTATTTTTACACCAAGACACAGCAGGAGCAGACTACTAGTCCCAACATTGTCCCTTGCTCGTGATGATCACAGCGTGAGCAAGAGACAATGATGAGGGCAGCGTTCAGCACCTGGTGCTTGGGAACAGCGCTAACTGTACCACTGATTCCCAATTGCCAGTACGTGTGCTGCAGATGCGGCGCACGTGTGCCACACAGGTGCACATGGACACAGGGACATGGATATCTCCAGTACGGGCTTTTCTGGATGTGGGAAACCACCCTTAATGTAATGTCACGGTAGGGTATAAATCCCATTAGGAATAATATATCTCAAAAAAATATTGTTACAGCTTGCTACAAGTTATGCAGATCACATCATCCAGAAAACAAAAGGGTGTATATAGAGCAGAGCCAGATTTGCCTGAAATTTAAGAGTCCAATTATATGGGTTCGCTGACATCTGAGTTTAAATACGTTGAGTGCAATGTGATAAAAAAAAATCGCTTTGTGCTTGTACCAAAATTATTCAATGAAGCAGTCTTCATCTGCAAGCTTTTCCTCAGCTGGAATCGGAGGAAAAAAATTGCAGCATGCTGAGAATGGCCAAGTATATTGGACGAAACGCTAAAATGCAAATCTATGGGTGCGAGAGAAAAAACGGACCATGCATATATGACGCGCCCCCTGGGCTGTGGGGAACTCGGTGCCGGGCTGGTCGTTGCTAGGGGAGATGTCACAGTGGCGGTGACCCGGTCCGTGACCCAGGGCGGTCAGTAAAAAGGGGATATTTACAGGGTTCTTATATACAGTTCGTGACGCCACCTGTGGTATGCGGCTATAGGGAGCCGCCGCTGCGGAGCAGGTCCTCTGGAGCTGGTGTTAATGCAGCAGAGTTGGTTTAGCTCTCCACAGGTAGAGCTTAGCTCCAGGGCTGAGATGTTATGGATGTTACTATAGCAGTTGTAGTGCAGGGGGTGATGGCGCGGCCGGAATAATTGACAGAGACAGTGGGGTGCAGTCTTCAGACTTTACTCACAGTTGTTAATTTCCTCAGGTTGCACTTTCCGGATTACGACCTCCCATGTCGCGCTGCGTTCACCAGGCAGGGGTTCAGCAGACTCCCAGGTGTTTCAAGAGTGCCTGACAGGACCCCGTTCTATATGACCTTCTCAGCCGTCTTTCTGCGCTGGCCCTCACCCTTCTTGCCCTGCACCTCGCCAAACAATGTCCCAAGCCGGTATCCTCGGATCTTTCTGGGCAACCCGGGGTTCCCTGGATTCTATGTGGTTACCTTTTTGGCGACTTGAGTGTGGATGTGGCAACTGCACCCTGAAAGTACAGAAGCCTCCGGTTCCTAGTTGAACTTTGTAATTCACACTAGTTAGGGACCGGTCCCCTCTGCGGCTTAATCCCTCCACCGCCTGGCAGATTCGGGCGTACGGGTGGCCTCCAGCACTGCCCGTACCCCTGGGATCCCTTCCACGTTCCTGGAGCCTTTCTCCTGCTCCTCTCTCCCTCTTCAATCCTGGGCCTCTCTGGCTAGGCCCTCCTCCTGAGCAGAGCTCCTACAGAGCTCTTGCTCCCAACTCTTCCTTTCACTGAAGAACCCTTCTAGATTGTTCCACCCTCTTTTTATATAACTTCTTACTGAGCTCCCCTAAACTGCTTCCTCCACCCACACCCACTACATGCTTCCCCCTACTTTGGTTCCCCCCCACTCCAGCCAGGACAGGGCTCAGCAGGAAAGCGACGCATCTTGCCCCTCCTGCTGGTCTGGAGTAGTGTAGTGTTGGATGCAGGTGTTAGGGTCCCGGGCAGCATTCTATCCTTACCTAAGAGTGAGATACCACACCTCTGGGTGAGATGCAGTACCTCTGTGATGACTGAACCCGCAGGGGCGCCACATATACCATCCGATTTTTACACATACATTTCAAAGGAACCATAAAATTTCATCACCCAAGTACAGTAAATTCACAGCCCAAACCCTCAGAATAGATAGATAGATAGATAGATTGATAGATAGATGTGTGACTAGATAGATAGATAGTAGATAGATACATTACAGACAAAAAGTTTGGACACACCTTCTCATTTAAAGATTCTTCTGTATTTTCATGACTATGAAAATTGTACATTCAAACTGAAGGCATCAAAACTATGAATTAACACATGTGGAATTATATACTTAACAAAAAAGTGTGAAACAACTGAAAATATGTCTTAAATTCTAGGTTCTTCAAAGTAGCCACCTTTTGCTTTGATGAATGCTTTGCACACTCTTGGCATTCTCTTGATGAGCTTCAAGAGGTAGTCACCAGAAATGGCTTTGACTTCACAGGTGTGCCCTTTCAGGTTTAATAAGTGGGATTTCTTGCCTCATAAATGGGGTTGGGACCATCAGTTGTGTTGTGCAGAAGTCTGGTGGATACACAGCTGATAGTCCTACTGAATAGACTGTTAGAATTTGTATTATGGCAAGAAAAAAGCAGCTAAGTAAAGAAAAACGAGTGGCCATCATTACTTTAAGAAATGAAGGTCAGTCAGTCTGAAAAATTGGGAACACTTTGAAAGTGTCCCCAAGTGCAGTTGCAAAAACCATCAAGCGCTACAAAGAAACTGGCTCACATGAGGACCGCCCCAGGAAAGGAAGACCAAGAGTCACCTCTGCTTTTGAGGATAAGTTTATCCGAGTCACCAGCCTCAGAAATTGCAGGTTAACAGCAGCTCAGATTAGAGACCAGGTCAATGCCACACAGAGTTCTAGCAGCAGACACATCTCTTCAAACACTGTTAAGAGGAGACTTTGTGCAGCAGGCCTTCATGGTAAAATAGCTGCTAGGAAACCACTGCTAAGGACAGGCAACAAGCAGAAGAGACTTGTTTGGGCTAAAGAACACAAGGAATGGACATTAGACCAGACCAGTGGAAATCTGTGCTTTGGTCTGAGGAGTCCAAATTTGAGATCTTTGGTTCCAACCACCATTTCTTTGTGCGACGCAGAAAAGGTGAACGGAAGGACTCTACATGCCTGGTTCCCACTGTGAAGCATGGAGGAGGAGGTGTTATGGTGTGGGGGTGCTTTGCTGGTGACACTGTTGGGGATTTATTCAAAATTGAAGGCATACTGAACCAGCATGGCTACCACAGCATCTTGCAGCGGCATGCTATTCCATCCAGTTTGCGTTTAGTTGGGCCATCATTTATTTTTCAACAGGACAATGACCCCAAACACACCTCCAGGCTGTTTAAGGGCTATTTGACCAAGAAGGAGAGTGATGGAGTGCTGCGCCAGATGACCTGGCCTCCACAGTCATCAGACCTGAACCCAATCGAGATGGTTTGGGGTGAGCTGGACCACAGAGTGAAGGCAAAAGGGCCAACAAGTGCTAAGCAACTCTGGGAACTCCTTCAAGATTGTTGGAAGACCATTTCCGGTAACTACCTCTTAAAGCTCATCAAGAGAATGCCAAGAGTATGCAAAGCATTCATCAAAGCGAAAGGTGGCTACTTTGAAGAACCTAGAATATAAGACATATTTTCTGTTGTTTCACACTTTTTTGTTAAGTATATAATTCCACATGTGTTATTTCATAGTTTTGATGCCTTCAGTGTGAATGTACAATTTTCATAGTCATGAAAATACAGAAAAATCTTTAAATGAGAAGGTGTGTCCAAACTTTTGGCCTGTACTGTACATAGATAGATAATAGATGGATACATAGATAGATGGATAGATCTAAGAAACTTGCACCCTTTAATGTCTTTTATTTAGCACCAAAGGGTAATTAAGCCGGGTTCACCGAATAAATTAGCAATTTAAAAAAAACATGTGAGTTCCCCCCTATTTTTGATAACTAGCCAAGGTAAAGCAAACAGCTGTGGGCTAATATTACCAGGCTGGGATGGTCCATGGTCATTGGTCCCTTTCCAGCCTAAAAATACCAGCACGCAGCCGCACCAGAAGTTGCGCATCTTATTAGATGCACCAATTCGCCTTGGCTCTTTCTGATTGCGCTGGTTCATTGGCAATCGGGGTAATGGTAGTTGGGGTTGATGTCAGCTGTGAATTGTCCCAAAACACAGCTGACATCAAATACTGGTGGTAGTAATGGAGAGATGTCTATCAGACACCCCAATGACTTACCCAATAATAAAAAAAATACACTATCTATTCTGAGTGTTCGGGCTGTGAACTTCCTGTGCTTGGCTGCTGAAATTTTGTGGTTCGTTTGAGATGAAAATCGGACGGCATATGCATCATCCGTGTGCCTTCCGTTTTTTTTCTCGCACCAATTGACTTGCATTGGTGAGTGTCGGCCGTTCTATGCAGCCATACGCAGCATGCTGCAATTTTTTCCCTCAACTCTATTATAGCTGAGGAAAAACTCGCAGATCAGCACTGACTCATTGAATAACATTGGTGCAAGTGCAATGCGATTTTTTCTTGCATTGCACTCGTCCGATTTATCTGCTAATGAGAGGAAAGCCCTTAAAGTAAGAATAAATGGAACAGAGTATGGGACATACAGCGGCTCAGTAGTTAGCACTGTTGCTTTTCAGTGCTGGGGTCCTGGGTTCAAATCCCACCAAGGACAACATATGCAAGGAGTTTGTTTGTTCTCCCAGTGTTTGAGTGGGTGTCCTCCAGCTTCCTCCCACACTCCAAAGACATACTGATAGGGAATGTAGATTATGAGTGCCCATAATGTCTGTAAATTGAATTGTAAAGCGCTTTGAAATATGTTGGCGCTATATAAATAAAAAGATTATTATTATTGCATACATAAATGTAAAATAATAGAATATTGGCTAAGTATATAAAGAAAAGAAAGACTATAGGGACATAATGACTGTAAGGAAAAAAGTAAGAAAAATAAATAATGAAATAATAAAAAAATTATGCAAAAAATTGGGTTCAACACCTTAGTGTAGCAAATTATTGTGTCTTTTGTAAATAAGTGTGTAACTCATGGAGTTCTTCTCTGTTTTCAATAATGTGTGGCCTAAATTGCAATTTACATTATGATGCACACACAATCAGCTTTCACGACACTATGGTCATTAAAACTCCTGAAAGCTTATTCAATATTGACCTATGTACAAAGAGCGCAAACAGAAATAATTTACTACATTTTTCTAGCTGCCATCTCAAAGCCACCAAGGAGTCGATTCCAATTTCACAATTTAGCGTCAATCAAATAGTCACAGGAGCCCAAATATGCCAAAAGAGATTAGATAAAATGGAACCGAAGTTCAAAGAAAAGGGTTATCCTATCAGAACATTACAACAATATAGAAATCCACCAACTAAAACCATTAGACCCAGAAGTAAGAGAGTCCCATGTGTACACACATTTCATCGTTTCATGTACAAAATCCATAAAGGTATATGTAAACATTAGCCCCACCTGAGAAGCGGTTATCCATTAGTGGAGGGATTCAAGGAATCTTTTTACCTTGCTTTAGATGTCCACCTAACCTTCACAACAAACTTGTACATGCAGATGTAGGCTCCTGAAAATGATTACCTGTTCAACGGTTTCTGAATACACAAAAAAAGCACTTTCCCTGTCTTCATTGTCCTCCATTTAGCCTTGTTCAAAAAGATTTTAAAGATTCTTTCATTAAATTACTGGTCAGGGCATTACCAGTAAAGGTTTTTTCTTCACTTCTGAATCATCATTTGCGGTCTACGCCATAAAATGTCCATGCAGTCCCGTATATGTCATGGAAACTCATTAGGTGTGACAAAACTTACTTGCCTCTTTCACACCATTTTAACCACAGGGGACACAATGTCTCACAACTTAAAAGGGTATTCCCATCTTTAACCCCTTAACAACCGCCAATATGGATTAAAACGGCGGTCAATAAGGGGCCTTATTCCTGGTCGCCGATTAAACCCTTAAATACAATAGCAACAGTGGTATTTAATTGGTTGCAAGGGGGTTGCAAGAACCCCTTTACAAAAATTGGACCCCGTGATGAGAATCGCAGGTGCTGATGGTTACTAGAGATGAGCGTTGTTCTACTCGAACTGTTCGCCAATCTCAAATTCGAGCTGTTTTTGGCGGTGTTCGAGCCGTTCGGCGATCACGAACAATTTGAGAAAAATTCGGCTGTTCGAGGTTATGTTCGATAACTGTTCGTGCACCAAAATCATAACTGGATTTTTTCTCAGTAATGATGAAAATTAATGTTAATACGCAGTTTGAGTGTACAGCGGGGTGGGGGGAGGGGCAGGGGATGGATCTCTGCAGGAACAATGAAGATCTCCATTTTTTTTTCTCTTTCCCGCATTTACAGTGGGGAGGTGCAATCTGTCAGCCTATCAGCAGCGCACACACGGAGCGAAGTGCTTTTTTTCACACAAGCAAGGGCATGTGTCATTGGCAGTGTATGTCACATGTCCTTGCCCTATAAGACCAAGCCATTTTCCCCGTCGCCACCATTTTCTCACTGCTGCAGCTGCGTGTTAGACGGCACCGCTGTTGCTGTGTGCGCTATACCTTGTTAATTTCAAGCCAATTTTCGCACAAATATACAGATAGCTTGGGAGTAGGGAATAGTTGTGATTGCAGTCCTTTTAAGGACTAGGTTACAGCATTTCCTACGACTTTTATCAGGCAGGTCTGTGCTCTTAAATAGATAGGTTGTGGGAGTAAAGACTAATTGTAATTGGAGTCCTTTTCAGGACTAGGTTACATCAGTTCCTATCAGTTTTTGCCAGGCAGGTCTGTGCCAGTGCTGTGCAAGTTTTTTTCACAGCATTTGGCTGAATCTAGCAAAGCTAATCCTTTTTGGCCTATTGCAGAGTGTGTTAGTCAGTGGAGTAGCCTATCTGTGTTGCAAGATATACCACCTGTGTATAGAATACCAATTTTTTTACTGCACCTAGTGAAGTAAAATCTTTTAGGCATAGCATCATTCTATTAGTCCATCTATACTGACCTCCATCAGGTTGCAAACTGAATCTAATTTTTTTCTGCATCTAGCTCTGAAAAAATATTGGGCTTCTAGCTGTGTGTGGGTCTTGTTCTATTAATCCATCTATACTGACCTCCATCAGGTTGCAAACTGAATATAATTTTTATCTGCATCTAGCTCTGAAAAAATATTGGGCTTCTAGCTGTGTGTGGGTCTTGTTCTATTAATCCATCTATACTGACCTCCATCAGGTTGCAAACTGAATATAATTTTTTTCTGCATCTAGCTCTGAAAAAATATTGGGCTTCTAGCTGTGTGTGGGTCTTGTTCTATTAATCCATCTATACTGACCTCCATCAGGTTGCAAACTGAATAAAAAATTTTTCTGCATCTAGCTCTGAAAAAATATTTGGCCTTCTAGCAGTGTGTGGGACTTGTTCTATTAGTCCACCTATACTGACCTCCATCAGGTTGCAAACTGAATATATTTTTTTCTGCATCTACCTCTGAAAAAATATTGGGCTTCTAGCTGTGTGTGGGACTTGTTGTATTAGTCCATCTATACTGACCTCCATCAGGTTGCAAACTGAATATATTTTTTTCTGCATCTACCTCTGAAAAAATATTGGGCTTCTAGCTGTGTGTGGGACTTGTTGTATTAGTCCATCTATACTGACCTCCATCAGGTTGCAAATTGAATATAATTTTTTTCTGCATCTAACCCAGCCAATAGTTTTGGCCTAATACCACAGTTTGGCCACTCAGCTCTGCTCGGTTACCATCCATTGTTTTTTTGTGCAAACAACTCCAGAGTTGTGAATTAGTTAACCACCAAAATGAGTGGAAAAAGGCCTGCTGCTGGTGGAAAGGGGAATAGGCGTGTTGGGAAGGGGAAAAAAGGTTGTGTCCGTGGGGTAGGTGTTAAAGCAACAGTAACATCTGCAGAAGAAAGACCATCTTCCAGCCAAACTAAAATGTCTACTTCTTTTAGCGGACAATGTGATAAGATCCCTTTCTTACGGCCACGCCAATCGCTACAAATTCCAGATGAGGCACAAAAACAGCAGGTGCTTCAACGGATATCAAGTGCTCCTTTAAGTGGGCTCTCCTCCACATCAACTTCAACATCACAAATACTCCAGTCCTCAAAGGTGTCACCCAAATCGCACTTGCTTCCTCACAGCTCCCAAATCTCCAGCTGCCCATCTGAGTATGAGGTAGAACAGATGGTTGAGTCTGCAGAGCTGTTTACTCATACTATAGCCTGGGAATCAGAGGTCGACTCCAGCGCTTCTGTGAATCCAGACGAGGAAATGATCTGCACTGATGCCCAGAATCTTTATGAGTCGAATCCAGGACCAGACGCAGAAGGTTCTGACCATAATGTAGACCCTCATTCCCAAACTGTAACTCCTCTTGGTGGAGACAATGAGGAAGACGATGATAAGACTCAAATACCTGATTGGAGCGACAATTTTAGTTTTTTGTCAGGGCAGGAACAGGTTGGCTCTGAGGACGACGGGTGTGATAACACACAGGGTGATGATGATGAGGTTGGAGATCCCACTTACTGTCAACCCACAGTCAGCCAAGAGATGAGGTCAGCAGAGGAGGTGGAGGAAGATGCTAGTGACGACGAGGTCAGGTTGCGCCTTCCTGGACAGAGACGTAGTACTGGAAGCACGTCAACAACTGCACCCTCAAACACAACTCTGCCTCTCACCACAAGTCGTGGTGGCTCTTCAGGTCGCATGGGTGCTAAGCCTTGCATAGCCTGGGCATTTTTTCAGATCGATAAAGATGACCCAACTCGTGTTATCTGTAACATTTGTCAGCAAAAGCTAAGTAGAGGCCAAAAAATACATAGTTTGAGTACTTCATGCATGAACCGGCACATGGACATGAAGCATAAGTTGCAGTGGGAAGCTCAGTGTGCTACAATGCGGCCTAGCCGGCCGGGCCAACCACCGTCTGCCATATCTTGTGCATCCGCGGCCTCTTCATCCTCTGTGACTGGGGGGACAGCAGTCACACCTGTTTTGGGGCGCAGACCTGCCACCTCTTTACCCACAACAGCCAGCGTGATTGGCAGGTCATCATTTTCTTTGGAGGTGGGAACACCAGCTGGTGTTGAGCGCTGTCCGACATCGATAGCACCACCTTTGGATCAAGGCAACCTAACAAGTCCGCCTGCATCTTCCTCACAGACCGGCAGTTTGCCGGGGACACCCTTATCAACCCCGTCTAAGCACAATAGCCAGCCCTCGGTCCCTCAGATGTGGACAAGTAAAAGACCATTTCCTCCTAGCCATGAGAAAGCTAAGAGGTTGAATTTCACCATCTGCAAGCTCTTGGCTACAGAAATGCTGCCTTTCCGCCTGGTGGACACAGAGGATTTTCGAGACCTTATGTCCGTCGCAGTGCCCCAGTACCAGATGCCCAGTCGGCACTACTTCTCAAAGAAAGGTGTGCCTGCGCTCCACCAGCATGTCGCACACAACATCACCGCTTCTTTGAGAAACTCTGTGTGTGACAGGGTGCATTTCACCACAGACACTTGGACGAGTAGGCATGGACAGGGGCGTTACATGTCGCTGACTGGGCACTGGGTAACTATGGTGACAGCAGGACAAGGGGCTGCTGTCCAAGTCTTGCCGTCCCCACGAGTTGTGCGTCAATCCTCTTTATGTCAAAGTTCCTCCACTGCTTCTGCCTCCTCAACCTCCCCTCGGTCTTCCACCTGCACCCAAAGCCTGTCTGGTCATGCCACAAGCTTTTTAACTGCGCAGAAGGGATCCTGCACACCTCCTTACTATGCTGGCAGTAGGGCTCAACGTCATCAGGCGGTTTTTACATTGAAATGTCTGGGAAATGTGAGTCACACAGCTGAGGAGTTGTGGTCAGCTCTGGAGAACCAATTTCATGAATGGTTGTCTCCACTGGACCTGAAACCAGGGAAGGCCGTGTGCGACAATGCTGCAAACCTGGGTGCGGCCCTTCGCCGGGGCAATGTCACACACGTGCCTTGTATGGCTCACGTGTTGAACCTGGTTGTCCAGCAATTTTTAGCCCACTATCCCAGACTAGATGGCCTTCTGCAGAGGGCACAGTCGCTGTGTGCTCACTTCCGCCGTTCGCATCCCGCAGCTCAGCGACTTACATCTCTACAGAAGTCGTTGGGCCTGCCACTTCACCGGCTAAAATGCGATGTGCCTACCCGGTGGAATTCAACTCTGCACATGTTGCAGCGACTGTGGCAGCACCGACAAGCCCTGGTGCAATACGTTCTGACGTATAGCCTGGGCCAACGAGATTCAGAGGTGGGGCAAATCACGCTGGAGGAGTGGTCTCAGATCAGGGACCTATGCACCCTTCTGCACAGTTTTGAAATGGCGACGAAGATGTTTAGTGCTGACGATGCCATTATCAGCATGACTATTCCGGTGATTTACATGCTGGAGCACATGTTAAACAGAATTCGGAGTCAGGTGGTGGCACAAGAGGAGGTGGAGGAAGTAGAGGAGGAGGAGTTGTATGCGGAAGGGCTAACATCTGCAAGGTCCAGACGGTCGGCAGCACCAAGGCGGCAGGCATGTGAGGGTGGGGGAGATGGTTTTACCAGGGCGCATGGTAGCAGCCAAACTAGTGAGGAAGGTGCAGAAGCCCAGGAAGAAGTGGAGGACGAACTGATGGAAGACTCATCAGATGAGGGAGACCTTGATCACATTTCTGTTGTGCGAGGTTGGGGGGAGAGGACAGAGGAAGGAAGCATGATTGTTACCTCGCCACCAACACAACAGGGACTTGGTGCTCCTGGATGCGCAACACACATGAGTGCCTTCTTGCTGCACTACCTGCAACATGACCCTCGAATTGTGAGAATTAGAAATAATCCTGACTACTGGGTTGCCACACTGTTAGATCCCCGGTACAAAAGTAAATTTGCAGAAATTATTCCTGCCATAGAAAGGGATGCACGCATGCAGGAGTATCAGCAGAGACTGTTGCAGAATCTTACATGTGCTTTTCCACAAAATACCAGTGGTGCACGTAGTGAATCTCACAGTTCCAACTTGCCAACCGTGGGACCGTCAAGTGTTCAGCACTCAAACCGTAACAGAACCACAGTATCTGCTGGTAACATCAATTTTGCGGAATAATTTCACCACTTTTTTAGCCCATCCTTTGCAAGGCCACAGGAGACAAGAAGTCTGACACATAGTCAACGCCTAGAGACGATGGTACAGGAGTATCTCCAAGTAAACATTGAAGCCACGACTGTGTCACTGGACCCTTGCTCTTTTTGGGCTTCCAATCTGGATAAATGGCCGGAGCTAGCCACTTACGCCTTGGAGATCTTGTCATGCCCCGCAGCCAGCGTTCTGTCTGAACGTGTGTTCAGCGCTGCTGGTGGTGTGCTGACAGATAAGCGCACGCGGCTCTCCACTGATAATGTAGACAGACTCACGTTCATAAAGATGAACAAATCATGGATCCGAAACGACTTTTCTACCCCTGTGTCATCCTGGGAAGAGTAAAAGCTTGATGATTGGTTAAAATCACCCTACCAACCGTTTTAAGCTTTCAAATTACTAATCATGTTTATCTGTATCTTGACTGGAAAATAATTTGGGCTTTGTAGCAGTGTGCAGCACTGATCCTATTAGGCCATCTATACTAAAGCTTCACCAGATTTAAAATTTAAAATAATTTTTAGCTGCATCTAGCCCGGAAAATAATTTTGGGGCTCCGAGATGCGCAAGACACATAAGTGCCTTCTTGCTGCACTACCTGCAGCATGACCCTCATATTGTCAGAATTCGAAGTAATCATGACTACTGGGTTGCCACACTCTTAGATCCCCCAAACTTTTCGATCAACCTTTTCATTTTAATAAAGACCAAAAAAATGGTCATTTTTGAAATTATAAGCATTAGCAGGTTGTTAGAAACTGAAATCAAACAGTTTTCAACTCAAAAGGAGCTTCTGAACTCTCTCGTCCATTGAATTTGTCAGGTTTTGGATGGTTTCTGCTTCAATTGTTTTGCATGAGGACAGAATACCCTCCCAGAGCTGTTGCTTAGATGTGAACTGCCTCCCGCCATCATAGACACTCCTTTTAATGATGCTCCAAAGGTTCTGAATGGGGTAGAGGTCAGGGGAGCATGGGGGTCACACCATAAGTTTGTCCCCTTTTATGCCCATATCAGCCAGAGATGCAGATGTTTTATGTGCAGCATGAGATGGTGCATTATCATGCAGAAAAATGATCTTGCTGTGAAATACACGGTTCTTCTTCTTGAACCATGGCAGGAAGTGCTGTTTGAGAAAATCCACATACATTATGGAGTTCATCTTTAGCGCCTTCAGGGATCCTAAAGGGGCCGACAATCTCTCTCCCCATGATTCCAGCCCAAAACATTACTCCACCTCCTCCTTGTTGGCGCTGTAGCCGTGTTTGCGTGGGGTGTCCATCAACCAGCCATCCTCCACTCCATCCATCTGGACCATCGAGCGCTGCACGGCACTCATCCGTGAACAAAACTGTTTTGAAATCAGTCTTCATGTAATGTTTGGCCCACTGGAGCCGTTTCTGCTTGTGTGAAGTGGATAGAGGAGGTCGACAGGATGGCGTATGCACAGCTGCAAACCTCTGAAGGACCCTGCATCTTGTTGTTCGGGGGACGTTGGAGGCACAAGCAGCTTCAAAAACTTGTCTGCTGCTATGACAAGGCTTTTTGGCCGCTGCTCTTTCAACCTGACGTAATTGCCTGTAGGAAAGAGTCCTCAATTTGCCCTTATCAGCACGCACACGTGTGTACTGTGAATCAGCTACATACTTCTTGATTGCCAAGACACTTCATCCTGATCATCGCACAATGTTGATTGTAGTCATGCCTTGACCTAAACACTCCACAATTTGTTGCTTCTCAGCAGCCGACACATCCTTTTTCTTTCCCATTTTGGCAGAAAATGTAGGCTGCTTAATAATGTGAGAGAGCCTTCTTAAGTAGTCTTGCCTTTCATTGGACACACCTGCCAAACTAATTAGCACAGGTGTCTGCAATTGCTTACAGTGATATAAAGAGCCCTGACACACATCACCATCAATGAGTTTAACTGACAAACAAACAAATTCTTCCCTTATCACTCCTAAACACTTTTTGCATAATAATTTGGAACGCAGTGTACATGTGCTTTTCCACAAAACACCAGTGGTTCACGTAGTGAATCTTACAGTTCTAACTTGCCAACCGTGGTCTGTATGGAGTTGTTCAATAAAGGGCCCAAAATTAAGATAACATAGATGGGAGAGGTCTCTATGAATAGGAATTCCTAAGTATTTGATACCCTGTGAGGGACAGGCAAAGGGAAAGTTGGACTGGATGGAATCCTATATGGATTTGGGGAGGGAGACATCGAGGGCCTCAGACTTCGCTGCATTGATTTTAAAATTTGACCATGTAACAAAGTGATCTATTTCAGCCATAACAGCAGGGATGGATATATGTGATTGAGTGATATATACTAGGACATCATCAGCAAATAGAGAGCACTTGTACTCGGTGCCTCCCACCTCAATCCACCTAATATTGGGGTTATGGCGAATTGATGAGAGCAGGTGCTCCGTCACTAGGATGTATAAGAGAGGGGACAGAGAACATCCCTGCCTTGTCCCATTGGTGATTGTGAAAGGTGATGAAAATGTTCTGACGCGCCCCCTGGGCCTTGGGACACCCGGAGCCGGACCCTTTTTGGTGGATGCTGGTGGTTGTAGTCTCCGTGGCGGCAACCCGGTTCCGTGGCTCAGGGCGGTCAAACCAGTGGCGGAACTATTTATGTGGTTTTGATGTTTAAATGTCCGACTACGCCACCCGTGGATTGCGGTCAGAGTGAACCGCCGCTCCAGGGCAGACCGCTGAGGCTGGTGTTGTGGGTGCAGCAGAGCGTAGCATAACTCCCCACGGGAGGAGTATAGCCTCAGGGCAGTGTATGCGGAGGATGGGGGTGATGGTGCAGGGCAGCAGCAGTAACGACACGGAGTCAGTGATGCAGTCCAGGGCCTTTACTCACACTTCTTATTATCCAGACCACGTCTGCAGGTAACGGCTGCCCACGTCGTACTGTGCTCACCAGGTGAGGGGCTCAGACAACTCCCAGATAACTTTGGAGCACTTCACAGGACCCCCTTTGTGTGTCCTTTGTCTGGCCTTTCTTACCAACACTTCTGTCCGGCTGCCTCCTCTTGGTAAACTTGGCGCCAGTTTCCCTGACCCTATGTGGTGCCTTCCTAGCGGGTGTAGCGAGGGGCTGCGCCACATAAAATGTCAGAGCCTCCGGTTTCTAGCTGAGGGTCGTTTCCTGCCTCCACTAGTTCGGGGACCGGTCTCCCCCTTTGGCCTGACCCCTCCACGCAGGTGGATTCGGGCGTGCGGTGGCGACTCGCCCGTCCGCACCCCTGGGATCCCTTCATTCCTCGTTCCTGGAGCCTTCTCCGCTCCTCTTCCTTCCTTCTCCCTCTTCCAGGCCTGGGCCTCTGTTACTAGGCCCGCCTCCGGAGCAGAGCTCATGCAGAGCCCCTGCTCCCTGCCACTTCTGCTCAGACTTCTCTGCACTGAACTAAGATGGTGCCCACCTTTTATACTCCCTTCTCAATGCACCCAGGAACTGCTTCCTCCCTGCTCCTGCACTACAGGGTTCCCCTTCCTCAGTGTTCCCTCCCCCCACTCCAGCCAGGGACAGGGACTGTCGTGCCCATCTCAGGGGCATATTGGTCGCCCTGCCCCACGGCAATGTGGTGTAATGCATGCAGGTGTCGGGTCCTGATCCACACTCCATCCTTACCTGAGAGTGAGATATCACACCTCTGGGTGAGGTGCAATACGTCTGTAGCAACCGAGCCCTCAGGGTGCTACAGTTCCATTTATCTTCAGCCTAGGTGACGTATTGCGATACAGGGCCGTGATTTTGGCTATAAAAGGGTCCCCTAGACCCCTACCCCAAGCTTTTTAAGAGAATCATATATGGCGTGCCAGGAGACTCTATGGAATGCTTTCTCAGCATCCAACGAGAGTATCTAATTACAAATTTTTAACTGCATCTAGCCCAGGAAATACTTTGTGCCTAGTAGCAGTGTCTGCTAGTCAGCGGATTATCCCGGCTGTTAAGCAAGCTACACCACCTGTAGTTTAGACACTTAATTTTTTCAAAGGAAATGATTCGGGACCATGGGATACTTAGTGAAGAGCATCAGGAGGCACCCCAAGGCATAGGGGCTGGGACTGGCATTAGGATGCCTTGCGGTGGACAGCCGAGCTCGATCCTTATAAAAGCTTTTTAACTGCAGCAGCTTTAGTGGACGCTACTGGAGCTGGAATTACGCGGCTGCTGGCATGAGACTTGCCCTCCAATAGATCCTTGTAAATGGATTTAAAGTGTATTCATTCAAATTAGAGAGACAATTTAAATTAAAAAGCTTAGAGCTGCCTCCACCACAGGGGGGCTCGCTCGACCCACCAGCGGACAGGCACCAGTATTGGGAGAGGGGGGCTGGCCGTCAGGGTTCACCGCGGCTCTGGCACAAACCCGGCGACACGGAGGTGGCACGGGCAGGAGCGGACTGGCCGTGTCGGCTTCTCACTTTTTGGATTTTAGAAGGGCATGACATGCCTATATCTGTGTCTCCCCCTCCTTTTACTCCTCCACCTCTTTTATTTTCGCATGACTATATGTACTTGTCACTTTTCCATGTGTTAGTTATGTCTTCTGAGCAGTTTGTCAGCTTTTGGACACCTTTGAAGGTGTTTTCTATGTGTTTCTATGTGTTTTTGTTTGCCTGCCATTGTTTTTAACGGTGTTCGAAGGTGTTCGACGAACAGTTCGGCGAACACACGGGTGTTCGACGAACCGAACCGAACTCGAACACTACGGGGGTGGCTCAACACTAATGGTTACCTTGGTACAGTGAGGTTATGTGATGACCCCAGGGTACGGTGGCCTGTGAGATCCAGTTATAAGCTAGGTCTCACAGGCTGTGTCAGAGACTAGAGATCAAATAAAAAAATAGACATGTCCCACAGTGGGAGTAAGTAAAGAAAGGGAAAAAAGTAAAATCAAATATATAAATAAGTAAAAAAAACACAAAAAAGTGCACACATCACGAAAAGCCGTTTCGCCACTCAAAACGCAGAGTTTGTGATAAAACAAAAATAAACAAAAAAACGCACACATAATTGGTATCGCCGCCTCTAGAATGACCCGCTCAATAGAACTTGCACGTTTTTATTCCTTATTGCGAATTTCGTAAAAAAATATATAAAAGACATGCTAAAAATGTCACTTTTTCATCATACTGACTCACAAAAAAGTGAATAAAAAATCATCAAAAAATCATATGTAAAAAATAATGGTTTAAATGAAAATACCAAACCGTCCCGCAAAAAAACAAGCACTAATATTGCTCATTTGGCAAAAAAAAAATAAAAAAGTTACAGCTCTCAGAATATGGTGATGCAGAAACAAATTCATTTTTGTAAAATATTGTTTTTAGTCTGTAAAAATAGCAAAGCATTTAAAAAAACTAGATAAATCTGGTATCGCTGTAATCGTACCCGACGAACAAATCAGTCTTATCACTTTTACCGCATATAACAAATAAAAACAATAACTGAATTGCTTGTTTTTGTTCATTCTGTGTCTGAAAAATCTCAATAAAAAGGGATCACATAACGTTATGTGCCCCAAAGTGGTACCCAAAAAAATTTGCAACTCGTCTTGCAAAACATAAGCCCGCATACAGGGCTGTTAGACAAAAAATAAAAAAGCTCCAGCTCTCAGAATATGGTGATGAAAAAAATTTTTTTTAATAAAAAAGCATTTTTATTGTGTGATAGCAGCAAAACCTAAATAAAGATGTAAATCTGCTACCTCTGTAATCGCCCAGACCCAAAGAATAAATCTTTTTGTTTCTTCAATTTTTTTGTTATTTTTTTACTTTTAATTTTTATTTTTCAATTTTTATTTTCCATTTTTTATTTTTTGACCACTCATATGCGATTTTCATACTTGTAGTCACATGACTACTAGCTTCTCTTCCTGCTTCTTTCAGTGAAGCAGGGGCTTGGTTTTTTGCTGAATATTGAGAAAATTAGGAAGAGCAGCTCATCTGCAACCACATGACAACTACTGAAACTGCTTAAGCTGTGGATAGGAGAGGGCGCCAAACTGAATTTTTGCCCCAGTTGAAGGAAAACCTAGATTTGTCTCTGATCTCAACTAACATTATTCTAATGCATATAAAAATATATTGCATTGAATACAACAGCAAACCAATCATAAAAGTGTTCAACCTTCAAGGGGTTTTCCTGGACCAAAAAAAAATCCAATAATCTTAGGATACATGTTGTTTGTTCTTTATGGGACAGCTCTGTTAAAGTATTAGTGAATTAAACATGTTAGGAGTAGGGTTGAGCGAGTATGTTCTGTCCGAGTACGCTCTGAGTATTTACAGCTGCTCGGTGATATGCTTGAATCGCTCCCGTGTGCATGATTTGCAACTGTTTGACAGCTTTATTACATGCATGATAATGCCCCGTCTCATGCTGCACATAACACATCTGCATCTCTGGCTGCTATGGGCATAAAAGGGGACAAACTTATAGTGTGGCCCCCATGCTCCCCTGACCTCAACCCCATTGAGAATCTCTGGAGCATCATCAAAAGGAGTTTCTATGATGGCGGGAGGCAGTTCACATCTAAGCAACAGCTCTGGGAGGGTATTCTGTCCTCATGCAAAACAATTGAAGCAGAAACCATCCAAAACCTGACAAATTCAATGGACGAGAGAGTTCAGAAGCTCCTTTCGAACAAGGGGTCCTATGTGCAAATGTAACATCACCTTGAATAAAGTTTTGAGTTGAAAACTGTTTGATTTCAGTTTGTAATAACCTGCTAATGCTTATAATTTCAAAAATGATAATATTTTTGTTCTTTATTAAAATGAAAAGGTTGAAAACTCTGCTGTGCATAATAATTTGGAACATGCATTTTGAGTGCAGTTTGAGTTTTTTATTTTTTAAAAAATATACTGTTATCATAGGCAGTTTGTACAAAAACCTTTCAATTGTACTCTAATAGTTATTTGACTGGAAAATTACAATGACTGCAATTCATATAGGTAATTTGGGAAAATCTGAGAAAATATTATTTGCATAATAATTTGGAACACAGTGTAGTTAGGAGATGAACTTTTGAGTGAAGATTGAATCTTGTGGGCCATAGTGCAAAATCTCTAAGATGACCTTCAAATATCTTGGACTTTTAATAGTATTGGTCTCTCATATGGGCCAAAGGGACCCATATTTTAGCTTCCAACTAGTAATGACCGAGTGTATTCGTTACTATTCGCATGGATAGTACGGTATTCGGGTTACTCGTTATTCAGCGAGTATTTGTGTACTCGCCTCGCAATATTCGGATGTCCTGCCCTGCAGTTTTGCTCATTCTTTCCAGCCACTAAACATGCTGGGCTTCTTAACAAATCACAGTAATGCCGCAGACATCTTGGTTATGGCATTACTGGTCGCCCAGCGTCATAGGGTCTATTTAAACCCTGTCGCTGCCATTTTGTGCACATTGCATCTGGAGCCTGCGTTGTAATAGCCTAGGGAAAGATCGCTGAGCTGCTAGGGAGAGTGCGTACGCCTCTTGATAAAACAAAAGCCCTTTTCAGGGCTACCTGCAGTGTGTACTAGTTCAGTGTAGAGTAGGGAGGGAAAGATACTCGAGCAGGGACAGTTTAATGGAGTCGCTCACTAGCTCCATAATACGACCAAAAAATAGCTCTTTTCAGAGCTGAAGACACACAACAAAGTCAGAATACAGGGGAGAGCTTGTGTATTAGGTAGGAAGAGGTTAAAGTGTTCTTCCAGAGTCCATCTCAAAACAGCTCCTGTCAGAGGCAAAGCAATATTTTTCCAACACACACAGAAGTAGCATTTTCCCTGCTGTTTTAGAGGTCAGAGCCTGCCTTCTGTCCATATTAGTCCACTTAAAAAGGCGTTTGGTGCCCAACGCAAAGCAATAGTCCAAACATTTCCTATTGCCTGCTACAAAGCACGCACCAGGCTATTTTAACCCCTATTTTGGGGTGGCAGCCTGCCTTCTGTCCATATTAGTCCACTTAAAAAGGCGTTTGGTGCCCAACGCAAAGCAATAGTCCAAACATTTCCTATTGCCTGCTACAAAGCACGCACCAGGCTATTTTAACCCCTATTTTGGGGTGGCAGCCTGCCTTCTGTCCATATTAGTCCACTTAAAAAAGTGTTTTGTGCCCTACACAAAGCAGTAGTCCAAACATTTTCTACTGCCTGCTACAAAGCACGCACCAGCCCAATTTAACCACTATTTGAGGTGTCAGGCTGCCTTGTGTCCATATTAGTCCACTTTTAAAATCATTGAGTACCCTGCACAAAGCAGTAGTCCAAAAATTTCCTACTGCCTGCTACAAAGCACACACCAGGCCATTTTAACCACTATTTTGGAAGCCACCATCTCAAGGGCCACCAATCACAAATAGTAGTTAGGCTGGAGTAGGAATACTGTCCTGGTTTGTTCACTGCACAATCTGCATAGGGTTTGTAAAAATTAGCCCTATGGGCTGAGTCATGGTTGACACTGGAAGCCACCATCCCAAGGGCCTCCAATCACAAATAGTAGCTAGGCTGGAGTAGGAATACTGTCTTGGTTTGTCCACTGCACAATCTGCATAGAGTTTGTAAAAATTAGCCCTATGGGCTGAGTCATGGTTGACGAAGGAAGGAAACGGGTTCTTATGGGATGAATGAATCTGGATTTTTGGTGAATTTATTTTGGATTACTGCCATCTGAAAAGATTACAAACTGTGAAGATATCCAGTCTTTGTTGAATTTAATCAGAGTAAGTCTGTCTGCATTTTCCGTGGAGAGGCATGTTCGCCTATCAGTGATGATTGCCCCAGCGGAACTGAAAACACGCTCTGACACCACACTAGCAGGCCAGCACCTCCAAGGCATATAGGGAGAGGTCGGGCCAAGTGTTCAGCTTAGACACCCAATAATTAAAGGGAGCTGAAGCGTCAGAAAGGACGCACGTATGGTCACTTAAGTACCCCCTGACCATGTTCTGCAACTTATCACTCCTTGGCATTGTTACAGGCACAGATAGCCTTTACTGTTGTGCTGGTTTATTTAAAATTGTCCAATTTATGCACATTTTCCCCCCACCTCTGTTGGAGTTGGTGTTCTTGACGCGCCCCCTGGGCCGTGGGGGTACTCGGCAGCCGGGTCTATAGGCGCTTGTGGGGGATATCACGGTGGCTGGCCCGGTCCGTGACCCAGGGCGGTCAATAAAAAGGGGGGTAGATTGTTTATATGGGATTTATAGAGTTCGTGACGCCACCTCTGGAATGCGGCCAAAGGGAGCCGCCGCTGCGGAGTAGTCCTATGAAGCTGATGTTACTGCAGCAGGGATGGTGTGGTTCTCCACAGGAAGAGCTAGCTCCAGGGCAGTGTGGACGATGCAGGTTGCGCTGGGTGTTGTAATGCAGGGGGAAAGATGGCGCAGCAGGAGTAACTGACAGAGACAGGGGATTCGCTTCAATACCTTTACTGGTGCGGTTGTCAGGTACAGTCCAGGGTACTCCGTAGGATGGGTGCACTTCAGGACTTCTCCCCAGTGAGCGGGTATAAGGCCTCCTGGTCCATGTCTGCCTCTCTGTATGCTCCTGGCCAGCCTGCAACTGGGCCTAGCTTATGTGTCGTGCTGTTCCTTCACCTGTCTCTCGGTAGTAGGACCTTCTGCTGGCAACCACTATCCCTGGTAATGCTGGGGCCTTCGTGGTTCCTGGTCCTGTGATGGGTCTAGCTTCAGGTCTGCCAGGGACTTGTAGTCCTCTTGGAATGCCGGTGATCCCTACTGGGTATAAAGGACCCTGTAGGCGTGGACCCGGTGTCCGGTTCGTGTATTGGGGTGAGCCTATGATGCTCCTCTTCCCCCTCAACTCCTCTCTCCTTTCCTCCTTTCCGTCGGCCACACTCGGGGGCCCTCAGTACTGCAGCAGACGTGCTGCGTCTTCACTGGTCTCAGCGCCAGCACGCTCTCAGACTCTCTCTTAGTTTGACTCTGGCTGAGCTGCCTGGCTCCACCCTCCATATATATATCCATAACGGGCTCCCTCTGGTGGTGTTAGGTGGAAGGGTGGAGGTGTTTGTATGTAGTGAGGGCCTCTTGTGGAGAAGTCCATCCATGCACCCTGGGTCCTGTGGCACCTGTGAACAGCAGGGTGCCACATTCCCCCCCTAGTACAATTCAGTACTCCTGGACTGAAGCATTTTGTAACAGGTTAACAACTATAGCAATAATTATAATAATAAAGTTACAGTAAGTCCCGTAACCTGGTGTCCATTTCACCGATGAAAGAACATGAGGGACCTGCCTGAAAACCCTCAACGTAGGCCCTGGGCGTGGCTACAGGGCATAAGTGATCCAGGTGCTGGACCACGTCTTCGGCCATGCCAAACAGGTTTTTGTTCTGTGGTCATTTATAGGGCACTTTGATAAGTGCAACTATATACAAGTAAAGTTTTTGGCTGCTCACAGTCCTCAGCCTACAAGTCTTTGTACCCTTACGGGTAACTAAAGGCACACATTTAATTTCAGTTTATACGATAAACAATAAGCAATACCCTACTGGGTAACTACATACAATGTAGGCACCTGGTGCTTACTCCCTAAATCTAGCAGGGATTTGTCCTTGTGTGCTGCGTGTTGACCTTCGTAGCACTGGGGTGTCACTAGTGTCTGTGCGTACCCTTTCTGTTAATCTAGCAGGTGTACGTGCTGGTAGATTGTAGAACTACCTTAATCTCTCTATGGTACTGGCAAGTGCACTGTCCACTGGGCCTGCAGGCTCTACTTCAACTGGTGATTCTCCTCTTACTGGGGACTCTTTCTGTTCCTGAGCAGGTTTTTCTAGGGCGCTCACAGGTTCTTCTTGAGGCTGATAGAAGTGTATTACGGGTATAATCACTGCTCCGTCAAGTTGAGGCCAGTCCGCAGGGAAATCTCCTAGAACTGTGTGAAGCACTTCTTCCTTGGGTTCTTCCGGTGCTATCGGAGGTACTTCTTCTTCCGTTGTCTTCAGTAGACCTGGGCATATTTTCAAATGGTCTATTGAGACTGTTGCGGTCGTTTTTCCTCCATCTTTGCTATTCAGGCAAGTTTTACTGTTGTCAAATCTGGAGTTCAGCACTGTATAGGGCTCTCTTTCCCACTGATCATCAAGCTTGTGACTTCTTCTCTTCCTCTTTAGCACTATCTCTCCAGGTGCCAAGGGTTCTGCTGGTGCATGTTTATTGTACTGTTCTTCTTGTTTTTCCCTTGCTCTGTTGAGACTGTCTTCGACACAGGCCTGTACTCTCCTGTACTGCTCATGCCGATTTGTATCCCAGTCTTCAGTGGACATATCTGCTTCCGGTTCTACCACTCCGAGTCCCAGGTCCATGGGCAACTTTCTTTTGCTCTCATGAGGTACGCTGGGGTACAATTAGTAGAACTCACAGGTATGTGATTGTACAGATCTACCAGGTCAGGTAGTTTGTCTGGCCACTGGTTTCTTTCTTCCAAGGGTAAGGTTTTCAGCAGGTCTATGACGATGTTGTTCATTTTCTCACACAAACCATTAGTCTGAGGGTGATACGGCGTAGTCCGGATCTTCTTGCACCCATACAGATGACAGAATTCTTTAAACAGCTCGGCTTCAAAGGCAGGGCCTTGATCCGTCAGCACTTTGTCCGGGTATCCATGGGGCCTGCAGAAGTTTGCTTGGAACGTTCTTGCTGCAGTTTCTGCTGTCAGATCCTTGACAGGGGCTACCACCAGGAACCGGGAATAATGTCTCTGGAGACAGTGGCTGTGGTCTCTCCTCCATCCTTACTGATAATGCATACTTTCGGATTTTCATAAGGACTCCACCCATAAGGAGGTCGAGTCCTTATGGGTGGAGATACATGGGGCAAAAAACAATAATAAAATTATCATAGGAGTCTGTTATAAACCACCAAATATAGCAGAAGCCACGGAAAGTCTATTAATGAGACAAATGTACAGTTCCGGTTATTCATTGTCCATAACCTGTCAGTCCATGACCCTGTCGGGTAACATGAGAAACATAATTAGTATTCATGCAAAACATAAAACATTTCAACATTTGCAATATACAGGTATATATCACTTTTTTTTTTTTAGATTCTCCAGTGAGCGGGCATCTGACCTCTAGTGCTCCTGGTGGACCTACGTAACACACTGTCTGCACTACAGGTGTTTGGAGATGTTACGGGTAGGTTGGGCCGCTTTCTGCGTACTCTTTGGCTTACCACGGGCACGGCAGGCTCGCTACTAGCAGAGGGTTGATTCTCCTGGGCTGCTGGTATGGAATCTTCTGCCTCCGGGGCCGGTTGCTCTTCCAACACTACTTGCTCTTCTGTAGGCCCTTGAGGGGCTGGATGGAGAAAGGTAAGGACGGGTACCACAATAGCGCTGTTAATTTGTGTCCAGGACCGGGGAAATTCTCTGAGTACTGTACTGACCATTTCTTCCCTTTCCTCTGCGGGTTGAGGGCTATCTTGGTCTTCATCAGTGCTTTGCAGCTGCTCGGGACACTTCTTCAGGTGGTCTCTGGAGACAGTGGTTGTGGTCTCTCCTCCATCCTTACTGATAATGCATACTTTCGGATTTTCATGGCTTGAGGGCAGTACTGTGTACGGGTCTTTTTCCCACTGGTCATCCAACTTATGGAGCCGCCTCTTCCTCTTCAAGACCTGCTCTCCTGGTGCCAGGGGAACAGTGGGAGCATGCTGGCTGTAAGTCCTCTCGTGCCTTTCTCTTGCTTGAGACAGACTTCTCTCAACACTCTCCTGCACTTTCCGGTACTGCTGCTGCCGTTCTGTATCCCAGTCTGCCTCTGGCGAGGTGTCCTCGGGTGTCAGGACTCCCATATCCAGGTCAATAGGCAGCTTACCAGGTCTTGCCCTCATTAGGTAAGCCGGGGTGCAGTTGGTAGAATTTACTGGGATGTGGTTATACAAGTCCACTAGATCAGGCAGTTTTTCAGGCCACAGACTGCGTTCTTCCAGGGGCAACATTTTCAGCAAGTCTATCACCACCTGGTTCATCTTCTCGCACAATCCGTTGGTTTGGGGGTGATAGGGCGTTGTCCTTATCTTCTTGCAGCCATACAGGTTGCAGAACTCCTGGAAGACCTCCGCTTCGAAGGCTGGACCTTGGTCAGTCAACACTTGCTCCGGATACCCGTGCGGACGGCAGAAGTGCTGCTGGAAGGCTCTAGCTGCTGTCTGAGCCATTAAGTCCTTGACATGGACCACCACCAGGAACCGGGAGTAGTGGTCTACGATGGTGAGGGCGTAGACGTACCCGGACCTACTTGGAGCCAGCTTCACATGGTCCAGGGCTACCAGTTCTAGTGGCTGCTTGGTGATGATGGGCTGCAGGGGAGTCTTCTGGCTGGCACGGTCCTTTCTTCTCAGGTTGCACGGGCCTCAGTCTCTGCTCCATCTCTCAATGGCCCCTCTCATGCCTACCCAGAAGAACCATTCATGCAACAGGAACTCCAACTTCTTCCATCCAAAGTGCCCTGCTCCGTCGTGGTATGCCTCCAGGACCATAGCCGCGTCCCATCTCGGGACCACTACCTGCCAGGTCAGCTCATGTGTCCGGGAGTTGACAATTCTCCGGCACAGCTTCCCCTTGTAGAGAAACAGTTTACTCTTCTCCTTCCACAGCTATTTGGTCTCTTCCGGAGCGTCTGGGTCAAGGCGGGCATCAGCCTGTGTCATCATCTCTTTTACCAGGCGGACGGCTGGGTCACTGTCTTGCGTCTCCTCCCAGCTGTAGTGGGTAAGGGATTGAACGTGGCAGAGTGCTTGTCCCTTACACAGTGGGAATACTGGTTAATCCCATGACGGTGGAAAGCAGGGAATTCAATCTCTTCCAGTTCTTCTGGATCTTCCCCTCCGTCTGGCAAGTTTGGCATCCTGGACAGGGCGTGTGCATTGGCATTTGTGCGTCCCGCCCGGTATTTGATAGTAAACTCATAGTTGGACAGCCGGGCCATCCATCTTTGCTCCAGGGCACCAAGTCTTGCAGTGTCCAGGTGTGTCAACGGGTTGTTGTCCATGTACACAGTGATCTCGGCAGAGGCAAGGTAATGTTTGAAACGTTCCGTCACTGCCCACACCACTGCAAGGAACTCTAGCTTGAAGGAGCTATAATTGTCATAGTTTCTCTCTGTGGGCCGTAGTTTTCGGCTGGCGTAAGCAATTACCCGCTCTCTGCCCTGCTGGATCTGGGATAGTACGGCTCCCAGCCCCACGTTACTGGCGTCCGTGTGGAGGATGAAAGGCTGACCGTAATCAGGGTAAGCCAGGATTTCCTCCCCCGTGAGGGCCATCTTCAGCTGGCGGAAAGACTCCTCTTCCAGCTGGTCCCACCTGAAGGGCGGCTTCTGATTCTTGGTCTTTGACTGACCTAACAGGAGGTCTTGCATAGGGGCTGCCATTTTGGTGAACTCGGGGATGAATCTTCGGTAGTAGCCTACCTACCCGAGGAACTGCCGCACTTCCTTTATGGTGGAGGGTCTTGGCCAATCCTTAATCACTGTGATCTTATCAGGGTCTGGAGCTACTCCGTCAGCACTCACCACGTGTCCCAGGTACTGTACCTTTGGTTTCAGTAGATGACACTTGGAGGGTTTCACCTTTAGGCCGTAGCCTGCCAGGGCGTCAAACACCTCTGCCAGGTGCTTCAGATGGTCCTCATATGTTTTGAAATACACGATGACGTAAGTCCAGGTATAGCAGGACCGTCTCGAAATTCCTGTGCCCCAGACAGCACTCCATCAACCGTTGGAAGGTTCCTGATGCGTTGTAGAGCCCGAACGGCATACAGTTGAATTCGCTGAGACCCATCGGGGTGGTGAACGCGGTCTTCTCCTTGTCTGTCTCTGCTACAGGAACCTGCCAGTACCCGCTAGTAAGATCCAAAGTGGAGAAGAAGTTAGCAGACTTTAATGCAGCTAAAGATTCCTCTATCCTAGGTAACGGGTACTCATCTTTGTGTGTGATACGGTTGACCTTTCTGTAATCTACACACATTCTCATGGTGCCATCTTTCTTTTTCACAAGAACTAGTGGAGCTGCCCAGGGGCTACAGCTGTCCCTGATTACCCCAGCCTCCTTCATTTCTCGCAACATTCACTTGGCATTCTGATAGTGTGCAGGGGGTACAGGTCGGTATCTTTCCTTTATGGGTGGATGGTCTCCCGTGGGGATGTGGTGTTCTACCCCCTTTACTTGCCCAAAGTCTAGCGGGTGTTTGCTAAAGACTCTTTCGTACTCCTGAACTACCCGGTAGACTCCCTGTTTTTGGTGTGAGGGAGTGGAGTCAGTGCCCACCTGCAGCTTCTGACACCAGTCCTCCATTTATTTCTTGGAGCCGTTACCCTCCTCTGGTTGAGATGGAGGCAAGGGTTCCACGGCCTTTACAGAGTTTTAGTTAACGGTGAGCAATTTGGCTAGAGTGGAATACCAGGGCAAGTATACTTCTCTTTCCCCAATGTTTAGGATGCGGACGGGTACCCTCCCATGGCGTACATCGACCACCCCCCGTGCTGTCAAAATGGTGGGCCTACTGTCTGAGTAGACGGGTTCTACCATGGCTTGGTAGTCCCTTCCTCTTAACCCGATTGCAGTCCGGCACCAGATCATCATCTCACTTTTTGGGGGCATGGCGATAGGGAACGGGTCACTCATCCAAACGCTACCAATCTCACCACCAGACAGTTCTACCTGTTGCCTTTTCATCAGGGCTCTGATCTCTTTTTGTAGGACACGCTGTTGGCTGGAGCTGGCATTCATCGCAACCTGCTGTAATATGACAATTATCTCTGCAAGACAATTTTCAATAACATTAGTACCCAAGGTTATCTTAGGGTGGCTTTCACGACGGTCAATGTCCACAATGATCAGTCCTTGTGCTGGCAGTTCAACTTTACCGATTTTGATGGTCACCTCCTTGAATCCCACCTGCGGCATGGGCTGACCATTGCTGGCGATGATGCTCAAATCGTTATCTGGGTAGCGGGTAATATCTGAGTCATTCCATTACCACTTAAAAAGCACATAGGGGATTGGTGGTTACCTGTGACCCGGTGTCCAGTAGTGCACTCATAGGAATGCCATCCAGCACCACAGGCAAGACCGGTCGTCCCCCTACGTACTTATCACGCCAGCTCGATGGGCCTGATGGTCTTATGCCTGGGGGTCGGCCCTCTGCCCCAGGTTGGGCCCGTTTAAATGACAGTACCTTGCCATATGTCCTGGTTGGTTGCAGCGGCGGCAGATGGGTTGTCCGTCCTGGTCGTAACGGTCGCTGGGCCTTCCTCTGGAAGATGGGATCCTCCTCTGTCGGCGCCAAGGGACGTCCTCCGGACTGGAAGCCAGCTGGATCTTTCCTGGAGGGGACTTCTGTAAAGACTGCACAGCTCTGGTTAGCGCGGCAACGCTTTTGGTCAGCTCTTGGACCTGATGGTGCAGGTCTGCAGCCGTGGCTTTGTCCAAAGCCTGTGCATCAGCTCCCACAGGCTCTGCAGACAAGGGCGCCGCCTCTTGGTGATAGGTGATAGCAGGGCGCCTGTGGGTTACAGCGCCACATGGTGCTGAATCTCGGAGCACCCGGATGGCTCTGTCTTTAAACTGCGCAAAGTCTAAATCAGGGTTCTGCAAGGCCATTACACGCAACTGGGTTCGGTGGGCGCTGGACAGTAGACCCTCAATGAACTGTTCAGTCAACAGCTTATCCTCATTCCGCACGCTGTCAGGGTCTGCCTGCTTAATGGCTCTCAGGGCCTCCTGCTAATTCAAAGCATAGTCCCGTATACTGTCTTGTGCCTGTTGTTTGCACCCATAAAATTTTAGCTTGATCTCTGCTGAGGTGCGGGTATCAAAAGTGTCCTTTAGACCAGGGTTCCCCAACTCCAGTCCTCAAGGCCCACCAACAGGTCATGTTTTCAGGATTTCCTTAGTATTGCACAGGTGATAATTCCATCATCAGCACAGGCAATAGTTACATCACCTGTGCAATACTAAGGAAATCCTGAAAACATGACCTGTTGGTGGGCCTTGAGGACTGGAGTTGGGGAACCCTGCTTTAGACGGGCCAGTATTTCCTTTTCAGTCCCCTTTTCCCTGGCTGACCAGGACTTTACTTCTCTTTGGGCTGCTCTGATTAACTGGCCTATCAGGATGCTCACTTTTTGTTCCTCGGACAGGGGGTATACCTTATATAGGCTATTCAGTCTTTCCTTAAAGTCGCTCAGGGTATGTGACTCCCCTGAGTATTGGGGTAACCATGCCACTCCGGGGATATACGGCATCGTGAACGGCATCACTGCGGCAGCAGCCGTGCTGGCGGTGGGAGCTCCCTCCATTCCTGGTGTCTTCCTCCCCCCTAGTTAACCGTGGCCTACCTTCCGTTGCTTCTTCTCCGTAGGCCGTGGCTCCGCAGGCGATCGTCGGGGTCGAGGACCTTGCGTCGCGTGCTGATGACGTCGGCGTCCGCTGGGCTCCTTCCAGGACCTTGCGCAGCGTCAGTACGGAAGGCGGGGCTTCAGCTCTCATGCACTTTTGGCGTCCACACCCCTCTTCTTCCCGCGCGGCATTCCGAAAATGGCGCCCAATGGCGGGAAAATGGCTGCGGATGGCGGGAAACTTCACCATGGTAAGTATCACAGTCTTTCTTCAGGCACGCAGTACCCGGTGGTTGCGGGCACAAACTTCTGCCGACTATGCCAAAGTTGACGCGCCCCCTTAGCCCGTGTGAGGGGGAATACCCGGAGCCGGGTCTCTGTGTAATGATGGGGGTTGTAGTCTCCGTGACAGCGACCCGTTCCCGTGGCTCAGGGTGGTCAAACCAGTGGCGGATCTGTTTATTTGGTTTTCAATGTTTAAATGTCCGACTACGCCACCCGTGGATTGCGGACACTGAGAACCGCCGCTGCGGGGCAGACCGCTGAGGCTGATGTTGTGTGCGCAGCAGAGGGTAGTATAACTCCCTACGGGAGGAGTATAGCCTCAGGGCAGCGTGTATAGATGGTGAGGGTTGTGGTGCATGGGTGCAGCAGAAATGACTCAGAGTCCGTGCAGTGCAGTTCAGTGTCTTTACTGTTGGTAATGAAGAAGGCCCTGCTGGGAGTACTGGCTAACTTTAGAGGCCTGGTCAGTCTGTGAGCGAACAAGAGTCCCCCTGGCCAGGTGGAGATGTAGGTCTTCCCGTCTAACTGCACTCTTCCTGGCTACCTTGCTGTAGTCGTGTAGTAGCCCACGTCCCTGAGTGTACCGTGTGGTGCTCACCCGTATGGCTGGTGAATTGTGGCCTTTGGTAGCTTCCGCTCCTCGATGGCGGTGCCGGTCCCTTGCATGTGACTAAGCCTCCGGGCTTCTTATGGCCAGAGGACCTGAAATCCCCTGCCAGGTGGTTTCTGCTGCTGGATGTGGAAATCCTCACAGCCTCGGACTCCGGTGTCCGGTTCTCTGCGTCTTCGGCCAGGGTGAGCTCTGCTTAGCTCCAGTCCCTGGCCTTCAGCTCCTGCTCCTACAGAGCTCCTTGCTTGCTGCTCTGTTCCTGTCCTTGGAACTACTCGACTCTCTAGACTCTAGCTCACTATCCCCGCCCCAGACCCAGTTTATATAGGGCAGATTCCTCCCCTCCCTGGACTGGGGCAGGAGACGTTGCATGCAAAAGTGCTCCTGACCAGGAAAACCCATGCTCGCTCTCAGACATGGTATTTCTACCACTGTGGCAACCAGACCCCTGGGGTGCCACACTTGAACCTTTCAGTGATAGCCCAGACCAAGGCCAGAAACTCCAGCTTGAAGAAACAGTAGTTCTCCAGGTTCCTCTCAGTAGGGCGTAGCTTCCTGCTGGCATACGCAATTACCTTCTCTCTTCCATTTTGCTTCTGGGACAACACAGCTCCCAGTCCCTCATTGCTGGCATCGGTGTACAGCAGGAAAGTCTGGGTAAGCCAGGATTTCTTCACCAGTCAGGATTTCCTTCATTACTGCAAAGGATTCGGCCTGTTCTTTGCCCCACTGGAATGGGGGACTCTTTCCTCTTTTGGACTGTCCTACCAGGAGGTCTTGTAGAGGTGCTACCTTTTTGGTATAGTCCTTTATGAACCTCCTGTAGTACCCGACCATTCCCAGGAATTGCCGTACTTCTTTGATACTTCTCGGTTCAGGCCACTTCTGGATGGCAGTGACCTTCTCCGGGTCTGGTGCTACTCCATCCAAGCTGACTACGTGCCCCAGGTACTGAACCTTCTGCTTGAGCAAGTGGCATTTAGAAGGCTTTAGTTTCATCCCATACCGGGACAATGCTTCAAATACCTCCCCAGGTGCTTCAGATGGTCCTCATACATCCTCGAGTACACGATAACATCATCCAGGTACAGCAGCACTGTCTCGAAGTTCCGGTGTCCCAAACAACACTCCATCAGCCTCTGGAACGTTCCGGGTGCATTGCAGAGTCCAAACGGCATACTGTTGAACTCGCACAGTCCCATCGGGGTGGTGAAAGCCGTCTTCTCCCGGTCTGCCTCAGCAACAGAGACTTGCCAGTACCCGCTAGTGAGATCCAGTGTAGAGAAGTAATTGGCAGATTTTAGTGCAGCCAGGGATTCCTCTATACGGGGCAAAGGGTATGCATCTTTATGTGTTATGCGATTAATCTGTCTATAATCTACACACATCCTCATGCTACCATCCTTTTTCCTGACCAGGAGAAGGGGAGCTGCCCAGGGGCTACAGCTATCCCTTATTACCCCTGCCTTTTTCATGTCACGCAACATTTCCTTGGCTTTCTGATAATGTGCTGGTGGTATGGGTCGGTAACGCTCCTTAATGGGTGGATGGTTACCGGTGGGTATGTGGTGTTGTACCCCTTTAACCATTCCAAAGTCAAGTGGGTGTTTACTAAACACTTGTTCATATTCCTGAACCACTCTGTAAACACCGTGTTTCTGATGGACAGGAGTGGCGTCAGTCCCAACATGGAGCTGTTGACACCAATCCTCCAGCTGAGCTTCGGAGTCATTGTCCTCCTCTGTATCTGGTGGGGTCAAGGATTCCACTGTGTGTATAGCATCATTATTCACAGTATACCATCTGGCAACAGTGGCGTATCTTGGCAATTTAACTTCCTCCTCCCCACAATTTAGGAGACGTATGGGTACCCTCCCATTGCGTAAATCAACCACCCCTCTAGCAGTTAAGAGTGTAGGTCTGTGCTCTGAGCTAATGGGCTCCACTACCACCTGGTAGTTCTGTCCCTTGAGACCTATTGCTGCCCTACACCAAATCAGCATTTCACTCATTGGGGGAATCATAATGGGTATCGGGTCTGTCACCCGTACATTACGAATCTCACCACCTGTTAGCTTTACCTGTTGCTGGTACAGGAGGGCTCAAATTTCTCTCTGGAGCACCTTCCTCTGCCCTGGTTTGGCAGTGTCAGACATCTGTTGGAGCAAAAACAACACTTCTCCCAAACAGTTACCAAAAATATTTGTACCAAGTATCATATACAAGTCTGTATCACCAGGGTTACATTCCACTACAATCAGTCCTTGGTCCTTTAGTTCCGCTCTCCCCACCTTCACTGTCACGTCCTTAACCCCTATTAGGTTAAGAGGAAGACCAAAGAAGAAAAAATACCCAAATAACTGAAAGTAAATGTATAGATTGCACAGTGCAAAAATAATAATAAATAATAAAGGGTATTTAATTAACATAATTTTGATCAAAATAATGTATAAGATATCCCGCAACTTCACAGCAACCCTTATGGGACAGTCCTAACTCTAGTATTAAAAACCTTACCATTTGTCAAGTGACATACATATGGACAAGGGCAGAGAGACTGGATCCCTAGTATAATCATAAAACCGAGGCAGAATGAGCGTCTCAACCCAGACAAAGGGCGGCCACACCCTTTTATATGCACTAAAGCATACTGACTGCAAAGAAAAAAAACAAAAAACAAAACTGGAGGTCTGAACTGAGACATAAATTGATGTGCATGCAAAATGTAGATGCATGTTCACACAAGGCCATTGAATAGAGAGAAACCAAAGACAAGAAAAAATACCCAAATAACTGAAAGTAAATGTATAGATAGCACAGTGCAAAAATAATAATAAATAATAAAGGGTATTTAGTTAACATAATTTTGATCAAAATAATGTATAAGATATCCCGCCACTTCACGGCAACCCTTATGGGACAGTCCTAACTCTAGTATTAAAAACCTTACCATTTGTCAAGTGACATACATATGGACAAGGGCAGAGAGACTGGATCCCTAGTATAAGCATAAAACCGAGGCAGAATGAGCGTCTCAACCCAGACAAAGGGCGGCCTCACCCTTTTATATGCACTAAAGCACTAGGTTAAGAGGAAGGCCATTAGAGGCATACACAGAGAGGTTCGGGGCTGGCGGCTGGAGTTCATCTACGAACCAGTACCTTTTGTAGAGGACATCAGGTATGATGGTTACCTGTGAGCCGGCGTCCAGTAACGCAGGTGTAGATATGCTGTTCTGCACGATGGACAGGAAAGGCCTTCCTCCTACGAACCGGTGGTACCAGCTTGATGGGCCTGGCTGATTTACTCCGGGGTGTCAGCCCTCGGCCCCAGGGTTTGCCCGTTTAAAGGACAGTTCCGCTCTGTGTGGCCTGCCTTGTGGCAACGGTAGCATATGAAGTCTCCTGGAGGGCGATGTTGGTCGTTGGTCCTCCCACGGGGTGGCGTTGTCCTCCTCCGGGGTGGCATTGTCCTCCTTCTTCTCCTGATCCAGGGGACATCCTCAGGGCTGTCGGCGAGTAGGATCCTTCCTTCTGGCTCGGGCTCCGTCTGTAGCTGCAGGGTGCTCAGGACAGTGGCGAGGGTTTTACTTAGCTGACGCACTTCAGAGCGCAGGCTGTCCAGCTCGCTAGGGAGCACTGTTTGCATATTTGTTTCAGCCGTTAATGAAGGAGCAGTGGGTGCTGCGGGCACTGGGGTGGCCCCACCATGGTAACACTGGATAGCAGTCCCTGATGTTTCCAGGGGCTGTAGACCCTTAATAGCCATGTCCTTCAGGGTGTCAAAGGTGGCGTCTGGATGATCTAAAGCCCACCACCGTACAGTTCTGCTCTCCTCCTGGGACCTCAACCCCTGGATGAATTGTTCCGTCAGCATTTTATTCTCATCTTGTATGCTGGCTGGACTAACCTGTTTCAGGGCCCGCAAGGCTTCCTGTAAGCGCCAGGCATAGCTCCGGATACTGTACTCAGGTTTCTGGGTACAGTGGTAGAACCTCATCCGGAGATCTGTCTCAGTGCGGTGTTCAAAGACAGTTTGCAGTCTCTTAAAGATAATGGATACTGATTCCTGGTCTGCGGCTGGCCAGGTTTCAACTTCCCGCTCTGCGGCACCAGTCAATTGTCCCAGCACAACAGCGGCTCTCTGCTTACCAGTCATAGAATGTCCAGTACACCGCATATTTTTCTCTTGAACGCAGACAGGGTGTCTGTTTTGCCATCATACTGGGGAAGCCATTTCACTCCAGGGATATACGGCAGGGCCATGGGTATCAACGGAGTCACGACCCCTGCTGGTGGGGCGGCCGCTCCGGCCTGTAGAGTGCTGGGCGCAAGTTGAGCATCAGAAGCGTTAACCGGTGCTCCGGCGGCTTGCTGGTCGTCGGCCATGGTTGCTCCCCCCTAGTGAACCATAGCCTACCTCCTGCTTCTTGGATCGGGTAGGCCGCAGCTCCACAGGCGACGGTCTCCTTCCAGGACCTTGCGTCTCCCTCGCGGTTGACAACGGTCTCCTTCTAGGACCTGACGCTTCCTGGTTCGGCATCAGAGCTCGAGGCGGGGCTTGAGCTTCGCGCGCTTCCAGCAGTCACGCCTCTCCGATTCCCTCGGTTACGCCCCTCTTCTTCCCGCGCGGCGACAGGAAAATGGCGAATAATGGCGGGAAACCTCGGGAATGACGTGAAATCTTCACCACAGTAAGTGTTACAGTCTTTTAAGGCGCACAGTACCTGGTGGCCAGAGCCGGCCCCAGGTTTTTGTGGGCCCCGGGCGAAAGAATCTCAGTGGGCCCCTTTAACATATACCACGATTCATGATGCACAGATACCGAAGAGAAATATATATATAGTACAATGCAATGATTTCACTTCTTACATTACATGAGTGATATCTATTGTAAATTCCACAATACCTCAGAAACCAGCGAATCGCTTCACACAGTATACTGGCCCCCATAAAATGCTCCATACAGGAGACTGGCCCCCATAAAATGCATCATACAGAATACTGGACCCCATAAAGTGCTCCATACATGATACTGGTCCCCATATAACGTCTCCATACAGGATACTTGCCCCCATATAACGCTCCATACAGAATACTGGCTCCCATATAATGCTCCATACAGGATACTGGCCCCCATATAATGCTCCAGACGGAATACTGGCCCCCATATAACGCTCCATACAGAATACTGGCCCCCATATAATGCTCCATGCAGGCTGTTCCCCACACATAATGCCCCACGCAGGCTGTTCCCCTCACATAATGCCCCACGCAGGCTGTTCCCCCCACATAATGCCATATGCAGGCTGTTCCCCCCATATAGGATGTCACCCCCCTTATAATGCCCCATGCAGGATGACACACACACCCCCTCCCTTATAATGCCCCATGCAGGATGTCACCCCCCCCCCCTCCCTTATAATGCCCCATGCAGGATGTCACACCCCCCCTCCCTTATAAGGCCCCTTGCAGGATGTCACCCCCCCCCTTATAATGCCCCATGCAGGATGTCACACCCCCCTCCCTTATAATGCCCCATGCAGGATGTCACACACACCCCTCCCTTATAATGCCCCATGCAGGATGTCACCCCCCCTCCCTTATAATGCACCATGCAGGATGTCACACACACCCCCTCCCTTATAATGCCCCATGCAGAATATCACACCCCCCCTTATAATGCCCCATGCAGGATGTCACACCCCCTCCCTTATAATGCCCCATGCAGGATGTCACCCCCCCTCCCTTATAATGCCCCATGCAGGATGACACACAGCCCCCCTCCCTTATAATGCCCCATGCAGGATGTCACCCCCCCCTTATAATGCCCCATGCAGGATGTCGCACACCCCCCCTCCCTTATAATGCCCCATGCAGGATGTCACACCCCCTCCCTTATAATGCCCCATGCAGGATGTCACCCCCCCTCCCTTATAATGCCCCATGCAGGATGACACACAGCCCCCCTCCCTTATAATGCCCCATGCAGGATGTCACCCCCCTCCCTTATAATGCCCCATGCAGGATGTCACACCCCCCTCCCTTATAATGCCCCATGCAGGATGTCACACACCCGCCCTCCCTTATAATGCCCCATGCAGGTTGTCACCCCCCCCTTATAATGCCCCATTTAGGATGTCACCCCCCCTCCCTTATAATGCCCCATGCAGGATGTCACCCCCCCTCCCTTATAATGCCCCATGCAGGATGTCACACCCCCCCTCCCTTATAATGCCCCAGGCAGGATGACACACACCCCCCCTCCCTTATAATGCCCCATGCAGGATGACACACCCCCCCTCTCTTATAATGCCCCATGCAGGATGTCACCCCCCCCCTTCCTTATAATGCCCCATGCAGGATGACACACACCCCCCCTCCCTTATAATGCCCCATGCAGGATGTCACACCCCCCTCCCTTATAATGCCCCATTCAGGATGTCACACACCCACCCTCCCTTATAATGCCCCAAGCAGGATGTCACACACACACCCCTTATAATGCCCCATGCAGGATGTCACGCCCCCCCTTATAATGCCCCATGCAGGATGTCACCCCCCCCTTATAATGCCCCATGCAGGATGTCACACCCCCCCCCTTATAATGCCCCATGCAGGATGTCACACACCCCCACCTCATCCCCCTCCCTTATACTGCCACAGGCCTCCATACAATAAAAAAAAAATCAAATACTCACCTCACGTCTCAACTGCTGCTGCTGCAGCTCCGGATTCCAGCATCGCCGGCGTCATCCCGCTCTGCGCTGTGACTGCTCAGGAGAGAGCGCGGTGTAAAGATATCACCGCACCCTCTGACCTGAGACGTCACAGTGCAGCAGCCGCGGAGGATGCAGGAGCTGCTGCGGAGGCTCGGGGAGGGGTAAGTATTGTGCCGGGGCCCTGAGCAAGCGGGGGAAGGGGGCGGGCGCTGACACCGCTCTCCTCCGCTCACAGGTCCCATAGCGCGCAGGGTGCCCAATGGTGAGGGCCCCCCTGCCTGCTCAGGGCCCCAGCATTTGCCCGGGTGCGCTGGGTGCTGACGCCGGCCCTGCCGGTGGCAATGGGCACGGAATCCTGTTCGTGACGCCAAGGTTGACTCCCTGGGCCGTGGGGGTACTTAGCAGCCGGGCCTATAGGCGCTTGTGGGGGATATCACTGTGGCTGGCCCGGTCCATGACCCAGGGCGGTCAATAAAAAGTGGGGTAGATTGTTTATATCGGATTTCTAGAGTTTGTGACGCCACCTGTGGAATGCGGCCAAAGGGAGCCACCGCTGCAGAGCAGTCCTCTGAAGCTGATGTTACTGCAACAGGGATGGTGTGGCTCTTCTCAGGAAGAGCTAGCTCCAGGGTAGTGTGGACGATGCAGGTTGCGCTGGGTGTTGTAGTGCAGGGGGAAAGATGGCGCAGCAGGAGTAACTGACAGATACAGGGGATTCGCTTCAATACCTTTACTGGTGCGGTTGTCAGGTACGGTCCAGGGTATGTGGCGCCCCTGAGGGTTCAGTCGCCACAGAGGTACTGCACCTCACCCAGAGGTGTGGTGTCTCCCTTCTCTCAGGTAAGGAGGGAGTGCTGACCGGAACCACAACACCCGCATTCAACATTACACTGCTCCAGGCCGGCTGGAAGGGCAAGATGCATGTGCGCAGCTGCTGAGCCCTGTCCCTGACTGGAGTGGGGGGAACCCAGAGTTAGGGGGAACCAGTAGTGGGTGTGGGTGGAGGAAGCAGTTAAAGGGAGCACTTTTGCAGTGATATATAAAGGGAAGCCATCTTAGGGTGGCAGGACAGACAGCACAGTGAGTGAGGACAGTCAGTCAGGGAGCAGAGTCTCTTTAGGAGCTCTGCTCCATAAGTGGGGCCTAGAGATAGAGGCCCAGGAGGGGAGCAGAGGAGGAAGGCTCCATTATATTGAAGGGATCCCAGGGGGTACAGCGAGTGCAGGACGGCACCCGTACGCCCCGAGTCTGTCAGAAGACAGAGGAATCTAGGCCGCAAGAAGGGGACCGGCCCCTGGACCAGCCGTGTTACTACAGGTCTCAGCTGGAAAAACTGGAGGTTTCTGGCTTATATAGCTCAGTTGCCGAAGCCCCATTCTAATCTCCGTGAGGGTCAAGCAGGTCCGGGAACTCCAATTAGACAGGAGGAACTTCAGAGTACCCGAGCGGGACTGAGAGGGGGAAGCGCAGGGCAGGAGGGAGAAGACCCAGCGTGAAGACGGTCTAGAGAGGAACACAAGAAAGTGGGGTTCCGTCAGGTGCTCCTAGCCTGCCTGAGGAAGAACTGAACCCCGGTCTGGTGAACGCAGCGCGACGCGGGAGGCTGGCACCCGCGTAGTGTATCAGTGGAACGTACGTGAGAACTGTGAGTAAAGACTCGGATGACTGCACCACACGGCCTCCGTCCATTATTTTAGGTGCGCCATCTTTCCCCCTGCACTACAACACCCAGCGCAACCTGCAACATCCACACTGCCCTGGAGCTAGCTCTTCCTGTGGAGAGTCACACCATCCCTGCTGCAGTAACATCTGCTTCAGAGGACTGCTCTGCAGCGGCGGCTCCCTTTGGCCACATTTCACAGGTGGCGTCACGAACTCTATAAATCCCATATAAACAATCTACCCCCCTTTTTATTGACCGCCCTGGGTCACGGACCGGGCCAGCCACCATGATATCCCCCACAAGCGCCTATAGGCCCGGCTGCCGAGTACCCCCACGGCCCAGGGGGCGCGTCAACCTTGCTGTCACGAACAGGATTTTGTGCCCGTTGCACGAACAGGATTTCGTGCCCGTTGCCACCGGGTACTGTGCGCCCTAAAGAACTGTGTCGCATACCATGGTGAAGATTTCACGTCATTCCCGAGTTTTCCCGCCATTATCTGCCATTTTCCAGTCGCCGCGCGGGAAGAAGAGGGGCGTAACCGCGGGAATCGGAGAGGCGTGACTGCTGGAAGCGCGCGAAGCCCAGGCCCCGCCTCGCGCCTTGACACTGAACCAGGAAGCGTCAGGTCCTAGAAGGAGATCGTTGTCAAGCGCACGCTCTGACGTCAGCCACGAGGCAGTTGCAAGGTCTTGGAAGGAGACCGCCGCCTGCGGAGCTGCGGCCTACCCGATCCAAGTAAAGAAGGTAGGCTACGGTTCACTAGGGGGGCGCAACCATGGCCGACGACCAGTAAAATGCCAGAGCACCGGTTAATACTCTTGATGCTCAACTCGTGCCCGGCGCTGCTCAGGCCGGAGCAGCCGCCCCACCAGCAGGGGTCGCGATTCCAGTCATGCCCATAGCCCTGCCGTATATCCCCGGAGCGAAATGGCTTCCCCAGTATGACCACGGGGAACGTGGGTGGTATGCCCTCAATGTGTACCGCGTGATTGAAGAAGGAGAGGACACGCCCCCGCATTTCATGGCTGATGACCCGGCTGGGTCCAGCAAAAATCAAAAGTACCCCAGGCGGGGACCCCAATACTAGTACAGTAGGTGGGACTAAACTGTATATAGTCACCCGTAAGGGTACAACCAGTAATTTGTCATATGTGTGCATAATTACCCGTCAGGGTATACAGACTTCAGGCTGGGGACTGTGAACAGCCAAAAACTGATTGTGTATATAGTTTTGCACTTCTTAAGGTGCTCTCTATTGGTTTTACATTGGTAACACATGACCTCAGAACAAAAACCTGTTTGGCATGGCGGAGGACGTGGTCCAGCACCAGGATCACCAATGCCCTGCAGCCACGCCCAGGGCCTACGTTGAGGGTTTGCGGACGGGTCCCTCATGCTGCTACTTTTGCACCTGTTTGAAAAAGAAAATGGACACTCGGTTACAGAATGTGCTGTAGCCTGTTACAGAATGTTATTAAAAGTGTTTTATAATGTTATGGTAACCTGTAACGTTTAAGCGAAGTGCCTCCCATAAAGGGAAGAAATGTTTTGTTACAATCTTATATGCGAATGCATTCTTAAAATTTTTTGCATGTCTGTAAATACCGTGTTTTACTCTGTTCCAGCCCGCGGACGTGCTGTGTTTTACCAGGGGGGAGTGTGGCGCCCCTGAGTGTTCAGTTGCCACAGAGGTACTACACCTCACCCAGAGGTGTGGTGTCTACCTTCTCTCAGGTAAGAAGGGAGTGCTGCCCGGAACCCCAACACCCGCATTCAACATTACACTGCTCCAGGCCAGCTGGAAGGGCAAAATGCATGTGCGCAGCTGCTGAGCCTTGTCCCTGGCTGGAGTGGGGGGAACCCAGAGGTAGGGGGAACCAGTAGTGGGTGTGGGTGGAGGAAGCAGTTAAAGGGAGCACTTTTGCAGGAGATATAAAAAGGGAAGCCATCTTAGGGTGGCAGGACAGACAGCACAGTGAGTGAGGACAGTCAGTCAGGGAGCAGAGTCTCTTTAAGAGCTCTGCTCCATAAGTGGGGCCTAGAGATAGAGGCCCAGGAGGGGAGCAGAGGAGGAAGGCTCTGTTATATTGAAGGGCTCCCAGGGGGTACGGCGAGTGCAGTACGGCACCCGTACGCCCCGAGTCTGTCAGAAGACAGAGCGATCTAGGCCGCAAGAAGGGGACCGGCCCCTGGACCAGCCATGTTACTCCAGGTCTCGGCTGGAAAAACCGGAGGCTTCTGGCTTATATAGCTCAGTTGCCGAAGCCCCATTCCATTCTCCGTGAGGGTCAAGCAGGTCCGGGAACTCCAATTAGACAGGAGGGACTTCAGAGCACCCGAGTGGGACTGAGAGGGAGAAGCGCAGGGCAGGAGGGAGAAGACCCAGCGTGAAGACGGTCTAGAGAGGAACACAAGAAAGTGGGGTTCCGTCAGGTGCTCCTAGCCTGCCTGAGGAAGAACTGAACCCCGGTCTGGTGGACGCAGCGCGACGCGGGAGGCTGGCACCCGCGCAGTGTATCAGTGAAATGTATGTGAGAACTGTGAGTAAAGACTCGGATGACTGCACCGCACTGCCTACGTCCATTATGTTAGCTGCGCCATCTTTCCCCCTGCACTACAACACCCAGCGCAACCTGCAACATCCACACTGCCCTGAAGCTAGCTCTTCCTGTGGAGAGTCACACCATCCCTGCTGCAGTAACATCAGCTTCAGAGGACTGCTCCACAGCGGCGGCTCCCTTTGGCCGCATTTCACAGGTGGCGTCACGAACTCTATAAATCCCATATAAACAATCTACCCCCCTTTTTATTGACCGCCCTGGGTCACGGACTGGGCCAGCCACCATGATATCCCCCACAAGCGCCTATAGGCCTGGCTGCAGAGTACCCCCACGGCCCAGGGGGCGCGTCAGGTACTCCGTAGGATGTCGTGCTGTTCCTTCACCTGTCGCTCGGTAGTAGGACCTTCTGCTGGCAACCACTATCCCTGGTAATGCTGGGGCCTTCGTGGTTCCTGGTCCTGTGATGGGTCTAGCTTCAGGTCTGCCAGGGACTTGTAGTCCTCCTGGAATGCCGGTGATCCCTACTGGGTATAAAGGACCCTGTAGGCGCAGACCCGGTGTCCGGTTCGTGTATCGGGGTGAGCCTATGATGCTCCTCTTCCCCCTCAACTTCTCTCTCCTTTCCTTCTTGCCGTCGGCCACACTCGGGGCCCTCAGTACTGCAGGAGACGTGCTGCGTCTTCACTGGTCTCAGCGCCAGCACGCTCTCAGACTCTCTCTCAGTCTGACTCTGACTGAGCTGCCTGGCTCCACCCTCCATATATATATCCCTAACGGGCTCCCTCTGGTGGTGTTAGGTGGAAGTGTAGAGGTGTTTGTATGTAGTGAGGGCCTCTTGTGGAGAAGTCCATCCATGCACCCTGGGTCCTGTGGCACCTGTGAACAGCAGGGTGCCACATTCTTGTCTCTCCCCATTATCCCTTGGTGTTGAAAAGAGCCGGTACCTCTGCCACCAGCATTGTCTAAAGGTGATGTTTTCAGCAACTGATCTACAATGGCCCTCGTGAACAATTCAATTGTAAAACTCTTTGTTGACTCCAAAAGGAGAGAAGGAAATTTCTCCCTGTACCGTGGATCGAGAAAGGTGGCCAACCACTAAAGGTCGCTCTTGTCACCTGCACCTTAAAATCATCTCCAGAATCTGACCTTTTCTCACCTTTAAAACTGCTAAAACTCTTACTGTCGATCTTATTCACTCTCGTCTGGACTACTGCAACTCTCTTCTTATCGGTCTCCCTCTTACCAAACTTTCTTCACTTCAATCCGTCCTGAATGCGGCAGCCAGGGTTGTATTACTGTCCAGCCGCTTCACTGATGCCTCCGTCTAGTGCCAGCCATTACACTGGTTGCCCATTTGCTACAGGGTCCAATATAAACCCATCACTCTCACCCACAAAGCTCTCCACAGTTCTGCAATGCCTTATATCTCCTCTCTCATCTCTGTCTATCGCCCTACACGTGCCCTCCATTCTACAAATGACCTAAGACTAACATCCCCCATAATCTGAACCTCGCTCCTCCGTCTCCAAGACTTCTCTCGTGCTGCACCAGTTCTACCCCAGACGATCCGACTGATGCCTAGCCACCAAGTCTTCAAGCGTGCTTTAAAAACCCATCTCTTTAAACAAGCCTACCACCTCAACTACTCAGTAAACTAACTTTCCCCTCTTCCCTCCTTCTAAATATTATTCTGAATCTGCACCCCACTATTCATCTGTCTCCACACCCTCCATGCACTCGATAACTACACTCGATACTTGATTATTGCACTTAAACATACTGGCTGATGATCATGCAGTCTTATATGAAAATCCCTACTTATTATAATTGCCTGACCTGAAATAACAAGCACTTTTCACCTATTGTGTCCACCCATTTCCTTGTTGAATGTAAGCTTGCGAGCAGGTACCTCATTCCTAATGTAACTGTTTAAACTGTCTTACCTTGTATTGAATTTATTGTATGTACATGTCTCCGCTGAATTTTAAAGTGCTGCGGAATATGTTGGCACTACATAAATAATAATGATTATTATTATTATTACTGTTGGATAAAATGTGTATCACGCGAGGGTCTTGCCACAGACACTTACACAAGAACTGTGCCATGTGGGCTAAGCTGCAAAAAGGCAAATCTTCTGTGTTCCCAACAGTAGAAACAGTACCCATCCTCTCCTCACGCTCACTCGTCTCCTCCTCCACCTCCTCCTCTCCAGCCCATCCAGGCTGGACAGACATGAAGCTTGGGTTGGGTGTCCCCTCTGTAGCATTACGAGTCGCCTTGGTAGCACATTAAAAAAAGTCCTCTCCCTCCTCAACTTCTTCCTCATCACCCAATGTTGCCTCAGAATATTGGCTGGGCTGGGTAGTATCACCCATTGGGAAATCTGGCTCCATATCAACATGCTGGGCACTCAAAGTTTCCTCTTTGAGATTATGCAGTGATTGTTTCAAGAGACACAGCAGCGGGATGGTTACGCTGATAATAGCCTGATCACCGCTCACAAGGTTGGTGCAGTACTCAAAGTTCTCAAGAACCTCACAAATGTCAGCGATCCACACCCACTCGACAGTTGTTATGTGTGGTGGCTGACTCTCCGTCTGACCGGCATTCTGAAGCTGGTTTTCAGCTACTGCCCTCTGCTGTTCACTAATCCTCGCCAACATATGATAGGTTGAGTTCCACCACGTGGGCAGGTCGCAAATGAGTCGGTGACTTGGCAAATTCAAGCACTTTTGCAGTGCTGTAAAAGCAGCAAAAGCAGTAGAGGAATGGTGGAAATGGGCGCTAATACAGTACGGTGCACCTTCTCAAGTAGGTATGGCAAGTCACGGTAAGTTTTCAGAAATTTCTGAACAACTAGGTTCAGCACGTGAGCCATGCATGGCACGTGTACCAGCTTGTCAATCTTTAAAGCCACCGCCAGGTTACGCCCACGGGTTGGAGGTGCAGCGGGGAGAGCAACTGATCGGTCTGTTGTTTTAAAGCTTGCCACAGTTCTGTTGCAGTGTGTGCTTTCTGACCTAAACAAATCAGCTTCAGCAGAGCGTCTTGCCACTTTGCCAATGCGCTGCTGCACAGGTCCCAGGTTGGCAGTGATGGGGAGGGTGATTCAGAAGAGGATGAGGAGCAGGAGAAGGGGAGAAAGGAAGTGGAAAATGAAGAGGTGGAAACCCTGACAGAAATTGGGCCTGCTATTCTTAGTGTGGGTGGGATGTGTGATGTTCCAGTTTGCACCTTTGTCCCACCCTCCACCAGGTTCCCCCAGTGTGACATGACAGAAATGTATCGTCCCTGTACACAACAATTTGTCTAGGTGTCTGTTGATAGGTGGACCTTGCGGGTTACGGCGTTGGTGAGAGCACGGTTCAGATTGTTTAACACGTGTCTCCACCTCTGGAGACAGTATTATGAAATCTGACATGGTAAGGAGCTTACTGCATTAAGGGAGAGCACATATGATATGTATTCTTTATGTAGGGTCTCACATCCATTATTGGATGAATAAGTCCACATCTATGATTTATAGATAGAAAAACAACTAAATTTAAGCTGAAAATGTATTTTACATCATATCCTACACGGGTATGTACAAATATATCTCTTTTAATAGCAATTAGACAATTTAGTCTAACAATTAAAAGATAAAAAAAAAAGAATTTGCTTGTTTTCAGTCTTTAGTCTGTAGGCACTAAAATATCAGTGTATTTCTGTAAATGGATCTTTATGTTTGGTTTGGGTAAATTATATAATGTAGTAATAGGAGCTGATGATGTCATATATCCCAATGAGCCCAGACCTGTCTCCTCCTCCTGCAGTTATGTCACATCACATATAATACAGCACAGTACAGCGTTTCCTATATCATCTGCTCCCCAGACACCAGTTACATCAGAGCTACAATGAAGAACAGGCACATTGTCTGCATCTTACTGCTTCTCTGCTCAGGTAAGAAGGACGCTGGGCTATTCTGTATATAGTGCAGAAAAGTAGTGAAAATATTAATATAACTAGTCATGTATAAACCATGTATGTTTATAATAGGTAAATAAGGAAATTAATAAAAGTAATGATGATTATATATGTTATTTTTCAGGACAAGTTATTGGAGACTCTATAGAGCCAATGAATTCTGAGATATTTACTGAAGAAGGGAATAAAGTCACTTTCTCCTGCTCCTATAAAACTTCATATACCTCCACGTATTATCTTTACTGGTATCGCCATTACCCTGGATCAGCCCCACAATACATAATACGTAGAATTAGTAAAGGCTCCGCTGATAATTCTGCTCAGGGGAGATTCACATCTGAGGTGACATTAAACTCTACAGAACTGGTTATCAGTGATGTGAAGACAGAGGACTCAGCCACCTATCTCTGCGCCCTGCAGGCAGCACAGTGTGACACATCTCACCTCTCATCCTACATAAACCTCATACATAACAGTTTACTGGAGAAAAGTCAGAAGACTGTTTTCACTGCCTATTTGGAGTTTTAACTGTGACTCCATTTGATGCGCACTACGGATGTACACTGTAGCAGAGTTGAATGTTTAATTTTTATCCTTTATATCCTTTAGATATAGTGATTTATTAAGAAGATCCCTGCTGTCAAAATTTTATTAGTATGTCTTGCAATGCAGTTACGTTCCTTCTAATTTAAAGTGTAAAAGTCTGTCAGGTTTTAAAGATTGTGCTGTGTATATGTGATAAATGGCCACTTGATTTATTAGAACATGCTGTGCTATTACACAAGAGAATGGAAAATCCTATTTGAGTTCGTATAAGTTGCAATATATCTATTCTCCACTAGATGGAGCACTTTCACTTCACAGCTGGTAAAACATTTTCTATTAAAGGTTTTTGGAGATTTGGGAGGAGCTGAAGAAACTTAAACATTTAGCTCCCCTTCTCTAGATTTCCCATGAGAACACCTACACATCAACTCACCCAGTTTTACCAGGAGTAACCCTAATTTGAACCTCAAGTTCCTGGTTCCTCACAGTTAAATATCATCTACATGGAGAAAATTAAAATTTCTTTTTCTTGCAGCCACTTGCTATCAATCATTGATGAGAGCAGTTATTAGTACGCTATGAAAAAATCATCTGACAGATTCCCTTTCGAATACTGTTTTCTCTAACTAGATAGATCCCAAATAGGAGGTATAATCTGTCATTTAGTATTAGGCACTGACCGTCACTTTTCTATTTAATTATTCTGCTATATAATTACTAACTGTCCACCTATCATTGCTTATGCTTATTAAGACCATGTGTTATTTACAAATTGCCAAGGCAATTAAGTCCTAACTAAGGATTCCTACGTTTAAAATATAACCTTTAATGATGCTTACATCTGTTTCAGGGAAGGTCTTGCATATTTCAGCCAGACAATGCTAAACCATATACTGACTCCATCAGAACAGCATGGCTTCACAGAAGAAGAGCTCGGATGATGAACTGGCCGCTTACAGGCCAGACCTTTCACCAACAGAAAACATTTTGACAAACAAAATATCCAGCAAAGAAGACCCAGGATTGTTGAGCACCTAGAATCCTACATCAGACAAGATTGGGACAACGTTCCTGTCCCCAAACTCTAACAATTGGTCTAATCACTTCACAGACATTGACAGACTATTGTCAAATGAAGAGGTGATGCTACAGAATGGTAGACATGGCTCAGTCCCAACTTTTTTAAGATGTGTCGTTGCCATCAATTTGTAAATGAGTTAATTTTTTTCAAATGAAATGGAAAAATGCCTAACCTTCACCTTCTGATCTGTATTCTATTCAGTTGCAAATTAAATATGGCTATAAGAGATTTCTATATCATTGCATTCTTGTTTTCTTTAAATTAAACACTGCATACCAACTTTTTGGGAATTGGGGTTGTATTATAATTCATTTCTTTGGTGGGACTATGAATAATATATTTTAGGGGAAAAGTGCAAATTGGGCATTTGTATTATTCATTAATGAAAGTAGATTAATATTTACCATATATACTTGAGTATAAGCCGACCCGAATATAAGCCGAGGCACCTAATTTTACCACAAAAAAATGGGAAAACGTATAGACTCAAGTATAAGCCTAGTGTGGGAAATGCAGCAGCTACTGTTAAATTTCTCCATCCTGGTAAGTATTGTCCACTCATCACCAATCCTGGTTTGCATGGTGCCCTCATCCCCAATCCTGGTATGCATGGTGCCCTCATCCCCAATCCTGGTATGCATGACACCCCTCATCCCCAATCCTGGTATGCATGACCTTATCATCCCCTATCCTAATATACATGGCCCCCTTCATCCCAATCCTGGTATGCATGACCTCATCATCCCCAATCCTGGTATGCATGTCACCCCTCATCCCCAATCCTGGTATGCATGGCCCCATCATCCCCAATCCTGGTATGCATGGCTCCCCTCATCCCCAATCCTGATATGCATGGCTCCCCTCATCCCCAATCCTGATATGCATGGCCCCCTCATCCCCAATCCTGGTATGCATGGCCCCCTCATCCTCAATCCTGGTATGTATGGCCCCCCTATCATGGTTTCCATGGCCCCCCATCACTCCACACATTAAAAAAATAAACACTCATACTCACCTTCCTTTCCTCTACTCAAGCGCTGCTCCTGTTCTGCCAGCAGCTCGCCTCCGCATCTGAGCAGCACATAACGTCACTGCCACGTGCCCTCAGACGCCGAGGTGAGCTGCGGGGATATTCACTCCTCTCCACGCTGGGACTATGTGCGTGGAGAAGAGTGAATATCCTGCGCATAGTGTCAGCAGTGCCGCAGCTCCCGCAGTATAAGTACCAGTACTAGATTAACTTGTAAAGTCTGCAGCAATCTACTCTGTGAAACTTGGTGTGGAATGAGAAGATGTCTGACAACCTCCCTGAAGACTTTTATGTGTTGCTATAAGATGTGTCATTGCTGAGTCCTGTTGTATGTAAAATTTAATTTAACCCCTTCATGACATGGCCAATTTCTGCTTTTGCATTTTCACTTTTTCCTCCCCTTCTTCCCAGAGCCATAACTTTTTTATTTTTATGTACACATAGACATATGAGGGCTTGTTTGTTGTGGGACAGGTTCTACTTTTGATTGACACCATTAATTTTACCAGATAGTGTACAGAAAAATGGGGAGAAATTATTAAAAAAACTGAATTCTGACATTGTTTTTGGGAATTGTTTTTACGGTGTGCATTTTATGATAAGATTGACCTCACAATATGATTCTGCTCATTAGTACAATTACGGCGATATCAAACATGTCCAGCTTTTTTATTACTTTAATGGTGAAAAAAAATCAGAAGTTTGCAAAAAAAAGAAAAAAGTGGGGGTTGTGTCGAAATTTTCTGAAACTCATAACCAAGGCTGTGGAGTCGGTAAGCCAAACTTCCGACTCCTCAATTTCCCTGACTCCGACTCCACGATTATGACTCCAACTCTACAGAGTCGAAGGAGCAGGGAGAGTGGCAGAATACAGTCTGTAGACAAGGATTAGGTCTGTGCAGTCCGTTGGCAAATATATAGCTACAGCTTTTTTTGTGGAGATTGAAAAAATTTAATATATTTTGATCCATCAAGTATTAGGTGCATTAAGGTCCTTTTTTGTGTTATATAACACTCCCAAAAATCGTTGAAACATTTTCCTGGCTTCCATTTCTTAGCCACACAGTGTAACGTGGTCTATGAACATTTCTGTGATCTCTAACACCATTACATTAAGGTGGAGTAAATGCACAAAAACCACTTTGATTGCTGCATATGACCATTTTTTTTCTTTTATTAAAAAAAAATTGGTTTCAAGAGACCGAGTAATTACAAAATGCAAAAGGCGTGCCTTAAGGGTTGAGGAAGTGGAAGTGCTGATGATGTTGCATGCAGATGCTGATCTTGTGGGTCAGATGTGTCTATGCCTTTTGCTGGAGCACAAGAAAAATGCCTATCAGTGGCACATAGGTTCCTGTCACACTTTGCAGGCACCACTTCTGAAGCCAGAGCAGTGTGAACAGGTGGTCGGTTGGAGAGCAGATAATGCTTCCAGCAAGCTTGGCAGCACCACCCAGTCTTCCACTGTCCATTTTCACCAGCCTAAAGTCTGAATCACTTAATCGTCATTATGATTCTCCTTCCTCCCACCATGTTGAGTCACAGGAAACTAGTGATCCCACACTAGGACTCACTGAGGAGCTCTTTACAACATAATTTCTTGATTGTGGACTCTCAACCTACATGCTCCAAGAGGGACTGGAGGACATGCTGTTTAGTGATACACAAACCTTAGAACAGCCACGTCCACAAGAACATGATGGTGGTTAATGGCAAATTTTGGATAAGGAGGAAGATGATGATGAGTTACCGCTAAGTCTTGTTGTTGTTAAGTCATAAAATCAGGAGGACCAGGGTGCGGTGGTGAAAGACAAGGTGGTGGATGACCAAGTCGCGGCTCCAACCTGGGAAGCTGGCATGCAGAGCAAGGCCAGCAGCACTGAGGGGGAGAGATAAGCAGCACAGAAATTGATAGGAATAGGCAGTGGGGTAACCAGATGGAGAAGGTATTCCACAGATAACCGACATTCATGAATTTCTCCATCAAACAGTTAGGTGTTACCTAGTCTTGGACTTTTTATAGAAAGTTCTGAGAGTAACAAAATAGCCATTTGCAACTTGTGCCATGGCAAGATCAGCAGGGGCTTAACCACCACAAACCATGATCAGACACATGTCATCTAAGTACCCGACTCGGTGGGCCAAACGCCTGGGCCCACGATTGCAGCCAGCAGGTGACACAACTGCCTTTTCCCCCGTGCTAGGTGCTTCCCAATCCGCTGTTCATGACACTGGCGCAGATGCCTCCCGCCCTGCACCTGTCCTTGCACATTCTGAGGCACCATCATCAGGCACTTCCAAATCCTTATCCCAGCACAGCATTCAGCTGTCCCTAACCCAGGCCTTGGAATAAAAAAGAAAGATCCCAGCCACCAACCCACAGGCCGAAACGCTATATGGGCACATTTCCAGGCTGCTTGCTGTGGAAATGTTGCCATTTAGGCTGGTTGGTATGGAGGATTTCCGCCAACTTATGGCAGCAGTGGTCACTCGGTACTCGGGTCCCAGCCACCACTTTTTCTCCCCATGTGGCATTCCCACCTTGTATCAGCACATGTCCAAGATTGTGGCCAGGGACGCTACATTTCCCTGACAGCACACTGGGTGAACATTGTGGAGTCTGGGGCTGAGTCCCACCCTGGCATGGCACATGTGCTCCCAATGCCTAGGATTGCTGGCCCTACTTCTATCAGGGTTTCTTCCACCTCCTTCACCAGTTCCAGCACCCCCTCCTGCTCCTCCTTATCCTCCATCTCCGATGTGCTATCTCAAAGCAAGTCGTCCACATCAGCCGAAAGCTAGAAGCTCTACAGCACTGCCTCAGCGAAGCGGAAACAGGCACACCTGAAGCTAATTTGTCTAGGAGACAAACCTCACACCACGGCAGAGTTACTTAAAGGAATAACAGACCAAACAGTGGTGTTTGCCGCTGAACATCCAGCCAAGCATGGTCGTGTGTGATAATGGGCGTAAACTGGTGGTGATTGTGAAGCTTGGCAAGCTCACACACATGCCATGCTTGGCACATGTGCTAAACTTGGTAGTTCAACGGTTTCTGAAAACCTACCCAGATTTTCCAGAGCTTCTGGTCAAGGTACGTTGCATCAGCGCCCATTTCCGCGTGTTGGCTACAGCTGCCACTGCTCTGACAGTGCTGCAGCTTTGCACACAAGTGCCAGCTCACCGACTGGTGTGTGATGTCGCCATGTGCTGCAACTCCACAATGCACATGCTGGCAAGGCTTTGTAAGCAGCAGAGGCCAGTTGTTTTGTACCAGCTCCAACATGCCCATCGGTATTCTGGTCAACCTCCGCACATGACAACTGAACAGTGGGCATAGATGTCTGACATTTCTGCGGTTCTCCAAAACTTTCAGGACTCCACAAAGATGGTGAGCAGCGATGACGCCATAGTCAGCGCAATGATCCCGCTTCTCTGCCTTCTTAAACAGTCACTGGTCACAATTAAACATGAAGCTATGCATGTGGACAAGGTGGAGATGGAGGAAGACATAAGACAGAGAGATTCCACCAAGGCCAGCTTTATTTCATCTGCTCAGTGCGGATTGGGTAACAATGAGGAATTGGACACTGAGGAGGAAGAGGAGAAACAGGAGCTGGTGGCTAGCACAACAGAGTCTAGTACCTACACAACCTGTGTCCCATCTCTCCGACGTGGATGGGCTGAGAATGAGAATGAGGAGAAGAGAGGGAGGAGGAGGAGGAGGAGTAGGAGATGGAGAGTCGTCATCATGGTGGAGAAAGGGAAGTGTTGGCTGTAGTGAACTTTCAACATATTCCGACTATATGTACTGCTGCCTTTCCAGTGACTTTAGTTGCATTCATTTTGGCCCAAAAAGAATACTGGTTGTTCATCCTGCTAGACCCATGCTAAGAGACAAGGAGAACACTGCATCTCTTCTTCCTGAGGCGGAGAGGTCTTCTAAAATGATACTATACTAGAAGGCCATTGTAGAAATTGGGCTTTGTTGCCCAACCAAGGAGGAGAGGCCAGGTGAGACACACAGAAGAGGTAGGAGTACACTCTGAAAGGCATGGGCCAATTTCATAACACCAGCCCAGAGCTCAGGGCCTGATGACCGGGTATTTTTGTCAAGGAGGGAAAAGTTTTTAAAGATGGTCAAGCAATACCTGGCTGACCAGACCAGCATACTCCCTAATTCCTCTGCGACTTTCAACTATTGGGTCTCAAAGCTTGACACCTGGCATGAGCTGTCTCTCTATGACCTTGGAGGTGTTGTGCTGCCCAGTCGCTAGCATCTTGTTTGAGCAAGTTTTTAGTGCTGCCAGGGGGAATCATAACAGAAAAGCGCTTTCGCCTTTCCACAGAAAATACTGACAGGGTCACTCTCATAAAAATAAACAAAGCCTGGATTAGCCCACACTTTTCCACACCACCAGATGACAGCAGCACATAAAATGATTGTAATATTCATTATTTTAATGAGGCCCGCCAGTTGTTGCCACCTTTCAAGTGTCTATGGATGACCCTCCTTATAATGTTTGTCTGGGTTTGTACTTTCTGCAAAGCCTTTATGACTGTATAAGTACATAAAGTACACTTTCAAAATGTTTGCATTCAAGCATTTTTTATGGATCCAATGACTCCTCTATACAGTTTAATACGGTTATCGTTGCATTGTGGTGGTATGTAAAATTTACAAAAAGCCTTGACAAATATTTATGGATTAGATTATTCATATGTGGCGCCCCAGGGGGTTCGACCGCCACAGGGATGCTGCACTTCTCTAATGGAGTGTAGTGTTCCTCCTCTGAGGTAAGAACAGTGCGATGGTCAGGACCCTTCCTTCACATCCAACACCACACTTCTCCCACCAGAGGGGGCTAGTAGGCACTAGGTGCTGCCCTCCTGGTTGCTGGGAGACTGGGGAACCAAGAGATAGGGGAACCAATTTAGTGGGTGAGGGTGGAGGACTCACATTTTAGTGACACTTAATAATTTCATATTTAATACACAGCCATCTTGGTTGTTGGTCTGTTCTTTTGACTGTTCTTTGGATCGTGATCTCCCTCCCTGAGAGTGGATCCTGTGTGGACCTGCAGAGGATGGAGACACGGCCCTCGTACCCTGGCCTTGGGTCGAGGGGCAGGTTGCAGATAATGAATGTCTCAGCCCGGTTAAGGACCATAACCAAGAAGGCCCGGAGCTTAAGAGTGTAGCTCCACCGCAAATGGATCCCAGGGAGGATGCAGACGGAGCGGTATACGCCACCTGTCCTCGCCAAACTGATATATTTAGAGGGATTCCGGCTGCAAGAGGGGTACCGGCCCCCGACACCTGATCTTGCTACTCTACGTCCTGGTCAGGGAAGCCCGGGTAGGCCCTGAGGATCCCACCGGGTATCGGAAGGAGCAGAGCTGCCACCCGTGCCCTTTTTCTGAGAGGAGTTCAGAGGGAGACCGGGCCTATCTACACACACACAGACAGGAAAGGACCCGGTCTGAAGTCTAGGAACACTCCGTTGCGGGGTCTTGATTTAACACTGGACTTACTCGGAGGTTGTCGGACCCCCGTCTCTGGTGACCGCAGAACTCCGCGAGGAGCAGGGAGTCGCCTTCCTACGGCCATCTCTTTCGTAAGTAAAGCCTTGGAAGTTCACCCGTATGGCCTCCGGACTCTTTATTCTGCACTACACCGCGCTACACAGCACCAGACCTCCTAGACTACTACCCCCGTCTTCCTGTCCCTCTGCCCCTCTGCCCTGCTCTGCCTGTGGGGAGTAGTAACAACTTTGACTGCCATAACACCATGCCTCGGCGGACTGCAGCAGCGCTGGTGACCTTCACCAGGTGTCACAGGTGGCGTAGTCGAGATCAGCCACTCAACCCGGATAAGCCCATACCATCCTTTTTAATGTGACGGCCCTGGGCACGGAGCGGGTCCGGGCCACGGCTGCACCCCATCTCTCCATCACTGGACCCGACTCCGAGTCCCCCATCTCCCAGTGTAAAGCGGCTTACAGAAGGCTATTACATGCATTCTGTCACATTTTGATGATATATAACATTCAAAAAAAGCTTCTAAAAAATTAGGCTTTTTTATGTTTCTTACCCATACACTATTCTGTGGCCTGGGGTACATTTCTGTGACCTGGAAACTAAAATATAGCGTTTAAAAATGTTGCAGGCTTATATTTCGCAGTCAAACAGTATTCCGTGTTCTGGGGTACATTTTGTTTGTATATAACCCTCAAAAAACTTCTTAAAAAAACTTTATCCTTATTATATTGCTCATGAATAGACTATTCCGTAGTCTGGAGTACATTTCGGTGGTATATAACCCTTAAAAAACTTGTTGAAAACTTTATCCTTATTATATTACTCATGTATAGACTATTCCTTGGTGTGGAGTACATTTCAGTACTATAGAACCCTAAAAAAACCTTTTGAAAACATTATTCTTATTATATTGCTCATGTATACACTATTCCATAGTCTGGAGTACATTTCGGTGGTATATAACCCTTAAAAAACTTGTTCAAAAATTTATCGGTATTATATTGCTCACCCGTAGAGTATTACATGCTCTTGAGTGTATTTTGGTGGTAAATAAACCTCCAAAAATTTTTTACAAAATTTATCTGTATTGTATGGCTCACCCAGAGACTATTATGTGATTTGGAGTACATTTTCTTGGTATATGTGTCATCCAGGGGGAATATAGGGGACTCGGTACCCGGGCTTTTTACCTTGTTTAGGAGGTCACGGCAGTCGGCTCCCGGGCCCGTACACTGGGTCTCTCTTTAAAAAGGGGGTTTAGTGTACAGTTTGTCTCGTGACACCACCTGTGGTTTCCAGTAATGGTTACCGGCGCTGCTGCAGACCTCCAGGGGTGATGGGATGGCAGCTGAGATGTTCCTGCTCCCCAAAGGCGGAGCGGGCCCCCGGGGCAGTGTAGGTGCAGATGGTGGTGATGCTGGGGCTTGTAGTGCAGGAGAGATGGCGCAGCAGGAGTAACTGACAGATACAGGGGATTCACTTCAGTACCTTTACTGGTGCGGATGTCAGGTACGGTCCAGGGTACTCGGTAGGAAGGGTGCACTTCAGGACTTCTCCCCAGTGAGCGGGTATAAGGCCTCCAGGTCTGTGTCTCCCTCTCTCTAAGCTCCTGGCCAGCCTGCAACTGGGCCTAGCTTCTGTGTCATGCTGTTCCTTCACCTGTCGCTTGGTAGTAGGACCTTTTTCTGGCAACCACTATCCCTGGACGCCAGGGCCTTCATGGTTCCTAGTCCTGTCAAGGGTTTAGCTTCAGGTCGACCAGGGACTTGTAGTCCTCCAGGTATGCCGGTGATCCCTACTGGGTATAAAGGACCCTGTAGGCGCGGACCCGGTGTCCGGTTCGTGTCTTGGGGTGAGCCTATGATTCTCCTCTGCCCCCTCAACTCCTTTCTCCTCTCCTCTTTGCCTCCGGCCACACTCGGGGCCCTCAATACAGCAGCAGCAGACGTGCTGCGTCTTCACTGCTCTCAGTGGCAGCACACTCTCTCTCAGACTGAGACTGAACTGCCTGGCTCCACCCTCCATATATATATATATCCCTAACGGGCTCCTTCTGGTGGTATAAGGTGGAAGGGTGGAGGTGTCTGTTTGTAATGAGGGCCTCTTGTGCAGAAGTCCATCCATGCACCCTTTTGGGTCCTGTGGTACCTGTGAGCAGCAGGGTGCCACATATATAACCCTCAAGAAACTTGTTCGAAATTTATCGGTGTTTTATTGATCATCCATAGGATATTACATCTTCTTGAGTAGATTTCATTCCTATATAAGCCTCAAAAAATGTGTTCAAAGTGTATCTGTATTATATTGCTCATTCATAGGGTATTACATTTTCTTGGGTAGATTTCGTTGCTATATAAATCTCAAAAAACTTGTTCAAAACTTATGGGTATTATATTGCTCATCCTTAGGTTATTACATCTTCTTTGGTACATTTCGGTGATATACTGTATAAGCCTCAAAAAATGTATTAACAAATGTATCAGTATTATATTGCTCATCCGTAGACTATTCCATGGTCTGGAGTACATTTCCTTGTATATAAGGCTCAAAAAACTTGTTCAAAATTTTATCGGTATTATATTAATGACTCATAGAATTTTTCATGGTCTGGAGTACATTTCCTTGGTATAGAAACCTCAAAAGTGCATAGTCTTTATGAGTCTAAGAGTACCACTACATGACAATTTCAACAGAATGTGTATGAGGCCCTCCTTTATGTCTAATACAGGGTGTATCTGAGATCCTCTGAGTCCCTAATTTTTAACAGTTCTTGCTTCCTTCATAAATAAAATTGAAATTTCTTGCTTTTAAATAAAAAAAAAAACTATTTTGGTTTACTTAAATTATAATTTTTTTTTAAATCCTTTTCAATTTGGCCTTATGAACAAGTCATTATACGAGAAAAAATTATTCTTAACATTTTTATTCCTGTAAAAAGCAATTTCTTGTCGGTTTGGAATGTTTTATTGTCAGTCCTTAAAGTGGAGTAAAAGTGTGACACAATTGTTCTCAGCAGCGATCTGGGAGTCAGAAATGCTTTCAGGGGTCTTATTCATTCTGTTCTCCTTCAATTCAGCACTTTTCCCATCCATTAGAACATTTTCACTGTCCCCCAGACCTCTTTGTAGGGTCTCCCAGAAAAAAGCTTGGCTTTCCCATTGAATCTCATTATACTCGTTACTTGAAACGAGCATTCGAGCATTAGGAATTAACGAGCATCCGAGCATTAGGAATTAATGAGCATCCGAGCATTTTAGTGCTCGCTCCTCTCTAATGACTACCACTCAAACCTCTTCAGCTGCGTATAGAGGGGGGCGCCAAACTGGATTCATGCCCTGGGTGCAGGAAAACCTAGATACACCTCTGCTGTCAGGAACAAAGCTGGACAATACCTAAACATTTCTGTAATGTGAGCTTTCATTAAAGATTTAGATTACTATAAAGGAGCACTCCGTGTGTTTTTTTATTCGATCTGATAACAATTATGAGTGTGTGTGTGTAGTGAGTGTACTGCCGTTTCCAACACTGTGCCGCTCCTCTCTGGGATCACATGACTGCATTTGTGACCTGACGACTTTCACGCGGTCTTCTGTGTAGACCGGAAGGGAACTTTCTCAATATAAGTCTATGAGACTAGGCACCTCATTGACTTGTTCCGAATTACAAACACATTGAAAAATGGTCCTCCACTCAACACCCAAGGCACTGTGTGAGCCGGCAGGTCATAAATGCAGTCTCGTGATGCTGGAGAGGAATGGAGCTGCGTTGGAAACAGCAGAAGACGGGTAAGTATGTTAGTAACTCACTACACACTCACTCAGGGTTTTTAACAGATGAAGCAATAAAAAAAGCTGGAGTGCTCCTATAAATTTTCACCTTTTACATGGAGTAGTAAGCTAATGGTGTCACATCTTCTCATAATCCCAGACCTGTCTCCTCCTCTTGCAGTAATGTCACGTCACATATAATACAGCACAGTACAGCGTTTCCTATATCATCTGCTCCCCAGACACCAGTTACATCAGAGCTACAATGAAGAACAGGCACATTGTCTGCATCTTACTGCTTCTCTGCTCAGGTAAGAAGGACGCTGGGTTATTCTGTATATTGTGCAGAAAAGTAGTGAAAATATTAATATATTCAGTCATTTAAGTCTCCTATGTTTATAATAGGTAAATAAAGTCCCTATTAGAATGAATGATTTTGCATATATATATATGTTATTTTTCAGGACAAGTAATTGGAAACTCTATTGAGCCAATGAATTCTGAGATATTTACTGAAGAAGGGAATAAAGTCACTCTCTCCTGCTCCTATAAAACTTCAAATAACTATGCTTACTATCTTTACTGGTATCGCCATTACCCTGGATCAGCTCCACAATACATAATACGTAGAATTAGTAAAGGCTCCGCTGATAATTCTGCTCAGGGGAGATTCACATCTGATGTGACATTAAACTCTACAGAACTGGTTATCAGAGATGTGAAGACAGAGGACTCAGCCACCTATCTCTGCGCCCTGCAGGATGCACAGTGTGACACATCTCACCTCTGATCGTACATAGATCTTAGGAAAACTCCTGTAAGTTGTAGTATGTTAAGTCTCCACTAGGTGGAACACTTTCACTGCACGGCCATATATACAGTATATTTCCTTATGAAAGCACTTGAAATCTAAAGGTGTTGTCAGAGAGTGAAATCAATTTGTCAGACATGGATGGTTTTAAAACAATAAATGGAAACATAATCATCTTTCTGTGAACACAGCGCACACCACTCCGGAGGTCTGCACTGATTCTGGAAGCAATGTCTGCTTCATTCAAGATCTGTGATTGGTTGCAGCTATCAGGTGACTAAAAGAGTATATCATCAGAGAATTTTTTGGTAGTGTGCCAGATATTAGTAATAGAAATCCAAAGTTAAGTCAGCTCACCCACTTGATTGTCCGGAGCACGGAATCAGCCGTGCAGCAGGGTTCTAGATCAGACATAAGAAGGTTTCCAGCTACAGGTAAAAAAATCCAAATTTTATTAGAAAACTTTTTTAAAAGAGTAATAACATGTCCACAGTCACCAACCTCTCGCAGAATATAATCAGACGCAGACGCGTTTCGAACTGCTGTTCTTATTCATTGCAATCAAGCTGGAAACCTTCTTACATCTGATGTGCCAGATATTACACTCCAGTCTGCCAGTTGTGTGTTGTTCAAACCTATTTACACTTGGTCACTGACCATTGCCAATGCCATACAACAAGGCCACTGCCTAAAACAGTGGTCATCAGACGGGATCAGATATTACTGCGCTAATAATCCAGAATCTTTTGGGAGCGTTTTAGATATTATGAAAGTCATAGGAAACCTTGCGGTAACCTGGTATTCAGCTCACCCATGGACCGAGGATCTCCTCTGAATGGACGTCTTGTAGTATAGCAAGGAACAATGAAGAGAAGAGGAAGGTACATCCAGCACTGTGTCCTCATAAAACATTCTTCTTTATTGCAAATCCATAAAAACTCCAGACAGAGTAGTCGCATGTGCGTTTCAGACGGTTATGTCCTTAATAGTGTTGAGCGAGCACTAAAATGCTCGGGTGCTCGAAGCTCAGGCCGAGCTCACCGTGATACTCGGGTGCTCGACCCGAGCAACGAGCCCAATGTTAGTCTATGGGAGACCCGAGCATTTTTGCGGCGGCACCCCCGGCAGTCAGTAGAAAGCCTAAAAAGTGGCCAAATCGATAGTGACAGTGCTCAAATGACATAGGGACAGCATGGGGATCGCCCCAGGAAGCATTTCTGACCCCCAGGTCACTGCTGTCAACAACGTGGTCAGAGGTATTAAGCCACTTTTACGGGCTCACAAAAAAACGTTCAAAAACGAAACTGAAACGGTTTTCCTGTGAAATATGTTAAGGAACTTCCTTTCCAGGGTAAAGACTTGTGTACAGTCATGGCCAAAAGTTTTGAGAATGACACCAAAATTATATTTTCACATGATCTGCTGGCCTCTGGTTTTTATTAGTGTTTGTCTGATGTTTATATCACATACAGAAATATAATTGCAATCATATTATGAGTACCAATAGGTTATATTGACAGTTAGAATGAGTTAATGCAGCAAGTCAATATTTGCAGTGTTGCCTCTTCTTCTTCAAGACCTCTGTAATTCTCCCTGGCATGCTCTCAATCAACTTTTGGACCAAATCCTGACTGATAGCCATCCATTCTTGCATAATCAATGCTTGCATTTTGCCAGAATTTGTTGGTTTTTGTTTGTCCACCCGTCTCTTGATGATTGACCACAAGTTCTCAATGGGATTAAGATCTGGGGAGTTTCCAGGCCATGGACCCAAAGTCTCTATGTTTTGTTCCATGAGCCATTTAGTTATCACCTTTGCTTTATGGCAAGGTGCTCCATCATGCTGGAAAAGGCATTGTTGGGCGCCAACTGCTCTTGGACGGTTGGGAGAAGTTGCTCTTGGTGGACATTCTGGTACCATTCTTTATTCATGGCTGTGTTTTTAGGCAAGACTGTGAGTGAGCCGATTCCCTTGGCTGAGAAGCAACCCCACACATGATTGGTTTCAGGATGCTTTACAGTTGGCATGAGACAAGACTGGTGGTAGCGCTCACCTCTTCTTCTCCGAATAAGCTGTTTTCCAGATGTCCCAAACAATCGAAAAGGGGATTCATCAGAGAAAATGACTTTGCCCCAGTCCTCAGCAGTCCACTCCCTGTACCTTTTGCAGAATATCAGTCGGTCCCTGATGTTTTTTCTGGAGAGAAGTGGCTTCTTTGCTGCCCTCCTTGAAACCAGCCCTTGCTCAAAGAGTCTCCGCCTCACAGTGCGTGCAGAATCACTCACACCAGCCTACTGCCATTCCTGAGCAAGCTCGGCACTGCTGGTAGTCCGATCCCGCAGCTGAAACAGTTTTAAGATACGGTCCTGGCGCTTGCTGGTCTTTCTTGGGCGCCCTGGAGCCTTTTTGACAACAATGGAAGCTCTCTCCTTGAAGTTCTTGATGATGCGATAGATTGCTGACTGAGGTGCAATCTTTGTAGCTGCGATACTCTTCCCTGTTAGGCCATTTTTGTGCAGTGCAATGATGGCTGCACGTGTTTCTTTAGAGATAACCATGGTTAACTGAAGAGAAACAATGATACCAAGAACCAGCCTCCTTTTAAAGTGTCCAGTGATGTCATTCTTATTTAATCATGACTGATTGATCGCCAGCCCTGTCCTCATCAACACCCACACCTGTGTTAATGGATCAATCACTAAAACGATGTTAGCTGCTCCTTTTAAGGCAGGACTGCAATGATGTTGAAATGTGTAAATGTGTTTTTGGGGTTAAAGTTCATTTTCTGGGCAAATATTGACTTTGCAAGTACAGTAATTGCTGTTAAGCTGATCACTCTTTGACATTCAGGAGTATATGCAAATTGCCATTACAAAAAATGAAGCAGAAAACTTTGGAAAAATTACTATTTGTCTCATGCTCAATACTTTTGGCCATGACTGTATAAGGTAAAATAAATAACCAAAAACAAAAATACTCCTCCACTTCTTGGGCTATGTTCACAAATAGCATTTTTTATGCGTTTTTGCACTTTTGTATTGCTTTCAACCGTGACAAATGCATTCACCGGGAAATGTCATTTTAACATTTTACAACCTTATCTGGCCATGTGCTGTGTGACACATGCATACAGTGCTGAAAAGACATGGGAACAGCATGGGGAAGACCCCTGGAAGCATCTCTGACACCCAGGTCACTGCCTAAAAGTGTGCCCATCAGAAGTGATCCTTTCCGCATCAGAAGATGCAGACTTGCAACTATCCCCGTACAAGTCCTTGTCCCAGGGCAGTGTTCAATTGTACCTCCCCCATTCCTTGCAATGCAAGCGCAAGTATGCAGCCTGCCACCCACCCACCCCCAGGCTGCAATACCATACTGCTAGCTTGCTTGCACTTGAAATGGGGCCTTTTAGTTTGGAGGAGGCCGAAGCTGGCCACTACCTCATGGCTGCTTCGGCAGCGAGGTATCCATACTCAGTCCCCAGCCGCCCGGAGGCCGGGTGTCCACGCTCGGTCCCCAGCCGCCAGGGGGCGGCCGGGTGTCCATACTCGGTCCCCAGCCGCCCCGCGACCGGGTGTCCACACACGGTCCCCAGCTGCCTGGGGGCGGCCGGGTGTCCATAAACGGTCCCCAGCCACCCTTATTTCTCCTTGAAACTTCCCCCACACTTTTCTTAGCCTGACCTGCTTTAGGGCAGCATTGGACGAGCCCACCAGAGAACCAGACTCCTCCGGTGGGCCCTGGCTTCTTCATCAGGGGAGTTGAGAGTGCCAATGTGAGGAGCATGATGATGATGATAGAAGTTAGCATCTGCTTTGTTTTCTTGGAATGCAAGCGTAAGTGTGCAACCTGCCACCCACCCACCCCCAGGCTGCAATACCATACTGCTAGATTGCACTTGAAATGGGGCCTTTTAGTTTGGAGGAGGCCGAAGCTGGCCACTACCTCATGGCTGCTTCATCAGCGAGGTATCCATACTCAGTCCCCAGCCGCCCAGCGGCTGGGTGTCCACGCTCGGTCCCCAGCCGCCAGGGGGCGGCCGAGTGTCCATACTCGGTGACCAGCCGCCCCGCGGCCGGGTATTCACACACGGTCCCCAGCCGCGCGAAGGCGGCCGTGTATCCATAAACGGTTCCCAGCCGCCCCTATTTCTCCTTGAAACTTCCCACACACTTTTCTTAGCCTGGCCTGCTTTAGGGCAGCATTGGACGAGTCCACCAGAGAACCAGACTCCTATGGTGGGCCCTGCGTTCTCCATCAGGGGAGTTGAGAGTGCCAAGGTGAGGAGCATGATGATGATGATAGAAGTTAGCGTCTGCTTTGTTTTCTTGGAAAGCAAGCGCATGTATGTAGTAGCGGCTAGGCCTGAGGTGGTCAGCGTTTTGGCGCATATCCTACCTCCTCCGAGGATTGCTGGATGTTTTCCTGCTACTATCCCAGTTCTATGACTCCCGTTAAAACAAAGATTCAGGTGATGAATGATGGATGAGGTGGTGGCAAAGGAGAAAGAGCAGGAGGAAAAGGGACCATTCACATCAATATCAGGCCAGTCAACCACACATGTCTTGTAGGACATGTGTGAAGGAGCGGTTCGGCTACACAGTTATAGGGCATGCAGTGAGAGCAATGCCTAACAAAAATTTCGAGGCACTCCAATGCCCCTTGGAAGTGACATGGAGGTCAGAGGGCCTTAACTAAACCTTTTTTTCCATTTATAGCAACTGGGTCTCCTGTGCACTGTTGGCCTAAGCAGTGAATGGAAGGCTTTCCAAAAATTATGAGGAAATGCAATGGCCCTTGAAACAGACGTGGATTACAGCATACTAAAAACATTCTACCCATTATTGGGGAGTGGGTCTCCCTTAGTGTTCGCCTATGCATTGAAAAGCAAAAGCTGACTAAAATTAGGAGGAAATGCAATGCCCGTTAGAAGACTGGTGGAGGTCGCAGTGGAATAAAAAGACAATATCAATGCCCCTTGGAAAAGTGGTGGAGGTCACAGTAGCTTAACAAGATGGTTATAATGCCCCTTGGAAGAGACGTGGAGGTCGCAACGGAATAAAAAGACGGTTTTAATGCCCCTTGGAAGAGACATGGAGGTCGCAGTAGCTTAACAAGACAGTTTTAATGCCCCTTGGAAGAGACGTGTAGGTTGCAGTAGCTTAACAAGACGGTTGTAATGCCCCTAGGAAGAGACGTGGTGGTCGCAGTGGAATAAAAAGACAATAGCAATGCCCCTGGGAAAAGTGGTGGAGGTCGCAGTAGCTTAACAAGACGGTTTTAATGCCCCTTGGAAGAGACGTGGAGGTTGCAATAGCTTAACAAGGCGGTAGTAATGCCCCTTGGAAGAGACGTGGAGGTCACAGTGGAATAAAAAGACAATATCAATGCCCCTGGGAAGAGTGGTGGAGGTCGCAGTAGTTTAACAAGATTGTTTTAATGCCCCTTGGAAGAGACGTGGAGGTCGCAGTAGCTTAACAAGATGGTTTTAATGCCCCTTGGAAGAGACGTGGAGGTCGCAGTAGCTTAACAAGATGGTTTTAATGCCCCTTGGAAGAGACATGGTGTTTGCAGTAGCTTAACAAGACGGTTTTAATGCCCCTTGGAAGAGACGTGGAGGTCGCAGTGGAATAAAAAGACAATATCAATGCCCCTAGGAAAAGTGGTGGAGGTCGTAGTAGCTTAACAAGACGGTTTTAATGCCCCTTGGAAGAGAAGTGGAGGTCGCAGTAGCTTAACAAGACGGTTTTAATGCCCCTTGGAAGAGACGTGGAGGTCGGAGTGGAATAAAAAGACAATATCAATGCCCCTGGGAAAAGTGGTGGAGGTCATAGTAACTTAACAAGACCGTTTTAATGCCCCTTGGAAGAGACGTGGAGGTTGCAGTAGCTTAACAAGGCAGTAGTAATGCCCCTTGGAAGAGACGTGGAGGTCGCAGTAGCTTAACAAGACGGTTTAAATACCCCTTGGAAGAGACGTGGAGGTCGCAGTGGAATAAAAAGACAATATCAATGCCCCTGGGAAAAGTGGTGGTGGTCGCAGTAGTTTAACAAGATGGTTTTAATGCCTCTTGGAAGAGACGTGGAGGTCGTAGTAGCTTAGCAAGACAGTTTTAATGCCCCTTGGAAGAGACGTGGAGGTCGCAGTAGCTTAACAAGATGGTTTTAATGCCCCTTGGAAGAGACATGGAGGTCGCAGTAGCTTAACAAGATGGTTTTAATGCCCCTTGGAAGAGACGTGGTGGTTGCAGTAGCTTAGCAAAATGGTTTTAATGCCACTTGGAAGAGACGTGGAGGTCGCAGTAGCTTAACAAGACGGTTTTAATGCCCCTTTGAAGAGACGTGGAGGTCGCAGTGGAATAAAAAGACAATATCAATGTCCCTGGGAAAAGTGGTGGAGGTCGCAGTAGCTTAACAAGACGGTATTAATGCCCCTGGGGAAAGTGGTGGAGGTCGCAGTAGCTTAACAAGACGGTTTTAATGCCCTTGAGGAAAGTGGTGGAGGTCGCAGTAGCTCAACAAGACGGTTTTAATGCCCCTTGGAAGAGACGTGGAGGTCGCAGTGGAATAAAAAAACAATATCAATGCCCCTGGGAAAAGTGATGGAGGTCGTAGTAGCTTAACAAGACGGTTTTAATGCCCCTTGGAAGAGACGTGGAGGTCGCAGTAGCTTAACAAGATGGTTTTAATGCCCCTTGGAAGAGACGTGAAGGTCGCAGTGGAATAAAAAGACAATATCAATGCCCCTGGGAAAAGTGGTGGAGGTCACAGTAGCTTAACAAGACGGTTTTAATGCCCCTGGGGAAAGTGGTGGAGGTCGCAGTAGCTTAACAAGACGGTTTTAATGCCCCTGGGGAAAGTGGTGGAGGTCGCAGTAGCTTAACAAGATGGTTTTAATGCCCTTTGGAAGAGACGTGGAGGTTGCAGTAGCTTAACAAGACGATTTTAATGCCCCTTGGAAGTGACGTGGAGGTTGCAGTAGCTTAACAAGATGGTTTTAATGCCCCTTGGAAGAGACGTGGAGGTGGCAGTAGCTTAACAAGACAGTTTTAATGCCCCTTGGAAGAGACGTGGAGGTCGCAGTGGAATAAAAAGACAATATCAATGCCCCTGGGAAAATGGTGGAGGTCGCAGTAGCTTAACAAGACGGTTTTAATGCCCCTTGGAAGAGACGCGGAGGTTGCAGTAGCTTAACAAGACAGTTTTAATGCCCCTTGGAAGAATGGTGGAGGTTGCAGTAGCTTAACAAGACGGTTTTAATGCCCCTGGGGAAAGTGGTGGAGGTCGTAGTAGCTTAACAAGACGGTTTTAATGCCCCTTGGAAGAGAAGTGGAGGTTGCAGTAGCTTAACCAGACGGTTTTAATGCCCCTAGGAAGAGATGTGGAGGTTGCAGTAGCTTAACAAGACGGTTTTAATGCCCCTTGGAAGAGACGTGGAGGTCGCAGTAGAATAAAAAGACAATATCAATGCCCCTGGGAAAAGTGGTGGAGGTCGCAGTAGCTTAACAAGACAGTTTTAATGCCCCTTGGAAGAGACTTGGAGGTTGCAGTAGCTTAACAAGACAGTTTAAATGCCCCTTGGAAGAGCCCTGCAGTACAGCATCTTAAAAACATTATTCCCATTAGTGTGGAGTGGGTCTCTCATAGTCTTTGCCTATGCCTTCCAAGCAAAAGCTGGCAAAAATTAGGACGGAGGAACTTGCAATGCTGGCAACATGGACCAAGATCATCCTGGTGGTATAGTGGTGGTGGAGGCTGAGGATAAGGAGAAGAGCAAAATACAGCCGAAGTGAGGAAGCGTATATGACTCGCCCCCTGGGCCGTGGGGTACCCGGAACCGGGCCTTCTTGTGTACCGTGCTGATGGGGGTAGTAGTGGCAACCCGATACCGTGGCTCAGGGTGATCAGACCAAATTGTGGCAGTCTATTTATCAGTGTTTTGAATGTCCGACTACGCCACTCGTGGATTCCGGTTAGGGATAACCGCTGCTGCAAGGCAGACCGCTGAGGCTGGTGTTAGTGTGCAGCACAGGGGTAGGATAACTCCCCACGGGAAGAGTGTAGCCCCAGGGCAATGTAGGTTGATGCTGGGGGTGATGCTGCAGGCGCAGCATAAATCACACAGAGTCCAATGGTGCAGTCCAGGGTCTTTTACTCACAGTTGATATCCAAGTCTCTTCTGTCAGCAATGACTGCCCAAGCCGTGCTGCGTCCACCAGGTGAGGGGCTCGGTCAACCCCCAGGCAATTCAGTAGTATGGCACAGGACCCCCTTCTGTCCTTTCTCTGGCCTCTCGTGCCCCACCAGTGTCCTGACTTCTGTCCAGCTACCGTGGACCGTGTCGGGTAAGCGTTGGCCTTCACTTCCCGTTATCCTATATGGTGCCTTCCTAGCAGGTTTAGCGGGGGGTCGCACCAATAAATGGTCAGAACCTCCGGTTCTTGGCTGAGGGTAGATTCGCCTCCACCAAATTAGGGATCTGATATCTTTCTACGGCCTGACCCTTTCACCCGGTACAATGGGGTTTGCAACGGTTGCTGACCGTTCTGCACTCTTAGGGTCCCTTCTGCCTTCTTGTTTCTGGAGCCCTTCCACTCCTCTGTCTCTTCTCCTTCCTTCCTTCTCCTTCTCCTCTTCTCCTCTCTGGCCCCGGCCTTCTCTCTAGGCCTGCCTCGTGGAGCTGAGCTCAGGCCGAGCCGCAGCTCCCTGTCAGCTCTCTCTCTTCCTCTACTCTACTACTCAACTCTCTCTTAAGATGGCTCCCACCTTTTACCTACTTCTCTGTGTCTGAGCTCAGGTGACCCGCACCCAATGAGCTCCTTCCTATGCTCCAGAAACCATCCCCTTCTGCTCCTACACCACTGGGTTCTCTCTCCCCTCCCCACTCCAGCCAGGGACATGGTCAGGTGTGCCTGCAATAAAATGGGAGCACCATCGAGCTGTCCCCCGGAAATGAGCAGTGTATGTGTATGTGCAGCTAACTGAGCCCTGGTCCAAACTCCATCCTTACCTGGGAGTGGAATATCACACCTCTGGTTAAGGTGCAATACCCCTGTAGCAACCGAACCCTTGGGGCGCTACATATACCCATGTGTGGGTGTGAAGCGGTGCATGGGAATACACCTCCCGAAATAACACAGTGGATTTGACTTTATGTTACTCTGCTGTCATTTGGTGGTGATGAGAAGTCTGGCCCAATCCAGCCCTTGTTCATTTTGATAAGGGTCAGCTTGTCAGCATTGTCAGTTGACCGGCGAGTGCGCTTATCTGTTATAATTCCCCCAGCGGCACTAAAAACACGCTCCGATAACACGCTAGCGGCAGGGCAGGCCAGGACCTCCAAGGCATACAGAGCGAGTTCATTACAAGTGTCCAGCTTGGATACCCAAAAATTAAAAGGCACAGAGGAATCAAGGAGGATGCTCGTACGGTCGGCAAGGTACTCCCTCACACTCTTTTGAAACTTTCCACTCTTTGTGAGAGTACCCCTCGCCTCAGGGCCTGTAAGCTGGGCGGGTCTCAGAAAACTGTCCCAGAACGTTGACAGTGTTCCCATGCCTCTGCTGGATTGGAGTTGCGTCTCTCTCGCCTGTACGCCTTGGTTGGGCAATGAACTGTGACCTCTGTCGCTAACGTGTTCAGATGGGAATTTTTTTAACAGTTCTGCAGCAAGGGACTTCTGGTACTGCCCCATTTTTGTAGACCTCTCCACCTCAGGAATAAGAGAGTGTAAGCACTCCTTGTAGCGGGGGTCTAAAAGTGTCACCAACCAGTAATGACTGTCGCCCAACATTTTGACAACGCGAGGGTCACGGTTAAGGCAGCGTAACATAAAGTCAGCCATGCGTGCCAGACTGGTAATGGGCAAGACTCCTGTATCCTCACCAAGATGATGACTGACCATGCTATCCTCCTCCTCCTCCTCCCCCCCTGTCCTCAGGCCACCCACGCTGAACTGACAGATGTACAGGACCTACCGTCTACAGCGCATGATACAAGCTCCTGTTCTTCCTCCTCCTCCTTTTCTCCCTCATTGTCCCCCAATGCACGTTGGGATGAGATGAGGCTGGGCTGGGTGTAATCGCCCATTACGGCTTCTTGATCCATCTCACCATACTCTGGCTGCAATGCCTCCTCTTTAATTCTCTGCAGAGAGCATTGCAAAAGACAGATAAGTGGGATGCTGACGCTAATGATGGCGTCATCGCCACTCACCATCTTGGTGGTCTCCTCAAAGTTTGTCAGGATGGTACATATGTCAGACATCCAGGTCCACTCCTGAGGTCTTATGTGTGGAGTCTGACCTGAATATCGATGGCCTTGTTGCAGCTGCTACTCCACAACTGCTCTCTTCTGCTCACAAATCCTTTGCAACATGTGGAGGGTAGAGTTCCAACGTGTGGGGACATCACACACCAATCGGTGTGCGGGAAGCTGCAAACGCTGCTGCAACACAGCAAGGGCGACGGAAGCTGTAGCTGATTGCGAAAATGAGCTGACAGGCGGCGTACTTTGACGAGCAGATCTGGCAACTCGGGGTACGATTTAAGAAACCGCTGAAACACGAGGTTAATGACATGAGTCAGGCATGGTACGTGTGTGATCTCGCCTCGCCTCAGAGCCGCCACCAGGTTACGGCCATTGTCACACATGACCATGCCTGGATGTAGGTTCAGCGGTCTCAGCCACAGATCTGCCTGCTCTTTCACAGCTGTCCACAACTCACAAGCAGTGTGAGGTTTATAACCTAAGCTTGTGAGTTTCAGCACAGCCTGTTGCCGCTTGGCTGAGGCAGTACTGCAGTGCTTCCAGCTTGTAACTGATGTGGTGATATCTGAGATGGAGGCTGAACATGAGGAGGAGGAGGAGGATGATGCGCAGGAGCTGTATACTGTGGGGGCAACTCTGACTGACATAGGGCCCCCAATCCTCGGTGTGGGGAGGATGTGTTCCGTCCCAAGGTCCGACTGGGTCCCGGCTTCCACTATGTTTACCCAGTATGCCGTCAGGGAGATGTACCGTCCCTGGCCACAAGCACTTGTCTACGTGTCCATTGTCAGGTGGACTCTCCCAGTAACTGCGTTGTTGAGGGCACGGCAGATGTTTTGGGACAAGTGCTTTTGTAGTGTGGGGATGGCACAATGGGCAAAATAGTGTCGGCTGGGGACCGAGTACCGAGGGATGGCTACAGCCATGAGGTTGCGGAAGGATTCCGTCTCCACCAGCCTAAAAGGCAGCATTTCGTGAAATGTGCGAATTTAGGACTGTGGCCTGTGGGGCGTTGGCTGTGAATTTGCGCTTTCATTCAAAGGTCTGGGATATGAACAATTGAACGCTGCGGTGGGACGTGGACGTGGACGTTGATGCTGTTTCTTGAGAAACTGCCATAACAAGTGAAGACTGAGAGGAGGGGGCATCTTTGCATGCAGTATGGACAGGAGATTGCCTTGCACGCACAACAGGGGGTTCTATTACACGCACAACAGCGGAAGAAGCAGTGGTGACACCTGCTGACACTGGTCGTGGACCCTGGGGTTCGCCCCATAAAGCCAGGTGCTTTGCTGCCATGTGCCTGATCGTGCTGGTGGTGGTCAGGCTGGTATTTTTGTCACCCCTGCTGATACTGGCATGGCAGGTGGTACAAATGGCCTTTTTGGGGTTATCAGCAGAGTCTTCAAAAAAATTCCAGACTCTAGAAGACCTACCGGTTGTACTGGCAACGTCCCTCGTGTTGGTGTTACGGGGTACTGTTGCCCGCCTTCTGTGTGCGGCCACCACACTGCTTCTTCCTGCCTGTTGGGGTACTCTGCCTCCCTCACCCTGTGTGCTGCTGGCCTCGCTCTGCCTGTCCTCCTGGGTCAGTTACTAGATCATCCACCACCTCCTCCTCTTCCACTTGCGCACCACGATCCTCCTCCTCACTTCATGGCAATTGTGTCTCGTCATCGTCCACCTCTTGTGACAAACTGCCAGCGTCGACTTCCTGTGGCCGTGGCTGTTCAAATATTTTGGCATCGCTACATGGGATCTCCTCTTCCACCACTTCAAGTGGAGCAGGCGAGGGGCACAAATCTGGCAATGGACCAGTGAACAGCTCTTCAGAGTGTCCAAGTGTGGGATCAGTTGCTGTCTGAAGACACTCGGCATGGTGGGAGGAAGGAGCGTCAGGGTGAGGAGGAGTATGCGGTCAAAACTCACGGCCACTAAAACTTGACCGTGTGGAAGACAGACCGGAGGTGGTGGTGCCCAGGTAACTAGAAGTATTATCTGCTATCCAATTAATAAATGGCTCACACTGATCAGTTCGCAATACTGGTGTTGTAGTATGCTTCCCTAGTAATTCGGTCAAGAAGTGGGAGCGAGAAGATGTGGCTGTTGGTTGTGGCACATTTTCACCTTGGCCACGGCCCCGTCCTCTGCACCACCATCACCAGAACGTCCAGTTCCACGTCCCTTGCCACGCACCTTGCCCATTGTAAATGAAGTAAAATAGCTTACACTCGCACTATCAATGGAAAAAGGGTAATAAAAAGGAGATTAGAACCGTGGAAGAGGAAAACCACAGTTCTATATCTCTGGCCTACACCAGAATCTTTTAAACAGATATATTTGTTACTGAACAGACAGGGAGACACTATTACTGCTTTTTTTTACGTAAAACAGGCCAAAAGCTGGATAATACAGAGATTTGAACCGTGGAACTGCAAAAGCACAGTTCTAATTTACTGGCGTATACCAGACTTTTTAAAATAGATATATTTGGGGCTGAACAGTCAGCGACACACTCAAACTTTTTTTATGTAAAAAAGACCCAAAAGTGGATAATACAGAGATTTGACCCGTGGAACTGCAAAACCACAGTTATAGTTATGTGGCGTACACCAGACTCTTTTAAACAGATATATTGGTGTCTGACCAGTCAGGGAGACACTATTCCATTTTTTTTTACCGCAAAAAATGCCAAAAACAGGATAATACAGAGATTTGACCCGTGGAACTGCAAAACCACAGTTATAGTTATGTGACATACACCAGACTCTTTTAAACAGATATATTGGTGTCTGGCCAGTCAGGGAGACACTATTACAGTTTTTTTTTTAAGGCAAAAAATGCCAAAAGCAGGATAATACAGAGATTTGACCCGTGGAACTGCAAAACCACAGTTATAGTTATGTGGCGTACACCAGACTCTTTTAAACAGATATATTGGTGTCTAACCAGTCAGGGAGAAACTATTACAGTGTTTTTTTACGGCAAAAATGCCCAAAACAGGATAATACAGATATTTGACCCGTGGAACGGCAAAACCACAGTTATAGTTATGTGGCGTACATCAGACTCTTAAATAGATATATTGGTGTCTGACCAGTCAGGGAGACACTATTACAGTTTTTTTTTACAGCAAAAAATGCCAAAAACAGGATAATACAGAGATTTGACCCGTGAAACTGCAAAACCACAGTTATAGTTATGTGGCGTACACCAGACTCTTTTAAACAGATATATTGGTGTCTGACCAGTCAGGGAGACATTATTACAGTTTTTTATGGCAAAAAATGCCAAAAACAGGATAATACAGAGATTTGACCCGTGGAACTGCAAAACCACAGTTCTATTTTTCTGGCCTACACCAGACTGTTTTAAACAGATATATTGGTGTCTGAACAGTCAGGGAGAAACTATTACAGGTTTTTTTAAGGCAAAAAATGCCAAAAGCAGGATGATACAGAGATTTGACCCGTGGAACTGCAAAACCACAGTTATAGTTATGTGGCGTACATCAGACTCTTTTAAACAGATATATTGGTGTCTGAACAGTCAGGGAGACACTATTACAGTTTTTTTTTACGGCAAAAAATGCCAAAAACAGGATAATACAGAGATTTGACCCGTGAAACTGCAAAACCACAGTTATAGTTATGTGGCGTACACCAGACTCTTTTAAACAGATATATTGGTGTCTGACCAGTCAGGGAGACATTATTACAGTTTTTTATGGCAAAAAATGCCAAAAACAGGATAATACAGAGATTTGACCCGTGGAACTGCAAAACCACAGTTCTATTTTTCTGGCCTACACCAGACTGTTTTAAACAGATATATTGGTGTCTGAACAGTCAGGGAGACACTATTACAGGTTTTTTTAAGGCAAAAAATGCAAAAAGCAGGATAATACAGAGATTTGACCCGTGGAACTGCAAAACCACAGTTATAGTTATGTGGCGTACACCAGACTCTTTTAAACAGATATATTGGTGTCTGACCAGTCAGGGAGACACTATTACAGTTTTTTTTTTACGGCAAAAAATGCCAAAAGCAGGATAATACAGAGATTTGACCCGTGGAACTGCAAAACCACAGTTCTATCTTTCTGGCCTACACCAGACTCTTTTAAACAGATATATTGGTGTCTGAACAGTCACAGACACACTCAATTTTTTTTTTTGGGGGGGGGAAATACCAAAAGGTTAATAAGATGCGTATTTGGACAGTCTGACTGAGGAAAAAAAAAATACAGGATTTAGATGAAAAAAAAAATAATTTCCTGGCCCCTGAGACTGGGGTGATAAGTCTAGCAATTTTCCCAACAGGAGCACAGAGGACTGTAATGGAGCGTTTGCTGGTATAACTACTGCGTCTCCTATACAACCTGCCTGCCTGCCTGACTGATATCTGGGATGGATATTAGTCCTGAGAAGGACTGTTTGTTTGATTTGGCAGGCTTTAGAGACCCTACACTACCTATTTCACACTATACATCTCTCCCTAACTCAGCAGCACTCTCCCTACACCGTCTGATCTGGAGTGACTGTGTCCAAGATGGCGGTGCCCGGTTTTAAATACTCGAGGTGACACTGTGCGGCCAGCCAATCACTGTAATGCCCACAAACAACATGGCTGCGGCATTACAGTGACTGGCTGGCAATCCCTGCATGTTCATTGGCTCTGTAAAGAGCGCCAAACGTGCAGGGCGGAGAACCGAGCTCCCGCCCGAGCAACCCGGAAATGCTCGGTGCTCGCCGAACATCCCGAGTAGCGTGATGCTCGGGCGAGTAACGAGCAGTGTCGACCATGCTCGCTCAACACTAGTCCTTAACCATTGCATACATACTCTAATCTAAAACTAGACAAACTATATACAGGTCATGTCCTGGAGGAATGCAGCTCTAATCACTCATTCACTCATTAAAAATATGCACAAGAAGGCATATTTCTGACGAGAATAACAAATTAAGGGTTAAAAGTTCTGAAGCCTCCAAACACTTTATTGACCACCACAATGGCAATATCAGCACATTTAAAATTGTAGCTATTGAAAAAGTCCATAGACCTGCTCGTGGGGGTGATCATAAAAGGAAACTTATCAATAGGGAGTCTTGGTGGATATATATGTTAAAAACACGGGTACTGCAAGGTATGAACATGCGCCAAGATATTTTACACCATTATGAGTAAGATCTGTATATTTGACTCTTTGATTGTAGATATATTTTTATTTATTTGTATATTTTGTTTGTGTTTTTATTGGATCTAATTCTATATACATGTCCTTATACATATATGTATGTTGTTTGCAGTGATTCAACATTATAGAGATTTTGACCATGAGAAAACTTCACCCAAAAGGGTTAAATGGTGAACAGATGGTGAATGAGTAATTAGAGCTGCATTCCTCCAGGACATGACCTGTATATAGTTTGTCTAGTTTTAGTTTAGAGTATGTATGCAATGACTAAGGACATAAACGTCTAAAACACTTTTTCATTGTTACGAATCAATTTGTGAAGCACCTGGGGGTTCCAACTGCTCACTATGCATCTAGATAGGTGCCTTGGGGGGTCTAGTTTCCAAAATGGGGTCACTTGTGGGGGAGCTCCAATGTTTGGGCACACAGGGACTCTCTAAATGCAACATGGTATCCGCTAACAAATTGAATGGAAAATCGGCTCAAATTGTTAGCGGACACCACATTGCGTTTGGAGAGCCCCTCTGTGCCCAAACTTTGGAGCTCCCCCACAAGTGACCCCATTTTGGAAACTAGACCCCCCAAGGCACCTTTCTAGATGCATAGTGAGCACTTGGAACCCCCAGGTGCTTCACAAATTGATTCGTAATAATGAAAAAGTGAAAAAAAAAACACTTTTTCATTTTTACGAATCAATTTGTGAAGCACCTAGGGGTTCCAAGTGCTCACTATGCATCTAGATAGGTGCCTTGGGGGGTCTAGTTTCCAAAATGGGGTCACTTGTGGGGGAGCTCCAATGTTTGGGCACACAGGGACTCTCTAAATGCAACATGGTATCCGCTAACAAATTGAATGGAAAATCGGCTCAAATTGTTAGCGGACACCACATTGCGTTTGGAGAGCCCCTGTGTGCCCAAACTTTGGAGCTCCCCCATAAGTGACCCCATTTTGGAAACTAGACCCCCCAAGGCACCTTTCTAGATGCATAGTGAGCACTTGGATCCCCCAGGTGCTTCACAAATTGATTCATAAAAATGAAAAAGTGTTGTTTTTTTTCACTTTTTCATTATTACGAATCAATTTGTGAAGCACCTGGGGGTTCCAAGTGCTCACTATGCATCTAGAAAGGTGCCTTGGGGGGTCTAGTTTCGAAAATGGGGTCACTTGTGGGGGAGCTCCAAAGTTTGGGCACAGAGGGGCTCTCCAAACGCAATGTGGTGTCCGCTAACAATTTGAGCTGATTTTCCATTCAATTTGTTAGCGGATACCATGTTGCATTTAGAGAGTCCCTGTGTGCCCAAACATTGGAGCTCCCCCACAAGTGACCCCATTTTGGAAACTAGACCCCCTAAGGCACCTATCTGGATTCATAGTGAGCACTTGGAACCCCAGGTGCTTCACAAATTGATTCATAAAAATGAAAAAGTGTTTTTTTTTTCACTTTTTAATTTTTACGAATCAATTTGTGAAGCACCTGGGGGTTCCAAGTGCTCACTATGCATCTAGATAGGTGCCTTGGGGGGTTTAGTTTCCAAAATGGGGTCACTTGTGGGGGAGCTCCAATGTTTGGGCACACAGGGGCTCTCCAAACGCAACATGGCGTCCGCTAACAATTTGAGCCGATTTTCCATTCAATTTGTTAGCAGACACCATGTCGCGTTTGGAGAGCCCCTGATGTGACTAAACAGTGGAGCTCCCCCACAAGTGTCCCCATTTTGGAAACTCTACCCATCAAGGATTTTATTAAGGTGTATAGTGAACATTTTGAACCCAGAGGTACGGCACAGAATTTGTTTACATTAGGTCATCATATTGAATAAGTTGTCATTATTCTTGAGCGCAAGTGCTCGCTACTTGAGTTTGCATCGGGTACTCAGGTATGCACCATGTACAGCGTGTGCTCGAGTGACATGCTCGAGTCCCTGCTCCGCATGTTTCACGGTTATTAGACACCCAAAAAAAAACATGCGGGGATCGCTCGTGCATGGCAGGCAATCCCCGTAAAGTTTTTTTGGCCGCGAAGCATATGGGGCAGAGACTCGAGCATGTCACTCAAATACCCACGATACTCAATGCATACCAGAGCACCCAATGCAAACTCAAGTAGCGAGCACTTGCTCTCAACACTAGTCGCCATATCGTCATCTTTTTTTCTTACTTTTGAAAAAAATCCCAACCCCAGCACTAGCCCCAGCACAACCCTAGCCCCAGCACAACCCTAGCCCCAGCACAACCCTAGCCCCAGCACAACCCTAGCCCCAGCACAACCCTAGCCCCAAACCCAGCCCTAACCCTAGCCCAATCCTAACCCAAGAGTTTATTTTTGACGCCGTTCCTTGTGCGGTATAAGTGATTAGACGACTTTATTCTTCGGGTCGGTGTGATTACAGCAATGCCAGAATCATATGGGGTTTTTATGACTGACAGCTGTCACACACTAAAAGATGCATTTTTTGTAAAATCTAGTTTTTGCATCGCCATATTTTGAGAGCTATAATTTTTCCAGATTTTGTCAGACAGTCATGTGACGGCTCGTTTTTTGCGGGATGACTTGACGTTGTTATTGGTGCCATTTTCAGGCACGTGACATTTTTTGATCGCTTTCTATTCCGATTTTTGGGAGGCAGAATAAGCAAAAACCAACAATTCAGGAATTGTTTTTTTTTTTTTATTCTGTTCCGCGTGTGGTAAAATTGATGAGGTAGCTTTATTCTTCGGGTCAGTACGTTTACAGCGGTACCACATTTGTATCATTTTTCTATGTTTTGGCGCTTATACACAATAAAAGCTATTTTATAGAAAAAAATATTTTTTAGTATCGCTTTATTCTGAGAGCTATAACTTTTTTATTTTTCGGCTGATGGAGCTGTATGGTGGCTTGTTTTTTGCGGGACGAGATGACGTTTTCAGCGGTATCATTTTTATTTATATGCGTCTTTTTGATCGCGTGTAATTCTACTTTTTGTTTGGCGGTATGGTGATAAAGCATTGTTTTTTGCTTCGTTTTTTTTTTTTTTTACCGTGTTCACTGAAGGGGTTAACTAGTGGGACAGTTTTATAAGTCAGGTTGTTCCGGACGCGGCGATATTAAATATGTGTACTTTTATTGTTTTTTTTTTATTTTTTTTATAATAATATTTATTGATGGGTACATTATATTTTTATTTTTGGTGTATTATTTTTTTTATTTTTTTATAATATTTTTGCACATTTTTTTTTTTTTTTTTCCACTTTCACACAGTTTATACGCTTTATTACTTTGTCCCACTCTGGGACTTTCACTTTTTTTTTTCTGATCGCCTGCATGGCACAGGAATGCAGCACCATCCCTATGCCATGAAGGCTGTCAGAAGTGCACAGTGTGAAGATTGCTTGGAGATGCACTGCGCATGTCCAAGCAATCTTCCTGCTCTCTGGTGACCCGGATGTTGTCATGACGACATCGGGTCGTCATGGCAACACCCGGGAAGCCTTTGCAGACTGCGATGGAAGCCGGAAGAGGAGGTGAGTATCGCCGATCACCTCCCCTTGCCCCCGCAATGCCGCGATCGACTTCGATCGCAGCATCGCGGGGGTTAATGTGCTGGGAGCGGTGCAGGACCGCTCCCTGCACATAGTACCGGGTGTCAGCTGTGACAATCAGCTGACACTCGGCGGCGATCGCGCCCGCACAGCCTGTGTGCGCGCGCGATCGCGATGACGTACTAATACGGGTCTGGCTCTTAAGTCCCAGGGCACAGACGCGTATTAGTACGTCAGATGTTATTAAGGGGTTAAAGTCTGCCAGTTGTGTCAGCCGTTTCTGTTCTCCATTTAGAGTTTGTAGCAGTGTGTCAGTGAAGCTATTCACACGTGGTCGCTGTGACAAATAGGAAACTACAGGGCTGCTATTTAAAATCGTGGGTGTCCGTACAGAAATTTTGTGGTGCGTGCCAAATGTTCCACTCCATTAGAAGTCAGCCAGCTGTGTTTTGTTGAACCAATTAACACTTGATCGCTGACAAATACCATACTATTAGGCAACTGCCTGAAACCATGGCCATCAGACGTTGTCCCATATGACTGCCCTAATAATCCAGCAATTTTTGTGAGCGTGTCAGATATTACACTCCTTTTAAAGTATTGCAGTTGTGGGTTAAAACCTATTTACAGTTGGTCACTGACAAATAGCATAATTGTGAACGATGTTGTCAGAGAATTACACCACTTTTACGGACTGAAAATAAAATACACAAAAACTAAGCTAAAATGGATTTTCCTGGAAAAAAATGTTAAGAAACATTCCTTGCAGGGTCATGACTTGTACAGTACATAACTTTTTTTTGTTATTTATTTTGCCTTATATACAGTGCAGACCAAAAGTTTGGACACACCTTCTCATTTAAAGATGTTTCTGTATTTTCATGACTATGAAAATTGTACATTCACACTGAAGGCATCAAAACTATGAATTAACACATGTGGAATTATATACTTAACAAAAAAGTGTGAACAACTGAACATATGTCTTATATTCTAGGTTCTTCAAAGTAGCCACCTTTTGCTTTGATGACTGCTTTCCACACTGTTGGCATTCTCTTGATGAGCTTCAAGAGGTAGTCACCGGAAATGGTCTTCCAACAATCTTGAAGGAGTTCCCAGAGATGCTTAGCACTTGTTGGCCCTTTTACCTTCACTCTGCGGTCCAGCTCACCCCAAACCTTCTCGATTGGGTTCAGGTCTGGTGACTGTGGAGGCCACCCCATCACTCTCCTTCTTGGTCAAAATGTCCTTACACAGCCTGGAGGTGTGTTTGGGGTCATTGTCCTGTTGAAAAATAAATGATGGCCCAACTAAACTCAAACCGGATGGAATATGCCGCTGCTAGATGCTGTGGTAGCCATGCTGGTTCAGTATGCCTTCAATTTTGAATAAATCCCCTACAGTGTCACCAGCAAAGCACCCCCACACCATCACACCTCCTCTTCCATGCTTCACGGTGGGAACCAGGCATGTAGAGTCCTTCCGTTCACCTTTTCTGCGTCGCACAAAGACATGGTGGTTGGAACCAAAGATCTCAAATTTGGACTCATCAGACCAAAGCACAGATTTCCACTGGTCTAATGTGCATTCCTTGTGTTCTTTAGCCCAAACAAGTCTCTTCTGCTTGTTGCCTGTCCTTAGCAGTGGTTTCCTAGCAGCTATTTTACCATGAAGGCATGCTGCACAAAGTCTCCTCTTAACAGTTTTTGAAGAGATGTGTCTGCTGCTAGAACTCTGTGTGGCATTGACCTGGTCTCTAATTTGAGCTGCTGTTAACCTGCGATTTCTGAGGCTGGTGACTCGGATAAACTTATCCTCAGAAGCAGAGATGACTCTTGGTCTTCCTTTCCTGGGGCGGTCCTCATGTGAGCCAGTTTCTTTGTAGCGCTTGATGGTTTTTGCAACTGCACTTGATGACACTTCATTTCTTAAAGTAATGATGGCCACTCGCTTTTCTTTACTTAGCTGCTTTTTCTTGCCATAATACAAATTCTAACAGTCTATTCAGTAGGACTATCAGCTGTGTATCCACCAGAATTCTGCACAACACAACTGATGGTGCCAAACCCCATTTATAAGGCAATAAATCACACTTATTAAACCTGACAGGTCACACCTGTGAAGTGAAAACCATTTCCAGTGACTACCTCTTGAAGCTCATCAAGAGAATGCCAAGAGTGTGGAAAGCAGTCATCAAAGCAAAAGGTGGATACTTTGAAGAACCTAGAATATAAGACATATTTTCAGTTGTTTCACACTTTTTTGTTAAGTATATAACTCCACATGTGTTAATTCATAGTTTTGATGCCTTCAGTGTGAATGTACAATTTTCATAGTCATGAAAATACAGAAAAATCTTTAAATGAGAAGGTGTGTCCAAACTTTTGGTCTGCACTGTATATAAGGCCAAATAAATTACAAAAAAAAAAGTTATGGACTGTGGAAGAGATTTATGTGACTAGAATGAACACTAATCTCGAGCTGATGATACCACCAAGCAGCACCTGTCCCTATTGTAGATGCATCTAACAGCGGTATCGATAGGAAATAGAATAGATTTGTATTTTTTTTCTGCAGCACCAGCAGCACGCAGTATAAGGCAATAATACCTGGCTGGATCGGTGTAATGCGCTATCCGTACTGAGATAGCTCACCCGTAAATGAATTTCAGATAACACAGGTAATATTCTAGAATATAGAATCTATTTGAATTGCCCTTAACATTATTTACGAGTGGATCTCTTATATTGTAGTTGTGTATGCAGCAATTTCAATGGCTGCTAAAAATTAGGATGCACTCCAATACACATTTGAAGAGACGTAAAAAAAAAAAAACTATAAAAACACAGCAGGATCTTTAGTATAAAAACCCGACTCGCCAATGTAACCTTAATGTAATCACATTCTACAGCTCCTGCACCTCCTCCTCCTCTTCGGCCTCCATCTCCGAAATGACAACATGACAAGCTGGCAGCGCTGCAGCACTGCTTCGGCCAAGCAACAACAGGCTGTGCTGAAGATAATATGCTTAGGTGACAAACCGCACACCGCTGCAGAGTTATTGAAAACTGTAGCAGAGCAGGCAGATCTGTGGCTCTAAGTCTAGAAGACTTAAGATGCAATCTGGCACATTGGCAAAGCCCAATTCTGTTCTCCTTCTGATATCTAACAAACAGGTCATGTTGGAGAAACTTGCACCTACTGCCACTCAGTGTCTTCATCTCCTTTGTGAGAAACTAATGTTTGGGCAGCCAGTCTACCAAATAAAATTCCTGAGATGGAAATTGTGGATGGCTCCGCTTCTGGTAGTGGGTGCTACCATGGGGTGCCATTCACTGGATATTCCTGGCTGTTTGGAGACAAGTTTATTCCCACAGAAAAGTACCAGCAAGCTAAGGAGATGGTGGCCTCTATCATCATGAAAGAGTTTTCTTACTGTCTAGGAGACCGACTGCCGCTTGTGTCTACCTTGTGCCCATTTCAGAAAGTCAGCTACAGCCACCCTGGCAGTGCATCAGCAGCGTTTGCAACTTCCAGTTCACCGACTGGTGTTCAATGTGACTACATGTTGAAAATCAACATTGCAGATGTTGGGAAGGATTTGTGAGCAGCAGAGGGCAGTTGTTGAGTACCAGCTTCAACATGCCCATTGGAATTCAGGTCAGCCTTGGCACATAAATACTGATGAGTGGACATGGATGTCTGACATCTGTGCCATCCTCCAAAATTTTGAGGACTCCTCCAAGATGGTGAGCGATGATGACGCCATATTTAGCGTCACCTTCCCGCTTCTCTGTCTACTGAAATGCTCGCTGCTCACAATTAAAGAGGAGGCATTGCAGGCGGAGCAAGGAAATATACAAGGTGATGCCCCACAGTCCAGCCTCATCTCAACTCGAATTGGGTGATAACGAGGAGAAGAAGGAGGATGATGAGGAGGAGAACATGGACAGTCATCCTCTTGTTGAGGACAGGGAAGTCTTGGCTGTTGAGAGTCTGGCACACATGGCTGACTTTATGTTCCGCTGCCTTTACCGTGACCCTCGCATTGTACACACTTCATAATAATAATTTTTATTTATATAGTGCCAGCATAAACAATGGTTTCCATCTATGCCAGTCCTTTCAGTGACCTAAAGAATATATCTGTGGTGAAATACAACTCTCATCGAGAAGCAGCCGTGGCTAAGAAAAGTCAGTGTGAAGATTCCCGGCACTCTATGGCTGTTTTTTTACTGTGAACTGGCTCCAGCAATGTATCGGACTTAAGATGCAATCTAGCACCTTGGCAAAGCCCAATTCCATTCTCCCTCTGATATCTAACAAACATATCGCGCTGGAGTAACTTGCAACTACTGCCATTCAGTGTCTTCAGCTCCTTTGTGAGAAACTAATGTTTGGGCAGCCAGTATACCAAATAAAATTCCTGAGATGGAAATTGTGGATAGTGTCCCTTCTGGTAGTGGGTGCTAATACCAAAACATGGGATTCCATTCACTGGATTTTCCTGGCTGGTTAGAAACAAGCTCATTCCCACAGAAAGGTACCAGTGTCATGGAATGACAAGGGGATGTCCGGCGGATGGCACAACACATGGATGTAACGGGAGATAGAGGGGGGAAGAAGGGCCCTAGAGGTAGGGAACAAAGGAATGGACACCTCCTGACACCAACCTGTGTTTGTCCCTAAGCTCCCCTATCGTCCCTAGATGGGTCCTTCCCCCCGTGCATGATCACAGGCCTAAGCCCTTGCTGGCCCTGGACTTAACCTGGCTAGTGCGCAGGCCAGCAAGACACTAGTCTCACCTCTACAATAGGAAAACACAAGGAAGGTAAGACAAACAATGGGAAGATAACAACATAAAATATACTTATCTCACCAACAGAAAACTTCATTGCTGCAATAGCAAAGTACACCACAACTTCTCCAGAGACTGGCTCCTTCAAAGAGGTCAACATAGAATGAACTATAACCAGCAGTCAGCTGATGGATCATGTGGCTATTTAAAGGGAAGTGGGAGTTGCACCAACCAACATCTGCTGACAAATAACAAAGGGCTTACAGCAAGAGACTAACATTAACCCATGCTGGACCAAAAGGAAAAAGTAAATTTAAATTACAGCATAACCAGAGCTGCCACGAATCTCCAAATTATTTGTGACAGCCAGCAAGCTAAGGAGATGGTGGCCTCTATCATCATGAAGGAGTTTGCTTGTTGTCTAGGAGTTCAACAACCTCTGCTGTCTACCTTGTGAACATTGTGTTGAAGCTTGATTGACCTAGGGCCTGCAATCCTCTGCGTCGGGAGGATGTGTTCCATTCCAGGGTCCGACTGGTCCCGGCTTCCACAATATTAACCCAGTGTGCCGTCAGTGAGATGTACAGTCCCTGCCCACAAGCACTTGTCCACATGTCTGTGGTTAGGTGGTCCTTCCCAGTAACTGCGTTGGTGAGGGTACGAGTATTGTTCTGGGACACTTGTTTGTATAAGGCGGGGACGGCACAGCGGGAGAAATAATGGCGGCTGGGGACAAAGTACCGAGAGACAACCGCCGCCATGAGGTTTTGGAAAGCTTCCGCCTCCATGAACTTAAAAGGCAAAATTTCTAATGCAAGCAGTCTAGAAATGTGGCAGTTTAGTATTGTGGCCTGTGGGTGGGTGGCTGTGTATTTGCGCTTGCATTCCAAGGACTGGGGTAGGGACAACTGAACGCTAAGGGACAATTGAAGAATATGCCGACTCCAAGTTAAAAAAATCTCCCGAATCCGCACATTCCTCAAACAAGAATCTGCAAAAACAATTGTGAATGCCCTCATCATCTCCCGCCTTGACCTCCTGCTCTGTGGTCTCCCTTCTCGCACCCCTCCAATCTATCCTAAACTCTGTTGCCCGACTAATCCACCTGTCCCCCTGCTATTCCCTGGCCTCTCCTCTCTGTCAATCCCTTCACTGGCTCCCCATTGCCCAGAGACTCCAGTTCAAAAACCTAACCTTGGCATGCAAAGCCATCCACAACCTTTCTCCTCAATACATCTTTGACCTGGTCTCCTGGTACTTACCTGCACGCAACCTCCGATCCTCACAAGATCTCCTTCTGTACTCCCCTCTTCTCACAATCGCATACAAGATTTCTCCCGTGTATCCCCACCTACTCTGGAACTCTATACTCCAACATATCAGGCTCCTGCCTACCGTGGAAACCTTCAAAAGGAACCTGAAGACCCACCTCTTCCAACAAGCCTACAACCTGCAGTAACCATCGCTCCACCATACCGCTGCACGACCAGCTCTACCCTCACCTACTGTATCCTCAACCATCCTTTGTAGACTGAGCTCTCACGGGCAGGGTCCTCTCTCCTCCTGTACCAGTCGCCATCATATTTTTGTTCAAGATTATTGTAATTGTTTTTGCTATGTATACCCCTTTTTCACATGTAATGCGCCATGGAATAAATGGTGCAATAATAATAATAATAATGTGGTCCAGACTCATGGCTACTGAGACTGGACCATGTGGTGGTGGTGGTTGCAAACTGACTGGAAGCATTATCTATTTATCTGCTATCCAAACAACAACCTTTTCACACTGGTCTGGCTTCAAGAGTGGCATTCCGCGTTCCCCTAGAAAGTGGGACAGGAAGCTAGGTCGACATGATGTAGGTTCTTGTTGTGCTTCCTCAGCAGGCACAATTTCAGCTTGCTCATGGCCTGGGCCTCTGCGTGCACCATCAGCATCACGTCCACTTCTCCGTGCCTTGCTCATTTTAAATGGAGTTTAATATTTGTCACGTTGCCAAAAAAGTCTGTATTATTACCGCAGTAATATAGGATCACATCTGATGACCACGGTTTTAGGCAATGACCTGGGATGCAGAGATGCTTCCAGGGGTCTTCCTCATGCTGTTCCCATGTCATTTCAGCACTGTATGGATGTGTCTGATTATGTCTCACACACCACAATACCAGATAAGGTAGTAAAATGTAAAAATTACATTTACCGGTGAATGTATTTTTCACCGTTGAAAGCAATGCAAAAGCACACCAAAAACACTACGTATGAACTTAGCCCAAGGCGTGGAGGAGCATGTTTGTCTTAGGTTATTTATTTTGCCTTATATACAAGTCATTACCCTGGAAAGAATGTCCCTTAACATTTTTCCAGGAAAATCCATTTTGGTTTAGTTTTTGTATGTTTTATTGTGAGTCTGTAAAAGTGGTGTAATACTCTGACAACATTGTTGACAGCAGTGACCTGGGAGTCAGAGATGCTTCCAGGGGTCTTCCCCATGCTGTTCCCATATAATTTTAGCACTGTTTCCATTGATTTGGCCAATTTTTAGGCCCCCTCCAGACCCACGGGGGGCCACCGGAAAAATGCTTGAGTTTCCCATAGACTTACATTGGGCTCGTTACTCGGGTCGAGCTCCCGAGCATTGCGATTTGCTCGACCCGAGCAAAGAGCAGTCGAGCATTTTAGTGCTTGCTCATCACTACTTCTAATCGTTTTTGTAGACACTGTTTGACTCGTTAGGCTTGGTATGTGAAGTATAATTTCACTTGCAGTACAGGATAGTTTACAACACGCCATTCTGTAAATCTGATGAGAAAACGTGGGCAATGCCTTGAACAAGCCTTCATGAGGGGACATCACAATGGTCCTAATCCCAGGTTTATTATGTGGGTTATGGTAGCCAGATCCCTCTAGTCTACATTCTAACTTTATATTGATTTGTCATGGAACCTGTGATATGGCCATTTCTCCAAAGTGTCCCAGGAGCTGCTTTTCAACTGTACAACACCAGGCTACATGTTGCTCGCACTACTGTGAGCAGGATGTGTGGCTTCAACGTGCTACCATTGCCTGCAGCCTCTCTGGACTTGTCTCCCATAGAGCACATCTAGGACATCATTCATCGGCAATTGCAAATAGAGCTGTAAGCAGCAGATCTCAATGGTCATCAAGTGCATTCAGAGTGGAAGAACATTCCTCAGGCAATCATTAATAACCTCACTGATAGCATACCAAGGTGTGTAAGTGCATGTATTGCTGCATGTAGCTCTCATATTCAATACTGAATAAATCCAGATATTTTAAAAATGTAGTTTCCATTTTTTCATCGTTTGCATATTATTATCATGTATATCGATTCTGTGACTTTTATAATTCCACACCTATTCTTTCTTGATGTTACAATTTCAACTTTAAAAAGTGTATATACTGTATATTTCACGTATGCTGTTGGGGAAAAGTGAAGTTTAAACACTCTGTGTATATAGCATAGTTTGTGTGTGTATAGACTGCGTATCACAAAAGCAGTAGTTGTGGCTGTTTTGAGGTCTGTGGAAGGAGAGCCCCATGTCATATATCTTTTTACCTTCTGTTTCCTTTTTCCTGTAGAGACCTTTCCCTGTTCAGAGACATTCCAACTCACCAATTTTACCTGGAGTCACCCTATTTCTATCCACCGTGACATGGAGATTTATAGTTCTCACTGGATTGCCAGGGGTGGATATGACTCACCCCCTGGGCCGTGGGGCACGCGGATCCGGGCGATAGGGGAATGATGGGGGTAGTAGTGGCGGCCCGGTCCCGCGGCTCAGGGTGGTCAGACCAATGGTAGTCTGCTACGTGCTTCAGATAATGTCCGACTACGCCACCCGTGGATTGCGGTTATTAGGAACCGCCACTGCAAGGCAGTCCGCTGGGGCCGATGATGAATGCAGCTGGGATGGTGTGACTCCCCACGGGAAGAGTGCGGCCCCAGGGCAGTGTAGTGAATGGTGGGAGTGATGGTGGTGAGAGTCCCCGTGCTGATAGTACTGGGGGAGCGAAAGAGCACACAGACAACGTACTGCAGTCCAATGTCTTTTACTCACAGTTCAGGTACTCCGGGTCACTTCTGTACACGTAGTGACCGCCCGAGCCATGCTGCGTCCACCAGGTGTGGGGCTCGGTCAACTCCCAGGCAGTTCAGGAGCATGGCACAGGACCCCCTTTAATCCTTTCTCTGGCCTGCCTCACCAGTGACCCACTTTTGTCCAGCTGCCGCGGACTTGTGTGGTTAAACGTGGGCCCCGTCCTCCGCTGTCCTATATGGTGCCTTCCTAGCAGGTTTGATGAGGTGTCGCACCAATAGATGATCACGACGACCGGTCTTTGGCTGAGGGTAGTTTCTCCTCCACCAACTTGGCATCCGGTACCCTTAATCTGCCCGAACCTTCACCGTGGATTCTCGTGGGTTCTTAGGGTCCCTTCCACCTTCTTGTTCCTGAGCCCTTCTGTTTCTCTGTCTCTCCTTCTCTTTCTCTGTTCCTTTCTGTTCCTTTCTCGTGGAGCTGGGATGAGACTTAATCACAGCTCCCCTTCACCTCCTCTCTCTCTCTTCTCCGGCCTCTCTCTAGGCCCGCTCCTGAGTGGAGCTCCTACAGAGCCTCCACTCCCGGTCTTCTCCTCTGACTGAACGAACGAACCTAGATCTAAGATGGTGCCCACCTTTTATACCTCCCTCTGACCATGAGCCCAGGTGACCAGCAACCAATGGGCTCCTTCCTATGCTCAGGAACCAACCCCTATCTGCCCCTACAGCACTGGGTGTTCCACCCCCCCTCCCCACTCCAGGCAGGGACATAGTCGGTCGTGCCTGCACTTCTGTCTAGTGGGAGCACCGTTGAGCTGTCCCTCGGAAATGGGGTGTGTGTGCTGTATTCAGCTAACTGAGCCCTGGTCCATACTCCATCCTTACCCGGGAGTGGAATATCACACCTCTGGGCTGAGGTGCAATACCCCTGTAGCGGCCAAACCCTCGGGGCGCTACATTCCCCCCTGGTAAAGCACAGCACGTCCTCGGGCTGGAAAAGAGCAAAAACAGTTAATTACAGGACATGCAAAACTTTTTAAAACTTTTCACATCAGAAAACAGACAACATGGTTCAATTCCCTTTATGGGAAACGCTTTTCTTTTCTTGTCACACTATTATAAAACGCTTACTAATACTTCTGGAACTCTTTTGACATATAAACACTATTAGAAAACATTCACATTACTATCTAGCAGCATATAAAAACTTTTCATATAAAACATTTGCAGGAAAACATTTTTACAACACATTCTTGGATCCTGGCGGCGGTGCAACTTGCGACCAGGTGTGCACTCTTCTTGTAATTGCAGGAACTTTGGCAAACTTGTAAACACGAGGGACTTGCTGTCCCGAGGTAGACGTGGTAGTCTTTTCATAAAACCAGTAGGGGGCGCTTTAGGAAGCGCAACTATTTACAAGGGTGGCCGCTCTCAGTCCTCGGCCAGTTTTGGTAAGGGGAATGGCTGCTCACAGTCCTCAGCCTGGTTACTTAGGGGATAAGCCAACAATCACACAGTCCTATATCAGTCCCAATGGGGACCACACTCATTTTATGAAACAGTCCCAAACAGTTCCTTTGTACCCAGACGGGTAACTATTTACACTGGTATGCTACTGTTTACTGGTAGCGATACCCTCCAGCCGCTCCTTGCTCCTCATAACCTTCAGGCCCGTCCGGGCCCTCTTGGTACTCAGAGTCCGAGTAGTGCTGTTCTTCCTCCTCTACTACTCTGTGGACGTGGAGGGCGTACCATCCCTTCACGCCTTGGTGTCGGGTGTAAGACACCACATCACCTGGAAATAGATCCCGCCCTCGATGGCCTTCCGGCAGGTGGCTCTCCACATCTCTCCTCGTCACGAATATATCGCCGATGGTCTCAGGGTCTCGGATGAAACCCCAGCCGCGCTCCATCTGGAACTTTACAACAGTTCCGGTGACTCGGGGACTGCGGGCAGTTCGGGGATCTCGCCGGGCCTTCATTTTCTGCTCCGCGCTCTGGACCTGCAGCTTCTCTTGTTTCACCCGCCACTCTCGCTGCTCCCTCTCAAACATTTCCAGCTGTTGGCGGCAGGCCTCCCACCGTTCGGCGGCGCCCGCTCATGTTTCCTTTGTGAACCCCATTAGGTCCTCCCTGGTGGGGTCCCTTTCGAACTGGGCGTCCTCCAATGGCAGCTGGGGGATTTCCTGAGGCGCCGGAGCAGGTATGAGGGGCTCAGATGGTACTTCAACCTCCGTGGGCGGGCTCCTCCGGAAGCGGGGGTTAACATACTCGGGGGGCCAGATAAAAGGAAGCCCATCCGGACTGGTATGTTGGGCGAAGAGATCTGCGCCCAGCGGTAGTACTGCAGAGGCAGGGGGCGCGAGTGGGTTGGCGGCGCCCGGGGGCATGTGGCCTTGCGACCAGGCCAGTGCTGGTCATTTCCTAGTTGCTCCCAGGGGTGGTACAGCGGGTGCAGGGGGTTCCGTCGGGGAAGCGGCGTCCAGGGGCGCTAGGCCTTGCGGCCGGGCCTGCGATGGCGGTTGGCTGAGCACGCCCGGGGTCAGAGGGCACGGCGTGGGGCGGGGTTCACTGGCAGCGTCGACGGCCTGGGGGCCGGTTGATGGCGGTGGAGGCACAGTGTCGACGGCGGGTCCAGGTGCGTTGGGCTCCGCAACGGGGTGCAGGGGCAGGTCGGCGGCCCCAGGGTTCGGGGTAGGGGCGTCTCCGTTACCTGCCTCTGCTGTCGCGGCCTCCTCCGCGGCGTCGTCTTCAGCCTCCGCTCCCTCTTCACTGCCCTCGGTGGCTGGTGTGCTGGTGGATGTCGGTGGCGCCTCCCGCTGCAGGGTCACAGCCCGCCGGGCCACTTCTTCCTTCCAACCGGCGATCACGTCCTGCTGCGCCCGGACCATCCTCCGGTCCAGCTCCTCCAGCGCCGCCCGCGTATACTCGGGGTCCTCCTTGGGGAGATGGGCTAGCAGCTCGGTGAGGCTGCATGGTGGTGTAGCTTGCAGCAGGCCCCTTGCCAAAATACTGGAGCTGATTTCTTTCTCCATCTCCGGGTGCGGCCTGGCCAAACTGATCCAGACCACCCCCTGCCCCGCAGTTTTCTTCTCTTTCCGCCCCCATGGGGGGGTGGTCCTGGGGCATTCTGCTGACAATCACTCTCAGGGGCAGCCCCCCCACGTTGACGGACATTTCTACCGCCATGCTCATGGTTGTTGGGGGCGGGCTTCCTCTTTGGCGCCATTCTGGGACCCGGCCCACGATGGGAGGTGGCCTCCTATGGTCTTTTGGCGCGCACATTATGGCGCTCGTTCTTCTGGGGCGGGCGCCATCTTTAGCACAATGAAACAGTCTCTTTTCAGGCGCGCAGTACCCGTGGTTAGCGGGCACGAAATCCTGCCGACTACGCCAAAGCTGAATCGCCCCCTGGGCCGTGAGGCACGTGGATCCGGGCGATAGGGGAACGATGGGGGTAGTAGTGGCGGCCCGGTCCCGCAGGTCAGGGTGGTCAGACCAATGGTAGTCTGCTACGTGCTTCAGATAATGTCCGACTACGCCACCCGTGGATTGCGGTTATTAGGAACCGCCGCTGCAAGGCAGTCCGCTGGGGCCGATGATGAATGCAGCTGGGATGGTGTGACTCCCCACGGGAAGAGTGCGGCCCCAGGGCAGTGTAGTGAATGGTTGGAGTGATGGTGGTGAGAGTCCCCGTGCTGATAGTACTGGAGGAGCGAAAGAGCACACAGACAACGTACTGCAGTCCAATGTCTTTTACTCACAGTTCAGGTACTCCGGGTCACTTCTGTACACGTAGTGACCGCCCAAGCCGTGCTGCGTCCACCAGGTGTGGGGCTCGGTCAACTCCCAGGCAGTTCAGGAGCATGGCACAGGACCCCCTTTAATCCTTTCTCTGGCCTGCCTCACCAGTGACCCACTTTTGTCCAGCTGCCGCGGACTTGTGCAGTTAAACGTGGGCCCCGTCCTCCGCTGTCCTATATGGTGCCTTCCTAGCAGGTTTGATGAGGTGTCGCACCAATAAATGATCACGACGACCGGTCTTTGGCTGAGGGTAGTTTCTCCTCCACCAACTTGGGATCCGGTACCCTTAATCTGCCCGACCCTTCACCCTGGATTCTCGTGGGTTCTTAGGGTCCCTTCCACCTTCTTGTTCCTGAGCCCTTCTGTTTCTCTGTCTCTCCTTCTCTTTCTCTGTTCATTTCTGTTCCTTTCTCGTGGAGCTGGGATGAGACTTAATCACAGCTCCCTTTCACCTCCTCTCTCTCTCTTCTCCGGCCTCTCTCTAGGCCCGCTCCTGAGTGGAGCTCCTACAGAGCCTCCACTCCCGGTCTTCTCCTCTGACTGAACGAACGAACCTAGATCTAAGATGGTGCCCACCTTTTATACCTCCCTCTGACCATGAGCCCAGGTGACCAGCAACCAATAGGCTCCTTCCTATGCTCAGGAACCAACCCCTATCTGCCCCTACAGCACTGGGTGTTCCACCCCCCCTCCCCACTCCAGGCAGGGACACAGTCGGTCGTGCCTGCACTTCTGTCTAGTGGGAGCACCGTTGAGCTGTCCCTCGGAAATGGGGTGTGTGTGCTGTATGCAGCTAACTGAGCCCTGGTCCATACTCCATCCTTACCCGGGAGTGGAATATCACACCTCTGGGCTGAGGTGCAATACCCCTGTAGCGGCTGAACCCTCGGGGCGCTACAGATACAACATCTATCTATATTAAAGAATGTCGGCTGTGCAGACAAGACTTCATTACTCATTTCTGGTTATACAATAACTAGCTATTGAACCACCCGTTCTACGCCCGGGTGGCAAGCATTTTTATTGGTATATGGTCTCCCATGCTGGTATGTGCTGCCCCCATCCTGTCCCCACCATCCAATCCCGGTATGCGTGGCTCTCCTCATCCCCCATCCTGGTATGCGTGGCTCCCCTCATCCCCGATCCCGGTATGCGTGGCTCCCCTCATCCCCGATGCCGGTATGCGTGGCTCCCCTCATCCCCGATCCCGGAATGTGTGGCTCCCCTCATCCCCATTTCCGGTATGCGTGGCTCCCCTCATCCCCATCTCCGGTATGCATGGCTCCCCTCATCCCCGATCCCGGAATGTGTGGCTCCCCTCATCCCCATTTCCGGTATGCGTGGCTCCCCTCATCCCCATCTCCGGTATGCATGGCTCCCCTCATCCCCATTTCCGGTATGCGTGGCTCCCCTCATCCCCATTTCCGGTATGCGTGGCTCCCCTCATCCCCATTTCCGGTATGCGTGGCTCCCCTCATCCCCATTTCCGGTATGCGTGGCTCCCCTCATCCCCATTTCCGGTATGCGTGGCTCTCCTCATCCCCATTTCCAGTATGCGTGGCTCCCCTCATTCCCAATCCTGGTATGCGTGGCACCCCTCATCCCTATCCTGGTGTGTATGGTATCCCTCATCCTGGTATGCATGGCACCCTATCCCTCACTCCCAATTCCGGTATGCGTGGCACCCCTCACCCCCAATCCCGGTATGCGTGGCACCCCTCACTCCCCAAATCCTGGTATGCGTGGCACCCCTCACCCCCCAATCCTGGTATGTGTGGCCCCCTCAACCCCCCAATCCTGGTATGTGTGGCCTCCTCAACCCCCCATTCCTGGTAAGTGTGGCCTCCACAATCCCCCATTCCTGGTATGTGTGGCCTCCTCAATCCAAGTATCCTGGTATGTGTGGCCTCCTCAATCCCCTAATCCCTGGTATGTGTGGCCTCCACAATCCCCCATCCCTGGTATGTGTGGCCTCCTCAATCCCCCATCCCTGGTATGTGTGGCCCCCTCAATCCCCTAATCCCTGGTATGTGTGGCCTCCTCAATCCCCCATCCCTGGTATGTGTGGCCTCCTCAATCCCCCATTACTGGTATGTGTGGCCTCCACAATCCCCCATTCCTGGTATGTGTGGCCTCCACAATCCCCCATTCCTGGTATGTGTGGCCTCATCAATCCCCAATCCCTGGTATGTGTTGCCTCCTCAATCCCCCATTCCTGGTATGTGTGGCCTCCACAATCCCCCATTCCTGGTATGTGTGGCCTCCTCAATCCAAGTACTCTGGTATGTGTGGCCTCCTCAATCCCCTAATCCCTGGTATGTGTGGCCTCCTCAATCCCCCATCCCTGGTATGTGTGGCCCCCTCAATCCCCTAATCCCTGGTATGTGTGGCCTCCTCAATCCCCCATCCCTGGTATGTGTGGCCTCCTCAATCCCCCATTCCTGGTATGTGTGGCCTCCTCAATCCCCCATTCCTGGTATGTGTGGCCTCCTCAATCCCCCATCCCTGGTTTGTGTTGCCTCCTCAATCCCCCATTCCTGGTATGTGTGGCCTCCACAATCCCCCATTCCTGGTATGTGTGGCCTCCACAATCCCCCATTCCTGGTATGTGTGGCCTCCTCAATCCCCCATCCCTAGTATGTGTGGCCTCCTCAATCCCCCATTCCTGGTATGTGTGGCCTCCACAATCCCCCATTCCTGGTATGTGTGGCCTCCTCAATCCAAGTACTCTGGTATGTGTGGCCTCCTCAATCCCCTAATCCCTGGTATGTGTGGCCTCCTCAATACCCTTCCCTGGTATGTGTGGCCCCCTCAATCCCCTAATCCCTGGTATGTGTGCCTCCTCAATCCCCCATTCCTGGTATGTGGGGCTTCCTCATCCTCCATTCCTGGTATGTGTGGCTTCCTCATCCCCCCAATCACTGCACACATAAAACAATAAACACTTATACTCACCTTCCTTCCTCACCTCTGCTTCAGCGCTGAGTCCTGTCTGCAGCAGCTCATGTCGGCATCTGAGCTGCGCGCGCTCTCAGACACAGAGGTGAGCTGCTTCCGGCACATTCACGCTTCTCCATGCGGGGACTATGGGCGTGGAGAAGCGGAATATGCTTTCTCTTTAGCGGCGGCCACTGACAGCAGGAGCCGGGGCTCAGCGCTCCTCCGTGGCCGCTACTAAAGAGAATGAATATTCCGTCTTCTCCACGCCCATGGGAGTGGCCTCAGAGGGAATATTCATGTCCCTTTAGCAGAGGGCACACGTGGTAGTGTGCTCCGCTCCTCCACTGCCGCAACCCGCTCCTCTGCCGCCGCAACCTCCTACTCACCTATCCTCCTCGTTCCCACGCTGCTTGGGGCCCTCACGGGCCCCCTCCGGCCACGGGCCGGGCCCCATAGCAGTGGCCGTCTTACCTGTAACGGCTGGATGCGGGTCTTCTGTCTGGAGCCAGACTGCGCGTCACGCATGCGCAGTCTATCGAGGCTTCGGACAGAGACACGCTTCTGCAGTTATATTATAGATGTACACAGGATGGGGATCAGGGATGCCATGCATGCCAGAATGGGGGATTGGGGTGCCATGCATATCAGGATGGGGATGAGGGGTGCCATGCATACCAGGATGGGGATGGGGGCCACGTATAACAGGAAAGAGGGGCCATATATACTAGGATGGAGAATATTAACAGAATTGGGGACATTAGCCCTATAACAGTGTCAGCAGCAGACCCCCTCCCCCATAACAGTTCATCCTGACCACATTTTTTGCTTACTTTTTTTTCTATTTTCTTCCTCTAAAACCTAGGTGCATCTTATGGTCCAGTGCGTCTTATAGTCTGAAAAATATGGTAAGCCTCAAAAAACGTATTCAGAATTTTATCAGTATTATATTGCTCACCGTTAGAATTTTCAATGGTCTGGAGTATATTTCCTTGGTAGAGAACCCTCAAAAGTGCATAGCCTTTATGAGTCTAAGAGTACCACTACATGACAAGTTGAACAGAATGTGTATGAGGCCCTCCTTTATGTCTAATACAGGGTGTAGCTTAGTCCCTCTGAGTCCCTAATTTTTAACAGTTCCTGTTTCCTTCATAAATGAAATTCAAATTTCCTATTTTTTAATAAAAAAAACAATTTTGGTTTACTTAAATTATAGTATAAGTAAGGCCTTTTCAATTTGGCCTTATAAACAAGTCATTATACGGGCAAAAATTATTCTTAATATTTTTATTCCTGTAAAATGCAATTTCTTGTCGGTTTGGAATGTTTTATTGTCAGTCCTTAAAGTGGAGTAAAAGTGTGACAGAATTGTTCTCAGCAGCGATCTGGGAGTCAGAGATGCTTTCAGGGGTCTTCTTCACGCTGTGCTCCTTCATTTCAGCACTTTTCCCATCCATTAGAACATTTTCACTGTACCCCAGACCTCTTTGTAGGGTATCCCAGAAAAAAGCTTGGCTTTCCCATTGACTCTCATTATACTCGTTACTTGAAACGAGCATTCGAGCATTAGGAATTAACGAGCATCCGAGCATTAGGAATTGCTCGATTCAAGCAATGAGCACCCGAGCATTTTAGTGCTCGCTCCTCTCTAATGACTACCACTCAAACCTCTTCAGCTGCGTATAGAGGGGGGCGCCAAACTGAATTCTTGCCCTGGCTGCAGGAAAATCTAGATACACCTCTGCTGTCAGGAACAAAGCTGGACAATACCTAACCATTTCTGTAATGTGAGCTTTCATTAAAGATTTAGATTACTATAAAGGAGCACTCCATGTATTTTTTATTGTTTGATCTGATAACAATCATGAGTGTGTGTGTGTAGTGAGTGTACTGCCGTTTCCAACACTGTGCCGCTTGTCTCTGGGATCACATGACTCATTTGTGACCTGACGACTTTCACGCGGTCTTCTGTGTAGACCGGAAGGGCACTTTCTCAATATAAGTCTATGAGACTAGGCACCTCATTGACTTGTTCCGAATTACAAACACTTACATTGAAAAATGGTCCTCCACTCAACACCCAAGGCACTGTGTGAGCCGGCAGGTCATAAATGCAGTCTCGTGATGCTGGAGAGGAATGGAGCTGCGTTGGAAACAGCAGAAGACGGGTAAGTATGTTAGTAACTCACTACACACTCACTCAGGGTTTTTAACAGATGAAGCAATAAAGAAAGCTGGAGTGCTCCTATAAATTTTCACCTTTTACATGGAGTAGTAAGCTAATGGTGTCACATCTTCTCATAATCCCAGACCTGTCTCCTCCTCCTGCAGTAATGTCACGTCACATATAATACAGCACAGTACAGCGTTTCCTATATCATCTGCTCCCCAGACACCAGTTACATCAGAGCTACAATGAAGAACAGGCACATTGTCTGCATCTTACTGCTTCTCTGCTCAGGTAAGAAGGACGCTCGGTTATTCTGTATATTGTGCAGAAACGTAGTGAAAATATTAATATAACTAGTCATTTAAGTCTCCTATGTCTATAACAGGTAAATAAAGTCCTTATTAGAATGAATGATTTTGCATATATATGTTATTTTTCAGGACAAGTAATTGGAAACTCCATTGATCCAATGAATTCTGAGATATTTACTGAAGAAGGGAATAAAGTCACTCTCTCCTGCTCCTATAAAACTTCTTCTAGCTACAGTTATCTTTACTGGTATCGCCATTACCCTGGATCAGCCCCACAATACATAATACGTAGAATTAGTAAAGGCTCCGCTGATAATTCTGCTCAGGGGAGATTCACATCTGAGGTGACATTAAACTCTACAGAACTGGTTATCAGAGATGTGAAGACAGAGGACTCAGCCACCTATCTCTGCGCCCTGCAGGATGCACAGTGTGACACATCTCACCTCTCATCTTATGGAAACTACGTTTTTTCACCTCCTGTAAGTTGCAGTATCTTAAGTCTCCACTAGGTGGAACAGTTTCACTGCCCGGCCATATACAGTGGGTGCAGAAAGTATTCAGACCCCTTTAAATTTTTTACTCTTTGTTTCATTGCAGCCATTTGGTAAATTCTAAAAAGTTCATTTTTTTCTCATTTAAGTACATTCTGCACCCCATCTTGACTGAAAAAAACAGAAATGTAGAAATTTTGGGGAATTTATTAAAAAAGAAAAACTGAAATATCACATGGTCATAAGTATTCAGACCCTTTGCTCAGTATTGAGTAGAAGTACCCTTTTGAGCTAGTATAGCCATGAGTCTTCTTGGGGATGATGCAACAAGTTTTTCACACCTGGATTTGGGGATCCTCTGCCATTCTTCCTTGCAGATCCTCTCCAGTTCTGTCAGATTGGATGGTGAACGTTGGTGGACAGCCATTTTCAGTTCTCTCCAGAGATGCTCATTTGGGTTTAGGTCAGGGCTCTGGCTGGGCCAGTCAAGAATGGTCACAGAGTTGTTCTGAAGCCACTCCTTTGTTATTTTAGCTGTGTGCTTAGGGTCATTGTCTTGTTGGAAGGTGAACCTTCGGCCAAGTCTAAAAGGTCCATAGCACTCTGGAAGAGGTTTTCATCCAGGATATCTCTGTAGTTTGCCGCATTCATGTTTCCTTCAATTGTAACCAGTTGTCCTGTCCCTGCAACAGAAAAACACCCCCATAGCATGATGCTACCACCATGTTTCACTGTTGGGATTGTATTGGGCAGGTGGTGAGCAGTGCCTAGTTTTCTCCACACATACCGCTTGGAATTATCACCAAAAAGTTCTATCTTCATCTCATCAGACCAGAGAATCTTATTTCTTATAGTCTTGGAGTCCTTCATGTGTTTTTGAGCAAACTCTATGCAGGCTTTCATATGTCTTGCACTGAGGAGAGGCTTCCGACGGGCCACTCTGCCAAAAAGGCCCGACTGGTGGAGGGCTGCAGTGATAGTTGACTTTGTGGAACTTTCTCCCATATCCCTACTGCATCGCTGGATCTCAGCCACAGTGATCTTGGTGTTCTTCGTCACCACTCTCACCGAGGCTCTTCTCCCACAATTGCTCAGTTTGGCTGGATGGCTAGGTCTAGGAAGACTTCTGATGGTCCCAAACTTCTTCCATTTAAGGATTATGGAGGCCAATTTGCTCTTAGGAACCTTGAGTACTGCAGAAATTCTTTTGTAACCTTGGTCAGATCTGTGCCTTGCCACAATTCGGTCTCTGAGCTCCTTTGGCAGTTCCTTTTAGCTCATGATTCTCATTTGGTCTGACATGCACTGTGAGCTGTGAGGTCTTATATAGACAGGTGTGTGCCTTTCCAAATCAAGTCCTATCAGTTTAATTAAACACAGCTGGACTCCAATGAAGGAATAGAACCATCCCAAGGAGGATCACAAGGAAATGGACAGCATGTGACTTAAATATGATTGTCTGAGTAAAAGGTCTGAATACTTATGACCATGTGATATTTCAGTTTTTCTTTTTTAATAAATTTGCAAAAATTTCTACATTTCTGTTTTTTTTTCAGTCAAGATGGGGTGCATAGTGTACTTTAATGAGAAAAAAATGAACTTTTTAGAATTTACCAAATGGCTGCAATGAAACAAAGAGTAAAAAATTTAAAGGGGTCTGAACACTTTCCGTACCCACTGTATACAGTACATTTCCTTATAAAAGCACTTGAAACCTAAAGGTGTTGTCAGAGAGTGAATTCAATTTGTCAGACATGGATGGTTTTAAAACAATAAATGGAAACATAATCATCTTTCTGTGAACACAGCGAAGGCCACTCCGGAGGTCTGCACTGATTCTGAAGCAATGTCTGCTTCATTCAAGATCTGTGATTGGTTGCAGCTGTCAGGTGACTAAAAGAGTATATCATCAGAGTCTCATCTAGTCACTTGACCACTGCAACCAATCACAGACTGTCCTCAAAAGTCATGTGACTTCCAAACAGAGCAGACCCCACTTCTGCAGCTGATGAGATCCTCTGGAACAACCTGCACGGGTTCTGTTCTGGCACCCAAAGGTGCCTCTGTTTATCATTTTAAAACCATCCATGTCTAAAAAAATATTTCTGTCGGACAATCTCTTTCATTTTCTAATGAACAGCAACGCATTCCTACTTTTGTAAAGGTGTATAGACTGGACTGTCTTGTTCCTACCCCTGAAGACACCAATTGCGCTGTATTGTAGTGTAAGCTATGTCCTGCGGTTTTACATAGTTACATAGTTTATAAGGCCGAAAAAAGACAAGCGTCCATCCAGTTCAGCCTATTTCTTGTGCACTGCAGCTATTCCGCAGCGTTGATCCAGGGGAAGGCAACAAAAAAACATGCGGTATAGGCCAATTTACATCATTGAGGAAAAATTCACTTCCCGACACCAATCTGGCAGTGGTTTTCGGTATATATTGTGTAGTTATTCAAACCTATTCACATTTGGTCGTGACCAATGTCATACTAATAGGCCACTGCCTAAAACCATGGTCATCAGACAGGATCAGATATTACTGTGCTAATAATCCAGAATTTTTTGGCAGTGTGCCAGATATTAGTGTAACATACCTTGCATAGTGGTCCATCTCCCACTGTGCAAGAGCGCGCACTTGATTTCCAGTCCAGACTATCACTCTGTCTTTCCTCCATGCTGTCTGCTTGCCTCTGTTTCTTCTGCTTAAGGGCGGCGACCGATCACTTCCTGCTTCTTGTAGCTGCTGCGGGCACACCCCTTGTGCGTCCTCAGCCTATTGCTGTCTGTCACCTGGTATTTAACCCAGCTCTTTCCTGGAATCCTTGCCTCAGCCTTGTTCTGTCAGTTGGCCTTGGTCGCTGACGTGCCAGGTCCTTCCCTGGTCCCTGCCTTCGGTATCAGTTCCCGTGTCTGAACTGTGTCCTGTCTGTGCACTCTAGCCAGCTACCTGTCTGAACACGCTCTTAGCCTGTTCATCCTGCCTTCTAGGGGCCGCATACCTAGACCCGTTCCTGTATCTTGCCTGTTCCTGTCTGAACTCGCTCCTAGCCTGTTCTTTCCCCCTTCTAGGGGCCGCATACCTAGACCCGTTCCTGTATCTTGCCTGTTCCTGTCTGAACACGCTCCTAGCCTGTTCGTTCCGCCTTCTAGGGGCCGCATACCTAGACCCGCTCCTGTATCTTGCTGCTGTGTCTGTTCTTGTCTGAATACTCTCCTAGCCTGTTACCTGTTTTTCTCTATGTCCGTACCTTCCCTTTTCCTGCAGAATCTGATCCCGTACCTAACTCCTACTCGTTGTCCCTGTACTCCCGTTTGTGAGTTTAGAGTCCACTCGCTACTTCATTGCAAGTATCTTGTGTGTACCTGGTTCTGCCTTTCCCTTCCAGTCTGTTCCGTGTGAACAGAGCCTTGTCCACTCTGCTCTGCCTTGCTCACCGCTCCGGCGGTTCTTGCCTGCTCTGCCTTGCTCACCGCTCCTGCGGTTTCCGCTCTGCTCTGCCTTGCTCACCGCTCCTGCGGTTTCCGCTCTGCTCTGCCTTGCTCGCCGCTCCTGCGGTTTCCACTCTGCTCTGCCTTGCTCACCGCTCCGGCGGTTCTTGCCTGCTCTGCCTTGCTCACCGCTCCTGCGGTTTCCGCTCTGCTCTGCCTTGCTCGCCGCTCCTGCGGTTTCCGCTCTGCTCTGCCTTGCTTGCTGCTCCAGCAGTCTTGCTCTGCTCTGACTCTTTGCTCGCTGCTCCGGCAGTCTCGCTCTGCTCTGACCCATTGCTCGCTGCTCCGGCAGTCTCGCTCTGCTCTGACCCTTTGCTCGCTGCTCCGGCAGTCTCGCTCTGCTCTGACCCTTTGCTCGCTGCTCCGGCAGTCTCGCTCTGCTCTGACCCTTTGCTCGCTGCTCCGGCAGTCTCGCTCTGCTCTGACCCTTTGCTCGCTGCTCCGGCAGTCTCGCTCTGCTCTGACCCTTTGCTCGCTGCTCCGGCAGTCTCGCTCTACTCTGACCCTTTGCTCGCTGCTCCGGCAGTCTCGCTCTGCTCTGACCCTTTGCTCGCTGCTTTGGCAGTCTCGCTCTGCTCTGACCCTTTGCTCGCTGCTCCGGCAGTCTCGTCCTGCTCTGACCCTTTGCTCGCTGCTCCGGCAGTCTCGCTCTGCTCTGACCCTTTGCACGCTGCTCCGGCAGTCTCGCTCTGCTCTTACCCTTTGCTCGCTGCTCCGGCAGTCTCGTCCTGCTCTGACCCTTTGCTCGCTGCTCCGGCAGTCTCGTCCTGCTCTTACCCTTTGCTCGTTGCTTCGGCTGTCTCGTCCTGCTCCTCTCTCGCTCACCGCTCCAGGCGGCCTTGTCCTGCTCTTCTCTCGCTCACCGCTCCAGGCGGTCTCGTCTTGTTCTGCTCTTGCTCGCCGCTCTGGGCGGCCTCACTCTGCTGTGTTTGTCCACCGCATCTGCGGTTCTGTTCCTGAGTCCCAGTCTGTACTGGGTCCTATCCACTCGGTGCTCCAACCTGTCGTACCTGCCAGTACCTCCCTGCCTGCATACCAGTCCTGCTTACCAGCATCCGCCAGTCTGCATACCAGCCATGTCTGCCTATACCCAGCAGCCTGTGTGCCAGCCTAACCTGCCTGTTCCTGTATTCCCCTGTGTGGGTCAACAGCCGTGTCCGGGCTCTGTCCTGGAGTAGCACCTGGTCCCTCTGCTCGGTTCCTCCTTGGTGCACTGGCGTCGTATGCCGTCGTGCGACCCTGGTCGGATCGGGTGGATACTTAGTTACGCCCCTCCAGGCATTCACTCTCCGGCACAGTCCAGTGGAATCACTACATATACACGCACACGCCACTCAGCCCGGGCGTGTGCATTACAATTAGCAATAGAAATCCAAAGTTAAGTCAGCTCACCCACTTGATTGTCCGGAGCACGGAATCAGCCGTACAGCAGGGTTCTAAATCAGACATAAGAAGGTTTCTAGCTCCAGTAAAAAATCCAAACTTTATTAGAAAACTTGCAGGGTCATAACTTGTATATAAGGCCAAATAAATAACAAAAAAACACTCATCTTGAGCTGATGATACCAACTAGCAACACCTGTCCCTATTGTAGATGCATCTAACAGCAGTATCGATAGGAAATAGAATAGATTTGTATTTTTATTCTGCAGCACCAGCAGCACACAGTATAAGGCAATAATACCTGGCTGGATCAGTGTAATACGCTATCCATACTGCGATAGCTCACCCGAAAATGAATTTCAGATAACACAGGTAATATTCTAGAATATAGAATCTATTTGAATTGTCCTTCCCATTATTAACGAGTGGGTCTCTTATATTGTTATTGTGTATGCAGCAATTTCAAGGGCTGCTAAAAATTAGGATGTACTCCAATACACATTGAAGAGATGTTAACAAAAAAAACTATAAAAACACAGCAGGATCTTTAGTATAAAAACCAGACTCGAAAATGTAACCTCAATGTAATCACAATCTACAGCTCCTGCACCTCCTCCTCCTCTTCAGCCTCCATCTCCGAAATGACAACATTGACAACATGACAAGCTGGAAGCAGTGCAGCACTGCCTCGGCCAAACAGCAACAGGCTGTGCTGATGATAATATGTTTAGGTGACAAACCGCACACCGCTGAAGAGTTGTTGAAAACTGTAACAGAGCAGGCAGACCTGTGGCTGTCACCGCTGAACACTGCCAGGCATAGTCGTGTTTGACAATGGCTGGAACCTGGTGGCGGAGAAATGACAGCCGGAGTAGATACGGTTTCCCTCTATGCCAGTGACACGCCCCCTGAGTCGCGAGTGTGTGGGGATACCTGGAAACGGACCCGTTGCGGATGCTGGGGGTTGTAGTCCTTGTGTGGCGGGGACTCGGTCCCGTGGCTCAGGGTGGTCAACTCAAATGGCAGTCTATTTATGTGGTTTTTATGATATTAAATGTCCAACTACGCCACCCGTGGATTGCGGTCAGAGTGAACTGCCGCTGCAGGGCAGACCGCTGAGGCTGGTGTTGTGAGTGCAGCAGGAAATAGTATAACTCCCAACGGGAGGAGTATAGCCTCAGGGCAGCAAGTGGAGATGTTGGGGGTGATGGGGCGCGGGAGCAGCAGTAACGACACAGAGTCTCTGTAATGCAGTCCAGAGTATTTACTCACAGTTCTTTATCCACGTTACTACAGCTGGTCATAATGTCCCTCGTCGCACTGTGTTCACCAGGTGAGGGGCTCGGCCTACTCCCAGATAACTTTGGAGCGTTTCATAGGACTCCCTTTATGTGTCCTTTCTCTGGCCTGTCATACCCCGCCAGTAACCTCGCTTCTGTCCGACTGCCTCGGGCCTTCTCTGGTAAACTTCGGCGCCAGTTTCCCTGACCCTATATGGTGCCTTCCTAGCAGGTGTAGCGAGGGGCTGCGCCACGTGAAATGTCACAGCCTCCGGTTTCTAGCTGAGGGTAGTTCCCCGCCTCCACTAGTTTCGGGGACCGGTCTCCCCCTTTGGCCTGACCCTTCTACGCAGGTAGATTCGGGCGTGTGGTGGCGACTCGCCGGTCCACACCCCTGGGGTCCCTTCGTTCCTTGTTCCTGGAGCCTTCTCTGCTCCTCTTCCTTCCTTCTCCTTCCTTCTCCTTCTTTCTCCTTCCTCCAGGCTCCGGCCTCTCTCTTAGGCCTGCCTGCGGAGCAGAGCCCATGCAGAGCCTCTGCTCCCACCTCCTGCTCCCTCTTCTTCTCTGTCTGAACCGAACACTGATCTAAGATGGTGCTCACCTTTTATACCTCCCTCTAGGTGCACCCAGGAACTGCCCTCTCCCTCCTATGCACTACAGGGTTCCCCCTTCCTCGGTGTTCCCTCCCCCCACTCCAGCCAGGGACAGGGACTGTCGTGCTCTACTTGGAGCATATCGGTCGCCCTGCCCCCCGGAAATGTGGTGTAATGCATGCAGGTGTCGGGGTCCTGATCCACACTCCATCCTTACCTGAGAGTGAGATATCGCACATCTGGATGAGAGGCAATACCTCTGTAGTGACCGAGCCCTCGGGGTGCTACATTCCCCCCTGGTAAACCACAGCACGTCCGCGGGCTGGAACAGAGCAAAAGACAGGGTACATTAGGACATGCAAAATTTTATACAACTTCCCTTTATGGGAAACATTTTCTCTTTTCAACTTTATAAGTGCACTTTTAATATCACGGGAACTCTTTTATCAAACATCAGGTAAAGCATCATATAAAGCATTTCGGTATATAAAACTTTTCATATAAAAATGTTTTCAAGTGGACTCTCTTGTACTAGCCGCGGTGCAACTTGCGACCAGGTGTCCATTTCTCAATAAGCTGCAAACTTGTAAACAGGTAACAGACGAACATGAGGGACCCGTCCCAAACCCTCAACGGAGGCCCTGGGGTGGCTGCAGGGCGTAGCTGATCCAGATGCTGGACCTCGTCTTCGGCCACCTCCAACAGGTTTTTGTTCTGAGGTCTGTTGTTGTAGTTCCTTATAAAACAAGTAGGTGGCACTTTAAGAAGTGCAACTATTTACAAAGTTGACAGCTCCCAGTCCTCGGCCGGATAGTTCACAAAAAGTTGGCTGCTCCCAGTCCTCAGCCGGATTACTCACAGACCCTTTTCGGGTAACTTTTAACAGACACTCAAACTTTCGCAACAACCCTTAACCGGGCAAACTTCGTATAATCCGGAAAACGACATGTCCTGTAACTTTTCATCCAGGCGGGTAACTATTTACAATAGGTTGTTGCCCATTAGTAGCGATGTCCTTCTAGTTGACTCTCCTCCTCCTCGTAGTCCTCAGACCCGTCCGTGTCCTCTGGATAGCAGTGCTCACGGTAGTGCTCTTCCTCCACCCTCTGGACATTGAGGGCATACCACCTTTGCAATCCTCGATGCCGGGTGTATATTACCCGATCTCCCGGGAACAGCTCCCGTTTCGGGTGTCCCTTTGGCAGGGGACCCTCCACGTCCCTCCTGTCAACATAGAGGTCTGTGGCTGTGGTAGAGTCCCGGATGAACCCCCACCCTTTCTCTTGGTGGAACTTTACCACGGTCCCAGCAATTTTAGGACCGCTTGCAGCTTGGGGGTTCCGGCGGGTCCGCGTCTTCTCCTCGGCGCTCCAGGCCTGCAGCTGCTCCCTCTTTTGGCGCCGCGTCCGCTCTTCCTTTTCAAGCTGCCTAATTTCCCGCTCACAGAACTCCCGCCTGCGAGCTGCGGCCGCCCCCGTCTCCTGCGAAAATCCCATCAGATCCTCCCCGGTCTGGTCCCACTCGATCTGGACCTCTTCCTCCGGGAGCTGGGGGATGGCGACTGGCTGTGGCACGGGCAGGAGCGGAGCAAGCGGGGCCTCGGCCTCTGCGGACAGGTTCTTCCGCTGACTGGGGTGAACCCATCCCTCTGGTATGGGGACCGGCTCTCCATTGGGCCCGGCGAGCTGGCTGTACAGGTTGGTCCCTAGGGGTGGTGGCTTCGGGACCGGGGGCGCACGTGGTTGGGAGGCGCCTGGGGAGGTCAGGCCTTGCGACCCGGCCTGGAGCGGGCCGCTTCCGACCGCGCCTGTGGTCAGGGGGCACGGCCTGGGGCTTGATCCGGCGACGGTGCTCACGGCTTGAGGCCTGTGTGCCGGTGGCGGGAGCGGGGGAAGCGCAGCAACGCCCGGAACGTCTGGCTCCGCGACAGGGTCCAGAGGCAGGTTGGCGGCATCAGGGCTGGTAGCAGGGGTGTCCCCCTTACCTGCTTCCAGGGCTGCGCTGCTCTCAGCTTCCGGCCTCCGCTCCTCGTCCTCAGGGGCTGGCTTGCTGGCTGATGCTGGCGGCGTCCTGTGCTGCTGGGCCGCGACCCGCCGGGCCATCTCCTCTCTCCATTCTGCTACAGCTTCCCGCTGCGCCTGGACCATCCTCCGGTACAAATCCTCCAACGCAGTTCGAAGGAACTCCAGGTCTTCTCCAGGGAGCTGAGCCATCAGCTCCTTGAGGCTGTACGGGGCCGTGATGGCCTGCAGAAAGCCACCCGTCAGGGTGCTGGTGTCGGTGCTGCTCGCCATCTCCGGGTGTGGTCTGCCGAGACTGATCCAAACCACACCCTGCCCCCCCGGTTTTCTTCTCTTTCTGCCCCTGTTGGGGGTGGTCCCGGGGCAACCTGCTGCCAATCACTCTCAGGGGCAGCCCCCCCACGTTGATGAACATCTCTACAGCTGCACTTATGGCTGTTGGGGGTGGGCTCCGTCGCTGGCGCCATTCTGGGACCTCACCCACGATGGGAGGTGGCTTCCTGTTGTCTTTTGGCGCGCACATTATGGCATCCGTTCTGCTGGGGCGGGCGCCATATTCAATACAGTGAAACAGTCTCTTTTCAGGCACGCAGTACCCGTTGGTGGCGGGCACGAAATCCTGCTGACTAGCCAAAAGTTGACGTGCCCCCTGGGCCGCGCGTGTGTGGGGATACCTGGAACCAGACCCGTTGCAGATGCTGGGGGTTGTAGTCCTTGTGTGGCGAGGACTCGGTCCCGTGGCTCAGGGTGGTCAACTCAAATGGCAGTCTATTTATGTGGTTTTTATGATATTAAATGTCCGACTACGCCACCCGTGGATTGCGGTCAGAGTGAACCGCCGCTGCAGGGCAGACCGCTGAGGCTGGTGTTGTGAGTGCAGCAAGGAAATAGTATAACTCCCCACGGGAGGAGTATAGCCTCAGGGCAGCAAGTGGAGATGTTGGGGGTGATGGTGCGCGGGAGCAGCAGTAACGACACAGAGTCTCTGTAATGCATTCCAGAGTATTTACTCACAGTTCTTTATCCACGTTACTACAGCTGGTCATAACGTCCCTCGTCGCACTGTGTTCAGCAGGTGAGGGGCTCGGCCTACTCCCAGATAACTTTGGAGCGTTTCATAGGACCCCCTTTATGTGTCCTTTCTCTGGCCTGTCATACCCCGCCAGTGACCTCGCTTCTGTCCGGCTGCCTCGGGCCTTCTCTGGTAAACGTCGGCGCCAGTTTCCCTGACCCTATATGGTGCCTTCCTAGCAGGTGTAGCGAGGGGCTGCGCCACGTGAAATGTCACAGCCTCCGGTTTCTAGCTGAGGGTAGTTCCCCGCCTCCACTAGTTTCGGGGACCGGTCTCCCCCTTTGGCCTGACCCTTCTACGCAGGTAGATTCGGGCATGCGGTGGCGACTCGCCGGTCCACACCCCTGGGGTCCCTTCGTTCCTTGTTCTTGGAGCCTCCTCCGCTCCTCTTCCTTCCTTCTCCTTCCTTCTCCTTCCTTCTCCTTCCTCCAAGCTCCGGCCTCTCTCTTAGGCCTGCCTGCAGAGCAGAGCCCATGCAGAGCCTCTGCTCCCACCTCCTGCTCCCTCTTCTTCTCTGTCTGAACTGAACACTGATCTAAGATGGTGCCCACCTTTTATACCTCCCTCTAGGTGCACCCAGGAACTGCCCTCTCCCTCCTATGCACTACAGGGTTCCCCCTTCCTCGGTGTTCCCTCCCCCCACTCCAGCCAGAACAGGGACTGTCGTGCTCTACTTGGAGCATATCGGTCGCCCTGCCCCCCGGAAATGTGGTGTAATGCATGCAGGTGTCGGGGTCCTGATCCACACTCCATCCTTACCTGAGAGTGAGATATCGCACATCTGGATGAGATGCAATACCTCTGTAGTGACCGAGCCTTCGGGGTGTTACACCAGTCATTTCACCAACCTGAAGAATATGGCTGTACTGAAATACAACTCTCACCAAGAAACAGCCCTGGCTAAGAAAAGTCTGTGTGAAGGTTCACGGACACTCTGTGGCTGGTTTTTTACTGTGAACTGGCTCCAGCAATCTATAAGACTTAAAATGCAATATGGCACCTTGGCAAAGCCCAATTCTGTTCTCCCTCTGATATCTATCAAACAGGTCATGTTGGAGTAACTTGCACCTACTGCCACTCAGTGTCTTCATCTCCTTTGTGAGAAACTAATGTTTGGGCAGCAATACCAAACCATGGCGTGCCATTCACTGGATATTCCTGGCTGTTTGGAGACAAGCTCATTCCCACAGAAAAGTACCAGCAAGCTAAGGAGATGGTGGCCTCTATCATCTTGAAGGAGTTTGCGCGTTGTCTAGGAGACCGACCACCGCTGTGATCTACAGTGGTGGCCAAAAGTATTGGCACCCCTGCAATTCTGTCAGATAATACTTGTAACGGGTCTGGGAGGCGGAACCTCTGAGCTACTATACAAGGGGGCAGCCCTTGTAAGGGAGCGGGTGGCAGTCTCTGGATGAACGGACAGGGAGATACGGCAAGTGATCAGGGCAGTCTCTGGGTAAAGGGTAGGTACGACCTGTGATGGCAGAGCCTCCGGGTAGGCTAGCAGGCAGATGGTAGATGTGTGCTCCCAGGTGAGCAAGCGAGAGTCTCTGGAATAACAGGTGGTCACGGCACGTGACGGCGGAACCTCCGGGCTGGCAAGCAGGCAGGTAACGGAGAAGCGCTCCCAGGTGAGCGGGCAAGAGTCTCTGAAGTAGCTGATGGTCACAGCACGTGACAACGGAGCCTCCGGGCTGGCAAGCAGGCAGGTAACGGAGAAGCGCTCCCAGGTGAGCGGACAAGAGTCTGAAGTAGCTGATGGTCACAGCACGTGACAACGGAGCCTCCGGGCTGGCAAGCAGGCAGGTAACGGAGAAGCGCTCCCAGGTGAGCGGGCAAGCTGGTCCATAGACAGACTGACCGGAGTTGTAAGGCAGACCGTCGGACCTCAGGAAAGTAGGCAGGTAGCTGATGTGCGCTCCCAGGTGAGCGGGCAGGCTGGTCCTTTAGACAGACTGACAGGAGTAGTAAGGCAGACCGTCGGACCTCAGACTGGCAGACAGGTAACAAGTATTCAGGCAGGAATCAGGCAGGTAACTGGCAGGAAACTGGCAGGTAACTGACAGGAAACTGGCAACGGGACCTGAGGGCTGAAGCACAGGTGAGACACAGGTGCAAACAACATTGCTCGGGCACCTCCATTTTGGAGGAGGTGCCTTATATATGATGAAGTCCTCCGGCCATTGGCCGGGGACTCCTTAGGACGGCGCGCGCGGCCCCTTTAAGAGGAGGGGAGCGCGCGCGCGCCCTAAGCACAGGGGCCGGGAAGGAGCGCGCGCTGAGAGCAGAGCGGGAGGAGGACGCCGGGAAGGAGCGCGCGCTGACAGCAGAGCGGGGAGAGGACGCCGGGCACGGAGCAGAGCGGTGAGGGGAGCAGCGTCCCTGCCTAGCAGAGGGCAGGGACGCCAGCGCTACAGTACCCCCCCCTTTAGGCCCCCCCTTTTTTAGGCCAGACAGAAATTTAGCTAGGATGAGAGGGGCATGGATGTTCTCCCGGGGCTCCCACGTTCTCTCCTCAGGACCAAACCCCTTCCAATCTACCAGAAAAAAGGTCTTTCCTCTTACCCTTTTGGTGGCAAGAATGTTCTCTACCTCAAACTCGTCCACAGCAGAAACCGGAGCAGGAGGCGTACCTGTAGACTTGGAAAAAGAGTTAAGTACCACAGGTTTGAGGAGAGATACATGGAAGGAGTTAGGGATCCGTAAGTTGGCCGGGAGTTTCAATTTATAGGCCACCGGGTTGATCTGACTGATGACCTCCAGTGGGCCGATGAACCGAGGCCCTAAGTTATAGGAAGGGATCTTGAGCCGGACATATTTGGACGAGAGCCAGACTTTATCCCCAGGACGGAATTGAGGAGGGTCCAGACGTTTTTTGTCAGCGTGTCTTTTCATACGCTCGGAAGACTGAAGGAGTGCGGATCGGGTACTCTCCCAAATGGAGGAAAATTTGCTAACGAGAGATTCCGCAGCCGGGTTGTCCACCGAGGTGGAGACAGGAAAAGGAATCCGAGGATGCTGACCAAAGACTACAAAAAACGGGGATTTGGAGGAGGATTCGCTCTCGTGATTATTGTAAGAGAACTCGGCCCATGGTAGGAGATCCACCCAGTCAGAATGGTGGGCATTAACGAAGTGCCGGAGGTAACTGGTCAGGTTCTGATTGATCTGCTCCACTTGACCATTGGACTGTGGGTGGTAAGCGGAAGAGAAGTCCAGGGAGACGTCTAGTAGTTTACAAGTGGCTCTCCAGAAGCGTGAGGTGAACTGTACCCCACGATCCGACACGATGTGGAGGGGCAGGCCATGAAAACGGAAGATGTGACGAATAAAGTCTCTAGCTAGCTCGGGTGCAGACGGGAGGCCTGGCAGGGGAACGAAATGAGCCATCTTGGAGAAGCGGTCAGCGACCACCCAAATGACCGTACAACCGGCAGAGAGTGGGAGGTCAGTTATGAAGTCCATTGCAATATGCTGCCAGGGGGCAGCAGGTACTGGGAGCGGAAGGAGGCGACCGGCTGGCAGATGTCTCGGAACCTTGTTGCGGGCGCAGGACACACAGGCAGAAACAAAGTCTATTACATCCTTGTGCAGGGTAGGCCACCAGTAGTGCCGGGAAATAAGCTGGAGGGTCTTCTTCTGACCAGCGTGGCCAGCCAGTTTAGACGAGTGACCCCAGTGAAGGATCTTCTCCCGATCAGGTACTGATACGAACGTCTTTCCGGGAGGAAGACGATTTAGACTCACAGGAGCCACCTGCATTACTCTGGCGGGATCGATGATGTGTTTCGGATCTTCCTCGAGATCAGATACCAGAAAGGATCGAGACAAGGCGTCCGCCTTGACGTTTTTGTCAGCCGGGCGAAAATGAAGGACAAAATCAAAACGAGCAAAAAACAAGGACCACCGGGCTTGGCGCGGGTTAAGTCTCTGGGCATGCTGGAGATAAGCCAAGTTCTTGTGGTCAGTGTAAATTATTACCGGGTGAAGAGCCCCCTCAAGCAGGTAACGCCACTCCTCCAATGCCAGTTTGATGGCCAATAACTCTCGATCTCCTATGGAATAATTGCGCTCTGAGGAGGAGAAGAGTTTAGAGAAGAAGCCGCAAGTTACCATCCTCCCGGAAGAAGATTTTTGAGTAAGTACCGCTCCAGCTCCAGAGGAGGAGGCGTCCACTTCCAGGAAGAACTGCTTGTTGCCGTCCGGGCGATGCAGCACCGGGGCGGAAGAGAAGGCCTGTTTTAAGGAAAGAAAGGCTTCTTCTGCTTCGGGCGGCCACTCTTTGGGATTAGTACCCTTACGGGTGAGCGCGGAAATTGGGGCAGTCCGGGAAGAGAAGTGTGGTATGAAGAGGCGGTAGTAGTTGGCGAAGCCCAGGAACCGCTGAATGGCCTTCAGCCCCTCCGGTCGAGGCCATTTCTCGATGGCAGACAGTTTCTCTGGATCCATTCGTAGGCCGGTCTGAGAAATAATGTAGCCCAAAAACGGAAGCGAGGTCTGCTCAAAGAGGCACTTCTCGTATTTAGCGAAGAGGTGATTCTGCCTGAGCCTGAGCAGGACCTGACGAACGTCCCTCCGGTGAGTCTGGAGATCCGGAGAGAAGACCAAGATGTCGTCCAGGTACACCACTACGCAGGAGTAGAGAAGGTCCCGGAAGATGTCATTGACCAACTCTTGAAAAACGGCAGGAGCGTTACAGAGACCAAAGGGCATTACCAGGTATTCATAGTGGCCGTCCCGGGTGTTGAATGCCGTCTTCCATTCATCCCCTTGACGGATACGAACCAGGTTGTACGCCCCACGGAGGTCTAGTTTGGTGAAGATTCTAGCCCCCCTCAGACGATCAAATAATTCTGGAATGAGCGGAAGGGGGTACTTATTCTTCACCGTGATCTGGTTTAGGCCTCTATAGTCTATACAGGGACGGAGAGAGCCGTCCTTCTTTTTAACGAAAAAGAAGCCTGCTCCCGCCGGGGAGGTAGATTTCTGGATGAATCCCCTGGCCAGATTCTCCTCAATATATTCGGACATCGACCGGGTCTCAGCAGCGGATAAAGGATAAATACGCCCACGGGGAGGAGTAGTACCGGGTAACAGGTCGATGGGACAGTCGTATGGTCTATGAGGGGGTAATGTCTCTGCCTCCTTTTTATTAAAGACATCAGCATAAGACCAATAAGGAATTGGAAGTCCAGGTAGATTAGCTGGGGTAGGAGAGGGATGGACGGGATGGACGGGAACCAGGCAGGTCTTATGACAGTCTTGTCCCCAGCGAAGGACTTCTCCGGTTTGCCAGTCAAGCACGGGTGCATGTCTCTGGAGCCAAGGCAGACCTAGCAAGAGGGCGTGAGAGAGTCCAGGCAGAACATGAAAGGAGATACTCTCAGAATGCAGCATTCCCACCTGCAGAGTAATGGATTCGGTGATGAGTTGGATGGGGCGTGGTAAGAGCCCCCCATCCACGGCAGCCACAGACAAGGGTACAGCCAGAGGTTTGGTGGGGATGCGGTATTTCTCTACCAGGGACTGTGAAATAAGATTCCCGGCTGCTCCAGAGTCCAGTTGGACTAGTTCGAAATAACGGTTCTCCCCGTAGACGATTGAAACTGACAACAGCAGGGATGGAGAGGATTTATTCTTGTCTAGGTGGACCTCTCTGAGCGAACCTAGACACAGGCGTTTCCCGACCTTTCCGGGCAGGCACGGATCTGGTGCTCCTTACTGCCACAGTAGAAGCAGGTCCCCTCGGCACGGCGTAAGTCCTGACGGGTCTTGACCATCTTGGTCTGGTCGACCTGCATAGGCTCAGGAGGGTGTACCTGGTTAGAGACAGAAGGAGTGACGGGTTTCTGAAAAGTAGGAGCTAGACGTGGTAACCTCCTCTCACGGGTGACCTCTCTGGCACGCTCCTGGAACCGTAGGTCAATCCGGGTGGCAAGAGTTATTAAGTCATCGAGAGTGGTAGGAGTGTCCCGACCGGCAAGTTCATCTTTAATACGGCCGGACAGACCCTCCCAGAAGACGGAAACCAGAGCGTCGTTATCCCAGGTCAGCTCCGAGGCAAGGGTACGGAACCGTATGGCATATTGGCCCACGGTGAGACTCCCCTGTCGGAGGCGTAGCAACGATGATGCAGATGAGGTCTTCCGTCCGGGTTCGTCGAAGACTTTCCGGAAAGCCGTGAGAAAAGCAGGCAAGTTGGACACCAGGGGGTCTCCTCTCTCCCATAGAGGATTTAGCCAGGCCAGGGCCTCCCCGGTGAGATGGGACATGATGAAGGCAATTTTGGCCCGGTCGGAGTTAAACTGGTAGGACAAAAGTTCAAAATGCAGGGTGCACTGATTTATGAAGCCCCGAGCCTGGACGGAGTCGCCTCCGAAGCGAGGAGGTGCAGAAAGCCGGGGTCCGGGGTAGGAAACCATGGTATTAGTGGGCAGCGGAGCTGCCGGATTGCAAGATATGGCACTGGCGGAGGTTGTTGGTGGATCAGACAGAGTGTTCAGGCGAGTATTAACATTCCGCAGGTGACCCAGGATGGCCTCCTGTTGGGACCTCTGACGGGACAGTTCAAGACAGAGGTCCGAGAGCGAGGGAGCTTGGGTGCCACCGGGTTCCATGGCCCGAGCAAACTGTAACGGGTCTGGGAGGCGGAACCTCTGAGCTACTATACAAGGGGGCAGCCCTTGTAAGGGAGCGGGTGGCAGTCTCTGGATGAACGGACAGGGAGATACGGCAAGTGATCAGGGCAGTCTCTGGGTAAAGGGTAGGTACGACCTGTGATGGCAGAGCCTCCGGGTAGGCTAGCAGGCAGATGGTAGATGTGTGCTCCCAGGTGAGCAAGCGAGAGTCTCTGGAATAACAGGTGGTCACGGCACGTGACGGCGGAACCTCCGGGCTGGCAAGCAGGCAGGTAACGGAGAAGCGCTCCCAGGTGAGCGGGCAAGAGTCTCTGAAGTAGCTGATGGTCACAGCACGTGACAACGGAGCCTCCGGGCTGGCAAGCAGGCAGGTAACGGAGAAGCGCTCCCAGGTGAGCGGACAAGAGTCTGAAGTAGCTGATGGTCACAGCACGTGACAACGGAGCCTCCGGGCTGGCAAGCAGGCAGGTAACGGAGAAGCGCTCCCAGGTGAGCGGGCAAGCTGGTCCATAGACAGACTGACCGGAGTTGTAAGGCAGACCGTCGGACCTCAGGAAAGTAGGCAGGTAGCTGATGTGCGCTCCCAGGTGAGCGGGCAGGCTGGTCCTTTAGACAGACTGACAGGAGTAGTAAGGCAGACCGTCGGACCTCAGACTGGCAGACAGGTAACAAGTATTCAGGCAGGAATCAGGCAGGTAACTGGCAGGAAACTGGCAGGTAACTGACAGGAAACTGGCAACGGGACCTGAGGGCTGAAGCACAGGTGAGACACAGGTGCAAACAACATTGCTCGGGCACCTCCATTTTGGAGGAGGTGCCTTATATATGATGAAGTCCTCCGGCCATTGGCCGGGGACTCCTTAGGACGGCGCGCGCGGCCCCTTTAAGAGGAGGGGAGCGCGCGCGCGCGCGCCCTAAGCACAGGGGCCGGGAAGGAGCGCGCGCTGAGAGCAGAGCGGGAGGAGGACGCCGGGAAGGAGCGCGCGCTGACAGCAGAGCGGGGAGAGGACGCCGGGCACGGAGCAGAGCGGTGAGGGGAGCAGCGTCCCTGCCTAGCAGAGGGCAGGGACGCCAGCGCTACAATACTCAGTTTCTTCCTGAAAATGATTGCAATCACAAATTCTTTGGTATTATTATCTTCATTTAATTTGTCTTCAATGAAAAAACACAAAAAGAATTGTCCTAAAGCCAAATTGGATACAATTCCACACCAAACCTAAAAAAGGGGGTGGACAAAAGTATTGGCACTGTTTGAAAATCATGTGATGCTTCTATAATTCATGTAATTAACAGCACCTGTAACTTGCCTGTGGAACCTAACAGGTGTTGGCAATAACTAAATCACACTTGCAGCCAGTTAACATGGATTAAAGTTGACTCAACCTCTGTCCTGTGTCCTTGTGTGTACCACATTGAGCATGGAGAAAAGAAAGAAGACCAAAGAACTGTCTGAGGACTTGAGAAACCAAATTGTGAGGAAGCATGAGCAATCTCAAGGCTACAAGTCCATCTCCAAAGACCTGAATGTTCCTGTGTCTTCCGTGCGCAGTGTCATCAAGAAGTTTAAAGCCCATGGCACTGTGGCTAACCTCCCTAGATGTGGACAGAAAAGAAAAATTGACGAGAGATTTCAACGCAAGATTGTGCGGATGGTGGATGGTGGATAACCTCGACTAACATCCAAACAAATTCAAGCTGCCCTGCAGTACGAGGGCACAACAGTGTCAACCCGTACTATCCGTCGGCGTCTGACTGAAAAGGGACTGTATGGTAGGATACCCAGGAAGACCCCACTTCTAACCCCGAGACATAAAAAAGCAAGGCTGGAGTTTGCCAAAACTTACCTGAGAAAGCCTAAAACGTTTTGGAAGAATGTTCTCTGGTCAGATGAGAATAAAGTAGAGTTTTTTGGCAAAAAGCATCAACATAGAGTGTACAGGAAAAAAAAAGAGGCATTCAAAGAAAAGAACACGGTCCCTACAGTCAAACATGGCGGAGGTTCCCTGATGTTTTGGGGTTGCTTTGCTGCCTCTGGCACTGGACTGCTTGACCGTGTGCATGGCATTATGAAGTCTGAAGACTACCAACAAAAGTGGTGAAATGATTCCGCAAAATTGCTGTTACCAGCAGATACTGTGTTTCTTTTACGGTTTGAGTGCTGAACACTCGACAGTCCCACGGTTGGCAAGTTAGAACTGTGAGATTCACTACGTGCACCACTGGTGTTTTGTAGAAAAGCACATGTAAGATTCTGCAACAGTCTCTGCTGATACTCCTGCATGCGTGAATCCCTTTCTATGGCAGGAATTATTTCTGCAAATTTACTTTTGTACCGAGGATCTAAGAGTGTGGCAACCCAGTAGTCAGGATTATTTCGAATTCTGACAATTCGAGGGTCATGTTGCAGGTAGTGCAGCAAGAAGGCACTCGTGTCTTGCGCATCCAGGAGCACCAAGTCCCTGTTGTGTTGGTGGCGAGGTAACAATCATGCTTCCTTCCTCTGCCCTCTCCCCCTAACCTCGCACAACAGAAATGTGATCAAGGTCTCCCTCATCTGATGAGTCTTCCATCAGTTCGTCCTCCACCTCTTCCTGGGCTCCTGCACCTTCCTCACTAGTTTGGCTGCTACCATGCACCCTGGTAAATCCATCTCCCCCACCCTCACATGCCTGCCGCCTTGGTGCTGCCGACCGTCTGGACCTTGCAGATGTTAGCCCTTCCGCATACAACTCCTCCTCCTCTATTTCCTCCACCTCCTCTTGTCGCACCACCTGTCTCCGAATTCTGTTTAACATGTGCTCCAGCATGTAAATCAGCGGAATAGTCATGCTGATAATGGCATCGTCAGCACTAAACATTTTCGTCGCCATTTCAAAACTGTGCAGAAGGGTGCATAGGTCCCTGATCTGAGACCACTCCTCCAGCGTGATTTGCACCATCTCTGCATCCCGTTGGCCCAGGCTATACGTCAGAACGTATTGCACCAGGGCTTGTCGGTGCTGCCACAGTCGCTGCAACATGTGCAGAGTTGAATTCCACCGGGTAGGCACATCGCATTTTAGCCGGTGAAGTGGCAGGCCCAACGACTTCTGTAGAGATGTAAGTCGCTGAGCTGCAGGATGCGAACGGCGGAAGTGAGCACACAGCGACCGTGCCCTCTGCAGAAGGCCATCTAGTCTAGATAGTGGGCTAAAAATTGCTGGACAACCAGGTTTAACACGTGAGCCATACAAGGCACGTGTGTGACATTGCTCCGGCGAAGGGCGGCACCGAGGTTTGCAGCATTGTCGCACACGGCCTTCCCTGGTTTCAGGTCCAGTGGAGACAACCATTCATGAAACTGGTTCTCCAGAGCTGACCACAACTCCTCAGCTGTGTGACTCACATTTCCCAGACATTTCAAAGTAAAAACCGCCTGATGACGTTGAGCCCTGCTGCCAGCATAGTAAGGAGGTGTGCAGGATCCCTTCTGCGCAGTTAGAAAGCGTGTGGCATGACCAGACAGGCTTTGGGTGCAGGTGTAAGACTGAGAGGAGGTTGAGGAGGCAGAAGCAGTGGAGGAACTGCGAGATAAAGAGGATTGATGCACAACTCGTGGGGACGCCAAGACTTGGACAGCAGCCCCTTGTTCTGCTGTCACCATAGTTACCCAGTGCCCAGTCAGCAACATGTAACGCCCCTGTCCATGCCTACTCGTCCAAGTGTCTGTGGTGAAATGCACCCTGTCACACACAGAGTTTCTCAAAGAAGCGGTGATGTTGTGTGCGACATGCTGGTGGAGCGCAGGCACACCTTTCTTTGAGAAGTAGTGCCGAGTGGGCATCTGGTACTGGGGCACTGCGACGGACATAAGGTCTCGAAAATCCTCCAAAGAAAATGATGACCTGCCAATCACGCTGGCTGTTGCGGGTAAAGAGGTGGCAGGTCTGCGTCCCAACACAGGTGTGACTGCTGTCCCCCCAGTCACAGAGGATGAAGAGGCCGCAGATGCACAAGATGGGGCAGACGGTGGTTGGCCCGGCCCGCTAGGCCGCATTGTAGCACATTGAGCTTCCCACTGCAACTTATGCTTCATATCCATGTGACGGTTCATGCATGAAGTACTCAAATTATGGATTTTTTGGCCTCTACTTAGCTTTTGGTGACAAATGTTACAGATAACACGAGTTGGGTCATCCTTATCGATCTGAAAAAATGCCCAGGCTATGCAAGGCTTAGCACCCATGCGACCTGAAGAGCCTCCACGACTTGTGGTCAGAGGCAGAGTTGTGTTTGAGGATGCAGTTGTTGATGTGCTTCCAGTACTACGTCTCTGTCCAGGAAGGAGCAACCTGTGGGATCATTTGAAGAGGGCTGTCCTTGCTCGGCGACCATCAAACTTAACTGAACTGGAATTGTTTTGTAAAGAGGAATGGTCAAAAATACAGGATCCAGGAAATCATTAAAAGCTACAGCAAGTGACTAGAGTCTGTTATTTTTGCAAAAGGAGGATCTACTAAATATTAATGTCACTTTTCTGGTGAGGTGCCCATACTTATGCACCTGTCAAATTTTCTTTGCATGCAGATTGCACATTTTGTGTTAGTGCAATAAACCTCATTTCAAGGCAGAAACATTACTGTGTCCAACAGTTATTACATATATCAAACTGAAATAGCTGTTGCAAAAACACCAATTTTTATAAAACATTAAGCTTAAGATTAATAGGGGTGCCCAAACTTTTTCATATAACTGTATTATACTAGATGGAGGCCCAATGCTATCATGCTAAGACATTACAAGGTAAGTATATTATAGAGATGTATATCGATTCGGCGACTTATGATTCCACACCTATTCTTTCTTGATGTTACAATTTCAACGTTGAAAAGTGTATATACTTTATATTTCACGTATGCTGTTGGGGAAAAGTGAAGCATAGACACTCTGTGCATATAGCATAGTTTGTGTATGTATAGACTGTGTATCACAAAAGCAGTAGTTGTGGCTGTTTTGAGGTCTGTGGAAGGAGAGCCCCATGCCATATATCTTTTTACCTTCTGTTTCCTTTTTCCTGTAGAGACCTTTGCCTGTTCAGAGACATTCCAACTCATCAATTTTACCTGGAGTCACCCTATTTCTATCCACCGTGACATGGAGATATATAGTTCTCACTGGATTGCCAGGGGTGGTGGTTACAACATCTATCTATATTACTCATTTCTGGTTATACATTAATTGTTATGCACACGCCCGGACTGACTGGCGTGTGCGGGTGTTGTGGTTCCACTGGACCATGGACCGGAGAGTGCCTGGAGGGGCGTGACTAAGTATCTGGCCGATCCGACCAAGGTGGCACGACGGCATACGACGCCAGTGCACCAGGGAGAAACCGGGCAGAGGGACCAGGTGCTACTCCAGGTCAAACTCCGGACACGGGGGTTGACCCACACTAGGATTACTGGAACAGGCAGGTTAGGCTGGCACAGACTGGTGGATGTAAGCAAACACGGCAGGTATGCAGATGGGTGGATACAGGCGAGTATGCAGGCAGGGAGGTACTGGCCGAAAGGACGGGCTGGAGCACAGAGAGGTTAAGACCCAGTACAGACTGGGTCACAGAACCGCAGATGCGGTAGACAACCACAGCAGAGAGGGAACGCCCGAAGCGGTGGGCAAGAACAGAGCAGGGCGGGGCTGCAGGAGCAGCGAGCACAAGCAGGGCAGGACAGGACTGCCGGAGCAGCGGGCAGAAGCAGGGCAGGGCGGAAACCGCAGAAGCAGTAAGCAAGATAAGAGCAGAGCAGAAACCGCAGGAGCGGCAAGCAAGGCAAGAGCAGAGTGAAAACCGCAAGAGCGGCAAGCTAAGCAGGAGCAGAGCGGACACCGCAGAGCGGTAAACAAGGCAGGAGCAGAGCAGAAACCGCAAGAGCGGCAAGCTAAGCAGGAGCAGAGCGGACACCGCAGAGCGGTAAACAAGGCAGGAGCAGAGTAGAAACCGCAAGAGCGGCAAGCTAAGCAGGAGCAGAGCGGACACCGCAGAGCGGTAAACAAGGCAGGAGAAGAGCAGAAACCGCAAGAGCGGCAAGCTAAGCAGGAGCAGAGCGGACACCGCAGAGCGGTAAACAAGGCAGGAGCAGAGCAGAAACCGCAAGAGCGGCAAGCTAAGCAGGAGCAGAGCGGACACCGAAGAGCGGTAAACAAGGCAGGAGCAGAGCAGAAACCGCAAGAGCGGCAAGCTAAGCAGGAGCAGAGCGGACACCGCAGAGCGGTAAACAAGGCAGGAGCAGAGCAGAAACCGCAAGAGCGGCAAGCTAAGCAGGAGCAGAGCGGACACCGCAGAGCGGTAAACAAGGCAGGAGCAGAGCAGAAACCGCAAGAGCGGCAAGCTAAGCAGGAGCAGAGCGGACACCGCAGAGCGGTAAACAAGGCAAGGGGATAGGACTCTGTTCACAAAGAACAGACGGAGAAGGAAAGGCAGAACCAAAAGCACGCACAGTACTTACATAGAAGTAGCGAGCGTACACTAAATTCACAACAGAGGTACAGAGACGACGAGAAGGAATTTAGGAGCGGGTTCAGACTCTGCAGAAAGACGCAGAAAACAGACATAGAGGGAAAAGGGAGACAAGGTTAAAGTAGAAACGAGGCACAGACAACAGGGAACAGAGGAACGGGAACAGAGACAGCAAGGCAGGAACACAAACAGGACTCTGTTCAGACGGGAACAGATACCGCAAGGCAGGAACACAAACAGGACTCTGTTCAGACGGGAACAGATACCGCAAGGCAGGGACACAAACAGGACTCTGTTCAGACGGTAACAGATACCGCAAGGCAGAGACACAAACAGGACTCTGTTCAGACGGGAACAGATACCGCAAGGCACAGACAGGCAGATCTAGGAATACGGCCCCTAGAAGGCGAAAGAACAGGCAAGAGGCGTGTTCACAAGAACAGACCACAGTTCAGACACAGAACTGGAAAACAGGCAGGAAAACAGGATAGGACCTGGCATGTCAGAGACAAAAAGCCAACTGACAAGAAACAATGCTCAGGTGCCATCTTGAGGAAGAAGGTGGTATAAATACCCAAAGATGGACAGCAATAGGCTGAAGGTGCAACAGGGGCGTGTCCGCAGCAGGTACAAGAAACAGGAAGTTCAGCGGGCGTCGCCCTATGCAGCCAAAGTGGAGCAGAGCAGAGCACAAGGAAAGAAGCCAGACCAGGAAGCTGGGCGGGAGATGAAGTTTGCGATCTTGCATGATGAGAGATGGAACACCATGCAAGAACGCCGCCAGGTATGCTACATTAATGTACACAGGATGAGGATCAGGGGTGCCATGCATGCCAGAATAGGGGATTGGGGTGCCATGCACTAGTCTGGGGCCGGTCCCCTACTGCGGCCTTGATTGTTAGAAACCTCCTGTTAGTTTTTTCTATTTTGCTGGTCACATGACTTTTTGCCTATATAATCCAGCTCCGCCCTCCTGGCTTTGCTGGACTTCAGTGTTACTTTTACTCTTAAGCTAGCCAGGTGCCTTGTACCTTACTCTGTAGTTTGCTTGGTCTTTTGACCACTAGTACTTCTGTTTGTTTGTCTTTGCTCTGCTACAATTTCTGCTAGGAGGTGTCCAACTATATCCCAGTCCTTAGTTCTTGTAGGGACCCCTCCCTTATATCTATAGGTCTGCGTTCAGACTAGCCGAGGACTTAGGCGGGTCTGTTCACAAGGAACAGGTCCCCCGCTGCATCGTAGGGAATCTGCTTAGTCCTATTGTAGGGACAGTTTTCCTATCTTTCCTTAATGTTTGTAGCGGTTCATAACATTGATCCCTCCATGATCAGCGTGAACTCGGGCGCACGGGTGGCATCCCGCACTCGCCGTGCCCCTAGGATCCCTTCTCTCTCTGGAACCTTTCCCACTGCTCCTGTCTTCTCTCCTCACTCTCCTCCTGGGCCTCTCTGACTGGGCCCTACTCCTTCACAGTCCTCCTTTCATCTATCACTCCTAGGACCAGACTGAACTCAACTCCTGCTCCATGGACTGGAAGCAGGAATGGACCCACTTCTCTGCTCTCCTGAGCAGAACTGAACTCCTTCTAGATGTTTCCACCATTGCTTATATACGCCTCTTTCAGTGCTCCCCTGAACTTCCTCCACCCACCTCCTCTACTTAGTTCCACCCTCCTGACAGGGACAGGGACTGTGCTCTCCCTCAGGAGCAATCTCAACCTTCCTTACTGGAGTGGTGTAATGTTGGATGTGGGTGTGTGGGTCCTGGGTAGTGCTCCCTCCTTACCTGAGAGTGGGGTACCACACCTCTGGCTGAGATGCAGTACCTCTGTGGCAACTGGACCCGCAGGGGCGCCACATTAACACAAACAACAGGAGAGGAAAAAGACGACTTTGACTTTTGCACCCAACCTCTGTTGATTAGATCTTGTAAATACACTTCACGGTGTAATGGTTTTGGCACAGACATGTAACTTCTTGTTACTGGGGTCGTGTCTTTCAAATCGATTTTAAATTGCAACGATGGGATACAGCCTATATCAGAGTCATCTTTAAAGAATGCATGACACTCTTCTCTCAGCAACTGTTTTGCTATCGCTATATCTTCAGCACAGAAGTGTTCCAGGGATACTGGGGGATCCCAGGACCCTGAGGTGGGTCGTGCAATTTCCTCCCCTGGGCAACTCCTGTTCCTTGGTGGGGAGACTAAATTCACGGTAGACCCCTGGGCGGGTCTCACACTGGCTGGATATACCGTTTTAACGGTTTCAATGTGGCCTAACACAGTCTTTGGATCCAGTCTAATTTTGTGTTTCATAGTATTCATCACCCGTACTGTCACTCAAGTAAACCCACCAATAGGAATCGTAAGCACATTCTCACTTTGAACTAGGCCTTCCGGAAGTTCTGAGGAGTCTTTTGGCATGAACTGTCTTTTCTGGACTTTTCTTCCCGTTTTTACCTGGACTCCACACCTCACCCTTCCCATTTGTTTTGCAGAGATGATGGTTGGGCGCCAGCCTACCTTGACCTCTTTTAGGTCCATTGTATTCTGTGCTTTCTTTACTCTATGAATCAAATGTTCTGCCACGGCATTGGGTATGGCAACTGATGTGGCAATTGTATCCACCACCAGCATCAGTCACTTGTGTTTCGTGATGATTACATTATAACCCAGAATAGGATCATCTGCCACATTCTGATCACTGGTCACGAGAAAAGGTACCAAAAGCTCAATGGTGTTGCTGTTATTCGTGGCCTCAGTTGGAAAGTCACTTCCACCCAGCCTATGAAAGGGATTTCGGCCTGGTTGACAGCTTTGCCACGGAGTTCCACTGGCCTAAGAGTTCTTTTAGCGACCGAAGGCAGGTATGTGGCTGGTATCGCCTTCTCCATTTTCCATTTAAAAGGATCGCTTGGGCTCCTGTGTCCCACAGTGCTTTTACTAGGATTCCATCTAGCTGTCACTGTATAAAGCACCTTTCACCAATTAGGCTGATGAGGCTATCTTTACTGACTGAGGAATCCTCCTCCCAGGAGAACATAGTTTGACTTCCGCACTGGGCATTAAGTAACTGATGCCCCTGTCTCTCTTGCAGCTGTTGTAGACAGGAACACACTTGGGGATAGTACCGACGCAGCCGTTTTACCTCATGCACCGTTCTGGGGTTTGGTGAGATCTGGATTTGCTTCTGGGGCCTCCTCCGTGTCGCGGTTATCAGTCTCCCCGCACTGGCAACCTCCTGTCTTTTAACCCAAACGACCATGACCATTGGCATTCCTTGGAATAATGCCCTTCCTCACCAAATCTTAAACAGTGGACACACACCGTACTCTGATTTGATGAACGACACGCTTCACAAGCCGGGTATCTTCTGTTTTGGAACCCACTCCTGCGTCTGAGGGATACAGGTGTATCAACTTTTTCACCTCAATCAACTCGGCTCGCAGTTCTCCTATTACAACCCCTGGCAAAAATTATGGAATCACCAGGCTTGGAGGATGTTCATTCAGTTGTTTAATGTTGTTGAAAAAAAGCAGATCACAGACATGGCACAAAACTAAAGTCATTTCAAATGGCAACTCTAGGGCTTTAAGAAACACTAAAAGAAATCAAGATTAAAAATGTGGTACTCAGTAAGGGTAATTTTTTTCAGACCAACCAGAGGGAAAAAATTATGGAATTACTCAATTCTGAGGAAAAAATTATGGCATCACCCTGTAAATTTTCATTTCCAAAACTAACTCCTGCATCAAATTAGATCTGCTCGTTAGTTTGCATCTAAAAAGGAGTGATCACACCTTGGAGAGCTGTTGCACCAAGTGGACTGACATGAATCATGACTCCAACACAAGAGATGTCAATTGAAACAAAGGAGAGGATTATCAAACTCTTAAAAGAAGGTAAATCATCACACAATGTTGCAAAAGATGTTGGTTGTTCACAGTCAGCTGTGTCTAAAATCTGGACCAAATACAAACAACATGGGAAGGTTGTTAAAGGCAAACATACTGGTAGACCAAGGAATACATCAAAGCATCAAGACCGGAAACTTAAAGCAATATGTCTCCAAAACAGGAAATGCACAACAAAACAAATGAGGAACGAATGGGAGGAAACTGGAGTCAATGTCTGTGACCGAACTGTATGAAAATGGGATTTGCATACAGAAAAGCTAAACATAAGCCATCATTAACACCTAAACAGAAAAAAACAAGGTTACAATGGGCTAAGGAAAAGCAATCGTGGACTGTGGATGACTGGATGAAAGTCATATTCAGTGATGAATCGCGAATCTGCATGTGGCAAGGTGATGATGCTGGAACTTTTGCTTGGTGCTGTTCCAATGAGATTTATAAAGATGACTGCATGAAGAGAACATGCAAATTTCCACAGTCATTGATGATATGGGGCTGCATGTCATTTAAAGGCACTGGGGAGATGGTTGTCATTACATCTTTAATAAATGCCCAAGTTTACATTGATATTTTGGACAGCTTTCTTATCCCATCAATTGAAAGGATGTTTGGGGATGATGACATCATTTTTCAAGATGATAATGCATCCTGCCATAGAGCAAAAACTGTGAAAACATTCCTTGAAAGAAGACACATAAGGTCAATGTCATGGCCTGCAAATAGTCGGATCTCAATCCAATTGAAAATCTTTGGTGGAAGTTGAAGAAAATGGTCCATGACAAGACTCCAACCTGCAAAGCTGATCTGGCAACAGCAATCAGAGAAAGTTGGAGCCAGATTGATGAAGAGTACTGTTTGTCACTCATTAAGTCCATGCCTCAGAGACTGCAAGCTGTTATTAAAGCCAGAGGTGGTGCAACAAAATACTAGTGATGTATTGGAGTGTTGTTTTGTGTGTTTAAATTTCTGATTAACTCAGCCTTGAACAGGTGCATAGCAGGACATGACATATAAATACCACTTCCTTGCTGTTTTTTTGCTATGCAATGATTAAGAACCTTTAGTTCGAAATGCGTTTGCTTTTCTTCTCCAAGGTGGACTTATAAAATATTTTTTGTATGACCCAATAAAAAGTGGATTTTAGAAGATTTGTTCAGCTGGATCTTCCTGGTTCCTCATGTTCATCTGGTAGCACTCCTGGCTCCATGCTGTTGATCTTCTAGGTGGGTGAGCTGATTTTTTCCTTTCTTTTTCTGCCATGTGGCGATTGGTCATCCACTTTCGCTGCCCCTTATTCAACGAATTCACAAACATCTCCCGTCGGTTTGGAGTCCCATTATGCCCAACCAAAAACATAGGCCCCACAACTAAAAAAATCGTTCTTAGGCATCGAAATCGACACCACAGCAAGGTTGTTCCGCCTCCCATGGGAAAAAATACCAAAACATTACACCTGATCTAGGTTTTTTGCGCAGTATGGAAAGTAACACTACAGCAGATGCAAGTATTACTAGGTTTCCTCGTGTTTGCGAGCCGGGTGATGCCAGTAGGAAGGGTTTTTTCTCTTCATTTATCGCCCGCAACAAAAGGGGCATCTAAACCGAGTCATACAATCAGAATCAGCAGGCAGCTACGGGCGGACTTACAGGTGTGGAAAACCTTCTTATAATCATTCAACAGTCACACGTTATTTATGTCAGCAGAACAGTCCAACATTCAACTAAGGGGGCGGCAGAATCAGGCGGATATGCAGCGATACTAAATAACCAATGGTGCACAAGCTTATGGCCTCCTTATTGGGCAGAACAAGTGCTGACAAAAAAAACAGACAGTCCTGGAACTGTTTCCAATAGTGGTAGCAAAAGAAATATGGGGCAAGCGCCTGGCTAACAAAAATATACTCTTCATAACAAAAAACACCAGCCTAGCGCACTTCATTAATAATATGGCATCATCGTCTCTCCCAGTGCTAGGCCAACTATGCCGGCTAGCATTCCTGTGCCTAAAACACAATGTATCTGTCCGCGCTAGCCACGATGCTGAGGGGTCTAACGCTGCTGCTAATGCTTTATCACAATTCAATTGGCAGATTTTCACAGAGCTCCTCCCCAACGCCCACCCATTGGGCAACAGTTGCCCAGCCTCCCTATGGGATCTAGTGGAGAATAGTTGATGCCATTAATCAGAGCGTCAGTTGCCCCGTCGATGTGGCAAGCATACGGTAAGGCATGGGAACAGTGGACACGACTAGTAGCAGGCAGACGGGTTGACCAATGTGAACAAGCCAGATTACAAGTCACCATAGAATTTCTCCACCAGCTAATGATGAGGGGCATATCAGGGGCATCAGCGCAGCGGTGGCTGACCGGAGTAGCATTTCACTTCGAACTACTGAATTCGGGACATGTGACAAAGAGATTCATCATCAGACAATCCATAAAAGGGTGGAACAGGGGTCAGCCAAGTCAGGAGTGTAGACGTCCCGTCCCGTGTCACTAAAACTGATTTCTCACATCATGTCCCTAACACCATTAACATGATACTCACAATTCGAAGCAACACTACTGTCTACTGTATTTGCGATTGCCTTCTTCGGGGCGCTATGCATAAGCGAATTAGTCCCTCAATCCAAAATTAACACCAGTGGAGGCTTATAACACCAGGACGTAGTCATAGACAATAATGCAATACGTCTACGCATACGCAAACCGAAAACGGTTCCAGCGGGCAGGGGCATTTGGGTACTTCTACAACCCACAAATGGTACGCTGAGTCAGGTAACAATAGTAAAAACATATATAACTATCAGATCACAAAGTAATTTCTTCCTATCACACATTGATGGAACGCCATTATCAAGATACCAGTTCCAAGCTAACATCGGCAGGGAACCACCCCAAAGATTATGGGACACACTCATTCCGCATAGGCGCGGCCACGGAAGCAGCAAGAGCAGGACTGTCACAAACGGAAGTTCAGAGGATAGGGAGATGGCGATCCACGTGTTTGGCGACATACATAAGACTGGACTTGTTATTCTAATGTGGTTTGTTTCTCTTACAGGTGACGCTAAGCCAACAGTGTGGGTGATAGGCCACTCGTATACATATATTGGGCAGAAAAAAGGGCGAAAGTCCGTCCAGGCGGGAGGAAATTAGAGTTTCATAACACATATTTCAACTGGAGTGGTATTGGAGGCCTGCAATGGCCACAGGTACTAATGGAGGTAATCAAGGTAGGGAGAGAGGAAAGAGGTCCGGTCATCTTAGTTATACAGGCCGGGGGAAACGACATAGCTTATCACAAGAGCGCATAACTAATGGCAATAATGAAACTAGACACTGAGCGCTTCAGAGAATTTTTCACAAAAATAGTCAGAGATTGTGCCGAGCACGTTATGGCAAGGTGCCCGAGACATCACGGCCATCGAACGGACAAGGCGGATAATAAATATTTGGATGCCAAAATTTATAAGAGACAGAGGCAGACAACTGGAAGGAGATAAAGCAGGCCTCATACGGCCCGACTGTGTTCACTTAATGGATATTGGACTGGACATATTCCTGTCAGGACTCCAGGACGGAGTCGAACAAGCGTTAAGAGTGATGGATGGGGGTCAGAGTCCTGCATACGAGTATGCAGGATCCTCCATGGCCTGGAAATAGAGAGGACATGTTGGAGAGTTACACTTGTTGGCCAGCTTGCCGTTGTGGAGACTGGAGACACAGGGCATGCTGCAAAAAGCTGAATTATTTTAGAAATAAAGTGCCATTCTAATGTAATGAGTATAAACAGTTAATAAAGCTGTGACCGATCCTCACCCATTCAGTTGTAAGAGTTACATGATTGTATTGTCAATGAAAGGGGGGCGGTAGGGGGCTGAGCTTCTGGGTTTGGTTAGGGGTCACCACAGTCTGCCTAGGCTAGATGCAGTTAAAAATCATTATTAGATACACAGGCGGTGCAGCTTGCTTCGCAGCTGGGTTACTACGCTGACTAGCAGACACTGAAGCTTTGGAGCAGACTTCTGAGTAAACAGCTCTTCAGACTCAACCATCTGTGTTACCCCAAGCCATAGTGTATGTAGTTTCTTACAGTTAAAAGGGGGGGGGGAGCGACCCAACCCACCTGTAATTGACGATGCCAACGTCACGTAAAACACAGCAAGGGGACTCCAAAAAGAGTCTCCATTTTTTCAAAAAATTTGGGGCACACACACCACTTAAGTGGCATCAATTGCCCCAGAGTTCCTTAAAACGGTTGGTGAGGTGATTTTAACAAATCCTCAAGCTTTTACTCTCCCCAGGATGACACAGGGGTAGAAAAGTCTTTGCGGATCCATGATTTGTTCATCTTTATGAACGTGAGTCTGTCTACATTGTCAGTGTACAGCCGCGTGCGCTTATCTGTCAGCATACCACCAGCAGCGCTGAACACACGTTCAGAGAGAACAAAAATTATTATTAATTTGAAAGCTGGTGGAGCTTAGCATAGATGGCCTAATAGAATGAGTACCAAACACTGCTACAGGCCCAAAATTATTTTCCGGGCTAGATGCAGCTAAAAATTATTATTAATTTGAAAGCTTAAAACGGTTGGTGAGGTGATTTTAACAAATCTTCAAGCTTTTACTCTCCCCAGGATGACACAGGGGTAGAAAAGTCCTTGCGGATCCATGATTTGTTCATCTTTATGAACGTGAGTCTGTCTACTTTGTCAGTGGACAGCCGCGTGCGCTTATGTGACACCCAGCTGCGCTTGGTATCACAGAACCTAGACGTGTGCATTGATGGATTCCTCCACAAGAGGCCCCCATAAACATTCACACATCTCCATCTTCCACCTCAGACCAGCAGAGGGGGCCCGTTAGGGATATATATAGGGAAGGTGGAGCCAGGCAGTTCAGTTCCTCTGGAGAGTTCAGCAAGTACAGGTCTGAATACAGAGTTGAGCTCAGGTCAGTTGTAGCTTAGTTAGAGCTTAAGGTGTGCTGGCGCCATAAGATCGGTGAAGCACGGCAAGCTGCTGTTAGTGTGTATAGCCTAGTGAGGGCCCGAGTAGGCTGAAGGCGAGTGGAGAGTTAGTACATAGGGGGCAGAGGAGCTTTACTAGCTCACCCCGAAGCATCACCGGACACCGGGTCCGAGCTTACCATGACCCAGTAAGGCATAACCGGAATCCCTGGAGAACTACAAGTCCCAGGATCGCTAAAGTGCTGATACGTAACAGAGCCAGGAGACACATAGCTGGGAGCGTGTACTCCAAGAGAAGGCCCAACCACAACGTCAGCCAGCGCAGGACAGAGACAAAGTCAGGCCTAGCTCCAGGCAGGTCAGAAACTTACTACGCAGAAGCAAGAAACAGGAGGCCCTACACCCGCTCATTGGGGAGGATCCTAATATGCACCCTTCACCCTACAGTACTCCGGGACGTGCCTGAATTTCCATCAGTAAAAGGTACTGAAGTGACTATCGTGTCTGTCCCTATTCTTGCTCTGACCCGGCTGGGTCTCGCCTGTCCTGCATTCCCCTTTCCATACGCTGCCCTGAGGCCTACCTCTACCTGTGGGGAGCTATACCATTGAGCTGCCATATCACCGGCCTCAGTGGACTGCGCAGCGCTGGTGATTCTCACCAGAAGCCACAGGTGGCGTCACGAACTTTCATAAAATTAAGAGACCAATCCACCCTTTTTAAGAGCCGACCACCGCGACATTCCCAAGGCCAGGCAAAGGCCCGGGTACCGAGTCGTCCCCATCCCCCTGGGCTTGTCATCTCTTCTGGCGTCACAAACAGGATTGCGTGCCCGCTGCAACGATGCAGTGTTGTGCCCGTTGCCACCGGGTACTGTGCGCCTTTATTGAAGTGAACTGTATATTTGACTGTGGTGAAGATTGCCGCCATTGCTGGGCCGCCGAGCGAGAAGAAGGGCGTAACCGCGGGAAACTGAGAGGCGTACCTGTAAAAGAGCGCGAAGCCCCGGACACGGCCCATGCCTTGACGTCAAACCAAGAAGCGCAAGGTCCTGGAAGGAGCGTTTCTAAACGCTCTGACGTAGGACGCAAGCGACGCAAAGTCCTGAAGACGACCGTCACCTGCGGAGCTGCGGCCTACCGGAAGAAAAACTAGAAGGTAGGCCATGGTTAGCTAGGGAGGCGCCAGAATGTCCGACGAGCAGCACAACGCCGGAATACCGGTTAACAGCCCTGAAGTTCAACCCGCGCCCGACGAGGCCGAGGCGGCCGCTCCACCAGCACCGCCTGTAACCCCTGTCATTCCCATAACGCTACCGTACATTCCTGGAGCAAAGTGACTCCCCCAGTACAACGGCAAACCAGATACCCTGTCTGGATTCAAACGGAAGATATGTGGTATCTTGGATATGTACTCTATGACAGGCAAGCAGAGGGCCGCTGTTGTATTAGGACAACTGACTGGTGCTGCGGAACGAGAAATGGAAACATGGTCGGCTGCAGACCAGGAGTCAGTGTCCGCAATCTTTCAAAAGCTACAGACTGTTTTTGATGATCATACTGAGGCGGACCTCCGGATGAGGTTCTACAACTGTTCACAACAGCCGGAGGACAATGTTCGGGACTATGCCTGGCGTCTACAAGGGGCCCTGCGGGCTCTGAACCAGGTTAGTCCGACCAGCATCGAAAATGAAAACAAAATGCTAAAGGACCAGTTTGTCCGGGGACTGAGGTCTCCAGAGGAGAGCAGGACAGTGCGTTGGTGGTCCCTGGATCATCCAGATGCCACCTTTGACAATCTCAAGGACATGGCTATAAAAGGACTGCAGCCCCTGGAAACAAATGCCATCCAATGTTACCAGGGTGGGGTTACCCCAGTGCCTGCTACACCCACCTTTTCCCCAGTGGCTGCTGAAGCTAAGGTTCCAGCAACGTCCCCTAGAGAGCTGGACAGTCTGCGCACTGAGGTGCGCCAGCTGAGCAAAGCCCTGACCACTGTGCTGAGTGCTCTGCAGCTGCGGACGGAGCCTGAGGAAGGAGGGAAAATCCTGTTAGCCGATAGCCCTTAGGATGTCCCCTGGATGTGAAGGAGGAGGAGGCCAACACCACCCTCTACGAGGATCAGTGACCAGCGCCGTTCACAGAAGGACCCTACCTGCTACCGCTGCCGCAAGACTGGACACACCGCCCAGAATTGTCCTTTAAATGAGAAAACCCTGGGGCCGAGGGCCGACACCCAGGAGTAAACTCCCCAGGCCCATCAGACTGGTACAACAGGTTCGTCGGAGGAAGACCTTTCCTGTCCATTGTGCTGGATGGCATCCCGACGCACGCTCTGCTGGACACAGGATCTCAGGTAACCATCATGCCTGATGTCCTCTACAAGAGGTTCTGGTCCATGGACGATCTACGTCCGCCAGCTCCAAATCTTTCTTTTTATGCCTCAAATGGACTTCCCCTTAACCTAATCGGAGTTAAGAATGTGACTGTAAAGGTGGGGAGAGTGGAGCTGAAGGACCAGGGGCTAATTGTAGTAGAGACTAATCCTGATGACACCAATCCGTATATGGTACTAGGCACTAACATTGTCGGTAACTGTTTGGGAGAAGTTGTGTTCTTGCTCCAACAGATAGCTGACACTGCCAGACCAGGACAGAGGAGGGCACTGCAGAAGGAGATCCGAGTCCTGATGTACCAACAGAAAGTAAGGTTAACAAATGGTGAAATCGGTAATGTGCGGGTGACAGACCCCATACCCATTGTCATCCCCACAATGAGTGAAATGCTTATCTGGTGCAGAGCTGCTATAGGTCTTAGGGGACAGAGCTACCAGGCGGTAGTAGAACCCCTTAGCTCTGAGCACAGACCCACGCTCTTAACCGCCAGGGGAGTGGTTGATGTACGCAATGGGAGGGTGCCCATCCGTCATCTCAACTGTGGGGAAGATGAGGTCAGATTGCCACATTATGCCACTGTTGCCAAATTACATGCTGTAAATAACAGCTGCATCCACAAGGCGGAGTCCTTAACCTCACCAGATGAAGTGGATGATAATGACCCTGCAACCCAGGTGGAGGATTGGTGTCCAAAGCTCCATGTTGGGACAGACACCACTCCTGCCCATCAGAAACAGGGTGTACACTGGGTGGTTCAAGAATACTAGCAGGTGTTCAGTAAACATCCACTTGACTTTGGGAGGGTTAAGGGGGTTCAACATCATATCCCCATAGGTGACCATCCCCCAATCAAATAACGTTACAGGCCTATACCACCAGCTCACTACCAGAAGGCTAAGGAAATGTTGCACGACATGAGAAAGGCGTGGGTAATAAGGGATAGTTGTAGTCCCTGGGCAGCTCCCCTAGTGCTAGTTAGGAAAAAGTACGGGAGCATGAGAATTTGTGTAGATTACCGACAAGTAAATTGCATTACACATAAAGATGCATACCCTTTACCACGCATAGAGGAGTCCCTAGCTGCCTTAAAGTCTGCAAATTACTTTTCCACCCTTGACCTCACTAGTGGGTGTTATGCACACGCCCGGGCTGAGCGGCGTGTGCGTGTGATTGTAGTGATTCCACTGGACCGTGCCGGAGAGTGAATGCCTGGAGGGGCTTAACTAGGTATTCACCCGATCCGACCAGGGTCGCACGACGGCATACGACGCCAGTGCACCAAGGAGGAACCGAGCAAAGGGACCAGGTGCTACTCCAGGACAGACCCCGGACATGGCTGTTGACCCACACAGGGGAATACAGGAACAGACTGGTAGGCTGGCACACAGACTGGTGGGTATAGGCAGGCACGACTGGTATGCAGGCAGGCGGGTAAGCAGGCGGGGGGTATAGGCAAGCACAGCTAGAGTGCAGACAGGGAGGCACTAGCAGGTAGGAACACAGGCGGGATAGGATCCAGTACACACTGGGACTCAGGAACAATACAGGCAGAGGGGTACAGGCAAGCACAGCTAGAGTGCAGACAGGGAGGCACTAGCAGGTAGGGACACTGGCGGGATAGGACCCAGTACACACTGGGACTCAGGAACAGAGCCACAGATGTGGCGGACAAACACAGCAGAGTGAGGCCGCCCAGAGAGGTGAGCGAGAACAGGGCAGGACAAGGCCGCCTGGAGTGGTGAGCAAGAGTAGAGCAGGACAAGGCCGCCAGGAGCGGTGAACAAAGGATCAAAGCTGAGCGAGACTGCTGGAGCAGTGAGCAAGAGTAAAGCAGGACGAGGCCGCCTGGAGCGGTGAGCAAGAGTGGAGCGAGACTGCCGGAGCAGCGAGCAAAAGGGTCAGAGCGGAGCAAGGCTGCCGGAGCAGTGAGCAAAGGAGTCAGAGCAGGCTAGAACCGCCGGAGCGGTAAGCAAAGGAGTCAGAGCAGACTAGAACCGCTGGAGCGGTGAGCAAAGGAATCAGAGCAGGCTAGAACCGCCGGAGCGGTGAGCAAAGGAGTCAGAGCAGGCTAGAACCGCCGGAGCAGTGAGCAAAGGAGTCAGAGCAGGCAAGGCTGAGTAGGGGGGACAGGGCTCTGTTCACACGGAACAGACAGGAAGGGAAAGGCAGAGCCAGACACCCACAGGGTACTTGCAGTGAAGTAGCGAGTGGACCACAAACTCACAAACGGGAGTACAGAGACAACAGGCAGGAGTTAGGTATGAGTTCAGACTCTGCAGAAAAAGGAAAGGAACGGACATAGAGAAAAGACAGATGAAAGATAGGAGAGAGTACAGACTGGAACTGAGTGTACGGACGAGACCGACACAGGAGCGGGACACAGGAGCGGGTCTGGGAATACGGCCCCCAGAGAGGCGGGACGAACAGGCAAGGAGCGTGTTCAGACAGAACAGACAAGATACAGGAGCAGGTCTGGGTAATCGGCCCCCAGAGAGGCGGGACGAACAGGCAAGGAGCGTGTTCAGACAGGACAGACAAGATACAGGAACGGATCTAGGTAATCGGCCCCTAGAAGGCGGGAGGAACAGGCTAGGAGCGTGTTCAGACAGGCCTGGAAATACAGCCTCCAGGAAAGGCAGCAGGCAAGAGTACACAGACAGGACTCAGTTCAGACATGGGAACTGATACCGCAAGGCAGGAGACAAAGACAGGACTCAGCTCAGACACGGGAACAGATACCGCAAGGCAGGAGACATAGACAGGACTCAGTTCAGACACGGGAACTGATACCGCAAGGCAGGAGACATAGACAGGACTCAGTTCAGACACGGGAACTGATACCGCAAGACAGGAGACAAAGAACGGGACCTGGCATCTTCAGAGTGAAAGCACACACTGAATGAAACACTATGCTCAGGCAGGGATAGATGGGAGCAGCTGAGCTATATACCAGGTGACAGACAGCAATAGGCTGAGGACGCACAAGGGGTGTGACCCACAGCAGGTACAAAAAGCAGGAAGTGATCGGACGCCGCCCTTAAGCAGCAGAAACAGACACAAACAGACAGCATGGAGGGAAGCCAGAGAGACATTCTGGACTGGAGATCAAGTGCGCACTCTTGCACAGTGGGAGATGGACCACCATGCAAGGACGCCGCCAGGTATGTTACAGTACCCCCCCCTTACGCCCCCTCTTCTTCAGGCCTGCCAGAATCTTCCGCAGGGAATTCGAGGACCAGTCGTTCACTTCAAGGAGATCACTTCCACTGTCCACAGGAAAAACTGATCTCATCTGGTTAGCTAGGATGCCACCTCCTATCCAGCCATCCTCAGCAACAGACGAAACGGGTGGAGTACCAGGAACAGCACACAAGGAAGTCTCTCTCCACATATTTTCAGGTGGCACCCCAGAGGGTACAGGAGACAACTGGAAGTCCTTCACCGGGTTGGAGGGGGACAGAGACTTGGGGGTAATCTCTGCTTCGAGGTACATCTTGTCAAGCTCACAGGAAGAAATAGACGGGTTATCAGGTACATAATGAGGAAAAGTCACTGTCTCTTTGTTATCTGGTGGTACCCCGGAGGATTCAGGAAACAACTGGAGGTCCTCCGCCGGGTCAGAAGAGTGCAGAGGCTCAGAGAAAACATCTGCTTCAGAGTACACTAGGTCGGACTCACTGGACGAAGCAGGCGAGGTATCGGGTACCGAGTATAGGAAAGTCTCTGTCCATTCACCACCAGGTGGCACCCCGAAGGGTTCTGGAGACAACTGGCGGTCCTCCGCCTGGTCAGAGGGGTGTAGAGACTCACGGGTAACCTCTGCTTCAGAGTACACTAGGTCGGACTCACTGGACGAAGCAAGCGAGGTATCAGATCTAGGATATAGGAGAGTCTCTGTCCATTCACCACCAGGTGGCACCCAGAAGGGTTCTGGAGACAACTGGAGGTCCTCCGCCTGGTCGGAGGGGTGTAGAGACTCGGGAGTAACCTCTGCTTCGGAGTACACTAGGTTGGACTCACTGGACGAAGCGAGCGAGGTATCAGGTACAGAGTATAGGAGAGTCTCTGTCCTTTCGCTACCAGGTAGCACCCCGAAGGGTTCTGGAGACAACTGGAGGTCCTCCGCCTGGTCGGAGGGGTGTAGAGACTCGGGAGTAACCTCTGCTTCGGAGTACACTAGGTTGGACTCACTGGACGAAGCGAGCGAGGTATCAGGTACAGAGTATAGGAGAGTCTCTGTCCTTTCGCTACCAGGTAGCACCCCGAAGGGTTCAGGAGACAACTGGAGGTCCTCCGCCTGGTCGGAGGGGTGTAGAGACTCGGGGGTAACTACCACTTTGGGGTACCCATTGTCAGGCTCACAGGACGAAGCGGACAAAGTATCGAGTACCGGGTGTAGAGAAGTCTCTCTCCATTTGTCATCGAGTGGTATCCCGGAGGATTCAGGAGGCAACAGGGGGTCCTCCACCAGGTAGTAGAGGTGCACAGACTCTGAGGTAACCACAGCTTTGGAGCATCCTTGGACATGCACACCGGTTAAAGTGGGTGAAGCATCTGATGCCGGGTGCAGGAAGTTCTCCTGTGTGGAGTCTGGATGGGCAGAAGTCTCTTCGGGCAGGAGAACTGGTGCACTACCCACGCACATTACCCGTTGGGGCTTCTCCGGGATACAGGGAGATGAAGCTTCAGTAGGGACTTCAAGGTTGGGGTCAGGAGGTCTCAGGGAGGACAGACCCTGGCGTGACGGCTTGCCTCTATGTCTAGCACGTCTGGACTGCCTCTTGAGGTTGGGAGAAGTATTCCGGAAAGCGTAGTCACCCTGTGAGGATTCTGGGTGGGCAGTAGTCTCATTGGGCTGGAGGACTATTGCGCTACCCACACACATTACCCGTCGGGGCTGCTCCGGGATATTGGGAAGTGAAGCTTCAGCAGGGGCTTCAGGGTTAGGGTCCTCGAAGACCATACGAAAGGCCACCAGGAAGGCCTGCAGGTCAAGGACGACAGGATCCCATGCTTCCCATAGGGGGGTGACCCATTTCAAGGCATCACCCGCTAGGTAGTCAATCATAAAGGCCACTTTAGCCCAATCGGAAGGAAAATAGAGAGGGTAGGCCTTAAAGTGTAGCATGCATTGCTCAACAAATGCACGACACTGTCTTGGATCCCCATAGTAACGTGGCGGATCCGCAGGAACGAGAGCTGATAGATCCATCTGGACGGTGCGTAATTCGCCTGGAACTCAGCTAAGGAAAAAAAAAATTATTTATTTATTTTAATGCATGTATTCGCTGGAAAACTTCTCAGAGAGCGAAGGCCGTGGGGCTCAACGGGAATCATGGCCTGAGCATGCTGTTATGCACACGCCCGGGCTGAGCGGCGTGTGCGTGTGATTGTAGTGATTCCACTGGACCGTGCCGGAGAGTGAATGCCTGGAGGGGCTTAACTAGGTATTCACCCGATCCGACCAGGGTCGCACGACGGCATACGACGCCAGTGCACCAAGGAGGAACCGAGCAAAGGGACCAGGTGCTACTCCAGGACAGACCCCGGACACGGCTGTTGACCCACACAGGGGAATACAGGAACAGACTGGTAGGCTGGCACACAGACTGGTGGGTATAGGCAGGCACGACTGGTATGCAGGCAGGTGGGTAAGCAGGCAGGGGGGTATAGGCAAGCACAGCTAGAGTGCAGACAGGGAGGCACTAGCAGGTAGGAACACAGGCGGGATAGGACCCAGTACACACTGGGACTCAGGAACAATACAGGCAGAGGGGTACAGGCAAGCACAGCTAGAGTGCAGACAGGGAGGCACTAGCAGGTAGGGACACTGGCGGGATAGGACCCAGTACACACTGGGACTCAGGAACAGAGCCACAGATGTGGCGGACAAACACAGCAGAGTGAGGCCGCCCAGAGAGGTGAGCGAGAACAGGGCAGGACAAGGCCGCCTGGAGTGGTGAGCAAGAGTAGAGCAGGACAAGGCCGCCAGGAGCGGTGAACAAAGGATCAAAGCTGAGCGAGACTGCTGGAGCAGTGAGCAAGAGTAAAGCAGGACGAGGCCGCCTGGAGCGGTGAGCAAGAGTGGAGCAAGACTGCCGGAGCAGCGAGCAAAAGGGTCAGAGCGGAGCAAGGCTGCCGGAGCAGTGAGCAAAGGAGTCAGAGCAGGCTAGAACCGCCGGAGCGGTAAGCAAAGGAGTCAGAGCAGACTAGAACCGCCGGAGCGGTGAGCAAAGGAGTCAGAGCAGGCTAGAACCGCCGGAGCGGTGAGCAAAGGAGTCAGAGCAGGCTAGAACCGCCGGAGCAGTGAGCAAAGGAGTCAGAGCAGGCAAGGCTGAGTAGGGGGGACAGGGCTCTGTTCACACGGAACAGACAGGAAGGGAAAGGCAGAGCCAGACACCCACAGGGTACTTGCAGTGAAGTAGCGAGTGGACCACAAACTCACAAACGGGAGTACAGAGACAACAGGCAGGAGTTAGGTACGAGTTCAGACTCTGCAGAAAAAGGAAAGGAACGGACATAGAGAAAAGACAGATGAAAGATAGGAGAGAGTACAGACTGGAACTGAGTGTACGGACGAGACCGACACAGGAGCGGGACACAGGAGCGGGTCTGGGAATACGGCCCCCAGAGAGGCGGGACGAACAGGCAAGGAGCGTGTTCAGACAGAACAGACAAGATACAGGAGCAGGTCTGGGTAATCGGCCCCCAGAGAGGCGGGACGAACAGGCAAGGAGCGTGTTCAGACAGGACAGACAAGATACAGGAACGGATCTAGGTAATCGGCCCCTAGAAGGCGGGAGGAACAGGCTAGGAGCGTGTTCAGACAGGCCTGGAAATACAGCCTCCAGGAAAGGCAGCAGGCAAGAGTACACAGACAGGACTCAGTTCAGACATGGGAACTGATACCGCAAGGCAGGAGACAAAGACAGGACTCAGCTCAGACACGGGAACTGATACCGCAAGGCAGGAGACATAGACAGGACTCAGTTCAGACATGGGAACTGATACCGCAAGGCAGGAGACATAGACAGGACTCAGTTCAGACACGGGAACTGATACCGCAAGACAGGAGACAAAGAACGGGACCTGGCATCTTCAGAGTGAAAGCACACACTGAATGAAACACTATGCTCAGGCAGGGATAGATGGGAGCAGCTGAGCTATATACCAGGTGACAGACAGCAATAGGCTGAGGACGCACAAGGGGTGTGACCCACAGCAGATACAAAAAGCAGGAAGTGATCGGGCGCCGCCCTTAAGCAGCAGAAACAGACACAAACAGACAGCATGGAGGGAAGCCAGAGAGACATTCTGGACTGGAGATCAAGTGCGCGCTCTTGCACAGTGGGAGATGGACCACCATGCAAGGACGCCGCCAGGTATGTTACAGTGGGTACTGGCAGGTAGCTGTGGCTGAGGAGGATCGGGAGAAGACGGCCTTCACTACTCCGAAGGGACTCTGCGAGTTCAACAGTATGCCGTTTGGACTCTGCAATGCCCCTGGAACGTTCCAGAGATTGATGGAGTGCTGCCTGGGACACCGCAACTTCGGTACTGTGTTACTATACCTGGATGACGTGATAGTGTACTCCAAAACGTATGAGGACCACTTGAAGCACCTGGCAGAGGTATTTGAGTCACTGTCCCGGTACGGGATGAAGTTGAAGCCCTCAAAGTGCCACCTGCTCAAGAGAAAGGTACAGTACCTGGGGCACATTGTCAGTCCGGAAGGGGTAGCACCAGACCCGGAGAAAGTTACTGTTATCCAGAAGTGTCCGGAGCCGAAGAACCTCAAGGAGGTGCATCAGTTTTTGGCACTAGTAGGATACTACCGGAGGTTTGTAAAAGACTACACCAAGAAAGCAGTTCCTCTGCAAGACTTCCTGGTAGGACAGTCCCCCAAAGGCAGAAATCCCCCATTCAACTGGGGTAAGGAGCAAGCAGAGTCATTTCAGGAGATGAAGGAGATCCTGACAGGTGATGAGATCCTAGCCTATCCTGACTACAGCCAACCGTTCCTGCTGTATACTGATGCCAGCAACGAAGGACTGGGCGCTGTTCTAAGTCAGAAGCAGAATTGCCAAGAGAAAGTGATCGCATACGCAAGCAGGAAGCTCCGCCCGACTGAGAGGAACCAAGAGAACTATAGCAGCTTTAAGTTGGAGTTCCTGGCCTTGGTCTGGGCCATCACTGAAAGGTTCAAGCACTATCTAGCCTCCAGTAAGTTCACTGCCTTCACTGATAACAACCCCTTGACCCATCTTGAAACAGCTAAGCTCGGAGCACTGGAACAACGATGGATGGCTCGGCTGTCAAACTATCAATTCACAATTAAATACCGGGCGGGCCGCAAGAAGGCTAACGCCGATGCCCTGTCCAGGATGCCTCACTAGTCAGACACAGAAGAAGAAGTGGATGACCTGGAAGAGATTGAGCTACCTGCCTTTCACTGGAAAGGGATGATCCACGAGCAACGAGCCTCCAGGAGGCAGCGTGGAAAGACGTTAAACCCCCTGCCTCACCACAGCTGGAAAGAGACCCAGGACAGTGACCTGGTTGTCAGCCACATTAAGGAGCTGATAACCCAAGAAGGTTCCTCCCTGGAAAAAGAAGCGTCTCTGCAAGCAAAGCAGCTGTGGAATGAGAGAAGCCGGCTGTTTATCTACCGTGAGAAGCTTTGCCGGAGGAACGTCAATCCGAAAACCCATGAGATGGTATGGCAGATAGTGGTCCCCAAGACAGACATCCAAATGGTGTTGGAGGCCTACCACGATCAGGCGGGGCACTTTGGCTGGAAAAAGCTAGAGACCCTGCTGAAGTGTCAATTCTACTGGGTAGGAATGCGCAGCTCCATTGAGAGGTGGTGCCGGGACTGTGGACCCTGTGGCTTAGAAGAAAAGACTACAGCAGCCAGAAGGCACCCCGGCAACCCATCAAGACGACTCGACCCCTGGAGATCGTGGCCTTGGACCATATCAAGCTGTCCCCCAGCAAGTCAGGGTACTCTTATGCTCTGACCATGGTGGATCACTACTCACGTTTCCTGGTGGTCGCCCCCGTCAAATACCTGACGGCAGAGACAGCAGCAAAGACGTTCCAAGCGTATTTCTGTAGACCCGATGGTTATCCTGAGCAGGTGCTGATGGACCAAGGCCCGGCCTTTGAGGCTGAGTTGTTCAAGGAGTTCTGCCATCTCTACGGGTGTAAGAAGATAAGAACTACACCGTACCACTCACAAACCAATGGTCTCTGCGAAAAGATGAACAACATCATCATCGACCTGCTAAAGACCATACCACTTGAGGAGAGAAATCAGTGGCCAGACCTACTGCCTGATCTAGTAGATCTGTACAATCACATACCAGTAAGTTCCACCAACTGTACTCCAGCATATCTCATGCGGGCAAGGCCAGGGAAGCTGCCCATGAATCTGGAGCTTGGTGTGGTTGAGCCTGAAGCTGATATGACCACTGAGGACGGGGACACGACCAGACAAGAGCAGTACAGGAGGGTACAAGCCTGTGTCGAGGACAGTCTCACTCGGGTGAGAGAAAACAGGAGGCGCACTACAACAAAAACGCGCCTGCAGAACCCTTCACACCTGGTGAAACAGTATTGAAAAGGAAAAGACGAAACCACAAACTTGATGACCAGTGGGAGAAAGAACCCTACACTGTGTTACAGTCAAGATTTGATAATAAGAAGACCTGTATAATTAGTCGAGATGGAGGAAGAACGTCTGCAACAGTGTCCAGGGACCACCTAAAGTTGTGTCCAGACCTACTAAAACCTCAAGAAGAAGTGCCTCTCTCTGTACCGGCGGAACCTGAAGAACCAGTAATACATACTGATTTGGGAGACTTCCCGGCAGATTGGCCTCAAATAGGAGGAGGAGTAATCATTCCAACCCTCCAATTCTTCGAACAGCCAGAAAACCCTCCACAGCAAGTTGAACCTGTAAGTGCTGAAGAAGAGCCTGCTCAAGAAGTATCCCCAGATGAAGGATCCCCGGTAGGAGCAAAGCAAGAGGGCTCAGCCAATGGTGAACTTGCCAGTCCCAGAGAGAGGTTAAGGTAGTTTTACAACTTAGTCACACGTAGAACTGGTAGGGTAACTTACAATACAGACTCTGTTACTACACAAACCACCGCACTACGCAGATCAACACGTAGCACGCGAGGTCAACCCCCTGCCAGATATAAGCAGTAAAATAGTTAAACTTCTGACAAGTGTAGATAGTTACCCCTAGGGTATTGAGTATTATTGTACTGAATTATTGTGTATTTTCATGCATATGCATATTACTTTGTGTTTTACCTAATGATTTCCTTTATTGTTCATCTAAGATCTCCGTGGCTGAGGACTATGTGCAGCCCAAAAACTGCTTTTTGTATATAATTGCGCTCCCTGGAGTGCCCCCTTTAGGTGACCTCAGAAGAAAAACCTGTCTGGAGTGGCTCTACGAGAGGTTCAACTCGGGATCTTCATGCCCTGCAGCCACCCCAGGGCCTAAGTTGAGGGTTTGGGACAGGTCCCTCAAACCACCAAGTAGTCTACCCTGTGAGATGGACATCCTGTCTGGGAACCTCACGATAAGAGACTTGAACTCTAAGGGCGCTTTGTATTTGTTTATATTGTTATGCAACGTTTAAGCTTGGTGCCTCCCATAAAGGGAAGATTGTTCATGTTTCTTATTGTTGTTGTTTTAAAATGTACTTCAGCCCGGGAGTGCTGAGCTTTGCTAGGGGGGAATGTGACGCCCAGCTGCGCTTGGTATCACAGAACCTAGAAGTGTGCATTGATGGATTCCTCCACAAGAGGCCCCCATAAACATTCACACATCTCCACCTTCCACCTCAGACCAGCAGAGGGGACCCGTTAGGGATATAAATAGGGAAGGTGGAGCCAGGCAGTTCAGTTCCTCTGGAGAGTTCAGCAAGTACAGGTCTGAATACAGAGTTGAGCTCAGGTCAGTTGTAGCTTAGTTAGAGCTTAAGGTGTGCTGGCGCCATAAGATCGGTGAAGCACGGCAAGCTGCCGTTAGTGTTTATAGCCTAGTGAGGGCCCGAGTAGGCCGAAGGCGAGTGGAGAGTTAGTACATAGGGGGCAGAGGAGCTTTACTAGCTCACCCCGAAGCATCACCGGACACCGGGTCCGAGCTTACCATGACCCAGTAAGGCATAACCGGAATCCCTGGAGAACTAAAAGTCCCAGGATCACTAAAGTTCTGATACGTAACAGAGCCAGGAGACACATAGGCCCCGTAAGCTGGGAGCGTGTACTCCAAGAGAAGGCCCAACCACAACGTCAACCAGCGCAGGACAGAGACAAAGTCAGGCCTAGCTCCAGGCAGGTCAGAAACTTACTACGCAGAAGCAAGAAACAGGAGGCCCTACACCCGCTCATTGGGGAGGATCCTGATATGCACCCTTCACCCTACAGTGCTCCGGGACGTGCCTGAATTTCCATCAGTAAAAGGTACTGAAGTGACTATCGTGCCTGTCCCTGTTCTTGCTCTGACCCGGCTGGGTCTCGCCTGTCCTGCATTCCCCTTTCCGTACGCTGCCCTGAGGCCTAGCTCCACATGTGGGGAGCTATACCATCGAGCTGCCATATCACCGGCCTCAGTGGACTGCGCAGCTCTGGTGATTCTCACCAGAAGCCACAGGTGGCGTCACGAACTTTCATAAAATTAAGAGACCAAACCACCCTTTTTAAGACCCGACCACCGCGATATTCCCAAGGCCAGGCAAAGGCCCGGGTACTGAGTCATCCCCATCCCCCTGGGCTTGTCATCTTATCTGTCAGCACACCACCAGCAGTGCTGAACACACGTTCAGAGAGAACGCTGGCTGCGGGGCATGACAAGATCTCCAAGGCGTGAGTGGCGAGCTCCGGCCATTTATCCAGATGGGAAGCCCAAAAAGAGCAAGGGTCCAGTGACACAGTCATGGCTTCGATGTTCACTTGGAGATACTCCTGTACCATCGTCTCTAGGCATTGGCTATGTGTCTGACTTCTTGTCTCCAGTGGCCTTGCAAAGGATGGGCTAAAAAAGTGGTGAAAGGATTCCGCAAAATTGCTGTTACCAGCAGATACTGTGTTTCTGTTACGGTTTGAGTGCTGAACACTCGACAGTCCCACGGTTGGCAAGTTAGAACTGTGAGATTCACTACGTGCACCACTGGTGTTTTGTGGAAAAGCACATGTAAGATTCTGCAACAGTCTCCGCTGATACTCCTGCATGCGTGAATCCCTTTCTATGGCAGGAATTATTTTGGCAAATTTACTTTTGTACCGGGGATCTAAGAGTGTGGCTACCCAGTAGTCAGGATTATTTCAAATTCTGACAATTCGAGGGTCATGTTGCAGGTAGTGCAGCAAGAAGGCACTCATGTGTCTTGCGCATCCAGGAGCACCAAGTCCCTGTTGTGTTGGTGGCGAGGTAAGAATCATGCTTCCTTCCTCTGCCCTCTCCCCCCAACCTCGCACAACAGAAATGTGATCAAGGTCTCCCTCATTTGATGAGTCTTCCATGCCCATTGCCAGTTCGTCCTCCACTTCTTCCTGGGCTCCTGCACCTTCCTTACTAGTTTGGCTGCTACCATGCGCCCTGGTTAATCCCTCTCCCCCACCCTCCCATGCCTGCCGCCTTGGTACTGCCGACCGTCTGGACCTTGCAGATGTTAGCCCTTCTGCATACAACTCCTCCTCTTCTACTTCCTCCACCTCCTGTTGTCCCACCACCTGACTCCGAATTCTGTTTAACATGTGCTCCAGCATGTAAATCACCGGAATAGTCATGCTGATAATGGCATCGTCAGCACTAAACATCTTCGTCGCCATTTCAAAACTGTGCAGAAGGGTGCATAGGTCCCTGATCTGAGACCACTCCTCCACCTCTGGATCTCGTTGGCCCAGGCTATAAGTCAGAACGTATTGCACCAGGGCTTGTCGGTGCTGCCACAGTCGCTGCAACATGTGCAGAGTTGAATTCCACCGTGTTGGCACATCGCATTTTAGCCGGTGAAGTGGCAGGCCCAACGACTTCTGTAGAGATGTAAGTTGCTGAGCTGCGGGATGCGAACAGCGGAAAGTGAGCACACAGTGACCGTGCCCTCTGCAGAAGGCCATCTAGTCCGGGATAGTGGGCTAAAAATTGCTGGACAACCAGGTTCAACACGTGAGCCATACAAGGCACGTGTGTGACATTGCCCCGGCGAAGGGCGGCACCCACGTTTGCAGCATTGTCGCACACGGCCTTCCCTGGTTGCAGGTCCAGTGGAGACAACCATTCATGAAACTGGTTCTCCAGAGCTGACCACCACTCCTCTGCTGTGTGACTCACATTTCCCAGACATTTCAAAGTAAAAAACGCCTGATGACGTTGAGCCCTGCTGCCAGCATAGTAAGGAGGTGTGCAGGATCCCTTCTGCGCAGTTAGAAAGCGTGTGGCATGACCAGACAGGCTTTGGGTGCAGGTGGAGGACCGAGAGGAGGTTGAGGAGGCAGAAACAGTGGAGGAACTTCGAGATAAAGAGGAATGACGCACAACTCGTGGGGACGGCAAGACTTGGACAGCAGCCCCTTGTCCTGCTGTCACCATAGTTACCTAGTGCCCAGTCAGCGACATGTAACGCCCCTGTCCATGCCTACTCGTCCAAGTGTCTGTGGTGAAATGCACGCTGTCACACATAGAGTTTCTCAAAGAAGCGGTGATGTTGTGTGCGACATGCTGGTGGAGCGCAGGCACACCTTTCTTTGAGAAGTAGTGCCGACTGGGCATCTGGTACTGGGGCACTGCGACGGACATAAGGTCTCGAAAATCCTCTGTGTCCACCAGGCGGAAAGGCAGCATTTCTGTAGCCAAGAGCTTGCAGATGGTGAAATTCAACCTCTTAGCTTTCTCATGGCTAGGAGGAAATGGTCTTTTACTTGTCCACATCTGAGGGACCGAGGGCTGGCTGTTGTGCTTAGACGGTTTTGAGTAGGGTGTCCCTGGCAAACTGACGGTCTATGAGGAAGATGCAGGCGGAAAAGTTAGGTTGCCTTGATCCAAAGGTGGTGCTCTCGATGTCGGAGAGCGCTCAACACCAGCTGGTGTTTCCACTTCCAAATGAAATGATGACCTGCCAATCACACTGGCTGTTGAGGGTAAAGAGGTGGCAGGTCTGCGTCTCAAAACAGGTGTGACTGCTGTCCCCCCAGTCACAGAGGATGAAGAGGCCGCAGATGCACAAGATGGGGCAGACGGTGGTTGGCCCGGCCCACTAGGCCGCATTGTAGCACAGTGAGCTTCCTACTGCAACTTATGCTTCATATCCATGTGACGGTTCATGCATGAAGTACTCAAACTATGGATTTTTTGGCCTCTACTTAGCTTTTGGTGACAAATGTTACAGATAACACGAGTTGGGTCATCCTTATCGATCTGAAAAAATGCCCAGGCTATGCAAGGCTTAGCACCCATGCGACCTGAAGAGCCACCACGACTTGTGGTCAGAGGCAGAGTTGTGTTTGAGGATGCAGTTGTTGACGTGCTTCCAGTACTACGTCTCTGTCCAGGAAGGCGCAACCTGACCTCGTCGTCACTAGCATCTTCCTCCACCTCCTCTGCTGACCTCATCTCTTGGCTGACTGTGGGTTGACAGTAAGTGGGATCTCCAACCTCATCATCATCACCCTGTGTGTTCTCACACCCGTCGTCCTCAGAGCCAACCTCTTCCTGCCCTGACAAAAAACTCAAGTTGTCGCTCCAATCAGGTATTTGAGTCTCATCATCGTCTTCCTCATTGTCTCCACCAACAGGAGTTACAGTTTGGGAACGAGGGTCTACATTATGCTCAGAACCTTATTCATCTGGTCCTGGATCTGACTCATAAAGATTCTGGGCATCAGTGCAGATCATTTCCTCATCTGTATTCACAGAAGCTCTGGAGCCAACCTCTAATTCCCAGGCTATAGAGTAGTATGAGTAAACAGCTCAGCAGACTCAACCATCTGTTCTACCCCATACTCAGACGGGCAGCTGGAGACTTGGGAGCTGTGAGGAAGCAAGTGCGATTGGGGTGACACCTCTGAGGACTGGAGTATTTGTGATGTTGAAGTTGAGGTGGAGGAGAGCCCACTTAAAGGAGCACTTGATATCCGTTGAAGCACATGCTGTTTTTGTGCCTCATCTGGAATTTGGAGCGATGGGCGTGGCCGTAAGAAAGGGATCGTATCACATTGTCCACTAAAAGAAGTAGACATCTTAGTTTGGCTGGAAGATGGTTTTTCTTCTGCAGATGTTACTGTTGCTTTAACACCTACCCCAAGGACACAACCTTTTTTTCCCTTCCCGACACGCCTATTCCCCTTTCCACCGGCAGCAGGCCTTTTGCCACTCATTTTGGTGGCTAACTAATTGACAACTCTGGAGTTGTTGGCACAAAAAACGATGGATGGAAACCTAGCAGAGCTGAGTGGCCAAATTGTGGTACTAGCCCAAAAGGATTGGCTGGGTTAGAAGCAGTAAAACAATTTTATTAGATACACAGGTGGTGGAGCTTGGTATAGATGGCCTAATAGAATGAGTACCAAACGCTGCTACAGGCCCAAAATTATTTTCCAGGCAAGATGCAGCTAAAAATTATTAGTAATTTAAAAGCTGGTGGAGCTTAGTATAGATGGCCTAATAGAATGAGTACCACACACTGCTAATATGCCCAAAATTATTTTACAGGCAAGATGGAGCTAAAAATTATTAGTAATTTGAAAGCTGGTGGAGCATAGTATAGCTGGCCTAATAGAATGAGTACCACACACTGCTAATATGCCCAAAATTATTTTACAGGCAAGATGTAGCTAAAAATTATTAGTAATTTGAAAACTGGTGGAGCTTGGTATAGATGGCCTAATTGTCACGCTGTCTCTGTGTACTGGAGGTAGGGGGCCTAAGCTGACCCTGAGCTGGGGCCCTGACTAATCCCTCTACCTGGAGGTACTGTTAAAGGTACAGAGGTCCAGGCCGCCAGCGTAACCCCTACCTCCTGAGGATCCCTGCACCTAAGTAATCTAGTCCTGAGAAGGACCCCGATCACAACAAAAGGGGACAGGTAATAATATGCCAACACTCAGTACTTAGACGAACGAGACAGTACAAGGGTAAAACCAAAACCACCTTGCATACAAAAACTACACAACTACAACAGAGGGAACACCAACGGGAAAGGAGATAAATGATAAAGCTAGGAAGGGAAAAATCACTCCAAATACACTTATCTCTGAAACTCCAAATACCACGATCCGCTCTGTTAGTCTGCATGAAATGCTTTCACCGACAACTTCCCTAACAGAGCAGCAGACATATGAAGGAATCTCACTACTGCAGCATTGATTGCAGCTGGGCGAGGCTGGACCTTGTCTAGCACAGAGAGAGAGAGTTAACTCCCTCACTGCCGAAAAGCAAAAAGCACCAAAAACTCAGCTGCGAGAAGTCAGGCTGTGCAATCGTGACGATCTTCGTGGCGACACAACCATGACACTAATACAATGAGTACCACACACTGCTACAGGCCCAAAATTATTTTCCAGGCAAGATGCAGCTAAAAATTATTAGTAATTTGAAAGCTGGTGGAGCTTAGTATAGATGGCCTAATAGAATGAGTACCACACACTGCTAATATGCCCAAAATTATTTTCCAGGCAAGATGCAGCTAAAAATTATTAAGAATTTGAAAGCTGGTGGAGCTTAGTATAGATGGCCTACTAGAATGAGTACCACACACTGCTTATGTGCCCAAAATCATTTTCCAGGCAAGATGCAGCTAAAAATTATTAGTAATTTGAAAGCTGGTGGAGCTTAGTATAGATGGCCTAATAGAATGAGTACCACACACTGCTAATATGCCCAAAATTATTTTACAGGCAAGATGCAGCTTAAATTTATTATTAATTTCAAAGCTGGTGGAGCTTGGTATAGATGACCTAATACAATGAGTACCACACACTGCTACAGGCCCAAAATTATTTTCCAGGCAAGATGCAGCTAAATATTATTAGGAATTTGAAAGCTGGTGGAGCTTAGTATAGATGGCCTAATAGAATGAGTACCACACACTGCTAATATGCCCAAAATTATTTTCTGGGCTAGATGCAGCTAAAAATTATTATTAATTTGAAAGCTGGTGGAGCTTGGTATAGATGTCCTAATACAATGAGTACCACACACTGCTACTAAGCCCAAAATTATTTTCCGGGCTACATGCAGCTAAAAATTATTATTAATTTCAAAGCTGGTGGAGCTTAGTATAGATGGCCTAATACAATGAGTACCACACACTGCTACAGGCCCAAAATTATTTTCCAGGCAAGATGCAGCTAAAAATTATTAGTAATTTGAAAGCTGGTGGAGCTTAGTATAGATGGCCTAATAGAATGAGTACCACACACTGCTAATATGCCCAAAATTATTTTCCAGGCAAGATGCAGCTATAAATTATTAGGAATTTGAAAGCTGGTGGAGCTTAGTATAGATGGCCTAATAGAATAAGTGCCACACACTGCTAATATGCCCAAAATTATTTTCCAGACAAGATGCAGCTAAAAATTATTAGGAATTTGAAAGCTGGTGGAGCTTAGTATAGATGGCCTAATACAATGAGCAGGGCCGGTCTGGCCTGGCGGGAAATCGGGAAATTTCCCTGTGGGCCCCGATATGAGAGTGAGAAAATTGGTGGCGGGGGCCCTTTAAAAGTGTGAGCCCTTTAAAAGCGCGGCTGAATCAAATGTAGCGTCGCGCGCACGGCACATTCATTGGTGACAACGGGCCTGCAGTGACGTGCATGCAGCATACTTACCACGTGAGTCCTTGATGTAACATACCTGGCGGCGTCCTTGCATAGTGGTCCATCTCCCACTGTGCAAGAGCGCGCACTTGATCTCCATTCCAGAATGCCTCTCTGGCTTCCCTCCATGCTGTCTGTTTGTGTCTGTTTCTGCTGCTTAAGGGCGGCGCCCGATCACTTCCTGCTTTTTGTACCTGCTGTGGGTCACACCCCTTGTGCGTCCTCAGCCTATTGCTGTCTGTCACCTGGTATTTAACCCAGCTGCCCCAATCAATCCCTGCCTGAGCATTGTGTTTCATTCAGTGTGTGCTTTCACTCTGAAGGTGCCAGGTCCCGTTCTGTGTTCTCTTGTCTGCCTATCCTGGAGGCTGTATTTCCAGGCCTGTCTGAACACGCTCCTAGCCTGTTCCTCCCGTCTTCTAGGGGCCGATTACCTAGACCCGCTCCTGTATCTTGTCTGTCCTGTCTGAACATGCTCCTTGCCTGTTCGTCCCGCCTCTCTGGGGGCCGTATTCCCAGACCCGCTCCTGTATTCCGCTGCAGTGTCGGTCTCCTCCGTACACTCAGTTCCAGTCTGAACTCTCTCCTATCTTTTACCTGTTTTTTCTCTATGTCCGTTCCTTTCCTTTTTCTGCAGAGTCTGAACTCGTACCTAACTCCTGCTTGTTGTCTCTGTACTCCCGTTTGTGAGTTTGTGGTCCACTCGCTACTTCTCTGCAAGTACCCTGTGGGTATCTGGCTCTGCCTTTCCCTTCCTGTTTGTTCCGTGTGAACAGAGCCCTGTCCCCCCTGCTCTGCCTTGCTCACCGCTCCAGCGGTTCTAGCCTGCTCTGCCTTGCTCGCTGCTCCGGCAGCCTTGCTCCGCTCTGACCCTTTTGCTCGCTGCTCCGGCAGCCTTGCTCCGCTCTGACCCTTTTGCTCGCTGCTCCGGCAGCCTTGCTCCACTCTGACCCTTTTGCTCGCTGCTCCGGCAGCATTGCTCCGCTCTTATCCTTTTGCTCACTGCTCCGGCAGTCTTGCTCTACTCTTGCTCACCGCTCCAGGTGGCCTCGTCCTGCTCTGCTCTTGCTCACCGCTCCAGGCGGCCTCGTCCTGCTCTGCTCTTGCTCACCGCTCCAGGCGGCCTCGTCCTGCTCTGCTCTTGCTCACCGCTCCAGGCGGTCTCGTCCTGCTCTGCTCTTGCTCACCGCTCCGGGCGGTCTCGTCCTGCTCTGCTCTTGCTCACCGCTCCGGGCGGTCTCGTCCTGCTCTGCTCTTGCTCACCGCTCCGGGCGGTCTCGTCCTGCTCTGCTCTTGCTCACCGCTCCGGGCGGTCTCGTCCTGCTCTGCTCTTGCTCACCGCTCCGGGCGGTCTCGTCCTGCTCTGCTCTTGCTCACCGCTCCGGGCGGTCTCGTCCTGCTCTGCTCTTGCTCACCGCTCCGGGCGGTCTCGTCCTGCTCTGCTCTTGCTCACCGCTCCGGGCGGTCTCGTCCTGCTCTGCTCTTGCTCACCGCTCCGGGCGGTCTCGTCCTGCTCTGCTCTTGCTCACCGCTCCGGGCGGTCTCGTCCTGCTCTGCTCTTGCTCACCGCTCCGGGCGGTCTCGTCCTGCTCTGCTCTTGCTCACCGCTCCGGGCGGTCTCGTCCTGCTCTGCTCTTGCTCACCGCTCCGGGCGGTCTCGTCCTGCTCTGCTCTTGCTCACCGCTCCGGGCGGTCTCGTCCTGCTCTGCTCTTGCTCACCGCTCCGGGCGGTCTCGTCCTGCTCTGCTCTTGCTCACCGCTCCGGGCGGTCTCGTCCTGCTCTGCCCTTGCTCACCGCTCCGGGCGGTCTCGTCCTGCCCTGCTCTTGCTCACCGCTCTGGGCGGTCTCGTCCTGCCCTGCTCTCGCTCACCTCTCTGGGCGGCCTCACTCTGCTGTGTTTGTCCGCCACATCTGTGGTTCTGTTCCAGAGTCCCAGTGTGTACTGGGTCCTATCCCGCCTGTGTTCCTACCTGCTAGTGCCTTCCTGTCTGCACTCTAGCCGAGCTTGCCTGTACCCCCCTGCCTGCATACCCGCCTGCCTGCATACCAGTTGTGCCAGCCTAACCAGTCTGTTCCTGTATTCCCCTGTGTGGGTCAACAGCCGTGTCCGGGGTCTGTCCTGGAGTAGCACCTGGTCCCTCTGCTCGGTTCCTCCTTGGTGCACTGGCGTCGTATGCCGTCGTGCGACCCTGGTCGGATCGGGTGAATACCTAGTTACGCCCCTCCAGGCATTCACTCTCCGGCACGGTCCAGTGGGATCACACGCACACGCCGCTCAGCCCGGGTGTGTGCATTACAGCATGCTCAGGCCATGGTTCCCGTTGAGCCCCACGGCCTTCGCTCTCTGAGACGTTTTCCAGCGAATACGTGCATTAAAAATAAATAAATACTTTTTTTTTTCCTTAGCTGAGTTCCAGGCGAATTACGCACCCGTCCAGATGGATCTATCAGCTCTCGTTCCTGCGGATCCGCCACGTTACTATGGGGATCCAAGACAGAGTCGAGCATTTGTGGAGCAATGCATGCTACACTTCAAGTTCTACCCTCTATGTTTTCCCACAGATCGGGTTAAGGTGGGATTCATGATGTCTTACCTAGCGGGTGATGCCTTGAATTGGATCATCCCCCTATGGGACGCACAGGATCCTATCGTCCTGGACATAATGGCCTCCTGGTGGCCTTTCTAATGGTCTTCGATGATCCTAACCCGGAGGCTCCTGCTGAAGCTTCACTTCCCAGTATCCTGGAGCAGCCCCGATGGTTAATGTGTGTGGGTAGCGCAATAGTCCTCCAGCCCAATGAGACTACTGCCCACCCAGAATCCTCACAGGGTGACTACACTCTCCGGAATACTTCTCCCAACCTCAAGAGGCAGTCCAGACGTGCTAGACGTAGAGGCAAGCCGTCACGCCAGGGTCTATCCTTCCTGAGACCTCCTGACCCCAACCTTGAAGTCCCTACTGAAGCTTCATCTCCCTGTATCCCGGAGAAGCCCCAACGGGTAATGTGCGTGGGTAGTGCACCAGTTCTCCTGCCCGAAGAGACTGCTGCCCACCCAGAATTCACACCGGAGGACCACCTGTTGCCTCCTGAATCCCCCGGGATACCACTTGAGGACAATTGGAGAGAGACTTCCCTATACCCTGCACCTGATACCTCGCCCGCTTCATCCAGTGAGTCCGACCTAGTGTACTCTGAAGCAGAGGTTACCCATGAGTCTCTTCACCCCTCCGACCTGGCGGAGGACCTCCAGTTGTCTCCTGAGCCCTTCGGGGTGCTACCTGGTAGCGAAAGGACAGAGACTCTCCTATACTCTGTACCTGATACCTTGCTCGCTTCGTCCAGTGAGTCCCACCTAGTGTACTCCGAAGCAGAGGTTACTCCCGAGTCTCTACACCCCTCCGACCAGGGGGAGGACCTCCAGTTGTCTCCAGAACCCTTCGGGGTGCCACCTGGTGGTGAATGGACAGAGACTTTCCTATATCCTGGAGCTGATACCTTGCTCGCTTCGCCTAGTGAGTCTAACCTAGTGTACTCCGAAGCACAGGTTATTCATGAGTCTCTACACCCCTCCGACCAGGTGGAGGACCTCCAGTTGTCTCCAGAACCCTTCGGGGTGCCACCTGGTGGTGTATGGACAGAGACTTTCCTATACTCGGCACCCGATACCTCGCCTGCTTCGTCCAGTGAGTCCGACCTAGTGTACTCTGAAGCAGATGTTTTCCCTGAGCCTCTGCACTCTTATGACCCGGCAGAGGACCTCCAGTTGTTTCCTGACTACTCCGGGGTACCACCAGATAACAAAGAGACAGTGACTTTTTCTCACCCTGTACCTGATAACCCGTCTATTTCTTCCTGTGAGTTTGACAATATGTACCTCGAAGCAGAGATTACCCCCAAGTCTCTGCTCCCCTCCAACCCGGTGGAGGACTTCCAGTTGTCTCCTGTACCCTCTGGGGTGCCACCTGAAAATATGTGGAGAGAGACTTCCTTGTGTGCTGTTCCTGGTACATCCTGTTGCTGAGGATGGCTGGATAGGAGGTAGCATCCTAGCTAACCAGATGAGACCAGTTTTTCCTGTGGACAGTGGAAGTGATCTCCTTGAAGTGAAGGATTGGCCCTCGAATTCCCTGCAGAAGATTCTGGCAGGCCTGAAGAAGAGGGGGCGCAAGAGGGGGGGTACTGTAACATACCTGGCGGCGTCCTTGCATAGTGGTCCATCTCCCACTGTGCAAGAGCGCGCACTTGATCTCCAGTCCAGAATGTCTCTCTGGCTTCCCTCCATGCTGTGTTTGTGTCTGTTTCTGCTGCTTAAGGGCGGTGCCCGATCACTTCCTGCTTTTTGTACCTGCTGTGGGTCACACCCCTTGTGCGTCCTCAGCCTATTGCTGTCTGTCACCTGGTATTTAACCCAGCTGCCCCAATCAATCCCTGCCTGAGCATTGTGTTTCATTCAGTGTGTGCTTTCACTCTGAAGGTGCCAGGTCCCGTTCTGTGTTCTCTTGTCTGCCTATCCTGGAGGCTGTATTTCTAGGCCTGTCTGAACACGCTCCTAGCCTCTTCCTCCCACCTTCTAGGGGCCGATTACCTAGACCCGCTCCTGTATCTTGTCTGTCCTGTCTGAACATGCTCCTTGCCTGTTGGTCCCGCCTCTCTGGGGGCCGTATTCCCAGACCCGCTCCTGTATTCCGCTGCAGTGTCGGTCTCCTCCGTACACTCAGTTCCAGTCTGAACTCTCTCCTATCTTTTACCTGTTTTTTCTCTATGTCCGCTCCTTTCCTTTTTCTGCAGAGTCTGAACTCGTACCTAACTCCTGTTTGTTGTCTCTGTACTCCCGTTTGTGAGTTTGTGGTCCACTCGCTACTTCTCTGCAAGTACCCTGTGGGTATCTGGCTCTGCCTTTCCCTTCCTGTCTGTTCCGTGTGAACAGAGCCCTGTCCCCCCTGCTCTGCCTTGCTCACTGCTCCGGCGGTTCTAGCCTGCTCTGCCTTGCTCGCTGCTCCGGCAGCCTTGCTCCGCTCTGACCCTTTTGCTCGCTGCTCCGGCAGCCTTGCTCCGCTCTGACCCTTTTGCTCGCTGCTCCGGCAGCCTTGCTCCGCTCTGACCCTTTTGCTCACTGCTCCGGCAGCCTTGCTCCACTCTGACCCTTTTGCTCACTGCTCCGGCAGTCTCGCTCCGCTCTGACCCTTTTGCTCACTGCTCCGGCAGCCTTGCTCCGCTCTGACCCTTTTGCTCACTGCTCCGGCAGCCTTGCTCCGCTCTGACCCTTTTGCTCACTGCTCCGGCAGTCTTGCTCTACTCTTGCTCACCGCTCCAGGCGGCCTCGTCCTGCTCTACTCTTGCTCACCGCTCCAGGCGGCCTCCTCCTGCTCTGCTCTTGCTCTCCGCTCCAGGCGGCCTCGTCCTGCTCTGCTCTTTCTCACCGCTCCGGGCGGCCTCGTCCTGCTCTGCTCTTGCTCACCGCTCCGGGCGGTCTCGTCCTGCTCTGCTCTTGCTCACCGCTCCGGGCGGTCTCGTCCTGCTCTGCTCTTGCTCACCGCTCCGGGCGGTCTCGTCCTGCTCTGCTCTTGCTCACCGCTCCGGGCGGTCTCGTCCTGCTCTGCTCTTGCTCACCGCTCCAGGCGGTCTCGTCCTGCTCTGCTCTTGCTCACCGCTCCGGGCGGTCTCGTCCTGCTCTGCTCTTGCTCACCGCTCCGGGCGGTCTCGTCCTGCTCTGCTCTTGCTCACCGCTCCGGGCGGTCTCGTCCTGCTCTGCTCTTGCTCACCGCTCCGGGCGGTCTCGTCCTGCTCTGCTCTTGCTCACCGCTCCGGGCGGTCTCGTCCTGCTCTGCTCTTGCTCACCGCTCCGAGCGGTCTCGTCCTGCTCTGCTCTTGCTCACCGCTCCGGGCGGTCTCGTCCTGCTCTGCTCTTGCTCACCGCTCCGGGCGGTCTCGTCCTGCTCTGCTCTTGCTCACCGCTCCGGGCGGTCTCGTCCTGCTCTGCTCTTGCTCACCGCTCCGGGCGGTCTCGTCCTGCTCTGCTCTTGCTCACCGCTCCGGGCGGTCTCGTCCTGCCCTGCTCTTGCTCACCGCTCCGGGCGGTCTCGTCCTGCCCTGCTCTTGCTCACCGCTCCGGGCGGTCTCGTCCTGCCCTGCTCTCGCTCACCTCTCTGGGCGGCCTCACTCTGCTGTGTTTGTCCGCCACATCTGTGGTTCTGTTCCAGAGTCCCAGTGTGTACTGGGTCCTATCCCGCCTGTGTTCCTACCTGCTAGTGCCTTCCTGTCTGCACTCTAGCCGAGCTTGCCTGTACCCCCCTGCCTGCATACCCGCCTGCCTGCATACCAGTTGTGCCAGCCTAACCAGTCTGTTCCTGTATTCCCCTGTGTGGGTCAACAGCCGTGTCCGGGGTCTGTCCTGGAGTAGCACCTGGTCCCTCTGCTCGGTTCCTCCTTGGTGCACTGGCGTCGTATGCCGTTGTGCGACCCTGGTCGGATCGGGTGAATACCTAGTTACGCCCCTCCAGGCATTCACTCTCCGGCACGGTCCAGTGGGATCACACGCACACGCCGCTCAGCCCGGGCGTGTGCATTACACTTGACACTAAGAGGATGGATTCTTTCTGGGCGGTGACACGCACTGCGCTCTGCTTTCCCGCTGGCTGGCAGACTGTGGTGACGCTGACGCCTCTCTCTCCTGGCCTCTGATACGCCGCGCCCGCGCTCTGCAGTGCTCTCTCTCTGTTCCGGGGCCGTCCTATGATACGCCGGCGCCACCGAAGCTGATGTCTCGCTCTGCTCTCCCTGCTCCCGGGCTTCTGATACGGTCCCATCCCGGCTCTATATCTGCCCTGGCCTGCTCCCCTGTAGTAATACCGGCTCCCGACCGGATGGTGGCACTGCCCCCTTCTCTCCTGCTCTGACTCTGGGCTTTTTTATACCGGCTCCGGGGCTGGATATGTGGAATGTGGCCTGGCCTGGAATTGGAAACAAGGCTGCAGTCCTACTGGTCTCACTGCTTCAATTTCATGTCAAGAGCACCATGCCAAATAGTAAATAATGTTTTTATGGGTGAGTTATATGGCTGTGTGTGTGTATATGCCTGCATGTGTGTGTGTGTGTGTGTATATATGCCTGCATGTGTGTGTGTGTATATGCCTGCATGTGTGTGTGTATATGCCTTCATGTGTGTGTGTGTATATGCCTGCATGTGTGTGTGTGTGTGTGTGTGTGTATATGGCTGTGTGTGTGTGTGTATATGCCTGCATGTGTGTGTGTGTGTATATGGCTGTGTGTGTGTGTGTATATGCCTGCATGTGTGTGTGTATATGCCTGCATGTGTGTGTGTATATGCCTGCATGCGTGTGTGTGTATATGCCTGCATGTGTGTGTGTGTGTATATGCCTGTGTAGCACCCCGAGGGCTCGGCTGCTACAGGGGTATTGCACCTCGATCCAGAGGTGTGGTATTCCACTCCCGGGTAAGGATGGAGTGTGGAACTGAGCTCAGCTAGTTGCATGCACTACACTCATCCCATTTCCGGGGGACAGAACAACGGTACTCCCACCAGATAGATGTGCAGGTACGACAGCGTCTGTCCCTGGCTGGAGTGGGAGGGGGGGAGGAACATCCCAGTAGTGTAGGAGCAGTCAGGGGAGGGACTCTGGGCATAGGAAGGAGCCCATTGGGTGCTAGTCACCTGGGCTCGGGTGTCAGAGGGAGTATAAGAGGTGGGCACCATTTTGAGACAGGGTCCTGTTCAGAGGAGAGTCTGTTCAGAGAGGAGCTCAGCCAGAGAGGGCTGAGGGGGAGCTGTGGCTCCGTCTGGGCCCAGCTCCAGAGCCAGGCCTGAAGCAGAGAGAGGAAGAAAAGGGAACACAAGGAAAGGCCCAGAGACGCAAGCAGAGGGAACCCTGAGATCCCACGAGTGAACCAGAACGGGTGAGGGGTTGGCAGAGAAGGGTACCGGATCCCAAGCTGGTGGAGGCAAATCATCCTTAGCCAGAAACCGGAGGTCGTGGTCAAGCTTTGGCACGACCCCTCGCCACATCCACCAGGAAGGCACGCCACATAGGGTCAGGAAAACCGGAGAGAGGTTTTGCCCCATAAGGCCCGAGGAAGCCGGACATAGGTGGGTCCCTGGTGAGGACGGCCTGTAGGAAGGACGAGAGGGGAGCTCAGGACCACGCTCTGGAACTGCCTGGGAGTTGGCCGAGTCCCGCACCTGGTGGACGCAGCACGGCTCGGGTGGTCACCCTTGGCCGAAGTGACCGGAGCAACACCTGTGAGTAAAAGCCTTGAAACTGCACCACACGTCTCTGAGCTTCCTTGCTGCACCATCACTACCACTATCATTCACTTCTGCTGCCCTGGGGCCATACCCCTCCCGTTGGGGGTTATACCATCTACGCTGCACAACCATATCACCGGCCTCAGCGGTCTGCCCTGCAGCGGCGGCTCCATAGCCGCATTCAACGGGTGGCGTAGTCGGACACTAATACCATCATACCAATAACTGCCACTTGGTTTGACCACCCTGGGCACGGACCGGGTCCCCGCCACTCGGAGACTACAACCCCCATCGGATCCGGCTCCGGGTAAGCCCCCGTGCGCGTGATGCCGCACGACTCAGGCCCAGGGGCGCGTCAACTTTGGCGTAGTCGGCAGGATCACGTGCCCGCAACCACCGGGTACTGCGTGCCTGAAGAAAAGTTCATATTTACCGTAAAAAGGAGTCTCCCGCCAATTCCAGAGGGTTCCCGCCATCGGACGCCATCACGGGTCGTTTCCCGCCGTTTGCCCGCCATCTGCAGCCTTTTCCCGCCATCCACGGAGTTTCCCGCCATAAGGAGACGATTCCCGCCATCTGAGACGATTTCCCGCCCTGGCAGAGCGGACTCCATTATGGGCGTGCCAGAGGGTGGCAAGAGGCCACCTCCCATCGTGGGCCAGGTCCAGGAATGGCGCCAAAAGCGGAAACCGCCTCCACCAGCAGAGACTGCAATGATAGAAATGTCCATCAGCGTGAGAGGGCTGCCCCTGGAACTGACAATCACTAAGTTGCCCCGGGACCACCCTCAATGGGGGCGGATACAGAACAAAACAGAGAAGATGGGTGCGGCCTGGAGGAGTCTGGACAGATCGCACCCGGAGATGGAGGAAGAGTCAATCAGCACCGACCCTGTGGTCCGGAAGATGTTACAGGCTGCCACCCCGGAAGGCCTGGTGGAGATCCTGGCACAGCTCCCCAGAAATCGGGAGCGTGCACAGACCGCGCTGGAGGCCTTGGCCCGGAAGATGGCCCGGGTACAGCAAGAAGCACTGGCCGAGTGGAGGAGAGAGATGGTCCAGCAGGCTGGAACCCGCCAGCAGAGGATGCCACCCGCAACATGGAGCGTGTCTGCCCCTGAGGATGGTGCAGGAGGAACGGAGGCCGGAGACGACGCCGCGGAGGGAGCCGCAGAGATGGAAGCAGGTAATGGGGACGTCATCACCCCGTGCCCCGTAGCCGTAAGCCTGCCCCAGCTCCCCGTCGCAGAGCCCGAAGTTCCACTCACCGTGCCCGTTGCCGCACCGCCGCTGCTTCCAACTAGGCCTCAAGCGGCAGGAGCCGCGGTCGCGCCCTCTGTTACGCCACGCCCCTTGACCCTGAGCGTGGCAAAAGAGGAAGTGCCCCCGGCCTGGTCGCAGGGCCGAGTACCCCCGGGCTCCGCAGTCTCCACCGTACCCTTCACCTTCAGAGTGCCACCGGCCTGGTCGCAAGGCCTGGTGCATCCGGGCGCCGCTGCCCCCACAGCGCCCTCAACCTCCACAGTGCTGCCCCTGGGCGAAGATTTGTTTGCACAACATACCAGCCCGGACGGGCTGCCCTTCGCTTGGCCACCGGAGTACGTCAACCCCCGACTCCGGAAGGAATGGCCTCTGTGTGAGCCTCTGATCCCGGCTCCGGCACCCGCCAAAATTGTTCCGCTCCCGCGGGAGGAGGCCCAATTTGCGTGGGACCCCACCGGCGAAGACCTCATGGGGTTCACCCAAGAGACCCGGGCGGCCGCAGCCCAACGTGCGGAGTGTTGCCGACAACAACTGGAAGTCTTTCAGAGGGAACGGCGAGAGAGGCGGGTCCGCGAGGAGCGGCTGCAGGTCCAAAGCGCGGAGCAGAAAAGCCGGACCCGACGAAACTGCCGTGCGGTCCACGGTCCCCGCGCCACCGGGACTGTAATAAAGTTTCAAATGGAGCACGGCTGGGGCTTTATCCGGGATCACAGAACCCCCGGCGATGTCTTTGTTACCCGCAGGGATGTTGAGAGCCACCTGCCGGAGGGACACCGAGGACGTGACCTCTACCCGGGTGATGAGGTCACCTTCACCCGGCACCAGTGTGCCAAAGGACCATACGCCCTTCACGTGCACCGGTTGACGGAGGAGGAGTTGCGGTATGAGGAAGATCAAGAGGACCCGGACGGGTCTGAAGACTACCCTCAGGAGGAGACAAGGAGAGGACACCGCTACTAAAGGGGAGTAGCATAAGCAGAGTACTGTAGATAAGTTACCCGTATGGGTATTTGACATGTTGCTAATTGGAGTGTGGTCCCCGTTGGGACTAGTGTGAAACTGTTTAAGGGACTGTTTCCTGTGTGCCCCTATCCAGGGCCGGCTCCAGGTTTTTCTGGGCCCCGGGCGAAAGAGTCTCAGTGGGCCCCTTTAACACATTCCACGATTCATGATGCAGAGATACGGCGGAGAAATATATATATATAGTACAATGCAAAGATTTCACTTCATGAGTGATATCTATTGTAAATTCCACAATAGCTCAGAAACCGGTGAATCGCTCCACACAGAATAGTGGCCCCCATATAAGGCTCCATACGGAATACTGGTCCCCATATAACGCCCATACGGAATACTGGCCCCCATATAACGCTTCATACGGAATACTGGCCCCCATATAAGGCCCCATACGGAATACTTGCCCCCATATAAGGCCCCATACGGAATACTGGCCCCCATATAAGACCCCATACGGAATACTGGCCCCCATATAAGGCCCCATACGGAATACTGGCCCCCATATAAGGCCCCATACGGAATACTGACCCCCATATAAGGCTCCATGCGGAATACTGACCCCCATATAAGGCTCCATGTGGAATACTGACCCCCATATAAGGCTCCATGCGGAATACTGGCCCCCATATAAGGCTCCATACGGAATACTGGCCCCCATATAAGGCTCCATACGGAATACTGGCCCCCATATAAGGCCCCATATGGAATACTGGCCCCTATATAAGGCTCCATATGGAATACTGGCCCCCATATAAGGCTCCATACGGAATACTAGCCCCCATATAAGGCTCCATATGGAACACTGGCCCCCATATAAGGCTCCATACGGAATACTGGCCCCCATATGGAATACTGGCCCCCATATAAGGCTCCATACGGAATACTGGCTTCCATATAAGGCTCCATACGGAATACTGGCCCCCATATAAGGCTCCATACAGAATACTGGCCCCCATATAATGCTCCATACAGGATACTGGCCCCCATATAACGCTCCATACAGGATACCGGTCCCCATATAATGGTGCATGCAGGCTGTTACCCCCCACATAATGCCCCATACAGGCTGTCCCCCCCTTATAATGCTCCATGCAGGCTGTTACCCCCCACATAATGCCCCATACAGGCCCCTCCCTTTTAATGCTCCATGCAGGCTGTTACCCCCCACATAATGCCCCATACAGGCTGCCCCCCCCTTATAATGCTCCATGCAGGCTGTTCCCCCCCACATAATGCCCCATACAGGCCCCCCCTTTTAATACTCCATGCAGGCTGTTACCCCCCACATAATGCCCCATACAGGCTGCCCCCCCCCTTATAATGCTCCATGCAGGCTGTTCCCCCCCACATAATGCCCCATACAGGCCCCCCCCTTTTAATGCTCCATGCAGGCTGTTACCCCCCACATAATGCCCCATACAGGCTGCCCCCCCTCTTTATAATGCCCCATGCAGGCTGTCACCCCTCCTCTTTATACTGCCCCATGCAGGCTGTCACCCCTCCTCTTTATAATGCCCCATGCAGGATGTCCCCCCCTCTCTTTATAATGCCCCGTGCAGGCTGTTCCCCACCTTATAATGCCCCATGCAGGCTGGTCCCCACCTTATAATGCCCCATGCAGGCTGTCACCCCTCCTCATTATAATGCCCCAAGCAGAAATCCCCCCCTCTTTATAATGCCCCATGCAGGCTGTTCCCCACCTTATAATGCCCCATGCAGGCTGTCACCCCTCCTCTTTATACTGCCCCATGCAGGCTGTCACCCCTCCTCTTTATAATGCCCCATGCAGGCTGTCACCCCTCCGCTTTATAATGCCCCATGCAGGCTGTCACCCCTCCTCTTTATACTGCCCCATGCAGGCTGTCACCCCTCCTCTTTATAATGCCCCATGCAGGATGTCCCCCCCTCTCTTTATAATGCCCCGTGCAGGCTGTTCCCCACCTTATAATGCCCCATGCAGGCTTGTCCCCACCTTATAATGCCCCATGCAGGCTGTCACCCCTCCTCATTATAATGCCCCAAGTAGGAATCCCCCCCTCTTTATAATGCCCCATGCAGGCTGTTCCCCACCTTATAATGCCCCATGCAGGCTGTCACCCCTCCTCTTTATAATGCCCCATGCAGGATGCCCCCCCTCCCCTCTTTATAATGCCCCATGCCTCCATACATAAAAAAAAAAATCAAATACTCACCTCCCTTCTCCTCACCTGCTACCTGCTGCCCGCCGCTCGCTGCTCGGCTCCGAACTCCAGCGTTGTCGGCGTCTTCCCGCTCAGCGCTCCCTGTGACGGCTCAGGGGAGGGCGCGGTGTAAAGACGTCACCGCGCCCTCTGACCTGAGACGTCACAGGGAGCGCAGAGCAGGAAGACAGCTGATCTGCGGAGGCACGGGGAGAGGTAAGTATCGGGCTGCCGGGGCCCTGAGCAAGCGGCGGAGAAGGGCGGGCGCAGACACCGCTCTCCTCCGCCCATAGCCCAGCGGGGTGCGCGACCGCCAGTGGGCCCCTCTGCCTGCTCAGGGCCCCGGCATTTGCCCGGGTGCGCCGGGTGCTGACGCCGGCCCTGCCCCTATCCCTAATCAGGCTGAGGACTGTGAGCAGCCATTTTCCTTATTCCCCACTGGCCGAGGACTGAGAGCGGCCATACCCTGTAAATAGTTGCGCTTCTTGAAGCGCCCCCTTCTGGTTTTATAAAGAACTGTTTTTCTCTAGTGACTGTTGCGCTTTACCTGGTCACAAGTTGCACGGTGGCCAGGGATTGAGGACGTATTAGTCAAGAATGTTTTATATGAAAAGGTTGTATATTATGCTAAAAAAAAGTTGATATATTTTATATGTAAGTGCACTTTAAAAAAAAAAATTTTTGTATGTTTGTTTTATTCTTTTACACCCCGAGGACGTGCTGTGGTTTACCAGGGGGGAATGTAGCACCCCGAGGGCTCGGCTGCTACAGGGGTATTGCACCTCGATCCAGAGGTGTGGTATTCCACTCCCGGGTAAGGATGGAGTGTGGAACTGAGCTCAGCTAGTTGCATGCACTACACTCATCCCATTTCCGGGGGACAGAACAACGGTACTCCCACCAGATAGATGTGCAGGTACGACAGCGTCTGTCCCTGGCTGGAGTGGGAGGGGGGGAGGAACATCCCAGTAGTGTAGGAGCAGTCAGGGGAGGGACTCTGGGCATAGGAAGGAGCCCATTGGGTGCTAGTCACCTGGGCTCGGGTGTCAGAGGGAGTATAAGAGGTGGGCACCATCTTGAGACAGGGTCCTGTTCAGAGGAGAGTCTGTTCAGAGAGGAGCTCAGCCAGAGAGGGCTGAGGGGGAGCTGTGGCTCCGTCTGGGCCCAGCTCCAGAGCCAGGCCTGAAGCAGAGAGAGGAAGAAAAGGGAACACAAGGAAAGGCCCAGAGACGCAAGCAGAGGGAACCCTGAGATCCCACGAGTGAACCAGAACGGGTGAGGGGTTGGCAGAGAAGGGTACCGGATCCCAAGCTGGTGGAGGCAAATCATCCTTAGCCAGAAACCGGAGGTCGTGGTCAAGCTTTGGCACGACCCCTCGCCACATCCACCAGGAAGGCACGCCACATAGGGTCAGGAAAACCGGAGAGAGGTTTTGCCCCATAAGGCCCGAGGAAGCCGGACATAGGTGGGTCCATGGTGAGGACGGCCTGTAGGAAGGACGAGAGGGGAGCTCAGGACCACGCTCTGGAACTGCCTGGGAGTTGGCCGAGTCCCGCACCTGGTGGACGCAGCACGGCTCGGGTGGTCACCCTTGGCCGAAGTGACCGGAGCAACACCTGTGAGTAAAAGCCTTGAAACTGCACCACACGTCTCTGAGCTTCCTTGCTGCACCATCACTACCACTATCATTCACTTCTGCTGCCCTGGGGCCATACCCCTCCCGTTGGGGGTTATACCATCTACGCTGCACAACCATATCACCGGCCTCAGCGGTCTGCCCTGCAGCGGCGGCTCCATAGCCGCATTCAACGGGTGGCGTAGTCGGACACTAATACCATCATACCAATAACTGCCACTTGGTTTGACCACCCTGGGCACGGACCGGGTCCCCGCCACTCGGAGACTACAACCCCCATCAGATCCGGCTCCGGGTAAGCCCCCGTGCGCGCGATGCCGCACGACTCAGGCCCAGGGGCGCGTCACCTGCATGTGTGTGTGTGTATATGTCTGTGTGTGTGTGTATATGCCTGCATGCGTGTGTGTGTGTGTATATGCCTGCATGTGTGTGTGTGTGTATATGCCTGCATGCGTGTGTGTGTGTGTATATGCCTGCATGTGTGTGTGTATATGCCTGCATGTGTGTGTGTATATGCCTGTGTGTGTGTACATATGTGTGTGTGTATATATGCCTGATTGTGTGTATATATGCCTGCCTGTGTGTATATATGCCTGCCTGTGTGTGTGTATATGCCTGTGTGTGTACTGTATATGCCTGCATGTGTTTGTGTGTATGTATTTGAGTGCCTGCATGTCTACGTGTGTATATATGTCTTCACACATGTGCGTACTTCCCTGTGTGTCTGCATTTTTGTGTGTGATTGTCTGAGTGTGTCTGAGCATGACTGCGTGTGCATTTCTGTGTGTGCTTGCCTGCGTGTGCACGTGTCCCCATTTCTGTGAGTATGTGTATCTGTGTGTGCATATTAGGGCTCTTTCACATGTCCTGATATTTACGGGACTGGAGATATCCGTGTCCACCTGTGTGTCATCCGTGTGACACGTACCGGCGCTTGGGAATCAGTGTACAGTTAGCGCTGTTCCCAAGAGCCGGGTGCTGAGCGCTGCCCTCATCATAGATCCCTGCCGGTGCACCCCTTGTTGAGCGCAGCTCCGGGGCCCACTCACTGCAGGAGTCGTTCTCCTCGGCGTGAGCGCTCGCACGGATTACAGCGGGTGACACTTAGGAGAGGTGAGTATAAGGATTTTTTTATTTTATTCCTATTTTTACAGTTCTACACGGCGGGAGTAGACTACTACTCTCATCATTGACTCTGCTGCTGCTGATCGCAGCGCCGGCAGGGATCTATGATGAGAGCAGCGTTCTGCACCTGGTGCTTAGGAAGAGCGCTGTCATCAGTGTGCGGGATGTTTTGTGGGAGGTGCAGCAGGTAAAAACATTCATTTGAATGGGTCTACGTGTACCAATGTCTCTGGTACGTGTGGAAACTGTCACCGCATGTACTGACGTGTGAAAGAGCCCTTAGTATGTGTCTGTGTGCGCTTGTTTTCGTGTGTGTAAGCGCGTTTCTGCATGTCTGTGTGGTCTTGCGAAGATTTATTATATTTGGGGAGAGATGGGAGAGAAATTTTAGGAGACAGAATGGGGAGATGTGTGAAGAAACAGTATGGTGAACCAGAGGAGGGGTGGGAATGAGTGCAGGAACAGAATGGGGAAGGGGGATGTATGAGGAAACAGTATGGAGAGTGGGGGAATAGTGTGAGGAGACAGTATGGAGGGAGAAAAGTGTGAGGTGACACAGCACAGAGACTATGTAGTGTGGGGGAAGGTATAGAGATGCGGCAGTATGGGGGAAACAGTGTGAGGGCACAGAAAGGGGAGAACAGTATGCTGAGGAGGGGGAGTGTGATGAAGGGGCACAGTATATACACTGGGCAGTATAGGGGGGACACAGTGTGAGAGGACAATGTGAACAGGGGTCCCAGTATGGTAATGAGAGGACAGTGTGGAGAGGGGGCCCAGTATGGAAAGGAGAGGACAGTGTGGAGAGCAGGTACCATAAGAGGGGTATAGTGTAAGTCATGTTTTGTGCAGGGAGCATTGTAAGAGTTAGGTTTATTCAGGAGCTCAGTGTAGATACTTTTTATTCAGGAGCATTATAATGACACTGCTATCTTTAAGGGCATCGTGTCGGGATGTGCTGCAGAAGACCGGAGAAGATGGAAGTCTGCAGAGACGAGCTGTGGATGAGAAAAGTCATCATGGAGACTGGACAAGAGGGAGACGAAAAGAGAGAGAACGACTCTAATCAGAGAAGACGTCTCGGGTAAGATACCTGGATGTAAATGTTCATTTGTGATCCTGCCTGTGTCTCATCAGTACTGTGGTTCCTGTATGGTCCGCAGTCTGATGATGACTGATAACAACTCCCAGTATCTCTATTGTTAATTACATACTGGGAGTTGTAGGTTTATGCAATACAAATATATAAGGGGCTGACCTGACATTACAAATGATGGTGGTTCAGATGATGCATTCATGTACTGATGTGTTTGTGCGCGTCTGCGTATCTGGAATAATATGTATTTTTGTAAGATGCGTGTATGTAACTGTGGCACCCCAGGGGTCTGGTTTCCCACAGTAATGTAATGTTATGTCTGAGAGCAGGTGGGAGGTCCCTTGGTCAGGAATCCTATGCATGCCACACCTCCTGCCCAGTCCTGGGAGGGGAAGAACTTCCCCGGTATAAACCCGGGGCTGAGGCAGGGTTAGGAGTAGAGAAGAGAAGCAGCATAGGAAGAAACAGCAGAAGCTCAGTGGGAGCAATACTACTACGAGTCAGGGGCTGGCAGCTGCAGAGCTCGCCCTGACTGAGAAGCTTTCTTACCGGACCCGGCGTCCGAGGCTGTGGGGACTAACTCTTACCCAGCAGCAGAAGCCGACCGGCAGGGGATTTCAGGTCCTCAGGCCCAGAAACCCGAAGGCACGGTCACACGCGTGGGACCAGCACCGCCATCGTGGAGCGGAAGCCATAGAAGGCCCCGAGTCACCGGCCATACGGGTGAGCACCACACGGTACACTCAGGGACGTGGGCTACTTATATCCGCTTCTAGCAAGGTAGCCAGAAGAGTACAGTCAGTTTGGGAGGCCTACAACTCCGCCTGGCCAGGGGAGATCCCATCTGCTCAAGGACTGACCAGGCCCCGTTCGCTAGCAAGTACTCCGGGAGGGTCTATCGTTGTTACCAGTAAAGACCCTGAATTACACCGCACCGTCTCTGAGTGGTTCCTGCTACCCCCATCTTCCATGTCGGCTGCCCTGAGGCCATACCCCTCCCGTTGGGGGTTATACTATCACGCTGCACAATTCTACACCGGCCTCAGCGGTCTGCCCTGCAGCGGCAGCTCCATAGCTGCAAATCAACGGGTGGCGTAGTCGACACTCAAATAACATCTATCAAGACTGCCACACACTGAGTTTGACTCCCTGGGCACGGACCGGGTCCCCGCCACTCGGAGACTACAACCCTCATCTGATCCGGTTCCGGGTAAGCCCCGTGCGCGAGACGCTGCGCGACACAGCAGGCCCAGGGGCGCGTCAACTTTGGCGTAGTCGGCAGGATTTCGTGCCCGCAACCACCGGGTACTGCGTGCCTGAAAAAGAGACTTTTAAAACTTACCATCCGTGAAGTTTTCCCGCCATCGGTGAAGATTCCCGCCATCCGGCGCCATTTTCAGCCTTCTTCCCGCCATCTGTGAAGATTCCCGCCATCCGGCGCCATCTTCAGCCTTCTTCCCGCCATCCGTGGAGTTTTCCCGCCGTTGGACGCCATCTTGAGGACGCCGCGCGGTAAGAAGAGGGGCGTGGACTCCGAAAAGCCCGCGAGAACTGAAGCCCCGCCTCACGTCCGGACGTTGCGTAAGGTCCTGGGAGGAGCCCAGCAGACGCCGACGTCACCGGAGCGCGACGGAAGGTCCTCAACCCTGACGATCCACTGCGGAGCCGCGGCCTACGGAAGAGGATCATCGCAAGGTAGGCCACGGTCCACTAGGGGGGAGAAGGATGTCGGACACGGAGGAGAGCTTCACCGCTTCAACCCCCGCCAGCGCCACCGCTGTCGCGGTCATGCCTTTCACCATGCCCTATATCCCGGGGGCAGCCTGGCTACCCCAGTACTCAGGGGAGTCACATACCCTGCAGGACTTTAGAGAAAGGCTGGATAGCCTCTTCCAGGTGTACCCCCTCACAGAGGAGCAAAAAGTGAGCATCCTGGTGGCCCAATTAACCGGAGCAGCCCGAAGGGAGGTAAAGTCCTGGCCACCTGGGGGGAGGACTGTCGCAGGGATACTAACCCGGCTGAGGGACACCTTTGATACCCGCACCTCAGCCGAGATCAAGCTTAGATTCTACGGGTGCAAACAGCGGGCCCATGAGAGTATAAGGGACTATGCCCTGAACCTACAAGAGGCCCTGAGAGCCGTTAAGCAGACCGACCCTGACGGCGTGGGAGACGTGGACAGGCTGTTGACTGAACAATTTATAGAGGGTTTATATTGCAATGCCCACCGAACCCAGTTGCGGGCAATGGCCCTACAGGACCCTCATCTGGGATTTGCACAGTTCAAGGACAGAGCCATCCGGGTGCTCCGAGAACCGGCACCGGATGGCGTTGTGACCCACAGGCGCCCAGCTATCACTTACCACCAGGAGGCGGCGCCCTTGTCGGCAGGGCCTGTAGGGGCTGATGCGCAGGCTTTGAACAATGACCCGGCTCCAGACCTGCACCATCAGGTCCAAGAGCTAGCTAAAAGCGTTGCTGCGTTAACCCGAACTGTGCAGTCTTTACAGGCTTCCACTCCAGGGAAGATCCAGCTGGCATCCGGACCGGAGAACATCCCGTGGCGTCGACCAAGGAGGACCCCACCGGCCAGAGGAAGACCCAGTGACCGGTACAACGAGGACGGACGACCCATCTGCCGCCGCTGCAATCAACCCGGACATATGGCAAGGTACTGTCCTTTAAACTGGCACAACCTGGGGGTAGAGGGCCAACCCCCAGGAAAAAGATCACCAGGCCCATCGAACTGGCGCGACAAATATGTCGGAGGACGTCCAGTCTTGCCTGTGGTACTGGATGGCATCCCTATGAGTGCCCTACTGGACACCGGGTCACAGGTCACCACCATCCCGTACGTGCTCTTCAAGCAGTACTGGAATGACTCGGATATAACCCGCTACCCTGACGACGACTTGAGTATCATCGCCAGCAATGGTCAGCCCGTGCCACAGATCGGATTTAAAGAGGCGACCATTAAAATTGGTAGAGTCGAACTAGCAGCACAGGGACTGATTATTGTAGACATTGACAAACACGAGAGTCACCCAAAGATAACGCTAGGAACTAATGTAATTGAAAATTGTCTTGCAGAGGTGATTTTCCTTTTACAGCAGGTTGCCAAGAACGCCAGCTCCGGCGAGCAGCGGGTGCTCCAGAAAGAGATCCGGGCACTGATGCGATGGCAACAGGTGGAACTCTCCGGCGGTGAGATTGGTAGCGTAAGAATGTGTGACCCTTTTCCTATTGCCATGCCCCCAAAAAGTGAAATGATGATTTGGTGCCGGGCAGCTATTGGTCTGAGAGGTAGAGATTACCAGGCAATGGTAGAACCAGTTTACTCAGACAGTAGGCCCACCATCTTGACAGCACGGGGGGTGGTTAATGTACGCCATGGGAGGGTGCCCGTTCGCATAATCAATATCGGGAAGAGGGAAGTGTACCTGCCCCGGTATGCCACGCTAGCCAAATTATATACCATTAACCAAAATGCTATACAATCTGTGGAACCCTTGCCTCCATCTCACCCGGAGGAAGGTAACGGCTCTAAGAAAACAATGGAGGACTGGTGTCAGCAACTACATTTGGGTACTGACTCCACTCCCTCACATCAGAAACAGGGAGTCTATCGGGTGGTTCAAGAGTACGAGAGAGTGTTTAGTAAACACCCGTTAGACTTCGGGCGAGTCAAGGGGGTAGAACACCACATCCCCACGGGAGACCATCCTCCCATAAAAGAGAGGTATCGACCCGTACCCCCTCCACACTACCAACACGCCAAGGGGATGCTTAGAGACATGAAGGAGGCTGGGGTGATCAGGGATAGCTGTAGCCCCTGGGCAGCTCCACTAGTCTTAGTCAGAAAAAAAGACAACACCATGAGGATGTGTGTAGATTACCGGAAAATCAACCGTATCACACACAAGGATGCGTACCCCTTACCAAGGATAGAGGAGTCATTGGCTGCTTTAAGATCTGCTAACTTCTTCTCTACCTTGGATCTCACTAGCGGGTACTGGCAGGTTCCTGTAGCAGAGGCGGACCGGGAGAAGACCGCATTCACCACCCCGATGGGACTTAGCGAGTTCACCTGCATGCCGTTCGGACTCTGCAATGCACCAGGAACCTTCCAACGACTAATGGAGTGTTGTCTGGGCCACAGAAACTTCGAGACGGTCCTGTTGTACCTGGACGATGTCATCGTATATTCCAAGACGTATGAGGACCACCTGAAACACCTGGCGGAAGTGTTCGAAGCTCTGGCGAGTTACGGCCTAAAGGTGAAACCCTCCAAGTGTCACCTCCTGAAACCAAAGGTGCAGTACCTGGGACACGTGGTGAGCGCTGACGGAGTGGCTCCTGACCCTGATAAGATCACCGCAATTAAGGAATGGCCAAGCCCCTCCAGCGTAAAAGAAGTGCGGCAGTTCCTCGGGTTGGTAGGCTACTACCGAAGGTTTATTCCCGGTTTCACCAAAAAGGCAGCACCTATACAGGACCTCCTGATAGGCCAGTCCCGGAAGGCCAAGAACCAGAAGCCGCCCTTCAAATGGGAGGAGCTGGAAGAAGAGTCCTTCCGCCAGCTGAAGATGGCCCTCACGGGGGACGAAATCCTGGCGTACCCGGATTATAGCCAGCCCTTTATCCTCTACACCGACGCCAGTAACATCGGGCTAGGAGCCGTACTGTCCCAGATCCAGCAGGGGAAGGAACGAGTAATCGCCTACGCCAGCCGAAAGCTGCGACCCACCGAAAGGAACCCCGAGAATTACAGCTCATTTAAGCTAGAGTTCCTGGCCGTAGTATGGGCAGTCACCGAGCGCTTTAAGCATTACCTCGCTTCTTCCCGGTTCACCGTGTATACGGATAACAACCCGTTGACACACCTGGACACGGCAAGACTCAGTGCCCTGGAGCAGAGGTGGATGGCCCGTCTGTCCAACTACGAGTTCACAATCAAATACCGGGCCGGACGCTCCAATACCAACGCGGACGCCCTGTCCAGGATGCCCAACCTGCCGGACGAAGGAGAAGATCCGGAGGGACTGGAAGAAGTTGAACTCCCTGCGTTCCACCGTCATGGGACTATCCAGTATTCCCACCGGGTAAGGAGTAAGCAGGCTGCTACGTTGAACCCCTTACCTCACTACAACTGGGCGGAAACGCAAGACAGCGACCCTGCCGTCCGACTGGTGAAGGAGATGCTGACTCGCCCGGAGGCTTGCCTTGAACCAGACGCTCCGGAGGAAGCCAAACAACTATGGGCAGAGAGGAGTCGACTGTTCCTTTACAAGGGGAAGTTGTGCCGCAGAATGGTTAACTCCCGGACGCATGAACTACTCTGGCAAGTAGTGGTGCCACGAAGAGACGCAGCTATGGTGATGGAGGCATACCACGACGGAGCTGGATACTTCGGGTGGAAGAAGCTGGAGTTCCTGCTGCGCGAGCGATTCCACTGGGTAGGCATGAGGGGAACCATTGAGAAGTGGTGCAGAGACTGTGGCCCGTGCAACCTAAGAAGGAAGGACCGTGCCAGCCAGAAGACTCCCCTGCAGTCCATCGTCACCCGGCAGCCGTTGGAACTGGTAGCCTTGGATCATGTAAAACTGACCCCAAGCAGAAGTGGCTACGTCTACGCACTAACCATCGTGGATCACTACTCCCGGTTCTTGGTTGTCGTCCCCGTCAAGGACTTAACAGCTCGAACAGCAGCGAGAGCCTTCCAGCAGCATTTCTGCCGTCCACACGGGTACCCGGACCAAGTGTTGACAGACCAGGGACCTGCCTTTGAAGCGGAGGTCTTCCAAGAATTCTGCACTCTGTATGGCTGCCGGAAGATAAGGACGACACCCTATCATCCGCAAACTAATGGACTTTGTGAGAAAATGAACCAGGTGGTAATGGATCTTCTGAAAACGTTGCCCCTGGAAGAACGCAGTCTGTGGCCTGAGAAGCTACCCGATCTGGTGGACCTATACAACCACATCCCGGTAGGTTCCACCAACTGTACCCCGGCTTAGGTAATGAGGGCAAGACCTGGTAAGTTACCTGTTGACCTGGAAATGGGAGTCCTGACACCCGAGGACACTTCACCAGAAGCAGACTGGGACACAGAGAGGCAGCAGCAGTACCGGAGAGTACAGGAGAGCGTGGAGCGAAGTCTCTGTCAGGCTAGGGAAAGACAAGAGAAAACTTACAACCAGTATGCTCCCGCTGTTCCCCTGGTACCCGGAGAGCAGGTCTTGAAGAGGAAGAGACGGCTCCACAAGTTGGACGACCAGTGGGAGAAGGACCCGTACACCGTACTGCCCTCAAGCCACGAGAACCCGAAGGTTTGTACCATCAGTAAAGACGGAGGGGAAACCACAGCCATTGTATCCCGGGACCACCTGAAAAAGTGTCCCGAACAACTGAGGAACCCTGAAGAGGAACAAGAAGACCATCGACCCGTAGAGGAAAGGGAAGATATGGTTAGTACTGTGCTCGGGGACTTCCCTCGGTCTTGGACTCAAGTCAATGGTGCAGTTGTGGTACCCGTACTCACCTTCCTCCAACCAGCATCCCAAGCACCTACGGAGCAACAGGTAGAGCTGGAAGAACAGCCGGTCCAGGAGGCAGAAGACCCCACACCAGCAGACCAGGAGGATCAACCCTCTGCTTGCAGTGAGCCTGCCATATCCCTAGTGAGCCAAAGAGCCGGTAGACAGCTGCCCAGTTTACCCTTGACAGCTCCTACACCCTGTAGTTCAGGGCTAGACAGTCAGCTCCGTAGGTCCACTAGGGCCACTAGAGGCCAGTTACCCGCACGTTGGAGGATTTGAAGTGTATAAATTGTTTTATTTATGTTTACCTGTGTATTGTTGCTTGTGTATAATTTTGTGTTTCTAGTTATTTGTAGGAGTCCTTGGTGGATTTACCGGGAATCCCTTGTACATAGTTGGAGCGTAACCCAGGATGGACTAAAGACTGTTAAGGACTCGGGGCAGGACAAACCCCTACCTGGTTACGTCTCCCTGTTTTGGTGAAATGGACACCTTGCTTTTCTTCAAAGACTGCACCCGGTTACGGACATGCCGTGACCACCTTTATGTGTTTCTTCTTATTGTACTGTTATTGTTGTTATATCTTGTTATGTTTTTCTAAAATATGTTTAGTCCCGGAGTACTAAATTTCACTAGGGGGGAATGTGGCACCCCAGGGGTCTGGTTTCCCACAGTAATGTAATGTTATGTCTGAGAGCAGGTGGGAGGTCCCTTGGTCAGGAATCCTATGCATGCCACACCTCCTGCCCAGTCCTGGGAGGGGAAGAACTTCCCCGGTATAAACCCGGGGCTGAGGCAGGGTTAGGAGTAGAGAAGAGAAGCAGCATAGGAAGAAACAGCAGAAGCTCAGTGGGAGCAATACTACTACGAGTCAGGGGCTGGCAGCTGCAGAGCTCGCCCTGACTGAGAAGCTTTCTTACCGGACCCGGCGTCCGAGGCTGTGGGGACTAACTCTTACCCAGCAGCAGAAGCCGACCGGCAGGGGATTTCAGGTCCTCAGGCCCAGAAACCCGAAGGCACGGTCACACGCGTGGGACCAGCACCGCCATCGTGGAGCGGAAGCCATAGAAGGCCCCGAGTCACCGGCCATACGGGTGAGCACCACACGGTACACTCAGGGACGTGGGCTACTTATATCCGCTTCTAGCAAGGTAGCCAGAAGAGTACAGTCAGTTTGGGAGGCCTACAACTCCGCCTGGCCAGGGGAGATCCCATCTGCTCAAGGACTGACCAGGCCCGGTTCGCTAGCAAGTACTCCGGGAGGGTCTATCGTTGTTACCAGTAAAGACCCTGAATTACACCGCACCATCTCTGAGTGGTTCCTGCTACCCCCATCTTCCATGTCGGCTGCCCTGAGGCCATACCCCTCCCGTTGGGGGTTATACTATCACGCTGCACAATTCTACACCGGCCTCAGCGGTCTGCCCTGCAGCGGCAGCTCCATAGCTGCAAATCAACGGGTGGCGTAGTCGACACTCAAATAACATCTATCAAGACTGCCACACACTGAGTTTGACTCCCTGGGCACGGACCGGGTCCCCGCCACTCGGAGACTACAACCCTCATCTGATCCGGTTCCGGGTAAGCCCCGTGCGCGAGACGCTGCGCGACACAGCAGGCCCAGGGGCGCGTCATAACTGTACATTGTGGTGTGTAATAACATTCATATGCTTGGGGCACCTTTACTAAATCTATTAGGTCTCAAGTGTTAAGGAATTCCATTTGTCTTTCCACATTTAGGAACAGACAAGTGAAATTTGCTAACCTTGTCATAACTGTCACCATAGGGATGTGCTTGTATGGAGCGGGGTCAGGAGCTGAGCCTGCTCCTTACCGAGCAGATGTCGGCTGTGTTACATAGCCGGCGTCTGCCTGTAACAGCAGTGATCAGAGCTCGCCTTGATTGCTGCTGTTTTGAGTATTTAAGTGCCCTTGTCAATCACAGACAGCGACATTTAGATAGCACAATGGCCGGCGCATGCAGTCACCTGCTCCCTTCAGCCCCCTGTGATGCAGTTGCAGGTTGCTGTTCGGTTGCCAGTAGTGCTGAGCGAGCGTGGTCAGATAAGAGACATTACTGTCACCGCGAACTACAAAGTCAGCGTGCTGCAATAACGTCCGGCACCTTGATTGTGACACTTCCATGGAGGCCAACCTCAGGCTGAGCTTCATTGAATGACTAACATGGCAGCAGCACCTGGCAACTAGTGCTGAGTGAGTTTGGTTGGATAAGGTGTGATCCCAGCATGCTCGGGTGTTATCCGAGTATCTTGTAGTGGTCTGCTAATATGCTCGTGTCCCTGCGGTAACATGTTTTGCGGCAGTAGACAGAAGCAACACATGCAGGGATTACCTAACAAACAGGCAATTCCTGCATGTGTTGCGTCTGTCTACCGCCCCAAAACATGCTACCCTGGGGATTCGAGAATAGTAGCAGAGCACTACAAGATACTCAGATAACACCCGAGCATGCTGGGATCACACCTTATCCGACCACGCTCGCTCAGCACTAGTTGCCATGTGCTGCTGCCATGTTAGTCATTCAATGAAGCTCAGCTTGAGGTTGGCCTCCATGGAAGATGTCACAATCAAGGTGCCGGACGTTATTGCAGCACCCTCACTTTGTAGTTCGCGGTGACTGTAATGTCTCCCTCCTTGCACCGATCCTATGACAGGAAGCGAGTGGTGGCAGGGAGAATAAAATGTAATTTTCTCTGTGTAGCCAATGCTTTTCCAATAAGCCGTCTAACCAGGCTTTAAACCCTATTTACCTGCAGATTAACCCCATATCTGCAGATAAATAGCGTTTTTCAAGGTGACAAGTTACCATTAAAGGGACTCTGGCAGTACGGAATGACTGTTCGAAGAAAGTCCTGCCGCTTGGTGCTCCACAGTGCGGCCAATCATGTAATTATAGTACATTATAGAAAAGCATAACAAGTAATAAAACCATTTATGGTGGGCTGTAGTGTGGGCCCCTAGAGTCAGTTCCCCTGGTGGGCTCTAGGCACCCCAGTCTGACCCTGACAATGAGTACCACACACTGCTCCTATGCCCAAAAGGTTTTACTTGGCTAGGTGCAGTAAAAAATTTGTATTACATACACAGGTGGTGTAGCTTGCAACACAGATACGCTACTCCACTGACTAACACACACTGCAAGAGGCCCAAAAGGATTTGCTTAGCTAGATTTAGCCAAATGCTGTGAAAAACACTTGCACAGCACTAAAACATACCTGCCTGGTAAAAAGTGATAGGAACTGATGTAACCTAGCGCTCAAAAGGGCTGGAAATACAACTAGTCACTACTCCCAACCAATCTGTCTATTTAAGAGCACAGACCTGCCTGCTAAAAGTGCTAGGAACTGCTGTAACCTAGCCCTCAAAAGGGCTGCAATTGCAAACTAGTCCCTACTCCCTAAACCTTTCTGTCTATTTAAGAGAAAATTCGCTTGCAATTCAGTTTCACAATATAGCGCTAACAGCAGTAGCAGTGCCGTCTAACACTCAGCTACAGCAGTGAGAAAATGGTGGCGACGGGGAAAATGGCTGTGTCTTATAGGGCAAGGACATGTGACATACACAGCCAATGACACATGCCCTTGCTTGTGTGAAAAAAAGCACTTCGCTCCGTGTGTGCACTGCTGATAGGCTGACACACTGCACCTCCCCACTGTAAATGCGGGAAAGAGACAAAAAAATGGAGATCTTCATTATTTCTGCAGAGATCCATCCCATGCCCCTCCCCCCGCCACGCTGTACACTCAAACTGTGTATTAACATTGATTATCAGCATTACTGTGAAAAAATCCAGCTACGATTTTGGTGCACGAACAGTTATCGAACATAACCTCGAACAGACAGATTTTTTTCAAATCGTTCGGGTTCGTCGAACGGCTCGAACACCGCCCAAAACAGCTCGAATTTGAAATTGGCGAACAGTTTGATTTGAACACCACTCATCTCTAGTGCTGTGCTGCTGTGTTTTTTTCCAGACACTTTTCAGCTTCTCCCTCTACATGCTATTTCCCACTCTGGATTCCCTGTATGGGCCACCAATGTTACACGCATGCTGCTAGGTTCAGATAGGGCGAGACGGGTTTCATGAATTTTTTGGAATCCTGGTGGAACCGTTATTCAGGGCGACCATAGACTGCAGCTTCTCTCTGGCACACGTTAGATTCAATTGCTGGCCAGACACATCTGACAAGAGTCTGCAGCATGGCCAGTGCAATTCAGAGATATTACAGCACCAATCTTCATTACAGTACAGTCTGAGTTTCTTGAGCAACCGGCTCAAGGAACAATACAGTAGTTTCTTCACAAGGCACATTATTACAGTCTCTTCAGTAGCATAATTCAGCATAGATTAGATCTCTTAGCAGCACACTTCTATGCATACACAACCACAGATTTTTCCTTCACAAGGACACAATAGTACATAGCATTCTTTATCGCGCATGGAAATGGAGGGGGGGAGTTTGATGAGGGAGATGATCCCTGTGACACAATTTTTCCAGTCCTTATCTTCCTGCCAGATAATACTCTGCACTGTTAGTTCAGAGAGTTTATCTGACCTGTGTTTAGTTTCTCTCCTGATCTGAATCCTGTTCAGTTGCCTTCTGTCAGATCCAGAAAACACACTACCTTTCTCTTTGGCTTCAGCCAGACTACAATAACAAGTTCCCCACATTCCCCCAGGGGCTCTGCTAAAACACTCCCTGTCTCCTGTGACTGTGTTAACCCCTCTAGTTGCTGGATGCTTCTGAAGCACAACACTTCCTGTCTCCTGTGCTTGTGTTATTTGTAACATTTGCTGGATGCTTTTGAAGCAACAGCACTATTTCTGCATGTCACATACTATTTAAGTAAGGCCCTTTCAATTTGGCCTTATAAATAAGTCATTATAAAGGAAAAAATGATTCTTAACATTTTTATTTTGTTTCTGATAGATAAAGGCGGGTGGCCGTGGCTTTTTCTGTTACAACCATTATCAGGTCACAAATAAGTTCTGTACTTTATAGTAGGATTAAATGTCTTTACTGGTATATAAAAAATAAATGGGGGAGGGAAATTTTTCACTTTTAATAAAATCTATTTCTTTTTTCAATGGGACATAAGATCTACCGGTGGCTGTATTTGGAGCAATAGAAAGTTGGATAGTAAGCAAAGATTTACAACCAAACAATCGTATTCATGAAGGTACAAAGTGCCTTTAGTTGGAGCTACATGACATGGTTGTGAGCAAACCAAGCATCTGTATTGTGGCTATGTGCAGCTTTAGGTAAACCCCTTTTATGTACTGCAGGCCTCTTCCTTTTTTACTTTTTGTGGGATGTGTAAGGTTTGAAAGAAATGAAACTACATAAACGTCCCTGTGTCAGCAGCATTCTGTGCGAGGCTGCTGTAATGTGAAGCCCGCCTGGAAGGTGATGTTTGGCTCGCTGCCCACCAAGGTCATATTTCTCAGAGCCGTGCACAATGCACCTGCTACACAACGTAACCTGCGCATTTACATCACTTTTGTCTCATGTTCTGTTCGATCTCTGAGAAAAAAGGTGTTTATCTCTTCTGACATGTCAGACAGCAGTGTGTGTAGATACTCTGATGCTATGTTCACATGTTCAGGGGACTGTCACAATTCTTTTGCCATCTAATCTAATAGCTGCTTAATGTAGAGACAGAGACCCTGATTCCAACGATGTCACTCACCGGGCAGCTTGTTATAGTTTTCATAAAATCACAGTATTGTCTGCTGGATATTCACTACAGGAAACCTGCTGCAAGGTAGTCCTCCCTATTTCTAAGTTCTGGATGAGTTTGCCCCCACCACTGATTGATACCTTTCTGCCTATGCGCAGTGTACACAGAAAGGTGCCAATCAGTGTTGTGGGCGGGGTTATACAGAGCTCAGCGTTCATAGAGCTGCTAGGTCTGCAGCAGATAACATTACAGCAAGCAGCCCAGTAAGCCACACATTGATGGAATCGGGGTTCTCTACCCCTAAATTGTGTTGCTCTCAGATGGGGTGAGCAAACACCTGGTGGCTGATTCCCTCTCAGGATCTGTGTAGTTAACGTTCATCCACACACTACAGAGACATAGTTATACATTCTCTCTGGTCCATGTTCTAATCGTACAGAATATACATCACTTGCATACATCCAGTGCGTGAAAGGAATGCAGCGTAGAAATTAGTTTTTTCTTGAATTCAGTTTATGCTTAAAGGGGTTGTCCAGGGTTGGACTCAAAGTCTGCAGTCACTCTACGCAACCGCAGACTTGTTAATCCTCACAGTGTGTGCTGTCGGGATTCACTGGTGCAGGCGCTGGGAGCAGGCAGTCATGTCACCGCTAGTGTGCGATTGGCATACTCCCAGCTACATTCCGACTAGACTTGTCTGGCCTCGCTCAATTCACTTGTATTGAGCAAGGCCGCGCACATCTAATCAACACGTAATCATGATGTATGCAAATCACATACTTGCAGTCAGGAGCTTGCCGGCATCAGGGAGTTTTGACTGTGCGAGCTGTGAGGATTCACAAGTCTGCAGTCACATATAGCCCAAACCTGGACAACCCCTTTTAAAGGGCTTATCTCCTCTTCATAAATGGGTAAAATTGAAAAGTGTTTGTAAAAATAAGCAACTTTTCAATGTATTTATTAAAATTCCTCTTTGTTCTCATGAACAGACAAATTTTATTTTTCTCCTTACTGCTTGTTGCCTAGATGAACAACCACTGCTGCAGTCTATTAAATGTGACTGAAATGTGAAATTTGAGTTGCATTGCTGCTCTGGAGAATGGGAAAGGGGCGAGAATACTTGGCGCGTAGGTTGGCCAGTTCGTGTGTGCCCGGCAGCCGTGACGGGGCGATTCTCTTTGCTGGGACCTAATGTGTGATTTCTTTCCTGAGCTGGATCCTATCTAACCATTAAAATCTAGGCTATCTGCCCAGGAGAGGAATCACATTAGGTTGGGTCCCAGCGGGGAGAGTCTCCTCGTCGCGGCTGCTGGGTGTACTTGAGTTGGTCAATTTGTGCGCTATATATTCTTGTTTTTTTCCTAGTTTCTAGAGCAGTAATGCAATTCAAATTTCATATGTTTCATATTTACATGCTATAGCGCCAGAGTGCAGCTATATTTGTTAGTTATATATGGAGATGGCCACTCTTAGAAAACAGGTGTATACTGTTTGGAAGTGACAGTCAGTCTAGTATTAAATGTAGCTGGACTCCTTGGCAAGGGGTGCAGCACTTACAAGATCTCTGCTGTAGCGCTTGCAAGTGCCGGATCTGGCCAACTTCATTGGGCCTGTGCTCCTCTGATGCTGCAAGCAGCTTTGCCTCTGCAGCATCACGGCACATGGTACAAGCCAGCTTCATAACCTTGCTGCTAGTCAGAGCTGTCGATCAGTACCCGGAAGTACTGTGGCCGGCATCCTCAGCAGCTCCTGAACGCCTCTGGCACTTCCTAGGCTCCGTGACGTCATGATGGAAATGACAGAAGTGCCCAGGAATTGCCAGGTTGATGGATGCTGTGGAAAGTAGTAAAGTCCGGTTGCATCATAAAACCAGACTGGGTGGAGCAAATCTTCTAATGTCTAGTAGTAAAGAGATCTATCTTTTCAATACTATGGGAAAATGAGAAACCAGTAAAGCTCCCAATACTCGCCCTCTAAGCCTCCGCCGGTTTCTGTTTGCCTTCTGGCAGCTGGTCACGGGCTGTCTGAATGCGGTTTTGCCGAATGCCTTCACTTCCATCAATTACGTACCTATGAATTTTAACTTTTATTGGATTCCTCCTAATATACTTAATTGCATTTTATTTTCTTTTGAATTTTTTTTTTAAAACGGCACGAAATAGCCTTCGCCTCACCTCAGTCATGTACATTACGTCCTCATTGTACTCTCTTTAGTACTTGAGAGAATTGAAAGTCTACTAAATCCATCTGTAACGTAGGAGGCCGTTCTTTGTTTTGAAGGTGTAGATTTATGACGGGCCGTGTAGGATGAAAGCGCTGCCTTGTATATAGGGTTTCATCTCTATTATTGTGGTAAACGTCGCACCATAAAATCTGAGCTTCTGACAAACCACAACAACGCTACTACTTTTCTTTGAGGTTAATCTGTGGGGGTGACTTACAGTTCATGTTATGCACTTGATTCTTCTGTATGTAGTAGTGGACTGGTGAAAGGTCCCAAGTGTGTGGCTGGGTGAAAATATCTTATTTTTAGAGGAAAATGACCATTGAGGTGGATGGATTTAAAATTAAAGAGAAATTGCAGCAAAATTAAGTGCAATTTACTACAAAATATGTTTTTATCTCCTACCCCCAAAAATGATTTCCTTGTGATTGTGTCAGAGATCAGCGGTCTCTTCTCTGCTGGAGAGCAAAGACCATCTCTTGCTTTACACCTGCTGCAAAATAGGAGAAAGGCGTCTTTGGATCCAACTAAGGTGCCTCAGCTAGTTGTGTCCTGCACTTGCTACATAGCTGTGTATCAGCAGTGATTAAAAATATTATATCCACTTTAAATTGTTATATTAATATGAATATTGTCACCTCTCCTGCGACCTTGTTTATTTTTTTTTATTGTATTCCTCTGGAGCGTTTTTTTTTTTTTAAGAACTCCTCGTGTGTCGCCTGTATTATTCCTCTTGGAAATATATGAATAAATTGACAACTAGGTGTTACCAGTTGGGTGAGTGTCCTTGCACACCTTGAAACTGTCCAATCAGTGCTGACATTATCAGACTTTGTAGAAGCTCACCCCTTTGACAAAGGCAACAGTAACATCCAGGATTCATATGCTTCTAGGACAAACCTGGGAAAACTGCGGCCCGCAGGCCACATCCGGCCCTCTGGCTGTTAGTCTGGCCCGTGGACCAAGACAGCCGAAGGGCAGAAACAGTGGCCCACGGGCCGCACCATGCTCTCCCCTGCCTGCTGTCACCACACAGCAGTGATACATTGGTGGAGAACTGGGCCGCCGGCTCCATATTTCACCAATCAGTATGTGTGAGAGCAGACGCAATGACATCACTTCATTGCACTGCTGCTGAGACTCAATGCACAAGAGACAGGAGCAGAGTGCCAGGGAATGGGAACAAGGTGGGATATTTGTATATATGGAGGCTATGTGGGGCTCACATTGTGTATATATGGAGGCTATGTGGGGCTCACACTGTCTATATATGGAGCTCACACTATGTATAGATAGAGGCTATGTGGTGCTCACATTGTGTGTATATATACAGGCTATGTGGGGCTCACACTATATATAGAGGCTATGTGGAGCTCACACTGTGTATATCTGGAGGCTATGTGGGGCTCACATTGTATATATGGAGGCTATGTGGGGCTCAGATTGTGTGTATATATAGAGGCTATGTGGGGCTCACATTGTGTATATATAGAGGCTATGTGGAGGTCACACTGTATATATCTGGAGGCTATGTGGGGCTCACATTGTGTGTATATATAGAGGCTATGTGGGGCTCACACTATATCTGGAGGCTATGTGGGGCTCACATTGTTTATATGGAGGCTATGTGGGGCTCACATTGTGTGTATATGGAGGCTATGCGATGCTCACATTGTGTATATATGGAGGCTATGCGGTGCTCACATTGTGTATATATGGAGGCTATGTGGGGCTCACATTGTGTATATATGGAGGCTATGTGGGGCTCACATTGTGTATATATGGAGGCTATGTGGGGCTCACACTGTGTATATCTGGAGGCTATGTGGGGCTCACATTGTGTATATATGGAGGCTATGTGGGGCTCACATTTTATATATGAAGGCTATGTGGGGCTCACACTATATGTGGAAGCTTTTTCTGGCTCACACTCTGTATGTTTGTAGGCTTTGAGTTTCACACTGTGTATATATGGGGGTGTCACCCTACTTAATACTGCTCAATATTAAAAGCTGAAATTAATATTAAATACAAAAATAATTGTTAATATTGAGCAGAATTAATTTCAGCCTATTTGTTCGGCCTCCCCAATAGTCACGGTCTCTCATGTGGCCCCTCGGGAAAATTAATTGCCCATCCCTGTTCTAGGAGTAATAACAGAGGAACGGAACAGTTTTCTGAAAATGGCCTCTCTAAGTTCAAGCATTTACTAAAAGAGGCATGTCCGGAGAACGACAGCTCCTGTAACAGTTAAGAACTTTACACAGTGACACCTTTGAAATTGTGAGTGTAATTTCACTTTTACAAAAAAGTGAAATTACAAGTCTCCAGGTCCAGATGAATTACACCCCAGAGTACTGAAGGAGATTGTAGAAGAAATTTTAGAACCACTCTCCATAATCTTTGAAAATTCTTGGAGAACAGGAGAAGTCCCAGAAGACTGGAGAAGAGCAAATGTTGTTCCTATCTTCAAAAAGGGGAAGAAGGTGGACCCAGGGAACTATAGGCCGGTGAGTCTGACTTCTATACCAGGAAAGATCTTTGAACAAATTATTAAACAACATGTATGTAAGTACATGGATAAGAATGAAGTGATTAACCAGAGTCAGCATGGGTTTGTAACTAACAAGTCATGTCAGACTAACTTAATTTCCTTCTATGACAGAATCACTGACTGGGTGGATCAGGGAAATGCTGTAGATATAGTATATCTTGACTTCAGCAAAGCATTTGACAAAGTATCTCACATCATCCTTATTGAAAAAATGACCAAGTATGCAATGGACCAGGCAACTGTTAGGTGGATTCATAACTGGCTTAGTGATCGGACTCAAAGGGTGGTTGTAAATGGCTTCACATCCAGCTGGATGAATGTCTCAAGTGGGGTACCACAGGGCTCCGTCCTGGGACCTGTATTGTTCAACATCTTTATCAATGATTTAGATGAAGGAATTGAGGGTAAACTGATTAAATTTGCTGATGACACAAAGCTAGGAGGGATAGCTAATACTAGAGAAGAGAGAGAGAGGATTCAAAAAGACCTAAATAAACTGGAGCAGTGGGCAGCAACCAACAGAATGGTTTTTAACAGGGAAAAATGCAAAGTACTACATCTGGGCAATAAAAATGAAAAAAGCATATACAGAATGGGAGGAATAGAGCTAAGCAACAGTACATGTGAAAAAGACTTAGGTATACTAATAGATCATAGACTGAACATGAGTCAACAGTGTGATGCAGCAGCAAAAAAGGCAAATACAATTCTGGGATGTATTAACAGAAGCATACAGTCTAGATCACGTGAAGTCATTATCGGTCTTTACTCCTCTTTGGTCAGACCTCATCTGGAATACTGTGTACAGTTTTGGGCACCACATTTTAAAAAAGACATAGACAAACTGGAGCAAGTTCAGAGAAGAGCGACCAGAATGGTGACTGGTCTGCAAACCATGTCCTATGAGGAACGGTTGCAGGATTTGGGAATGTTTAGCTTGCAAAAAAGAAGACTGAGAGGAGACTTAATAGCTGTCTACAAATATGTCAAGGGCTGTCACATTGTAGAAGGATCATCTTTATTCTCATTTGCACAAGGAAAGACTAGAAGCAATGGGATGAAACTAAATGGGAGGAGACACAGATTAGATATTAGAAAAAACTTTTTGACAGTTAGGGTGATTAATGAGTGGAACAGGCTGCCACGAGAGGTGGTGAGTTCCCCTTCAATGGACGTCTTCAAACAGAGGCTGGACAGACATCTGTCTGAGATGATCTAGTGAATCCTGCTTTGAGCAGGGGGTTGGACCAGATGACCCAGGAGGTCCCTTCCAACTCTACCATTCTATGATTCTATGATTCCCCACTGTAAATGCGGGAAAGAGACAAAAAAATGGAGATCTTCATTATTTCTGCAGAGATCCATCCCATGCCCCTCCCCCCGCCACGCTGTACACTCAAACTGTGTATTAACATTGATTATCAGCATTACTGTGAAAAAATCCAGCTACGATTTTGGTGCACGAACAGTTATCGAACATAACCTCGAACAGACAGATTTTTTTCAAATCGTTCGGGTTCGTCGAACGGCTCGAACACCGCCCAAAACAGCTCGAATTTGAAATTGGCGAACAGTTTGATTCGAACACCACTCATCTCTAGTGCTGTGCTGCTGTGTTTTTTTCCAGACACTTTTCAGCTTCTCCCTCTACATGCTATTTCCCACTCTGGATTCCCTGTATGGGCCACCAATGTTACACGCATGCTGCTAGGTTCAGATAGGGCGAGACGGGTTTCATGAATTTTTTGGAATCCTGGTGGAACCGTTATTCAGGGCGACCATAGACTGCAGCTTCTCTCTGGCACACGATAGATTCAATTGCTGGCCAGACACATCTGACAAGAGTCTGCAGCATGGCCAGTGCAATTCAGAGATATTACAGCACCAATCTTCATTACAGTACAGTCTGAGTTTCTTGAGCAACCGGCTCAAGGAACAATACAGTAGTTTCTTCACAAGGCACATTATTACAGTCTCTTCAGTAGCATAATTCAGCATAGATTAGATCTCTTAGCAGCACACTTCTATGCATACACAACCACAGATTTTTCCTTCACAAGGACACAATAGTACATAGCATTCTTTATCGCGCATGGAAATGGAGGGGGGGAGTTTGATGAGGGAGATGATCCCTGTGACACAATTTTTCCAGTCCTTATCTTCCTGCCAGATAATACTCTGCACTGTTAGTTCAGAGAGTTTATCTGACCTGTGTTTAGTTTCTCTCCTGATCTGAATCCTGTTCAGTTGCCTTCTGTCAGATCCAGAAAACACACTACCTTTCTCTTTGGCTTCAGCCAGACTACAATAACAAGTTCCCCACATTCCCCCAGGGGCTCTGCTAAAACACTCCCTGTCTCCTGTGACTGTGTTAACCCCTCTAGTTGCTGGATGCTTCTGAAGCACAACACTTCCTGTCTCCTGTGCTTGTGTTATTTGTAACATTTGCTGGATGCTTTTGAAGCAACAGCACTATTTCTGCATGTCACATACTATTTAAGTAAGGCCCTTTCAATTTGGCCTTATAAATAAGTCATTATAAAGGAAAAAATGATTCTTAACATTTTTATTCCTGTAAAATACAATTTCTTGTCAGTTTGGAATGTTTTATTGTCAGTCCTTAAAGTGGAGTAAAAGTGTGACACAATTGTTCTAAGCAGCAATCTGGGAGTCAGAGATGCTTACAGCTTTCTTATTCATGCTGTTCTCCTTCAATTTAGCACTTTTCCCATCCATTAGAACATTTTCACTGTCCCCAAGACCTCTTTGTAGTGTCTCCTGGAAAAAACTCGGCTTTCCCATTGACTCTCATTATTCTCGTTACTCAAAACGAGCATCCGAGCATTAGGAATTAACGAGCATCCGAGCATTAGGAATTGCTCGGTTCAAGCAATGAGCACCCGAGCATTTTAGTGCTCGCATCTCTCTAATGACTACCATTCAAACCTCTTCAGCTGCGTATAGAGGGGGGCGCCAAACTGAATTCTTGCCCTGGCTGCAGGAAAACCTAGATACACCTCTGCTGTCAGGAACAAAGCTGGACAATACCTAACTATTTCTGTAATGTGAGCTTTCATTAAAGATTTAGTTTACTATAAAGGAGCACTCCGTGTATTTTTTTATTGTTCGATCTGATAACAATCATGAGTGTGTGTATAGTGAGTGTACTGCCGTTTCCAACACTGTGCCGCTCCTCTCTGGGATCACATGACTGCATTTGTGACCTGACGACTTTCACGCGGTCTTCTGTGTAGACCGGAAGGGAACTTTCTCAATATAAGTCTATGAGACTGGGCACCTCATTGACTTGTTCCGAATTACAAACACATTGAAAAATGGTCCTCCACTCAACACCCAAGGCACTGTGTGAGCCGGCAGGTCATAAATGCAGTCTCGTGATGCTGGAGAGGAATGGAGCTGCGTTGGAAACAGCAGAAGACGGGTAAGTATGTTAGTAACTCACTACACACTCACTCAGGGTTTTTGACAGATGAAGCAATAAAAAAAGCTGGAGTGCTCCTATAAATTTTCACCTTTTACATGGAGTAGTAAACTAATGGTGTCACATGTTCCAATAATCCCAGACCTGTCTCCTCCTCCTGCAGTTATGTCACGTCACATATAATACAGCACAGTACAGCGTTTCCTATATCATCTGCTCCCCAGACACCAGTTACATAAGAGCTACAATGAAGAACAGGCACATTGTCTGCATCTTACTGCTTCTCTGCTCAGGTAAGAAGGACGCTCGGTTATTCTGTATATTGTGCAGAAACGTAGTGAAAATATTAATATAACTAGTCATTTAAGTCTCTTATGTTTATAATAGGTAAATAAAGTCTTATTAGAATGAATGATTTTGCATATATATGTTATTTTTCAGGACCAGTAATTGGAGACTCTATTGAGCCAATGAATTCTGAGATATTTACTGAAGAAGGGAATAAAGTCACTCTCTCCTGCTCCTATAAAACTTCATATACCTCCACGTATTATCTTTACTGGTATCGCCATTACCCTGGATCAGCCCCACAATACATAATACGTAGAATTAGTAAAGGCTCCACTGATAATTCTGCTCAGGCGAGATTCACATCTGATGTGACATTAAACTCTACAGAACTGGTTATCAGAGATGTGAAGACAGAGGACTCAGCCACCTATCTCTGCGCCCTGCAGGATGCACAGTGTGACACATCTCACCTCTGATCGTACATAGATCTTAGGAAAACTCCTGTAAGTTGTAGTATGTTAAGTCTCCACTAGGTGGAACACTTTCACTGCACGGCCATATATACAGTATATTTCCTTATGAAAGCACTTGAAATCTAAAGGTGTTGTCAGAGAGTGAAATCAATTTGTCAGACATGGATGGTTTTAAAACAATAAATGGAAACATAATCATCTTTCTGTGAACACAGCGCACACCACTCCGGAGGTCTGCACTGATTCTGGAAGCAATGTCTGCTTCATTCAAGATCTGTGATTGGTTGCAGCTGTCAGGTGACTAAAAGAGTATATCATCAGAGACTCATCTAGTCACTTGACCACTGCAACCAATCACAGACTGTCCTGAAAAGTCATGTGACTTCCAAACAGAGCAGACCCCACTTCTGTAGCTAATGAAATCCTCTGGAACAACCTGCACTGGTTCTGTTCTGGCACCCAAAGGTGAGTATGCCTCTGTTTATCATTTTAAAACCATCCATGGCTAAAAAAACATTTCTTTGTCGGACAATCTCTTTCATTTTCTAACAAACAGAAACGGATTCCTACCTTTATAACAGTGTATAGACTGGACTGTCTTGTTCCTACCCCTGAAGACACCAATTGCTTTGTATTGTAGTGTAAACTATTGTGTAGTTGTTCAAACCAATTCACATTTGGTCATGACCAATGTCATACTAACAGGCCACTGCCTAAAACCGTGGTAATCAGACAGGATCAGATATTACTGTGCTAATAATCCAGAATTTTTTGGTAGTGTGCCAGACATTAGCAATAGAAATCCAAAGTTAAGTCAGCTCACCCACTTGATTGTCCGGAGCACGGAATCAGCCGTGCAGCAGGGTTCTAAATAAGACGTAACAAGGTTTCCAGCTCCAGGTAAAAAATCCAAATTTTATTAGAAAACTTTTTTAAAAGAGTAATAACATGTCCACAGTCACCAACCTCTCGCAGAATATAATTAGACGCAGATGCATTTCAAACTGTGGTTTTTATTCATTGCAACCAGTCTGGAAACCTTCTTACGTCTGATGTGCCAGATATTACATTCCATTTAAAGTCTGCCAGTTGTGTGTTGGTCAAACCTATTTACACTTAGTCTCTGACCATTGCCAATACCATACTATAAGGCCACTGCCTAAAACCGTGGTTAGCAGACGGGATCAGATATTACTGCGCTAATAATCCAGCATTTTTTACGAGCGTGCCAGGTATTACAGTCCATTTAAAGTCTGCCAGTTGTGTCAGCCATTTCTGTCCTCTATTTAGAGTTTGTAGCAGTGTGTCAGTGAAGCTATTCACATGTGGTCGTTGTGACAAATAGGAAACTACAGGGCTGCTATTTAAAATCGTGGGTGTCCGTCAGATATATCACATATGACTGCGGTACAAATTTGTAGTGAATGTGGAAAATATTGTCCTCCATTTACAGTTTGTAGCAGTGTGTCAGTGTCCACCATTTTACTGCTCCATTTTGCTTGTTCGCAGAATGCAACCAGATTTTTTTAATTTTATTCACATTACTGTATTGTGGAACCACAGAAACTTTTTTCAATGATCAGACGTGATCCATATGACTGCCGTAAAAATACAGAAATTTTGTGGAGCCTGTCAAATATTCCACTCCATTTAAAGTCAGACAGTTGTGTTTTGTTGAACCAATTGACACTTGGTTGCTGACAAATACCATACTATTAGGCGACTGCCTGGAATCGTGGCCATCAGACGTTGTCCCATATGACTGCCGTAATAATCCAGCAATTTTTGTGAGCGTGTCAAATATTACACTCCATTTAAAGTAATGCAGTGGGTTCAAACCTATCCACAGTTGGTCGCTGACAAATAGCATATCTTTGAACAATGTTGTCAGAGTATTACGCCACTTTTACGGACTGACAATAAAATATACAAAAACTAAGCTAAAATCGAGTTTCCTGGAAGAAATGTTAAGAAACAATCCTTGCAGGGTCATGACTTGATATATAAGGCCAAATAAATAACAAAAAAAAGTTATGGACTGTGGAAGAGATTTATGTGATTAGAATGAACACTCATCTCTAGCTGATGATACCACCTAGCAGCACCTGTCCCTATTGTAGATGCATCTAACAGCAGTATCGATAGGGAATAGAGTAGATTTGTATTTTTTTTCTGCAGCACGCAGTATAAGGCAATAATACCTGGCTGGATCGGAGTAATACGCTATCCATACTGCGATAGCTCATCCATATTTTCAGATTAAACAGGTAATATTCTAGAATATAGAATCTATTTGAATTGTCCTTCCCATTATTAATGAGCGGGTCTCTTATGTTGTTATTGCGTATGCAACAATTTAAAAATAAAATTAGGATGCACTCCAATACACATTTGAAGAGATGTAAAAAAAACAAACTATAAAAACACAGCAGGACCTTTAGTCTAAAAACCAATGTAACCTCAATGCAATTACATTCTACAGCTACTGCACCTCCTCCACCTCTTCGGCCTCCATCTCCGAAAAGACAACATTGACAACATGACAAGCTGGAAGCACTGCAGCACTGCCTCGGCCAAGCGGCAAAAGACTGTGCTAAAGATAATATGCTTAGGTGACAAACCACACACCGCTGCAGAGTTGTTGAAAGCTGTAACAGAGCAGGCAGATCTGTGGCTGTCACCGCTGAACACCACCAGGCATGGTCGTGTTTGACAATGGCCGAACCTGGTGGCGGAGAAATGACAGCCAGAGTAGATACGGTTTCCCTCTATGCCAGTCCTTTCACCTACCTAAAGAATATGGCTGTGGTGAAATACAACTCTCACCGAGAAGCAGCCCTTGCTAAGAAAAGTCTGTGTGAAGGTTCCCGAACACTCTATGGCTGTTTTTTTTACTGTGGACTGGCTACAGCAATCTATAAGACTTAAGATGCAATCTGGCACCTTGGCAAAGCCCAATTCTGTTCTCTCTCTGATATCTAACAAGCAGGTCATGTTGGAGAAACTTGCACCTACTGCCACTCAGTGTCTTCACCTCCTTTGTGAGAAAGTAATGTTTGGGCAGCCAGTCTACCAAATAAAATTCCTGAGATGGAAATTGTGGATGGTTTTGATTCTGGTAGTGGGTGCTAATACCAAACCATGGCATGCCATTCACTGGATATTCCTAGCTGTTTGGAGACAAGCTTATTCCCACAGAAAAGTACCAGCAAGCTAAGGAGATGGTGGCCTCTATCATCATGAAGGAGTTTGCTCGTTGTCTAGGAGACCGACCACCGCTGCGGTCTACCTTGTGCCCATTTCAGAAAGCCAGCTACAGCCACCCTGGCAGTGCTTCAGCAGCGTTTGCAACTTCCAGCTCACCGACCGGTGTGCGATGTTACCACATGTTGGAAAACAACGTTGCAGATGTTGGAAAGGATTGGTGAGCAGCAGAGGGCAGTTGTTGAGTACTAGCTTTAACATGTCCGTTGGAATTTAGGTCAGCCTTCGCACATAAGAGCTGATGAGTGGGCATGGATGTCTGACATCTGTGCCATCCTCCAAAATTTTGAGGACTCCTCCAAGATGGTGAGCGACGAAGACGCCATAATTAGCGTCACAATCCCGCTTCTCTGTTTACTGAAACGCTCGCTGCTCACAATTAAAGAGGAGGCATTGCAGGCGGAGCAAGGAACTATACAAGGTGATGCTGCACAGCCAGCTTCATCTCATCTCAACTCAGATTGAATGATAATGAGGAGGAGGAGGATGATGAGGAGGAGAACATGGACAGTCATCCTCTTGTTGAGGACAGGGAAGTCTTGGCTGTTGGCAATCTGGCACACATGGCTGACTTTATGTTCCGCTGCCTTTACCGTGACCCTCGCGTTGTACACACTTAATAAGAATAATTTTTTTTATATAGTGCCAGCATAAACAATGATTTCCCTCTATGCCAGTTCTTTCCGCGACCTAAAGAATATTGCTGTGGTGAAATACAACTCTCACCGAGAAGCAACCCTGCCTATGAAAAGTCGGTGTGAAGGTTCCCTGCACTCTATGGCTGTTTTTTTACTGTGGACTGGCTGCAGCAATCTATAAGACTTAAGATGCAATCTGGCACCTTGGCAAAGCCCAGTTCTGTTCTCCCTCTGATATCTAACAAACATATCATGCTGGACTAACTTGCACATACTGCCACTCAGTGTCTCCAGCTCCTTTGTGAGAAACTAATGTTTGGGCAGCCAGTCTACCAAATAAAATTCCTGAGATGGAAATTGTGGATGGCTTCGCTTCTGGTAGTGGGTGCTAATACCAAACCATGGCGTGTCATTCACTGGATATTCCTGACTGGTTGGAGACAAGCTCATTCCCACAGAAAAGTACCAGTGTCACGGAACGACAAGAGGATGTTCGGCGGATGGCACAATACATGGATGCAACGGGAGATAGAGGGGGGAAGGAGGGCCCTAGAGGTAGGGAACAAAGGAAGGGACACCTTCTGACACCAACCTGTGTCTGTCCCTAAGCTCCCCTATCGACCCATCCTTCCCCCCATGCGCGATCACAGACCTAAGCCCTCGCTGGCCCTGGACTTAAACTGGCTAGTGCACAGGCCAGCAAAACACTAGTCTCACCTCTACAATAGGAAACAGAGGGAAGGTAAGACAAACAATGGGAAGATAACAACATAAAATACACATCTCACCAACAGAAAACTTCACCACTGCAATAGCAAAGGACATCACAGCTTCTCCAGAAACTGACTCCTTCAAAGAGGTCAGCATAGAATGAACTATAACCGGCAGTCAGTTGATGGATCATGTGTCTATTTAAAGGGAGTTGGGAGTGGCACCAACCAACATCAGCTGACCTTTAACAAAAGGCTGCCAGCAAGAGACTAATATTAACCCTTGCTGGACCAAAAGGAAAAAAATACATTTAAATTACAGCATAACCAGAGCTGCCACAAATCTCCAAATTATTCATGACAACCAGCAAGCTAAGGAGATGGTGGCCTCTATCATCATGAAGGAGTTTGCTCATTGTCTAGGAGTCTGACAACCCCTGCTATCTACCTTGTGAACATTGTGTTTAAGCTTTATTGACCCAGGACCCGCAATCCTCTGCGTCGGGAGGACGTGTTCCATTCCAGGGTCCGACTGGGTCCCGGCTTCCACAATATTAACCCAGTGTGCCGTCATTGAGATGTACAGTCCCTGCCCATAAGCACTTGTCTACATGTCTGTGGTTAGGTGTTCCTACCCAGTAACTGCATTGGTGAGGGTATGGGTAATGTTCTGGGACACATGCTTGTATAAGGCGGGGATGGCACACCGGGAGAAATAGTGGCGGCTGGGGACCGAGTACCAAGGGATAGCCGCTGCCATGAGGTTGCGGAAAGATTCCGCCTCCTTGAGCCTAAAAGGCAACATTTCTAGTGCAAGCAGTCTATAAATGTGGCAGTTTAGTATTGTGGCCTGTGGGTGGCTGCGTATTTGCGCTTGCATTCCAAGGACTGGGGTAGGGACAACTGAACGCTAAGGGCCAATTGAGGAATATGCCGAGTCCAAGTAAAAAAATCTCCTGAATCTGCACATTCCTCAAACAAGAATCTGCAAAAACAATTGTGCATGCCCTCATCATCTCCCGCCTCGACCTCCGGCTCTGTGGTCTCCCTTCTCACACCCCTCCAATTTATCCTAAACTCTGCTGCCCGACTAATCCACCGGTTACCCCACTACTCCCTGGCCTCTCTTCTTTGTCAATCCCTTCACTTAGCTCCCCATTGCCCAGAGACTCCAGTTCAAAAACCTAACCTTGGCATACGAAGCCATCCACAACCTGTCTCCTCCATACATCTGTGACCTGGTCTCCTGGTACTTACCTGCACGCAACCTCCGATCCTCACAAGATCTCCTTCTGTACTCCCCTCTTATCTCCTCTTCTCACAATCGCATACAAGATTTCTCCCATGTAACCCGCCTACTCTGGAACTCTCTACCCCAACATATAAGGCTCCCGCCCACCGTGGAAACCTTCAAAAGGAACCTGAAGACCCACCTCTTCCAACAAGCCTACAACCTGCAGTAACCACCGCTCCACCATACCGCTGCACGACCAGCTCTACCCTCACCTGCTGTATCCTCACCCATCCTTTGTAGACTGAACTCTCGCGTGGAGGGTCCTCTCTCCTCCTGTACCAGTCACCGTCATGTTTTTGTTTAAGATTATTGTAATTGTTTTTGTATGTATACCCCTTTTTCACATATAAAGCGCCATGGAATAAATGGTGCAATAATAATAATGTGGTCCAGACTCATGGCTACTGAGACTGGACCATGTAGAAAACAGGGTGGTGGTGGTTGCAAACTAACTGGAAGCATAATCTATTTATCTGCTATCCAACAAGCTTTTCACACTAGTCTGGCTTCAAGAGCGGTACAGGAAGCTAGGTCGACATGATGTGGGTGCTCTTTGTCCTCCCTCAGCAGGCACAGCTTCAGCTTTCCCATGGCCTCGGCCTCGGCGAGCACCATCAGCATCACGTCCACTTCCCCGTGCCTTTCTCATTTTAAATGGAGTTTAATATTTGTCACGTTGCAAAAAATGTGTGAATTATTACCGCAGTAATATAGAATTACGTCTCATGACCACGGTTTTAGGCAGTGACCTGGGATGCAGAGATGCTTCCAGGGGTCTACCCCATGCTGTTTCCATGTCATTTCAGCACTGTATGCATGTGTCTGATCATGTCTCACACACCACATGACCAGATAAGGTAGTAAAATGTTAAAATGACATTTACAGGTGAATGTGTTTTTCACCGTTGAAAGCAATGCAAAAGTGCAAAAACGTACCAAAAAACACTACGTGTGAACATAGTCCAAGGAGTGGAGCAGCATGTTTGTCTTTGGTTATTTATTTTGCCTTATGTACAAGTCATTACCCTGGAAAGGATATTTCTTATCATTTTTTCCAGGAAAATCCATTTTCGTTTAGTTTTTGTATGTTTTATTGTGAGTCCATAAAAATGGCGTAATACTCTGACAACATTGCTGACAGCAGTGACCAGGGAGTCAGAGATGCTTTCAGGGGTGTTCCCCATGCTGTTTCCATATTATTTTAGCACTGTTCCCATCGATTTGGCCAATTTTTTTGCCCCTTCCAGACCTCCGGGGGGCCGCCGGACAAATGCTCGAGATTCCCATAGACTTACATTGGGCTCTTTACTCGTGTTGAGCACCTGAGCATTGCGATTTGCTCGACCCGAGCAACGAGCACCCAAGCATTTTAGTGCTTGCTCATCAATACTTTTAATAGTTTTTGTAGACACGGTTTGACTCATTTGGCTTGGTACGTGAAGTATAATTTCACATACAGTACAGAATGGTTTACAACACGCCATTCTTTAAATCTGATGAGAAAACGTGGGCAATGCCTTGAACAAGCCTTCATGAGGGGACATCACAACGGTCCTAATCCCAGGTTTATGGTGTGGGATATGGTAGGCAGATCCCTCTAGTCTACATTCTAACTTTATATTGATTTGTCATGGAACCTGTTATATGGCCATTTCTCCAAAGTGTCCAAGGAGCTGCTTTTCAACTGTACAACACCAAGCTATATGTTGCTTGCACTACTGTGAGCAGGATGTGTGGCTTCAACATGCTACCATTGCCTCCAGCCTCTCTGGACTTGTCTCCCATAGAGCACATCTAGGACATCATTTATCGGCAATTGCAAATAGAGCTCTAAGCAGCGGCTCTCGATGGTCATCAAGTGCATTCAGAGTGGAAGAACATTCCTCAGGCAATCATTAATAACCTCACTGGTAGCATACCAAGGTGTGTAAGTGCATGTATTTCTGAATGTGGCTCTCATATTCAATACTGAATAAATCCAGATATTTTAAAAAATTAGTTTCCATTTTTTCATCTTTTGCATATTATTATCATGTTTATCGATTCTGTGACTTTTATAATTCCACACCTATTATTTCTTGATGTTACAATTTCAATGTTGAAAAGTGTATATACTGTATATTTCACGTATGCTGTTGGGGAAAAGTGAAGCATAGACACTATAGTTGAGCCACCCCCGTAGTGTTCGAGTTCGGTTCGGTTCGTCGAACACCCGTATGTTCGTCGAACTGTTCGTCGAACTGTTCGTCAACACCTTCGAACACCGTTAAAACCAATGGCAGGCAAACAAAAACACATAGAAACACATAGAAAACACTTTCAAAGGTGTCCAAAAGCTGACAAACTGCTCAGAAGACATAAGTAACACATGGAAAAGTGACAAGTAGTGTTGAGCATTCCGATACTGAAATATCGGGTATCGGCCGATATTCGCGGTATCGGAATTCCGATACTTAATTCCGATACTTTTGCAATATCGTATACCGGAATCGGAAGTTCCCATAATGCAATGAGCCATTTTCATTTTATTCAGCCAATGAGGATCCTAAGAAGTGTGGGCACATCCTGTTAGGCATGTAGGCATCTTAACTAATGGCATGGCTGTGATTGGCTGCTGAAATGATGTCATGATGCACTATAAAAGCCGCCGCCGCCATTTTGAGCTCACTCTGCTGTGAATTCAGTTAGGGATAGGATGCTGTTGTTCTGAGGGACAGTTTTAGCTACCTATTTGGTCTATTCTGCTTTACCCAAGCTACTTTATAAATCGCTGTGCCTTGCAGTGCTAGTGCACAGTTCTCTGTGCTGTTCACCACTTTCTGCAAGGTCTCTGTGTGTGAGTGCAGCTCACTCTGTAGTGTGTGCTTCAGCCACGTCTGGTTATAGTGCACTCAGTGTGTGTCACTGCCTCATACATTTTCCTTTTTTGCCAATTCATAATTTTTCCTCATATCTCCTATTAGTGTGGTGGTTCCATCCGTATTCAGCTAAATTGGTTCCAAACACACTATATAGGAGTAGATAGAGAAATTTTTTTGGTCTTTCAGCGCTAGTGCACAGTGCTCTGCATCTGTACTGTTCACCGCTGTCTGCAAGGTCTGGTGTGTGAGTGCAGCTCACCCTGTAGTGTGTGCTTCAACCACGTCTGGTTGTAGTGCACTCAGTGTGTGTCACTGCCTCATACATTGTCCTTTTTTGCCAATTCATAATTTTTCCTGATTTCTCCTATTAGTGTGGTGGTTCCATCCGTATTCAGCTAAATTGGTTCCAGACACACTATATAGGAGTAGTTAGAGGAGCCTTTCTGCAGCATTGGGCCCTGCAGCCCCAGCCAGATTAGTATTAGCCTATTTTTTGCAGCCTCATCTATTGCATTGTAGGTTACCTTCCTACATTGTAATAGCTACAAAAAGTTTGTGATACTATCGTTATTACATCTTTAGGCACATCCAGTGTCTTTTTGTGACAAAAAAAACCTAAATAAAGTTCACCAAACACTCCACTTTACAGTTGTGTAGGCCACATTAGCTCATATTAAAGTCTAGTCCACACTTTATAAAATTAGTGTTTCTTATACCTGTTAGCAGCTGTTCAGGAATAAGCACACTAAGCCCTTAGTATTTTTCTGCCTATCTTTATCAGTCTACCAAGATGAAGAAGGCAGGGAGTAAGGCATGTGGTCGTGGGCGTGGGCATGGGCGTGGAGTTTCTGCAGGGAGTGGACGTGAGGATTCTGTGCCTGCAGGGAGAGGACATGGGGATTCTGTGCCTGCTGCGGGCACCAGTGACTCAGAATCCCCCAGTTTTACCAGGGAACAGTCCTTTATGCGCAGCTTTGTAGGAGCTAGCCGTACCCCACTGCTGCGGGAGGACCAAATTGAAGCCGTTGTCGGATGGATGGCAGCTAACGCATCGACTTCAATTAGTTCCAGATCCTCTCAGGTCCTGAGCACTGAAGAGCACCCATCTGTCTCTTCACCACCTGCCAAATTGCCAGGCAGTCAGAGAGCCCTGGACAGGAGCCATCTCTACTTCTGTTCTCTGAATCTCTTGGCTTGGAAAGAGGGGGCCAGCCAAGCAGAATTCGAGAATTTGAAGAAGAGGTAGTATGCAGTGATGCGCAACCGTTTTGTCTCTCTGAATCTGAAGAGGCGGGTGGGCCAGTGCCTATGGTCAGCAGCACACCTCAGTACGCATCTGATGATGAGACTCAGGTGCCACTTTCTGGTGCGTACTGTGCTGTCGAGACTACCCAGGAGAAGCAGTTGTTTGAAGAGGGTGGTGTAGATGATGAGGTCCTTGACCCATCATGGCGTGAGGGACAGGAAGGTGGTGGGAGCAGCTCTGAGGAAGAGATTCCCCGAACAGCCCAAAAAGGAGGGAGAGGGAGGGGGCAGACTTGGTTGCCTGTAGCCTCCACTTCGGCACCCATTAGGAGCATGGCTCTTCCAAAATCCAAAGCGGGCGCTCCCAAGACTTGCAGTGCCTGGTCCTTTTTTGACACAGTTGCAGATGACATTTGCTTTGTCAAATGCAAGCTGTGTAATCAGAAGGTGAAAAGAGGGAAAAGTGTCAGCAACCTCAATACCACAAATATGTGGAAACATGTGCGGACCAAGCACGTGGTGGAGTTACAAAAACACACTGAAGACCTAGGCCAACCTACAGCGCCACCTACCACCTCTTCAGCTCGTGTTGTAGCCTCTTCCTCCAGCTCACACACAGCTGGTTCGGCTTCCTCACAGGATCGCCATGGAAGAATCTCTGGCACTGTTGTACAGAGACACAGTGTAATTCCACCCACAGCACCACTTTCCCAGTCATCCTCACACTCCCAGGCCAGTCTACAGCCATCGTTAGCACAGGCATGGGAGAAAAGGCGCCCATACTCGGCAAACCACCCCCGAGCACAGGCTCTGAATGCTGGCATTGCTAAACTACTGGCCCTTGAAATGCTATCATTCAGGCTGGTGGAGACTGACACATTCCGTAACTTTATGGCATTGGCAGTCCCGCAATACAACGTGCCCAGCCGCTTTTATTTCAGCAGGCAAGCCGTCCCTGCCCTGCAACATCATGTGGAGGGAAAAATTAAACATGCGCTACAAAACGCCGTCAGTAGCAAGGTCCACCTGACCACCGATGCATGGACCAGTAAGCATGGACAGGGACGATACCTTTCCCTCACTGCCCATTGGGTAAATGTTGTGGAGCCGAGTACAGATCTTGAGAGTGGCGCTGTACGTGTTCTGCCAACTCCAAGGATTGCAGGAATCCAGTCTGTACACATTGACTCCTCCTCATACTCCAGTTCCTCTGAATCAGCGCTGCAGGAGCCGTCACGGTCTACCTCCACATCGACCCGTGAACGGTTACCTGTTATGGTGACCAATATGAGCACAGCCGTGGCCAAACGTCAACAGGCCGTATTAAAATTAATTTCTTTGGGTAATCAAAGCCACACAGCGCAGGAGCTCTGGAATGCCATCCAGCAGCAGAGCGACGTGTGGTTTGTGCCAGCGAATCTCCAGCCAGGCATGGTAGTGTGTGACAATGGCCGAAATCTGGTGGCAGCTCTGGGCCTAGGCAACCTCACTCACATCCCATGTCTGGCACATGTGCTCAACTTGGTTGTGCAGAGTTTTTTGAGGGACTATCCGGATCTTGATGCACTGCTTCACAAGGTCCGCATAGAGTGCGCTCACTTGCGGCGTTCCAGCAGTGCAAGATCACGCATTGCAGCTCTGCAGCACCGATTACGTTTTCCGGAACATCGCATCATATGTGACCTACCCACCAGGTGGAATTCAACGTTACATATGTTGGAGAGGTTGTGTGAGCAGCAGGCAGCAGTAATGGAGTACCAGCTGCAGCAGGCGCAAACAAGTCGCAGTGCGCGCCGTTCACACTTCACCACCACTGAGTGGGCCTCTATGAAGGACATTTACCACGTTTTGCGTGCCTTCGATTATTCCACGCGGATGGCGAATGCAGATGATGCACTAGTCAGCATGACTATCCCGCTTATCTACCTGCTTGAAAAAACACTGCAAGCACTAAGGGACGAGGTTTTGGAAGAGGTGGAGGATGAGGAGTCACAAATGCCATCTGCTTCTCTACAGTCTGCGCAACGTGGTTCCTCACAAAGGCCTAGGCAGGGGACACTTTGTGAGGAGGATGAGGAGGAGTCAATGGATGAGGAAGACATCTGTCCAGAGGAGGGAGGTACACAATGCTCTAGTAGTCAGTATCTAGAGCGAGGGTGGGGTGATGCAGAGCAGGCAGAGATCACGCCTCAAGCAGGGGACAGCGTTTCTTGGCCAGTTGGCAGTCTGCAGCACATGGTTGATTTCATGCTGCAGTGCCTGAGAAACGACCGCCGCATCGCCCACATTCTCAACACGGCTGATTATTGGGTGTCCACCCTCCTAGATCCTCGCTACCGGGACAACTTACAAAGCCTTATAACACCGTTGAACCGGGAGCGTAAAATGCGGGAGTACCAAGACGCACTGGTGCATTCCATCATGTTCTCCATTCCAACCGAGAGCAGTGCTGCTAGTGCTTTACAAAGCAGCTCAGTGCGTCGAGGCAGTGGAGGAAGCTCTGCACAAAGAGGGAGCAGAAGCAGCGCCTCAGCACAAGGCAAGACCAGTATGGCCGAAATGTGGCAAAGTTTTGTGTCCCCGCCGCCACAAATGTCTACACCATCACAGACGGCTCCAGTCAGCAGGAGGCAACGTTTCCGTCAGATGGTGACAGACTACATGTCTTGCCCTCTTAGTGTACTCCCAGACGGCTCTTCTCCCTTCAAGTTTTGGGTCTGTAAGCTAGATACATGGCCAGAGCTAAGTCAGTATGCATTGGAGGTGCTAGCTTGCCCTGCTGCTAGTGTATTATCGGAACGCGTCTTTAGTGCCGCAGGTGGTGTACTAACAGACCGTCGCATGCGACTATCCTCCGATAACGTTGACCGGCTTACTTTTCTCAAAATGAACAAGGCCTGGATCTCTCATGAATTTGCCAGTCCTCTTCCAGAATAAATAATTGTTGGCAAAAGTATCCAGGTCTCCTGTTCTGTTCATGTTTCTACCACCTGAACTGTAATCCCTGAGCTCCAACACCGCCAGTTGGCGCTCGGAAGTGCCGTCTGCACAGTCAACACTTGCTGCCGTGTCATTGGGGTTCAGTAACGTCAGCTGTTCCCCGGCTGTGCGGACGGCAATTTCTCCTGCTCTGTCCACATTCTCACTACTACAGATTTTAAAGTTGCTCCAATTACACCTCTGGCTCCTCTGTTTTCAGTATTATCCCTGAGCTCCAACACCGCCAGTTGGCGCTCGGAAGTGCCGTCTGCACAGTCAACACTTGCTGCCATGTCATTGGGGTTCAGTAACGTCAGCTGTTCCCCTGCTTTGCGGACGGCAATTTCTCCTGCTCTGTCCACATTCTCACTACTACAGATTTTAAAGTTGCTCCAATTACACCTCTGGCTCCTCTGTTTTCAGTATTATCCCTGAGCTCCAACACCGCCAGTTGGCGCTCGGAAGTGCCGTCAGCACAGTCAACACTTGCTGCCGTGTTATTGGGGTTCAGTAACGTCAGCTGTTCCCCTGCTGTGCGGACGGCACTTTCTCCTGCTCTGTCCACATCCACTGTACTACTGATTTAAAACCTCCTCCAAATACACCTCTGGCTCCTCTGTTTTCAGTATTATCCCTGAGCTCCAACACCGCCAGTTGGCGCTCGGAAGTGCCGTCTGCACAGTCAACACTTGCTGCCATGTTATTGGGGTTCAGTAACGTCAGCTGTTCCCCTGCTGTGCGGACGGCAATTTCTCCTGCTCTGTCCACATCCACTGCACTATTGATTTAAAACCTCCTCCAAATACACCTCTGGCTCCTCTGTTTTCAGTATTATCCCTGAGCTCCAACACCGCCAGTTGGCGCTTGGAAGTGCCGTCTGCACAGTCAACACTTGCTGCCGTGTTATTGGGGTTCAGTAACGTCAGCTGTTCCCCTGCTGTGCGGACGGCAATTTCTCCTGCTCTGTCCACATCCACTGTACTACTGATTTAAAACCTCCTCCAAATACACCTCTGGCTCCTCTGTTTTCAGTATTATCCCTGAGCTCAAACACCGCCAGTTGGCGCTCGGAAGTGCCGTCTGCACAGTCAACACTTGCTGCCGTGTTATTGGGGTTCGGTAACGTCAGCTGTTCCCCTGCTGTGCGGACGGCAATTTCTCCTGCTTTGTCCACATCCACTGTACTACTGATTTAAAACCTCCTCCAAATACACCTCTGGCTCCTCTGTTTTTAGTATTTACCCTGGGCTCCAATACCGCTAGTTGCTGCTCAGAAGTGCCGTCTGCACAGTCAACGCTTGCTCCAGTGTTATTGGGGTTCAGTAACGTCAGCTGTTCCCCTGCTGTGTGTCCGGCAAATTCTCCTGCTTTGTCCACATCCACTGTACTACTGATTTAAAACTTGCGAAGCCCCAAGTCAATTTTTTTTTAATTATTTCAGGAAATTCATGAAATAATTAAAAAAAAATTGATGTGGGGCTTCGCCCTATATTTGTGTCCAGCCAGGTACAGCAGGCAGGAACGGGCTGCGCCCAACCACCAGCTGCCTATTTGTACCTGGCCGGACACAACAATATAGGGAAGCCCTTTTTTAAAAAAATTATTTCATGAAATAATTAAAAAAAAATTGACGTGGGGCTTCGCACTATATTTGTGTCCAGCCAGGTACAGCAGGCAGGAACGGGCTGCCCCCAACCACCAGCTGCCTATTTGTACCTTGGCGGACACAACAATATAGGGAAGGCCTTTTTTTCTTAATTATTTCATGAATTTCATGAAATAATTAAAAAAAAAAATGCGTGGGGCTTCGCCCTATTTTTGTGTCCAGCCAGGTACAACTAGGCAGCTGGGGGCTGGAATAAGCAGCGCAGGGAGGCCCAAGCTTTCTGGGCCCCACCCGCTGCAAATTGCAGTCCGCTGCCACCCCGGAAAATGGCGCGTTCATAGAAGCGCCATCTTCTGGCGCTGTACCCAACTCATCCAGGGCCCTGGTGCGGTGGCTCACTGGGTAATAAAGGGGTTAAGGCCAGCTTGGCATTATCAGCTGGCCCTAAGCCCGAAATTCATGGGGTCACGCCAATATTAGAGATGACCACCATAAATTTCTAGTAAAGTATTTAAAAAAAACACAACACCCAGAAAAAAGTCCTTTAATTGAAATAAAAACACAATTCTTTATTGTTCTAAATTAAACTATACTTACCATCACGCCCATTCCAGCTGAAGCCAACGATCTCCTGCAATAAAAGAAAAATAATAAACCAACCTCATCCTTACCTTTCCATGGCTCCCACGACAGCTTCAGCTCTGCTACATCGAGATGACAGGCTGGACCGCAGCAGAATGCTGCCATCCAGCCTGTCATCCCGCAGACACTGAGAAGCGCAGGCATGCTTGCGCTCCTCAGTGTCTCTCTGTTACGGCATAAAGATGAGCCGAGGTCATGTCCAATGAACTCGACTCACCTCATGCACGTCACTGACAGCGTGGGAAAATTCTCCTGCACTCAGCACTTCAGCGTGAGAATTTTCCCTCGCTGTCAGTGACGTGAATGAGGTGAGGTCATGTCCAATGAACTCAGCTCACCTCATGCACGTCACTGACAGCGTGGGAAAATTCTCACGCTGAAGCGCTGAGTGCAGGAGAATTTTCCCACGCTGTCAGTGACGTTCATGAGGTGATCCGAGTTCATTGGACATGAACTCGGCTCATCTGGATGCCGTCACAGAGAGACACTGAGGAGCGCAAGCAAGCCTGCGCTTCTCAGTGTCTGCGGGATGACAGGCTGGATGGCAGCGTTCTGCTGCGGTCCAGCCTGTCATCTCGATGTAGCAGAGCTGGAGCTGTCCTGGGAACCATGGAAAGGTAAGGATGAGGTTGCTTTATTATTTTTCTTTTATTGCAGGAGATCGTTGGCTTCAGCTGGAATGGGCGTGATGGTAAGTATAGTTTAATTTAGAACAATAAAGAATTGTGTGTTTATTTCAATTAAAGGACTTTATTCTGGGTGTTTGTGTTTTGTTTTTTAACTTTGACTATGGGGTTAGTAATGGGGGTGTCTTATAGACGCCTCTCCATTACTAACCTGGGCTTGATGTCAGCTGGCATTATAAGCTGACATCAACCCCAACCCTATTACCCCACTGCCACCGCTACAGGGCAGTGGGAAGAGCGAGGCTAAGTGCCAGAATTGGCGCATCCTATGGATGCGCCATTTCTGGGGCGGCTGACGGCTGGTGTTTCTAGCCTGGGAGGGGGCCAATATTCATGGCACCCTTCCTTGGCTATTAATATCAGCCCCCAGCTGTCTGCCTAGCCTTTGCTAGCTATTAAATTAGGGGGGACCCCACGTCATTTTTTTGAGGGGGTCCCCCATTTTAATAGCTAGTAAAGGCTAGGTATTCAGCTGGGGGCTGATATTAGTAGCCTGGGAAGCTCCGTGAGTATTACCCCCTTCGCAGGCTTCAAACATCTGCCCCAGCCGTCTGCTTAACCTCCGCTAGAGACTAAAATTAAGGGGAACCCCACGCCAATTTTTTTTAAATAAATCCTTTATTTTAACACTAAATGACAAGTACAGTAATCAACACTGTCACTGTACTTCATATATATGTGACTGACATGTTTCTATCTATATAATCTATGTGTGAAGCTCTATTCTGTCTGTTATAAATTGTCGGGTACCGCAGCTGAATTGCCGGCCGGCTTTTTTAAAGAGACGGTGCATGAAAACACAATTATTTTTTTTAATAAATCCTTTACACTAAATGACAAGTACAGTAAGCAACACTGTCACTGTACTTCATATATATGTGACTGACATGTTTCTATCTATCTAATCTATGTGTGAAGCTCTATTCTTTCTGTTGTAAATTGTCGGGTACCGGTGTATGCCGCTGATGAATTGCCGGCTTTTCGCGTAATACATTCCACATTATTCTTAGTTGTTTTACTTCATGTAGAATTAACCTACAAGGAAAGAAAGGGTTTATTTTCATTCCGATATTTCTGTCCCATTGACTTGCATTGGTTTCCTGTATCGGAATCGGCGATATCCGATACTTTTTGGGTATCGGTCCGATCCAATCCGATACGATATTTCATGATATCGGAAGGTATCGCTCAACACTAGTGACAAGTACATATAGTCATGCGAAAAGAAAAGAGGTGGAGGAGTAAAAGGAGGAGGAGACACAGATATAGGCATGTCATGCCCTTCTAAAACCAAAAAAGTGCGAAGCTGACACGGCCAGTCCGTTCCTGCCCATGCGACCTCCGTGTCGCCAGGTTTGTGCCAGAGCTGCGGTGGACCCTGACGGCCAAGCCCCCTGACGCACCCCCTGGGCCCGTGTCGTGGATGCACGTGTGCGGGAGTACCCGGAGCCGGATCGCTGGGGGTTGTAGTCTTCCGTGGCGGTGACCCGGTCCGTGCCCAGGGCGGTCAAATCAATGGCAGTCTTATTAGTGTGAATATAGTCCGACTACGCCACCCGTGGATTGCGGTCAGTGGAGACCGCCGCTGCGCTGCAGACCGCTGAGGCTGATGTTGTATGCGCAGCCAAGTATGGGATAACTCCCCACGGGAGAAGTATTGCCTCAGGGCAGCTAGTGTGGATGATGGGAGTGATGGTGTGAGCGTCCCAGTACTAATGGTGCTGGTGCGGCGATGAAACACAGAGACGTGTGGTTGCAGTTTCCAATGCTTTACTCACAGTTCTTTACTGGTCTTAGTCATCTCGGTACCGGCGGTGACTGCCCAAGCCGTGCTGCGTCCACCAGGCAAGGGGCTTGACCAACTCCCAGGCAATTCCAGAGCGTGGCACAGGGCTCCCTTCTCTTCCTTTCTCTGGCCGTCCCCACCAGTGACCCACCTTTGTCCAGCTTCCTCGGGCCTTCTCTTGGCGAAACCTATCTCCGGTTTCCCTGACCCTATGTGGTATGCTTTCCTGGTGGATGTAGTGAGGGGTCGCACCAAGATGTGGTCACAACCTCCGGTCTTTGGCTGAGGAAATTGTTGCCCCCGCCAATTTGGGTTCCGGTACCCTGCTCTGCCAGCCCTTCATCCGCACTCTCCTGGGTCTTTGGGGTTCCCTCTGTCCTCGTGTCTCTGGGCCTTTCTCTGTGTTCCTGTTCCTTTCTTACTTTCCTTTCTGTTCCTGTTCTCTCTCTGCTGTTTCTGGCCTCCACTACAGGCCTGCCTCATGGAGCTGGGCCCAGACTGAGCCACAGCTCCCTGTCAGCCCTCTCTGGCTGAACTCCTCTCTGAACAGATCCTAGATCTAAGATGGTGCCCAACTTATATACCTCCCTCTATGTGTGAGCCCAGGTAACTAGCAACCAATGGGCTCCTACCTATGCCAAGAGACCCACCCCTATCTGCTCCTACACCACTGGGTGTACTTTCCCCTCCCCACTCCAGCCAGGGACAGATGCTGTCGTGCCTGCACTTCTGTGGGAGCACCGTTGAGCTGTCCCTCGGAAATGGGGTGTGTGTGGTGCATGCAGCCTACCGAGTCCTGGTCCACACTCCATCCTTACCCGGGAGTGGAATATCACACCTCTGGTTTGAAGTGCAATACCCCTGTAGCAGCCGAGCCCTCGGGGTGCTACACCCCCTCTCCCAATACTGGTGCCTATCCGCTGGTGGGTCGAGCGAGCCCCCCTGCGGTGGAGGCAGGTCTAAGCTTTTTAATTTAAATTGTCTCTGTAATTTGAATGAGTACACTTTAAATCCTTTTACAAGGATCTATTGGAGGGCAAGTCTAATGCCAGCAGCCGCGGGAATTCCAGCTCCAGTAACGTCCACTAAAGCTGCTGCAGTTAAAAAGCTTTTATAAGGATCGAGCTTGGCGGTCCACCGCAAGGCGTCCTACCGCCAGTCCCAGCCCCTGTGCCTTGGGGTGCCTCCCCGATGCTCTTCACTGAGTGTCCCGGGGACCCAAAGCATTTTCTTTGAAAAAATTAAGTGTCCAAACTACAGGTGATGTAGCTTGCTTAACAGGTGGGCTAATCCGCTGACTAGCAGACACTGCTACTAGGTCCAAAGTATTTCCTGGGCTAGATGCAGTTAAAAATTTGTAATTAGATCTAGAGGCAGTGGTTACTCCGCTGACTAGCAGACACTGCTACTAGGCCCAAAGTATTGCCTGAGCTAGATGCAGTTAAAAATTTGTAATTACAGTGCTGGCCAAAAGTATTGGCACCCCTGCAATTCTGTCAGATAATACTCAGTTTCTTCCTGAAAATGATTGCAATCACAAATTCTTTGGTATTATTCTCTTCATTTAATTTGTCTTCAATAAAAAAAACACAAAAAGAATTGTCCTAAAGCCAAATTGGATATAATTCCACACCAAACCTAACAAAGGGGGTGGACAAAAGTATTGGCACCCTTTGAAAAATCATGTGATGCTTCTCTAATTCGTGTAATTAGCAGCACCTGTAACTTACCTGTGGCACCTAACAGTTGTTGGCAATAACTAAATCACACTTGCAGCCTGTTAACATGGATTAAAGTGACTCAACCTCTGTCCTGTGTCCTTGTGTGTACCACATTGAGCATGGAGAAAAGAAAGAAGACCAAAGAACTGTCTGAGGACTTGAGAAACCAAATTGTGAGGAAGCATGAGCAATCTCAAGGCTACAAGTCCATCTCCAAAGACCTGAATGTTCCTGTGTCTTCCGTGTGCAGTGGCATCAAGAAGTTTAAAGCCCATGGCACTGTGGCTAACCTCCCTAGATGTGGACGGAAAAGAAAAATTGACGAGAGATTTCAACGCAAGATTGTGGATAAACGCGGATGGTGGATAAAGAACCTCGACTAACATCCAAACAAGTTCAAGCTGCCCTGCAGTTCGAGGGTGCAACAGTGTCACCCAGTACTATCCGTCGGCGTCTGAATGAAAAGGGACTGTATGGTAGGATACCCAGGAAGACCCCACTTCTTACCCCGAGACATAAAAAAGCCAGGCTGGAGTTTGCCAAAACTTACCTGAGAAAGCCTAAAACGTTTTGGAAGAATGTTCTCTGGTCAGATGAGACAAAAGTAGAGCTTTTTGGGAAAAAGCATCAACATAGAGTATACAGAAAAAAGAAAGAGGCATTCAAAGAAAATAACACGGTCCCTACAGTCAAACATGGCGGAGGTTCCCTGATGTTTTGGGGTTGCTTTGCTGCCTCTGGCACTAGACTGCTTGACCGTGTGCATGGCATTATGAAGTCTGAAGACTACCAACAAATTTTGCAGCATAATGTAGGGCCCAGTGTGAGAAAGCTGGGTCTCCCTCAGAGGTCATGGGTCTTCCAGCAGAACAATGACCCAAAACACACTTCCAAAAGCACTATAAAATGGTTTTAGAGAAAGCACTGGAGACTTCTAAGGTGGCCAGCGATGAGTCCAGACCTGAATCCCATAGAACACCTGTGGAGAGATCTCAAAATGGCAGTTTGGAGAAGGCACCCTTCAAATATCAGGGACCTGGAGCAGTTTGCCAAGAAGAATGGTCTACAATTCCAGCAGATCATTGTAAGAAAGTCATTGATGGTTACCGGAAGCGGTTGTTCGCAGTTATTTTGGCTAAAGGTTGTGCAACCAAATATTAGGCTGAGGGTGCCAATACTTTTGTCCGGCCCTTTTTTTGAGTTTTGTGTGAAATGATCAATGATTTGATTTTTGCTTCATTCTCTTTTGTGTTTTTTCCTTGCATGCAAATTAAATGAATATAATAATACCAAAGAATTGGTGATTGCAATCATTTTCAGGAAGAAACTGAGTATTATCTGACAGAATTGCAGGGGTGCCAATACTTTTGGCCAGCACTGTAGATACTCTCGTTGGATGCTGAGAAAGCATTCCATAGAGTCTCCTGGCACGCCGTATATTATTCTCTTGAAAAGCTTGGGGTAGGGGTCTAGGGGACCCTTTTATAGCCAAAATCATGGCCCTGTATCGCAATCCGTCAGCTAGGCTGAAGATAAATGGAACATTTTCATCACCTTTCATAATCACCAATGGGACAAAGTAGGGATGTCCTCTGTCCCCTCTCTTATACATCCTAGTGATGGCGCACCTGCTCTCATCAATTCGCGATAGCCCCAATATTAGGTGGATTGAGGTGGGAGGCACCGAGTACAAGTGTTCTGCATTTGCTGATGATGTCCTAGTATATATCACTCAATCACATATATCCATCCCTGCTGTTATGGCTGAAATAGATCACTTTGTTACATGGTCAAATTTTAAAATCAATGCAGCGAAGTCTGAGGCCCTCGATGTCTCCCTCCCCAAATCCATACAGGATTCCATCCAGTCCAACTTTCCCTTTGCCTGGCCCTCACAGGGTATCAAATACTTAGGAATTCGTATTCATAGAGACCTCTCCCATCTATTTTATCTTAATTTTGGGCCCTTTACTGAACAACTCCATAAAGATCTTACTTCTTGGACGGTGAAGGATTTTTCCTGGTTCGGCAGAATAAGTATACTAAAAATGAACATCCTACCTAAACTCTTATACCTCTTCCAAAGCATTCCCGTGGTAATTCCCTCAAATTTTTGGAAAAGACTACGCAGTAGCTTTTATTCTCCCCAGTATGACACAGGTGGGGCAGATCGTGGTTGTCCCTGCCCGCTAGGCCGCATTGTAGCACAGTGAGCTTCGCACTGCAACTTATGCTTCATATCCATGTGACGGTTCATGCATAAAGTACTCAAACTATGGATTTTTTGGCCTCTACCTAGCTTTTGGTGACAAATGTTACAGATAACACAAGTTGGGTCATCCTTAGCGATCTGAAAAAATGCACAGGCTATGCAAGGTTTAGAGCCCATGCGACTCTGCTACTAGCAATACTATCAAATGATTGGCTGGGTTAGATGCAGAGCATCTGGGTTTGGTTGGGGGTCCCCACAGTTTGCCTAGGCTAGATGCAGTTAAAAATTCTCATTAGATACACAGGTGGTGAAGCTTGCTTTGCAGCTGGGCTAATACGCCCAAAGTATTGGTAGACTCTATACTAAATAAGGAAGGATTCACTGACTGTGGTGGCCCCTCCGTGGGAAAGATTGGGAGATATGGTGGATGATTATAGGAGAAAGCTCCTTAATAGTGTTGAGCGATACCTTCCGATATCGGGAAATATCGGATCGGATTGGATCGGACCGATACCGAAAAAGTATCGGATATCGCCGATTCCGATACCGGAAACCAATGCAAGTCAATGGGACAGAAATATCTGAATGAAAATAAACCCTTTCTTTCCTTGTAGGTTAATTCTACATGAAGGAAAACAACTAAGGATAATGTAGAATGTATTGGGGGAGGTGGGGGAGACAATAAAGGCATAGAGGTTTAGCCCAATCAAATGGAATAGCAGGAATTAATATTTTTTTTAAGACGTTCTGAGTTACGGAAATATTGACTATGTTAAGTATTTTTATATTTTGTCAGATATTTATGTTTCACTACTTCCATGCTCTTCACCTTCTTTTTTACTTCTCCCACACTTTCTCCTTCATCATCCTCAGCATCTTTTTCATCCACTTCTTCTTCACCTTCTTCATCTTCTTCTTCTTCACCTTCTTCGTATTATTCTTTTTTTTTCATTCTTCATATTCTACTTCTTCATCTTCTTCATATTCTTCTTCTTCATCATATTCTTATTTGTGACAGGCATTCCTGTAGTTGTTATCTATAAAAGGTTGGACATTACACCTTTCGTTCTGCCCGTCACAAAAGATTTACAACAGGATTTGTCCGCGTTCAGTTTGGCTTGCAGCAGCAGGTCTTTTCCAGGGGCACCACGAGGAGGAACGGACTCACCCCCATACACTGCTTAGTCATCTTCTGCTTATAATTTAGATATTATCTTTTGCTCTGATTTTTAGTCTTATGCTTAATGTTCTTCCGCTTTTTGTTCTGCAGCTTCTTGTATTTCTGCTTCTTGGTTTTCTGTCTCTTGTTCTTCTGTATCTTGGTGCTTGTCTTCTCTTCTTTGTCCTCTTGGTCAACTTCTTCAGGGTCATCTTCTTGGTCTTCTTCGGGGTGGTCTTCAGGGTCGTCGTCTTCGGGGGTCCTCGTCTTCGGGGTCCTCGTCTTCTTCGGGTTGGTCTTCTGGGTCCTCGTCTTCGGGGTCCTTGTCTTCTTCGGGGTGGTCTTCAGGGTCCTCGTCTTCTTCGGGGTGGTCTTCAGGGTCCTCGTCTTCTTCGGGGTGGTCTTCAGGGTCCTCGTCTTCAGGGTCGTCGTCTTCGGGGTCCTCGTCTTCTTAGGGTTGGTCTTCAGGGTCCTCGTCTTCAGGGTCCTCGTCAGGGAGATCCAGAGTGATTACCAAGAACCATTTCAAAAAGCTTGAACTTGGAAATGTAGCAGAAGGTACAAGAAAGCTGAGGAACTAACGAGGACCAGCTGACGGTACTGGAACCCGAATGGGTAGCAGAAGGTACAAGAGCCAATGGAACTGCCGAAGACCAGCTGACGGTACTGGAACTCGGTTACTAAGCAGGAGGTACCTGTGCCAGAAAGCACTACCAAGGACCAGCAGACGTTGGTGGAACTTGGATACCGAGAAGGAGGCACCTAATCCAAAGGCACTGCCGAGAACCAGCTGACGGTACTGGAACCTGGATGGGTAGCAGAAGGTACCCATGTAAAAAAAAGTTCAAGGCTGCAGTTACCAAAACCCACAGTCCTACAGGGGGTGCTTGTCCTATTGGCACTATGGAACCAGCCTTCATTGCCAGATCCCGCAGCCCACATAGGAGTCACCTAAACTGCAGGCACCATAGAGTCGGCTAACCCGACCGCAACATGACAGGACAACGCATTAGAGGCAAAGTGACGTTGACACTACCCGGAAACAGCTGGCGTGCTGGAACCAGGCTGGGCAGGAGGGAGTACCCGTGCCAAAGACACTGCCGAGAACCAGCTGACGGTACTGGAACCCGGATGGGTAGTAGAAGGTACAAGAGCCAATGGAACTGCCGAAGACCAGCTGACGGTACTGGAACTCGGTTACTAAGCAGGAGGTACCTGTGCCAGAAAGCACTACCAAGGACCAGCAGACGTTGGTGGAACTTGGATACCGAGAAGGAGGCACCTAATCCAAAGGCACTGCTGAGAACCAGCTGACGGTACTGGAACCCGGATGGGTAGCAGAAGGTACCCATGTAAAAAAAAGTTCAAGGCCGCGAGCCGGCCGCAGTTACCAAAACCCACAGTCCTACAGGGGGTGCTTGTCCTATTGGCACTATGGAACCAGCCTTCATTGCCAGATCCCGCAGCCCACATAGGAGTTACCTAAACTGCAGGCACCATAGAGTCGGCTAACCCGACTGCAACACGACAGGACAACGCATTGGAGGCAAAGTGACGTTGACACTACCCGGAAACAGCTGGCGTGCTGGAACCAGGCTGGGCAGGAGGGAGTACCCGTGCCAAAGACACTGTCGAGAACCAGCTGACGGTACTGGAACCCGGATGGGTAGTAGAACGTACAAGAGCCAATGGAACTGCCAAAGACCAGCTGACGGTACTGGAGCTCGGTTACTAAGCAGGAGGTACCTGTGCCAGAAAGCACTACCAAGGACCAGCAGACGTTGGTGGAACTTGGATACCGAGAAGGAGGCACCTAATCCAAAGGCACTGCCGAGAACCAGCTGACGGTACTGGAACCCGGATGGGTAGTAGAAGGTACAAAAGCAAATGGAACTACCGAGAACCAGCTGGCGGTGCTGGAACCCAGGGAAAATACTAAAAACAGAGTGGAGCCAGAGGTGTAATTGGAGCAAGTTTTAAATCAGTAGTACAGTGGATGTGGACAAAGCAGGAGAATTTGCCGGACACACAGCAGGGGAACAGCTGACGTTACTGAACCCCAATAACACTGGAGCAAGCGTTGACTGTGCAGACGGCACTTCTGAGCAGCAACTAGCGGTATTGGAGCCCAGGGTAAATACTAAAAACAGAGGAGCCAGAGGTGTATTTGGAGGAGGTTTTAAATCAGTAGTACAGTGGATGTGGACAAAGCAGGAGAAATTGCCGTCCGCACAGCAGGGGAACAGCTGACGTTACCGAACCCCAATAGCACGGCAGCAAGTGTTGACTGTGCAGACGGCACTTCCGAGCGCCAACTGGCGGTGTTGGAGCTCAGGGATAATACTGAAAACAGAGGAGCCAGAGGTGTATTTGGAGGAGGTTTTAAATCATTAGTACAGTGGATGTGGACAGAGCAGGAGAAATTGCCGTCCGCACAGCAGGGGAACAGCTGACGTTACTGAACCCCAATAACACGGCAGCAAGTGTTGACTGTGCAGACGGCACTTCCAATCGCCAACTGGCGGTGTTGGAGCTCAGGGATAATACTGAAAACAGAGGAGCCAGAGGTGTAATTGGAGCAACTTTAAAATCTGTAGTAGTGAGAATGTGGACAGAGCAGGAGAAATTGCCGTCCGCACAGCAGGGGAACAGCTGACGTTACCGAACCCCAATAACATGGCAGCAAGTGTTGACTGTGCAGACGGCACTTCCGAGCGCCAACTGGCGGTGTTGGAGCTCAGGGATAATACTGAAAACAGAGGAGCCAGATGTGTATTTGGAGGAGGTTTTAAATCAGTAGTACAGTGGATGTGGACAGAGCAGGAGAAATTGCCGTCCGCACAGCAGGGGAACAGCTGACGTTACTGAACCCCAATAACACAGCAGCAAGTGTTGACTGTGCAGACGGCACTTCCGAGCGCCAACTGGCGGTGTTGGAGCTCAGGGATAATACTGAAAACAGAGGAGCCAGAGGTGTAATTGGAGCAACTTTAAAATCTGTAGTAGTGAGAATGTGGACAGGGCAGGAGAAATTGCCGTCCGCACAGCAGGGGAACAGCTGACGTTACTGAACCCCAATAACATGGCAGCAAGTGTTGACTGTGCAGACAGCACTTCCGAGCGCCAACTGGCGGTGTTGGAGCTCAGGGATAATACTGAAAACAGAGGAGCCAGAGGTGTATTTGGAGGAGGTTTTAAATCAGTAGTACAGTGGATGTGGACAGAGCAGGAGAAATTGCCGTCCGCACAGCCGGGGAACAGCTGACGTTACAGAACCCCAATGAGACGGCAGCAAGTGTTGACTGTGCAGACGGCACTTCCAAGTGCCAACTGGCGGTGTTGGAGCTCAGGGATAATACTGAAAACAGAGGAGCCAGAGGTGTAATTGGAGCAACTTTAAAATCTGTAGTAGTGAGAATGTGGACAGAGCAGGAGAAATTGCCGTCCGCACAGCAGGGGAACAGCTGACGTTACTGAACCCCAATAACACGGCAGCAAGTGTTGACTGTGCAGACGGCACTTCCGAGCGCCAACTGGCGGTGTTGGAGCTCAGGGATAATACTGAAAACAGAGGAGCCAGAGGTGTAATTGGAGCAACTTTAAAATCTGTAGTAGTGAGAATGTGGACAGAGCAGGAGAAATTGCCGTCCGCACAGCCGGGGCACAGCTGACGTTACTGAACCCCAATGACACGGCAGCAAGTGTTGACTGTGCAGACGGCACTTCCGAGCGCCAACTGGCGGTGTTGGAGCTCAGGGATTACAGTTCAGGTGGTAGAAACATGAACACAACAGGAGACCTGAATACTGTTGCCAACCAATTATTTATTCTGGAAGAGGACTGGCAAATTCATGAGAGATCCAGGCCTTGTTCATTTTGAGAAAAGTAAGCCGGTCAACGTTATCGGAGGATAGTCGCATGCGACGGTCTGTTAGTACACCACCTGCGGCACTAAAGACGCGTTCCGATAATACACTAGCAGCAGGGCAAGCTAGCACCTCCAATGCATACTGACGAAGCTCTGGCCATGTATCCAGCTTACAGACCCAAAACTTGAAGGGAGAAGAGCCGTCTGGGAGTACACTAAGAGGGCAAGACATGTAGTCTGTCACCATCTGACGGAAACGTTGCCTCCTGCTGACTGGAGCCGTCTGTGATGGTGTAGACATTTGTGGCGGCGGGGACACAAAACTTTGCCACATTTCGGCCATACTGGTCTTGCCTTGTGCTGAGGCGCTGCTTCTGCTCCCTCTTTGTGCAGAGCTTCCTCCACTGCCTCGACGCACTAAGCTGCTTTGTAAAGCACTAGCAGCACTGCTCTCGGTTTGAATGGAGAACATGATGGAATGCACCAGTGCGTCTTGGTACGCCCGCATTTTACGCTCCCTGTTCAACGGTGTTATGAGGCTTTGTAAGTTGTCCCGGTAGCAAGGATCTAGGAGGGTGGACACCCAATAATCAGCCGTGTTGAGAATGTGGGCGATGCGGCGGTCGTTTCTCAGGCACTGCAGCATGAAATCAACCATGTGCTGCAGACTGCCAACTGGCCAAGAAACGCTGTCCCCTGCTTGAGGCGTGATCTCTGCCTGCTCTGCATCACCCCACCCTCGCTCTAGATACTGACTACTAGAGCATTGTGTACCTCCCTCCTCTGGACAGATGTCTTCCTCATCCATTGACTCCTCCTCATCCTCCTCACAAAGTGTCCCCTGCCTAGGCCTTTGTGAGGAACCACGTTGCGCAGACTGTAGAGAAGCAGATGGCATTTGTGACTCCTCATCCTCCACCTCTTCCAAAACCTCGTCCCTTAGTGCTTGCAGTGTTTTTTCAAGCAGGCAGATAAGGGGGATAGTCATGCTGACTAGTGCATCATCTGCACTCGCCATCCGCGTGGAATAATCGAAGGCACGCAAAACCTGGCAAATGTCCTTCATAGAGGCCCACTCAGTGGTGGTGAAGTGTGAACGGCGCGCACTGCGACTTGTTTGCGCCTGCTGCAGCTGGTACTCCATTACTGCTGCCTGCTGCTCACACAACCTCTCCAACATATGTAACGTTGAATTCCACCTGGTAGGTAGGTCACATATGATGCGATGTTCCGGAAGACATAATCGGCGCTGCAGAGCTGCAATGCGTGATCTTGCATTGCTGGAACGCAGCAAGTGAGCGCACTCTATGCGGACCTTGTGAAGCAGTGCATCAAGATCCGGATAGTCCCTCAAAAAACTCTGCACGACCAAGTTGAGCACATGTGCCAGACATGGGATGTGAGTGAGGTTGCCTAGGCCCAGAGCTGCCACCAGATTTCGGCCATTGTCACACACTACCATGCCTGGCTGGAGATTCGCTGGCACAAACCACACGTCGCTCTGCTGCTTGATGGCATTCCAGAGCTCCTGCGCTGTGTGGCTTCGATTCCCCAAAGAAATAAATTTTAATTCGGCCTGTTGACATTTGGCCACGGCTGTGCTCATATTGGTCACCATAACAGGTAACCGTTCACGGGTCGATGTGGAGGTAGACCGTGACGGCTCCTGCAGCGCTGATTCAGAGGAACTGGAGTATGAGGAGGAGTCAATGTGTACAGACTGGATTCCTGCAATCCTTGGAGTTGGCAGAACACGTACAGCGCCACTCTCAAGATCTGTACCCGGCTCCACAACATTTACCCAATGGGCAGTGAGGGAAAGGTATCGTCCCTGTCCATGCTTACTGGTCCACGCATCGGTGGTCAGGTGGACCTTGCTACTGACGGCGTTTTGTAGCGCATGTTTAATTTTTCCCTCCATATGATGTTGCAGGGCAGGGACGGCTTGCCTGCTGAAATAAAAGCGGCTGGGCACGTTGTATTATGGGACTGCCAATGCCATAAAGTTACGGAATGTGTCAGTCTCCACCAGCCTGAATGATAGCATTTCAAGGGCCAGTAGTTTAGCAATGCCAGCATTCAGAGCCTGTGCTCGGGGGTGGTTTGCCGAGTATGGGCGCCTTTTCTCCCATGCCTGTGCTAACGATGGCTGTAGACTGGCCTGGGAGTGTGAGGATGACTGGGAAAGTGGTGCTGTGGGTGGAATTACACTGTGTCTCTGTACAACAGTGCCAGAGATTCTTCCATGGTGATCCTGTGAGGAAGCCGACCCAGCTGTGTGTGAGCTGGAGGAAGAGGCTACAACACGAGCTGAAGAGGTGGTAGGTGGCGCTGTAGGTTGGCCTAGGTCTTCAGTGTGTTTTTGTAACTCCACCACGTGCTTGGTCCGCACATGTTTCCACATATTTGTGGTATTGAGGTTGCTGACACTTTTCCCTCTTTTCACCTTCTGATTACACAGCTTGCATTTGACAAAGCAAATGTCATCTGCAACTGTGTCAAAAAAGGACCAGGCACTGCAAGTCTTGGGAGCGCCCGCTTTGGATTTTGGAAGAGCCATGCTCCTAATGGGTGCCGAAGTGGAGGCTACAGGCAACCAAGTCTGCCCCCTCCCTCTCCCTCCTTTTTGGGCTGTTCGGGGAATCTCTTCCTCAGAGCTGCTCCCACCACCTTCCTGTCCCTCACGCCATGATGGGTCAAGGACCTCATCATTTACACCACCCTCTTCAAACAACTGCTTCTCCTGGGTATACTCGACAGCACAGTACGCACCAGAAAGTGGCACCTGAGTCTCATCATCAGATGCGTACTGAGGTGTGCTGCTGACCATAGGCACTGGCCCACCCGCCTCTTCAGATTCAGAGAGACAAAACGGTTGCGCATCACTGCATACTACCTCTTCTTCAAATTCTCGAATTCTGCTTGACTGGCCCCCTCTTTCCAAGCCAAGAGATTCAGAGAACAGAAGTAGAGATGGCTCCTGTCCAGGGCTCTCTGACTGCCTGGGCAATTTGGCAGGTGGTGAAGAGACAGATGGGTGCTCTTCAGTGCTCAGGACCTGAGAGGATCTGGAACTAATTGAAGTCGATGCGTTAGCTGCCATCCATCCGACAACGGCTTCAATTTGGTCCTCCCGCAGCAGTGGGGTACGGCTAGCTCCTACAAAGCTGCGCATAAAGGACTGTTCCCTGGTAAAACTGGGGGATTCTGAGTCACTGGTGCCCGCAGCAGGCACAGAATCCCCACGTCCTCTCCCTGCAGTCACAGAATCCTCACGTCCTCTCCCTGCAGAAACTCCACGCCCACGCCCACGACAACATGCCTTACTCCCTGCCTTCTTCATCTTGGTAGACTGATAAAGATAGGCAGAATAGTACTAAGGGCTTAGTGTGCTTATTCCTGAACAGCTGCTAACAGGTATAAGAAACACTAATTTTATAAAGTGTGGACTAGACTTTAATATGAGCTAATGTGGCCTACACAACTGTAAAGTGGAGTGTTTGGTGAACTTTATTTAGGTTTTTTTTGTCACAAAAAGACACTGGATGTGCCTAAAGATGTAATAACGATAGTATCACAAACTTTTTGTAGCTATTACAATGTAGGAAGGTAACCTACAATGCAATAGATGAGGCTACAAAAAATAGGCTAATACTAATCTGGCTGGGGCTGCAGGGCCCAATGCTGCAGAAAGGCTCCTCTAACAACTCCTATATAGTGTGTTTGGAACCAATTTAGCTGAATACGGATGGAACCACCACACTAATAGGAGAAATCAGGAAAAATTATGAATTGGCAAAAAAGGACAATGTATGAGGCAGTGACACACACTGAGTGCACTACAACCAGACGTGGTTGAAGCACACACTACAGAGTGAGCTGCACTCACACACCAGACCTTGCAGACAGCGGTGAACAATACAGATGCAGAGCACTGTGCACTAGCGCTGCAAGACCAAAAAAAATTCTCTATCTACTCCTATATAGTGTGTTTGGAACCAATTTAGCTGAATACGGATGGAACCACCACACTAATAGGAGATATCAGGAAAAATTATGAATTGGCAAAAAAGGACAATGTATGAGGCAGTGACACACACTGAGTGCACTACAACCAGACGTGGTTGAAGCACACACTACAGGGTGAGCTGCACTCACACACAGAGACCTTGCAGAAAGCGGTGAACAGCACAGAGAACTGTGCACTAGCACTGCAAGGCACAGCGATTTATAAAGTAGCTTGGGTAAAGCAGAATAGACCAAATAGGTAGCTAAAACTGTCCCTCAGAACAACAGCGTCCTATCCCTAACTGAATTCACAGCAGAGTGAGCTCAAAATGGCGGCGGCGGCTTTTATAGTGCATCATGACATCATTTCAGCAGCCAATCACAGCCATGCCATTAGTTAAGATGCCTACATGCCTAACAGGATGTGCCCACACTTCTTAGGATCCTCATTGGCTGAATAAAATGAAAATGGCTCATTGCATTATGGGAACTTCCGATTCCGGTATACGATATTGCAAAAGTATCGGAATTAAGTATCGGAATTCCGATACCGCGAATATCGGCCGATACCCGATATTTCAGTATCGGAATGCTCAACACTACTCCTTAATAGAGAAAGTTGGTGGATTTATACTTTAAATACATGTGTACCAGCGGGTTTAAACATCAGACATGATTTGATGTATCATTATGAGTGATCATTTATAGATTATTATTATATATATGTTCCTTTTTTCTTCTTTTCTTTTTCTTTTTGATTATTTACATTTATATGCATTGTTTCTATGCTATACGATTTTAACATGGTATGTGTGTTTAAATTTCTGATTAACTCAGAATTGAACAGGTGCATAGCAGGACATGACATATAAATACCACTTCCTTGCTGTTTTTTTGCTATACAATGATTAAGAACTCCTATATATATTGTGCAGAAAGAAGGGTGAAAGTCCGCCCAGGCGGGAGGAAATTAGAGTTTCATAACACATATTTGAACTGGAGAGGAATTAGAGGCCTGCAATGGCCACTGGTACTAATGGAGGTAATCAAGGTAGGGAAAGAGGCAAGAGGTCCGGTCATCATAGTTATACAGGCCGGGGGAAACGACATAGCTTATCACAAGAGCGCATAACTAATGGCAATAATGAAACTAGACACTGAGCGCTTCAGAGAATTTTTCACAAAACTAACTATAGTATGGTCAGAGATTGTGCCGAGAACGGTATGGCAAGGTGCGTGAGACATCACGGCCATCGAACGGGCAAGGCAGGTAAGAAATATTCGGATGGCAAAATTTATAAGAGACAGAGGCTGTGTAGTGATAAGACACCGACAACTGGAAGGAGATAAAGCAGGCCTCACACAGCCCGACGGTGTTCACTTAATGGATATTGGACTGGACATATTCCTGTTAGGACTCCAGGACGGAGTGGAACAAGCGTTAAGAGTGATGGATGGGGGTCGGAGTCCTGCTTACGAGTAAGCAGGATCCTCCGTGGCCTGGAAATAAAAAGGACATGTTGGAGAGTTACAGTTGTTGGCCAACTTGCCGTTGTGGAGACTGGAGACACAGGGCATGCTACAACAAGCTGAATTATTTTAGAAATAAAATGCATTTCTAATGGAATGAGTATAAACAGTTAAAGCTGTGACCGATCCTCACCCATCCAGTTGTAAGAGTTACATGATTGTATTGTCAATGAAAGGGGGGCATTAGGGGGCTGAGCGTCTGGGTTTGGTTAGGGGTCCCCACAGTCTGCCTAGGCTAGATGCATTTAAAAATCATTATTAGATACACAGGCGGTGCAGCTAGCTTCGCAGCTGGGTTACTACGCTGACTAGCAGACACTGAAGCTTTGGAGCAGACTTCTGAGTAAACAGCTCTTCAGACTCAACCATCTGTGTTACCCCAAACCATAGTGTATGTATTATCTTATGGTTAAAAGGTTTTAATTGACGATGGCAACGTCACGTAAAACAAAGCAAGGGGACTCCAAAAAGAGTCTCCATTTTTTCAAAAAATTTGTGGCACTGACACCACTTAAGTGGCATCAATTGCCCCAGAGTTGCTTAAAACGGTTGGTTAGAATGAGTACCACACACTGCTACTATGCCCAAAATTATTTTCCAGACAAGATGCAGCTAAAAATTATTAGTAATTTGCAAGCTGGTGGAGCTTAGTATAGATGTCATAATAGAATGAGTACCGCACACTGCTACAGGCCCAAAATTATTTTCCAGACAAGATGCAGCTAAAAATTATTAGTAATTTGCAAGCTGGTGGAGCTTAGTAAAGATGGCATAATAGAATGAGTACTGCACACTGCTACAGGCCCAAAATTATTTTCCAGACAAGATGCAGCTAAAAATTATTAGTAATTTGAAAGCTTAAAACGGTTGGTCAAGTGATTTTACGAAATCCTCAAGCTTTTACTCTCCCCAGGATGACACAGGGGTAGAAAAGTCTTTGCGGATCCATGATTTGTTCATCTTTATGAACGTGAGTTTGTCTACATTCTCAGTGGACAGCCGTGTGCGCTTATCTGTCAGCACACCACCAGCAGCGCTGAACACACGTTCAGAGAGAACGCTGGCTGCGGGGCATGACAAGATCTCCAAGGCGTAAGTGGCGAGCTCCGGCCATTTATCCAGATTGGAAGCCCAAAAAGAGCAAGGGTCCAGTGACACAGTCATGGCTTCGATGTTTACTTGGAGATACTCTTGTACCATCGTCTCTAGGCGTTGACTATGTGTCAGACTTCTTGTCTCCTGTGGCCTTGCAAAGGATGGGCTAAAAAAGTGGTGAAATGATTCCGCAAAATTGCTGTTACCAGCAGATACTGTGTTTCTGTTACGGTTTCAGTGCTGAACACTCGACAGTCCCACGGTTGGCAAGTTAGAATTGTGAGATTCACTACGTGCACCACTGGTGTTTTGTGGAAAAGCACATGTAAGATTCTGCAACAGTTTCTGCTGATACTCCTGCATGTGTGAATCCCTTTCTATGGCAGGAATTATTTCGCAAATTTACTTTTGTACTGGGGATCTAAGAGTGTGGCAACCCAGTAGTCAGGATTATTTCGAATTCTGACAATTCGAGGGTCATGTTGCAGGTAGTGCAGCAAGAAGGCACTCATGTGTCTTGCGCATCCAGGAGCACCAAGTCCCTGTTGTGTTGGTGGCGAGGTAACAATCATGCTTCCTTCCTCTGCCCTCTCCCCCCAACCTCGCACAACAGAAATGTGATCAAGGTCTCCCTCATTTGATGAGTCTTCCATCAGTTCGTCCTCCACTTCTTCCGCGGCTCCTGCACCTTCCTCACTAGTTTGGCTGCTACCATGCGCCCTGGTAAATCCATCTCCCCCACCCTTACATGCCTGCCGCCTTGGTGCTGCCGACCGTCTGGACCTTGCAGATGTTAGCCCTTCCGCATACAACTCCTCCTCCTCTACTTCCTCCACCTCCTCTTGTCGCACCATCTGACTCCGAATTCTGTTTAACATGTGCTCCAGCATGTAAATCACTGCTGATAATGGCATCGTCAGCACTAAACATCTTCGTCGCCATTTCAAAACTGTGCAGAAGGGTGCATAGGTCCCTGATCTGAGACCACTCCTCCAGCGTGATTTGCCCCACCTCTGGATCCCGTTGGCCCAGGCTATACGTCAGAACGTATTGCACCAGGGCTTGTCGATGCTGCCAGAGTCGCTGCAACATGTGCAGAGTTGAATTCCACCGGGTAGGCACATCGCATTTTAGCCGGTGAAGTTTCAGGCCCAACGACTTCTGTAGAGATGTAAGTCGCTGAGCTGCGGGATGCGAACGGCGGAAGTGAGCACACAGCGACCGTGCCCTCTGCAGAAGGCCATCTAGTCCGGGATAGTGGGCCGCACCGAGGTTTGCAGCATTGTCGCACACGGCCTTCCCTGGTTTCAGGTCCAGTGGAGACAACCATTCATGAAACTGGTTCTCCAGAGCTGACCACAACTCCTCAGCTGTGTGACTCACATTTCCCAGACATTACAAAGTAAAAACCGCCTGATAACGTTGAGCCCTGCTGCCAGCATAGTAAGGAGGTGTGCAGAATCCCTTCTGCGCAGTTAGAAAGCGTGTGGCATGTCCACACAGGCTTTGGGTGCAGGTGGAGGACCGAGAGGAGGTTGAGGAGGCAGAAGCAGTGGAGGAACTTCGAGATAAAGAGGATTGACGCACAGCTCCTGGGGACAGCAAGACTTGGACAGCAGCACCTTGTCCTGCTTTCACCATAGTTACCCAGTGCCCAGTCAGCGACATGTAACGCCCCTGTCCATGCCTACTCGTCCAAGTGTCTGTGATGAAATGAACCCTGTCACACACAGAGTTTCTCAAAGAAGAGGTGATGTTGTGTGCGACATACTGGTGGAGCGCAGGCACACCTTTCTTTGAGAAGTAGTGCAGACTGGGCATCTGGTACTGGGGTACTGCGACGGACATAAGGTCTCGAAAATCCTCTGTGTCCACCAGGCGGAAAGGCAGCATTTCTGTAGCCAAGAGCTTGCAGATGGTGAAATTCAACCTCTTAGCTTTCTCATGGCTAGGAGGAAATGGTCTTTTACTTGTCCACATCTGAGGGACCGAGGGCTGGCTGTTGTGCTTAGACGGGGTTGAGAAGGGTGTCCCCGGCAAACTGCCGGTCTGTGAGGAAGATGCAGGCGGACATGTTAGCTTGCCTTGATCCAAAGGTGGTGCTCTCGATGTCGGAGAGCGCTCAACACCAGCTGGTGTTTCCACCTCCAAAGAAAATGATGACCTGCCAATCACGCTGGCTGTTGCGGGTAAAGAGGTGGCAGGTTTGCGTCCCAAAACAGGTGTGACTGCTGTCCCCCCAGTCACAGAGGATGAAGAGGCCGCGGATGCACAAGATGGGGCAGACAGTGGTTGACCCGGCCCGCTAGGCCGCATTGTAGCACAGTGAGCTTCCCACTGCAACTTATGCTTCATATCCATGTGACGGTTCATGCATGAAGTACTCAAACTATGGATTTTTTGGCCTCTACTTAGCTTTTGGTGACAAATGTTACAGATAACACGAGTTGGGTCATCCTTATCAATCTGAAAAAAATGCCCAGGCTATGCAAGGCTTAGCACCCATGCGACCTGAAGAGCCACCACGACTTGTGGTCAGAGGCAGAGTTGTGTTTGAGGATGCAGTTGTTGACGTGCTTCCAGTACTACATCTCTGTCCAGGAAGGCGCAACCTGACCTCGTCGTCACTAGCATCCTCCTCCACCTCCTCTGCTGACCTCATCGACTGGCTGACTGTGGGTTGACAGTAAGTGGGATCTGCAACCTCGTCATCATCACCCTGTGTGTTCTCACACCCGTCGTCCTCAGAGCCAACCTCTTCCTGCCCTGACAAAAAACTCAAGTTGTCGCTCGAATCAGGTATTTGAGTCTCATCATCGTCTTCCTCATTGTCTCCACCAGCAGGAGTTACAGTTTGTGAACGAAGGTCTACATTATGGTCAGAACCTTCTTCATCTGGTCCTGGATCCGACTCATAAAGATTCTGGGCATCAGTGCAGATCATTTCCTCGTCTGGATTCACAGAAGCTCTGGAGCCGACCTCTGATTCCCAGGCTATAGTATGAGTAAACAGCTCTGCAGACTCAACCATCTGTTCTACCCCATACTCAGATGGGCATCTGGAGACTTGGGAGCTGTGAGGAAGCAAGTGCGATTGGGGTGACACCTCTGAGGACTGGAGTATTTGTGATGTTGAAATTGAGGTGGAGGAGAGCCCACTTAAAGGAGCACTTGATATCCGTTGAAGCACCTGCTGTTTTTGTGCCTCATCTGGAATTTGTAGCGATTGGCGTGGCCGTAAGAAAGGGATTGTATCACATTGTCCGCTAAAAGAAGTAGACATCTTAGTTTGGCTGGAAGATGGTCTTTCTTCTGCAGATGTTACTGTTGCTTTAACACCTACCCCAACACGCCTATTCCCCTTTCCACCAGCAGCAAGCCTTTTTCCACTCATTTTGGTGGTTAACTAATTGACAGCTCTGGAGTTGTTTGCACAAAAAACGATGGATGGGAACCGAGCAAAGCTGAGTGGCCAAACTGTGGTATTAGCCGAAAAGGATTGGCTGGGTTAGATGCCGTAAAACAATTTTATTACATACACAGGTGGTGGATCTTAGTATAGATGGACTAATAGAATGAGTCCCACACACTGCTACAAGCCCAAAATTATTTTCCGAGCTAGATGCAGATAAAAATTATTTGTAATTTGCAAGCTGAAGGAGCTTAGTATAGATGGACTAAGAATAAGTCCCACACACTGCTAGAAGCCCAAAATTATTTTCCGAGCTAGATGCAGATAAAAGTTATTTGTAATTTGCAAGCTGGAGGAGCTTAGTATAGCTGGACTAAGAATAAGTCCCACACACTGCTAGAAGCCCAAAATTATTTTCCGAGCTAGATGCAGATAAAAATTATTTGTAATTTGCAAGCTGGTAGAGCTTAGTATAGATGGACTAAGAATAAGTCCCACACACTGCTACAAGCCAAAAATTATTTTCCGAGCTAGATGCACAAAAAATTATTTGTAATTTGCAAGCTGGAGGAGCTTAGTATAGATGGACTAAGAATAAGTCCCACACACTGCTGCAAGCTCAAAATTATTTTCCGAGCTAGATGCAGATAAAATTTTTTGTAATTTGCAAGCTGGTGGAGCTTAGTATAGATGGACTAAGAATAAGTACCACACACTGCTACAAGCCCAAAATTATTTTCCGAGCTAGATGCAGATTAAAATTATTTGTAATTTGCAAGCTGGTGGAGCTTAGTATAGATGGACTAAGAAAAAGTCCCACACATTGCTACAAGCCCAAAATTATTTTCCAAACTAGATGCACATAAAAATTATTTGTAATTTGCAAGCTGGAGGAGCTTAGTATAGATGGACTAAGAATAAGTCCCACACACTGCTACAAGCCCAAAATTATTATCCGAGCTAGATGCAGATAAAAATTATTACTAATTTGCAAGCTGGTGGAGCTTAGTATAGATGGCCTAATAGAATGATGCTATGCCCAAAAGGTTTTACTTGGCTAGGTGCAGTAAAAAAAATTGTATTCTATACACAGGTGGTGTAGCTTGCAACACAGATACGCTACTCCACTGACTAACACACACTGCAAGAGGCTAAAAAGGATTTGCTTAGCTAGATTTAGCCAAATGCTGTGAAAAACACTTGCACAGCACTGGCACAGACCTGCCTGGCAAAAAGTCCTAGGAAATGCTGTAACCTAGTCCTCAAAAGGACTGCAATTACAATTAGTCCCTACTCCCAACCTATCTATTTAAGAGCACAGACCTGCCTGCTAAAAGTGCTAAGAACTGCTGTAACCTAGCCCTCAAAAGGGCTGCAATTACAAACTAGTCCCTACTCCCTAAACCTTTCTGTCTATTTAAGAGAAAATTCGCTTTCAATTCAGTTACACAATATAGCGCTAACAGCAGCTGCAGTGCCGTCTAACACTCAGCTGCAGCAGTGAGAAAATGGAGGCGACTGGGAAAATGGCTGGATCTTATAGGGCAAGGACATGTGACATACAAAGCCAATGACACATGCCCTTGCTTGTGTGAAAAAAGCAGTTCGCTCCGTGTGTGCGCTGCTGATAGGCTGACAGATTCCACCTCCCCACTGTAAATGCGGGAAAGAGAAAAAAAAATGGAGATCTTCATTATTTATGCAGAGATCCATCCCCTGCCCCTCCCCCCGCCCCGCTGTACACTCAAACTGCGTATTAACATTGATTATCATCATTACTGTGAAAAAATCCAGTTATGATTTTGGTGCACGAACAGTTATCAAACATAACCTCGAACAGCCGGATTTTTTTCAAATCGTTCGTGTTCGCCGAACGGTTCGAACACCGCTCAAAACAGCTCGAGTTTGAGATTGGCGAAATGTTTGAGTCTAACACCGCTCATCTCTAATAGACACTCTGTGTACAGTGGCGGACCACGCCATGGCTATGGGGCCCATGGCCAGAGGGGGCCCGTGAACCAGGAGGGCCCCAAGCAGCGTGGGAACGAGGAGGATAGGTGAGTAGGAGGTTGCGGCGGCAGAGGAGCGGGTTGCAGCAGTGGAGGAGCGGGGCACACGCAGTAGCCCCTGCCGCAGCTACTACATGTGCCCGCTCCCATGGGCGTGGAGAAGAGGGAATATTCATTCTCTTCAGCAGTGGGCACGGAGGAGCGCTGAGCCGCGGCTCCTGTCAGTGCCCGCTGCTAAAGAGAAAGCTTATTCACGCTTCTTCACGCCCATAGTCTCGGTGTGGAGAGGAGTGAATGTGCCGGCCGCAGCAGCAGCAGCTCACCTCGGCTTCTGAGAGCGCGCGCAGCTCAGATGCCGACATGAGCTGCTGCACAGGACTCAGCGCTGGAGCAGAGGTGAGGAAGGAAGGTGAGTATAAGTGTTTATTGTTTTGTGTGCAGTAATTGGGGGATGAGGGGGCCACACATACCAAAATACTTGGATTGAGGAGGCCACACATACCAGTCATGGGGGATTGAGGAGGCCACACATACCAGGATACTTGGATTGAGGAGGCCACACATACCAGGAATGGGGGATTGAGGAGGCCACACATACCAGGATTGGGGGATTGAGGAGGCCACACATACCAGGATTGGGGGATTGAGGAGGCCACACATACCAGGATTGGGTGATTGAGAAGGCCACACATACAAGGATTGGGGGATTGAGAAAGCCACACATACCAGGATTTGGGGATTGAGGAGGCCACACTTACCAGGATTGGGGGATTGAGGAGGCTACACTTACCAAGATTGGGGGATTGAGGAGACCACACTTACCAGGATTGGGGGATTGAGGAGGCCACACTTACCAGGGATTGGAGGATTGAGGAGGCCACACTTACCAGGATTGGGGGATTGAGGAGGCCACACATACCAGGATTTGGGGATTGAGGAGGCCACAGATACCAGGATTTGGGGATTGAGGAGGCTACACTTACCAGGATTGGGGATTGAGGAGGCCACACATACCAGGATTGGGGGATTGAGGAGGCCACACATACCAGGATTGGGTGATTGAGAAGGCCACACATACAAGGATTGGGGGATTGAGAAGGCCACACATACCAGGATTTGGGGATTGAGGAGGCCACACTTACCAGGATTGGGGGATTGAGGAGGCTACACTTACCAGGATTGGGGGATTGAGGAGGCCACACTTACCAGGATTGGGGGATTGAGGAGGCCACACTTACCAGGGATTGGGGGATTGAGGAGGCCACACTTACCAGGATTGGGGGATTGAGGAGGCCACACTTACCAGGATTGGGGGATTGAGGAGGCCACACATACCAGGATTAAGGGGTTGAGGAGGCCACACATACGAGGATTGGGGGATTGAGGAGGCCACACATACCAGGATAGGGGGATTGAGGAGGCCACACATACCAGGATTTGCGAATTGAGGAGGCCACACATACCAGGATTTGGGGATTTAGGAGGCCACACATACCAGGATTTGGGGATTGAGGAGGCCACACATACCCGGGATTGTGGGATTGAGGGGGCCACACATACCAGGGATTGGGGGATTGAGGAGGCTACACATACCAGGGATTGTGGGGGCCACACATACCAGGGATTGTGGGATTGAGGGGGCCACACATACCAGGATGGGAAATTTAGCTGCTGCTGCATTTCCCACCCTAGGCTTATACTCAAGTCAATAGGTTTTCCCATTTTTATGTGGTAAAATTAGGGGCCTCGGCTTATATTCGGGTCAGTTTATTTAAAATATACGGTATTTTAAAATCAGTGAGTACGTGGTGCCCATAATACTGCAGGACTGTGGCGTGCATTATACTATATGGGGGCTGCATTTTACCCTATGGGGTGTGTAATATACTGTATGGAGGACTATGGGGAGTGCACTATATTCTATGGAGGACCATGGGAAGTTCATTATACTATATGGAGGATTATGGGGGGCGCATTATACTATATGGAGGATTATGGGGGCGCATTATACTATATGGAGGATTATGGGGGAGCATTATACTATATGGAGGATTATGGGGGCGCATTATACTATATGGAAGATTATCGGTGGTGTATTATACCAAATGGAAGGCTATGTTGGGCCATTATAATATTTTAGGGCTATGTGGGGGGCCATTATACTGTATGAAAGCAATTATTCAGTGTGAAGGTTTGTGTGGGGTCCATTATACTGTTTGGAGGGCTGTGTGGGGGCCATTATACTGTTTGGAGGGCTGTGTGGGGGCCATGAGAGTGTATGGAGGGCTCTGTGGGGTTCACAGTTGGGGGATTATACTGCGTTAGGGTCACCATACTTTGCAGTGGGAGTTGAAGTGGGGTACAATAGGGTCATTATACTGTGCATGTGGAGGCTAATGTGGAGGAATGCACCATAGGGGTATCATACTGTTTGGGGGGCACTTTTGTTGGCATCATACTTTATGGGGCAATGAAAGAGGAATCTACGACTTCAGAAGGAGGAAAATTTCTATGTAAAGGCTGGAAAGTTATGAGATCTGCTCTTCTGTGACACAGACAAATATTTATTTATTTTTTTGTGGGGGGGGGGCCCAATTAGAGCTTCTGCTATGGGGCCCCATGACTTCTATGTACGCCCCTGTCTGTGTATATAGCATAGTTTGTGTGTGTATAGACTGTGTATCATAAAAGCAGTAGTTGTGGCTGTTTTGAGGTCTGAGGAAGGAGAGCCCCATGCCATATATCTTTTTACCTTATGTTTCCTTTTTCCTGTAGAAACCTTTCCCTGTTCAGAGACATTTCAACTCACCAATTTTATCTGGAGTCACCCTATTTCTATCCACCGTGACATGGAGATTTATAGTTCTCACTGGATTGCCAGGGGTGGATACATCTATCTATATTAAAGAATGTCGGCTGTGCAGACAAGACTTCATTACTCATTTCTGGTTATACATTAATGTACACAAATCTGAAAAGCCTGACAAGCATTTAAAAATGGCCATTTATTGGGTGACTGAATCGTTATACCAGCCTAAATATTATTGTTATCGGCAGCACCTCACCCCATGTAACCAGGTGATATACTGCCGATAACATGAACATAATGTTCGTATTAGTGATTGTTCTATCCCCGTAATTGTTCAAAAGCCTATGTCAACAGTCCAATATACAACGAATGATCAACTTGAATATAGACAATCGACACTTATTCAGTGGCCTGCTAACAACTTTTGTAAATGACCTCTAAATGTTTCTGCATGATGATCCAATACCTTAGCATTTGGGGCCCCACTTTTAAATTTATCCATACTTTGTATTACAGCTGTCTGAGCACAGCTCCAGTGCAACCAGGGTTTTAGACAAAGTAGGGCCCTAGGCAAAAGTTAAAAGTGGGGCCCTAAATGATAACACATTACACCATCACACTCAAACATTTTGGTTGTATTTACATGCGCTGAGTTCAGGCTGTTAAATGAGTGCGATCGACAATATTGAAGTCATTCGGCGCTTGTTTCCTGGCCTCTTTACACTGGCTGAGGAAGAATGATGGGGACAGAACAATCCTTAATAGATCAATCTGTCCCCATACACTATCATGTTATCTGCAGCACTTCCGCAGTTTACACCTGGCGATGTGCTGCTGAGAACAATGAGTTTTGTTCCGCCATAAACAATCCAATCACCTGATGAATAGGCAACATTTTGTTTGTTTGTTGGGTGATTGTTGACTTGTTTACACCTATCAACTCTTGTCGGTATTTATAAATGTGAATGCTATATACACACAGTATGTGCGTGACACACACATTGTTTGTCACACACACACATGAATACACCAAGCACATACACACATGAATACACCAAGCACATACACACATGTATACAGAGCACATACATGCACTTATGTCTTCTTCACATATATATACCAGGAGGGAAGGAGCGCCATTTGACTTTTTGATTGTAAATTTGCTTGAATAATTAGCGGACCACATGTTGCGTTTGCAGAGCCCCTGATGTGCCTAAACAGTAGAAACCCTCCACAAATGACACCATTTTGGAAACTATACCCCTCAGGGAACTTATCTAGATGTGTGGTGAACACCTTGAACCACCAGGTGCATCACAGAAGATTAGAACATTGAGCCGTAAAAATAACATTTTCACATTTTTACCACAAAAATGTTTTTCAGCTCCCAATTTTACATTTTCATAAGGGTAACAGAGAAAGCAGATACCCCATATGTGGAGGAAAACCACTGTTTGGGTGCACGGCAGGGTTCGGAAGGGAAGGAGCGCCATTTGACTTTTTGATTGTAAAATTGCTTGTATAATTAGCGGACGCCATGTTGCATTTGGAGAGCCCCTGATGTGCCTAAACAGTGGAAACCCCCCACAAGTGACACCATTTTGGAAACTAGACCCCTCAGGGAACTTATCTAGATGTGTGGTGAGCACCCTGAACCCTCAAGTACTTTACAGAAGTTTATAACATGGAGAAGTGAAAATAAAAAAATCTAACTTTTTCCACAAAAATGATGGTTTAGCCCCAATTGTTTTATTTTCACAGGGTTAAGAGGAAAAAATGGACCCTTAAAACTTTTGTGCAATTTCTCCTGAGTACGCCAATACCCCATGTGGGGAAAATACAGTGTTTGGGCACACGGCAGAGGCCCCTGATGTGCCTAAATAGTGTAAACCCCCCACAAGTGACCCCATTTTGGAAACTGCACTAAGTATTGCGGGTGCTCAATTGACATGCTCAAGTCCCTGCCCGCATGTTTCACAGTCGTGCATGGCAGGCAATCCCACAAGTTTTTTTTTACCGCGAAGCATATGGGGCGGAGACTCAAGCATGTCACTTGAGCACCCGCAATACTTAGTGCATACCTGAGCACCCGATGCAAACTCAAGTAACGAGCACTTGCACTCAACACTAGTCGCCATATCGTCATCTTTTTTTTTTACTTTTGAAAAAATCCCAACCCTAGCCCAACCCTAACCCTAGCCCAACCCCAACCCCAACCCTTACCCTAGCCCAACCCTGGCCCAACTCTAACCCTAGCCCAACCCTAACCCCAACCCTAACTCCAACCCTAACTCTAACCCTAGCTCAACCCTAGCCCAACCCTAACCCAACCCTAACCCTAGCCCAACCCTAGCCCAACCCTAACCCTAGCCCAACCCTAACCCTAGCCCAACTCTAACCCTAGCCCAACTCTAGCCCTAACCCCAACCCTAACCCTAGCCCAACCCTAGCCCAACCCTAACCCTAGCCCAACCCTAACCCTAGCCCAACTCTAACCCTAGCCCAACTCTAGCCCTAACCCCAACCCTAACCCTAGCACAACGCTAACCCTAGATTTTATTTTTTACGCCGTTCCTCGTGCGGTATAAGTGATTAGACGACTTTTTTTGCAGGATGAGTTGACGTTTTTATTGGTGCCATTTTCAAGCACGTGACATTTTTTGATCGCTTTCTATTCCGATTTTTGGGAGGCAGATAAAACAAAAACCAACAATTCAGGAATTGTTTTTTTTTTAGTTTTTTATGCTGTTCCGCGTATGGTAAAATTGATAAGGTAGCTTTATTCTTCGGGTCAGTACATTTACAGCGGTACCACATTTATATAGTTTTTCTATGTTTTGGCGCTTTTACACAATAAAAGTTATTTTATAGAAATTTTTTTTTGCATCGCTTTACTCTGAGAGCTATAACTTTTTTAGTTTTCGGCTGATGGAGCGGTATGGCAGCTTGTATTTTGCAGGACAAGATGAAGTTTTCAATGGTACCATTTTTATTTATATTCATCTTTTGATTGCGTGTTATTTCATTTTTTGTTTGGCGGTATGATGATAAAGAATTGTTTTTTGATTTGGTTTTTATTTTTTTATTTTTTACCGTGTTCACTAAAGGGGTTAACCAGTGAGACAGTTTTATAGGTCAGGTCGTTCCGGACCAAATATGTGTACTTTTATTGTTTTTTTTGTTATTTTTCCATAATAATATTTATTGATGGGTACATTATATTTTTATTTTTGGTGGATTATTTTTTATTTATTTTTTTAATATTTTTACAATTTTTTTTTTTTTTGCATTTTTTAAACACTTTTTTTACTTTTATTCTTTTTTTACTCTGATCGCCTGTATAGCATAGGGATGGAGCACCATCCCTGTGCTATACAGGCTGTTAGCGTTGCAGATGCAGAAGATACTTTGGTCATGAACTACACATGACCAAAGTATCTTCCTGCTGTCTGGTAACCCAGATGTTGTCATGCGACATCGGGTCATCATGGCAACATTCGGAAAGCCGCGGCAGACAGCGTTGGACGCCGGCAGGAACGGTGAGTATCCCAATCACCTCTCCTTGCCACCGCAATGCTACGATCGACTTAAATCGCAGCACTGTGGGGGTTAATGTGCCGGGAGCGGTGCGGGACCGCTCCCAGCACATAGCACCGGGTGTCAACTTTGACGATCAGCTGACACTTAGCAGCGATCACGCCCGCACAGCCTGTGTGCGGGCGCGATCGTCATGACGTGCTAATACGCATCAGGCATTTAAGTCCCAGGGCGCAGATACGTATTAGTACGTCTTGGGCTTTAAAGGGATTAAAGTACACTCTCCATCCAATCTTGATTTAAAAAAAACAGAAATGTAGAAATATCACATGGTCATAAGTGTTCAGACCCTTTGCTCAGACACTCATATTTAAGTCACAGCTGTCCAGCTGTGTTTAATTAAACTGATAGGACTTGATTTAGAAAGGCACACACCTGTCTATATAAGACCTCACAGCTCACAGTGCATGTGAGAACACCATAAAAAAAATTAGGCAAAAAACGATGCTTTATCATGATACCACCGAACAAAAAGTGGAATAAAAAGACAAATGTAAATAAAAATGGTACCTCCAAAAATTTCATCTTATCCCTCAAAAAACAATCCACCATACAACTCCATCAATAGAAAAATAAAAAAGTTATAGCTCTCAGAGTAAAGTGAAGAAAAAATAATAATTTTTTCTATAAAATAGTTTTCATTGTGTAAAAGCGCCAAAACACAAAAAAAAATGCTATAAATGTGGTACCGCTGTAATCGTACTGACCCAAAGAATAAAGCTGTTTCATCAATTTTACCACAAAACAACATAAAAAAAACAATTCCTGAATTACTGGCTTTTGTTCATTCTGCCTCACAAAAATCAGAGTAGAAAGTGATCAAAAAATGTCACATGCCCGAAAATGGTACCAATAAAAACATCAAGTCTTCCTGCAAAGTCTTCCTGCAAAAAACAAGCCCTCATATGACTGTTGGCCAAAATATGGAAAAATTATAGCTCTCAAAATATGGTGATGTGCAAAAAAAAACGTCTTTTAGTGTGTGACAGCAGCCAAACATATAAACCCAATATAAATCTGGTATCGCTGCAATAGCACCTACCTGAACAATGAAGTCACCTACCCAATTATACCACACGAGGAACAGCGTAAAAAATAAATAAAACCAATTCTACACCTGCTGTTGATTTGTTCATTCTGCCTCCCAATGCTTGCAGTAAGGCTCAGCTCACATTTATTCTGTGCTTACACCAGGGTTTCCATGTAAATCTCTGATATATGTGATTCAGACAGACCCCCCAATGGAAGATTCCCTATAATGAGGCAGATGGAGACACTGTGGATGCTGTCTGGCCTATGATCTGTCGGCATCCGTCTTTTTATTAGGCATACAGTTTTGTGCACTTCTGAAGGACAACACTGAACAGAGGTCAGACGGAGTCCAGAGTAACTCTGCTGCCTAATTATTGTGAATGGATCCCTTGGGAGTTCATCTGAATCACGTCACTCGGAGATTTAGATGGAAACCCCAATATAAGTGCATAAAGCACAGTACAAATGTGATCCAAAATGTTGTGTAAAATGTACCCAACAAAAGCTTCAACTCAATCCACAAAAAAAAGCCCCCACTCAGGTCTGTCATATGTTATCGGAACTATAGGGGCTTCCACATTACTGGTTGCACAAAGGCTCTGGAAAAGCACCATGGCACATCGCCCCCCCAAATGAAACTGAGAAAATTCTGCACTCCCAAATCCAAATGCCCCCTCCCTTCTGAGCTCCAGTGTGTGCCTGAACAGAAGTTAGCGTCCACATGTTTGGCATTTCTGTAGATATGAGAGCCTGCCTAATTTACAGGTCTGTGCCTCCAGAAGCATGAGCTGGGCACAACGTACGGTCCCCTACAACTTACTGGTCACTACAACGGCAGTTTGCAATTCTCACTCAGCAACATCCGCTGCTGCCTGTTTCTGACCCATGGAATCAAAATTGTCACTGCACCTGTAGATAAATTTCCAAAGGGGTGTAATTTCCAAAATGGCGTTACTTGAGGGGGGATTCTGCTATTCTAGCACTTAGGGTCCCTATATATGGAGTCCACATACTGTTCTAGAAAAATCTGCACTCCAGGAGGCAAATAGCGCTCCGTCCCTCCCGATTCTCGATAAACAGTACTGCACAACCACATTCAGTAGAAATTGTGGGACACATTTTGATGCCATTTTTACCCATTTCCCAGTGTGAAAATTAAAATCTGGGGCTAAAACAAAATTTTGGTGGTAAAAATGGAATTATTTTTTTCTTCACTGCCCAATGGTATACAATTCTGAGACCCACCTGTGGTGTCAACATGCTCACTGCACTCCTAGATTAATTCATTGAGGGGTCTAGTTTCCAAAATGGTGTCACTTGTGGGGGTTTCCACTGTTTAGGCACATCAGGGGCTCTACAAACCCGACATGGCGTCCGCTAATTATTCAAGCAAATTTCACATTTAAAAAGTCAAATGGCGCTCCTTTACTTCCGAGCCCTGCCGTGTACCCAAACAGTGGTTTTCCCCCACATATGGAGTATTGTCTTACTCAGGAGAAATTGCACAACAAATGGTATGGTGCAATTTCTCCTGTTGCCCTTATGAAAATGCAAAATTTGGGGCTGAAAATCATTTTTGTGGGAAAAATTAGCAAATTTTATTATTGTGTCTCAATATTATAAACTTCTGTGAAGCCCCTGGGGGTTCAAGGTGCTCACTACACTTATAGATAATTTCCCCGAGGGGTCTAGTTTCCAAAATGGTGTCATTTGTGGGGGATTTCCACTGTTTAGGCACAACAGGGGGTCTCCAAATGTAACATGGTGTCCTCTAATTATTCAAACAAATTTTACATTCCAAAAGTCAAATGGCGCTCCTTCCCCTCCGAGCTATGCAATGTGCCAAAACAGTGGTTTTCCCCCACAAATGGGGTATCGGCATGCTCAAATTTCAAAACAAATTTTATGTTTCATTTTTTCCTGTTACCCTTGCGAAAATAAAAAAATTTGAGTCTAAAGTAAAATTTTTGTGAAGTTAAATGTTCATTGTTTTCTTCCACATTCCAAAAATTCCTGTGAAGCACTTGAAGGGTTAAACAACTTCTTGAATGTGTTTGTGAGCACCTTGAGGGGTGCATTTTTTAGAATGGTGACACTTTGGGGATTTTCTGTCATAAAGGCCCCTTAAAGTCACTGCAAATGTTATGTGGTCCCTAAAAAAATGGTTTTGTAAATCTTGTTGGAAAAATGAGAAATCGCTGGTCAAAGTTTAACCCTTATAACTTCCCAACAAAAAAAATTTTGGTTCCAAAATTGTGTAAAGTAGACATGTAATAAATGTTATTTATTAAATATTTTGTGTGACATATCTCTCTGATTTAAGGGCATAAAAATTAAAAATTTTAAAATTGTGAAATTTTCAACATTTTTGCCAAATTTCAGATTTTTTTCACAAATAAAGGCAAGTCAATTCAAATAAATTTTACCACTGTTATTTAGTACGATATGCCATGAAAAAAAATTCTCAGAATCACTGGGATCCATTGAAGCGTTCCAGAGTTATTACCTCATAAAGTGAAACTGGTCAGAATTGTAAAAATTGGCCTAGTCATTAACGTGCAAACAGCCTTTGGGTATAAAGGGGTTAACTAAGGATTATTTAAAAATGTTTAATAAAATAGGTTTTACAAACTGAAGAGTCAACAATAAAAACGTTTTCATAGGATCATCTACTTTCATACTAAAGTTTATTTTACAAACAAAAAAGTTACATTTGAATTATTAAGCACCATCATGGTGTTCCAAAATCCCTATGACATCACTTCCTGTCTTGCGTTATTATGGGGTTACTAGGGTTCCCACTAGTGGAAATGTTTGGGAATTAAAGAGGTACCCTATCCCAATTTAGATTTTATATGATATGATTTTTTTTTTTAGTTTGTAAGTAAACCCATCATGAACACCCAAAGAATGAAGCCTGCAGGGTGCGCTTGTGCTGCTATTATATGGCTATTACAAGGATTTAACCCCTTCATGCCCAGGTGATTTTCCATTTTTTAGCTTTTCTTTCTTCTTCCCCTTCTTCCAAGAGCCATAACTTTACTTTTCCATCCACATAGCTGTATGAGGGCTTGTTTTTTGCAGGACGAGTTGTAAATTTGCATGACACCCTTTATGTTACCACATAGTGTACTGGAAAATGGGAAAAAAATTCCAAGTGCGTTCAAATTGCAAAAAAAAAATGCAATTCCACAGTTGTTTTTTGGGTTTTTTATTTAACATTTTCAATATATGGTAAAACTGACTGGGTAATATGATTCTCCGTGTCAGTATGATTATGCAGATACCAAACATGTATAGTTTTTTTTTTTTCATTTCAGTGTTGAAAAAAATTCAAAAATTCAGAAATTTGTAATAAAAAATAATAATGCTTTTGTCGCCATTTTCCAAGACTCATAAAGTTTTCATTTTTCGGGATGTGGAGTTGTGTGAGGGCTTATTTTTTGTGCTTTCAGCTGACGTTTTTACTGATACCATTTGGAGGTAGATACTATGTTTTGATTGCCTCTTATTAGATTTCATTGCAATGTTATGGTGGCCAAACAAAAATAATTCTAAGGTTTTAATTTTTTTATTGTTACACCATTTACCAATCACATTTATTTTATATTTTGATAGATTAGACTTTTCTGAATGCAGAAATACCAAATATGTGTATTTTTTTACTTTTTTAAAATTGTTTTATTTTAAATGGGGCAATATGAACTTTTATGATTTTTTTTATATATTTTTAAGAACTTTTTTTTTTACTTTTTACCTTTTTTTAATAGTCCAGTTAGGGGACTTGAAACTGCAATCGTCTGATTGCTTGTGGTATACAAAGCAGTGCATACGTTCTGGTTTGTATAGCTAAAATCACGATCTCCTATGAATGCCAGCTAAATGCCGGCTTACACAGGAGGATCAGTAATGACAGGCATGGGGATCATCAGCAGACCCCCAGCTGTCATGGAAACCCATCGGCATCCCGTGATCATGTCATGGGCATGCTGATGGGAGCGTGGAATGATGCACCCCCCTGCCGGCATCTGTTAAATGACGATGTCAGAAATTGACAGTGGGATTTAACACGTTAATAGCCGTGGGTGGAGCACCAATCCACCCACAGCTGTTAAAGGCACATGATGGCTCTTTAAATCAGTCATCATGTGTGAGCAAAAATGTGGGCTTGTCAATGATAAAATACATTTTATAATACGGATCACTTACCAATGCCGCGATAACAAATATGTGTTGTTTTTGCATCGTTTTTTTTAAATAAACCATATTTTCTTCTTTTGCACTAAACTTTGTATTTATTTATTTTGCATTGATAAAACACAATGCAATTGGTCAGTTTTTAGTGTGTAGGACTGAAAGCCTATCAGGTCCTGTCCCACAGTGAGACATGATTGGCTGAGGCTTATGGAAGACACAAAGGTTATTGTTAGACCTTCTTGTTGCCATATGTGACGGGTAGATACCACACATGGTGTTGTTAAGCATCCAGCAACTAGAGTGGTTAACAAGGGGCAGCTAGTGGTCAGTTCTGAGCTGGGGAGCGAGCTTAAAGGATGCAGACCTCTTCACCAGGCTGATGAGGGTTCTGGGACTCTCTTATTGCAACTACTGTTTGGTTGCTAGTGGTATCTACAGGAGAAAGTAGTGGAAGAAAGGTTAACTGTTGTTTAGAAGAAGCAAGGATTGAACACCACATCTGAGGACTGGACTCATCCTTCCGTTCTAACCCCCCCACCCCCTCATACCTCACTGTACTAGAAGGTAAAGCCTGTGATACTGTGGACCGGGGACTGCTGGTGGGAGCACTGTTGTGGTGGGTGCATAGAAGTGTGCTACTAAATAGACTTGATCTGTGCTGTACTGTGCTACTAAGAAAGACTGTTTATTAATGTGCCTTTAAGAAGAAACTGCTTGTTATTGGAGCCTGTTGCTCATGAGACTTAAACTGCACTGGCCGTGTGGCTTCATTAAATGCTATTGTTCAACTGTTCATGAGGACTCTTGTTAAATGTGTCTGGTCAGCAAGTAAATCCATCTTCGTGTATGTGCCTGAGGGTCAATATTCCTGTATGACTGCGAGAGCTGCAGTATATGGTCACCCTGAGTAATGGTTCCCCCAGGATTCCAAAGAATTCATGAAACCTATCTCACCCCTATCTAAACTTAGGCGGCGTGCATGTAACATTGGTGGCCCGTACAGGGAGTCCTGAGCAGGAATTAGCTTGTAGAGGGAGAAGAGACAAAGTGTCTGGAAAAACACAGCAACACAGCACCTCAATTCAACTCTGCTATACCAGTGAAAAGGGAAGACAGCCAGTGTTGACTGGGAAGAAATAAGAAGATAAAATACAGAAAATCAGGCACCTGCAAAATGCAAGATTTGGCACATGTTGTACAGTTAAAATGGCGACTGTCTTTGCTAAAATGGCGCCCTAGATCACAGTGGGGAAGAAGAAGGACATCCCATATTGTAGGAGTGTATGATAAAAGAGCGCCAAACAGGGTCAAGCCCCCTGTAGTGGAACAAGCTGGAGAAAGCTGCCCTCAGAGAAGAGACACCACACCCACCAAGATGCTGGACCAATGGCCAGTGAGGTACTGTCCCAGAGGGGGTGGAGTGAAAGTGAGCCAGAGCTCCTGGGGCCAGAAGAACGACATTCTGACTTGGAGAGGAAAACAGTTAGGAGCACGCGCCACAGTGTCTACTACCATGACGAAGCCAGGAACAGTGGAGGATGCAGCCCTACACCGGTTTACCCGTAACAGCAGAGAAGCAGTGGAGGATGCAGCCCTGCATCCTCTCACCCACAACCGTGAGGTGCTAGGGGATCCCCAACCAGGCTGGGACGTGGCCGCACTATCTCATCAGAATCCTGAGGCCTCCCGTAGACAGGAGGAGGCACCCCGAGGTATGGCGTCGGACACTGCGCCCATCCCACCATCACCTGTGGACCGGGAGCCAATGTCCAAAGCCCCGGCCGTCACCGTGCCGCAGGCCACCGCATCATCCAGTCCAGCGCCGAACTCACCTGAGGAACCGCTGCCCGCCACGGAATCATCCCGACCAGAGCCGGACTCACCGGAGGAGCCGCGGCCTCCAGGTACCTCGACCACAGCTCTGCCCACTGCACCGCAACCCACCACCGCAGCCGTCATGTCCGCCCTGGCCTCCGCTCTCACGAGAGGGGCGGGACTTCCGGTTGCGACCATCATCCACTGCGGGACTGGAACTAAGATGGCGGCACCGAGCTCTCCAGATGGTGAGTCATGGACCCTAGTGTTCCCAGCCATACCACTGGTAACGGTCTGCTCGAGGACCGCTGTCTCACCAGCGCAAGGAGCGAGGAAACCTCCTTCCCCGCTCCATACCCATATGACACTCACCACCCATCCGGGACTGGTCGTAAAGTCACCATCAGAGGAAGAGGAGTGGAACGATTCACTGTTAGCATTACCGGGGGAGCAGTGGGTGACCATATTGCCACCTTCAGGGGGTCCATTCCCACCCCCTTTTGCCTACTTTGTTAATCCCAAGTATGGGGGAGCGAGGGGATGGATTCGGGAGATGCATGACGCGGACTGCATTGCCAGTGCAGGCAAAAGGATGGGGACCTGGAGGTAACAGGATTCATACGCGTTTCCCCTAGTTTTTAAAACCAGTAAACCAGCGCCTGCTCTGCCACCTACTCCACCGGTGGCACCTATCCCACCCACTGCCCCACCTGCTGCTGTTGTTGCTCAGCCTGGCTAGGTTGAAAGGTACACCCCTGTTCCAGCCACCTTCAAAGAAGGACAGGAAGAATACAACTTCCAACAATGCCTGGCCGCGTGGAAGTGTGCGTGTCTGCATACTGTGTGTGTGCATGTCTGCGTACTGTGTATGTGTGTGTCTGTGTACTGTGTGTGTGTGTGACGCGCCCCTGGGCCTAAGTCGCGCAGCGTTGCGCACGCGGGAGCCTACCCGGAGCCGGATCGGATAGGGGTAGTAGTCTCGTGGCGATGACCCGGTCCGTGCCCAGGGAGTCAGACTAAGTGGCGGTATATTAGCAGTAGATGTAGGACGACTACGCCACCCGTTGAATGCAGCTATGGAGCTGCCGCTGCAGGGCAGACCGCTGAGGCCGGTGGAAGGATGGTGCAGCGTGGATGGTATAACCCCCAACGGGAGGGGTATGGCCTCAGGGCAGCCGACGTGGATGATGGGGGTAGTAGGAACCACTCAGAGATGATGCGGTGTAGTTCAGGGTCTTTACTGGTGACAAAGATAGACCCTCCCGGAGTACTGGCTAGCGGTCGGGGCCTGGTCAGTCCTTGAGCAGATGGGATCCCCCTTGGCCAGGCGGAGTTGTAGGCCTCCCCAACTAATTGTACTCTTCTGGCTTCCTTGCTAGAGGCGGGTAAAGGTAGCCCACGTCCCTGAGTGTACCGTGTGGTGCTCACCCGTATGGCCGGTGACTCAGGGCCTTCTAGTGGCTTCCGCTCCACGACGGCGGTGCTGGTCCCACGCGTGTGACCGTGCCTTCGGGTTTCTTGGCCAGAGGACCTGAAATCCCCTGCCGGTCGGTTTCTGCTGCTGGGTCTGGGTTAATCCCCACAGCCTCGGACTCCGGGTCCGGTGGTAACTCTTCAATCAGGGCGAGCTCTTCAGCTGCCAGCCCCTGATTCCTTTTAGCACTGCTCCCACTGAGCTCCTGATCTTTCTTTCCTAAGCTGCTCCTCTTCTTCTCTCTACTCTACTCACTAACCCTGCCTCAGCCCCAGCTTTATATAGGGGAAGTTCTTCCCCTCCCAGGACTGGGCAGGAGGTGTGGCATGCATAGGATTCCTGACCAAGAGACCTCCCACCTGCTCTCAGACATAACATTGCTATTACTGTGGAGACCAGACCCCTGGGGTGCCACATGTGCATGTCTGCATATATGAAGGATGAGGGGACAGCCTGGGCCCTGTGTATTATACCTATATTTCTCCGCCGTATCTGTGCATCATAAATGTTGGTATGTATTAAAGGGCCCACTGAGACTCTTTTGCCCGGGGCTCACGAAAACCTGAAGTCGGCCCTCGTTGATAGCAATGATGGAGGAGGGAACGTCATGTGACACTCTCTCTCTCATCATTCCTCCTCTGCGTCTGACGCAGTGGCGTGATGACGCTCCATGCACTGTCACACAGTGGAGCTGGCAGCTGCTGAGGTAATGACAGAGACGCGCTGCAGAGACTGAAGCAGCAGGGAACGAGGAGCGGTAAGTATGTATTTATTTATAAATCAGTGAGTATTGATAAAACTGGAGGACTGGGGGCTGCATTTTACCCTATGGTGGGAGGAAGCTGCATTTTACCCTATGGGGGGCTGCATTATACTGTGTTGAGGACCATTGGGAGTGCATTATACTGCGTGGAGGACCATGGGGAGTGCATTATACTATGTGGAGGACCATGGCGAGTGCATTATACTGCGTGGAGGACCATGGCGAGTGCATTATACTGTATGGAGGACCATGGCGAGTGCATTATACTGTGTGGAGGACCATGGCGAGTGTCTTATACTGTGTTAAGGACCATGACGAGTGTCTTATACCGTGTGGAGGACCATGATGAGTGTCTTATACCGTGTGGAGGACCATGGTGAGTGCATTATACTGTGTGGAGGACCATGATAAGTGCATTATACTGCATACAGGACCATGGGGAGAGCATTATACTGCTTGGAGGACCATGGGGAGTTCATTATACTGCGTGGAGGACCATGGCGAGTGCATTATACTGTGTGGAGGACCATGGCGAGTGTCTTATAGTGTGTTGAGGACCATGGCGAGTGTCTTATACTGCGTGGAGGACCATGGGGAGTGCATTATACTATGTGGAGGACCATGGCGAGTGCATTATACTGCGTGGAGGACCATGATAAGTGCATTATACTGCATACAGGACCATGGGGAGAGCATTATACTGCTTGGAGGACCATGGGGAGTTCATTATACTGCGTGGAGGACCATGGCGAGTGCATTATACTGTGTGGAGGACCATGGCGAGTGCATTATACTGTGTGGAGGATCATGGCGAGTGTCTTATAGTGTGTTGAGGACCATGGCGAGTGTCTTATACTGCGTGGAGGACCATGGGGAGTGCATTATACTATGTGGAGGACCATGGCGAGTGCATTATACTGCGTGGAGGACCATGGCGAGTGCATTATACTGTATGGAGGACCATGGCGAGTGCATTATACTGTGTGGAGGACCATGGCGAGTGTCTTATACTGTGTTAAGGACCATGACGAGTGTCTTATACCGTGTGGAGGACCATGATGAGTGTCTTATACCGTGTGGAGGACCATGGTGAGTGCATTATACTGTGTGGAGGACCATGATAAGTGCATTATACTGCATACAGGACCATGGGGAGAGCATTATACTGCTTGGAGGACCATGGGGAGTTCATTATACTGCGTGGAGGACCATGGCGAGTGCATTATACTGTGTGGAGGACCATGGCAAGTGCATTATACTGTGTGGAGGACCATGGCGAGTGTCTTATAGTGTGTTGAGGACCATGGCGAGTGTCTTATACTGTGTGGAGGACCATGGTGAGTGTCTTATACTGTGTGGTGGACCATGGCGAGTGCATTATACTGTGTGGAGGACCATGGCGAGTGCATTATACTGAGTGGAGGACCATGGTGAGTGCATTATACTGTATGGAGGATCATGGCGAGTGCATTATACTGTGTGGAGGACCATGGCGAGTGCCTTATACTGTATGGAGGACCATGGCGAGTGCATTATACTGTGTGGAGGGCCATGGTGAGTGCATTATACTGTGTGAAGGACCATGGCGAGTGTCTTATACTGTGTGGAGGACCATGGCGAGTGCATTATACTGAGTGGAGGACCATGGTGAGTGCATTATACTGTATGGAGGATCATGGCGAGTGCATTATACTGTGTGGAGGACCATGGCGAGTGCCTTATACTGTATGGAGGACCATGGCGAGTGCATTATACTGTGTGGAGGGCCATGGTGAGTGCATTATACTGTGTGAAGGACCATGGCGAGTGTCTTATACTGTGTGGAGGACCATGGCGAGTGCATTATACTGAGTGGAGGACCATGGTGAGTGCATTATACTGTATGGAGGATCATGGCGAGTGCATTATACTGTATGGAGGATCATGGCGAGTGCCTTATACTGTATGGAGGACCATGGTGAGTGCATTATACTCTGGAGTGTGGAGAGGTGTGGGGCCATTATATTGTATGTAGGCCCGTTATACTGCATGGTGGGCTGTGTGGGGGTCACAGTTGGGGGATCATACTGTGTTGGGGTCACCATACTTTGCCTTGGGAGTTGAGGTGGGGTACAATAGGGTCATTATACTGTGAATGTGGAGGAATTCACCATGGGGGTATCATACTGTGTTTGAGGACACTTTTGTTGGCATTGTTGGCATCACACTTTATGGGGCAATGAAATAGGAACCTAGGACTTCAGCAGGAGGAAAATTACTATGTAGAGGCTGGAAAGTTGTGAGATCTGCTCTTCTGTGACCCCGACAATTATTTACTTTTTTTTTAAGGGGGAGGGGGCAATTTGAACTTCTGCTATTGGGGCCCCATGATTCCTATGTATGCCCCTGTCCGTAAGAATATACTTGATACATTCTCTTCCACAGATGTAGCAGAGTTAAATACTGTATGTGTAACTCAATTTCTGTTGATCCAGAGTTTAAAAGGGTTATTCTCAAGTTCTTAAAGGAAGTCTGTCACTCCTGAAATGCATTTTAAATGAACTACACAGTGAGTAGAACTTTGCCTTTTTATTTTAATGTTTTGTGAATAAATGGGTAAAAGAGATTGGGGAGTGTTTATTTCAAACAAAGGGTTTGTGTTTTTATTTCAATTAAAGGACTTTTTTCCTTGTGTGTGTATTATTACACCCAGATGTACCTCTCTGGCCCAGATGTCACCTCTCTGCTGTCCAGAATCCCAGCATGTCTAGCAGCCATATCCTCGTTCTTCTCCTCCCGCTACCTCAAGCTCAATGTGGAAAACTCATTATCTTTCCCCCATCTCGTATATCTTTCCCACCTGATCTTTCTATCACAATAAATGACATCACACTTTCCCCTGTCCCGGCAGTCCGCTGCCTCGGAGTAACCCTTGACTCTGCCCTGTCCTTCAAACCCCACACCCAAGCTCTCGTCACCTCCTGTCGCCTCCAGCTCAAAAATATTTCCAGAATCTGTCCTTTCCTCAACCCTCAATCTACTAAACTGCTTGTGCATGCCCTCATCATCTCCCGCCTCGACTACTGCAACATCCTCCTCTGTAGCCTACCTGCTAGCACTCTCACACCCCTCCAGTCCATCCTTAACTCTGCTGCGTGACTGGTCCATCTCTCGCCTCGCTACTCCTCTGCTACCCCCCTTTGCAAATCCCTTCACTGGCTCCCAATTGCCTAGCATATCCAGTTTAAACTACTAACACTGACCTGCAAAGCCATTCATAACCTCTCTCCTCCGTACGTCTCTGAACTAATTTCCGAATATATTCCCTCACGTAATCTCCGGAATATCCCCCGTCCTATGGAATTCTGTGCCTCAACACGTCCGATTATCCATCACACTTGAATCCTTCAGACGGAACCTGAAAACCCATCTCTTCAAACAAGCTTACAGCCTGCCATGACCTTGCTTGCTGCCACCTCAACAACACGGGAGCTACAGCAACCCCTCAACCTACTGTCTCCTTCCCCATTACTGTAGAATGTAAGCCCACAAGGGCAGGGTCCTCTTCAGTCTGTACAGTTCTATCATTGTTAGTTTGTTTACTGTAAGTGATATCTGGATTTGGTATGTAAGCCCTTCTTATGTACAGCGCCATGGAATCAATGGCACTATATAAATTATTAATAATAATAATAATAATAATATTATTACATTTGACTTTGAGTTTAGTAATGGGGGCGTTTGATAGACGCCTCTCCATTACTAACCTGTGGGCTTGATGTCAGCTGACATTACAAAGCTGACATCAACCCCACAACTATTACCCCACTTGCCACTGCACCATGGCAAGTGGGAAGAGCCGGGCAAAGTACCAGAATTGCCACATCTAATAGATATGCCATTTCTAGGGTGACTGTGGTCTGTTATTTTAGGCTGGAGAGGGCCAATATCTATGGCCCCTTCCCAGTGTGAGAATACCAGCCCCCAGCTGTCTGTTTTAGCTTGGTGGGTTGTCAAAAATGGGAGTGACTCCACGCCATTTTTTTCAATTATTTATTTAAATCATTTAAAAAATACGGCGTGGGGACCCCTCTATTTTTGATAACCAACCAATATAAAGCTGACAGCTGGGGGTTGCAGCCTGCAGCTGTCAGCTTTACCTGTGCTGGTTATCATGTCAATTTTTTTATTGTTTTATTGCACAGGTGGCGGTGGATGAACACTTTCATCAGCCTCGCCTGCTCTCGCTGCTATCAGCGAGACCAGGCGTATGCTGATGAGACTAATTTTCACCTGTTACTGCCAGTCACAGCCGCTGGCTCCCATGCTGTCATCTGACAGTGTGGTAAATGCAGCGCTCTGACTGGGGATAATGATCTTACCGCCGATCAGAACCCGTGTTTCCCTCACTGTCATGAAGATGACAGCGTGGGAAACAATGGTTGTTTGGGCCCCCCATTCATCTGAATCGGGTTCGAGTTCAGGTACCATTCTGGTACCCGAACCAAACTTTTTTAAATGTTCAGCCAAACCTGCCGGACCTGAACATCTACGGGTTCGCTCATCACTAATCTTGAGCCCTGAAAATCTTTAATGTTAATACTGCTTATAATCACAATTCCAAAAAGGAGGGATGCTCTGCAAAAGGTAAAGAAAACAAGAATGCAGTGATTTATAAATTTGTTATTACCATATTTTATTCACAACAGAACATAGGCCATAGATCAGAAGGCGAAAGTTAGACATTTTTCTCTTCTAGTTGAAAAAATTAAATCATTTAAAAATTGATGGCAGAAATACATCTCAAAGGGTTGGGGCATTGTCATATCTACAATTGTGTAGGATCTCCTCTTCTTTTCACAGCAGTTTGTAAATGTCTAGCAAGTGAGACCAGTTGCTGGTGTTCTGAAAGACGAATGTTGCTTCATTGTTGTCTGAAGTGGGATTCTAACTGCTCAACAGTCCTGGGTCCCCTTTGCTGGATATTTCTGTTCATAAAGTTTTCTATTGGTGAAAGGTCTGGACTGCAGGCGGCCAGTTTATCACACAATCATCACATTATATAGCACTATGTACTTACAATTGCTCATTTTACCTTTCTACCCCGCTAATTCTTCTCTTTTCCATTAGGTCTATGACATCACATGATTAAAAATGACTAGCTGAATCCTTCTAAGCTCCATTTAGAAACAGGAGGTCAATTTTGTCTGCACAAGCCATGAGTGACTATAAACGTCTACGGCGGGGGGGAGGTGTGGAGCAGCTGGGTCAGGAGTTGAAGAGAGGAATGATTTCTAGAGGAACAAGATACTTCCTGTTTCTACATAGAGCTGGGAAAAAAGAAGAATTAGCTGGGTAGAAAGGCAAAATGAGCAATTGTAAGTATACAGTGCTGTATAATATGATGATTTCTCATGATTTCCATAAAGAATGTCAAATTTTGATTCCTCTGACTACAGAACAGTTTTCCCATTTTGTCACTGTCCATATTTAATACATTTAGGCCCAGAGAAGACTGTAGTTTCTGAATCGTGTTGATTTGTGGCTTCTGCTTTGCATGATAGCTAGTGTTGAGCGAACATTCTCGACACTGCTCGGTACTCGCCCGAGTAACACGCTACTCGGGATGTTCGGCGAGCACCGAGCATTTCCGGGTTACTCGGGCAGGAGCTCGGGTCTCCGCCCTGCATGTTTGGCGCTCTTCACAGAGCCAATGAACATGTAGATATTGCCAGCCAGTCACTGTAATGCCGCAGCCATGTTGGTTGTGGGCATTACATTGATTGGCTGGCCGCACAGCATTACCTCGAGTATTTAAAACGGGTCGCTGCCATCTTGGACACAGACGCACGGGATCAGACAGTGTAGGGAAAGCACTGCTGAGCTAGGGAGAGATTTATAGTGCGAAATAGTTAGTGTAGGGTCTCTAAAGGCTGCCAGATCAAACAAACAGTCCTTCTCATCACTAATATCCATCCCAGATAACAGCCAGGCAGGCTGTATAGGAGACGCAGTGGGGTTATACCAGCAAACGCTGCATTAGAGTCCTGTGTGCAGCTCCTGTTGCTGAAATTTCTGGACTTAGCTCCAGGTCTCGGGAGGCCAGGAAAAATCCTTTTTTTTTTTTCTTCATCTAAATCCTCTTTTTTTTCCTCCTTCACACTGTACAAATACCCGTCTTATTAACCTTTTGGTGTCCCCCCCACCCCTCCAAGAAAAAACAGTGTGTCCCTGATTTTTCAGACACAAATATATCTGTTGAAAATAGTTTGTTGTAGGCCCGACAAATCCAAGTGTGATTTTGCATTTCCACGGGTCAAATCTCTGTAGTATCCAGTTTGGGGCCTTTTGTATGTAAAAAAAAACAGTTTGAGTGTGTCGCTCACTGTTGAGCCGCAAATATATATATTTAAAAAAGTCTGGTATACACCAGTAAATTATAACTGTGGTTTTGTGTTCCACGGTTAAAAATCTCTATTATCCTGTTTTTCGCATTTTTTGGCATTAAAAAAAAACAGTAGTGTCTCCTGACTGCTCTGACAAAAATATATCTGTTGAAAATAGTCTGTTGTAGGCCCGACAAATCCCAGTGTGGTTTTGCATTTCCACGGGTCAAATCTCTGTAGTATCCAGTTTTGGGCCTTTTGTATCTAAAAAATACAGTTGGAGTGTGTCACTCACTGTTCAGCCGCAAATCTATATATTTTAAAAAGTCTGGTATACACCAGTAAATTATAACTGTGGTTTTGCTGTTCCACGGTAAAAAATCTCTATTATCCTGCTTTTCGCATTTTTTGCAGTAAAAAAAAAAATTTAATCGTGTCTCCCTGATTTTTCAGACACAAATATATCTGTTGAAAATAGTTTGTTGTAGGCCCGACAAATCCAAGTGTGGTTTTGCATTTCCACGGGTCAAATCTCTGTAGTATCCAGTTTTGGGCCTTTTGTATGTAAAAAAAAACAGTTTGAGTGTGTCGCTCACTGTTCAGCCGCAAATATATATATTTAAAAAAGTCTGGTATACACCAGTAAATTATAACTGTGGTTTTGCTGTTCCATGGTAAAAAATCTCTATTATCCTGTTTTTCGCATTTTTTGGCTTTAAAAAAACCTGTAGTGTCTCCTGACTGTTCTGACACAAAAATATATCTGTTGAAAATAGTCTGTTGTAGGCACGACAAATCCCAGAGTGGTTTTGCAGTTCCATGGGTCAAATCGCTGCAATATCCATTTTTGGGCATTTTGTATCTATAAAATAAACAGTTTGAGTGTGTCGCTCACTGTTGAGCTGCAAATATATATATTTAAAAAAGTCTGGTATACACCAGTAAATTAAAACTGTGGTTTTGCTGTTCCACGGTTAAAAATCTCTATTATCCTGTTTTTTGCATTTTTGGGCTTTAAAAAATCCAGTAGTGTCTCCTGACTGTTCTGACACAAAAATATATCTGTTGAAAATAGTCTGTTGTAGGCCCGACAAATCCAAGTGTGGTTTTGTATTTCCACGGGTCAAATCTCTGTAGTATCCAGTTTTGGGCCTTTTGTATGTAAAAAAAAACAGTTTGAGTGTGTGGCTCACTGTTCCGCCGCAAATATATATATTTTAAAAAGTCTGGTATACACCAGTAAATTATAACTGTGGTTTTGCTGTTACACGGTAAAAAATCTCTATTATCCTGCTTTTGGCATTTTTTGCCATAAAAAAAATAATAATAGTGTCTCCCTGATTTTTCAGACACAAATACATCTGTTGAAAATAGTCTGTTGTAGGCCCGACAAATCCCAGTGTGGTTTTCAAGTTCCACGGGTCAAATCTCTGTAGTATCCAGTTTTGGGCCTTTTGTATCTAAAAAAAACACAGTTTGAGTGTGTCGCTCACTGTTCAGCCGCAAATCTATATATTTTAAAAAGTCTGGTATACACCAGCAAATTATAACTGTGTGTTTGCTGTTCCACGGTAAAAAATCTCTATTATCCTGCTTTTCGCATTTTTTGCAGTAAAAAAAAAAATTTAATCGTGTCTCCCTGATTGTCCAGACACAAAAATATATCTGTTGAAAATAGTCTGTTGTAGGCCCGACAAATCCCAGTGTGGTTTTGCAGTTTCACAGTTCAAATCTCTGTAGTATCCAGTTTTGGGCCTTTTGTATGTAAAAAAAAACAGTTTGAGTGTGTGGCTCACTGTTCCGCCGCAAATATATATATTTTAAAAAGTCTGGTATACACCAGTAAATTATAACTGTGGTTTTGCTGTTACACGGTAAAAAATCTCTATTATCCTGCTTTTGGCATTTTTTGCCATAAAAAAAATAATAATAGTGTCTCCCTGATTTTTCAGACACAAATACATCTGTTGAAAATAGTCTGTTGTAGGCCCGACAAATCCCAGTGTGGTTTTCAAGTTCCACGGGTCAAATCTCTGTAGTATCCAGTTTTGGGCCTTTTGTATCTAAAAAAAACACAGTTTGAGTGTGTCGCTCACTGTTCAGCCGCAAATCTATATATTTTAAAAAGTCTGGTATACACCAGCAAATTATAACTGTGGGTTTGCTGTTCCACGGTAAAAAATCTCTATTATCCTGCTTTTCGCATTTTTTGCAGTAAAATAAAAAATTTAATCGTGTCTCCCTGATTGTCCAGACACAAAAATATATCTGTTGAAAATAGTCTGTTGTAGGCCCGACAAATCCCAGTGTGGTTTTGCAGTTTCACAGTTCAAATCTCTGTAGTATCCAGTTTTGGGCCTTTTGTATCTAAAAAAAAACAGTTTGAGTGTATTGCTCACTGTTCAGCCTCAAATCTATATATTTTAAAAAGTCTGGTATACACCAGTAAATTAAAACTGTGGTTTTGCTGTTTTTGCGCATTTTTTGCCTTAAAAAAGACCAGTAGTGTCTCCTGACTGTTCTGACACAAAAATACATCTGTTGAAAATAGTCTGTTGTAGGCCCGACAAATCCCAGTGTGGTTTTGCAGTTCCACGGGTCAAATCTCTGTAGTATCCAGTTTTGGGCCTTTTGTATCTAAAAAAATCAGTTTGAGTGTGTCGCTCACTGTTCAGCTGCAAATATATATATTTAAAATTTTATGGTATACCCCAGTAAACAATAACTGTGGTTTTGCCATTCCACGGTAAAAAATCTCTATTATTCAGGTTTTGGTATTTTTTCCGTAAAGAAAAACAGTAATAGTTTCTCCCTGATTGTTCTGATTGTTTAATAGAATCAGGTGTAGGCCAGAGAAATAGAACTGTGGTTTTCCTCTTCCACGGCTCTAATCTACTTTTTATTACCCTTTTTCCATTGATAGTGCGAGTGTAAGCTATTTTACTTCCTTTACAATGGGCAAGGCGCGTGGCAAGGGACGTGGAACTGGACATTCTGGTGATGGTGCGTGCAGAGGATGGGGCCGTGGCCAAGGTGAAAATGTGCCACAACCAACAGCCACATCTTCTCGCTCCCACTTCTTGACCGAATTACTAGGGAAGCACAGAACAACACCAGTATTGCGAAATGATCAGTGTGAACAGGTTATTAATTGGATAGCAGATAATACTTCCAGCTACCTGAGCACCACCACCTCTGGTCTGTCTTCCACACGGTCAACTCTTTGTAGCCGTGAGTATCGACCGCATACTCCTCCTCACCCTGATGCTCCTTCCTCCCACCATGCCGAGTGTCGTCAGACAGCAACTGATCCCACACTTGGACACTCTGAAGAGCTGTTCACTGGTCCATTTCCAGATTTGTGCCCCTCTCCTGCTCCGCTTGAAGTGGTGGAAGAGGAGATCCCATGTAGCGATGCCCAAATATTTGAACAGCCACGGCCACAGGAAGTCGACGCTGGCAATTTGTCACAAGAGGTGGACGATGACGAGACACAATTGCCAGGAAGTGAGGAGGAGGATCGTCGTGCGCAAGTGGAAAAGGAGGAGGTGGTGGATGATCTAGTAACTGACCCAACGTGGCAGGAGGACATGCAGAGTGAGGCCAGCAGCACACAGGGTGAGGGAGGCAGAGTACGCCAACAGGCAGGAAGAAGCAGTGTGGTGGCCGCAGACAGAAGGCGGGCTACCGTTCCCCGTAACACCAACACGAGGGACGTTGCCAGTACAAGCGGTAGGTCTTCCAGAGTCTGGATTTTTTTTAAAGACTCTGCTGATAACCCCCAAAAGGCCATTTGTACCACCTGCCATGCCAGCATCAGCAGGGGTGACAAAACTACCAGCCTGACCACCACCAGCATGATCAGGCACATTGCAGCAAAGCACCCGACTTTGTGGGGCGAACCCCAGGGTCCACGACCAGTGTCAGCGGGTGTCACCACTGCTTCTTCCGCTGTTGTGCGTGCAATAGAACCCCCTGTTGTGTGTGCAAGGCGATCCCCTGTCCATACTGCATGTAAAGATGTCCCCTCCTCTCAGTCTTCACTTGTTATGGCAGTTTCTCAAGAAACAGCATCAACGTCCACGTCCCACCGCAGCGTTCAATTGTCCATATCCCAGACCTTTGAACGAAAGCACAAATTCGCAGCTAACGCCCCACAGGCCACAGTCCTAAATTCGCACATTTCACGACTGCTTGCGCTGGAAATGCTGCCTTTTAGGCTGGTGGAGACGGAATCCTTCCGCAACCTTATGGCGGTGGCCGTCCCTCGGTACTCGGTCCCCAGCCGACACTATTTTGCCTGGTGTGCCATCCCCGCACTACACAAGCACGTGTCCCAAAACATCTGCCCTCAACAACGCAGTTACTGGGAGAGTCCACCTGACAACGGACACGTGGACCAGTGCTTGTGGCCAGGGACGGTACATCTCCCTGACGGCACTCTGGGTAAACATAGTGGAAGCCGGGACCCAGTCGGACCTTGGGGCGGAACACATCCTCCCCACACCGAGGATTGCGGGCCCTATGTCAGTCAGAGTTGCCCCCACAGTGTACAGCTCCTGCGCATCATCCTCCTCCTCCTCATGCTCAGCCTCCATCTCAGATATCACCACATCAGTTACAAGCTGGAAGCACTGCAGTACTGCCTCTGCCAAGCGGCAACAGGCTGTGCTGAAACTCATAAGCTTAGGTGATAAACCTCACACTGCTTGTGAGTTGTGGACAGCTGTGAAAAAGCAGGCAGATCTGTGGCTGAGACCACTGAACCTACATCCAGGCATGGTCGTGTGTGACAATGGCCGTAACCTGGTGGTGGCTCTGAGGCGAGGCGAGATCACACACGTACCATGCCTGGCTCATGTGCTTAACCTCGTGGTTCAGCGATTTCTTAAATCGCACCCCGAGTTGCCAGATCTGCTTTTGAAAGTACACCGCCTGTCAGCTCATTTTAGCAAGTCGGCTACAGCTTCCGCCGCCCTTGCTGTGTTGCAGCAGCGTTTGCAGCTTCCAGCACACCGACTGGTGTGTGATGTCCCCACATGTTGGAACTCTACCCTCCACATGTTGCTAAGGATTTGTGAGCAGAAGACAGCAGTTGTGGAGTACCAGCTGCAACAAGGCCGTCGATATTCAGGTCAGACTCCACACATAAGACCTCAGGAGTGGACCTGGATGTCTGACATATGTACCATCCTGACAAACTTTGAGGAGGCCACCAAAATGGTGAGTGGCTATGACGCCATCATTAATGTCAGCATCCCACTTGTCTGTCTTTTGCAACGCTCTCTGCAGAGAATTAAAGAGGAGGGGCTATTGCAGCCAGAGTATGATGAGGTGGATCAAGAAGCCATAGCGGGCGATTACACACAGCCCAGCCTCATCTCATCCCAACGTGCATTGGGGGACAACGAGGGAGAGGAGGAGAAGGAGGAAGAGGAAGAACAGGAGCTGGTATCATGCGCTGTAGACGGTAGTACCTCTACAACTGTCATACCGTCGGTTCAGCGTGGGTGGCCTGAGGACAGGGGGGGAGGAGGAGGAGGAGAGCATGGTCAGTCGTCATCTTGGTGAGGACACGGAAATCTTGCCCGTTACCAGTCTGGCACGCATGGTTGACTTTAGGTTACTCTGCCTTAACCGTGACCCTCGCGTTGTCAAAATGTTGGGTGACAGTCATTACTGGTTGGTGACACTTGTAGACCCCCGCTACAAGGAGAACTTTCACTCTCTTATTCCTGAGTTGGAGAGGTCTACAAAAATGGGGCAGTACCAGAAGGCCCGTGCTGCAGAACTCTTAAAAAAATTCCCATCTGAACACGCTAGCGGCAGAGGCCACAGTTCGTTGTTGCCCAACCAAGGCGTACAGGCGAGAGAGACGCAACTCCAATCCAGCAGAGGCAGGGGAACACTGTCAAGGTTCTGGGACAGTTTTCTCAGACCCTCCATTCGGACAGACCCTGAGGCGCGGGGTACTCTCACAAGGAGTGGAAAGTTTCAAAAGATGGTGAGGGAGTACCTTGCCGACCGTACCAGCGTCCTCCGTGATTCCTCTGTGCCTTTTAATTATTGGGTATCCAAGCTGGACACTTGGAATGAACTCGCTCTGTACGCCTTGGAGGTCCTGGCCTGCCCTGCCGCTAGCATGTTATCGGAGCGTGTTTTTAGTGCCGCTGGGGGAATTATAATTGATAAGCGCACTCGCCTGTCAACTGACAATGCTGACAAGCTGACCCTTATCAAAATGAACAAGGGCTGGATTGTGCCAGACTTCTCATCACCACCAAATGACAGCAGAGTAACATAAAGTCAAATCCACTGTGTTATTTCGGGAGGTGTATTCACATGCACCGCTTCACACCCACACATGGGTATACGCTTCCTCATTTCAGCTGCTTTGTGCTCTTCTCCTTATCCTCAGCCTCCACCACCACTATACCACCAGGGTGACCGTGGTCCGTGTTGCCATTATTGAAAGTTCCTCCATCCTGTTTTTTGTCAGCTTTTGCTTGGAAGGCATAAGCAAAGACTGTGGGAGACCCACTCCCCAATAATGGGAATAATATTTTTAAGATGCTGTACTGTACGGCTCTTCCAAGGGGCATTAAAAGCGTCTTGTTATACCACTCTGACCTCCACGTCTCTTCTGAGGGGCATTAAAAGCGTCTTGTTAAGCTACTGGAACCTCCATCATTCTTTCAAGGGACATTAAAAGCATCTTATTTAGCTACTGGGACCTCCATCATTCTTTCAAGGGGCATTAAAAGCGTCTTGTTATACCATTCTGACCTCCATGTCTCTTCTGAGGGGCATTAAAAGCGTCTTGTTATACAACTCTGACCTCCACGTCTCTTCTGAGGGGCATTAAAAGCGTCTTGTTAAGCTACTGGGACCTCCATCAATCTTTCAAGTGGCATTAAAAGCATCTTGTTACACCACTCTGACCTCCACGTCTCTTCTGAGGGGCATTAAAAGTGTCTTGTTATACCACTCTGACCTCCACGTCTCTTCTGAGGGGCATTAAAAGAGTCTTGTTAAGCTACTGGGACCTCCATCATTCATTCAAGGGGCATTAAAAGCGTCTTGTTAAGCTACTTGGACATCCATCATTCTTTCAAGGGGTATTAAAAGCATCTTGTTATACCACTCTGACCTCCACGTCTCTTCTGAGGGGCATTAAAAGCGTCTTGTTAAGCTACTGGGACCTCCATCATTCTTTCAAGGGGCATTAAAAGCGTCTTGTTATACCACTCTGACCTCCACGTCTCTTCTGAGGGGCATTAAAAGAGTCTTGTTAAGCTACTGGGACCTTCACGACTCTTCGAACGGGCATTGCATTTCCTTATAATTTTTGGAAGCTTTTGCTTGGAAGGCATAAGCAAATACTATGGGAGACCCACTCCCCAATAATGGGACTTATGCTTGTAATATGCTGTACTGCATGGCTCTTGTAAGGGGCATTGCAAGTTGCTCCGTCCTAATTTTTGAAAGCTTTTGCTTGGAAGGCATAAGCAAATACTATGGGAGACCCACTCCCCAATAATGGGACTTATGTTTGTAATATGCTGTACTACATGGCTCTTGTAAGAGGCATTGCAAGTTGCTCCGTCCTTATTTTTGGTAAGCTTTTGCTTGGAAGGCATAAGCGAATACTATGGGAGACCCACTCCCCAATAATGGGAATAATGTTTTTAAGATGCTGTACTGTATGGCTCTTGTAAGTGGCATTAAAACCATCTTGTTAAGCTACTGTGACCTCCACGTCTCTTCAAAGGGGCATTAAAAGCGTCTTCTTAAGCCACTCTGAACTCCACAGCTCTTCCAAGGGGCATTGAAATGTTGTTTTTAATTACCTTACCTCTAATCTACACGACTCTTCCAACGGGCATTGCATTTCCTCCTAATTTTAGTCAGCTTTTGCTTTTCAATGCAAAGGTGAAAACTAAGGGAGACACACTCCCCAATAATGGGTAGAAGGTTTTTAGTGCGCTGTAATCCACGTCTGTTTCAAGGGGCATTGCAGTTCCACATAATTTTTGGAAAGCCTTGCATTCACTGCTTAGGCCAACAGTGCACAGGAAAACCAGTTGCTATAAATGGAAAACAAGGCTTAGTTAAGGTCCTCTGACCTCCATGTCATTTCCAAGGGGCATTGGAGTGCCTCAAAATTTTTGGTAGGCATTGCACTCACTGTATGCTCTATAACTGTGTAGCCGAACCGCTCCTTTTGTTACAGAAACATATCCTACAAGACATATGTGGTTGACTGGTCTGATATTGATGTGAATGGTCCCTGTACCTCCTGCTCTTTCTCCTTTGCCACTACCTCATCCATCATTTATCATCTGAAGCTTTGTTTTAACGGTAGTCATAGAACTTGGATAGTAGCAGGAAAACATTCAGCAATCCTCGGAGGAGGTAGGATATGCGCCAAAACGCTGACCACCTCAGGCCTAGCCGCTACTACATACATGCGCTTGCATTCCTTGAAAACAAAGCAGATGCTAACTTCTATCATCCTCATCATGCTCCTCACCTTGGCACTCTCAACTCCCCTGATGGAGAAGCCAGGGCCCACCGGTGGAGTCGGGTTCTCTGGTGGGCTCGTCCAATGCTGCTCTAAAGCAGGCCAGTCTAAGAAAAGTATGTGGGGATGTTCCACGGAGAAATCGGGGTGGCTGGGACCGTGTGTGGACACCCGGCCGCGGGGCTGCTGGTGACCGAGTGTGGACACCCGGCCGCGGACACCTGGCTGCTGGGCGGCTGGGGACTGAGTATGGATAAAAGGGCCGCCGACGCAGCCATGACATGGTGGCCGGCGTCTGCCTCCACATGCCTAAAAGGCCCAAATTCAAGTGCAAGCAAGCTAGCAGTATGGTATTGCAGCTTGGGGGTGGGTGGGTGGCAGGTTGCACACTTACGCTTGCATTCCAAGAAAACAAAGCAGATGCTAACTTCTATCATCATCATGCTCCTCACCTTGGCATAAACAACTCCCCTGATGGAGAAGCCAGGGCCCACCAGAGGAGTCAGGTTCTCTGGTGGGCTCATCCAATGCTGCTCTAAAGCAGGCCAGCCTAAGAAAAGTCTGTGTGGATGTTCCGCGGAGAAATTGGGGCGGCTGGGGACCGTTTATGGACACCCGGCCGCCCCAAGGCGGATGGGGACCGTGTGTGGACACCCGGCCGCGGGGCGGCTGGGGACCGAGTGTGGATGCCCGGCCGCCGGCCATCTGGGGACTGAGTATGGATACCTCGCTGCCGAAGCAGCCATGAGGTAGTGGCCAGCTTCGGCCTCCTCAAAACTAAAAGGCCCCATTTCAAGTGCAAGCTAGCAGTATGGTATTGCAGCCTGGGGGTGGGTGGGTGGTTGGCTGCATATTTGCGCTTGCATTGCAAGGAATGGGGGAGGTACAATTGAACACTGCCCTGGGACAAGGACTTGCACGGGGTTAGTTGCAAGTCTGCATCTTCTGATGCGGCAAGGATCACTTCTGATGGGCACACTTTTAGGCAGTGACCTGGGAGTCAGAGATGCTTCCAGGGGTCTTCCCCATGCTGTCCCCATGTCTTTTCAGCACTGTATGCATGTGTCACACAGCACATGGCCAGATAAGGTTGTAAAATGTTAAAATGACATTTCCCGGTGAATGCATTAGTCACAGTTGAAAGCAATACAAAAGTGCAAAAATGCATAAAAAATGCTACTTGTGAACATAGCCCAAGGTGTGGAGGAGTATTTTTGTTTTTGGTTATTTATTTTACCTTATACACAAGTCTTTACCCTGGAAAAGAAATTCCTTCACATATTTCACAGGAAAAAAGTTTCACTTTCTTTTTTGAACGTTTTATTATGAGCCTGTAAAAGTGGCTTAATACCTCTGAACACTATGTTGACAACAGTGACCTGGGGGTCAGAAATGCTTCCTGGGGTGATCTCCATGCTGTCCCCATGTCATTTGAGCACTGTCACTATCGTTTTGGGCACTTTTTAGGCTTTCTACAGACTGCCGGGGATGCCACCGCAAAAATGCTCGGGTCTCCCATAGACTAACATTGGGCTCGTTGCTCGGGTCGAGCACCCGAGTATCACGGCGAGCTCGGGCCGAGCTTCGAGCACCCGCTCAACACTAATGATAGCACTTTAAGTTGAATTTGTGTATTGCACAGCAAACTGTCTTCAAAGACAAAGATTTCTGTAAGTGTTCCTGAGCCCATGGATTTATTTGCTCCACTGAATCATCACTGTTTTAATGCAGTGTCACCTGAGGGATCTTAGATCACAAGCATCCAATATTGACCGTTGACCTTGTCCTTTGTGCACATGGATTTCTCCACAATCTCTGATATTATGAACTATAGACATTTGCACCTTCAAATTCTTTGCAATTTTACATTCTAAAACATTTTTACTTAATTATTCCACAGTTTTAAACACATTTGTTCACAGATTAGTGAACCTCTGACCATCTTTGCTTCCAAGAGACTCTGCCTCTGTAATATGCTCCTTTTAATTGTAATTTAATTGTAATTATTTGAAAATTGATTCTTCCTCTGTTTTTCATGCCTATCACTTACTTTTCCAGCCTTTTGTTAATCTTGTCCCATCTGTTTTGAGACATGTTGCTGCCATAAATTTCTAAATAACTTATTTTTTTCAAATGAAATGAAAAATGTCTAACTTTCACCTTCTGATCTGTGTTCTATGTTCTGTTGTAAATAAAATATGGCTATAAGAGATTTCCAAATCATTGCATTCTTCACATATTCCACAGCAACCCAACTTTGTAATTGGGGTTGTAGAACATTAGAACAACCCTTTATAGGACTACCTTCATACATTAGTATTTACTGTGGATTTACATGTATGTTGTGCACTGTTTTATATCTGATAAATAACCTTTAGAATATGATGTGTTATCACACAAGAAGGTTAAATATGTTTACTCATTTATTTATTTCTTTTCCTTTTCTATAAGCTGCAATATTTCTATTTCCACTAGATGGAACACTTTGTCTTCACAGCTAGTTATATATTTCCTTTTGAAAAGCATTAGGGATATAAATTACTCTTACTCATACTGTCTATAGACATAATTTTGGTTCTGGGTATGGTGCTAGTCTTAAATGTTTAAACCCCGTTTAAGGTGAAAAGATTTTTGGCCCGATTCGTTTGTGTTTTTTTAAAGTCATTTTTCTTTCTTTGTTTTGTATTTGTTGACAATTTTTTTGCAAAATTCTTCAAAATGGTGCACATGGTTCATGAATATTGCACAAAGTAAAAAATAACTGGAAAATATAAAATCATTCCAAGGGAAAATTGGAGTACACTTGTACCAAATTTTGCAACTTTTGAAAAAGTTGCAATTGATGAATCAGCTGAAAACATGTATAAACCACAATCATTACCAAATAATCAACATAAAAAAACAGTAAACACATAAAAAATAGGCTTTAAAAAAGGCACATATTAAAAGGAGAATGTAGGCTGGGTGCCCACGATGCATTTTCAAGCGTTTTTGCTGCGGAATTTCTGCTACTGAAATGCTTTAAAAACACTTGGTAATACGTGCCCCATGGTCCCCAATGACAATCCGCATGTGCTGTGCCCATGCAGCGGAATTTTCCGCAGCGGATTTTATGTGAGGAAAAATCTGCATGTCCATCATTTGTGTGTTTACGCATGCGCAATTGCCTACTCAATGCATTAGAAAAACGCATGGCAAATCTGCATGTCAAAAACGGTTCAAAAACACGTGTTAAAATCCGCACGCGTTTTTACTGGCAAGGACATGCAGAAATGAAGCGGAAATTTTCCGCTTCAATTCTGCACGGTGGGCACATAGCATAAACTTCGTCCCCCCTATGAGCTTTTATTGAGTTGTTGATGTTGCAGACTTTCTACTTGATTTCTGCACCTACTAAGTAAATTAGATTACTTTCATTTTTTCATTCCATTTTTTAGAGCTTTTTAACACTGCTTTTTTTGCCTCTCTTTGGTATGTCTTTTTTTAAACAAAGCTGCTTTGTTTTTGATACTTCATGGTATTTGGCTTTGACAAGATTTTATTGATGCAGTGTTTTTGGTGCATTTATACGGGGGGAAACACACTGAAAATACAAGTATGTTTTTTTCCTGTGGTTAGTTTACAATGAGTTAAAAGGGCCCAAGAAGTAAGGAGTCCCATTTCCACCCCCAAAACTGTTGGAATTTAGAATTCTGATAAACTGGACTGCAAAAGGCCAGTATACTGTTCTTGCACAGGGGTCTGTATACAGCAAAGGGATAAAAGGTAAAAATGCAGGACTCATAAAGCTGCATGAAATATCAACTTTCATCTCTACACAGTAGCTATAGAGCTATATATTATTACAAACACTTCCAAATCTCATTTCATAGTGCTGTTAGCTCCTACACCCACCCACACTGACTGCCATCAGATGAGATGTAAAAGTGTTTGTAATGATAAATAGCTTAGCTCCGCTGTATCTTTACACAGTAACTGCATGAGATCTGCATGAGATCAATGAAGAGAGAAGCTCTTGTTCTTTTTTCACCTGTTCATTACTGCCTGCTTATCATTGGTCAACCTCATGCAGGAGGAGAAGCATAGGCCCCTAGAGACACATCTTTGGTAACATGCAGTTGAACTATAGCATAAATTATAGCCTAAATTTACAAGCTAATATCTCTGCAACAATGAAGATAAATTAAAAAATAAAAACTATGTTTTACTCAGCTATGCAGCTATTATACCACGATGAGACCAAATTAACATGCTCAGATTGGTGAAAGGTCCTCTTTAAGTTGAAAAGTGAAATACTTAAAGAAGCATTGTTATTTTTTAAAGCATTCTGAGAGAGGGGGAGAGAATGTGTTGATTGGTCCGTGATGATCCCAAATACAGCAGTCACCTCCCCCCTCTTATACAGAAGACCTTAGCAGTCACAGCCTTGTTTCCAGCAGTGATCTAGAGCTGCTGTATTGTGCTTGTATTCTCCTCTCTGATCTAGATAAATGTGGAGCATCACATCTTGTAATATGTTTCTTCCCTTCTTCATCACAGTTTATTATTTATCATGTAAGTATAATATTCATTACAACTAACATATTGTATCTGTCTGCCCTGTTATACTGTGTTATTTCGTTCTGTGCACAGCATAAGTCTATTGTGCACGATTATGCAACATAAATAATACTGTTCTTTGCATTTATCTAAATGCATTAAGCCGGTTTCACAATATAACATTTTTCTGAAGGAAATGAAGCAGAAGGTTTCTCAGTTCATATTTTTTCAATTCTCTTCTGATAATAGGGTCAGTGCTGGGAAATGTCATCACCTCGGAAAGACAATACATAGAGGCTAAACTCGGAGAACCAGTAACATTATCCTGTAACTATTCCATTAGTAGCTCTACCCCATATCTGTACTGGTATCGTCAGTACCCCCAACAAATGCAGTATATTCTCACGAAAGGAGGAAAAACCTATTCAAGTATCAAGCTTTATAATCCAGATCTGGGGTCTGAAAATTTCAAATCCGAGACCAGCGATACAACCACCTCTTTAACCATCGCCAGCCTGGAGATGTCTGATTCAGCCTTATACTTGTGTGCTCTGAGTGATGGAGCACAGTGAAGAACATGTCATTGTTTGCAATTATCAAAAACTTAATGTGTAATACAACCTCACCAACACAAGGTGGCACAATACATTCATGTGGACAACCCTGAAAAGAAAGTAACATTTTTTTTGGTTACAGTCATCCACTGTTTAAAAAAAACAAAAAACAACAACACATGTTTAATTTATTGTATGTTGCATGTTTATTCATTCTATTTTTGGGGTGTTTTTCCACAATTTCTTTACATTGTATTATTCGAAAGATGATAAATAACACTTTTTAAAATAAGTATCATCCATTATTATGCTTTAAGACCAAAGGGGTTATGCAGTCTTCTGCTAAAAGTCTGCAGTCACTCTATATGATAGAAGACTTCGAAATACTTACAGCCCGAGCACCACATGTTGTCAGGATTCTCCTGTGTTGCTGGTGAGAGCGGATGGTCAAAAGACCAACAAGTATGCGATTTGCATACATGCAGTCACATGCAAACTAGACATTCTCGCTCAATTGGTATACTTGCAGTTGCATGACCGCAGCGCCGGAGAATGCTTTCGTCACGAGACTGGACAACCGATTTTTGCTTAAGTAGCTGTTTCTCCAAGGAACATTTATTAGGCTTATAATATCAACCTGTTTCTAGTATTCATTACTAAACCTGAAAAAATTAGAGGAGCTGAGAGGAATAAAAACACAACTTTTGATTTGCACTAATAGCGTAATCTAACATTTAAACAAAAAAATATTTTATTTCTAGTTCTCCCCTTGCAGAGAGTTTAACTTGGTTCTATTTGAAGGTGTATTTTGTTGAAATAATATATTAGTAGTCAGCAAAGTTTACAAAGACGATAGAATAAAAAATTATATGGATTCTCTCTGCATTGAGATCTTATGTACAGTACAGACCAAAAGTTTGGACACAGCTTCTCATTTAAAGATTTTTCTGTATTTTCATGACTACGAAAATTTCACATTCACACTGAAGGCATCAAAACTATAAATTAACACATGTGGAATTATATACTTAACAAAAAAGTGTGAAACAACTGAAAATATGTCTTATATTCTAGGTTCTTCAAAGTAGCCACCTTTGCTTTGATGACTGCTTTGCACACTCTTGGCATTCTCTGGATGAGCTTAAAGAGGTAGTCACCGGAAATGGTCTTCCAAGAATCTTGAAGGAGTTCCCAGAGATGCTTAGCACTTGTTGGTCCTTTTGCCTTCACTCTGTGGTCCAGCTCACACCAAACCATCTCAATTCGGTTCAGGTCTGGTGACTGTGGAGGCCAGGTCATCTGGCGTAGCACCCCATCACTCTCCTTCTTGATCAAATAGCCCTTACACAGCCTGGAGGTGTGTTTGGGGTCATTGTCCTGTTGAAAAATAAATGATGGTCCAACTAAATGCAAACCGGATGGAATAGCATGCTGCTGCAAGATGCTGTGGTAGCCATGCTGGTTCAGTATGCCTTCAATTTTGAATAAATCCCCAACAGTGTCACCAGAAAGCACCCCCACACCATCACACCTCCTCCTCCATGCTTCACGGTGGGAACCAGGCATGTAGAGTCCATCCGTTCACCTTTTTTGCATCCCACAAAGACACGGTGGTTGGAACCAAAGATCTCAAATTTGGACTCATCAGACCAAAGCACAGATTTCCACTGGTCTAATGTCCATTCCTTGTGTTCTTTAGCCCAAACAAGTCTCTTCTGCTTGTTGCCTGTCCTTAGCAGTGGTTTCCTAGCAGCTATTCTACCATGAAGGCCTGCTGCACAAAGTCTCCTCTTAACAGTTGTTGAAGAGATGTGTCTGCTGCTAGAACTCTGTGTGGCATTGACCTGGTCTCTAATCTAAGCTGCTGTTAACCTGCGATTTCTGAGGCTGGTGACTCGGATAAACTTATCCTCAGAAGCAGAGGTGACTCTTGGTCTTCCTTTCCTGGGGTGGTCCTCATGTGAGCCAGTTTCTTTGTAGCGCTTGATGGTTTTTGCAACTGCACTTGGGGACACTTTCAAAGTTTTCCCAATTTTTCGCACTGACTGACCTTCATTTCTTAAAGTAATGATGGCCACTCGTTTTTCTTTACTTAGCTGCTTTTTTCTTGCCATAATGCAAATTCTAACAGTCTATTCAGTAGGACTATCAGCTGTGTATCCACCAGACTTCTGCACAACACAACTGATGATCCCAACCCAATTTATAAGGCAAGAAATCCCACTTATTAAACCTGACAGGGCACACCTGTGAAGTGAAAACCATTTCCGGTGACTACCTCTTGAAGCTCATCAAGAGAATGCCAAGAGTGTGCAAAGCAGTCATCAAAGCAAAAGGTGGCTACTTTGAAGAACCTAGATTATAAGACATATTTTCAGTTGTTTCACACTTTTTTGTTAAGTATATAATTCCACATGTGTTAATTCATAGTTTTGATGCCTTCAGTGTGAATGTACAATTTTCAAAGTCATACAGAAAAATCTTTAAATGAGAAGGTGTGTCCAAACTTTTGCTCTGTACTGTATCTGAAATTTGATGTATTAGACTTTATATTGACTGTACTGTATTGCAATTTAGTATAGAATTATATTAGAATAATTATTAGAAATGATGCTGCAGGTGTGCTGTTGTGGAGACAGGAGTCCCCTTCATCCATCTAACCACTTAGACATAGATTATATTGACCAAGGCATCTTAGGCTATGTGCACACGAAGCATCTTTGATGCGTTTTCGCGGTGGTTTTCCCTACTCTCACAAGGAGTGCAAAGTTTGGGAAGATGCTGAGGGAGTAACTTGCCGACCGTACCAACGTCTTCCATGATTTCGCTGTGCCTTATAATTATTGGGTATCCAATCTGGATACGTGGAATGAACTGGCTTTCTATGCCTTGGAGGTCCTGGCCCGCCCTGCCTCCAGCGTTTTATCAGAGCGGGTTTTTAGTGCCGCTGGTGGAATTATAACTGATAGGCACATCTGCCTGTCAACTGAAAATGCTGACTGGCTGACTCTTATAAAAATTAACAAGAGCTGGATTGGGTCAGACTTCTCAACACCACCAAATGATAGCAGCGTAACATAAACTCAAATACAGTGTCTTTTTTTGGGAGATGTATTCCCATGCACCTCTTAACACCCACACATGGGTATATGCTTCCTAATTTTGGCTAATTGCTCTTGTCCTCCTCCTTCTCCTCATTGTCATCCTCGACTACCATATCACTAGGGTGACCGTGGACCGTGATGCAACACCCACATAATTTTTTTAAAGGGTGTTTATGATGCCCGTAAAAATTTTTTTATACAGTATGTTAATGTATACCCCCCAGGGGTAAATGTTTGTCAGTCCATACACTTAGTTCATGGGCATTACAAGTATAGGAGACCCGCTCCTTTCTAATGGGAACATTTTTTTATGAAGCCCTCCTCCACGTCTCTTCCATGGGGCATTGGAGTGCCTCCCAATTTTTGGCAGCCCTTGCATTCACTGCATAGGCCAACACTATGGGAGACCCACTTCCTAATAATGGGAAAATTTTTTCATGAGGCCCTCTACATCTCTTCCAAGGGGCATTGGAGTGCCTCCCAATTTTTGGCAACCCTTTCATTCACTGCATAGACCAACACTATGGGAGACCCACTTCCTAATAATGGGAACATTTTTTCATGAGGCCCTCTACGTCTCTTCCAAGGAGCATTAGAGTGCCTCCAAATTTTTGGAAACCCTTGCATTCACTACATAGGCAAACACAATGGGAGACCCACTTCCTAATAATGGGAACATTTTTTTTCAGGAGGCCCTCCTCTATGTCTCTTCCAAGGGGCATTGGAGTAGGTCCCAATTTTTGACAGCAGTTGCATTCACTGCATAGGCAAACACAATGGGAGAGCCACTTCCTAATATTGGGAACATTGTTTTCAGGAGGTCTTCCTCTAAGTCTCTTCAAAGGGGTATTGGGGTGCGTCCAAATTTTCAAAGGGGTATTGGGGTGGGTCCAAATTTTGGGCAGACCTGCCACTCACTGCATACGAAATAACCGTATAGGAAACCCACTCTTTAGTAATGGGAACAACAAAGCATAGCCAGCTGATGGCTCTCTAAGAATAGCGAGGGTCGACTGCTGGCCCTTTAAGAATAGTAAAGGCCGCCTGATGGCCCTTTAAAAATAGGCTTTGTGATTTTCAGAGTCCCTCCTTCATAAATGAAACAGGATGTGTCTGATGATGTGTCACACACCACTTTGCCAGATAAGATTGTAAAATGTTAAAATTACATTTCCCGGTGAATGCATTTGTCTTGGTTGAAAGCAATGCAAAAGTGCAAAAACGCATCAAAAACGCTATGCGTGAACAAAGCCCAAGGTGTGGAGGAGTATTTGTGTTTTTGGTTATTTATTTTGCCTTATATACAAGTCATTATCCTGGAAAGGATGTTCCTTAACATATTTCCCAGAAAAATCCATTATGTTTTATTGTGAGTCCGTAAAAGTGGCGTAATACCTCTGACAACATTGTTGACAGCAGTGACCTGGGAGTCAGAAATGCTTCCAGAAGTCTTCCCCATTCTGTTCCCATGTCATTTGAGCACTGTTCCCAGCGATTTAGGCCCTCTGCAGACCGCCGGAGGGAGCTGCCTGAAAAAAGCTCGAGTTTCCCATAGACTTACATTGGGCTCGTTGCACCCCAGTATCCAATGTGCTTGACCCGAGCAATGAGCACCCGAGCATTTTAGTGCTCGCCCATCACTAACCCAAACTGCTTGAGTTTTATGGGTTCATATTTGCAACAACTACCACATGAGGGTGGGAATCGTCACAAAAATGCTCAGCTAGGACTGAATGATCGCAATCAACGCAGCTCTTTTTTTTATAAAACATGCTAGGATACTTACAACCTCTGTGATAATACTTTACATATTTTTTCTTCTTTTTTTTCTTTGTTTATAGTATCTGTATTAGTCTTGTATGCTTGCTGAATACTGTAATTAATTATATAAATGATATTTCAGGTGAATTTAAAAGGAGGATGTAGAGATGTGATGTCAGGGCCAGATGAAGCATAGTTAGATGTGAAACAGTTGGAGCCCAGTCTGTCTGTCTTCACTCTGTATTCCCATATGACCTTGGTATAATAAAGCACAAAATAATGTGCCAGTGGTGAGTGACACTCATTTTCCTTCTGCACTCACAATCATAAATCATTAGCTACAAATAAATTATTTTTTTACACGTATGTGAAACACGGATGTCACAAGTATGTCACATAAAATACAAAAAAAGGACATACAAATAAAAAACACACACCACAAAGATTACAAACATGAATGAAAGATGGACTATGTGAAAAGTACGTGTTGAAACATTGATAACAAAACCTACAAAAGACAAAAAATATATCTCATACCCTACCATCATTATATATAAATGTAAAGCAAAGTTGCATATTAAATATAGGGTACTTAGTGAACTATTTTTGATCAAAAAAAGTATACAAGCCGTCTCACCAGCGACAAGGTGACCCTAAATTGGGACGGTACCTACACTGTCTATATTAAAAACCTTACTGTATATCAAAGTTGAAGTAATGCACATAAAAGGGTAGACAAATAGAACCGGGTCCCAACTTCAGACCACCTAGGCCGGTGGTAAGCTACATATATACCAATCAGCTCAACAAAGGGGATGCCACACCCTTAATTTGCACAGAATGCAAACAAGACAAAAAACCAAGCAATGTGAACTGAGGTCTAAGATGGTACACATGCAAGAAATAGGAGCATGTTCACACTAGCAAAAAGAAGCAAAACCTACAAAAGACAAAAAATATATCTCATACCCTACCATCATTATATATAAATGTAAAGCAAAGTTGCATATTAAATATAGGGTACTTAGTGAACTATTTTTGATCAAAAAAAGTATACAAGTCGTCCCACCAGCGACAAGGTGACCCTAAATTGGGACGGTACCTACACTGTCTATATTAAAAACCTTACTGTATATCAAAGTTGAAGTAATGCACATAAAAGGGTAGACAAATAGGACCGGGTCCCAACTTCAGACCACCTAGGCCGGTGGTAAGCTACATATATACCAATCAGCTCAACAAAGGGGATGCCACACCCTTAATTTGCACAGAATGCAAACAAGACAAAAAACCAAGCAATGTGAACTGAGGTCTAAGATGGTACACATGCTAGAAATAGGAGCATGTTTGACTCGCTCCCTGGGCCGTGGGGCACTCGGATCCGGGCAATAGGGAACGATGGGAGTAGTAGTGGCAACCCGGTTCTGTGGCTCAGGGTGGTCAGGCCAGTGGTAGTCCGTTATGTGCTATTGATTATGTCAGACTACGCCACCCGTGGATTTGCGGTCATTAGTAGTGTTGAGCCACCCCCGTAGTGTTCGAGTTCGGTTCGGTTCGTCGAACACCCGTGTGTTCGCCGAACTGTTCGTCGAACTGTTCGTCGAACACCTTCGAACACCGTTAAAACCAATGGCAGGCAAACAAAAACACATAGAAACACATAGAAAACACCTTCAAAGGTGTCCAAAAGCTGACAAACTGCTCAGAAGACACAACTAACACATGGAAAAGTGACAAGTACATATAGTCATGCGAAAAGAAAAGAGGTGGAGGAGTAAAAGGAGGGGGAGACACAGATATAGGCATGTCATGCCCTTCTAAAATCCAAAAAGTGAGAAGCCGAGACGGCCAGTCCGCTCCTGCCCGTGCCACCTCCGTGTCGCCGGGTTTGTGCCAGAGCCGCGGTGAACCCTGACGGCCAGCCCCCCTCTCCCAATACTGGTGCCTGTCCGCTGGTGGGTCGAGAGAGCCCCCCTGTGGTGGAGGCAGCTCTAAGCTTTTTAATTTAAATTGTCCCTCTAATTTGAATGAATACACTTTAAATCCATTTACAAGGATCTATTGGAGGGCAAGTCTCATGCCAGCAGCCGCGTAATTCCAGCTCCAGTAGCGTCCACTAAAGCTGCTGCAGTTAAAAAGCTTTTATAAGGATCGAGCTCGGCTGTCCACCGCAAGGCATCCTAGTGCCAGTCCCAGCCCCTATGCCTTGGGGTGCCTCCTGATGCTCTTCACTAAGTATCCCGTGGTCCCGAAGCATTTCCTTTGAAAAAATTAAGTGTCCAAACTACAGGTGGTGTAGCTTGCTTAACAGCCGGGATAATCCGCTGACTAGCAGACACTGCTACTAGGCACAAAGTATTTCCTGGGCTAGATGCAGTTAAAAATTTGTAAGTAGATACTCTCGTTGGATGCTGAGAAAGCATTCCATAGAGTCTCCTGGCACGCCATATATGATTCTCTTAAAAAGCTTGGGGTAGGGGTCTAGGGGACCCTTTTATAGCCAAAATCACGGCCCTGTATCACAATACGTCACCTAGGCTGAAGATAAATGGAACTGTAGCACCGAGGGCTCGGTTGCTACAGACGTATTGCACCTCACCCAGAGGTGTGATATCTCACTCTCAGATAAGGATGGAGTGTGGATCAGGACCCGACACCTGCATGCATTACACCACATTGCCGTGGGGCAGGGCGACCAATATGCCCCTGAGATGGGCACGACAGTCCCTGTCCCTGGCTGGAGTGGGGGGAGGGAACACTGAGGAAGGGGAACCCTGCAGTGCAGGAGCAGGGAGGAAGCAGTTCCTGGGTGCATTGAGAAGGGAGTATAAAAGGTGGGCACCATCTTAGTTCAGTGCAGAGAAGTCTGAGCAGAAGTGGCAGGGAGCAGGGGCTCTGCATGAGCTCTGCTCCGGAGGCGGGCCTAGTAACAGAGGCCCAGGCCTGCAAGAGGGAGAAGGAAGGAAGAGGAGCGGAGAAGGCTCCAGGAACGAGGAATGAAGGGATCCCAGGGGTGCGGACGGGCGAGTCGCCACCGCACGCCCGAATCCACCTGCGTGGAGGGGTCAGGCCAAAGGGGGAGACCGGTCCCCGAACTAGTGGAGGCAGGAAACGACCCTCAGCTAGAAACCGGAGGCTCTGACATTTTATGTGGCGCAGACCCTTGCTCCACCCGCTAGGAAGGCACCACATAGGGTCAGGGAAACTGGCGCCAAGTTTACCAAGAGGAGGCCCGAGGCAGCCGGACAGAAGTGTTGGTAAGAAAGGCCAGACAAAGGACACACAAAGGGGGTCCTGTGAAGCGCTCCAAAGTTATCTGGGAGTTGTCTGAGCCCCTCACCTGGTGAGCACAGTACGACGTGGGCAGCCGTTACCTGCAGACGTGGTCTGGATAATAAGAACTGTGAGTAAAGGCCCTGAACTGCATCACTGACTCCGTGTCGTTACTGCTGCTGCCCTGCACCATCACCCCCATCCTCCGCATACACTGCCCTGAGGCTATACTCCTCCCGTGGGGAGTTATGCTACGCTCTGCTGCACCCACAACACCAGCCTTAGCGGTCTGCCCTGTAGCGGCGGTTCACTCTGACCGCAATCCACGGGTGGCGTAGTCGGACATTTAAACATCAAAACCACATAAATAGTTCCACCACTGGTTTGACCGCCCTGAGCCACGGAACCGGATCGCCGCCACGAAGACTACAACCACCAGCATCCACCAAAAAGGGTCCGGCTCCGGGTGTCCCAAGGCCCAGGGGGTGCGTCAGAACATTTTCATCACCTTTCACAATCACCAATGGGACAAGGCAGGGATGTCCTCTGTCCCCTCTCTTATACATCCTAGTGACGGAGCACCTGCTCTCATCAATTCGCCATAACCCCAATATTAGGTGGATTGAGGTGGGAGGCACCGAGTACAAGTGCTCTCTATTTGCTGATGATGTCCTAGTATATATCACTCAATCACATATATCCATCCCTGCTGTTATGGCTGAAATAGATCACTTTGTTACATGGTAAAATTTTAAAATCAATGCAGCGAAGTCTGAGGCCCTCGATGTCTCCCTCCCTAAATCCATATAGGATTCCATCCAGTCCAACTTTCCCTTTGCCTGGCCCTCACAGGGTATCAAATACTTAGGAATTCCTATTCATAGAGACCTCTCCCATCTATGTTATCTTAATTTTGGGCCCTTTATTGAACAATTCCATACAGACCACGGTTGGCAAGTTAGAACTGTAAGATTCACTACGTGAACCACTGGTGTTTTGTGGAAAAGCACATGTACACCGCGTTCCAAATTATTATGCAAAAAGTGTTTAGGAGTGATAAGGGAAGAATTTGTTTGTTTGTCAGTTAAACTCATTGATGGTGATGTGTGTCAGGGCTCTTTATATCACTGTAAGCAATTGCAGACACCTGTGCTAATTAGTTTGGCAGGTGTGTCCAATGAAAGGCAAGACTACTTAAGAAGGCTCTCTCACATTATTAAGCAGCCTACATTTTCTGCCAAAATGGGAAAGAAAAAGGATGTGTCGGCTGCTGAGAAGCAACAAATTGTGGAGTGTTTAGGTCAAGGCATGACTACAATCAACATTGTGCGATGATCAGGATGAAGTGTCTTGGCAATCAAGAAGTATGTAGCTGATTCACAGTACACACGTGTGCGTGCTGATAAGGGCAAATTGAGGACTCTTTCCTACAGGCAATTACGTCAGGTTGAAAGAGCAGCGGCAAAAAAGCCTTGTCATAGCAGCAGACAAGTTTTTGAAGCTGCTTGTGCCTCCAACGTCCCCCGAACAACAAGATGCAGGGTCCTTCAGAGGTTTGCAGCTATGCATACGCCATCCTGTCGACCTCCTCTATCCACTTCACACAAGCAGAAACGGCTCCAGTGGGCCAAACATTACATGAAGACTGATTTCAAAACTGTTTTGTTCACGGATGAGTGCCGTGCAGCGCTCGATGGTCCAGATGAATGGAGTGGAGGATGGCTGGTTGATGGACACCCCACGCAAACACGGCTACAGCGCCAACAAGGAGGAGGTGGAGTAATGTTTTGGGCTGGAATCATGGGGAGAGAGATTGTCGGCCCCTTTAGGATCCCTGAAGGCGCTAAAGATGAACTCCATAATGTATGTGGATTTTCTCAAACAGCACTTCCTGCCATGGTTCAAGAAGAAGAACCGTGTATTTCACAGCAAGATCATTTTTCTGCATGATAATGCACCATCTCATGCTGCACATAAAACATCTGCATCTCTGGCTGATATGGGCATAAAAGGGGACAAACTTATGGTGTGACCCCCATGCTCCCCTGACCTCTACCCCATTCAGAACCTTTGGAGCATCATTAAAAGGAGTGTCTATGATGGCGGGAGGCAGTTCACATCTAAGCAACAGCTCTGGGAGGGTATTCTGTCCTCATGCAAAACAATTGAAGCAGAAACCATCCAAAACCTGACAAATTCAATGGACGAGAGAGTTCAGAAGCTCCTTTCGAACAAGGGGTCCTATGTGAAAATGTAACATCACCTAGAATAAAGTTTTGAGTTGAAAACTGTTTGATTTCAGTTTCTAACAACCTGCTAATGCTTATAATTTCAAAAATGACCATTTTTTTGGTCTTTATTAAAATGAAAAGGTTGATCGAAAAGTTTGGGGGATCTAAGAGTGTGGCAACCCAGTAGTCATGATTACTTCGAATTCTGACAATATGAGGGTCATGCTGCAGGTAGTGCAGCAAGAAGGCACTTATGTGTCTTGCGCATCTCGGAGCCCCAAAATTATTTTCCGGGCTAGATGCAGCTAAAAATTATTTTTAATTTTAAATCTGGTGAAGCTTATTATAGATGGCCTAATAGGATCAGTGCTGCACACTGCTACAAAGCCCAAATTATTTTCCAGTCAAGATACAGATAAACATGATTAGTAATTTGAAAGCTTAAAACGGTTGGTAGGGTGATTTTAACCAATCATCAAGCTTTTACTCTCCCCAGGATGACACAGGGGTAGAAAAGTCGTTTCGGATCCATGATTTGTTCATCTTTATGAACGTGAGTCTGTCTACATTATCAGTGGAGAGCCGCGTGCGCTTATCTGTCAGCACACCACCAGCAGCGCTGAACACACGTTCAGACAGAACGCTGGCTGCGGGGCATGACAAGATCTCCAAGGCGTAAGTGGCTAGCTCCGGCCATTTATCCAGATTGGAAGCCCAAAAAGAGCAAGGGTCCAGTGACACAGTCGTGGCTTCAATGTTTACTTGGAGATACTCCTGTACCATCGTCTCTAGGCGTTGACTATGTGTCAGACTTCTTGTCTCCTGTGGCCTTGCAAAGGATGGGCTAAAAAAGTGGTGAAATGATTCAGCAAAATTGATGTTACCAGCAGATACTGTGGTTCTGTTACGGTTTGAGTGCTGAACACTTGACGGTCCCACGGTTGGCAAGTTGGAACTGTGAGATTCACTACGTGCACCACTGGTATTTTGTGGAAAAGCACATGTAAGATTCTGCAACAGTCTCTGCTGATACTCCTGCATGCGTGCATCCCTTTCTATGGCAGGAATAATTTCTGCAAATTTACTTTTGTACCGGGGATCTAACAGTGTGGCAACCCAGTAGTCAGGATTATTTCTAATTCTCACAATTCGAGGGTCATGTTGCAGGTAGTGCAGCAAGAAGGCACTCATGTGTGTTGCGCATCCAGGAACACCAAGTCCCTGTTGTGTTGGTGGCGAGGTAACAATCATGCTTCCTTCCTCTGTCCTCTCCCCCCAACCTCGCACAACAGAAATGTGATCAAGGTCTCCCTCATCTGATGAGTCTTCCATCAGTTCGTCCTCCACTTCTTCCTGGGCTCCTGCACCTTCCTCACTAGTTTGGCTGCTACCATGCGCCCTGGTAAAATCATCTCCCCCACCCTCACATGCCTGCCGCCCTGGTGCTGCCGACCGTCTGGACCTTGCAGATGTTAGCCCTTCCGCATACAACTCCTCCTCCTCTACTTCCTCCACCTCCTCTTGTGCCACCACCTGACTCCAAATTCTGTTTAACATGTGCTCCAGCATGTAAATCACCGGAATAGTCATGCTGATAATGGCATCGTCAGCACTAAACATCTTCGTCGCCATTTCAAAACTGTGCAGAAGGGTGCATAGGTCCCTGATCTGAGACCACTCCTCCAGCGTGATTTGCCCCACCTCTGAATCTCGTTGGCCCAGGCTATACGTCAGAACGTATTGCACCAGGGCTTGTCGGTGCTGCCACAGTCGCTGCAACATGTGCAGAGTTGAATTCCACCGGGTAGGCACATCGCATTTTAGCCGGTGAAGTGGCAGGCCCAACGACTTCTGTAGAGATGTAAGTCGCTGAGCTGCGGGATGCGAACGGCGGAAGTGAGCACACAGCGACCGTGCCCTCTGCAGAAGGCCATCTAGTCTGGGATAGTGGGCTAAAAATTGCTGACAACCAGGTTGAACACGTGAGCCATACAAGGCACGTGTGTGACATTGCCCCGGCGAAGGGCCGCACCCAGGTTTGCAGCATTGTCGCACACGGCCTTCCCTGGTTTCAGGTCCAGTGGAGACAACCATTCATGAAATTGGTTCTCCAGAGCTGACCACAACTCCTCAGCTGTGTGACTCACATTTCCCAGACATTTCAATGTAAAAACCGCCTGATGACGTTGAGCCCTACTGCCAGCATAGTAAGGAGGTGTGCAGGATCCCTTCTGCGCAGTTAGAAAGCTTGTGGCATGACCAGACAGGCTTTGGGTGCAGGTGGAAGACCGAGAGGAGGTTGAGGAGGCAGAAGCAGTGGAGGAAAAATGACATAAAGAGGATTGACGCACAATTCGTGGGGACGGCAAGACTTGGACAGCAGCCCCTTGTCCTGCTGTCACCATAGTTACCCAGTGCCCAGTCAGCGACATGTAACGCCCCTGTCCATGCCTACTCGTCCAAGTGTCTGTGGTGAAATGCACCCTGTCACACACAGAGTTTCTCAAAGAAGCGGTGATGTTGTGTGCGACATGCTGGTGGAGCGCAGGCACACCTTTCTTTGAGAAGTAGTGCCGACTGGGCATCTGGTACTGGGGCACTGCGACGGACATAAGGTCTCGAAAATCCTCTGTGTCCACCAGGCGGAAAGGCAGCATTTCTGTAGCCAAGAGCTTGCAGATGGTGAAATTCAACCTCTTAGCTTTCTCATGGCTAGGAGGAAATGGTCTTTTACTTGTCCACATCTGAGGGACCGAGGGCTGGCTATTGTGCTTAGACGGGGTTGATAAGGGTGTCCCCGGCAAACTGCCAGTCTGTGAGGAAGATGCAGGCGGACATGTTAGGTTGCCTTGATCCAAAGGTGGTGCTATCGATGTCGGACAGCGCTCAAGACCAGCTGGTGTTACCACCTCCAAGGAAAATGATGACCTGCCAATCACGCTGGCTGTTGCGGGTAAAGAGGTGGCAGGTCTGCGCCCCAAAACAGGTGTGACTGCTGTCCCCCCAGTCACAGAGGATGAAGAGGCCGCGGATGCACAAGATATGGCAGACGGTGGTTGGCCCGGCCGGCTAGACCGCATTGTAGCACACTGAGCTTCCCACTGCAACTTATGCTTCATGTCCATGTGCCGGTTCATGCATGAAGTACTCAAACTATGTATTTTTTGGCCTCTACTTAGCTTTTGCTGACAAATGTTACAGATAACACGAGTTGGGTCATCTTTATCGATCTGAAAAAATGCCCAGGCTATGCAAGGCTTAGCACCCATGCGACCTGAAGAGCCACCACGACTTGTGGTGAGAGGCAGAGTTGTGTTTGAGGATGCAGTTGTTGACGTGCTTCCAGTACTACGTCTCTGTCCAGGAAGGCGCAACCTGACCTCGTCGTCACTAGCATCTTCCTCCACCTCCTCTGCTGACCTCATCTCTTGGCTGACTGTGGGTTGACAGTAAGTGGGATCTCCGACCTCATCATCATCACCCTGTGCGTTATCACACCCGTCGTCCTCAGAGCCAACCTGTTCCTGCCCTGACAAAAAACTAAAGTTGTCGCTCCAATCAGGTATTTGAGTCTTATCATCGTCTTCCTCATTGTCTCCACCAACAGGAGTTACAGTTTGGGAATGAGGGTCTACATTATGGTCAGAACCTTCTGCGTCTGGTCCTGGATCCGACTCATAAAGATTCTGGGCATCAGTGCAGATCATTTCCTCGTCTGGATTCACAGAAGCGCTGGAGTCGACCTCTGATTCCCAGGCTATAGTATGAGTAAACAGCTCTGCAGACTCAACCATCTGTTCTACCTCATACTCAGACGGGCAGCTGGAGATTTGGGAGCTGTGAGGAAGCAAGTGCGATTTGGGTGACACCTTTGAGGACTGGAGTATTTGTGATGTTGAAGTTGATGTGGAGGAGAGCCCACTTAAAGGAGCACTTGATATCCGTTGAAGCACCTGCTGTTTTTCTGCCTCATCTGGAATTTGTAGCGATTGGCGTGGCCGTAAGAAAGGGATCTTATCACATTGTCCGCTAAAAGAAGTAGACATTTTAGTTTGGCTGGAAGATGGTCTTTCTTCTGCACCTACCCCATGGACACAACCTTTTTTCCCCTTCCCAACACGCCTATTCCCCTTTCCACCAGCAGCAGGCCTTTTTCCACTCATTTTGGTGGTTAACTAATTCACAACTCTGGAGTTGTTTGCACAAAAAAACAATGGATGGTAACCGAGCAGAGCTGAGTGGCCAAACTGTGGTATTAGGCCAAAACTATTGGCTGGGTTAGATGCAGAAAAAAATTATTTTTAATTTGCAACCTGATGGAGGTCAGTATAGATGGACTAATAGACCAAGTCCCACACACCGCTAGAAGCCCAAATATTTTTTCAGAGCTAGATGCAGAAAAAAATTATTTTTAATTTGCAACCTGATGGAGGTCAGTATAGATGGACTAATAGACCAAGTCCCACACACCGCTAGAAGCCCAAATATTTTTTCAGAGCTAGATGCAGAAAAAAATTATATTCAATTTGCAACCTGCTGGACGTCAGTATAGAAGGACTAATAGAACAAGTCCCACACACTGCTAGAAGCCCAAATATTTTTTCAGAGCTAAATGAAGAAAAAAATTATTTTTAATTTGCAACCTGATGGAGGTCAGTATAGATGGACTAATAGACCAAGTCCCACACACTGCTAGAAGCCCAAATATTTTTTCAGAGCTAGATGCAGAAAAAAATTATTTTTAATTTGCAACCTGATGGAGGTCAGTATAGATGGACTAATAGACCAAGTCCCACACACCGCTAGAAGCCCAAATATTTTTTCAGAGCTAGATGCAGAAAATTTTTTTATTCAATTTGCAACCTGATGGAGGTCAGTATAGATGGACTAATAGACCAAGTCCCACACACTGCTAGAAGCCCAAATATTTTTTCAGAGCTAGATGCAGAAAAAAATTATTTTTAATTTGCAACCTGATGGAGGTCAGTATAGATGGACTAATAGACCAAGTCCCACACACTACTAGAAGCCCAAATATTTTTTCAGAGCTAGATGCAGAAAAAAATTATTTTTAATTTGCAACCTGATGGAGGTCAGTATAGATGGACTAATAGAACAAGTCCCACACGCTGCTAGAAGCCCAAATATTTTTTCAGAGATAAATGAAGAAAAAAATTATTTTTAATTTGCAACCTGATGGAGGTCAGTATAGATGGACTAATAGACCAAGTCCCACACACTGCTAGAAGCCCAAATATTTTTTCAGAGCTAGATGCAGAAAAAAAATATTTTTAATTTGCAACCTGATGGAGGTCAGTATAGATGGACTAATAGACCAAGTCCCACACACCGCTAGAAGCCCAAATATTTTTTCAGAGCTAGATGCAGAAAAAAATTATATTCAATTTGCAACCTGCTGGAGGTCAGTATAGAAGGACTAATAGAACAAGTCCCACACACTGCTAGAAGCCCAAATATTTTTTCAGAGCTAAATGAAGAAAAAAATTATTTTTAATTTGCAACCTGATGGAGGTCAGTATAGATGGAGTAATAGACCAAGTCCCACACACTGCTAGAAGCCCAAATATTTTTTCAGAGCTAGATGCAGAAAAAAATTATATTCAGTTTGCAACCTGATGGAGGTCAGTATAGATGGACTAATAGAATGATGCTATGCCCAAAAGATTTTACTTCACTAGGTGCAGTAAAAAAATTGGTATTCTATACACAGGTGGTATATCTTGCAACACAGATAGGCTACTCCACTGACTAACACACTCTGCAATAGGCCAAAAAGGATTAGCTTTGCTAGATTCAGCCAAATGCTGTGAAAAAAACTTGCACAGCACTGGCACAGACCTGCCTGGCAAAAACTGATAGGAACTGATGTAACCTAGTCCTGAAAAGGACTCCAATTACAATTAGTCTTTACTCCCACAATCTATCTATTTAAGAGCACAGACCTGCCTGATAAAAGTCGTAGGAAATGCTGTAACCTAGTTCTTAAAAGGACTGCAATCACAACTATTCCCTACTCCCAAGCTATCTGTATATTTGTGCGAAAATTGGCTTGAAATTAACAAGGTATAGCGCACACAGCAACAGCGGTGCCGTCTAACACGCAGCTGCAGCAGTGAGAAAATGGTGGCGACGAGGAAAATGGCTTGGTCTTATAGGGCAAGGACATGTGACATACACTGCCAATCACACATGCCCTTGCTTGTGTGAAAAAAAGCACTTCGCTCCGTGTGTGCGCTGCTGATAGGCTGACAGATTGCACCTCCCCACTGCAAATGCGGGAAAGAGAAAAAAAAATGGAGATCTTCATTGTTCCTGCAGAGATCCATCCCCTGCCCCTCCCCCCGCCCCGCTGTACACTCAAACTGCGTATTAACATTAATTTTCATCATTACTGAGAAAAAATCCAGTTATGATTTTGGTGCACGAACAGTTATCGAACATAACCTCGAACAGCCGAATTTTTCTCAAATTGTTCGTGTTCGCCGACCGGCTCGAACACCGCCCAAAACAGCTCGAATTTGAGATTGGCGAACAGTTCGAGTAGAACAACGCTCATCTCTAGTCATTAGGTACCGCCGCTGCAGGGCAGACCGCTGGGGCTGATGATGTGTGCAGCTGGGATGGTGTGACTCCCCACGGGAAGAGTGCGGCCCCAGGGCAGTGTAGTGGATGGTGGGAGTGATGGTGGTGAGAGTCCCAATACCGGTAGTGCTGGAGGCGCGAAGGAGCACACAGACAATAGGTTGCAGTCCAGGGTCTTTACTGTAACAGGTAAACTGACCCATAAACAGTCCCAGCTAGGAGGGGACCTGGATGTCTGAGAGCAACGGGGAAATTGGCCCTGGTCAGGGTGAGGGTGTAGGCCTACCGTGCTTTCTGCGCTCCTTCTGACTATCTCCTCCTTATAGGATAACAGCCCACGCTTCCGAGCTTTCCGTGTATTCTCGCCTGTATGGCCTGCGACCTGGGTTCCTTTCTGCTCCCAGCCTGGTACGGCTTTGCTGGTCCCTTCGGTTGTGGCAGGGCCTCCAGGCTTCTTAGGCCAAGGAATATACAGTCCCCTGCGAACTGGTTATCTGCTGGAGGATGTAGAATCCTCCCAGCCTCAGACACCAAAGTCTGGTAAAGTAAGTCTTTTCTCTGCCAAGACAGGCTCACTGCGCCTCTTGTCTCTGGCTTGTGGCTCTTCTCCTGCCACACTTCCTCTTAGGTTACAATGCAACTTTCTGTCCCTGCTCTGCTGAGACACGTCTCAGTCCTGAGACAGGTCATCTGGTTCTCTCTAACCCTGCCCCCAGTACCAGCTTTTATAGGGGCAGCCAGCTCCCCCTACTGGCCTGAGACAGGAGGCATTGCATGCTAATGTTCCCCTGACTAGAGAACCTCCCACTTGCTCTCAGACACAGCTTTAATTACACTTGTGGCATCCAGGCCAGGGTGACACATTCCCCCCTAGTGAAATTTAGTACAATATGAAAACATTAATATACAAGCGACGCACAGATTGAGTTCTTAAGGTCACAGTGTGGCCTGTGACCGGGTGTCCATATCACCAATACAACGGGGAGCCTTAACCAGGTGGGGTCTGTCCTACCCCAAGTCCTTTACAGTCTTAGTTCATTCCTGGGTTAGGCTCCGAACGCAGTCCATACAAGGTCCCGGTTATAAAAAGTCCATAACCTTTGAGTCCTTACGGTAGCTGCAAGAAACTGAAACACAGAATTACCAAACATGCATGTAACTTTGCAAACAATTCAACATTTGGCAACAGGGTCATTTACAATTTTAGTACACTCTATATTCTCCAGTGAGCGGGTATCTGCCCCTTGGTGCTCCTGGTTGACCTACGTAGCCCACTGTCTGGTGGTGGACCAACCTGGCTTTCCCCACTAGCGTTAGGGGTACAGCTACCAGCTGGGTGTACAGGTAGAGCAGGCAGCTATCTGCGGGTCCTTTGGCTTACCGCAGGCATGGCAGGCTCACTGTCAGCAGAGGGTTGACTCTCCTGGGCTGCTGGTACAGGCTCTTCTGCCTCTGGAACCGCTCGCTCCTCTTCACCTTCTGGCTCTGGTGTTGGTTGTTGCTGCGCCGGTTGCAGGAAATGCAGGACGGGTACCACTATGGCATCATTTATGCGAGTCCAGGACTGAGGGAACTCTCCGAGAACGGTGCTGATCATTTCTTCCTTGTCCTCTGCGGGTTCAAGGTCACTCTGATCCTCTTCTGCACTACGGAGTTGCTCGGGGCATCTTTTGAGGTGGTCCCTGGAGACGACACTAGTGGTTTCTCCTCCGTCCTTGGTGATTACGCACACCTTCGGGTTGTCGTGATCAGACTGCAGTATGGTGTAAGGTTCCCTTTCCCACTGGTCGTCCAACTTATGTAGCCTTCTCTTCCGCTTCAGGACTTGCTCACCAGGTTCTAGGGGACCAGCAGGGGCGTGTTGGTTGAAGAGTTTTTCTTGCCTCTCTCTCACCTGGGCCAGGCTCTTCTCCACACTCTCCTGTACCTTCTTGTACTGCAGTTGCCTTTCCGTATCCCAGTCCGCATCCGGGGAGGTGTCCTCAGGTATTAGGACTCCCATCTCCAGGTCTACGGGCAGCTTACCTGGTCTAGCTCGCATCAGGTAAGCCAGGGTGCAGTTTGTAGCATTCACCGGGATATTGTTGTATAGGTCTATCAGGTCCGGCAGTTTTTCTGGCCACAGGCTGCGTTCCTCCAGGGGCAACGTCTTCAGGAGATCAATGACTATATTGTTCATCTTCTCACACATCCCGTTGGTTTGTGGATGGTAAGGCGTTGTCCGAATCTTCTTACAGCCATAGAGGTTGCAGAACTCCTGGAAGATTTCAGCCTCGAACGCTGGACCCTGGTCTGTCAGGACCTGTTCCGGATACCCATGTGGACGGCAGAAATATTGCTGGAAGGCTCTGTCCGCTGTTTGGGCTGTCAAGTCCTTTACCGGGACCACCACTAGAAAACGGGAATAGTGGTCCACGATTGTCAGGGCATAGATGTATCCAGACCGGCTTGGAGCCAATTTGACGTGGTCCAGAGCTACCAGCTCAAGAGGCTGCGTGGTGACATTGGGCCTCAAGGGTGTCTTCTGGCTGGTGCGGTCCTTCCTCCTCAGGTGACAAGGGCCACAGTCTCTGCACCATTTTTCTACAGCTCCTCTCATGCCGACCCAAAAGAACCTTCCTCTTAGTAGGAACTCCAGTTTCTTCCAACCGAAGTGTCCCGCTCTGTCATGGTAAGCCCCCAGGACCATAGCTGCATCCCGCCTTGGGACCACGACTTGCCAGGTCAGCTCGTCCGTCCGGTGGTTGACAATTCTTCTGCACAACTTGCCTTCGTAGAGGAACAGCTTGCTCTTCTCTTTCCATAGCTGCTTGGCTTCCTCTGGGGCGTCCGGATCTAAGCGGGCGTCTTCCCGGGTCAGCAGATCTTTCACCAGGCGGACTGCAGGGTCACTATCTTGGGTCTCGGCCCAGCTGTGGTGAGGTAGGGGATTGATCATCACGGTTGTTAGATCTTCCTCCTTCACACGGTAGGAGTGTTGGGCGGCTCCATACTGGTGAAACGCAGGGAGTTCTACCTCTTCCAGCTCTTCTGGGTCTTCGTCACCTTCAGGTAAGTGAGGCATCCTCGATAGGGCATCAGCATTGGCATTGGATTTGCCGGCCCGGTATTTGATCACGAAGTCATAGTTGGAGAGACGGGCCATCCACCGCTGTTCTAGGGCACCCAGTCTTGCATTGTCCAGGTGTGTCAACGGGTTGTTGTCCGTGTACACGGTGAACTTTGCGGAGGCCAGGTAATGCTTGAAGCGTTCCGTCACGGCCCACACCACTGCCAAGAATTCTAGCTTGAAGGAGCTGTAATTCTCCGGGTTCCTCTCGGTGGGCCTCAGCTTCCGGCTGGCGTACGCGATCACCCTTTCTCTGCCCTGTTGGTTTTGGGACAGTACGGCTCCCAGTCCCACATTACTGGCGTCAGTGTGGAGAATGAAAGGCTGGCCATAGTCAGGGAAGGCCAGGATCTCATCCCCCGTGAGGGCCATCTTTAGCTGGCGGAAGGACTCCTCTTCCTGTTTATCCCACTTGAAGGGTGGCTTTTGACTTCTGGACTTAGACTGTCCGATCAGGAGGTCCTGCATAGGAGCTGCCATCTTAGTGAACCCGGTGATGAACCTTCGGTAGTAGCCTACCAACCCGAGAAACTGTCTCACCTCTTTGATGTTCGAGGGGCTTGGCCAGCTCTTGATTGCCGTGACCTTGTCAGGGTCGGGGGCTACTCCTTCCGCGCTTACCACGTGCCCTAGGTACTGGACCTTTGGTTTCAGCAGGTGACACTTCGATGGTTTCACCTTCAGGCCGTAGTCTGCCAGGGCTTCGAACACCTCGGCCAGGTGCTTTAGATGGTCCTCGTAGGTCTTCGAATAGACGATCACGTCGTCCAGGTAAAGGAGGACCGTCTCGAAGTTTCGGTGCCCTAGACAGCATTCCATCAGCCGCTGGAAGGTCCCCGGTGCGTTGCAGAGCCCGAAGGGCATACAGTTGAACTCACTCAGTCCCATCGGGGTGGTGAAGGCGGTCTTCTCCTTGTCAGCCTCTGCCACAGGAACCTGCCAGTACCCGCTAGTAAGGTCCAAAGTAGAAAAGAAGTTAGCTGATTTTAGTGCGGCTAAAGACTCCTCTATTCTAGGCAGCGGATATGCATCTTTGTGGGTGATACGGTTGATTTGTCTATAGTCCACGCACATTCTCATGGTGCCGTCTTTCTTTTTCACCAGAACCAAGGGGGCTGCCCAGGGGCTACAGCTGTCTCTAATGACCCCAGCTTCTTTCATCTCTCTTAGCATGCCCTTTGCGTTCTGATATTGTGCAGCGGGTACAGGTCGGTGTCTTTCTTTTATCGGTGGGTGGCTCCCTGTGGGGATGTGGTGTTCTATCCCTTTTACTCTGCCGAAGTCTAGCGGGTGCTTACTAAAGACTCTCTCGTACTCCTGTACCACCCGGTAGACTCCTTGTTTTTGGTGCAGAGGAGTGGAGTCAGCACCCACGTGGAGTTTCTGGCACCAGTCCTCCTTTTGTTTCTGGGAGCCATTACCCTCCGCCTGAGGAGATGGAGGCAAGGGTTCCACGGCCCTGATAGCTTTGTGTTCAACAACAAACAGTTTGGCGAGTGTAGCGTACCTGGGTAAGTGTACTTCCCTCTCCCCAATGTTGAGGATGCGGACGGGCACCCGCCCATGACGGACATCAACCACCCCCCGGGCTGTCAGAATGGTGGGCCTGCTGTCTGAGTACACGGGTTCTACCATGGCTTGGTAGTCTCTACCTCTCAACCCGATTGCAGTCCGACACCAGATCATCATTTCACTTTTGGGAGGCATGGAAATGGGGAATGGGTCACTCAGTCTTACGCTACCGATCTCACCACCAGACAGTTCTACCTGCTGCCGTCTCATCAGGGCTTTTATCTCCTTATTGAGGACTCTCTGTTGGCTGGAACTAGCATTCACCGCCACCTGTTGTAGAATTACAATTACCTCTGAAAGACAATTTTCAATTACATTAGTACCCACAGTTATTTTAGGGTGACTTTCACGACGGTCAATGTCCACAATAATCACTCCCTGTGCCGGCAGTTCAACTTTACCAATTTTAATGGTCATCTCCTTGAACCCCATCTGCGGCACGGGTAAGCCATTACTGGCGATGATGCTCAAGTTACTGTCTGGATACCGTGTGATATCAGCATCAGTCCAATACTGCTTAAAAAGTACATAAGGGATAGTGGTTACTTGTGACCCAGTATCCAGCAAGGCGCTCATGGGGATACCATCCAGCACCATGGGTAAAACCGGGCGCCCCCCAACGTACTTATCACGCCAATTATAAGGGCCTGGTGATCTTATGCCTGGGGGTTGGCCCTCTGCCCCAGGTTGGACCCGTTTAAATTACAGTACCTGGAAATGTGTCCGGGCTGGTTGCATCGACGGCAAATGGGCTGTCCATCCTCTGCGTAGATCCTCCTCTGCGGGATCCTCCTCTGTCGACGCCACGGGACATCCTCCGGACTTGAAGCCAGCTCGATGGGTCTTGACGGGTCCACTTGCAACGCCTGGACGGTCCTGGTCAACGCCGCGACGCTCCTGGTCAGCTCCTGGACTTGGTGGTGCAGGTCTTTCGACGGGGCTTGGTTCAGGGCCTGTGCATCAGCCTCCACGGAGTCCATAGAGGAGGGCGTCGCCTCCTGGTGGTGGGTGAGAGCAGGGCGCCGGGGGTTTATAGCGCCACTGGTTGCGGTTTCACGGAGCACCCTTATGGCCCTGTCCTTAAATTGGGCAAAGGTCAGATCAGGGTTCTGAAAGAACATGAGGCGCAGTTGGGCCCTGTGGGCGCTAGACAGCAGACCTTCTATGAATTGTTCTGTTAGCAGCTTATCCGTTTCCTGCACACTGCCAGGGTCAGTTTGTTGAATAGCCCTCAGGGCTTCCTGCAGATTTAGGGCATAGTCTCTGATGCTGTCCTGTGGCCGTTGTTTACATCCATAGAACCTCATTTTAATCTCAGCGGAGGTACGTGTGTCAAAGGTACCACGCAGCCGGGCCAGAATACCCTTCACAGTCCTTTTCTCCTCAGTGGGCCATGACTTTACCTCCCTCTGGGATGCGCCAGTTAACTGCCCTGTTAATATGCTGACCTTCTGTTCCTCTGTCAGGGGGTAAACCTGGAACAAACTGTACAGCCTTTCCTTAAAGTCAGTTAGGGCATGGGGCTCCCCTGAGTACTTGGGCAGCCAGGCCGCTCCAGGAATGTAGGGCAGGGAAAAGGGCATCACCGCTCCTGCAGCTGCGTTGGTGGTAGTGGGCGCCTCTGTGTCCGACATCTTCCTCCCCCCTAGTTAAGCGTGGCCTACCTTCCGACGATCCTCTTCTGTAGGCCGCGGCTCCGCTGCTGCTGCTCTGGACGAGGACCTGGCGTCGCGCTCCGATGACGTCAGCGTCGCTCTCTCTCCCTTCTAGGACCTTGCGCAGCGTCGGTGCGTGGCGCGGAGCTTCGGATCTCGCGCGGTTTTGACGTCCACGCCCCTCTTCTTCCCGCGCGGCGTCCTGAAGATGGCGTCCGATGGCGGGAAGCAGCTGCGGATGGCGGGAAGACGGCAGAAGACGGCGGGAAACGGTCCAAGATGGCGTCTGATGGCGGGAATCGGCTTCGGACGGCGGGAAACTTTGCCACAGGTAAGTTACAAAAGTCTTTTTCAGGCACGCAGTACCCGGTGGTTGCGGGCACGAAATCCTGCCGACTACGCCAAAGCTGACTCGCCCCCTGGGCCGTGGGGCACTTGGATCCGGGCAATAGGGAACGATGGGAGTAGTAGTGGCAACCTGGTTCCGTGGCTCAGGGTGGTCAGGCCAGTGGTAGTCCGTTATGTGCTATTGATTATGTCCGACTACGCCACCCGTGGATTTGCGGTCATTAGGTACCGCCGCTGCAAGGCAGACCGCTGGGGCTGATGATGTGTGCAGCTGGGATGGTGTGACTCCCCACGGGAAGAGTGCGGCCCCAGGGCAGTGTAGTGGATGGTGGGAGTGATGGTGGTGAGAGTCCCAGTATCGGTAGTGCTGGAGGCGCGAAGGAGCACACAGACAATAGGTTGCAGTCCAGGGTCTTTACTGAAACAGGTAAACTGACCCATAAACAGTCCCAGCTAGGAGGGGACCTGGATGTCTGAGAGCAACGGGGAAATTGGCCCTGGTCAGGGTGAGGGTGTAGGCCTACCGTGCTTTCTGCGCTCCTTCTGACTATCTCCTCCTTATAGGATAACAGCCCACGCTTCCGAGCTTTCCGTGTATTCTCGCCTGTATGGCCTGCGACCTGGGTTCCTTTCTGCTCCCAGCCTGGTACGGCTTTGCTGGTCCCTTCGGTTGTGGCAGGGCCTCCAGGCTTCTTAGGCCAAGGAATATACAGTCCCCTGCGAACTGGTTATCTGCTGGAGGATGTAGAATCCTCCCAGCCTCAGACACCAAAGTCTGGTAAAGTAAGTCTTTTCTCTGCCAAGACAGGCTCACTGCGCCTCTTGTCTCTGGCTTGTGGCTCTTCTCCTGCCACACTTCCTCTTAGGTTACAATGCAACTTTCTGTCCCTGCTCTGCTGAGACACGTCTCAGTCCTGAGACAGGTCATCTGGTTCTCTCTAACCCTGCCCCTAGTACCAGCTTTTATAGGGGCAGCCAGCTCCCCCTACTGGCCCGAGACAGGAGGCATTGCATGCTAATGTTCCCCTGACTAGAGAACCTCCCCCTTGCTCTCAGACACAGCTTTAATTACACTTGTGGCATCCAGGCCAGGGTGACACATGTTCACACTAGCAAAAAGAAGCAAAACCTACAAAAGACAAAAAATATATCTCATACCCTACCATCATTATATATAAATGTAAAGCAAAGTTGCATATTAAATATAGGGTACTTAGTGAACTATTTTGGATCAAAAAAAGTATACAAGCCGTCCCACCAGCAACAAGGTGACCCTAAATTGGGACGGTACCTACACTGTCTCTTTTAAAAACCTTACTGTATATCAAAGTTGAAGTAATGCACATAAAAGGGTAGACAAATAGAACCGGGTCCCAACTTCAGACCACCTAGGCCCATGGTAAGCTATATATATACCAATAAGCTCAACAAAGGGGATGCCACACCCTTAATTTGCACAGAATGCAAACAAGACAAAAAACCAAGCAATGTGAACTGAGGTCTAAGATGGTACACATGCAAGAAATAGGAGCATGTTCACACTAGCAAAAAGAAGCAAAACCTACAAAAGACAAAAAATAAATCTCATACCCTACCATCATTATATATAAATGTAAAGCAAAGTTGCATATTAAATATAGGGTACTTAGTGAACTATTTTTGATCAAAACAAGTATACAAGCCGTCCCACCAGCGACAAGGTGACCCTAAATTGGGACGGTACCTACACTGTCTATATTAAAAACCTTACTGTATATCAAAGTTGAAGTAATGCACATAAAAGGGTAGACAAATAGGACGGGGTCCCAACTTCAGACCACCTAGGCCCATGGTAAGCTAAATATATACCAATCAGCTCAACAAAGGGGATGCCACACCCTTAATTTGCACAGAATGCAAACAAGACAAAAAACCAAGCAATGTGAACTGAGGTCTAAGATGGTACACATGCAAGAAATAGGAGCATGTTCACACTAGCAAAAAGAAGCAAAACCTACAAAAGACAAAAAATATATCTCATACCCTACCATCATTTTATATAAATGTAAAGCAAAGTTGCATATTAAATATAGGGTACTTAGTGAACTATTTTTGATCAAAAAAAGTATACAAGCCGTACCACCAGCGACAAGGTGACCCTAAATTGGGACGGTACCTACACTGTCTATATTAAAAACCTTACTGTATATCAAAGTTGAAGTAATGCACATAAAAGGGTAGACAAATAGGACCGGGTCCCAACTTCAGACCACCTAGGCCCATGGTAAGCTACATATATACCAATCAGCTCAACAAAGGGGATGCCACACCCTTAATTTGCACAGAATGCAAACAAGACAAAAAACCAAGTGTTGAAACATTGATGTCTGAAAGAGGCATTAGTCGTAGTCTGTACAATTTGGTTGCTACAATTACACATCCTATGGCAAAGATCTTGGATACGCCTGAAACATGTCAGTAGCTGTGCAGCTTGTGTGCTGATTACTCCCATTGGTCTTGAAATTTGAATAAAACTTTGTTGCTTTTATCTCTGATGCTAAACCTATTTTCTTGAGCATGTTTACACAGGGAAACCAGTGCTCCTATGAATATGTGTTTGATCAACACTTATGTGCCCTAATCTAAGGATTGGTGGGAGCCCATTGGTGGGGCCCCCAGTAATCAGCAAGTTCTCATGTACCCTATCTACAGATTGAGACAATCTTTCTAAGGCTGCATATTTATATCTTTAATCACTAATCCATGTAGTTTATATATGTAAAATGATATATATGCATTTACTGCAAGTGCCAGATTAACTTCTTAGGAGTCTATAGACATTGTATGACTGTTCTATTCCAGGGGGCACAGCTTAATCATGTATGGCTTTATGGCTTTACAAATATAGTATGAAAAATAAAGTACAGTTAGGTCCATATATATTTGGACAGATACAACATTTTTCTAATTTTGGTTCTAGACATTACCACAATAAATTTTAAACAAAACAATTCAGATGCAGTTGAAGTTCAGACTTTTAGCTTTCATTTGAGGGTATCCACATTAAAATTGGATGAAGGGTTTAGGAGTTTCAGCTCCTTAACATGTGCCACCCTGTTTTTAAAGGGTCCAAAAGTAATTGGACAATTGACTCCAAGGCTATTTCATGGACAGGTGTGGGCAATCCCTTCGTTTTGTCATTCTCAATTAAGCACATAAAAGGCCTGGAGTTGATTTGTGGTGTGGTGCTTGCATTTGGAAGCTTTTGCTGTGAAGTAAACATGCGGTCAAAGGAGCTCTCCATGCAGGTGAAACAAGCCATTCTTAAGCTGCAAAAACTAGTACGCCCCAGGCCATCACCCCCGGTTTGGTGAGGGCTCCGGCGTTGAGCCCACACTGAACCGGGCACATGTAAGCTGATTCTTACAGCTGACATGTGCCTGCAACAGCCACGGGTGGATCTCTGACAGCGGCGTTTAACATCGTCGCACGGGAAGCGTGGCATTAGCCCCGCCCATCGGTGACCCTGTCACATGATCGTGGGTCACCGATGGGTTGGCATGACAACCTGGGGTCTGCAGCAGACCCCTGTGATTGTCATGTCTCAATTGCTATTAGCGCTACACAATGGTCGGCGCTCATAGCAAGTGAGCATTTCTACTGCATACAGGCGATATGCTCACTGCCTGTATGCAGTAGACGCAATCAGACAACTGCTGCTTCTAGTCTCCTATGGAGACTATTGAAGCATGCAGAAATTGTAAAAAAAAGCTTTTAAAAATATAGAAAAAATTAAAAATATAGAAAAGTTTAAATCACCCCCCTTTCGCCCCATTTAAAATAAAATAATAATAACAAAAACCCACATACACATATTTGGTATAGCCGGGTTCAGAATAGCCTGATCTATCAATATAAAAAAAGAATTAATCTGATCGGTAAACGGCGTAACGAGAAAAATATTCTAAAAGCCAGAATTACGTTTTTTGGTCACCGCAACAGTGCAATAAAATGCAACAACGGGCAGTCAAGACATCGGATCTAGCTTAAAATGGTATAAATTAAAACATCAGCTCGGCGCGCAAAAAATAAGCCCTCAACCCTGCCCCAGACCACGAAAAATGGAGACTCTAAGGGTCTCGGAAAATGGTGCCATTTTTTTTTTTTTAGCAAAATTTGAATTTTTTTTTTACCACTTAAATAAAAAAGAACCTATACATGTTCAGTGTCTACACTCATACAAAGACCAGCAATAAAATGGTCTTCACAAGAGTCCATCATTTTTAATTAAAAGTGAAAAAGGAAAAAAAGGTTTTAGAAATTTTAAACTTGGTGTTCTCTGCAATGATAAACTTTACCCCGTACACTCATTTGAGAGGTCTCTCACCCAACCAAATTAGATCTTCTGCTTTGCACTGATGAGGGGCAAACACCCAGAGAAACATGAGTCTGCAAATGGAGGTTCTGGCTTGGCTTCTTATCCTAAGTCATGTGGCAAGGCTCTTTAAAGGGTTGATATTGACTTTTATGATTGGTAATTCCAATAGGTGGCACTACAGTTCCAGTACTCTTAATCTCTAAAAGGGATATTTGATATAAAAATCTGAAAAAAGGCAAAAAAGCATAACAATTTGAATCACCTCCCAGTTAAAAATAAACAAATTTTAAAAATAAGAAATGAAAACATTTGGTATTGTCACATTAACAACACTGATCACTGTCACAGATCAATCAAAATCTAAATAGGTTTAAATGTAAGCATTGTAAAGCAAAAAAAAATGTGAAAGTTACATTTTTCGGCTTCCTCATACAACCTTATTGATGTAAAAAAAACTATGGTATGAGAAAATGGCGTTACAAATAAATTATTTTTTTCACAAAAATATATATTTTGGGTATTGCAGTAATTGTAATAACCTGGAGAACCATACTGACAGATCATTTTCACTGCACATTGAATGCCATAGAAATGAAATCCCAAAAAACTATTGAGGAATTGCATTTTTTTTACCATTTTTCACCTCACTTGAAATGTTTTGCCTGTTTCTCAGTACATTATATGGTAAAATGAATGATCTTTCAAAACTGCAACTCGACCTGCAAAAATCAAGCAATGTGAATGACTATGCTAATGGAAAAATAAAAAAGTTATGAGTCTTAGGACTCTGGGAAGAGCATTTGATCTCAGCTGCAATATTCTCTTTCCCCACTAGATGGGACACTTACTTTCCTATATATAGTAGCTGGTTACTAGTGTTGAGCGAACATGCTAGGTGTAGCATCGGCGTCTCTGCCCCGTTCTAGGCAGAGACGCCGTCCCTCTCACCTCCCCGCTCCTGGCGCGGCGTCCTCCAGCGCTGCTCTCCCCGCTGCTTCCGGCGCTCGCTCCTTCCCCGGCAGTGTGCTTAGGGCGCGCGCGCGCGCGCTCCCCCTCTCTTAAAGGGACCGCGCGCGCCGTCCTAAGGAGTCCCCGGCCAATTGCCGGAGGACCTCCCATATAAAGGGCACCTCCTCCAAAATGGAGGTGCCCGAGCAATGTTGTTTGCACCTGTGTCGCACCTGTGCTTCAGCCCTCAGGTTCCGTTGCCAGTTACCTGCCAGTTACCTGCCAGATTCCTGCCAGCTTGCTGCCTTTGTCCTGCCTGATATCCAGTCACCTGCCTGCTAGCCTGAGGTCCGAAGGTCTGCCTTCCAACTCCTGTCAGTCTGTCTATGGACCAGCTTGCCTGCTCACCTGGGAGCGCACACCTGTTACCTGCCTGCTAGCCTACCTGGAGGCTCCGCCGTCATGTGCTGTGACCATCTGCCTTTCCAGAGACTCCTGCCCGCTCACCTGGGAGCGCACACCTGTTACCTGCCTGCTAGCCTACCTGGAGGCTCCGCCGTCACGTGCTGTGACCATCTGCCTTTCCAGAGACTCCTGCCCGCTCACCTGGGAGCGCCCACCTGTTACCTGCCTGCTAGCCTACCTGGAGGCTTCGCCGTCACGTGCTGTGACCACCTACCATTCCTGAGACTCACGCTTGCTCACCTGGGAGCACACATCTACCATCTGCCTGCTAGCCTACCCGGAGGCTCTGCCATCACAGGTCGTACCTACCCTTTACCCAGAGACTGCCCCGGTCACTTGCCGTAACTCCCTGCCCGTTCATCCAGAGACTGCCCCGGTCACTTGCCGTAACTCCCTGCCCGTTCATCCAGAGACTGCCCCGGTCACTTGCCGTGACCTCCTGCCCGTTCTTCCAGAGACTGCCCCGGTCACTTGCCGTGACCTCCAGCCCGTCCACTCAGAGACTGTCCCGGTCACCTGCTGTGACTGCCTGCCCGTCATCCCTGACTGCCACCCGCTCCCTTACAAGGACCGCCCCCTTGTATAGTAGCTCAGAGGTTCCGCCTCCCAGACCCGTTACAGTTTGCTCGGGCCATGGAACCCGGTGGCACCCAAGCTCCCTCGCTCTCGGACCTGTGTCATGAACTGTCCCTCCAGAGGTCCCAACAGGAGTCCATCCTGGGTCACCTGCGGAATGTCAATTCTCGCCTGGACACTCTGACTGCTCCGCCAGCAACCTCCGCCAGCGCCATGATTCGCAATCCGACAGCTCTGCTGTCCACCAACACTATGGTATCCTACCCCGGACCCCGGCTTTCTGCACCTCCTCGCTTCGGAGGCGACTCCGCTCAGGCTCGGGGCTTCATAAATCAGTGCACCCTGCACTTTGAACTCCTGTCCCACCAGTTTAACTCCGACCGGGCCAAAATTGCCTTCATCATGTCCCATCTCACCGGAGAGGCTCTGGCCTGGCTAAATCCTCTATGGGAGAGAGGAGACCCCCTGGTGTCCAACTTGCCTGCCTTTCTCACGGCCTTCCGGAAAGTCTTCGACGAACCCGGACGGAAGACCTCATCCGCATCGTCACTGCTACGCCTCCGTCAGGGAAGCCTCACCGTGGGCCAATATGCCATACGGTTCCGTAATGACGCTCTGGTTTCAGTCTTCTGGGAGGGTCTGTCCGGCCGTATTAAAGATGAACTTGCCGGTCGGGACATTCCTACCACCCTCGATGACCTGATAGCTCTTGCCACCCGGATTGACCTGCGGTTCCAGGAGCGTGCCAAAGAGGTCACCCGTGAGAGGAGGTTTCCACGCCTAGCTCCTACTTTTCAGCAACCCGTCACTCCCTCCGTCTCTCCTGAGCCTATGCAGGTCGACCAGACCAAGATGGTCGGTTCTCGCCAAGAATCTCGCCGAGCCGAGGGAAGCTGTTTCTATTGTGGCAGTAAGAAGCACTTCATCCGTTCCTGCCCGGAAAAGCCGGGAAACGCCAGTGTCTAGGACCACTCGGAGAGGTCGTCCTAGACAAAAGTAAGTCCTCTCCGTCTCTGACCTTACCGGTCTCTATTGCTTGGGGAGAAAACCGTCTCTTCGAACTCGCCCATCTGGATTCTGGAGCTGCTGGAAACCTCATCGCCCAGTCTCTGGTAGAGAGATACCATATTCCCACCAAGTCCCTGGCGGAGCCATTGTCAGTTGCTTCCGTGGATGGAAGACTTCTCTCGGAGACCATCCTGCTCGTCACCGAACCTATAACCCTACAGGTGGGAATGCTGCACTCTGAGGAGATCTCATTCCATGTGCTGTCCGGACTTTCTCACTCCTTGTTGCTAGGTCTACCTTGGCTCCAGACACATGAACCCGTATTGAACTGGCGGTCCGGTGAAGTACTCCGATGGGGTCCTGACTGCCATAGGACCTGCCTGGTTCCGGTCCGTCCACTTCGCCCTCAGCCTACTCCAGCTAACTTACCTGGTCTCCCGGCTCCCTACTGGCCCTATGCGGACGTCTTCGATAAGAAGGAAGCTGAGTCGTTGCCGCCCCATAGGCCATACGATTGCCCGATCGACCTGGTACCTGGCACCACTCCTCCCCGTGGGCGTATCTACCCGTTATCTGCAGCCGAGACCCGAGCCATGTCTGAGTACATTGAAGAGAATCTGGCTAGGGGATTTATCCGAAAATCTACCTCCCCGGCTGGAGCCGGATTCTTCTTTGTCGAAAAGAAAGACGGCTCGCTACGTCCCTGTATTGACTACAGAGGACTCAATCTCATTACGGTAAAAAACAAATATCCCCTGCCACTCATCTCCGAATTGTTTGACCGGCTCAAGGGCGCCAGGATCTTCTCCAAGCTGGATCTTCGAGGAGCGTATAATCTGGTCCGTATCCGTCAAGGAGACGAGTGGAAGACGGCATTCAATACCCGGGACGGTCACTACGAGTACCTTGTGATGCCCTTCGGTCTCTGTAATGCTCCCGCGGTCTTTCAGGAACTAGTCAATGACATCTTCCGTGACCTCCTGTACTCCTGCGTAGTGGTATACCTGGACGATATCTTGGTCATCTCTCCGGATCTCCCCACACACCGGAGGGATGTTCGTCAGGTCCTGCTTAGGCTTCGGCAGAACCACCTTTACGCCAAATACGAGAAGTGCCTCTTCGATCAGACCTCCCTTCCGTTCTTGGGCTATGTCATCTCCCAAACAGGTCTGCAAATGGATCCCGAGAAGCTCTCTTCCGTTCTAAAATGGCCTCGTCCTGAAGGTTTGAAGGCGATACAGCGATTCCTGGGCTTCGCTAATTATTATCGTCTTTTCATCCCACACTTCTCGTCTCGGACTGCTCCCATATCTGCACTTACCCGTAAGGGGGCTAACCCCAGGATATGGTCGCCTGAAGCCGAGGAGGCCTTCCTTTCCCTAAAGAAAGCCTTCGCCTCTGCTCCCGTCCTGCACCGTCCGGACTGTAATAAACAATTCTACCTGGAGGTTGATGCTTCCTCCTCCGGAGCCGGAGCGGTGCTCACCCACAAGTCTTCTACCGGGAGAATGGTAACGTGCGGCTTCTTCTCCAAAATCTTCTCCTCGTCGGAGTGCAACTACTCCATTGGAGACCGGGAATTGCTAGCCATCAAATTGGCACTAGGAGAGTGGCGCTATCTGCTTGAAGGGGCTCTCTACCCGGTAATTATCTACACGGATCACAAAAACCTGGCATATCTTCAAAATGCCCAGAGGCTCAATCCTCGCCAGGCCCGGTGGTCGTTGTTTTTTGCCCGCTTCGACTTCACTCTTCATTTCCGTCCGGCGGACAAGAACGTCAAAGCTGATGCCTTGTCTCGGTCTTTCCTGTCCTCCGATCAAGAGGAGGAACCTACGCACATCATCGACTCCTCCAAGGTGATGAATGTGGATCCCTTGGATCTAACTCGTCTTCCACCCGGTAAGACGTTCATAGCTGTGCCAGATCGGGAGAGGGTTCTTCGCTGGGGACATTCTTCTAAACTAGCTGGCCATGCTGGCCAAAAAAAGACCTTTCAACTTATTGCCCGGCATTACTGGTGGCCTACCCTACGTAAGGACGTGGTAGACTTCGTCGCGGCCTGTTCATCCTGTGCTCGTAACAAAGTTCCCCGACATCTACCTGCCGGCCATCTCCTGCCCCTTCCCGTACCTGCTGCTCCTTGGCAACACATCGCTATGGACTTTATCACCGACCTTCCAGTTTCTGCCGGTTGTACCGTCATTTGGGTTGTCGCTGACCGTTTTTCTAAGATGGCCCACTTCATTCCCCTGCCTGGTCTTCCGTCTGCACCCGAGTTGGCTAAAGACTTTATCCGCCACATCTTCCGTCTCCATGGTCTGCCCCTCCACATCGTGTCGGATCGTGGGGTTCAGTTCACCTCTCGTTTCTGGAGAGCCACTTGTAAGCTGCTGGACATTACCCTGGATTTCTCCTCCGCTTACCACCCTCAGTCCAATGGTCAAGTGGAGCGGATCAATCAGATCTTGTCCAGCTACCTCCGGCACTTCGTGGATGCTCACCACTCGGACTGGGTGGATCTTCTACCGTGGGCCGAGTTCTCTTATAACAACCATGAGAGCGAGTCCTCTTCCAAATCCCCGTTCTTTATAGTTGGTGGCCAACATCCCCGGATTCCACTTCCTGTCTCCGTTTCTGTGGACAACCCTGCTGCGGAGTCTCTTGTCAGCGAATTTTCTACTATTTGGGAGAGCACCAGGTCCGCTCTTCTTCTCTCCTCTGAGCGGATGAAGAGATATGCTGATAAGAGACGTCTGGATCCGCCCCAATTCCGTCCGGGAGACAAGGTTTGGCTCTCATCCAAACATGTGCGGCTCAAAATACCCTCCTACAAGTTGGGTCCTCGATTCATCGGCATCTTCGAAGTCCTCAGGCAAATTAACCCTGTGGCCTACAAATTAAAACTCCCGGCCACCCTACGGATCCCCAACTCCTTCCACGTATCTCTCCTCAAACCCGTTGTCTTTAACTCTTTTTCCAAAAATCCAGGTGCCCCTCCTGCTCCGGTTTCCGCTGATGACATCTTTGAGGTAGAGAGTATTCTGGCCTCCAAGAGGGTAAGAGGAAAAACCTTTTTTCTGGTAGATTGGAAGGGGTTTGGTCCTGAGGAGAGAACTTGGGAACCCAGGGAGAACATCAACGCCCCGCTTCTCCTTGAAAAATTTCTTTCTGGCCTAAAAAAGAGGGGCCCTAAAGGGGGGGGTACTGTAGCACCGGCGTCTCTGCCCCGTTCTAGGCAGAGACGCCGTCCCTCTCACCTCCCAGCTCCTGGCGCGGCGTCCTCCAGCGCTGCTCTCCCCGCTGCTTCCGGCGCGCGCTCCTTCCCCGGCAGTGTGCTTAGGGCGCGCGCGCGCGCGCTCCCCCTCTCTTAAAGGGACCGCGCGCGCCGTCCTAAGGAGTCCCCGGCCAATTGCCGGAGGACCTCCCATATAAAGGGCACCTCCTCCAAAATGGAGGTGCCCGAGCAATGTTGTTTGCACCTGTGTCGCACCTGTGCTTCAGCCCTCAGGTTCCGTTGCCAGTTACCTGCCAGTTACCTGCCAGATTCCTGCCAGCTTGCTGCCTTTGTCCTGCCTGATATCCAGTCACCTGCCTGCTAGCCTGAGGTCCGACGGTCTGCCTTCCAACTCCTGTCAGTCTGTCTATGGACCAGCTTGCCCGCTCACCTGGGAGCGCACACCTGTTACCTGCCTGCTAGCCTACCTGGAGGCTCCGCCGTCACGTGCTGTGACCATCTGCCTTTCCAGAGACTCCTGCCCGCTCACCTGGGAGCGCACACCTGTTACCTGCCTGCTAGCCTACCTGGAGGCTCCGCCGTCACGTGCTGTGACCATCTGCCTTTCCAGAGACTCCTGCCCGCTCACCTGGGAGCGCCCACCTGTTACCTGCCTGCTAGCCTACCTGGAGGCTTCGCCGTCACGTGCTGTGACCACCTACCATTCCTGAGACTCTCGCTTGCTCACCTGGGAGCACACATCTACCATCTGCCTGCTAGCCTACCCGGAGGCTCCGCCATCACAGGTCGTACCTACCCTTTACCAAGAGACTGCCCCGGTCACTTGCCGTAACTCCCTGCCCGTTCATCCAGAGACTGCCCCGGTCACTTGCCGTAACTCCCTGCCCGTTCATCCAGAGACTGCCCCGGTCACTTGCCGTGACCTCCTGCCCATTCTTCCAGAGACTGCCCCGGTCACTTGCCGTGACCTCCAGCCCGTCCACTCAGAGACTGTCCCGGTCACCTGCTGTGACTGCCTGCCCGTCATCCCTGACTGCCACCCGCTCCCTTACAAGGACCGCCCCCTTGTATAGTAGCTCAGAGGTTCCGCCTCCCAGACCCGTTACACTAGGGATGTTCGGCGAGCACCGAGCATTTCCGGGTTACTCGGGCGGGAGCTCGGGTCTCCGCCCTGCATGTTTGGCGCTCTTTACAGAGCCAATGAACATGCAGGGATTGCCAGCCAGTCACTGTAATGCTGCAGCCATGTTGGTTGTGGGCATTACAGTGATTGTCTGGCCGTACAGCGTCACCTCGAGTATTTAAAACGGGGCGCCGCCATCTTGGACACAGTCGCTCCAGATTAGACAGTGTAGGGACAGCGCTGCTGATTTAGGGAGAGATATAAACTGCGAAATAGTTAGTGTAGGGTCTGTAAAGGCTGCCAGAACAAGCAAACAGTCCTTTTCAGGACTAATATCCATCCCAGATATCAGGCAGGCAGGCAGGCAGGCTGTATAGGAGACACAGTGGTTATACCAGCAAACGCTGCATTACAGTCCTGTGTGCTCCTGTTGCTGATATTGCTGGACTTAGCACCAGGTGTCGGGGGCCAGGAAAAATCCTTTTTATTTCATCTAAATCCTCCTTTATTTTCCTCCTTCACACTGTACAAATACCCGTCTTATTAACCTTTTGGTGTGTCCCCCCCACCCAAAAAAAAGCGTGTCTCTGATTTTTCAGACACAAATATAACTGTTGAAAATAGTCTTGTGTAGGCTAGAGAAACAGAAGTGTGGTTTCGCAGTTCCACAGTTCAAAGCTCTGTATTATCCATTTTGGGCCATTTGTATCTAAAAAAAAAAACAGTTTGAGTGTGTCGCTCACTGTTCAGCCGCAAATATCTCTATTTAAAAAAGTGTGGTATACCCCAGTAAACAATAACTGTGGTTTTGCCATCCCACGGTAAAAAATCTCTATTATTCAGCTTTTGGTAGTTTTTTCCGTAAAGAAAAACAGTAGTGTCTCCTGACTGTTGTGACACAAAAATATATCTGTTGAAAATAGTCTTGTGTAGGCCCGACATTCCAGTATGGTTTTGCAGTTCCACGGGTCAAATCGCTGTACTATCCAGTTTTGTGCCTTTGGTATCTAAAAAAAAAAGCAGTTTGAGTGTGTCACTCACTGTTCAGCCGCAAATATCTCTATTTAAAAAAGTGTGGTATACCCCAGTAAACAATAACTGTGGTTTTCCTCTTCCACGGTTCTAATCTACTCTTTATTACCCTTTTTCCATTGATAGTGCAAGTGTAAGCTATTTTACTTCATTTACAATGGGCAAGGCGCGTGGCAAGGGATGTGGAAGTGGACGTTCTGGTGATGGTTCGTGCAGAGGATGGGGCCGTGGCCAAGGTGAAAATGTGCCACAACCAACAGCCACATCTTCTCGCTCCCACTTCTTGACCGAATTACTAGGCAAGCACAGAACAACACCAGTATTGAGAACTGATCAGTTATTAATTGGATAGCAGATAATACTTCCAGTTACCTGGGCACCACCACCTCCGGTCTGTCTTCCACACGGTCAACTCTTAGTAGCCGTGAGTCTCGACCGCATACTCCTCCTCACCCTGATGCTCCTTCCTCCCACCATGCCGAGTGTCGTCAGACAGCAAGTGATCCCACACTTGGACACTCTGAAGAGCTGTTCACTGGTCCATTTCCATATTTGGGCCCCACGCCTGATACGCTTGAAGTGGTGGAAGAGGAGATCCCATGTTGCGATGCCCAAATATTTGAACAGCCACGGCCACAGGAAGTCGACGTTGGCAATCTGTCACAAGAGGTGGACGATGACGAGACACAATTGCCAGGAAGTGAAGAGGAGGATCGTGGTGCGCAAGTGGAAGAGGAGGAGGTGGTGGATGATCTAGTAACTGACCCAACGTGGAAGGAGGACATGCAGAGTGAGGCCAGCAGCACACAGGGGGAGGGAGGCAGAGTACCCCAACAGGCAGGAAGAAGCAGTGTGGTGGCCGCAAACAGAAGGAAGGCAACCGTTCCCAGTAACACCAACACGAGGGACGTTGCCAGTACAAGCGGTAGGTCTTCCAGAGTCTGGAATTTTTTTAAAGACTCTGCTGATAACCCCAAAAAGGCCATATGTTCCACCTGCCATGCCAGCATCAGCAGGGGTGACAAAACTACCAGCCTGACCACCACCAGCATGATCAGGCACATGGCAGCAAAGCACCCGACTTTGTGGGGCGAAACCCAGGGTCCACGACCAGTGTCAGCGGGTGTCACCACTGCTTCTTCCACTGTTGTGCGTGCAATAGAACCCCCTGTTGTGTGTGCAAGGCAATCCCCTGTCCATACTGCATGTAAAGATGCCCCCTCCTCTCAGTCTTCACTTGTTATGGCAGTTTCTCAAGAAACAGCATCAACGTCCACGTCCACGTCCCACCGCAGCGTTCAATTGTCCATATCCCAGACCTTTGAACGAAAGCGGAAATTCGCAGCTAACGCCCCATAGGCCACAGTCCTAAATTTGCACATTTCACGACTGCTTGTGTTGGAAATGCTGCCCTTTAGGCTGGTGGAGACGGAATCCTTCCGCAATCTTATGGCGGTGGCCGTCCCTCGGTACTCGGTCCCCAGCCGGCACTATTTTGCCCGGTGTGCCATCCCCGCACTACACAAGCACGTGTCCCAAAGCATCTGCCGTGCCCTCAACAACGCAGTTACTGGGAGAGTCCAGCTGACAACGGACACGTGAACAAGTGCTTGTGGCCAGGGACGGTACATCTCTCTGAAGGCACACTGGGTAAACATAGTGGAAGCCGGGACCCAGTCGGACCTTGGGACGGAACACATCCTCCCCACACCGAGGATTGCGGGCCCTATGTCAGTCAGAGTTGCTCCCACAGTGTACAGCTCCTGCGCATCCTCCTCCTCCTCCTGATGTTCAGCCTCCAACTCAGATATCACCACATCAGTTACAAGCTGGAAGCATTGCAGTACTGCCTCCGCCAAGCGGCAACAGGCTGTGCTGAAACTCATAAGCTTAGGTGATAAACCTCACACTGCTTGTGAGTTGTGGACAGCTGTGAAAGAGCAGGCAGATCTGTGGCTGAGACTGCTGAACCTACATCCCGGCATGGTCGTGTGTGACAATAGCCGTAACCTGGTGGCGGCTCTGAGGCGAGGTGAGATCACACACGTACCATGCCTGGCTCATGTGCTTAACCTCGTGGTTCAGCGGTTTCTTAAATTGTACCCCGAGTTGCCAGATCTGCTCGTGAAAGTACGCCGCCTGTCAGCTCATTTTCGCAAGTCGGCTACAGCTTCCGCCGCCCTTGCTGTGTTGCAGCAGCGTTTGCAGCTTCCGGCACACTGACTGGTGTGTGATTTCCCCACACGTTGGAACTCTACCCTCCACATGTTGCAAAGGATTTGTGAGCAGAAGAGAGCAGTTGTGGAGTACCAGCTGCAACAAGGCCGTCGATATTCAGGTCAGACTCCACACAAAAGACCTCAGGAGTGGACCTGGATGTCTGACATATGTACCATCCTGACAAACTTTGAGGAGGCCACCAAGATGGTGAGTGGCGATGACGCCATCATTAGTGTCAGCATCCCACTTGTCTGTCTTTTGCAACGCTCTCTGCAGAGAATTAAAGAGGAGGCATTGCAGCCAGAGTATGATGAGATGGATCAAGAAGCCGTAGCGGGCGATTACACACAGCCCAGCCTCATCTCATCCCAACGTGCATTGGGGGACAATGAGGGGGAGGAGGAGGAGGAAGAACAGGAGCTGCTATCATGCGTTGTAGACGGTAGTACCTGTACAAGTGTCATACCGTCGGTTCAGCGTGGGTGGCCTGAGGACAGGGGGGAGGAGGAAGCGGAGGAGGAGGAGGAGGAGAGCATGGTCAGTCGTCATCTTGATGAGGACACGGAAATCTTGCCCGTTACCAGTCTGGCACGCATGGCTGACTTTATGTTACGCTGCCTTAACCGTGACCCTCACGTTGTCAAAATGTTGGGTGACAGTCATTACTGGTTGGTGACACTTGTAGACCCCCGCTACAAGGAGAACTTTCATTCTCTTATTCCTGAGGTGGAGAGGTCTACAAAAATGGGGCAGTACCACAATGCCCTTGCTGCAGAACTCTTAAAAAAATTCCCATCTGAACACGCTAGCGGCAGAGGTCACAGTTCGTTGCCCAACCAAGGCGTACAGGCGAGAGAGATGCAACTCCAATACAGCAGAGGCAGGGGAACACTGTCAACGTTCTGGGACAGTTTTCTGACACCCGCCCAGCTTACAGGCCCTGAGGCGTGGGGTACTCTCACAAGGAGTGGAAAGTTTCAAAAGATGGTGAGGGAGTACCTTGCCGACTGTACCAGCGTCCTCGGTGATTCCTCTGTGCCTTTTAATTATTGGGTATCCAAGCTGGACACTTGGAATGAACTCGCTCTGTACGCCTTGGAGGTCCTGGCCTGCCCTGCCGCTAGCGTGTTATCGGAGCGTGTTTTTAGTGCCGCTGGGGGAATTATAACTGATAAGCGCACTCGCCTGTCAACTGACAATGCTGACAAGCTGACCCTTATCAAAATGAGCAAGGGCTGGATTGGGCCAGACTTCTCATCACCACCAAATGACAGCAGAGTAACATAAAGTCAAATCCACTGTGTTATTTCGGGAGGTGTATTCACATGCAACGCTTCACACCCACACATGGGTATACGCTTCCTTGTTTCGGCTGTTTTATCTTCTTCTCCTTATCCTCAGCCTCCACCACCACTATACCACCAGGGTGCCAACATTGCAAATTCCTCCGTCCTTATTTTTGGCAGCTTTTGCTTGGAAAGCATAAGCAAATACTATGGGACACCCACTCCCCAATAATGGGACTTATGTTTGTAATATGCTGTACTGCATTGCTCTTGTAAGGGGCATTGCAAGTTGCTCCGTCCTAATTTTTGGCAGCTTTTGCTTGCAAGGCATAAGCAAATACTATGGGACACCCACTCACCAATAATGGGACTTATGTTTGTAATATGCTGTACTGCATGGCTCTTGTAAGGGGCATTGCAAGTTGCTCCGTCCTAATTTTTGGCAGCTTTTGCTTGGAAAGCGTAAGCAAATACTATGGGACACCCACTCCCCAATAATGGGACTTATGTTTGTAATATGCTGTACTGCATGGCTCTTGTAAGGGGCATTGCAAGTTGCTCCGTCCTAATTTTTGGCAGCTTTTGCTTGGAAAGCATAAGCAAATACTATGGTAGACCCACTCCCCAATAATGGGACTTATGTTTGTAATATGCTGTACTGCATGGCTCTTGTAAGGGGCATTGCAAGTTGCTCCGTCCTAATTTTTTGCAGCTTTTGCTTGCAAGGCATAAGCAAATACTATGGGACACCCACTCCCCAATAATGGGACTTATGTTTGTAATATGCTGTACTGCATGGCTCTTGTAAGGGGCATTGCAAGTTGCTCCGTCCTAATTTTTGTCAGCTTTTGCTTGGAAAGCATAAGCAAATACTATGGGACACCCTCTCCCCAATAATGGGACTTATGTTTGTAATATGCCTACACATGCAGCATTGTCTGGCAATCTGGGGTGAGGGATTGAAGTCCTCCCCAGATCTCCTGATGAACCCTGGTGGAAACTAGGGGGAAACGCGTTGGGACTACTAAGGATAAGTGTCATTTTTTTACTTATTAATGATATCTACTTTCTCACTGCTGGAATTGGGGACCATTAAGGTTTAGTGTTACTGTTTATTTACTAATGAAAATGTATATTCTGATTGCCATTTATTAGTCTTTTCAATAGGGACTAACAATGATGAGTGTCTCTCTTCGATAATCTATTTTTTGACTGTTGGGACTAGGGACCATCAAGGTTAAGTGCTATTGTTTACTTACTAATGGATATTTATATTCTGATTACTATTTTCTAGTTATTTGAAAAGGTATAGGGACTAATAATGATAAGTGTCTTTCTTTCTGTCTACTATTATGTACATCTATGACAGATAGAGTTTGGACCTGATACTCTGATATAGATATTATGCTTTTTCAAATACCAATACTTAAATCCCATTTGATGTATGGGGAGACATTTACCTGGGTGGGATTCTGTCTTTGGAGCCCCTTTTGAGGTATATAGCTGGATTATCAAAGTGGAGCATGTGTCCATATTTGACTGCTTTGGCTACTATTTGATTTGATTTGGCTATGGAAAAACAAGCACTGTGTTCCTCTACCCTAGAGCATTTATGTTTACCCGACCAAATGAATTTGGCCATCTATAATCATTGACTTATTATCGGCTTCTGTACTTATACGTTCACTTTTTCTACCCTTTCTCACTATTGTGGTTTTGTTTAATTTAAGACAAGGGTCCTTGTAGGGACATTAGGGATACCGACGTTGAGCGGGGGCGCCACGAAGTACAAATTAGGGTGCCAACCTCCGCTGTCAGGTAGGGATAGGATTTAGGGACATAACAGGGACAGCTTTAATTTGTATTCCCTCCCGGTCGGTGTATTACCTGATTCTATATGTCCTATCATTTAGAGTATTATTGTTGTTTGTCTATGGACTTTTAGGTCCTTTTTAGAGATTATTAATAAAAGTTATTTTTTAGGGGGGCTGTGTGTCTGCTGGTTGTCTCTAATATGCTGTACTGCATGGCTTTTGTAAGGGGCATTGCAAGTTGCTCCGTCCTAATTTTTGGCAGCTTTTGCTTGCAAGGCATAAGCAAATACTATGGGACACCCACTCCCCAATAATGGGACTTATGTTTGTAATATGCTGTACTGCATGTGACGTGCCCCCTGGGCCGTGTGTACACGTGTGTGGGATACCCGGTGCCGGGTCTCTGGGGTCTGTAGTCTCCGTGGCGGTGACCCGGTCCCGTGGCTCAGGCTGGTCAAACCAGTGGCAGTCTTTCTTAGGTTTTGAAGTTAATTGTCCGACTGCGCCACCCGTGGATTGCGGTCAGGGATTACCACCGCTGCGAGGCAGACCGCTGAGGCTGGTGTTGTGTGCACAGCAGAGAATGGGATAACTCCCCACGGGAGGAGTAAAGCCTCAGGGCAGTGAGTGTGGATGATGGGGGTGATGGTGCACGAGCGCAGCAGGAACGACTCAGAGTCTTTGCAGTGCAGTTCAGCGTCTTTACTGATGATTATAAGGTAGACCCTCCCGGGAGTACTGGCTAGCATAAGAGGCCTGGTCAGTCTGTGAGCAAGCAGGAGTTCCCCTGGCCAGGTGGAGTTGTAGGCCTCCCCGTCTGTCTGCACTCTTCCTGGTTACCTTGCTGTAAGCGGGTAGAAGTAGCCCACGTCCCTGAGTGTACTGTGTAGTGCTCAGCCGTATGGCTGGTGACTTGGGGCCTTCTGTTAGCCTCCGCTCCACGACGGCGGTGCTGGTCCCTTGCTTGTGACTGAGACTCCGGACTTCTATGGCCAGAGGACCTGAAATCCCCTGCCGGCTGGTTTCTGCTGCTGGATATATAAGTCCTCACAGCCTCGGACTCCTGTGTCCGGTTCCTATTGTCTTCTGCCAGGGCGAGCTCTGCACAGCTTCCAGCCCCTGGTCTTTAGCTCCTAGCTCCTACAGAGCTCCTTGCTGTTACTTTCCCTTGCTCTCACTCTGACTCTGACTGTTCTCTGTTCTCTGACTCACTCAACCCCGCCCCAGATCCAGTTTATAAGGGCAGAATTCTCCCCTCCCAGGACTGGGGCAGGAGGATGTTGCATGTTTAAGGGATCCTGACCAGGAAACCTCCCACTTGCTCTCAGACGTAATATCTCTATTACTGTGGTGACCAGACCCCTGGGGTGCCACATATGGCTCTTGTAAGGGGCATTGCAGTTCCTCATAATTTTTGGAAAGCCTTCCATTCACTGCTTAGGCCAACAGTGCACAGGAGACCCAGTTGCTATAAATGGAAAGCAAGGTTTAGTTAAGGTCCTCTGACCTCCATGTCATTTCCAAGGGGCATTGAAGTGCCTCGAAATTTTTGGCAGGCATGGCACTCACTGTATGCCCTATAACTGTGTAGCCGAACCGCTCCTTTTGTTACAGAAACATATCCTACAAGACATATCTTGTTGACTGGCCTGATATTGATGTGAATGGTCCCTGTTCCTCCTGCTCTTTCTCCTTTGCCACTACCTAATCCATCATTTATCACCTGAAGCTTTGTTTTAACGGGAGTCATAGAACTTGGATAGTAGCAGGAAAACATCCAGCAATCCTCGGAGGAGATAGGATATGCGCCAAAACGCTGACCACCTCAGGCCTAGCCGCTACTACATACATGCGCTTGCATTACAACAAAACAAAGCAGATGCTAACTTCTATCATCCTCATCATGCTCCTCACCTTGGCACACTCAACTCCCCTGATGGAGAAGCCAGGGCCCACCGGAGGAGTCTGATAGTCCGGTGGGCTCGGCCAATGCTGCCCTAAAGCAAGCCAGGCTAAGAAAAGTGTGGGAAAGGTTACCGGTACAAATAGGGGTGGCTGGGGACCGAGTATGGACACCCGGCCACCCCCTGGAGGCTGGGGAGCAAGCGGGGACACCCGGCCACCAGGCGGCTGGGGACTGAGTATGGATACCAGGCCGCCGACACAGCCATGGCGTGGTGGCCAGATTCCGCCTCCACATGCCTAAAAGGCCCAATTTAAAGTGCAAGCAAGCAAGCAGTATGGTATTGCAGCCTAGGGGTGGGTGGGTGGCAGGCTGCATACTTGCGCTTGCATTGCAAGGAATGGGAGAGGTACAATTGAACACTGCCCTGGGACAAGGACTTGAATGGGGATAGTTGCAAGTCTGCAATGACAGGTGCAAGGTGGGAGGCATCTTCGCATGTACCATGAACAGGGGTTTGGCATGCACACACTACAGCGGAATAGGCTCTCCTTCCCACTAAATGCACTGGGGAGGGCACAGGTAATGTTTTGGTATACGCGCTTAATCTTATGTATAAGGCACACCAGGACAAATAGGGGCGGCTGGGGACTGAGTATGGATACCTCGCTGCCGAAGCAGCCATGAGGTAGTGGCCAGCTTCGGCCTCCTCCAAACTAAAAGGCCCCATTTCAAGTGCAAGCTAGCAGTATGGAATTGCAGTCTGGGGGTGGGTGGGTGGCAGGCTGCACACTTACACTTGCATTAAAAGAAAACATAGCAGATGCTAACTTCTGTCATCATCATCATGCTCCTCACCTTGGCACTCTCAACTCCCCCGATGGAGAAGTCAGGGCCCACCGGAGGAGTCTGGTTCTCTGGTGGGCTCGTCCAATGCTGCCTAAAGCAGACCGGGCTAAGAAAAGTGTGTGGGGGGATGTTCCAAGTAGAAATAGGGGCGGCTGGGGACCGTTTATGGACACCCGGCTGCCCCCAGGCGGCTGGGGATCTTGTGTGGACACCCGGCTGCGGGGCGGCTGGGGACCGAGTATGGACACCCGGCCGCCGGGCAGCTGGGGACTGAGTATGGATTCCAGGCCGCTAACACAGCCATGACGTGGTGGCCAGATTCCGCCTCCACATGCCTAAAAGGCCCAATTTCAAGTTCAAGCAAGCAAGCAGTATGGTATTGCAGCCTGGGGGTGGGTGGGTGGCAGGCTGCATACTTGCGCTTGCATTGCAAGGAATGGGGGAGGTACAATTGAACACTGCCCTGGGACTAGAACTTGCATGGGGATAGTTGCAAGTCTGCATCTTCTGATGAGGCAAGGATCACTTATGATGGGCACACTTTTAGACAGTGACCTGGGAGTCAGAGATGCTTCCAGGGGTCTTCCCCATGCTGTTCCCATGTCTTTTCAGCACTTTATGCATGTGTCACACAGCACATGGCCAGCTAAGGTTGTAAAATGTTAAAATGACATTTCCCGGTGAATGCATTTGTCATAGTTGAAAGCAATACAAAAGTGCAAAAACGCATAAAAAATGCTACTTGTGAACATAGCCGAAGGTGTGGAGGAGTATTTTTGTTTTTGGTCATTTATTTTAACTTATACACAAGTCTTTTCCCTGGAAAGGATGTTCCTTAACATATTTCACAGGAAAAAAGTTTCACTTTCGTTTTTGAACGTTTTATTGTGAGCCCGTAAAAGTGGCTTAGTACCTCTGACCACGTTGTTGACAGCAGTGACCTGGGGGTCAGAAATGCTTCCTGGGGCGATCCCCATGCTGTCCCCATGTCATTTGAGCACTGTCACTATCGTTTTCGGCACTTGTTAGGCTTTTAAAAGACTGCCGGGGGTGCCACCGCAAAAATGCTCGAGTCTCCCATAGACTAACATTGGGCTCGTTGCTCGGGTCGAGCACCCGAGTATCACGGCGAGCTCGGCCCGAGCTTCAAGCACCCGAGCATTTTAGTGCTCGCTCAACACTACTGGTTACTCATTAAAATGAACAAGGTTTTTGTTATGCAATCTGAGAGCACCATAAAGGAGATCCTGATTCCAGGGATGTATCCCTTTATGTGCTGTGTTAATACAGTTAGCATTTTATCAGCAGGAGATTATCACTCCAGGATAACTGGCCTTCTGTCTCTAAGTCAAACACAATCCCAGCACTGATTAGCAGCCCTCTCTTTCTACAATATCTTTCTTTCTTTTCTTTTTTTTTTTTATATAGCACTAACATATTCCATATTTACATACATTATCATCACTGTCCCCATTGGGGCTCACAATCTAGATTCCCTATCAGTATGTCTTTGGAGTGTGGGAGGAAAGTGGAGAACCCTGAGGAAACCCATGCAAACACAGGGAGAGCACACACAAACTCCTTGCAGATATTGTCCTTGGTGGGATTTGAACCCAGGACCCCAGCGCTGCAAGGCTGCAGAGCTAACCACTGAGCCACCATGCTGCCCAATATACACAGAAAGCTGTGATGTGGGCTGAGTTATACACAGATCAACAACTGAGCTCTGCTAGATCTGCAACAGAGAAAACTGTGACTCTATTATAACTGCTACACCCAGTAAACTAACTGATAAATTTCAGGAATCAGGGTCTATGCCCATAACTCATGCTGCTGTCAGATTACTTAGCAAAACCTGCTGACAGATTTTTTTAATAATTGAAAGTTTTGGATCCCGTGCTGTAAGGTCTGTATACTCTTTTGCTTCCACCCCTGGCCAGGAGATGTGGTATGATTAGACCATGTTCCTGCATGGTCAGACACAGCCATTACACAGTAGGGTCACATTTATAAGATTATCTCAGCACAGGAACAGTCACACAGTGGGAAAGACTAAGTCAACATGAAGGGAAGAGGGGAACGGAGACCAGACTCTAAGGAAAGAGGGAGTGGAGACCTCCTAGGCTGATCTGATATCACCCTGTCTCCCCTATCATCCCTATAACCCTGTATTTCCCTAGCACTTGGCCCTGGATAGGCAAGCGGGGGGGTGAGCACTAGTCCCCACTAATAACTAAAGACAACAAAGGAGACAAACACGGGGAAAAGTAACTTAGCTTGAGCTGACTTCAGAGAGATCACTCCTAACGTCCTCCAAGCACCAAGAGGAAGCAAGCAGACTGCAACAGCTCCAAGCTTTCACCAGAGAACAAATGAATGTCACCGGCGCCTCCATGTAGCAAATAGCAAGTATTTAAACACCCAGACCTGATTGTCAATTAGCAGGAAGGAGGTAGCCATTTTAGTGGCGATGAACTTGTCCTGGTTTCACAGTAAAAAAAACAAAACTTTTCTTACTAGGCCCAGTCCAAAAAATATTTTTTCCTGTGCCAAAAGTCATACAGTACTATAAGCTGTAGCATCAGCGTCTCTGCCCCCTGCTAGGCAGAGACGTCGTCCCACTCACCTCCTCGCTCCCCGCGCTCCCCGCTCTGCGTTCTCCAGCGCTCCTCTTCCTGCTGCCGGTGCGCGCAGCTCCCCGGGCACTGTGCTTAGGGCGCGCCCGCTCCCTCCCTCTTAAAGGGGCCGCGCGCGCCGTCCTAAGGAGTCCCCGGCCAATGGCCGAGGATCCTCCCATATGTAAGGCACCTCCTCCAAAATGGAGGTGCCCGAGCAAAAGTTGTTGCACAGTGTTTCTGACCTCTGCTTCAGCCCTCAGGTCCCGCTGCTAGCCTGACTACCAGTCTTGCCCGCCAGCTTGTTACCTGCCGTGCCTGCCAGTGCGCTCACCTGGGAGCACTTGCCTGTTTCCTGCCAGTTACCTGCCATGCCTGCCAGTCCGCTCACCTGGGAGCACTTGCCTGTTGCCTGCCTGTTACCTGCCGTGCCTGCCAGCCCGCTCACCTGGGAGCACTTGCCGTGGCCACCTAGAGACTCCTGCCGTCACTTGCCGTGACCACCTAGAGACTCCTGCCGTCACTTGCCGTGACCACCTAGAGACTCCTGCCATCACTTGCCGTGACCACCTGCCAGCCCACCAAGAGACTCCTGCCGTCACTTGCCGTGTCTACCTGATAGCCTACCTGGAGGCTTCCGCTCGCCAGCCTGCCTGCTGTGCCTACCTGCTATTCCGGTCAGTCTCTGCCATCTGTACCGTGGGAGTCACCTGCTCCCTTACAAGGTTGTCCCCAGAGTGGCACCTGGTCCCTCGGCTCGGTCCCTCCCTGGTCACGGAGTCGTTAGCCGCCGTACGACCAGGGTCGGTCCGGGTTGATACTTAGTCACGCCCCTCTGGGTCCCTCCTTGCACCGTAGCACAGAGGTTCCACCCCCCGGACCGGTAACATAAGACAGGTACTGTGTCAGTGGCAGCCAAATTCAGCTGGACGCAGAGCTTATGCAGAGTAACCCAAAAATATTTTTTGCTCTGAGTAAAGTGATACAGCCGGCTAGATCTGAGTTTGAAATATTTGGAGCATATATTCTATGTCATACTGGCCTCATCCACATTCAAAAAAAATGTTTCTTCTGTTTCTAAAGTAATACAGCAGGGGACATCTCAGTTTAAAATTGTTTGGAGAATATCTCGTAAGTTTTATCGGCCTCATGCACACTAACAAATTTCTTTTGTCTGTTAGTAACGTTATACGGGAGGCCATATCTTAACTTGTCATTTAGTGTCGCTGAAATTCAGGTGTGTGCTGAGCTATTGCTCAGGAAAGAAACATATTTTACTTTAGTTAATTGCGTGCTCCTACCACTGTATCTGACCAACATGAGTGGGAAATAGAGAGGGCGTGGTGGAAGGGGGAATAGGCTGTACGTGGGGTACGTGGTAATGTTAGTGAAAGCACTAGTGAACCAAAACAAACAGGTCCTATCCAAAGGCAACTGACAACTTATGTTAGTGGACGGCCTACTGCATTCGCTTTCTTTGGCAGCCGCACAGCGATACGACTTGTTGATAAGGCCCAGAAAGAGCAGGTGCTCCAGTGGATGGCAAGCTCTGCTTCCAGTGCCCTCTCCTCTTCTTCCTCCACTTCAACATCACACACAGTACAGTCCACAAAGGTGGCACCCCAATTACCCATGCTTCCCCGCGTCACAACTGGCCAACTGCCCAACTGACTGTAGCGAACCACAGATGGGCGAGTCTGTAGAACTCTTCACCCATTCTACACCATGGGCATCAGAAGTGTACTCCAAACAGTCACAGAGTCAAGGGGAGGAAAGCATCTGCACCGATGCCCACATTTTTTTTAGCTTGGATTCGGAGCAGGATGAAGTAGGGTCCAAGCAGGTTCCTGACCCTCGTCATCAGACGTTAACCGCAGGTGAGGGAGGTGATCCCGATGAGACTCAGATACCTGAGGCTCATGCGGACTGTACTGTGTCAGGGCAACAAGAGTAGAAGGGTCACTCTGAGGGCGAGGAATGGGATAACACATTTGATGATGATGAGGCTGAAGATCCTACTTGGTGTGAACCCAAAGTCACGCAGCCGAGTAGCTCATCTGAGGAGGTGGAGGAGGAAGACGAGGAGGTTACATTTCGACCTACAGCGCAGACACGGAGTGATGCAAGCACGAGGAGCACTGCATCCTTAGCCACAACCGTGACTGTGGCCAGCAGCGGTCACTTGTCTGCAGCTCGCAGGGGCAGCAAGGGTTGCCTAGCAAGGGCCTTTTTTGTTACTGCAAAGGATGAGCCAACTCACGTTATTTGCAAACTTTCCGATATAAAACACAGTAGAGGGAAAAACTGCAATAATTTGACTACTACATGCATGAACGTTCACATGCTCAAACAACATTCTTTATGCTGGGAATCTAACTGCGCTGAAATGTGTGGCGCCCAGCTGCGCATTGGTGCCACAGATCCTAGATGGGTGCATGGACAGATTTCTCCACAAAAGGCCCTCATAGCATACACACACCTCCACCTTCCACCTCAGACCAGCAGAGGGAGCCCGATAGGGATATAAAAAGGGAAGGTGGAGCAAGGCAGTTCAGTCTAGTCTGGAGTCCACAGAGAGTGAAGTCTGTGAGGAAGTCAGTCCAGCTCAGACTCAGGGAGCTCAGGTTAGTGAGCCTAAGACGTGCCGACGCCATAAGAGCGGTGAAGTGTAGCGAGGCCTACTGCCAGTGTGAAGCCTAGTGAGGGCCCCGAGCACGGCCGAAGGCAAGTGGAGTGAGCGAGCTACATAGGGCGCAGAGGAGCTTAACCAGCTCACCCCACAACCATTTACCGGACACCGGGTCCGTGTCTGCAAGGATCCCTAGGACCAGCAGAAACAACCGGAACCCCTGGCGAACTACATGTCCCAGGAACACCAAAAGCTGACTGATATACCAGGGTCAGGAGTCACTGAGGCCCAAGAGACCGGGAGTGTGATCTCCAACAGAAGGCCCTACCACCAGGTCAGCCGGTGCAAGACAGAGACCAAGTTAGGCCTAGCTCCAGGCAGGTCATAAACTTATCAAGAAAAGGCAATAAACAGGAGGCCCCACACCCGCTCACTGGGGAGAGTCCTGAAATGCACCCTTCACCCTACAGTGCCCTGGATCGCACCTGAAACACCACCAGTAAAGGTACTGAAGTGAACTGTTGTGAGGGTGCCTATTCTTCTTCTGACCCAGCTGGGTCCCCTCTGTCCTGCATCCCTTCTCCTACGCTGCCCTGAGGCCCCGCTCCACCTGTGGGGAGCCGCAGCAACCAAGCTGCCTGACCACCGGCCTCAGAGGACTATAGCAGCGCTGGTGATCCTCACCAGACACCACGGGTAGCGTCACGAACTTTCCCCTTTCCCATACACCTTTTCCCCAATTCTTTGCTTTTTAAAGAGTGACCCCAGGGTACGGCCTTGGGAGCCGGCCACTGCGGCATCCCCCAAAACCAACAACAAGGCCCGGGTGCCGAGTCGTCCCGATCCCCTGGGCGCGTCAAATGCGGACCAGCGCACCTCAACAACCATCAGCTGCCTCATCAAATGCATCAGCTGCTTCTTCCTCCTCCTCTGTTATCGTGCCAAGTATTGTCGCGCAGGTCTCCCATCACAGAAACTCCGATTCTTTACCCGCTCTAGTCAGGCTGAGTGACAGACCGTCAGCTGTAATGGAAGCGGACACGCCTGCTGTGTTTGTTTCACCGAGCACACCGCATGTTTCTTAATCCACAGTAACTTCTGCACCTCACTCATGCTCCACCAGTTTTTCCGGTTCACGATACTCCGCCCTCTCTCAGCACCTTAGCCAGCCAGTTTTTAAATGGCTACTAAACTGGTTAGCGCTGATGATGCCATCATCAGCATCACTATTCCGTTCATATCCATACTGGAGCAAACTTTGAATAACCTGCGGCAGGAGGTGGTGGCCCCAGATGCGGAAGGGATACCAATGTCTCAAAGTTCCAGATTGACGTCACACAGGTGGATGCCAAGTAACAGTGGATTACAGCAATCGAGGGGGTTTGGTGATACCAGGCAAACTGTTAGTGAAGGTGCAAGAGCCGAGGAACTAATGGAGGAGGAAGAGGTGATGGGCGAGTAGCTGTCAGAGGATGAAGAGGATAATCATCCCCTCTCGTTTGAACGTGGTTGGCATGAGGGGACGGAGGAAACAAGCATCAGTGTTACGCAGCCCACAATACAGCCTGGCTTTGGACCTCCTGGAAGAGCCCGACATATGAGTGCCTTCTTGATGCACTATCTGCAACATTATCCCCGTATAGTTAGGATTCAAAATAATGCTGACTACTTGGTTGCCACTCTGTTAGATCCATATTATGAGTCAATTTTGCCAGATGCTTCCCGCCCTGGAAAGGGACCCTCTTATGTTGGAGTATCGAAACAAGCTTTTATGCAACCTTAATAGAGGTTTTCCTCAAGATAACAGTGAGGCACACAGTGTGCATCGCAGCTGTAGTTTTTCAACCTCCGGCACGTCAGTTCGTCAACGCCAAAACATTAGCAGCAGCAAAGCAAGTGACAGAAGCAATTTCTGGGAGTCCTTTCACACATTTTTTGCACCAGCTCGTGCACCAGTACAACAGAGTACAAGTCTGACATGGTGAATGACTGGAGAGGATGGTGCAGGAGTATCTAGCTTTCAATATCAATACCATCAGGGAGGGTTTTGACTCTTTTACATTTTGGTCTTCAAAAATGGACGAATGGCCTTAGCTCACCTCTCACACCTTGGAGGTTTTATCATGCCTGGCAACCAGCGTGCTCTCTGAACATGTCTTCAGCTCTGCTGGTAGTGTCTTGATGGATAAGCGCACCTGGGTGTCCCCTGAAAGTGCAGACCGCCTAACTTTCATCAAGATGAACAAGTTATGGATCTCCAAGGACTTTTGCACCCCAATTGCAGACTGTACAGAGTAGGCGGCGCTGTCATTTTGAGTGTGCTGCATTGATCTCTTGAAATTGCAGTCTGTGATATGGCTTCTATGCCTGCTCTTGCTGCTGCTGCTGCTGCAGGTTTTAGGCCTTCATTTTGGGAAATGTGGAGAATTCTGATTGTGTCTCCATTCATTGGGTTGGCTGTAGTGGGACAGGTTTGGGTCTGCGTTAAACTACTTGTAGTCTGATGACATTGATGCCACTTCGGTAGTGTTAGGCCCTCATTTAGGGCAATGTGAACACTCCTGGTTAGGTCTCCATTTCCTGGCTTGGCTGTACTGGAAGAGGTGTGGGTCTTATTTACACTATTTGTACATTAGTGAAATTGATGCCACTTTGCTGGCGTCTGCCACTAATTTTTTAAAATGTGAGGAATCCTGATTAGGTCTCCATCTATTGGGTTGGCTGTAGTGGAACTGGTTTAGGCCTCCTTTGCAATACTTATACCCTAGTGAAATTGATGACACTTCGGTGGTGTTAGGCCCTCATTTAAGGCAATTGAACACTCCTAGTTAAGTCTCCATCTCCTGGGTTGGCTGTACTGGAAGAGGTGTGGGTCTTATTTACACTATTTCTACTGAAGTGAAATTGATTAGACATTGCTAGTATCTGCCACTAATTTTTGGAAATGTGGAGAATCATGATTGGGGCTCCATCTATTGGGTTGGCTGTAGAGGAACTGATTTTGGCCTCCTTTGCAATACTTATACCCTAGTAAAATTGAAGCCACTTCAGTGGTGCTTGTTAAGCCCTCATTTAGGGCAATGTGAACACTCCTGGTTAAGTCTCCATCTCATGGTTGGTCTGTACTGGAAGAGATGTGGGTCTCATTTACACTATTTCTACTGTAGTGAAATTGATTACACTTTGCTGGCGTCAGCGGCTAATTTTTTGGAAATGTTGGGAAACCTGAATGGGTCTCCATCCATTGGGTTGACTGTAGTGGAAGAGGTTTTGATCTCCATGCATTTCTATAGTTATACTACAGTGAAATTAAGCATTTGGTGCAGATATTCTCCCCAAACGGGTACACAAACATGATAAACTCTAAATTGATTTTCAATAAACAACCATCAGCCACCCCATCAAATGCATCTGCTGCTTCTTCTTCCTTCTCTGTTACCGTGCCACGTTGTGTCACGCAGGTGTCCGACAGAACCAGCTGTATACCCGTTGCAGTTAGGCTGAGTGACAGCCCATCAGCTGTAAGTGAAGCGGACATGCCTGCTGTGTTTGTTTCTCTGAGCACACCACACGTTTCTCAATCCACTGTAACATCTCCGCCTGCACCTCACTCACGGTCTATCGGTTTGTCCGTTTCACCATACTCTGAAATGGGTCTCAATCTATTGGGTTGGCTGTAGTGGAACGTTCCTGTTCTGCAGTCTAAGCTGTGTAAGGTTGTGTACCAGTCCTTGCAAACTCCTGATACAGACTCTGCCTGCTGCACTCCTGATACAGACTCTGCTTGCTGCACTCTGATACAGACTCTGCCTGCTGCACTCTGATAGAGACTCTGCTTGTTGCACTCTGAAACAGACTCTGCTTGTTGCACTCTGATACAGACTCTGCTTGCTGCACTCTGATACAGACTCTGCCTGCTGCACCATCTAGTCTGTCCTACTGCGTCCAGCTGCTGCACGTCCGTTGGTCTGTCCTGGAGTTGCACCAGGCGTTCATCTGGAGCCAAGTCTAACCTCACCATCAGAGGCTCTAGTGAACAGTCCGATGCTTGCTTAGTCATGCCCCTCCAGGCTTTCCGGGGTCCGTGGCACAGTGGTTCCACAAACCACGTCCGTGACAGTGCACCCTCGCAGGCAGGGTCCTCTATCCTGTTGTACCAGTCGGTGACCCCTTTTGACATGTAAAGCACAACTAAATAAATGTCGCTGTCAAAGTAATAATAATTATAGTACTAGTACTCTGGGTCAATTGATGGCACTTCCCTGGTGTCTACACCTAATTTGATGTGTTTTGGCAGCTTTTGGTCCCATTTCTAAGTGTTGTATATGTATTTTTTTGGTCCTCCCATTGACTCCTATGAGATTCGGCGAATATCAATTTGTTCGGCGAACTTTTCCGAACAAAACATTGAAATGTTCGCTCATGCCTAATTCTAACCAGATTGTAGGCTCCCCTTAAATATAACTTGGAGAACACCTTAGCTCCCACAACCTGGCTTAACAAATCTGGAATCAGAGGAAGAGGGTATGGATCTTGCATGGTAATTTGATTTAATTCCCGAAAATCTAAACAGGGATGTAGGCTTCCATCTTTTTTTCTTCACGAAGAAGAACCCAGCTGCCACGGGCGAAGATGAAGGCCCAATGTGTCGCTTCTCCAGACTTTCTGCAATGAAATCCTTCATGGCTTGTCTCTCGAGGCCAGAAAGATTATACAGTCCTGACTTTGGTAGTTTAGCTTTTGGGGTCAGGTTAATAGGACAGTCATGTGCACGATGAGGAGGTAAATCCTGACACCCCCTCTCAGTAAAAATGTCCTCAAAACTAGACAGGAAAGCAGGAAATATTTCCGTAGAGACTGTAGCAAGGTAAACGTCTAAACAGTTGGCAGTAATCACCCCATTCAATGATCTCAATGGCTTGCCAATCCACCAATGGATTATGCTTCACCAACCATAGAAGATCCAAAACAATTGGGGTGGGGACCGTCCAGGACATAGCAAGGGATTATCTCACAATGAACTGACCCCACCCTCAAGTTTACATTATGTACAATCTGGGTTAGTGCTTTCTGTGCAAGTGGCGCTGAATCCATGGCGAAGATGGGAATAGGCTTAGCTAACATACAGCAAACAAGACCATGAGTTTTCACAAACTTAGCATCAACCATGTTGACTCCAGCTCCACTGTCAACAAACACAGAAATTTTCTCGGTTTTGCTCTCTAGCACCAACTTTGCTTTCAGGACAAACCGGAAACTGCAGGTTGGCGATAAATCCACCCCTTGGTTATGCAACTCCAGACTAACAAGGGTTAATCGAGTCTCCTTTTGCCTAGGAACCGAAGGACGGGCCCCAATAAAATTTCCCTTTTTCCCACAATAAAACATATGCCTTTTTTCTTGCGAGTCTTCGGAGAGATGTATGATGCAGAGGCACCCCCTAACTGCATGGGTTCCTCCACCTCCCCCGGTACTGGTTCACTGCCAGACCACTCCCCCGGCAGAGGTACAAAACCCCCAACAGGAAGGTCCCGGAGAAGGTGGTCTCACCCGCCTATCCCGAAGGCGTCTATCAATACGAATAGCCAACGACATGGCAGCCTCCAAGGACCCAGGGGTTTCATATACTGCCAAAGCATCTTTCAATCTCTCAGAAAGGTCCTCACAAAATTGGCTTCTGAGGGCTGAGTCATTCCATTTAGAATCTGTTGCCCATCTACAGAAATCAGAACTGTACGTCTCCACTGACCGATTCCCCTGCTGAAGGCAACATAGCCTAGACTCAGCCAAGGCGACTCAGTCAGGGTCATCATAGATGAGTGCCAGGGCCCCAAAAAAACTCTCCACAGACTGGAGACAAACTGACTCCTGCGGAAAAGAGAAAACCAAGGATTGCGGATCTTCCTGCAGCAGTGAGATCACAATTCCCAAACGTTGCTCCTTACTTCCAGAGGAGTAAGGACAAAGTTTAAAGTTAAGTTTGCTGGCCTCCTTGAACACAAAAAACTCCTGAAAACCTGTCAGAGAGGGCAACCTTGGGTCCAGGCAGGCCAGGTCTACCTGCAGAGACCCCCACATTAGCAAACCTGTAGCCACTGATGCTGTTGCTGAACCTCACAGCAGAAATCATTCACCTCCAGAGACAAACCGCACAGCTACTCTGCGAGCTCTGCAACTAAACCCAAACCAAGGGAGAAGGGGAAAAAAAACACGCCTGAAGAAAAAAAAAACACACAAATAAACCCAAGTGTCAGTTTTTTTTTTTTAAATGTGCACCCCTGGTGATATTGTCATGCAAGGTGTGGGAAACACTAAGTGCAACACGAAGGGAAGAAGGGATGGGAGCACAGACAATAGTGAAAGGGGGAGTGGATAACTCCTAGGCTGATCTGATATCACCCTGTCTCCCCTATCGTCCCTATATTTGTTCCTCACCAATCACCGCACAGGAACCTAAACCCTGTATTTTTCTAGCGCTTGGCCCTGGATAGGGAAGGGGGAGGTGAGAACTAGTCATTCCCCACAAACAACTAAAGACAACAAAGGAGACAAGCATGGGGAAAAGTAACTTAGCTTGAGCCGACTTCAGTGAGATCACGCCTACTGTTATCCAAGCACCAAGAGAAAGCAAGCAGTCTACAACAGCTCCAAGCCTTCACCAGAGAACAAGTGAATATCACCGGCACCTCCCTGTAGCAAGCAGCAAGTATTTAAACACCCAGGCCTGGTTGTCAACTAGCAAGAGGGAGGTAGCTGCTGGGGCAAAGAAGGTGTCTGTAATGCCAAACAAAGAGATCTTCTCAACCAACTGAGGGCGACTGTCTGTCACTTCTGACACACCCGTGACAAGAACATTTTATTTAAACACATCCAATTGTGGAAGATATTATTTTGGCATGATCTTTTGATTAAAATGTACTTTAGTTTGTGGGAATACTCATTTAATCTCATCTGTATAGTAACATAATAATATGATGTAGATGACACTTCTCCTCCTCCCTCCCCCTTATATAGAAGACCTCAGCAGTCACAGCCTTGTTTCCAGCAGTGATCTAGTGCTGCTGTTTTGTGCTTGTATTCTCCTCTCTGATCTAGATAAATGTGGAGCATCACATCTTGTAATATGTTTCTTCCCTTCTTCATCACAGTTTGTTATTTATCATGTAAGTATAATATTCATTACAACTAATATATTGTACCTGTCTGCACTGTTATACTCTATTTCTTCATTATGTTCACAGCATAAGTCTATTGTGGACAAATCTCAACAATAAATATAACATAAATAATCCTATTTTTTGCATTTATCTAAATGCATTAAGCTGGTTTCCCAATATAATGTTTTGTTTCTGTAGGAAATTAAGCAGAAATTTCATTTCATAATTGTTTAATTCTCTTCTGATAATAGGGTCAGTGCTGGGAAATGTCATCACCTCGGAAAGACAAAACGTGGAGGTTAAACCCGGAGAACCAGTAACATTATCCTGTAACTACTCTACTATTAGCTCTGGCTCATATCTGTACTGGTATCGTCAGTACCCCCAACAAATGCAGTATATTCTCACCAGGGGAGGCAAAAGCTATTCATACTTCGAGCGCTATAATCCAGATCTGGGGTCTGAAAAATTCAAATCAGAGACCATTGATACAACAACCTCTTTAACCATTTCCTGCCTGATTGAGTCTGATTCTGCCTTATACCTGTGTGCTCTGAGTGATGGAGCACAGTGAAGAACAAGTCATTGTTTGCAATGTCAAAAACTACCTGTGTAACACAAGTTCATAGGCACCAGATGGCACAATACATTCATATGGAGTACAACTCTAAAAAGAAAGTAAAGCAACTTGATTCTCTTTGTATGCAAATTGCCTCTTCAGAGAAGAAGAGAACTTGAACTCTATTGCTACCAATTGGAAGTACCAATCCAAAAAGTCAATATCGACCCTTTAACAAGCTTTGTCACATAACTTAGGATAAAAGCCAAATCGGAATTGATATTTAAGATTGCTGCTTCCGGTAGGTGGCACTAGAGTTCTTCTCCTCTTCCTCTCTGAAGATGCAATTTGCATAATTAGTTTCCCACAGGAGCATTCCATGGCCTAGAACTCTCTTTACACTGGCATGTGATGCATGTCACTCTCCACAAGGAAAGACGTTACTCGTTAGACACTAGTCAGAGTCCTTTCATGCAACCAAATCGGATCTCTTGCTATCCACTGAGGGACAACACCCCTAAGTCATGAGGCAAGGTTCGTTAAAGAGTCAATATTGACTTTTAGGATTGCTACTTCCAGTAGATGGCACTTGAGTTCAAGTCCTCTTCCTCTCTGAAGAGGCAATCTGAATATTCGATTTCCCAGAGTAGAATTGCGTGGCCTAAAAGTCTACTTACACTGGCATGTCACTCTTTACAAAGAAAGACGTTACTCCTTAGATCCTTGATTCTTTTTGGTTACAATTACCCACTGTTACAATAAATTAATTGTGTTATGGATTTTTCTATGTTGTATATTTATTCATTCCCTGACTGGGGTGTTTTTCCACAATGACTTCTCATATTTTACTGTTCAGAAGTTAAAATAAAAAATTTTAAGATAAATATCATCAATAATTATGTTTAAATGATTATATTTAATTTGTCTCTTGAGCAGCTCACAACTAAGCAGTCTCTTTACTTCCTAGATTTTTTTTCATTTATTCATAGTAGTAGCAGCTCTAACTTTTTTATTTTTCATTTACATGTAAACTTTACAATATGAAGTTTTGCTTTTTGCGAGATAAGCTGTAGTTTTTTAAGTTCCATTTTGCCAAACATGTCTGTAATGCGTGTTCACATGTAGCGTAAATGTGTTTTTTGCAGTGTTTTTTTGCAAAGAAAATCTGCTGTATTTGTCAATGCTCACAATCATTATAAATGTTGCATTTTATCTGCATTTGTTCTGCAGGTGTCCACACCAAATGACGCAATAACAATCTTTTCTGGTTATTCCATGTTTGCTGTATTCTCACTATCATGCTAATCCCTATATCTGATTTTTTTCTTTACTTCTTGTGACATTGTGTTTGAAGGGGGATGTTATCAAGAGGATGACCTTGCATTCAACTTACAGCAGCTTCTACCACTCCCTCTCTGGAACAGGAAGTCATCAAGGGGTGGTCACTTACCACAGCATTTTTCACCACCTTTCTCTGTTGACATCTGGAAACAATGATGGAAGCAGGGACAAGTGACTGCAGCACAGTCACATAGCTTCAAAGACAGTTACCGGCTGGTCCCAGAGAGAGAAGAGGAACTGATCCCAGCAATGTGTTCTCCTCAGCATTGAGTGTGCAAGGCCAGGAGACATAGCAAAAGTTGGGAAATAGCCCTTACCTCCCAGGACAGCACCCCAAATTGTGATAGTAGTCAGCTATGTAGTGGAACTATAACGTTCAGCAGAAGTTCTGCTGTAACACATTCAGCTTTCAGTGGTTTGTTCTGGAGTCTGCACTGCTATCTCTGTATTTGTGTTAAGGCTCACCAGTTGAGGTGGATCCTCTAAGCCCCAAGCCCAGGTGCAAAGACAGACTCTTGTCATTGATGCAGCAAGCTGGAAGGCACATGGGCAGTGAGGACTTGGCAAACTCAGTCATCTAAGGAGCAGCAGGACTGATGAAGTGGAACCAACAGGTATGGAAGTAAAGCACAGCATGCACAGAAGGTGCAGTACACCAAACACAGAGGTCTAGAGACTCAATCTCAAGACACAGGTGTCTGTGTCAATAGGCCTTAAATAGGTCTAGGAAGATGGTGACATTGATTCATGCTGGACAACCTGCAAAACACGACATGGAGCACAACAGAAGACAGCAGACCCATGAAAAGGTAGCGAAGTCCAGAATACCCCCCCTTCTTAGGGCCCCTCCTATGTCAGTCAGTAATATCAGAGAGAGGATACTTAGTATGATATTTCTTGAGCAGGATGTAGTGCTGGTGGGTGTGGACTCATTACACCATGGGCCGGGTTTACCATGGAGGGGCGTAACTAAGTGACTACTGGATATTCACTAGAACCTCTGATTTTGAGGATAGGCTTGGCCGCTGGTAATCATCGGGTACCACTCCAGAGCAGTCCCCGGGTCTGCAACAGCTGACCAGAGGGTCAGAGACAGGGGTATGAGGTACAGATGGATGGAGGCAAATATGTTATCAGAAAATCCGAGGTCAGGGCAGGAAACACAAGTTTAATGTACATAGCCGAGGTCAGGAGCACAGAAGTCAGTATAAATGGGTTTACAAGCCAGGTCAGAAAACAGTGGATACAATACAAGAAAGCACATTACAGGAATCTAGACAGAAACTGAACTAGAACCTTAGATCAGGCAAAGAGTGGTGGGACACACTGCCTAATAAACCCCCCTGCTACTTAGGGATAGGCCAGAGGACCTCACCTCTGTAGGACATGATCGGGTCAGGGGCGGACAAACCGCTGGTGTAACCGGTGCAACTGCACCGGGGCCCGGCGGTGCACGGGGGCCCTTGCATGGTGGATAATACTGAGGGCAATCTGGTCAGTTTCTTGGAGCCGAGGCGCCTGGGAGCCCATGGCCAGATTGCCCTCATCACACGCGGCATGCAGGGAGCGATCCTTGCAGCTCCACTGCCTATAGGAGAAAATGGCAGTGGAGCTGCATGGATCCGTCCTCTGCTTCCTGCCCGCCCTGCGCTTTCTGTGTGACACAGACGCACGCAGCTTGATGACGTCACCAAGCAGCACGCCTGTGTCAGGGACAGAGAGAAAGTTGCCGGTGAGGATGATGCTGCAGGGGAGCGAGCTCAGAGGTAAGTTTTTTTTTTTATTTTATCCAATACACTTGGGCAATGATGAGGGTGATGGGGGGCAGCAATGATGGGGGGAAAGCAATGATGAGGATGATGGGGGGACAGCAATGATGGGGGAGAGCAAGGCTGAGGATGATGGGGGACAGCAATGACTAGGGAAGGGCAATGATGGGTGTGATGGGGAGAGCAATGATGAGGATGATGGGGAGAACAATGATGAGGATGATGTTATGATTTGCAACAAGTACTAAGGAAAGATAGGGGAAAGCTGTCCCTACAGTAAGGCTAAGCTGAATCCCTACGATGTAGCGGGCTGCCTGCTCCTAGTGAACAGACTCGCCTTAGTCCTCGGCTAGTCTGAACGAAGACCTATAGAATAAGGGGAGGGGTCCCTAAAAGAACTAAGGACTGGAAAAAAAATGGAACACCTCCTAAACAGATAAGTTGTTGCAGAACACAAAAAGACAAACAGACAAAAGGTACTAGAGGTCCCAAAAGGACCAAGCGAACTGACAGAGATAGGCACCAAAGCACCTGGCTAGAAAAACAGTCAAACACTGAAGTCCAGCACAGCCAGAAGGGCGGAGCTGGAATATAAAGGCAGGTGGTCACGTGACCGTAAAACACAAGTTGGAAAAAGCAAACAGGAGGGTTCTCACAGATGATGGGGGACAGCAATGCTGAGGATGATGGGGAGAGCAATGATGAGAGGAGAGAAATGATGGAGGTGATGGAGGGGAGAGCAATGATGAGGATGATGGGGGAGAGCAATGATGAGGGTGATGGGGGAGAGCAATGATAAGGGTGTTGAGGTAGAGCAATGATGAGGATGATTGGGGGAGAGCAATGAAGAGGGTGATGGGGGAGAGCAATGATGAAGGTGATGGGACAGAGAAATGATGAGGGTGATGGGACAGAGCAATGATGAGGGTGATGAAGGAGAGCAATGATGAGGATGATGGGAGGAGAGCAATGATGGGGAGAGCAATGATGAGGGTGATGGGGGGAGAGCAATGATGATGGTGATGGGGAGAGAGCAATGATGAGGGTGATGGGTGAGAGCAATGATGAGGGTGATGGGGGAGAGCAATGATGGGGGTGATGAGGAGAGAGCAATGATGGGGAGAGCGATGTTGGGGGAGAGCAATGATGAGGGTGATGGGGGGAGAGTAATGATGAGGGTGATGGGGGAGAGCAATGATGAGGGTGATGGGGGAGAGCAATGATGAGGGTGATGGGGGAGAGCAATGATGAGAGAGATGGGGAGAGGAATGATGAGGGGAGAGCAATGATGAGGGTGATGTGGGGAGAGCAATGATGGGGGTGTTGGGGGGAGAGCAATGATGAGGGGAGAGCAATGATGATGTTGATGGGGGAGAGCAATGATGAGGGTGATGGGGGAGAGCAATGATGGGGAGAGCAATGATGAGGCTGATGGGGGAGCATTGATGGGGATGATGTAGGGGAGGGACAGCAATGATAGGGGGTGGTGTGGGACAGCAATAATGAGGGTGGTGTGGGACAGCAATGATGGGGGTGATGTGCGACAGCAATGATGGGGTGGTGTACGACAGCCACAATGGGGGGGTGGTGTGGGACAACAATGATGGGGGTGGTGTGGGAGAACAATGATGGGGGTGGGGGAGAGGACACTGAGGTGTGGTATGGAAGAACAAAGATGGGAGGAGAGCAATGATGGGGGTAAGGTGCATAGGACACTTTATAATGAATTGAAAGGTGGGAGAAGACGCTGTCAGAGACTTGTAATGAATTGGGAAGTGGTGGAGGATGCTCAGTACCTGATAACGTCTTCTCCCACCTCCAAATTCATTATGATGCTAATAAAGACTTATAATAAATGGGTGGGGGACACTGGGCAGGGACCAGGGCTATGTGCACACTTTCAGGATTTGCAGGAGAAAATTCTGCTGCACGTCCTAATGTGTTGGCAGGAAGAATGTTGCGTAAAATAATTTTTTTGCCACTTTTTTTCTTGCTTTTGTTGCGTATTTTCCCCCACTCATTAGTACAGGTGAAATACGCTGCAAGAATTGATATTATGCAGGTTTTAATCTGCTGCAAATCTGCAAGGAAAAATAAGCAACGTGTGCATGAGACTTCAGGGATCTCATTCACTTTGCTTGTACTGTAAAGGCTTGTATATTTTCCGTGTGCACGTTACAGTTAATTGGGGAGAGTCACAGAGGCTGAATAATTTATATTATTGGGCAGCGGAGATTATAGTTAATGGGGGGCACAGTGCTGCTTATCACTTCATATTTTGATTGGTGCACGGTTAATAGTATATTAATAGGGTGGGCTACATATTTGTAGTCAGGGACGCAGTGGGAGTGAGACGCATGTATATATACAATATATGTGACCTTGTATTTTCTAGGCTGGAAATCATCATGACAAGACGAGTCGTGGCTGGGAGATGTCGACATGAAGGTCTGACCAGATGGAGAAGAAACAGCAGAAAACTACTCTAATCAGACGAGACGTCAGCGGTAAGTTCCTGGATGTAAATATTATTCTGTATGTATATTGTGTAACTTGGAGTGCTTATGTTATCTGTAAAATCACATAGGCTGCAGTCTCACATTTGTGTAAAATGCCCGTGTGCTGCCAGATTTTTTGATTGGAGTAGAGTTTTATAGATCCATTCACACATCCTTGAAAATCACGGATCTGAGAATGAGATCTGTGAGGGTCATAGAATGTCCTGTTCTGACCTGGTTTTGAGGATCAGAATAGGACATGCTCAATGCGTCTGTAAAAGCAGGCAGCACACCGACACTGCACACAGAAGCAGGAATGTAGCCTTATTATGTATAGCACAGTCCCTTAGTATATAGACTATGTAAGATATATATAGTACAGACCAAAAGTGTGCAAAGCAGTCATCAAAGCAAAAGGTGGCTACTTTGAAAAACCTAGAATATAAGACATATTTTCAGTTGTTTCACACTTTTTTGTTAAGTATATAATTCCACATGTGTTAATTCATAGTTTTGATGCCTTCAGTGTGAATGTACAATTTTCATAGTCATGAAAATACAGAAAAAAATTTAAATGAGAAGGTGTGTCCAAACTTTTAGTCTGTACTGTATATAATATATATACAGTTATATGAAAAAGTTTGGGCACCCCTATTAATCTTAAGCTTAATGTTTTATAAAAATTGGTGTTTTTGCAACAGCTATTTCAGTTTGATATATGTAATAACTGTTGGACACAGTAATGTTTCTGCCTTGAAATGAGGTTTATTGTACTAACAGAAAATGTGCAATCTGCATTCAAACAAAATTTGACAGGTGCATAAGTATGGGCACCCTTATCATTTTCTTGTTTTAAATACTCCTACCTACTTTTTACTGACTTACTAAAGCATTTTTTTTGGTTTTGTAACCTCATTGAGCTTTGAACTTCATAGCCAGGTGTATGCAATCATGAGAAAAGCTACTTAAAGTGGCCACTTGCAAGTTGTTCTCCTGTTTGAGTCTCCTCTGAAGAGTGGCATCATGGGCTCCTCAAAACAACTGTCAAATGATCTGAAAACAAAGATTATTCAACATAGTTGTTCAGGGGAAGGATACAAAAAGCTGTCTCAGAGATTTAACCTGTCAGTTTCCACTGTGAGGAACATAGTAAGGAAATGGAAGAACACATGGACAGTTCTTGTTAAGGCCAGAAGTGGCAGGCCAAGAAAAACATCAGAAAGGCAGAGAAGAAGAATGGTGAGATCAGTCAAGGACAATCCTCAGACCACCTCCAGAGAGCTGCAGCATCAACTTGCTGCAGATGGTGTCACTGTGCATCGGTCAACTATACAACGCACTTTGCACAAGGAGAAGCTGTATGGGAGAGTGATGCGAAAGAAGTCGTTTCTGCAAGCACGCCACAAACAGAGTCGGCTGAGGTATGCAAAAGCACATTTGGAGAAGCCAATTTCTTTTTGGAAGAAGGTCCTGTGGACTGATGAAGCCAAGATTGAGTTGTTTGGTCATACAAAAAGGCGTTATGCATGGCGGCAAAAAAACACAGCATTCCAAGAAAAACACTTGCTACCCACAGTAAAATTTGGTGGTGGTTCCATCATGCTTTGGGGCTGTGTGGCCAATGCTGGCACCGGGAATCTTGTTAAAGTTGAGGGACGCATGGATTCCACTCAGTATCAGCAGATTCTTGACAATAATGTTCAAGAATCAGTGACAAAGTTGAAGTTACGCAGGTGATGGATCTTTCAGCAAGACAATGATCCAAAACACCACTCCAAATCTACTCAGGCATTCATGCAGGGGAACAATTACAATGTTCTGGAATGGCCATCCCAGTCCCCAGACCTGAATATCATTGAACATCTGTGGGATAATTTGAAGAGGGCTGTCCATGCTCGGCGACCATCAAACTTAACTGAACTGGAATTGTTTTGTAAAGAGGAATGGTCAAAAATATCTTCATCCAGGATCCAGGAACTCATTAAAAGCTACAGGAAGCGACTAGAGGCTGTTATTTTTGCAAAAGGAGGATCTACTAAATATTAATGTCACTTTTCTGGTGAGGTGCCCATACTTATGCACCTGTCAAATTTTGTTTGAATGCAGATTGCACATTTTCTGTTAGTACAATAAACCTCATTTCAAGGCAGAAACATTACTGTGTCCAACAGTTATTACATATATCAAACTGAAATAGCTGTTGCAAAAACACCAATTTTTATAAAACATTAAGCTTAAGATTAATAGGGGTGCCCAAACTTTTTCATATAACTGTATGTATATATATATATATATATATATATATATATATATACAGTGCCTACAAGTAGTATTCAACCCCCTGCAGATTTAGCTGGTTTGATAAGATGCAAATAAGTTAGAGCCTTCAAACTGCAAACGAGAGTAGGTTTTATGAACAGAAGCATAAATCTTACAAACCAAAAAGTTATGTTGCTCAGCTGAATTTTATTAAATTTTAAACATAAAAGTGTGGGTCAATTATTATACAACCCCTATGTTTAATATTTTGTGGAATAACCCTTGTTTGCAATTACAGCTAATAATCGTCTTTTATAAGACCTGATCAGGCCGGCACAGGTCTGTGGAGTTATCTTGGCCCACTCCTCCATGCAGATCTTCTCCAAGTTATCTAGGTTCTTTGGGTGTCTCATGTGGACTTTATTCTTGAGCTCCTTCCACAAGTTTTCAATTGGGTTAAGGTCAGGAGACTGACTAGGCCACTCCAACACCTTGACTTTTTCCCTATTGAACCAGGCCTTGGTTTTCTTGGCTGTGTGCTTTGGGTCGTTGTCTTGTTGGAAGATGAAATTACGACCCATCTTAAGATCCTTGATGGAGGAGCGGAGGTTCTTGGCCAAAATCTCCAGGTAGGCCGTGCTATCCATCTTCCCATGGATGCGGACCAGATGGCCAGGCCCCTTGGCAGAGAAACAGCCCCACAACATGATGCTGCCACCACCATGCTTCACTGTAGGGATGGTATTCTTGGGGTCGTATGCAGTGCCATCCAGTCTCCAAACGTCACGTGTGTGGTTGGCACCAAAGATCTCGATCTTGGTCTCATCAGACCATAGAACCTTGAACCAGTCTGTCTCAGAGTCCTCCAAGTGATCATGAGCAAACTGTAGACGAGCCTTGACATGACGCTTTGAAAGTAAAGGTACCTTACGGGCTCGTCTGGAACGGAGACCATTGCGGTGGAGTACGTTACTTATGGTATTGACTGAAACCAATGTCCCCACTGCCATGAGATCTTCCCGGAGCTCCTTCCTTGTTGTCCTTGGGTTAGCCTTGACTCTTCGGACAAGCCTGGCCTCGGCACGGGAGGACACTTTCAAAGGCTGTTCTGGCCGTGGAAGGCTAACAGTAGTTCCATAAGCCTTCCACTTACGGATGATGCTCCCAACAGTGGAGACAGGTAGGCCCAACTCCTTGGAAAGGGTTTTGTACCCCTTGCCAGCCTTGTGACCCTCCACGATCTTGTCTCTGATGGCCTTGGAATGCTCCTTTGTCTTTCCCATGTTGACCATGTCTGAGTGCTGTTCACAAGTTTGGGGAGGGTCTTAAATAGTCAGAAAAGGCTGGCAAAAGAGATCTTTAATCCACACATGTGAAGCTCATTATTCTTGGTGCCTGAATTACTTCTTAATACTTTAGGGGGACCAAACAGAATTCTTGTGGTTTGAGGGGTTGAATAATAAATGACACTCTGAATTAACTTTTTACGTTTAAAAAAAAAAAAAAAAAAAAAAAAAAATTTGCTGCAGTGCATTTCCCACTTCCAGGCTGATCTACAGTACAAATGTCACAATGCCAAGTTAATTCCGCATGTGTCAACCAGCTAAATCTGCAGGGGGTTGAATACTACTTGTAGGCACTGTATATATATATATATATGTGTGTGTGTGGCTATATATATATATCTGTAGCTTTGTTGCAATAAAAGGAGGGGGGTCCATACACATTCTTGCACAGGGGCCCCAAGCTGTCAGTGTCCACCCCTAGATGGGGTTAAATACCTGCAGGCCGTGGCCACACCTCCCTATAGCCAGGTGGAGACTTACCAGCAGCAGGATGATGCAGCAGTTTTGGAAATGCTACAAGAGGCAGCTCAGCAAGACAGCCCATGACTGGGGAGAGCAGAGCGGTGACCGCAGTTAGTAGGGCGGCGCTTACCACCTGTGCGAGTCACCGGCGTGACACAGCATAGGATCATCTATGTCCTTCTTAGGCACCTAGAAACACTTATAAAGCAATTCCTTTATTTATTACTCATTAAAGCCTAGGATGGCTAGAATGTTACATGTCTTTCTATGCAAAATTGGGCATTAGACCATTGCAGAACGTTCTAATTAATCTATGTTACATGCTTTTCTATGCAATTAGTTACTAGACCAGTGCATTCTTTTTGCAGAGGGCCTAATAGGGATTACCAGGGTAAGTCGATGTGGAGCAGGGACGCCACCTGCACAAGTACTAGAGTGCCACCCCCGCGGACAGGTAGGACTGAAACTAGTTCAAAATAGGGACATCTGTCCTGAATATACGTGAGTCCTGGCTTTTGTTTTTAATATTAATTTATTTTCACTAGAGTGATGTTGATGTGGGATATTGGATATACTAATGGATTTTAGACAACCTAGGTTTTATTGAGTAATAATCAAGAAATTGTTTTAGAAGTGTTTCTCTGTGATTAGCTGTAATACCATACACTTTTGGCTGTTATAAACTAATTGGTGAATTGTCCTTCTTAGGCACCAAGCATCTCTCTTCAGGACCATGAGTCATTTCACAGTCCAGAACTTAGTTGATGTGATTGGATCAGAAGTGGCAGCAGGAACAGTTTTGACTGTTGAAGAGGACGTGTTGAGAGCTAGAGGACAACCTGATGGAAAGTTGTAAAATAAAGAGGTAGAAGCAAGGATACATTCAGGTTTAGTTTTGTCTTCCCTACAGTTCTTTTTGGCTCAATGCTTGGAGAAGACATCTGCGGAGTCCTGACAGGAGGCAAAAATATTAGAGACAGCGGATGCGGAACAGATTTTCTAGTAAAGTGGTTGAGACGGAATTTTCAAGCAGTTATGAAAATAAAATGATTCCTTCTGGGTGGTCTGTTTGGACAAACAGTCAATGACCAGAGCGTGTAGCCTTGTAAGTCCTAAAAGCATCAGTGCATCGGAAAGTGGCAAAACTGAAAAAGAAAAGTCCTCAACTCGCACCAATCTGTTATTCAAGTGTTATTTTCACTGTCCGGAATTAGATGCGACCACCTGAAATTGCTGAGCTGTTCACGGATGTTAGCTTCAGGGGAATCTGCAAAGAAGCTAAAAAAAATTTTCAGCCTTTTGGCCAGAGAGAAGTCCATAAAATTTTCTGCTGCTCCTGGATAAATAATCTTGTGTCCCATGAATAGAGATGAGCGTTGTTCGACTCGAACTGTTCGCCAATCTCAAATTCGAGCTGTTTTGGGCGGTGTTCGAGCCGTTCGGCGAACACGAGCGATTTGAGAAAAATTCGGCTGTTCGAGGTTATGTTCGATAACTGTTCGTGCACCAAAATCATAACTGGATTTTTTCTCAGTAATGATGAAAATTAATGTTAATACGCAGTTTGAGTGTACAGCGGGGTGGGGGGAGGGGCAGGGGATGGATCTCTGAAGGAATAATGAAGATCTCCTTTTTTTTTTCTCTTTCCCGCATTTACAGTGGGGAGGTGCAATCTGTCAGCCTATCAGCAGCGCACACACGGAGCGAAGTGCTTTTTTTCACACAAGCAAGGGCATGTGTCATTGGCAGTGTATGTCACATGTCCTTGCCCTATAAGACCAAGCCATTTTCCCCGTCGCCACCATTTTCTCACTGCTGCAGCTGCGTGTTAGACGGCACCGCTGTTGCTGTGCGCGCTATACCTTGTTAATTTTAAGCCAATTTTCGCACAAATCTACAGATAGCTTGGGAGTAGGGAATAGTTGTGATTGCAGTCCTTTTAAGGACTAGGTTACAGCATTTCCTACGACTTTTATCAGGCAGGTCTGTGCTCTTAAATAGATAGATTGTGGGAGTAAAGACTAATTGTAATTGCAGTCCTTTTCAGGACTAGGTTACATCAGTTCCTATCAGTTTTTGCCAGGCAGGTCTGTGCCAGTGCTGTGCAAGTTTTCTTCACAGCATTTGGCTGAATCTAGCAAAGCTAATCCTTTTTGGCCTATTGCAGAGTGAGTTAGTCAGTGGAGTAGCCTATCTGTGTTGCAAGATATACCACCTTTGTATAGAATACCAATTTTTTTACTGCACCTAGTGAAGTAAAATCTCTTGGGCATAGCATCATTCTATTAGTCCATCTATACTGACCTCCATCAGGTTGCAAATTGAATATAATTTTTTTCTGCATCTAGCTCTGAAAAAATATTTGGGCTTCTAGCAGTGTGTGGGACTTGTTCTATTAGTCCATCTATACTGACCTCCATCAGGTTGCAAACTGAATATAATTTTTTTCTGCATCTAGCTCTGAAAAAATATTTGGCCTTCTAGCAGTGTGTGGGACTTTCTCTATTAGTCCATCTATACTGACCTCCATCAGGTTGCAAATTAAAAATAATTTATATCTGCATCTAGCTCTGAAAAAATATTTGGCCTTCTAGCAGTGTGTGGGACTTTCTCTATTAGTCCATCTATACTGACCTCCATCAGGTTGCAAATTAAAAATATTTTTTTGTCTGCATCTAGCTCTGAAAAAATATTTGGCCTTCTAGCAGTGTGTGGGACTTTCTCTATTAGTCCATCTATACTGACCTCCATCAGGTTGCAAACTGAATATTTTTTTTTTCTGCATCTACCTCTGAAAAAATATTGGGCTTCTAGCTGTGTGTGGGACTTGTTCTATTAATCCATCTATACAGACCTCCATCAGGTTGCAAACTGAATATAATCTTTTTCTGTATCTACCTCTGAAAAAATATTTGGGCTTCTAGCTGTGTGTGGGACTTGTTCTATTAATCCATCTATACAGACCTCCATCAGGTTGCAAACTGAATATAATTTTTTTCTGCATCTAGCTCTGAAAAAATATTTGGCCTTCTAGCAGTGTGTGGGACTTTCTCTATTAGTCCATCTATACTGACCTCCATCAGGTTGCAAATTAAAAATAATTTTTATCTGCATCTAGCTCTGAAAAAATATTTGGCCTTCTAGCAGTGTGTGTGACTTTCTCTATTAGTCCATCTATACTGACCTCCATCAGGTTGCAAATTCAAAATAATTTTTTGTCTGCATCTAGCTCTGAAAAAATATTTGGCCTTCTAGCAGTGTGTGGGACTTTCTCTATTAGTCCATCTATTCTGACCTCCATCAGGCTGCAAATTAAAAATAATTTTTATCTGCATCTACCTCTGAAAAAATATTTGGCCTTCTACAGTTATATGAAAAAGTTTGGGCACCCCTATTAATCTTCAGCTTAATGTTTTATAAAAATTGGTGTTTTTGCAACAGCTATTTCAGTTTGATATATGTAATAACTGTTGGACACAGTAATGTTTCTGCCTTGAAATGAGGTTTATTGTAATTACAGAAAATGTGCAATCTGCATTCAAACAAAATTTGACAGGTGCATAAGTATGGGCACCCTTATCATTGTCTTGTTTTAAATACTCCTACCTACTTTTTACTGACTTACTAAAGCACTTTTTTTGGTTTTGTAACCACATTGAGCTTTGAACTTCATTGCCAGGTGTATGCAATCATGAGAAAAGCTACTTAAAGTGGCCACTTGCAAGTTGTTCTACTGTTTGAATCTCCTCTGAAGAGTGGCATCATTGGCTCCTCAAAACAACTGTCAAATGATCTGAAAACAAAGATTATTCAACATAGTTGTTCAGGGGAAGGATACAAAAAGCTGTCTCAGAGATTTAACCTGTCAGTTTCCACTGTGAAGAACATAGTAAGGAAATGGAAGAACACAGGGACAGTTCTTGTTAAGGCCAGAAGTGGCAGGCCAAGAAAAACATCAGAAAGGCAGAGTAGAAGAATGGTGAGATCAGTCAAGGACAATCCTCAGACCACCTCCAGAGAGCTGCAGCATCAACTTGCTGCAGATGGTGTCACTGTGCATCGGTCAACTATACAACGCACTTTGCACAAGGAGAAGCTGTATGGGAGAGTGATGCGAAAGAAGCCGTTTCTGCAAGCACGCCACAAACAGAGTCGGCTGAGGTATGCAAAAGCACATTTGGAGAAGCCAATTTCTTTTTGGAAGAAGGTCCTGTGGACTGATGAAACCAAGATTGAGTAGTTTGGTCATACAAAAAGACGTTATGCATGGCGGCAAAAAAACACAGCATTCCAAGAAAAACACTTGCTACCCACAGTAAAATTTGGTGGAGGTTCCATCATGCTTTGGGGCTGTGTGGCCAATGCCGGCATCGGGAATCTTGTTAAAGTTGAGGGACGCATGGATTCCCCTCAGTATCAGCAGATTCTTGACAATAATGTTCAAGAATCAGTGACAAAGTTGAAGTTACGCAGGGGATGGATCTTTCAGCAAGACAATGATCCAAAACACCGCTCCAAATCTACTCAGGCATTCATGCAGAGGAACAATTACAATGTTCTGGAATGGCCATCCCAGTCCCCAGACCTGAATATCATTGAACATCTGTGGGATCATTTGAAGAGGGCTGTCCATGCTCGGCGACCATCAAACTTAACTGAACTGGAATTGTTTTGTAAAGAGGAATGGTCAAAAATACCTTCATCCAGGATCCAGGAACTCATTAAAAGCTACAGGAAGCGACTAGAGGCTGTTATTTTTGCAAAAGGAGGATCTACTAAATATTAATGTCACTTTTCTGGTGAGGTGCCCATACTTATGCACCTGTCAAATTTTTTTGAATGCAGATTGCACATTTTCTGTTAGTACAATAAACATCATTTCAAGGCAGAAACATTACTGTGTCCAACAGTTATTACATATATCAAACTGAAATAGCTGTTGCAAAAACACCAATTTTTATAAAACATTAAGCTTAAGATTAATAGGGGTGCCCAAACTTTTTCATATAACTGTAGCTGTGTGTGGGACTTGTTCTATTAGTCCATCTATACTGACCTCCATCAGGTTGCAAACTGAATATAATTTTTTTCTGCATCTAGCTCTGAAAAAATATTTGGCCTTCTAGCAGTGTGTGGGACTTTCTCTATTAGTCCATCTAAACTGACCTCCATCAGGTTGCAAACTGAATATATTTTTTTTCTGCATCTACCTCTGAAAAAATATTTGGGCTTCTAGCTGTGTGTAGGACTTGTTCTATTAGTCCATCTATACTGACCTCCATCAGGTTGCAAATTGAATACAATTTTTTTCTGCATCTACCTCTGATAAAATATTTGGGCTTCTAGCTGTGTGTGGGACTTGTTCTATTAGTCCATCTATACTGACCTCCATCAGGTTGCAAATTGAATATAATTTTTTTCTGCATCTAACCCAGCCAATAGTTTTGGCCTAATACCACAGTTTGGCCACTCAGCTCTGCTCGGTTCCCATCCATTGTTTTTTTGTGCAAACAACTCCAGAGTTGTGAATTAGTTAACCACCAAAATGAGTGGAAAAAGGCCTGCTGCTGGTGGAAAGGGGAATAGGCATGTTGGGAAGGGGAAAAAAGGTTGTGTCCGTGGGGTAGGTGTTAAAGCAACAGTAGCATCTGCAGAAGAAAGACCATCTTCCAGCCAAACTAAAATGTCTACTTCTTTTAGCGGACAATGTGATAAGATCCCTTTCTTACGGCCACGCCAATCGCTACAAATTCCAGATGAGGCACAAAAACAGCAGGTGCTTCAACGGATATCAAGTGCTCCTTTAAGTGGGCTCTCCTCCACATCAACTTCAACATCGCAAATACTCCAGTCCTCAAAGGTGTCACCCCAATCGCACTTGCTTCCTTACAGCTCCCAAATCTCCAGCTGCCCGTCTGAGTATGAGGTAGAACAGATGGTTGAGTCTGCAGAGCTGTTTACTCATACTATAGCCTGGGAATCAGAGGTCGACTCCAGCGCTTCTGTGAATCCAGACGAGGAAATGATCTGCACTGATGCCCAGAATCTTTATGAGTCGGATCCAGGACCAGACGCAGAAGGTTCTGACCATAATGTAGACCCTCATTCCCAAACTGTAACTCCTGTTGGTGGAGACAATGAGGAAGACGATGATGAGACTCAAATACCTGATTGGAGCGACAACTTTAGTTTTTTTGTCAGGGCAGGAACAGGTTGGCTCTGAGGACGACGGGTGTGATAACGCACAGGGTGATGATGATGAGGTTGGAGATCCCACTTACTGTCAACCCACAGTTAGCCAAGAGATGAGGTCAGCAGAGGAGGTGGAGGTAGATGCTAGTGACGACGAGGTCAGGTTGCGCCTTCCTGGACAGAGACGTAGTACTGGAAGCACGTCAACAACTGCATCCTCAAACACAACTCTGCCTCTCACCACAAGTCGTGGTGGCTCTTCAGGTCGCATGGGTGCTAAGCCTTGCATAGCCTGGGCATTTTTTCAGATCGATAAAGATGACCCAACTCGTGTTATCTGTAACATTTGTCAGCAAAAGCTAAGTAGAGGCCAAAAAATACATAGTTTGAGTACTTCATGCATGAATCGGCACATGGACATGAAGCATAAGTTGCAGTGGGAAGCTCAGTGTGCTACAATGCGGCCTAGCTGGCCGGGCCAACCACCGTCTGCCATATGTTGTGCATCCGCGGCCTCTTCATCCTCTGTGACTGGGGGGACAGCAGTCACACCTGTTTTGGGGCGCAGACCTGCCACCTCTTTACCCGCAACAGCCAGCGTGATTGGCAGGTCATCATTTTCTTTGGAGGTGGTAACACCAGCTGGTGTTGAGCGCTGTCCGACATCGATAGCACCACCTTTGGATCAAGGCAACCTAACATGTCCGCCTGCATCTTCCTCACAGACCGGCAGTTTGCCGGGGACACCCTTATCAACCCCGTCTAAGCACAATAGCCAGCCCTCGGTCCCTCAGATGTGGACAAGTAAAAGACCATTTCCTCCTAGCCATGAGAAAGCTAAGAGGTTGAATTTCACCATCTGCAAGCTCTTGGCTACAGAAATGCTGCCTTTCCGCCTGGTGGACACAGAGGATTTTCGAGACCTTATGTCCGTCGCAGTGCCCCAGTACCAGATGCCCAGTCGGCACTACTTCTCAAAGAAAGGTGTGCCTGCGCTCCACCAGCATGTCGCACACAACATCACCGCTTCTTTGAGAAACTCTGTGTGTGACAGGGTGCATTTCACCACAGACACTTGGACGAGTAGGCATGGACAGGGGCGTTACATGTCGCTGACTGTGCACTGGGTAACTATGGTGACAGCAGGACAAGGGGCTGCTGTCCAAGTCTTGCCGTCCCCACGAGTTGTGTGTCAATCCTCTTTATGTCAAAGTTCCTCCACTGCTTCTGCCTCCTCAACCTCCTCTCGGTCTTCCACCTGCACCCAAAGCCTGTCTGGTCATGCCACAAGCTTTCTAACTGCGCAGAAGGGATCCTGCACACCTCCTTACTTTGCTGGCAGTAGGGCTCAACGTCATCAGGCGGTTTTTACTTTGAAATGTCTGGGAAATGTGAGTCACACAGTAGTGTTGAGCCACCCCCGTAGTGTTTGGGTTCGGTTCGGTTCGTCGAACACCGGGATGTTCGAGGAACTGTTCGTCGAACTGTTCGTCGAACACCTTAGAACACCGTCGAACACCGTTAAAACCAATGGCAGGCAAACAAAAACACATAGAAACACATAGAAAACACCTGCAAAGGTGTCCAAAAGCTGACAAACTGCTCAGAAGACACTCTCTTTAAAAAAGCCGGCCGGCAAATTCAGCAGCGGCATACACCGGTACCCGACAATTTAGACAAGAAGGAATAGAGCATCACACATAGATTAGATAGATAGAAACATGTCAGTCACACATATAAGAAGCACAGTGACAGTGTTGGTTACTGCACTTGTCATTTAGTGTAAAGGATTTATTAAAAAAAATATTAGTGTTTTCATGCACCGTCTCTTTAAAAAAGCCTGCCGGCAATTCAGCATCTGTACCCGACAATTTAGAACAGAAAGAATAGAGCTTCACACATAGATTAGATAGATAGAAACATGTCAGTCACATATATAATAAGTACAGTGATAGTGTTGCTTACTGTACTTGTCATTTAGTGTAAAGGATTTATTTAAAAAAATAATAGTGTTTTCATGCACTGTCTCTTTAAAAAAGCCGGCCGGCAATTCAGCAGCGGTACCCGACAATTTAGAACAGAAAGATAGAGCATCACACATAGATTAGATAGATAGAAACATGTCAGTCACATATATATGAAGTACAGTGATAGTGTTGGTTACTGTACTTGTCATTTAGTATTAAAATAAAGGATTTATTATTAAAAAAATTGGCGTGGGGTTCCCCTTAATTTTAGGCTCTAGCGGAGGTTAAGCAGACGGCTGGGGCAGATGTTTGAAGCCTGGGAAGGGGGTAATACCCACGGAGCTTCCCAGGCTACTAATATCAGCCCCCAGCTGAATACATAGCCTTTACTAGCTATTAAAATGGGGGACCCCCCAAAAAAAATGACGTGGGGTCCCCCCTAATTTAATAGCTAGCAAAGGCTAGGCAGACAGCTGGGGGCTGATATTAATAGCCCAGGAAGGGAGCCATGAATATTGGCCCCCTCCCAGGCTAGAAACACCAGCTGTCAGCCGCCCCAGAAATGGCGCATTCATAGGATGCGCCAATTCTGGCACTTAGCCTCGCTCTTCCACGCTGCCCTGGTGCGGTGGCAGGGGGTAATAGGGTTGGGGTTGATGTCAGCTTATAATGCCAGCTGACATCAAGCCCAGGTTAGTAATGGAGAGGCGTCTATAAGACACCCCCATTACTAACCCCATAGTCAAAGTTAAAAAAAACACAAACACCCAGAATAAAGTCCTTTAATTGAAATAAAGACACAATCCTTTATTGTTCTAAATTAAACCATACTTACCATCACGCCCATTCCAGCTGAAGCCAACGATCTCCTGCAATAAAAGAAAAATAATAAAGCAACCTCATCCTTACCTTTCCATGGTTCCCACGACAGCTTCAGCTCTGCTACATCGAGATGACAGGCTGGACCGCAGCAGAACGCTGCCATCCAGCCTGTCATCCCGCAGACACTGAGAAGCGCAGGCTTGCTTGCGCTGCTCAGCGTCTCTCTGTGACGACATCCAGATGAGCCGAGTTCATGTCCAATGAACTCGGCTCACCTCATGCACGTCACTGACAGCGTGGGAAAATTCTCACGCTGAAGCGCTGATTGCAGGAGAATTTTCCCACGCTGTCAGTGACGTGCAGGAGGTGAGCTGAGTTCATTGGACATGAGCTCACCTCATGCACATCACTGACAGCGTGGGAGAATTCTCCTGCACTCAGCACTTCAGCGTGAGAATTTTCCCACGCTGTCAGTGACGTGCATGAGGTGAGCCGAGTTCATTGGACATGACCTCGGCTCATCTGGATGCCGTCACAGCGAGACAGTGAGGAGCGCAAGCATGCCTGCGCTTCTCAGTGTCTGCGGGATGACAGACTGGATGGCAGCGTTCTGCTGCGGTCCAGCCAGTCATCTCGATGTAGCAGAGCTGAAGCTGTCGTGGGAACCATGGAAAGGTAAGGATGAGGTTGGTTTATTATTTTTCTTTTATTGCAGGAGATCGTTGGCTTCAGCTGGAATGGGTGTGATGGTAAGTATGGTTTAATTTAGAACAATAAAGAATTGTGTCTTTATTTCAATTAAAGGACTTTATTCTGGGTGTTGTGTTTTTTTTAAATACTTTACTAGAAATTCATGGCGGTCATGTCTAATACTGGCGTGACCCCATGAATTTTGGGCTTGGGGCCAGCTGATAATACCAAGCTTGCCCTAACCCCTTTATTACCCAGTGAGCCACCGCACCAGGGCCCTGGATGAGTTGGGTACAGCGCCAGAAGATGGCGCTTCTATGAACGCGCCATTTTCCGGGGTGGCTGCGGACTGCAATTTGTAGCGGGGGGGGCCCAGAAAGCTTGGGCCTCCCTGCGCTGCAGATTCCAGCCCCCAGCTGCCTAGTTGTACCTGGCTGGACACAAAAATAGGGCGAAGCCCCACATACTTTTTTTTTAATTATTTCATGAAATTCATGAAATAATTAAGAAAAAAAGGCCTTCCCTATATTGTTGTGTCCGTCCAGGTACAAATAGGCAGCTGGTGGTTGGGGGCAGCCCGTTCCTGCCTGCTGTACCTGGCTGGACACAAATATAGTGCGAAGCCCCACTTCAATTTTTTTTAATTATTTCATGAAATTCATGAAATAATTAAGAAAAAAAGGGCTTCCCTATATTGTTGTGTCCGGCCAGGTACAAATAGGCAGCTGGTGGATGGGGGCAGCCCGTTCCTGCCTGCTGTACCTGGCTGGACACAAATATAGTGCGAAGCCCCACTTCAATTTTTTTAAATTATTTCAGGAAATTCATGAAATAATTTAAAAACAATTGACATGGGGCTTCGCACTATATTTGTGTCCAGCCAGGTACAGCAGGCAGGAACGGGCTGCCCCCAACCACCAGCTGCCTATTTGTACCTGGCCGGACACAACAATATAGGGAAGCCCTTTTTTTCTTAATTATTTCATGAAATAATTTAAAGAAAATTGACGTGGGGCTTCGCCCTGTTTTTGTGTCCAGCCAGGTACAACTAGGCAGCTGGGGGCTGGAATCCGCAGCGCAGGGAGGCCCAAGCTTTCTGGGCCACCCCCGCTGCAAATTGCAGTCCGCAGCCACCCCGGAAAATGGCGCGTTCATAGAAGCGCCATCTTCTGGCGCTGTACCCAACTCATCCAGGGCCCTGATGCGGTGGCTCACTGGGTAATAAAGGGGTTAGGGCCAGCTTGGCATTATCAGCTGGCCCTAAGCCCGAAATTCATGGGGTCACGCCAATATTAGACATGACCACCATGAATTTCTAGTAAAGTATTTAAAAAAAACACAACACCCAGAAAAAAGTCCTTTAATTGAAATAAACACACAATTCTTTATTGTTCTAAATTAAACCATACTTACCATCACGCCCATTCCAGCTGAAGCCAACGATCTCCTGAAATAAAAGAAAAATAATAAAGCAACATCATCCTTACCTTTCCATGGTTCCCATGACAGCTTCAGCTCTGCTACATCGAGATGACAGGCTGGACCGCAGCAGAACGCTGCCATCCAGCCTGTCATCCCGCAGACACTGAGAAGCGCAGGCTTGCTTGCGCTCCACAGTGTCTCTCTGTGAGGGCATCCAGATGAGCCGAGTTAATGTCCAATGAACTCGGCTCACCTCATGCACGTCACTGACAGCGTGGGAAAATTCTCCTGCACTCAGCGCTTCAGCGTGGGAGAATTCTCACACTGAAGCGCTGAGTGCAGGAGAATTCTCCCACGCTGTCAGTGACGTGCAGGAGGTGAGCTGAGTTCATTGGACATGAGCTCACCTTATGCACGTCACTGACAGCGTGGGAAAATTCTCCTGCACTCAGCGCTTCAGCGGGAGAATTCTCACGCTGAAGCGCTGAGTGCAGGAGAATTCTCCCACGCTGTCAGTGACGTGCAGGAGGTGAGCTGAGTTCATTGGACATGAGCTCACCTTATGCACGTCACTGACAGCGTGGGAGAATTCTCCTGCACTCACCGCTTCAGCTTGAGAATTTTCCCACGCTGTCAGTGACGTGCATGAGGTGAGCCGAGTTCATTGGACATGAACTCGGCTCATCTGGATGTCGTCACAGAGAGACGCTGAGCAGCGCAAGCAAGCCTGCGCTTCTCAGTGTCTGCGGGATGAGAGGCTGGATGGCAGCGTTCTGCTGCGGTCCAGCCTGTCATCTCGATGTAGCAGAGCTGAAGCTGTCGTGGGAACCATGGAAAGGTAAGGATGAGGTTGCTTTATTATTTTTCTTTTATTGCAGGAGATCGTTGGCTTCAGCTGGAATGGGCGTGACGGTAAGTATGGTTTAATTTAGAACAATAAAGGATTGTGTCTTTATTTCAATTAAAGGACTTTATTCTGGGTGTTTGTGTTTTTTTTAACTTTGACTATGGGGTTAGTAATGGGGGTGTCTTATAGACGCCTCTCCATTACTAACCTGGGCTTGATGTCAGCTGGCATTATAAGCTGACATCAACCCCAACCCTATTACCCCCTGCCACCGCACCAGGGCAGCGTGGAAGAGCGAGGCTAAGTGCCAGAATTGGCGCATCCTATGAATGCGCCATTTCTGGGGCGGCTGACGGCTGGTGTTTCTAGCCTGGGAGGGGGCCAATATTCATGGCTCCCTTCCTGGGCTATTAATATCAGCCCCCAGCTGTCTGCCTAGCCTTTGCTAGCTATTAAATTAGGGGGGACCCCACGTCATTTTTTTTGGGGGGTCCCCCATTTTAATAGCTAGTAAAGGCTATGTATTCAGCTGGGGGCTGATATTAGTAGCCTGGGAAGCTCCGTGGGTATTACCCCCTTCCCAGGCTTCAAACATCTGCCCCAGCCGTCTGCTTAACCTCCGCTAGAGCCTAAAATTAAGGGGAACCCAACGCCAATTTTTTTAATAATAAATCCTTTATTTTAATACTAAATGACAAGTACAGTAACCAACACTATCACTGTACTTCATATATATGTGACTGACATGTTTCTATCTATCTAATCTATGTGTGAAGCTCTATTCTGTCTGTTATAAATTGTCGGGTACCGCTGCTGAATTGCCGGCCGGCTTTTTTAAAGAGACAGTGCATGAAAACACTATTATTTTTTTAAATAAATCCTTTACACTAAATGACAAGTACAGTAATCAACACTGTCACTGCACTTCTTATATATGTGACTGACATGTTTCTATCTATCTAATCTATGTGTGATTCTCTATTCCTTCTATTCTAAATTGTCGGGTACCGCTGCTGAATTGCCGGCCGGCTTTTTTAAAGAGACGGTGCATGAAAACACTATTATTTTTTTTGATAAATCCTTTACGCTAAATGACAAGTACAGTAAGCAGCACTTTCACTGTACTTCATATATATGTGGCTGACATGTTTATATCTATCTAATCTATGTGTGAAGCTCTATTCTTTCGGTTCTAAATTGTCGGGTACAGGTGTATGCCGCTGCTGAATTGCCGGCTTTTCATGTTTCACTGTTGGCACTGTTCCCATCGATTTGGGCAATCACTGTAATGCCACAACCACCATGGCTGTGGCATTACAGTGAGTGGCAGACAATCCCTGCATGATTGGTGCTCTAAATAGCGCCAGACATGCAGGACACGCTTTTGGTGCACGAACAGTTATCGAACATAACCTCGAACAGCCGAATTTTTTGCAAATCGTTCGGGTTCGTCGAACAACTCGAACACCGCCCAAAACAGCTCGAATTTGAGATTGGCGAACAGTTCTAGTCGAACACCGCTCATCTCTATCACACAGCTGAGGAGTTGTGGTCAGCTCTGGAGAACCAATTTCATGAATAGTTGTCTCCACTGGACCTGAAACCAGGGAAGGCCGTGTGCGACAATGCTGCAAACCTGGGTGTGGCCCTTCGCCGGGGCAATGTCACACACGTGCCTTGTATGGCTCACGTGTTGAACCTGGTTGTCCAGCAATTTTTAGCCCACTATCCCAGACTAGATGGCCTTCTGCAGAGGGCACGGTCGCTGTGTGCTCACTTCCGCCGTTCGCATCCCGCAGCTCAGCGACTTACATCTCTACAGAAGTCGTTGGGCCTGCCACTTCACCGGTTAAATGCGATGTGCCTACCCAGTGGAATTCAACTCTGCACATGTTGCAGCGACTGTGGCAGCACTGACAAGCCCTGGTGCAATACGTTCTGACGTATAGCCTGGGCCAACGAGATCCAGAGGTGGGGCAAATCACGCTGGAGGAGTGGTCTCAGATCAGGGACCTATGCACCCTTCTGCACAGTTTTGAAATGGCGACGAAGATGTTTAGTGCTGACGATGCCATTATCAGCATGACTATTCCGGTGATTTACATGCTGGAGCACATGTTAAACAGAATTCGGAGTCAGGTGGTGGCACAAGAGGAGGTGGAGGAAGTAGAGGAGGAGGAGTTGTATGCGGAAGGGCTAACATCTGCAAGGTCCAGACGGTCGGCAGCACCAAGGCGGCAGGCATGTGAGGGTGGGGGAGATGGTTTTACCAGGGCGCATGGTAGCAGTCAAACTAGTGAGGAAGGTGCAGGAGCCCAGGAAGAAGTGGAGGACGAACTGATGGAAGACTGATCAGATGAGGGAGACCTTGATCACATTTCTGTTGTGCGAGGTTGGGGGGAGAGGACAGAGGAAGGAAGCATGATTGTTACCTCGCCACCAACACAACAGGGACTTGGTGCTCCTGGATGCGCAACACACATGAGTGCCTTCTTGCTGCACTACCTGCAACATGACCCTCGAATTGTGAGAATTAGAAATAATCCTGACTACTGGGTTGCCACACTGTTAGATCCCCGGTACAAAAGTAAATTTGCAGAAATTATTCCTGCCATAGAAAGGGATGCACGCATGCAGGAGTATCAGCAGAGACTGTTGCAGAATCTTACATGTGCTTTTCCACAAAACACCAGTGGTGCACGTAGTGAATCTCACAGTTCCAACTTGCCAAACGTGGGACCGTCAAGTGTTCAGCACTCAAACCATAACAGAACCACAGTATCTGCTGGTAACATCAATTTTGCGGAATCATTTCACCACTTTTTTAGCCCATCCTTTGCAAGGCCACAGGAGACAAGAAGTCTGACACATAGTCAACGCCTAGAGACGATGGTACAGGAGTATCTCCAAGTAAACATTGAAGCCATGACTGTGTCACTGGACCCTTGCTCTTTTTGGGCTTCCAATCTGGATAAATGGCCGGAGCTAGCCACTTACGCCTTGGAGATCTTGTCATGCCCCGCAGCCAGCGTTCTGTCTGAACGTGTGTTCAGCGCTGCTGGTGGTGTGCTGACAGATAAGCGCACGCGGCTCTCCACTGATAATGTAGACAGACTCACGTTCATAAAGATGAACAAATCATGGATCCGAAACGACTTTTCTACCCCTGTGTCATCCTGGGGAGAGTAAAAGCTTGATGATTGGTTAAAATCACCCTACCAACCGTTTTAAGCTTTCAAATTACTAATCATGTTTATCTGTATCTTGGCTGGAAAATAATTTGGGCTTTGTAGCAGTGTGCAGCACTGATTCTATTAGGCCATCTATAATAAGCTCCACCAGATTTAAAATTACTAATCATGTTTATCTGTATCTTGACTGGAAAATAATTTGGGCTTTGTAGCAGTGTGCAGCACTGATCCTATTAGGCCATCTATACTAAGCTCCACCAGATTTAAAATTAATAATAATTTTTAGCTGCATCTAGCCCGGAAAATAATTTTGGGGCTCCGAGATGCGCAAGACACATAAGTGCCTTCTTGCTGCACTACCTGCAACATGACCCTCATATTGTCAGAATTCGAAGTAATCATGACTACTGGGTTGCCACACTCTTAGATCCCCCAAACTTTTTGATCAACCTTTTCATTTTAATAAAGACCAAAAAAATGGTCATTTTTGAAATTATAAGCATTAGCAGGTTATTAGAAACTGAAATCAAACAGTTTTCAACTCAAAACTTTATTCTAGGTGATGTTACATTTTCACATAGGACCCCTTGTTCGAAAGGAGCTTCTGAACTCTCTCATCCATTGAATTTGTCAGGTTTTGGATGGTTTCTGCTTCAATTGTTTTGCATGAGGACAGAATACCCTCCCAGAGCTGTTGCTTAGATGTGAACTGCCTCCCGCCATCATAGACACTCCTTTTGATGATGCTCCAGAGGTTCTGAATGGGGTAGAGGTCAGGGGAGCATGGTGGTCACACCATAAGTTTGTCCCCTTTTATGCCCATATCAGCCAGAGATGCAGATGTTTTATGTGCAGCATGAGATGGTGCATTATCATGCAAAAAAATTATCTTGCTGTGAAATACACGGTTCTTCTTCTTGAACCATGGCAGGAAGTGCTGTTTGAGAAAATCCACATACATTATGGAGTTCATCTTTAGCGCCTTCAGGGATCCTAAAGGGGCCGACAATCTCTCTCCCCATGATTTCAGCCCAAAACAGTACTCCACCTCCTCCTTGTTGGCGCTGTAGCCGTGTTTGCGTGGGGTGTCCATCAACCAGCCATCCTCCACTCCATCCATCTGGACCATCGAGCGCTGCACGGCACTCATCCGTGAACAAAACAGTTTTGAAATCAGTCTTTATGTAATGTTTGGCCCACTGGAGCCGTTTCTGCTTGTGTGAAGTGGATAGAGGAGGTCGACAGGATGGCGTATGCACAGCTGCAAACCTCTGAAGGACCCTGCATCTTGTTGTTCGGGGGACGTTGGAGGCACCAGCAGCTTCAAAAACTTGTCTGCTGCTATGACAAGGCTGTTTTGCCGCTGCTCTTTTAACCTGACGTAATTGCCTGTAGGAAAGAGTCCTCAATTTGCCCTTATCAGCACGCACACGTGTGTACTGTGAATCAGCTACATACTTCTTGATTGCCAAGACACTTCATCCTGATCATCGCACAATGTTGATTGTAGTCATGCCTTGACCTAAACACTCCACAATTTGTTGCTTCTCAGCAGCCGACACATCCTTTTTCTTTCCCATTTTGGCAGAAAATGTAGGCTGCTTAATAATGTGAGACAGCCTTCTTAAGTAGTCTTGCCTTTCATTGGACACACCTGCCAAACTAATTAGCACAGGTGTCTGCAATTGCTTACAGTGATATAAAGAGCCCTGACACACATCACCATCAATGAGTTTAACTGACAAACAAACAAATTCTTCCCTTTTCACTCCTAAACACTTTTTGCATAATAATTTGGAACACAGTGTACATGTGCTTTTCCACAAAACACCAGTGGTTCACGTAGTGAATCTTACAGTTCTAACTTGCCAACCGTGGTCTGTATGGAGTTGTTCAATAAAGGGCCCAAAATTAAGATAACATAGATGGGAGAGGTCTCTATGAATAGGAATTCCTAAGTATTTGATACCCTGTGAGGGCCAGGCAAAGGGAAAGTTGGACTGGATGGAATCCTATATGGATTTGGGGAGGGAGACATCGAGGGCCTCAGACTTCGCTGCATTGATTTTAAAATTTGACCATGTAACAAAGTGATCTATTTCAGCCATAACAGCATGGATGGATATATGTGATTGAGTGATATATACTAGGACATCATTAGCAAATAGAGAGCACTTATACTCGGTGCCTCCCACCTCAATCCACCTAATATTGGGGTTATGGCGAATTGATGAGAGCAGGTGCTCCGTCACTAGGATGTATAATAGAGGGGACAGAGGACATCCCTGCCTTGTCCCATTGGTGAATGTGAAAGGTGATGAAAATGTTCTGATGCACCCCCTGGGCCTTGGGACACCCGGAGCCGGACCCTTTTTGGTGGATGCTGGTGGTTGTAGTCTTCGTGGCGGCGACCCGGTTCCGTGGCTCAGGGTGGTCAAACCAGTGGCGGAACTATTTATGTGGTTTTGATGTTTAAATGTCCGACTACGCCACCCGTGGATTGCGGTCAGAGTGAACCGCCGCTGCAGGGCAGACCGCTGAGGCTGGTGTTGTGGGTGCAGCAGAGCGTAGCATAACTCCCCACGGGAGGAGTATAGCCTCAGGGCAGTGTATGCGGAGGATGGGGGTGATGGTGCAGGGCAGCAGCAGTAACGACACGGAGTCAGTGATGCAGTCCAGGGCCTTTACTCACAGTTCTTATTATCCAGACCACGTCTGCAGGTAACGGCTGCCCACGTCGTACTGTGCTCACCAGGTGAGGGGCTCAGACAACTCCCAGATAACTTTGGAGCGCTTCACAGGACACCCTTTGTGTGTCCTTTGTCTGGACTTTCTTACCAACCCTTCTGTCCGGTTGCCTCGGGCCTCCTCTTGGTAAACTTGGCGCCAGTTTCCCTGACCCTATGTGGTGCCTTCCTAGCGGATGTAGCGAGGGGCTGCGCCACATAAAATGTCAGAGCCTCCGGTTTCTAGCTGAGGGTCGTTTCCTGCCTCCACTAGTTTCGGGGACCGGTCTCCCCCTTTGGCCTGACCCCTCCACGCAGGTGGATTCAGGCGTGCGGTGGCGACTCGCCCGTCCGCACCCCTGGGATCCCTTCATTCCTCGTTCCTGGAGCCTTCTCCGCTCCTCTTCCTTCCTTCTCCCTCTTCCAGGCCTGGGCCTCTGTTACTAGGCCCGCCTCCGGAGCAGAGCTCATGCAGAGCCCCTGCTCCCTGCCACTTCTGCTCAGATTTTTCTGCACTGAACTAAGATGGTGCCCACCTTTTATACTCCCTTCTCAATGCACCCAGGAACTGCTTCCTCCCTGCTCCTGCACTACAGGGTTCCCCTTCCTCAGTGTTCCCTCCCCCCACTCCAGCCAGGGACAGGGACTGTCGTGCCCATCTCAGAGGCATATTGGTCGCCCTGCCCCACGGCAATGTGGTGTAATGCATGCAGGTGTCGGGTCCTGATCCACACTCCATCCTTACCTGAGAGTGACGTATTGTGATACAGGGCCGTGATTTTGGCTATAAAAGGGTCCCCTAGACCCCTACCCCAAGCTTTTTAAGAGAATCATATATGGCGTGCCAGGAGACTCTATGGAATGCTTTCTCAGCATCCAACGAGAGTATCTAATTACAAATTTTTAACTGCATCTAGCCCAGGAAATACTTTGTGCCTAGTAGCAGTGTCTGCTAGTCAGCGGATTATCCCGGCTGTTAAGCAAGCTACACCACCTGTAGTTTGGACACTTAATTTTTTCAAAGGAAATGCTTCGGGACCACGGGATACTTAGTGAAGAGCATCAGGAGGCACCCCAAGGCATAGGGGCTGGGACTGGCAGTAGGATGCCTTGCGGTGGACAGCCGAGCTCGATCCTTATAAAAGCTTTTTAACTGCAGCAGCTTTAGTGGACGCTACTGGAGCTGGAATTACGCGGCTGCTGGCATGAGACTTGCCCTCCAATAGATCCTTGTAAATGGATTTAAAGTGTATTCATTCAAATTAGAGAGACAATTTAAATTAAAAAGCTTAGAGCTGCCTCCACCACAGGGGGGCTCGCTCGACCCACCAGCGGACAGGCACCAGTATTGGGAGAGGGGGGCTGGCCGTCAGGGTTCACCGCGGCTCTGGCACAAACCCGGCGACACGGAGGTGGCACGGGCAGGAGTGGACTGAACGTGTCGGCTTCTCACTTTTTGGATTTTAGAAGGGCATGACATGCCTATATCTGTGTCTCCCCCTCCTTTTACTCCTCCACCTCTTTTCTTTTCGCGTGACTATATGTACTTGTCACTTTTCCATGTGTTAGTTGTGTCTTCTGAGCAGTTTGTCAGCTTTTGGACACCTTTGAAGGTGTTTTTTATGTGTTTCTATGTGTTTTTGTTTGCCTGCCATTGGTTTTAACGGTGTTCGAAGGTGTTCGACGAACAGTTCGACGAACAGTTCGGCGAACACACGGGTGTTCGACGAACCGAACCGAACTCGAACACTACGGGGGTGGCTCAACACTACCCATGAACACAGATGAACTGTACGAAACAGACATAGACTCAATTAATTAATTTTTAGTTTAGAAAAGAGCTAATTCTAGGGCAAAACCTCCGTCTTAGCCTATTGTCTTAAGCGCTCCTTTTGGCCTTCAGTTTGGAACAATTTGTGCGATGATGATCCCGTTTACCACAATACAGAGTCTGCCAGTAAGGCGACGGGATCTTGTAGTTGGAGATAATCGGTTCTGGATGATTTCCATGGGTTCTGGTTCAGCCATCCTGTCAGATTTTGAAGATGTTTCGATATGTCAGACACAAGGATCAAAAGTATTTTTCCTTAGACTGTTCTTAAAAATGCAAGTCCACTAGGTTGGCAAGGGAAATCAAGGCATCAAGGCATGACGGCAAATTTCTACCCGCAAGTTCATCTTTGATCCAACTGCATAATCAGGCATAGAAAACAGCCAGGAGAGCATCATTGTATTATGTCAAATCAACAGACAGGATGCGGAACTGGATGGCATAATGTCCCAATGAGTGATTCCTTTATCTGAATCGAAGTATAGAATCAGTGGGGGAGTGTTCACGGCTCGGTTCATCAAACGATTTCTGGAAGGCAGAAAGAAAAGATGATAATGAGTGCGCCATAGGGTCATCCCATTCCCACAACGGCGCAGCCCACACCAGGGCATCTTCAGACGAGAAGAAAAAAATATATTGTGACATGCAGGAGTAGTACTGTGCTTCAGAAGCATCCAGCAACTAGAGGGGTTAACACAGTCACAGGAGACAGGGAGTATTTTAGCAGAGCCCCAGGGGGATTGTGGGGAACTTGTTATTGTAGTCTCGCTGAAGTCCAAGAGAAAGGTGGTGTGTTATCTGGATCTGACAGAAGGCAACTGAACAGGATTCAGATCAGGAGAGAAACTGAACACAGGTCAGATAAACTCCCTGAACTAACAGTGCAGAGTATTACCAGGCAGGAAGATAAGGACTGGAAGGAATTGTGTCACAGGGATCATCTCCCTCATCAAACCCTCCCCCTTCCATCTCCATGCAGGATAAAGAATGATGTGTACTTTTGTGTCCTTGTGAAGGAAAAGCCTGTGGTTGTATATGCATAGAAGTTCTGTATGCTAAGAGATCTAATCTATGGTGAATTATGCTACTGACAAGACTGTAATACTGTGCCTTGTGAAGAAACTACTGGATTGTTACTGGAGCCGGTTGCTCAAGAAACTCAGACTGTACTGTAATGAAGATTGTTGCTGTAATATCCCTGAATTGTACTGGCTGTGCTTCAGATTAAATTCCACTGTTAAACTGTTGAAAAAGACTCCTGTCAGATGTGTCTGGTCAACAATTGAATATATCTTGTGTCTGAGATAAACTGCAGCCTATGGTCACCCTGAGTAACGGTTCCCCCAGGATTCCAAAGAATTCATGAAACCCATCTTGCCCTATCTGAACCTAGCAGTGCGAGTGTAAAATTGTTGGCCCTTACGGGGAATCCTGAGCTTGAATTAGCATATAGAGGGAGAAGAGGAAAAGTGTCTGGAAAAAAACAGCAGCACACCACCTCAATTCAACTCTGCTACACCAGTTAAAGGGGACAAGCCCTAAAGAAAACTCACTAGCAGCAATGGATGTGGAAATACAAATGGTGAGAATTAGTGTGCTGCTTCTTCAGTTAACCTGTGAAGAATTGAGGCCAATAGCAGATCATATAAAGATTAGTGTTGAGCCACCCCCGTAGTGTTCGAGTTCGGTTCGGTTCGTCGAACACCCGTGTGTTCGCCGAACTGTTCGTCGAACTGTTCGTCGAACACCTTCGAACACCGTTAAAACCAATGGCAGGCAAACAAAAACACATAGAAACACATAGAAAACACCTTCAAAGGTGTCCAAAAGCTGACAAACTGCTCAGAAGACACAACTAACACATGGAAAAGTGACAAGTACATATAGTCAAGGGGGTCCTGTGAAGCGCTCCAAAGTTATCTGGGAGTTGTCTGAGCCCCTCACCTGGTGAGCACAGTACGACGTGGGCAGCCATTACCTGCAGACGTGGTCTGGATAATAAGAACTGTGAGTAAAGGCCCTGGACTGCATCACTGACTCTGTGTCGTTACTGCTGCTGCCCTGCACCATCACCCCCATCCTCCGCATACACTGCCCTGAGGCTATACTCCTCCCGTGGGGAGTTATGCTACGCTCTGCTGCACTCACAACACCAGCCTCAGCGGTCTGCCCTGCAGCGGCGGTTCACTCTGACCGCAATCCACGGGTGGCGTAGTCGGACATTTAAACATCAAAACCACATGAATAGTTCCGCCACTGGTTTGACCACCCTGAGCCACGGAACCGGGTCGCCGCCACGAAGACTACAACCACCAGCATCCACCAAAAAGGGTCCGGCTCCGGGTGTCCCAAGGCCCAGGGGGTGCATCAGAACATTTTCATCACCTTTCACAATCACCAATGGGACAAGGCAGGGATGTCCTCTGTCCCCTCTCTTATACATCCTAGTGACGGAGCACCTGCTCTCATCAATTCGCCATAACCCCAATATTAGGTGGATTGAGGTGGGAGGCACCGAGTACAAGTGCTCTCTATTTGCTGATGATGTCCTAGTATATATCACTCAATCACATATATCCATCCATGCTGTTATGGCTGAAATAGATCACTTTGTTACATGGTCAAATTTTAAAATCAATGCAGCGAAGTCTGAGGCCCTCGATGTCTCCCTCCCCAAATCCATATAGGATTCCATCCAGTCCAACTTTCCCTTTGCCTGGCCCTCACAGGGTATCAAATACTTAGGAATTCCTATTCATAGAGACCTCTTCCATCTATGTTATCTTAATTTTGGGCCTTTTATTGAACAACTCCATACAGACCGCGGTTGGCAAGTTAGAACTGTAAGATTCACTACGTGAACCACTGGTGTTTTGTGGAAAAGCACATGTACACTGTGTTCCAAATTATTATGCAAAAAGTGTTTAGGAGTGATAAGGGAAGAATTTGTTTGTTTGTCAGTTAAACGCATTGATGGTGATGTGTGTCAGGGCTCTTTATATCACTGTAAGCAATTGCAGACACCTGTGCTAATTAGTTTGGCAGGTGTGTCCAATGAAAGGCAAGACTACTTAAGAAGGCTGTCTCACATTATTAAGCAGCCTACATTTTCTGCCAAAATGGGAAAGAAAAAGGATGTGTCGGCTGCTGAGAAGCAACAAATTGTGGAGTGTTTAGGTCAAGGCATGACTACAATCAACATTGTGCGATGATCAGGATGAAGTGTCTTGGCAATCAAGAAGTATGTAGCTGATTCACAGTACACACGTGTGCGTGCTGATAAGGGCAAATTGAGGACTCTTTCCTACAGGCAATTACGTCAGGTTAAAAGAGCAGCGGCAAAAAAGCCTTGTCATAGCAGCAGACAAGTTTTTGAAGCTGCTGGTGCCTCCAACGTCCCCCGAACAACAAGATGCAGGGTCCTTCAGAGGTTTGCAGCTGTACATATGCCATCCTATCGACCTCCTCTATCCACTTCACACAAGCAGAAACGGCTCCAGTGGGCCAAACATTACATGAAGACTGATTTCAAAACTGTTTTGTTCACGGATGAGTGCCGTGCAGCGCTCGATGGTCCAGATGGATGGAGTGGAGGATGGCTGGTTGATGGACACCCCACCCAAACACGGCTACAGCGCCAACAAGGAGGAGGTGGAGTAATGTTTTGGGCTGGAATCATGGGGAGAGAGATTGTCGGCCCCTTTAGGATCCCTGAAGGCGCTAAAGATGAACTCCATAATGTATGTGGATTTTCTGAAACAGCACTTCCTGCCATGGTTCAAGAAGAAGAACCATGTATTTCACAGCAAGATCATTTTTTTGCATCATTTTTGTCTATGATGGCGGGAGGCAGCTCACATCAAAGCAACAGCTCTGGGAGGGTATTCTGTCCTCATGCAAAACAATTGAAGCAGAAACCATCCAAAACCTGACAAATTCAATGGACGAGAGAGTTCAGAAGCTCCTTTCGAACAAGGGGTCCTATGTGAAAATGTAACATCACCTAGAATAAAGTTTTGAGTTGAAAACTGTTTGATTTCAGTTTCTAATAACCTGCTAATGCTTATAATTTCAAAAATGACCATTTTTTTGGTCTTTATTAAAATGAAAAGGTTGATCGAAAAGTTTGGGGGATCTAAGAGTGTGGCAACCCAGTAGTCATGATTACTTCGAATTCTGACAATATGAGGTTCATGTTGCAGGTAGTGCAGCAAGAAGGCACTTATGTGTGTTGCGCATCTCGGAGCCCCAAAATTATTTTCCGGGCTAGATGCAGCTACAAATTATTATTAATTTTAAATCTGGTGGAGCTTAGTATAGATGGGCTAATAGGATCAGTGCTGCACACTGCTACAAAGCCCAAATTATTTTCCAGTCAAGATACAGATAAACATGATTAGTAATTTGAAAGCTTAAAACGGTTGGTAGGGTGATTTTAACCAATCATCAAGCTTTTACTCTCCCCAGGATGACACAGGGGTAGAAAAGTCGTTTCGGATCCATGATTTGTTCATCTTTATGAACGTGAGTCTGTCTACATTATCAGTGGAGAGCCGCGTGCGCTTATCTGTCAGCACACCACCAGCAGCACTGAACACACGTTCAGACAGAACGCTGGCTGCGGGGCATGACAAGATCTCCAAGGCGTAAGTGGCTAGCTCCGGCCATTTATCCAGATTGGAAGCCCAAAAAGAGCAAGGGTCCAGTGACACAGTCATGGCTTCAATGTTTACTTGGAGATACTCCTGTACCATCGTCTCTAGGCGTTGACTATGTGTCAGACTTCTTGTCTCCTGTGGCCTTGCAAAGGATGGGCTAAAAAAGTGGTGAAATGATTCCGCAAAATTGATGTTACCAGCAGATACTGTGGTTCTGTTACGGTTTGAGTGCTGAACACTTGAAGGTCCCACGTTTGGCAAGTTGGAACTGTGAGATTCACTATGTGCACCACTGGTGTTTTGTGGAAAAGCACATGTAAGATTCTGCAACAGTCTCTGTTGATACTCCTGCATGCGTGCATCCCTTTCTATGGCAGGAATAATTTCTGCAAATTTACTTTTGTACCGGGGAGCTAACAGTGTGGCAACCCAGTAGTCAGGATTATTTCTAATTCTCACATTTCGAGGGTCATGTTGCAGGTAGTGCAGCAAGAAGGCACTCATGTGTGTTGCGCATCCAGGAGCACCAAGTCCCTGTTGTGTTGGTGGCGAGGTAACAATCATGCTTCCTTCCTCTGTCCTCTCCCCCCAACCTCGCACAACCGAAATGTGATCAAGGTCTCCCTCATCTGATGAGTCTTCCATCAGGTCGTCCTCCACTTCTTCCTGGGCTCCTGCACCTTCCTCACTAGTTTGGCTGCTACCATGCGCCCTGGTAAAACCATCTCCCCCACCCTCACATGCCTGCCGCTTTGGTGCTGCCGACCGTCTGGACCTTGCAGATGTTAGCCCTTCCGCATACAACTCCTCCTCCTCTACTTCCTCCACCTCCTCTTGTGCCACCACCTGACTCCGAATTCTGTTTAACATGTGCTCCAGCATGTAAATCACCGGAATAGTCATGCTGATAATGGCATCGTCAGCACTAAACATCTTCGTCGCCATTTCAAAACTGTGCAGAAGGGTGCATAGGTCCCTGATCTGAGACCACTCCTCCAGCGTGATTTGACCCACCTCCGGATCTCGTTGGCCCAGGCTATACGTCAGAACGTATTGCACCAGGGCTTGTCGGTGCTGCCACAGTCGCTGCAACATGTGCAGAGTTGAATTCCACCGGGTAGGCACATCGCATTTTAGCTGGTGAAGTGGCAGGCCCAACGACTTCTGTAGAGATGTAAGTCGCTGAGCTGCGGGATGCGAACGGCGGAAGTGAGCACACAGCGACCGTGCCCTCTGCAGAAGGCCATCTAGTCTGGGATAGTGGGCTAAAAATTGCTGGACAACCAGGTTCAACACGTGAGCCATACAAGGCACGTGTGTGACATTGCCCCGGCGAAGGGCCGCACCCAGGTTTGCAGCATTGTCGCACACGGCCTTCCCTGGTTTCAGGTCCAGTGGAGACAACCATTCATGAAATTGGTTCTCCAGAGCTGACCACAACTCCTCAGCTGTGTGACTCACATTTCCCAGACATTTCAAAGTAAAAACCGCCTGATGACGTTGAGCCCTACTGCCAGCATAGTAAGGAGGTGTGCTGGATCCCTTCTGCGCAGTTAGAAAGCTTGTGGCATGACCAGACAGGCTTTGGGTGCAGGTGGAAGACCGAGAGGAGGTTGAGGAGGCAGAAGCAGTGGAGGAACTTTGACATAAAGAGGATTGACGCACAACTCGTGGGGACGGCAAGACTTGGACAGCAGCCCCTTGTCCTGCTGTCACCATAGTTACCCAGTGCCCAGTCAGCGACATGTAACGCCCCTGTCCATGCCTACTCGTCCAAGTGTCTGTGGTGAAATGCACCCTGTCACACACAGAGTTTCTCAAAGAAGCGGTGATGTTGTGTGCGACATGCTGGTGGAGCGCAGGCACACCTTTCTTTGAGAAGTAGTGCCGACTGGGCATCTGGTACTGGGGCACTGCGACGGACATAAGGTCTCGAAAATCCTCTGTGTCCACCAGGCGGAAAGGCAGCATTTCTGTAGCCAAGAGCTTGCAGATGGTGAAATTCAACCTCTTAGCTTTCTCATGGCTAGGAGGAAATGGTCTTTTACTTGTCCACATCTGAGGGACCGAGGGCTGGCTATTGTGCTTAGACGGGGTTGATAAGGGTGTCCCCAGCAAACTGCCGGTCTGTGAGGAAGATGCAGGCGGACATGTTAGGTTGCCTTGATCCAAAGGTGGTGCTATCGATGTCGGACAGCGCTCAACACCAGCTGGTGTTACCACCTCCAAAGAAAATGATGACCTGCCAATCACGCTGGCTGTTGCGGGTAAAGAGGTGGCAGGTCTGCGCCCCAAAACAGGTGTGACTGCTGTCCCCCCAGTCACAGAGGATGAAGAGGCCGCGGATGCACAAGATATGGCAGACGGTGGTTGGCCCGGCCGGCTAGGCCGCATTGTAGCACACTGAGCTTCCCACTGCAACTTATGCTTCATGTCCATGTGCCGGTTCATGCATGAAGTACTCAAACTATGTATTTTTTGGCCTCTACTTAGCTTTTGCTGACAAATGTTACAGATAACACGAGGTGGGTCATCTTTATCGATCTGAAAAAATGCCCAGGCTATGCAAGGCTTAGCACCCATGCGACCTGAAGAGCCACCACGACTTGTGGTGAGAGGCAGAGTTGTGTTTGAGGATGCAGTTGTTGACGTGCTTCCAGTACTACGTCTCTGTCCAGGAAGGGGCAACCTGACCTCGTCGTCACTAGCATCTTCCTCCACCTCCTCTGCTGACCTCATCTCTTGGCTGACTGTGGGTTGACAGTAAGTGGGATCTCCAACCTCATCATCATCACCCTGTGCGTTATCACACCCGTCGTCCTCAGAGCCAACCTGTTCCTGCCCTGACAAAAAACTAAAGTTGTCGCTCCAATCAGGTATTTGAGTCTCATGATCGTCTTCCTCATTGTCTCCACCAACAGGAGTTACAGTTTGGGAATGAGGGTCTACATTATGGTCAGAACCTTCTGCGTCTGGTCCTGGATCCGATTCATAAAGATTCTGGGCATCAGTGCAGATCATTTCCTCGTCTGGATTCACAGAAGCGCTGGAGTCGACCTCTGATTCCCAGGCTATAGTATGAGTAAACAGCTCTGCAGACTCAACCATCTGTTCTACCTCATACTCAGATGGGCAGCTGGAGATTTGGGAGCTGTGAGGAAGCAAGTGCGATTGGGGTGACACCTTTGAGGACTGGAGTATTTGTGATGTTGAAGTTGATGTGGAGGAGAGCCCACTTAAAGGAGCACTTGATATCCGTTGAAGCACCTGCTGTTTTTGTGCCTCATCTGGAATTTGTAGCGATTGGCGTGGCCGTAAGAAAGGGATCTTATCACATTGTCCGCTAAAAGAAGTAGACATTTTAGTTTGGCTGGAAGATGGTCTTTCTTCTGCAGATGTTACTGTTGCTTTAACACCTACCCCACGGACATAACCTTTTTTCCCCTTCCAAACACGCCTATTCCCCTTTCCACCAGCAGCAGGCCTTTTTCCACTCATTTTGGTGGTTAACTAATTCACAACTCTGGAGTTGTTTGCACAAAAAAACAATGGATGGTAACCGAGCAGAGCTGAGTGGCCAAACTGTGGTATTAGGCCAAAACTATTGGCTGGGTTAGATGCAGAAAAAAATTATATTCAATTTGCAACCTGATGGAGGTCAGTATAGATGGACTAATAGAGAAAGTCCCACACACAGCTAGAAGCCCAAATATTTTTTCAGAGGTAGATGCAGAAAAAATATATATTCAGTTTGCAACCTGATGGAGGTCAGTATAGATGGACTAATAGAGAAAGTCCCACACACTGCTAGAAGGCCAAATATTTTTTCAGAGGTAGATGCAGAAAAAAATTATATTCAGTTTGCAACCTGATGGAGGTCAGTATAGATGGACTAATAGAACAAGTCCCACACACAGCTAGAAGCCCAAATATTTTTTCAGAGGTAGATGCAGATAAAAATTATTTTTAATTTACAACCTGATGGAGGTCAGTATAGATGGACTAATAGAGAAAGTCCCACACACTGCTAGAAGGCCAAATATTTTTTCAGAGCTAGATGCAGACAAAAAATTATTTTCAGTTTGCAACCTGATGGAGGTCAGTATAGATGGACTAATAGAACAAGTCCCACACACAGGTAGAAGCCCAAATATTTTTTCAGAGGTAGATGCAGAAAAAAATTATATTCAGTTTGCAACCTGATGGAGGTCTGTATAGATGGATTAATAGAACAAGTCCCACACACAGCTAGAAGCCCAATATTTTTTCAGAGGTAGATGCAGAAAAAAAATATATTCAGTTTGCAACCTGATGGAGGTCAGTATAGATGGACTAATAGAGAAAGTCCCACACACTGCTAGAAGGCCAAATATTTTTTCAGAGCTAGATGCAGACAAAAAAATATTTTTAATTTGCAACCTGATGGAGGTCAGTATAGATGGACTAATAGAGAAAGTCCCACACACTGCTAGAAGGCCAAATATTTTTTCAGAGCTGGATGCAGATAAAAATTATTTTTAATTTGCAACCTGATGGAGGTCAGTATAGATGGACTAATAGAGAAAGTCCCACACACTGCTAGAAGGCCAAATATTTTTTCAGAGGTAGATGCAGAAAAAAATTATATTCAGTTTGCAACCTGATGGAGGTCAGTATAGATGGACTAATAGAACAAGTCCCACACACAGCTAGAAGCCCAAATATTTTTTCAGAGGTAGATGCAGATAAAAATTATTTTTAATTTGCAACCTGATGGAGGTCAGTATAGATGGACTAATAGAGAAAGTCCCACACACTGATAGAAGGCCAAATATTTTTTCAGAGCTAGATGCAGACAAAAAATTATTTTCAGTTTGCAACCTGATGGAGGTCAGTATAGATGGACTAATAGAACAAGTCCCACACACAGCTAGAAGCCCAAATATTTTTTCAGAGGTAGATGCAGAAAAAAATTATATTCAGTTTGCAACCTGATGGAGGTCTGTATAGATGGATTAATAGAACAAGTCCCACACACAGCTAGAAGCCCAATATTTTTTCAGAGGTAGATGCAGAAAAAAATATATTCAGTTTGCAACCTGATGGAGGTCAGTATAGATGGACTAATAGAGAAAGTCCCACACACTGCTAGAAGGCCAAATATTTTTTCAGAGCTAGATGCAGACAAAAAATTATTTTTAATTTGCAACCTGATGGAGGTCAGTATAGATGGACTAATAGAGAAAGTCCCACACACAGCTAGAAGCCCAAATATTTTTTCAGAGCTAGATGCAGAAAAAAATTATATTCAGTTTGCAACCTGATGGAGGTCAGTATAGATGGACTAATAGAACAAGTCCCACACACAGCTAGAAGCCCAAATATTTTTTCAGAGGTAGATGCAGAAAAAAATTATATTCAGTTTGCAACCTGATGGAGGTCTGTATAGATAGATTAGTAGATCAAGTCCCACACACAGCTAGAAGCCCAATATTTTTTCAGAGGTAGATGCAGAAAAAAAATATATTTAGTTTGCAACCTTATGGAGGTCAGTATAGATGGACTAATAGAGAAAGTCCCACACACTGCTAGAAGGCCAAATATTTTTTCAGAGCTAGATGCAGACAAAAAATTATTTTTAATTTGCAACCTGATGGAGGTCTGTATAGATGGACTAATAGAGATAGTCCCACACACTGCTAGAAGGCCAAATATTTTTTCAGAGCTGGATGCAGATAAAAATTATTTTTAATTTGCTACCTGATGGAGGTCAGTATAGATGGACTAATAGAGAAAGTCCCACACACTGCTAGAAGGCCAAATATTTTTTCAGAGCTAGATGCAGAAAAAAATTATATTCAGTTTGCAACCTGATGGAGGTCAGTATAGATGGACTAATAGAACAAGTCCCACACACAGATAGAAGCCCAAATATTTTTTCAGAGGTAGATGCAGATAAAAATTATTTTTAATTTGCAACCTGATGGAGGTCAGTATAGATGGACTAATAGAACAAGTCCCACACACAGCTAGAAGCCCAAATATTTTTTCAGAGGTAGATGCAGAAAAAAATTATATTCAGTTTGCAACCTGATGGAGGTCTGTATAGATGGATTAATAGAACAAGTCCCACACACAGCTAGAAGCCCAATATTTTTTCAGAGGTAGATGCAGAAAAAAATATATTCAGTTTGCAACCTGATGGAGGTCAGTATAGATGGACTAATAGAGAAAGTCCCACACACTGCTAGAAGGCCAAATATTTTTTCAGAGCTAGATGCAGAAAAAAATTATATTCAGTTTGCAACCTGATGGAGGTCAGTATAGATGGACTAATAGAACAAGTCCCACACACTGCTAGAAGCCCAAATATTTTTTCAGAGCTAGATGCAGAAAAAAATTATATTCAATTTGCAACCTGATGGAGGTCAGTATAGATGGACTAATAGAATAATGCTATGCCCAAAAGATTTTACTTCACTAGGTGCAGTAAAAAAATTGGTATTCTATACACAGGTGGTATATCTTGCAACACAGATAGGCTACTCCACTGACTAACACACTCTGCAATAGGCCAAAAAGGATTAGCTTTGCTAGATTCAGCCAAATGCTGTGATAAAAACTTGCACAGCACTGGCACAGACCTGCCTGGCAAAAACTGATAGGAACTGATGTAACCTAGTCCTGAAAAGGACTGCAATTACAATTAGTCTTTACTCCCACAATCTATCTATTTAAGAGCACAGACCTGCCTGATAAAAGTCGTAGGAAATGCTGTAACCTAGTCCTTAAAAGGACTGCAATCACAACTATTCCCTACTCCCAAGCTATCTGTAGATTTGTGCGAAAATTGGCTTGAAATTAACAAGGTATAGCGCACACAGCAACAGCGGTGCCGTCTAACACGCAGCTGCAGCAGTGAGAAAATTGTGGCGACGGGGAAAATGGCTTGGTCTTATAGGGCAATGACATGTGACATACCCTGCCAATGACACATGCCCTTGCTTGTGTGAAAAAAGCACTTCGCTCCGTGTGTGCGCTGCTGATAGGCTGACAGATTGCACCTCCCCACTGTAAATGCGGGAAAGAGAAAAAAAAATGGAGATCTTCATTATTCCTGCAGAGATCCATCCCCTGCCCCTCCCCCCACCCCGCTGTACACTCAAACTGCGTATTAACATTAATTTTCATCATTACTGAGAAAAAATCCAGTTATGATTTTGGTGCACGAACAGTTATCGAACATAACCTCGAACAGCCGAATTTTTCTCAAATCGTTCGTGTTCGCCGAACGGCTCGAACACCGCCCAAAACAGCTCGAATTTGAGATTGGCGAACAGTTCGAGTAGAACAACGCTCATCTCTAATAAAGATGTCAGAAGAACAGATTTCTAAAGCACATAACCGCAGTCAACTGTTAGCTGCCATTAATGCAAAAATGGATAAGCTGGGGGAGAAAGAAGCTGAAGACATCATGGGGATGTTCCTCCAGTAGCTAACACAGTTTCTAACCAGGTTGAAGTTGGAGGATGGAGGGGCAGCACCAATTACCAAAAGCGGGAATCTCCGTCCGCAGACAGAACAACAGGAATTGAAAGAACAATTCAAAGCCCTAACAACAGCCCTGCAGGAATCGACCAAAATCTCTGAATGGGTGATAGACTCAGACAGAACCTTTAGCCTGCTCGGGTTAGATAAATCAGGAAGACAGTCCTCTCTAACACCACAAATCACCATAAGGAAAGAATTCAAGATCCTGGGACAGATTGGAGAGTGTGAACTGAAAGAGAAACTGTCTTATATGAACTTGTTGCATCAGATCGATGTAGGCTTACAGAAAGGCTACCAGCCAGATGAGATAGTCGAGGGGGTGGTGAAAGCAATCAGCCCAGAACTGAACCTCCGTAGTATGCTAGAAATGAAGAGTCAAGAGACCTAGCAATAGCTGAAGATGATTTTAAAAGGGCACTTTAAAGAAGAGAGTACTTCAGAATTGTTCCACTGACTCATTAACCTCTCACAGAAAAATAATGAATCACCCCAAAGTTTCTTGCTCAGAGCAATTGATCTGAAGGATAGACTGTTGTTTTCATCCAGAGATGTAGAAACAGAGGAGAAGTTTGATGCTGGACTAGTCAAGTAGAAGTTCTTGAGATCAATGGGAACTGGGTTAATCAGCAAAGACATCAAGCAGCAGCTGAAACAGTACCTAGAAGATCCTGGCATTCTGGACAAAGTCCTAATTGAAAAAATGAATGAGGCAGCTAGTTTGGAGTCAGAGAGCGAACAGAAGTTAAAGAAAGGCTCTGCTCCTAAAATCACCAAAATGAGTCAGCTGAAGTTGGAGACCTCCGGTGGCCAGTCCGAAGATCATCATGGAGACCCTCCAGTGCCACCTCTGATAAGGAACCTTAAATCACCAATAAAAGAGAGGACCGCCAGTGCTGACTGGGAGGAAGTAATAGGAGAACTGCGAGCCGAGTTGATTGAGGTGAAAAAGTTGATTCGTTCCAGGCCAGAATCTGTATCCCTCAGACCCAGGAGTGGGTTCCAAAACTGAAGATACCTGGCTTGTGAAGTGTGCCGTTTATCAAATCAGAGTACGGTGTGTCCACTGTCTGTTATGTGGTGAGGAAGGAGATTATGCCAAGGAATGCCAATGGTCACAGTCATTTGGGTTAAAAGACAGGAGGTTGGCAGTGCGGGGCGACTGGTAACCGTGACACAGAAAAGGCCCCAGAAGCAAATCTAAATCTCACCAAACCCCAGAACGGCACATGAGGTAAAACAGCTGCATCAGTACTATCCCCAAGTGTGTTCCCATCTACAACAGCTGCAAGAGAGACAGGGGCATCAATTACTTAATGCCCAGTACAGAAGTCAATCGATGTACTCCTAGGAGGAGGATTCCTCGGTCAGTAAAGATAGCCTCATTAGCCTAATTGGTGAAAGGTGCTTTATACAGTGCCTGCTAGATGGACTCCTGGTAAAAGCACTGTGGGACACAGGAGCCCAAGGGAGCCTTTTAAATGAAGAATGGAGAAGGCACTACCTGCCACATACCTGCCTTCGGTCGCTAAAAGAACTCTTAAGACCAGTGGAACTCCACGGCAAAGCTGTCAACCAGACCGAAATCCCTTTCATAGGCTGGGTGGAAGTGACTTTCCAACTGAGGGCCACGAAGAACAGCAACACAATTGAGCTTTTGGTACCTTTTCTTGTAACCAGTGATCAGAACATGGCAGAAGATCCTACCCCGGGTTATAATGTAATCAGTGAGGTCATCACGAAACACAAGTCTGGGACGCTGGTGGTGGATGCATTTGCCACATCACTTGCCATACCCAACACCGTGGCGGAAAATGTGATTCATATAGTAAAGAAAGCACAGAATACAATGGACTTAAAAGAAGTCAAGATAGGCTGGCACCCAACCATCGTCCCTGCAAACCAAATGTTGGGGTGAGGTGTGGAGTCTGGGTAGAACAGGGAAGAAAAGTCCAGAAAATACTGTTCATGCCAAAAGACTCCTCAGAACTTCCAGAAAGCCTAGTTCAAGGTGAGACTGTGCTTACGATTCCTACTGGTGGGTTTGCTCGAGTGACAGTACCGGTGATGAATACTACGAAACATGAAATTAGACTGGATCCAAAGACTGTGTTAGGTCACATTGAAACCATTAAAGCGGTATATCCAGCCAGTGTGAGACCTGCCCAGGGGTCTACTGTGAATTCAGTCTCCCCACCAAGGAACAGGAGTTACCCAGGGTAGGAAATTGCATGACCCACCTCAGGGTCCTGGGATCCCCCAGTATCCCTGGAACACTTGTGTGCTGAAGATATAGCGATAGCAAAACAGATGCTGAGAGAAGAGTGTCATGCATTCTCTAAAGATGACTCCAATATGGGCTGTATCCTGTCGTTGCAATTGAAAATCAATTTGAAAGACACGACCCCAGTAACTAGAAGTTACCTGTCTGTGCCAAAACCATTACACCATGAAGTGAAAGAGTATTTACAAGATCTAATCAACAGAGGTTGGGTCTAAAAGTCGAAGTCATCTTATTCCTCTACTATTGTTTGTGTTAGGAAGAAGGACGGTACGTTGAGACTCTGCTGTGATTACCGGGAACTAAACCGAAAGTCAGTACCTGATCAGCACCCGATACCAAAGATTCAACATATGCTGGATAGCCTATCAGGAAGTACCTGGTTATGTGTCCTCGATCAGGGTAAAGCATACCATAAAGGGTTTGTTGAAGAGTCCAGTAGACCCTTGACAGCATTCATCACACCGTGGAGGTTATATGAGTGAATCCACATACCGTTTGGACTCAGTTCAGCTGCAGCAGAATTTAAGAGGAGCACGGAGACCTGTTTGGAAGGATTGAGGGACGATATCTGGCAGTCGTACTTGGATGACAATGTGGTACACAGCAAAACCTTCCAGAAGCATGTTGAACACGTGAGGACCGTATTACAGCGGTATCAACAACAAAGTTGACCCCAAAGAAGTGTGAACTGTTCAAAAGGCAAGTCCGATTTCTAAGGAAAATTGTATCCAGAGAAGGATATACCATAGACCCAGGAGAAATCGCTCTGGTACTGGCCTTAAAAGACAAGTGGCCCTCTGCTGTCAGGGAGTTGAGGCAGATCTTAGGATTTCTCTCCTACTATCGTACTTACATTCATGACTTCTCCAGGATTGCTGCCCCGCTATACCTCCTCTTGGGGAGGATGACAGAGTCAACAACACCCATGGAGAAAAAGAAGAACGGGGGTAGGACGGGTCTTAAAAGAAGCAACGCCATTTCGTCCCAACAGCCCATTCTGTGGACAGCAGACCACCAGGTTGTATTGGAAGAACTAGTAGACTACTTGGTAAAACCACCCATCTTGGGATCTCCTGATTTCAACTTACTATTTGTTCTTCATTGTGACACTTCTCAAGTTGGACTGGGAGCTGCCCTGTATCGGCATCAAGATGTAAAATTGAGAGTCATCGGTTACGGTTCTAGAAAGTTGACAGACGCTGTGAAGAATTACCATCTACATTTTGGAAAATTGGAGTTCCTGGCATTGAAATGGGCTATCTGTGTACAATTAGAGATTATGTCTACTACAGCAAAGAGTTTGAGGTATACACAAACAACAACTAGTGATGAGCGAGTACTAAAATGCTCGGGTACTCATTGTTCGGATTGAGCAAATTGTAATATACGAGTGCTCGGATCGAGTAGCGAGCCCAATGTAAGTCTTTCTGGAACTCGAGCATTTTTCTGGCGGCTCCCCTCGGTGGTCTTCAGAGGGTCTAAAAATTGCCCAAATCGATGGGAACAGTACTCAAATGACATGGGATCAGCATGGGGAAGTCCCCTGGAAGCATTTCGTACACCCAGGTCACTGCTGTCAACAATGTTGTCAGAGGTATTACGCCACTTTTATGGACTCAGAATAAAACATGCAAAAACGAAACCAAAATGGATTTTCGTGGTAAAAATGTTAAGGAACATACTTTTCAAGGTAATGACTTGTATATAAGGCAAAATAAATAAACAAAAATGCTCCTCCACACCTTGGGCTATGTTCACACGTAGCATTTTTGATGCATTTTTGCACTTTTGCATTGCTTTCAACCAAGACAAATGCATTCACTGGGAAATGTCATTTTAAAATTTTACAACCTTATCTGGCCATGTGATGTGTGACACATCATCAGACACATGCATACAGTGCTAAAAAGATATGGGAACAGCATGGGGAAGACCCCTGGAAGCATCTCTAACTCCCAGGTCACTGCCTAAAAGTGTGCCCATCATAAGTGATCCTTGGCGCATGCGAAGATGCCTCCCGCCATGCACCTGTCGTTGAAGACTTGCTTGTTTGTTATATTTTTGTTTGAGACCAAGGTCCTCTGGGAATGAATCACAGTGCATTGGTTTTATTATGTCACTTTTGCGCAATGAACCACAGGGGTGGGCTTTTTCTCTCCAACCTAATGATTCATGCTTAAGGTCGGTAGAAGAATTTTTTTCTGCTATGGGGCTATTATATGACGATCCTGATCGAATCTCATCTGCTGAGGCAGAACTCAGATGTTTGAATCAGGGGTCAGGTGATGTTGAAAATTATTGCACACACTTCAGAAGATGGGCTTCAGAAGTCAGATGGAATGATCCTGCTCTGAAATGTCTATTTCTTGCTGGTCTGAGTGAAAGGGTTAAGGATCTACTAATTGCATTCCCTGCACCTGAGACTCTGCAGGATGCTATGCAATTAGCTGTTTGTGTGGACAGGAGGCTGAGGTTCAGGCTGAATGAGATAAAGACTCCTGTAATGTCAGGTCCTAGTTCCCAGAAAATCTGCCAGACGGCGGAGAAACGATGGAGGTTGGGACGATGTCACTCCACTCTCAGGAAAGAGACCGGAGGTTCGCTGAGGGATTGTGTCTTTATTGTGGTAAAGCTGACCATTTGATTAAGTATTGTGAGTTTCGTTTAAGTAAAGAAAAAAAAAAAAATCTACTTTGCAGGAAGATTTGTTTGAATTTCAGGTATTTGTGGATTGTGGTTGAACACTTAATGTGATTGATAAAGGGTTTTTGGAACAACTTAACTTGAAATCCAAACCTTTATCATCACCTATTTCTGTGATTGCTATTGATAACACTCCCTTGAAATGTATTATTCACAAGGTTGCTGCATTTCCCCTCACTATCAAGGGAGTTCACCAAGAAATTTTGACTAGGCTGTATTGGATAATTTACCCTCTCTGGTCGTTCTAGGTTTGCCTTGGTTAAAACTGCACAATCCTTTACTGGACTGGTCTACTAATGTGATTAAGTCTTGGAGTCCGAAGTGCTATGATAAATGTTGTAATGGTCGCATTGCGGCTGTGGAAAAAGGGGAATTACCGGTACCTATTCAAGATTTTTGGAGGGTTTTTTTGGAAGAGGAGTCGCAAGTTTTACCTCCTCATAGGGATTATGATTGCACCATTGAGTTTGTTCCGGGAGCTACTCTTCCCAAGAGTCGCTTGTTTAATCTGACTATCCCTGAAAGAAAGGCCTTGGAGGAATACATCCAGACTAGCCTGGCTGCTGGTCACATTAGACCTTCTAAGTCGTCCTTAAAAAAAAGGACGGGGGTTTACGTCCATGTTTGGATTTTCGTGAAATTAATAAGATTACCGTGCGCAATTCCTACCCATTGCCATTAATTACTGACTTCTTTAACCAGTTGGTGGGGGCCAAGTGGTTCTCTAAAATTGATCTCCTGGGGGCATACAATTTGTTACGAGTGAAGGAGAGTGAAAAACTGCTTTTAACACTCCCGTAGGTCATTTTGAGAATCTGGTGATGCCTTTTGGTCTTACCAATGCACCTGCATTTTTTCAGAACCTTATTAATGACATCCTGAGACCTTTGATTGGTAAGAATGTGGTTGTGTATTTGGATGACATTTTGATTTATTCACCAGATCTAGAGTCCCATTGGTAAAGTGTACGTGAAGTTTTGCAGTTATTGAGTAATAATTCACTCTTTGTTAAGCTGGAGAAATGTGAGTTCGCTGTGCAGAAAATTAGTTTTTTGGGCTACATTGTCTCCTGTGAAGGTTCTGGCTGTGCAGGAATGGCCTAGGCCTATTGGTTTGAAATCTATACAGAGATTTTTGGGTTTTGCCAATTATTACAGGAAATTCATTAAGAATTTTTCTGTAATTGTTAAGCCTCTAACCGATCTCACCAAGGTGCGAATACGGTCCAGTCGACTACTGAGGCCATTGAAGCTGTTAAGTATCTGAAAGAGAGGTTCAGTTCTGCCCCTATCCTTATGCAGCCTGATGAGACCAAGCCTTTTTTGGTTGAGGTCGATGCTTCATTGGTGGGGGTCGGAGCAGTTTTGTCTCAGGAGAACAGGGATGGAGTACATCCTTGTGCCTTCTTTTCTAAAAAAATTTCGGAAACCCAACTGAATTATGATCTTGGAAATCAGGAGTTGCTGGCTATTAAACTCGCGTTTGAACATTGGCGTCATTTTTTGGAAGGTGCTAGATTTCCTATTCAGGTTTTCACAGATCATAAGAATTTGATCTATCTGGATGCTGCCAAGCGCTTGAATGCCCGTCAAGCTAGGTGGGCACTTTTTTTTTCTTGGTTTCATATTTCTGTTATCTATATCCCTGGTACTAAGAATGTTAAAGCCGATGCTTTATCTCGCAGCTTCTCTCCTACGGTCGGTGCCGAGGAGGAGGAGAGCATTTTACAGAAAGGAGTTGTGGTGGCGGCATTGGACTCCGTTTTGAAGGATGGGATTCTGAAAGCTCAAGATGATGCCCCATCTAACGCTCCCTATGGGAGGTTGTTCGTGCCTAGAACCTTTAGGAGAGATTTGTTTGTGGAGTGTCATGAGTCTCGGTTGGCAGGTCATCCAGGAAATTCTGAGACTAAGAGACTTATCAGTCACAGTTTTTGGTGGCCTGGATGGCAGAAAGAAGTCATCAAGTGGGTGTGTCAAGGTACGGTGTGTGCTAGGTCAAAGGCTTCACATACTCCTGCTGCGGGGTTGCTTTGCCCTCTGGAGGTTCCTAGTGCGCCTTGGACGCATCTCACAATGGATTTTATTACTGATCTTCCTGTGTCCGAGTGTTTTACTGTCATCTGGGTGGTCGTGGACCGTTTTAGTAAGATGTGTCATTTGGTTCCATTCATTAAGTAGCCCTGCGCCAAGACACTCGCTAAGGCGTTTGTTAAGGAGATTGTCAAGCTTCATGGCGTTCCCACGGATATTGTTTCTGATAGAGGAACTCAGCTTGTGGCTCGCTTTTGGCGTGCTTTTTGTGACAGGTTGGGAGTCCATTTGTCATTTTCGTCTGGGTATCATCCTGAGCCTAATGCACAGACTGAAAGAAAGAACCAGGATGTAGAACAGTTTTTGTGTTGTTTTGTGGCGGACAATTAAGAGGTGTGGTCTGAGTTTCTGCCTCTCACGGAATTTGCTCTTAACAATCATACATCCTCCTCTGCTGGGTGTTCTCCTTTTTTTGTTGTACTGGGAGACATCCGTCTTTTGGTTCATTCTTCAAATTGGGGTCGGCGGTGCCGGAGGAAAATTTTTTCCGGTGATTTGGAGAGAGTTTGGACTAATGTACGTTGCAACCTTCAAGAGGCTAACAAGAAGTCCAAGAAGTATTTTGACAGGAAACGTAAGTAGGTTTTGTTTACTGTGGGTGACATGGTTTGGTTGTCTTCAAAGAACCTGCGGTTGAGGATTCCCTCTAAAAAACTGGGTCCTAAGTTTGTGGGTCCATTTAAAGTGCTTCAGGTTGTTAACCCGTCTGCTGTTAGGTTGGATGTCCCTACTTCCTGGAAGATTAATCCTGTGTTTCATGTTTCCTTGTTGAAAAAGGCTGATGTATCAGATAGGGATGCCACTGTCACAGTTCCTCCTGTGGTGGAAGACGGCGAATATGAAATTTCTCGTATCTTGAATTCTAGATGGCATAGAGGGAGATTACAGTATCTTGTCTCCTGGAAGGGTTTCAGTCCCGAAGACAACTCCTGGGTAAGGACGGATGATGTCTCTGCTCAAAGGCTTGTTAAAGCTTTCCACAAGAGGTTTTCTGGAAAGGCCTGGGCCTGGAGGATCCGGAGGATCCTCATAAAAGAGGGGGTACTGTTAGAACCCTCCTGTTTGTTTTTTCCATCTTGTGTTTTGCGGTCACGTGACCATCTGCCTTTATATTCCAGCTCTGCCCTTTTGGCTGTGCGGGACATTATTGTTTGACTGTTTCTCTAGCCAGGTGCTTCGGTGCCTTTCTCTGTCAGTTCGCTTGGTCCTTCTGGGACCTCTAGTACCTTTTTGTCAGTTTGTCTTTTTGTGTTCTGCAACAACTTCTCTGTTTAGGAGGTGTCCCATTTTTGTCCCAGTCCTTAGTTCTTTTAGGGACCCCTCCCCTTATGCTATAGGTCTTCGTTCAGACTAACCGAGGTCTAAGGCGGGTCTGTTCGCTAGCAACAGGCAGCCCGCTACATCGTAGGGATTTAGCTTAGTCTTACTGTAGGGACAGCTTTCCCCTATCTTTCCTTAGTACTTGTTGCAGATCATTACAATTACCCCTGCCCTCCCCAGTGCACTTACTGGGAAGGACCACCTAACCACAAACACGTGGACAAGTGAATGTGGCCAGGGATGGTACGGAGCCAGTCCACAGTTTGTCGGTGAGAGTTGTATTTCACCACAGCCATATTCTTTAGCGCGGTAAATGGACTTGGGAAACCGTATCTACTGCAGCTGTCATTTCTCCCAAGAAGTCGTCTAATGCAGATGGTCGCATTAGCAATGACAGCCCGTCCAACATCAGCTCGCACTTGTCGGTGGTGCGTCAACACACAAACATCTTTCTTTGCCCTTTAATTTCATGACTGCAGAGTTGGGCAATGGCCTGATCTGCAATGCGGTTTGAGAAATCACATGAAATTAAGCACGTCCAATCCACATTAAAAAAAGCAGCCATAGAGTGTCCGGGAACCTTCCCACACACTTTTATTAGCCAGGGCTGCTTCTCGACAGGGTCTCCTATACTGTTATTGCATACGCAGTGACTGCAAGACCTGCCAAAAATTTGGACGAAACCCAATACCCCTTTGAAGAGACATAGAGGAGGGTCTCAGTAAAATAAATGTTCCCATTATAAAGGAGCGTGTCTCCTATAGTGGTAATGCCCATGCTATGACTGCAAGGGCTGGCAAAATTTGGGAAAAACCCTACTAACAATTTAAAGACACATAGAGCAGGGCCACAGTAATGACATATTCCCATTAGAAAGGAACGGGTCTCCCATACTGTTTGCCTATGCAGTGACTGCAATGGCTGTCAAAAATTTGGAGGCACTCCAATGCCCCTTGCAAGAGATGTAGAAGTTGGAGGTCCTCCTGAAAAAAATGCTCCCATTATTAGGAAGTGGGTCTCCCATACCGTTTGCCTATGCAGTGAATGCAACGGCTGCCAAAATACTTGCAGGAACTCCAATGCCCCTTGCAAGAGACGTAGAGGTCGGAGGGCCTCCTGAAACAATGTTACCATTATTAGGAAGTCTATCTCCCATACTGTTTGCCTATGCAGTGAAGCAACAGCTGCCAAAAGTTTTGAGGAACTCCAATGCCCCTTGCAAGAGACGTAGAGGTCGGAGGGCCTCCTGAAAACAATGTTCCCATTATTAGGAAGACTGTGTCCCATACTGTTTGCCTATGCACTGAAGCAACGGCTGCCAAAAATTTGAAGGAACTCCAATGCCCCTTGCAAGAGACGTAGAATAGATATGTTGATACGGTACATATGGTGGTGATGTGGTGGTGGAGGATGAGGATACGAAGAAGGAGGAGGAGAAGAGCAAATAGACAAAATCAGTAAGGGTATACCCATGTCTGGGTGTGAAGACAGAGGTCCATGGGAATAGAGTTAGACTTCCTCAAAAAAAGACACTGTATTTGAGTTTATGTTGCACTGCTATCATTCGGTGGTGTTGAGAAGTCTGGCCCATTTCAGCCCTTGTTCATTTTTATAAGAGTCAGCCTGTCAGTATTTTCAGTTGACAGGCGGATGCGCCTATCAGTTATAATTCCACCGGCGGCACTAAAAACCCGCTCTGACAAAACGCTAGCGGCAGGGCAGGCCAGGACCTTCAAGGCATAGAGAGCCAGTTCATGCCATGTGTCCAACTTGGATACCCAATAATTATTAGGCACAGAGGACCCACGGAGGACGTTGGTACGTATGGCAAGGTACTCCCTCACCATCTTCCCAAACTTTGCCCTCCTTGGGAGAGAACCCAAATCCATGTCCACTCCTGAGGTTTATGTTTGGAGTCTGACCTGAATACCGACGGCCTTGTTGATGCTGGTAGTCAACCACTGCCCTCTTCTGCTCACAAATCCTTCCCAACATCTGCAATGTAGAGATCCAACGTGTGGGGACATCGCAGATCAGTGGATGAGCCGGAAGCTGCAAGCGCTGCTGAAGCACGGCAAGGGCAGCGGAAGCTGTAGCTGACTTTCTAAAATGGGCACACAGGTGACGTACTTTGACAAGCAGATCCGGGTAGGATTTGAGAAACCACTGAACCATGAGGTTAAGCACATGGGCCAGGCATGGTACGTGTGTGAGCTCGCCTTGCCTCAGAGCCGCCACCAGATTCCGGCCATTGTCACACATGATCATGCCTGGCTTTAGGGTCAGCGGTGTGAGCCACAGATCTGCCTGCTCTTTCAGAGCTGTCCACAACTCTTCAGCATTGTGTGGTTTGTCACCTAAGCATATTAGATTCAGCACATCCTGTTGCCGCTTAGCCAAGGCAGTGCTGCAGTGCTTCCAGCGCTTACAGATTGCGACTGATGTGGTCATTTCGGAGATGGATTCTGAAGAGGAGGAGGAGGTGCAGGAGCTGTAGAATGTGGGGGCAACCCTGATTGACCCAGGACCCGCAATCCTCGGCGTCAGGAGGATGTGTTCCGTCCTAAGGTCCGGCTGGGTCTCAGCTTCCAATATATTAACCCAGTGGGCCGTCAGCAAGATGTACCGTCCCTGTCCGTCCACAAGCACTTGTCCACGTGTCCGTGGTTAGGTGGACTTTCCCAGTAACTGCATTGTTGAGGGCGAGTCTAATATTATTCGACACATGCTCGTGTAACGCGGGAATGGCACACCGGGAGAAATAGTCGCGGCTGGGGACTGAGTACCGAGGGACGGCCGCCAACATCAGTTTGCGGAAAGCTTCCATCTCCACTAGTCTAAAAGGCAACATTTCGAGCACAAGCATTTGAGAAATGTGTGAATTTAGTAGTGTGGCCTGTGGAGCGTTAGCAGCATATTTGCGCTTGCGTTCCAAGGACTGGGGTAGGGACAACTGAATGCTGCGCTGGGAGAAGGACTTTGACATGCTTGCTGATGGTGCTAGTTGAGAGTGTTCAACGACAGGTGCAGGGCGGGAGGCATCTTGGCATGCGCCATGGACAGGGGATTGACGTGCATGCACAATAGCGGAACAAGTAGTGGTGTCACCTACAGACACTGTTGCTGGACCCTGGGGTTCAGCCCACTTAGTCGGGTAGTTTGCTGCCATGTGCCTGATCATGCTGGTGGTGGTCAAGCTGGTAGTTTTGCTACTCCTGCTGATGCTGGCCTGGCAGGTGGTGCAAATTACCTTTTTGGGGTCATCTGCAAAGTCTTTAAAAAATAACCAGACTCGGGAAGACCTAACAGTTGTATTGGCAACTTCGTCGTGTTGGCGTTACGAGGAACACTTACCTACCTTGTGTCTGCGGCCACCACACTGCTTCTTCCTGCCTGTTGTGGCGCTACACCTCCCTCCCCCTGTGTGCTTCTGTACTCGCTCCATGTGTACCCCTCCCAAGTTTGATCAGTTACTATATCATCCATCACCTCGTCTTCCACTTCCGCACCCGGGTCCTCCTCCTGACTTTCTGGCAATTGTGTCTCATTATCATCATCCATCTCTTGCAACAGTAATTGCACTTTACCACCGTCGCCTTCGTGTTACCATAGCTGCTCCAATATTTGGGCATCGCAATCGTTCTTCTCTTGACACTCTTGAAGCTGGCCGGGCGAGATACCCGAATCTACAAATGTTAAAGTGAACAGCTCTTCTGAGTGTCCAAGTGTGGGATCAATTGTCTCCGGGCACTCGGCATGGTGGGAGTGGGAGGAAGGAGGATCAGGGTGAGGAATATGTGGTCCAGACTCACGGCTATTGAGACTTGACTGTGTGGAAGGTGGTGGTGGCCAAGTGACTGGAAGCATTATCTGCTATCCAACCAATAACCTTTTAACACTGATTTGTGTTCAATAGCGGTGCTCTGCGGTCCCCTATTAATTGGGACAGGAAGGTCGAGCAAGAAGATGTGGATGTTTGTTGTGGCAGGCACAATTTCACCTTGCCCACAGCTGTATCCTCGGCCTCTGCATGCACCATCACCATCACGTCCACTTCCCCGTCCCTTGTCACGCACCTTGCCCATTTTAAATGGAGGACAATATTTTCCACGTTCACGAGAAATGGCTCATTTTGGAAGGCAGTTATATGTGATATGTCTGACAGAGAACCACAATTTTAAATAGCAGGCCTGTAATTTACTAATATTATTCTACACAGAGACCTAGTGTGAATAGCTTCACCGACACTGCAACGGAATGAAAATGGTTGAAATGTATGATTTTAGAAGTCTTTTCGGTGATATGTCTGACAGAGAACCACGGCTTTATATTGTAGGCCTGTAATTTGCTAATATTATTCTACATGGAGACCTAGTGTGAATAGTTTCACCGACACACTGCAAAAGAATGGAAAAGGAGGCCAATATTTTCCACGTTCAATTCAAATTTCTGGATTTTTATCGCTGTAATATGGAACAGATGTGGCTTTATTCTGCAGTGAGCAGAAAAATTGTGTACTCTGGATTGCTTTTTAAGTAAATAACCAGGATTAAGATAAAATGTCTAGAAATATCTGTAATTATTACAGCAGCAGCAGCAGACAGGACGTTCAATGGACCCTCTTGTGCTGTATTATACACTGCAGTCTGCCACATACACTGCCTGCCTGCCTAGCACTGATTATATGCAGCTGGATTAGTCCTCAGCAGGACTGTTCGTTCAGATGGATATAGATATATGTTGTGGAATACCTATACTAACTTTGAACAAGCAAATCTCTCCCTGACGCAGCAGCTGCTCTACCTATTCTGCCTGAGTCTAGGTTGACTGTGACGAGCATGGCGGCGCCCGGTCTTATATACACCTTATGATGCTGTGCGGCCAGCCAATCACTGTAATGCCCACAACCAACATGGCTACGGTATTACAGTGTGTGGCAGGCAATTCCTGCATGTTTACTGGCGCTCTAAAGAGCGCCAAACATGCAAGGAGGGGACCCGAACACCCTTTCGAGCAACCCGGAAATACTCGCCGAGTGCCGAGCTCATCGAGCACAGTGATGCTCAGGCAAGTACCGAGCAGTGGAGAGTGCGTTCGCTCATCACTAACAACAACCCTTTGACCTATGTCCTCACTACCGCCAAACCGAATGCAATGAGTCAGAGATGGGCCGCTGAACTTGCTGACTTCAATTTCAGCACCAAGTACAGGCCAGGAAAATGCAATGCGGACGCTGACGGATTGTCAAGAATGCCACTAGAGCCTGAGGAGTTCATGCAAGAATGCTCGGAGGAAGTCAGTCTGGAAGCAATTGAGAACACTACCCAAGCAGTGCAAGCTCATCAAGAGGAAGACACACCATTGCGTTGTCCGTTGACAGTGGAAACCATCATAAAACCGAGAGAACAAGATCATCCCCTGTCCAATCAACAACTACCAAAAGGAAAAATCCATAGATCAGATAATTGGTATAATACTACTTTATGTGGACCAAAATCGGTTTCCAAGTAAACGGGAGAGAGATAATGAGTTACCAGCAGTATCTGTTTTAGTCAAAAAATGGATGAAGCTCTACCTCAGTGAAGACGGTTTCCTGTATCGTAAAGGAGGCCAAATCGGCAGTTGGTACTACCCAGAGTATTCTGTAGGTTGGTTTTCAAAGAACTCCATTCAAACATGGGACACCTGGGAGTGGAAAGGACAATCAACTTGATTCATGAACGTTTCTTCTAGACGTACATGCAGAGAGACATTGAGAGGTACGTTACCAGGGAGTGTGGGTGTCTGAAAGATAAACGTCTCAACACATCAACTCGGGCTCCTATGGGCAACATCCAAACTACTTATCCATTTGAGATGGTCTAAATAGACTTTCTACATCTCGAGATGTGCAAGGGTAGTTACAAATACATATTGGTGGTGATGGACTATTTTACTCGATTTGCCCAAGCATATGCCACCACCAATAAAGCTGGTCGAACAGCGGCAGAGAATATCTTCAATGATTTTGCTCTGAGGTTTGGGTTCCCTACGAGGTTACACCATGACTAAGGAAGAGAATTCGAGAACCAGCTCTTTGCCAAGCTAGGAAAATACTGTAGAATTCAGAGATCCCACACAACGCCCTATCACCCAGAGGGAAATGGACAAGTGGAACATTTTAACCGGACATTATTGTCGATGTTGCGTACTTTAACAGCTGACGAGAAGAAAGACTGGAAGAGTTCTCTGTCAAAAGTATTACATGCCTATAACTGTATAAAGAGCGATGCAATGGGTTACTCACCCTTCTTCCTATTTTATGGACGATCACCAAGACTGCCAATTGACATTATGTTTGGTAATTCAGTGTCAGAGACTTACAGAACGTATTCGGAGTATGTTCGGAAATGGAAGGAACGGATGGAAGAGGCATACAACAAAGTGTCCAAAGTGGTTACGCAAGGACAGATCAAGAGTAAGGAGTACTATGATTGAAATTGCTATGGAGCAGAATTGGCACCGGGAAGCCGGGTGCTTTTCAAGAACGTACGTGAGAAAGGTGGTCCAGGAAAACTTTGTTCGTACTAGGAAGACAAGGTGTATGTGGTCATAAAGAGGAAAGCCGATGACAGTCCAGTGTATGAAATCCAATTGGAAAGAAGGGACAAGAAAACCAGTATAGTCCATCGGAATTGATTACTACCCTGTGATTACCTCCCACCACAACAAGACTTACCTGAAGCAGACCAACATTAACCTAGATTGACTAAGGGACCACCACAGACTGAAGCTCCAGAGGTGGATAGTGACCTTGAAAGTTCTGATGCGGAAGAGCACACCGTTGTATTTCTCGGACCAGCAAGGAGAGGGTCGTACCATCTTCAAGAGAGTGAACTAAGTCCCGAGGCTTCAGAGTTTGTACCAAGGAGTACAGATGAAGTTCAATTCAGATCTGATGATCGAACACCGGTCACTGAAGAGACTGATCGACACTTAGGAGTAGCATAATTACCAGACCAGGTGGAAACGAACAATTCAAGAGAAGCACAGGAACTTACAGAGGCAGTTCCAAGATCATCTGAGGAAGTACGAGAAATGAGTGCGGCAGACGAAACTCCTGCAACCGAGGAACCCATGGTATCTGAGGAATCATCCCCCAGGAGGATGTCGACTCGAGAAGTGAGGAGGCCTGTGATGCTGACATAAGAGACACTTGATGAACCAAGCCAAGTGCCAAGGACTGTCGATTGGAAACAGGTATCTCTGCCTACGAACCAGGTAAGCCCACTTGAGTGGTATTCACCACTGAGAGACAGTATGGACAGTGTTACCTGGTTGAAAGACTTGTTTTGGCCCAGTTAGACAAAGAGCTGGTTGAAGACATACAAAAAGCTCCAGCAGAAGAGGTGCTGATTGTTTTAATTGTGTTGATTGTTTATTTCTTACAGAAGTCCTACAAGAAAAAGGTCTTAAGAATAGGTTCTTAGCAATGTTTATAAATGTTATACCAATTTGACAATGAAAAATTTATATATACAGTTCAGACCAAAAGTTTGGACACACCTTCTCATTTAAAATTTTTTCTGTATTTTCATGACTATGAAAATTGTACATTCACACTGAAGGCATCAAAACTATGAATTAACACATGTAGAATTATATACTTAACAAAAAAGTGTGAAACAACTGAAAATATGTCTTATATTCTAGGTTCTTCAAAGTAGCCACCTTTTGCTTTGATGACTGCTTTGTACACTCTTGGCATTCTCTTGATGAGCTTCAAGAGGTAGTCAACGGAAATGGTCTTCCAACAATCTTGAAGGAGTTCCCAGAGATGCTTAGCACTTGTTGGCCCTTTTGCCTTCACTCTGCGGTCCAGCTCACCCCAAACCATCTCGATTGGGTTCAGGTCTGGTGACTGTGGAGGCCAGGTCATCTGGCGTAGCACCCCATCACTCTCCTTCTTGGTCAAATAGCCATTACACAGCCTGGAGGTGTGTTTGGGGTCATTGTCCTGTTGAAAAATAAATGATGGTCCAATTAAACGCAAACTAGATGGAATAGCATGCCGCTGCAAGATGCTGTGGTAGCCATGCTGGTTCAGTATGCCTTCAATTTTGAATAAATCCCCAACAGTGTCACCAGCAAAGCACCCCACACCATCACACCTCCTCCTCCATGCTTCACGGTGGGAACCAGGCATGTAGAGTCCATCCGTTCACCTTTTCTGCGTCGCACAAAGACACGGTGGTTGGAACCAAAGATCTCAAATTTGGACTCATCAGACCAAAGCTCAGATTTCCACTGGTCTAATGTCCATTCCTTGTGCTCTTTAGCCCAAACAAGTCTCTTCTGCTTGTTGCCTGTCCTTAGCAGTGGTTTCCTAGCAGCTATTTTACCATGAAGGCCTGCTGCACAAAGTCTCCTCTTAACAGTTGTTGTAGAGATGTGTCTGCTGCTAGAACTCTGTGTGGCATTGACCTGGTCTCTAATCTGAGCTGCTGTTAACCAGCGATTTCTGAGGCTGGTGACTCGGATAAACTTATCCTCAAAAACAGAGGTGACTCTTGGTCTTCCTTTCCTGGGGCGGTCTTCATGTGAGCCAGCTTCTTTGTAGCACTTGATGGTTTTTGCAACTGCACTTGGGGACACTTTCAAAGTTTTCCCAATTTTTCGGACTGACTGACCTTCATTTGTTAAAGTAATGATGGTCACTCATTTTTCTTTATTTAGCTGCCTTTTTCTTGCCATAATGCAAATTCTAACAGTCTATTCAGTAGGACTATCAGCTGTGTATCCACCAGACTTCTGCACAACACAACTGATGGTCCCAACCCCATTTATAAGGCAAGAAATCCCACTTATTAAACCTGACAGGGCACACCTGTGAAGTGAAAACCATTTCCGGTGACTACCTCTTGAAGCTCATCAAGAGAATGCCAAGAGTGTGCAAAGCAGTCATCAAAGCAAAAGGTGGCTACTTTGAAGAACCTAGAATATAAGACATATTTTCTGTTGTTTCACACTTTTTTGTTAAGTATATAATTCCACATGTGTTAATTCATAGTTTTGATGCCTTCAGTGTGAATGTACAATTTTCATAGTCATGAAAATACAGAAAAATCTTTAAATGAGAAGGTGTGTCCAAACTTGTGGTCTGTACTGTATATAGTTACTAAGCTTTCACCACTGTCTCAGAATTGCTCAGATTGACCAATAAAGATGAATGTTGAGGACCACATTCAAAAAGGAGGGAAGAGTGTGACATGCAGAAATAGTGCTGTGCTTCAGAAGCATCCAGCAACTACAGGGGTTAACACAGTCACAGGAGACAGGGATTGTTTTAGCAGAGCCCCAGGGGGATTGTGGGGAACTTGTTCTTGTAGTCTGGCTGAAGTCCAAGAGAAATGTGGTGTGTTATCTGGATCTGACAGAAGGCAACTGAACAGGATTCAGATCAGAGAGAAACTAAACACAGGTCAGATAAACTCCCTGAACTAACAGTGCAGAGTATTATCGGGCAGGAAAATAAGGACTGGAAGGAATTGTGTCACAGGAATCATCTCCCTCATCAAACGCCACACCCTCCATCTCCATGCAGGATAAAGTATGCTGTGTACTATTGTGTCCTTGTGAAGGAAAAGCCTGTGGTTGTGTATGCATAGAAGTGTGCTGCTAAGAGATCTAATCTATCGTGAATTATGCTACTGAAGAGACTGTAATACTGTGCCTTGTGAAGAAACTACTGGATTGTTACTGGAGCCGGTTGCTCGAGAAACTCAGACTGTACTGTAATGAAGATTGTTGCTGTAATATCCCTGAATTGCACTGGCCATGCTTCAGATTTAATTCCACTGTTAAACTGTAGAAAAAGACTCTTGTCAGATGTGTCTGGTCAGCAATTGAATATATCTTGTGCCTGAGAGAAGCTGCCGCCTATGGTCACCCTGAGTAACGGTTCCCCCAGGATTCCAAAGAATTAATGAAACCCATCTCACCCTATCTGAACTTAGCGGTGTGCGTGTAACAATATGCCACTTTGGACAGTTAAGAAAAAAACTGGTGAGGACACAACTCAAAGTGTACAGTGCATTGGTTCACAAAACTTTGGAAAGCCTTAGAATCACCATTAAAATGTGCAAGAGAAGGCAAATGTGTATATGTTACATAGGCAGAGTGTTGCACATAATTATAAGGCTGTGGCAGATGTTGAGGAGCTGGTGGATAAACTGTAGAAATCTGGGACAGTATGTCTACAAGTGCTGTGAGGTACCATATAGCTTGGAAAAGCTCCCGTTGACTTACAGCACGTTGAACTACCAGTCCAGGCACATCGTCCATGTCCCACAGCAACAGTGTTGTGACTGCTGCATCTTTAGACTCCATGGTCTTGGAATTCTCTTAAGGCTCACTATGTGAGGTAGATACTCTAAACCCGAGGTTCGGGCGCACACAGAGCCAGGCGTTTATGCAACAAGTTGGAAGGCACATGGGCAGTGAAGACTTGGCACACTCAGTCATCTAAGGAGCAGCAGGAATGATGAAGTGGAACCCAGCATGGATGGAACCAAGTAAAACACAGTATACACAGAAGGTAGATCACTCCAAACATAGAGGTCTAGAGACTGAGTCCCAAGACACAGGTGTGTGTATGTGCAATGGACCTTAAATAAGTCTAGGGAGATGGTGTAATTTATGTACACGGGGCAACCTTCTGAACCCGACGCAGAGGGCAGCAAACCCAGTAGAAGGGAGCAAAATCCAGAATACCCGGCACAGGTGTGTAACAATTAGCATATAGAGAAGACAGTGCATTTCAACAAGCACAGGGCTTAGGAAAGTGAGAGCTGTGAATAGGAGACCTGCTCGAGAAACAGCCAATACTAGCTGCTGGTGAATTGCAAGATTTATAAAAGCCTCTTGTCAGGAGCTGAGAGGGAGTGGAAACGAAGTGAGTAGCTAACTAGAAATGAATGGGCTGGAGAGAGGTGGCTGGGATGTTAGCAGTTAACTTCCCAACTTGAATTTAACTACTGCACACCCTCTGAAAAGCATTATTGGCTTACCTCCATGTAAACTAGCTGCACATTTTGCAAAATAAAAACTCTCACAACAGGAGAATTACACCAGATAGAAAAATCAAGTCAATTGTAAAGTTGGTTATTTTCATGATGTCAAACTAAAGCAATTTAAAAACATGAGAAAACTAGGGATTACTACTCGGACAGTACTCGAGTATCTGGGTGCTTGGATGTGCTCGGCACTTGGTGAGCATTAGCTGGTGCTTGAGTTTGAAGCTCGAATCCCAGCCAATCACTGTAATGCCATAGCCATTTGGTAGTGGCATTACTGTGACTGGCTGGCCTTATTATGTCATCCGGGGTTATAAAAGAACAGGCGCTGCCACTCTCGGCACACTGGCGCCATTGCACAGCTGAGGGACAGTTCTTATTGGAGGGAGAGAATGCTTGACCAGGCCTGTGTGTGCACAGTTTAACAAATCAGAGTTCTCTAGTGTTGATACTGGTATTGATTTTGAGCAATCATACTAACAGTCCTTGTAAGGGCTAAACCTGTGTTTTGCTGTTTGCATCAGATACATTCTGCATTTAGCCTAGGGAGGGACAGTTGCAGGAGCAGGTAGAGTGGCAGAATACAGCCTCTAGGTAGGGCTTAGGGCTCTGCAGTCTGTTGCTAAATATATAGCTGCTGAACGTAACCACATTCTTTTTTTGGGGGGGTGAAAAAATTGACTATATTGTCATCCATAGAGTATTATGTGCTTTCTGTTAAATTTTGGTGGTATAAAAAAAAAATACTCTTTTTTAAATTTTCTAAATTCAATGAGTCATCCATAGAGTATTACATGCTTTCTGTTAAATATCGGTGGTATATAACACTGCAAAAAAAAGCGTTCAACATTTTTTCTGGATTGAATTGGTAATCCATACCATGTAACGTGCTTAGTGGGCGACAAGGCAACAAAGATGGCAGAAGCACGCGAGACTGCTGAAGGAGAAGCCAGAGGTATAGTACAGAACAAAAGTTTGGACACACCTTCTCATTTCAAGATTTTTCTGTATTTTCATGACTATGAAAATTGTACATTCACACTGAAGGCATCAAAACTATGAATTAACACATGTGGAATTATATACTTAACAAAAAAGTGTGAAACAACTGAAAATATGTCTTATATTCGAGGTTCTTCAAAGTAGCCACCTTTTACTTTGATGACTGTTTTGAACACTCTTGGCATTCTCTTGATGAGCTTCAAGAGGTAGTCACCGGAAATAGTCTTCCAACAATCTTGAAGGAGTTCCCAGAGATGCTTAGCATTTGTTGGCCCTTTTGCCTTCACTCTGCGGTCCAGCTCACCCCAAACCATCTCGATTGGGTTCAGGTCTGGTGACTGTGGAGGCCAGGTCATCTGGCGTAGCACCCCATCACTCTCCTTCTTGGTCAAATAGCCCTTACACAGCCTGGAGGTGTGTTTGGGTCATTGTCCTGTTGAAAAATAAATGATGGTCCAACTAAACGCAAACCGGATGGAATAGCATGCCGCTGCAAGATGCTGTGGTAGCCATGCTGGTTCAGTATACCTTCAATTTTAATATATCCCCAACAGTGTCACAAGCAAAGCACCCCCACACCATCACACCTCCTCCTTCATGCTTCAGGGTGGGAACCAGGCATGTAGAGTCCATCCGTTCACCTTTTCTGCGTCGCACAAAGACACAGTGGTTGGAACCAAAGATCTCAAATTTGGACTCATCAGACCAAAGCACAGATTTCCACTGGTCTAATGTCCATTCCTTGTGTTCTTTAGCCCAAACTTGTCTCTTCTGCTTGTTGCCTGTCCTTAGCAGTGGTTTCCTAGGAGTTATTTTACCATGAAGGCCTGTTGCACAAAGTCTCCACTTAACAGTTGTTGTAGAGATGTGTCTGCTGCTAGAACTCTGTGTGGCATTGACCTGGTCTCTAATCTGAGCTGCTGTTAACCTGCGATTTCTGAGGCTGGTGACTCAGATAAACTTATCCTCAGAAGCAGAGGTGACTCTTGGTCTTCCTTTCCTGGGATGGTCCTCATGTGAGCCAGTATCTTTGTAGCGCTTGATGGTTTTTGCAACTGCACTTGGGGACATATTCAAAGTTTGCCATATTTTTAAGACTGACTGACCTTCATTTCTTAATGTAATGATGGCCACTCGTTTTTCTTTACTTAGCTGCTTTTTTCTTGCCATAATACAAATTCTAACAGTCTATTCAGTAGGACTATCAGCTGTGTATCCACCTGACTTCTGCACAACACAACTGATGGTCCCAACCCTATTTATAAGGCAAGAAATCCCACTTATTAAACCTGACAGGGCACACCTGTGAAGTGAAAACCATTTCCGGTGACTACCTCTTGAAGCTCATCAAGAGAATGCCAAGAGTGTGCAAAGCAGTCATCAAAGCAAAAGGTGGCTACTTTGAAGAACCTAGAATATAAGACATATTTTCAGTTGTTTCACACTTTTTTGTTAAGTATATAATTCCACATGTGTTAATTCATAGTTTTGATGCCTTCAGTGTGAGTGTACAATTTTCAAAGTCATGAAAATACAGAAAAATCTTTAAATGAGTAGATGTGTCCAAACTTTTGGTCTGTACTGTATACCGGAGCCAAACCAAGCTGGTGAGATAGCGAGGCTGGCAGGAGCCTGTGGCCCGGAACCAGCCATTTTCCCGGAAAAACCAATGCCCGAACCCAGGCTGCAGCCTTCACTGCTGGGGTTCTTGCGGACTTTCGGACAGGACGGCCAGGAACTTGTGAGTGGATTGCAGGGCCTAAGCTGGTCGGAAGAGAGAAGGAGGAGAGTCAGGACCAGGGCTGGAGAAATGCTAGCTGGCCCGCTAACCGCAAGGTACCGACAGTTGGCATCACGGGGGGAGGTTGTTACGTATGACTGGCAATGAAGATGGGGGTCCATAGGAGAGCTTGGGACCCGTCATCCAATCTTGTTCAACCAGCGGGCAGTAGAGATGAAACACTTGTCTCGAAGGCTGCAAGAGCTGATAGCTGTTGTTATGTTCTGCTACCAGAGCTAAGGAAAGAGAGGAGATCTGTCCCTACGATAGAACTCAGCTTAATCCCTACGATGTAACAGGGAACCTGATCCTGCGATCAGACCTGCTAAAGTCCTAAGCTAGTCTGTACGGAGACCTATAGATGTGGGGACTGGGAGGAATATGGGACACCTCCTAACAGAAATAGTAGCAGACAGACGAACAAACAAAATATATAGAACATAGAGGTCAGTAGACCAAGCAAACTAACAGAGCAAGACACAGAGCACAGGCTAGCTAGAAAGTAGATATACAATGAAGTCCAGCAAAGCCAGAAGGGCGGAGCAGGATTAAATAGGCCAACAAGGTCATGTGACCAGCAAAGGAAAAAAAACCTAAGAGCAAGGTTCTAACAGTACCCCCCCTTCTAAGAGGATCCTCCGGATCCCCTAGGACCAGGCTTATCAGGAAATCTCCTGTGAAACGCTCTGATAAGTCTGGACGCGGAAACATCATCCGACCTCACCCAAGAGTTATCCTCGGGACCGAAACCTTTCCAGGCCACAAGATACTGCAAACTACCTCTATACCGTCTAGAGTTAAGGATGCGAGAAATTTCATATTCCCCGTCCTCCACCACCGGAGGAACAGAGGCAGAGGCGTCACAATCCGATACAACAGCTTTTTTCAACAGAGAGACATGAAATACCGGATTAATTCTCCAGGAGGTAGGAACCTCCAACCTAACAGCAGATTGGTTGACAACCTGAAGCACCTTAAAGGGCCCTACAAACTTGGGACCCAATTTCTTTGAAGGAATCCTCAACCGCAGATTCCTAGAGGACAACCAAACCATGTCACCAACAGCGAACAAAACCTCCTGTCGTTTCCTATCAAAGTAGTCTTTAGATTTTCTGTTGGCCTCCTGAAGATTACCACGCACATCCGTCCAAACTCTCTCCAAATCACCGGAAAAATTCTCCTCCTCAGGCACGGCAGATCCCAACTTGGAGAACGACCCAAACGACGGATGTCTCCCAGAACAACAAAAAAAAGGCGAACAACCAGCAGAAGAAGATGTATGATTGTTCAGAGCAAATTCAGCAAGTGGCAGAAACTCAGACCACCCCTCTTGATTGTCTGCCACAAAACAACGCAAGAACTGCTCAACATCCTGGTTTTTCCTTTCTGTCTGGCCATTAGATTCAGGATGATATCCGGACGAGAACGACAAATGAACTCCCAACCTATCACAAAAGGCACGCCAAAAACGAGCCACGAACTGAGGACCCCTATCAGAAACAATGTCAGTAGGAACGCCATGAAGTCTGACAATTTCCTTGACAAAGGCCTTAGCGAGAGTTTTAGCGCAGGGCAGTTTGACGAAAGGAACCAAGTGACACATCTTGCTAAAACGGTCCACGACCACCCAGATGACAGTAAAACCCTCAGAGGGGGGAAGGTCAGTTATAAAGTCCATAGCCAAATGTGTCCAAGGAGCACTGGGAACCTCCAAAGGACAAAGCAACCCCGCAGCAGGAGTATGTGAGGACTTAGATCTAGCACATATAGTACATTGACGCACCCACTTAATGACTTCCTTCTGCCATCCAGGCCACCAAAAACTGCGACCCACCAGTCTCTTGGTCTCAGAGATTCCGGGATGACCTGCCAACCGAGATTCGTGACACTCAACAAACAAATCTCTCCTAAAGGTCCCAGGCACAAACAACCTCCCATGAGGAGTGTTAGAAGGGGCATTCTCCTGTGCTTTAAGAATCTCATTTTCCAAAACGGAGTCCAAAGCAGCTATCACAACACCTTCTTGTAAAATGTTCTCCTCTTTCTCAGCACCGACTATGGGAGAAAAACTGCGAGACAAGGCATCCGCCTTAACATTCTTAGTACCAGGGATGTAAGTAACGGAGAAATTAAACCGCGAGAAAAACAGTGCCCACCTAGCCTGACGGGCATTCAGGCGCTTGGCAGCATCAAGATATATCAGATTTTTATGATCCGTAAGAACCTGAACGGGAAATTCCGCACCTTCCAAGAAGTGGCGCCAGTGTTCAAATGCGAGTTTAATAGCCAATAATTCCCGATTACCAATATCGTAATTCAGTTCAGTCTCCGAAAATTTTTTTGAAAAAAAGGCACAGGGATGTAATCCATCCCCGTTATCCTGAGACAATACTGCGCCAACCCCCACAGAGGAAGCATCAACCTCAACCAAAAACGGCCTAGTAACATCAGGCTGCATAAGGATGGGAGCAGAGGTGAACCTCTCCTTGAGATACACAAAAGCTTCAATGGCCTCAGAAGACCACTGAACCGCATCAGCACCTTTCCTGGTGAGATCAGTCAGAGGTTTGACAATACTAGAAAAATTTTTTATGAATTTTCTATAGTAATTGGCGAAACCCAAAAACCTCTGTATCGATTTCAAACCAATAGGCCTAGGCCATTCCTGCACAGCCTGAACCTTAACCGGATCCATCTCAAAACCTTTGCTGGAGATAATGTAGCCCAAAAAACTAATTCTCTGTACAGCGAACTCACATTTCTCCAGCTTAGCAAAAAGCGAATTGTCCATTAATAACTGTAATACCTCACGCACGCTCCGCCAATGAGACTCCAGATCCGGCGAATAAATCAAAATGTCATCCAAATACACAACCACATTTTTACCGATCAAAGGTCTAAGGATGTCATTAATCAGATTCTGAAAATATGCAGGAGCATTAGTAAGACCAAAAGGCATAACCAGATTCTCAAAATGACCCACAGGAGTGTTAAAAGCAGTCTTCCATTCGTCACCCTCCTTCATGCGCAACAGATTGTATGCCCCCTTAAGGTCAATTTTAGAGAACCACTTGGCCCCCATTAACTGGTTAAACAGATCAGGAATCAATGGCAGTGGGTAAGGATTGCGTACAGTAATTTTGTTAATCTCACGAAAATCCAGACAAGGACGTAAACCGCCGTCCTTTTTTTTTACAAAAAAAAATCCAACCGCCACAGGAGACTTAGAGGGCCTAATGTGACCGGCGGCCAAACTTGTCTGTATGTATTCCTCCAAAGCCTTCCTCTCAGGAATAGTAAGGTTAAATAAACGACTTTTAGGAAGAGTCGCTCCAGGGACAAATTCAATAGAACAATCATAGTCTCTATGGGGAGGAAAAACCTGCGATTCCTTCTCAGAAAAAACTCTCCAAAAATCCTGAATAGGAACAGGCAATTCTCCCCTATCCAAAGCTGCAATACGCCCATTACAACACTTGTCATAACATTTATGGCTCCAGGATTTAATTTCACTGGTAGACCAATCCAGTACAGGATTGTGAAATTTTAACCAGGGCAATCCCAATTTTACTGGAGAAGGCAAGTTATTCAACACTACCAAATCCAATTTCTCATGGTGAACACCATTAATAGTGAGAGGAAATTCACAGACCTTGAGAGTAATATTCTTCAAAGGGGAACCATCCACAGAAACCACAGCAATGGGGGATGATAAAGGTTCAGGTTTTAAATTGAGTCTTTCCACGAATCCCCCATCAATAACATTCAGAGTAGACCCACAATCGACAAACACCCGAAATTCCATTAATTTTTCCTGAGCAATCGTGGAAGCAGCTAAAAATACACCCTTGGAATTTAAACAGGCAATACGGGCATGACTGACCATTTTTTTTTCTTTCTTCATACGAAGCTCACAGCCTTTAATCAAATGACCAGATTTTCCGCAATAGAAACACAAGCCTTCAAAAAATCGACGGTCTTTTTCTTGAGAGCGAGGTGCCACCGATCCAATCTCCATCGGTTCACCACTGTTAGTACACACATTCTCATAACCAGAAACTGACATAGCAGAGGATTTGCTCTCATTAACCCTTGCACGCAGTCTTCTATCCACCCGTATAGCTAATTGCATAGCCTGTTGCAAATCTTCAGGTGTAGGATAAGCAATTAGCAGGTCTTTAACCCTTTCACTGAGCCCAGCAAGAAATAGACTTTTCAGAGCAGAATCGTTCCACCCTGTTTGAGTAGACCAACGACGGAAATGAGTACAATATTTTTCCACATTACCTCATCCTTGTTTTAAACGTCTCAACTCAGTCTCAGCTGATGCGACACGGTCAGGATCATCATATAATAGTCCCAAAGCAGAAAAAAAAACTATCCACTGATCTGAAGCATGTATCACTAGGTTGCAAAGAAAAGGCCCACTCCTGAGGCTCTTTGCGCAAAAGTGACATTATGAACCCTACGCGCTGGGATTCATCCCCAGAGGACTTAGGTCTCAAACGAAAATACAATAAGCAAGCATTTTTGAATGAAAAAAATTCTCGGTGTTCACCAAAAAATAAATCCGGCAAACATACCTTAGGCTCCAAGAAATGTGCTCCAGGACAGTTACTCACGTGCTGACGGAGCTCGGCCACCTCCAGAGAGAGTCCCTGCAGGCGATGAACCAAATCCTGAACCGACACCATGATGGAACAGAAAAATCTTTCCTTAGAGAATTTGCTGGCTGGACTTACTGTTATGTTCTGCTACCAGAGCTAAGGAAAGAGAGGAGATCTGTCCCTACGATAGAACTCAGCTTAATCCCTACGATGTAACAGGGAACCTGATCCTGCGATCAGACCTGCTAAAGTCCTAAGCTAGTCTGTACGGAGACCTATAGATGTGGGGAAGGAATCCCTACAAGTACTAAGGACTGGGAGGAATATGGGACACCTCCTAACAGAAATAGTAGCAGACAGACGAACAAACAAAATATATAGAACATAGAGGTCAGTAGACCAAGCAAACTAACAGAGCAAGACACAGAGCACAGGCTAGCTAGAAAGTAGATATACAATGAAGTCCAGCAAAGCCAGAAGGGCGGAGCAGGATTAAATAGGCCAACAAGGTCATGTGACCAGCAAAGGAAAAAAAACCTAAGAGCAAGGTTCTAACAGCTGTAACCAGGGTCACGTTCCTCAAAATGGAGGGGCAACGACGCTGGTATGTGGTGGGTGTGATCAGAAAAGGAAGGGAGCAAGATGAAACCTTCTTGAGAAATGAAGGGGCCTGGGAGAGGCTCCTTGATGTGGCTCAAGATGGGGCTACCACCCCCGAGAGATCGGACTGTCTTTGGGGTTCCCCACTGACTATGCAGAAGAAGGCGATAGTGCAGGAGAAACAGGGAGCTGTTGCCCATTTCTACATGTCAGGGGCTCCGGCACTATCCGAAGCCGGGTCATTTACAGCCCAGCCACCTGGGAATCAGGCTCCAGGAAGCAGGTGGAGGCAGTCCCCCAGCCTCACTTGAAGAGGAATACTGTTTTACCCTACTTATAATTTTTTCCTGTCTTTGAAAAGCCTTATGAATGTCGGAGTACATCAACTACACTTTCAAAATATTTGAATGAGGCCCCCCAGTTGTTATCTTTCAGGGGTCTATGGATGACTGGATTATCTTCCTTATAAGTTTTTCCTGGCTTTGCACTTTGTGCAAACCCTTTATAACTATATTTCAAAATTCTTCTGGATTGAATTTGTCATCCATACAGTATTACGTACTTTGAGTTACATTTCATTGGTATATAACACTCCTAAAAAGCATTGAAACATTTTTCTGGATTCAATAAGTCATTCATAGAGTATTACGTGCTTTCTGTGAAATTTCGGTGGTATATAACACTCCAAAAAAGAGTTGAAAAATATTTCTGGATTCAATTGGTCATCCATAGAGTATTATATGCTTTCTGTTAAATTTAAATAGTATGTAACACTCCAAAAAAGCATTGAAACCTTTTTCTGGATTCAATTAGCCATCCATAGGGTATTACGTGCTTTCTGTGAAATTTCGATGGTATATGAGGCTGTATGCCCACAATCCGGAGCCGCTGCAGTTGTGACACTGTGGCCAGATGTTACAGCATAGTGGATGGGATTTGTAGAAATCCCATGTCCACTATGCATCTGAGGCACCCCCGCGGAAACTGACATGCCGCGCGTCTTTCCAGACCGCAGCATGTCAATTTCTCCGGGAGGTCCACATGAGGAAAGTCCGCATGTGAAAAAAAAAAATTGGTGCCGCTCATTAGCAAATTCTCTGCAGCATCGGGGCTGCAGCAGGCTCCGGATGGTGGGAACATAGCCTAACACTTCAAAAAAGAGTTGAAAAATCTTTCTGGATTCAATACGTCATCCATAAAATATTATATGCTTTCTGTTAAATTTCAGTGGTATATAACACTCCAAAAAAGCGTTGAAACATTTTTTCTGGATTCAGTTATTCATTCATAGGGTATAACGTGCTTTCTGTGAAATTTCGGTGGTATATAACACTCCACAAAAGAGTTGAAAAATCTTTATGCATTCAATTGGTCATCCAGAGAGTATTACGTTCTTTCTGTTAGATTTCGGTGGTCTATAACACTCAAAAAAAGGTGTTGCAAAATTTTTCCAGATTGAATTTGTCATCTACAGTATAGAGTATTACATACTTTCTGTTAAATTTTAGTGGTATGTAACACTCCAAATAAGCGTTCAAAAATGTTTCTGGATCCAATTAGTCATCCATACAGTTTAAAGCGGTTATTGTTACATTACGGTGATGTCTAAAAAAAACTTCAACATTTTTTTCGGGATTCAATTAATCATTTATACACTTTAACAAGCTTTGTGTAAAATTACAGTCGTTTAAATTTTTAACAATCGCTTGGCCTGGTACAGTTCACAAAATATTTTTGTTCCAAAAATTTACTATTGTAATATCTACTCTACAACCTGCTTTGTGTGAAATGTCATTGGTTTGAAATAAAAAACAAAATTGACCTGCTACATGTGTACAAATTTGGTTGTTCAAAAGTGGACTATTACCATACATACTGTCGAACTTGGTTTGTGTGAAATTTTGTTGGTTTGAAATGAAAACCAAAATTGACCTGCTACAGGTGTATAAATTTGGTTGTTCAAAAATTGTCTATTGTCATATATACTGTAAAACCGGCTTTGTGTGAAATTTTGTTGGTTTGAATTAAAAACCAAAATTGGCCTGCTACATGTGTACAAATTTGGTTCCTGGGTACTGGGTCTACAGCCAACAATATTTCTCCCGGTGTGATGACTCCGACTTGTACCAGCACATGTCCAGGAATATCACCCGTGCCCTTACCAACACGGTTACTGGAATTGTCCACTTAACGACCAACGGGTGGACAAGCGCTTGTGGTCAGGGATGCTACATTTCTCTGACAGAATATTAGGTGAACACTAAGGAGGCCGGGACCAAGTCCCACTCTGGCACGGCACATAGGCTACCATAGCTGAGGATTGATGCCACTACTTCTATCAGAGTTTCCAACACCTCCTATACCAGTTCCTGCACCCCCTCCTGCTCCTCCTCATCCTCCATCTCCAATGTGCTATCTCAGAGCATGTTGTCCACATTAGCCGGAAGCTGGAAGCTCTGCAGCTCTGCCTCAGCTAAGCGGCAACAAGCTCTGCTGGAGCTAATTTGTCTAGGAGACAAACTGCACACTGCCGCAGAGTTAGTGAAAGGAATAACACACCAGACAGACCCGTGGCTCTCGCAACTGAACCTCCAACTAGGCATGGTCGTGTGTGATAATGGCCGTAACCTGGTGGCGGCTGTGAAGCTTGGCAAGCTCACACACATACCATCCTTGGCCCATGTGCACAATTTAATAGTTCAGCAGCTTCTGAAAACGTACCCAGATTTGCCAAATCTTCTGGTCAAGGTATGCCACATCAGCGCTAATTTCCACAAGTCAGCTACGACTGCCGCCGCTCTGGCAGTGCTGCAGCAACGCATGCAAATGCCAGCTCACTGACTGGTGTGCGACGTCATCACGCGCTGGAACTCCACACTGCACATTGTGGCAAGGCTTTCTGAGCAGCAGAGGTCAGTTGTTGAATACCAGCTCTAACATGCCTGTCGGTATTCTTGTCAGCCTCCGTAAATAAAAACTGAACAGTGGGCATGGATGTCTGACGTTTGTGTAGTTCTCCAAGACTTTGAGGACTCCACAAAGGTGGTGAGTAGTGATGACGCCATCATCAGTGCAAAAATCCCCCTTCTGTGCCTACCTAAACAGTTGCTGCTGACAATTCAACATGAAGCTTTGCTTGCAGAAAAGGTGGAGATGGAGGAAGACATGCGACAGGGAGATACTACCCAGCCCAGTCTCCTCTCACCTCTCAGCGTGGATCGGGTAACAATGATGAGGTGGAGGCTGAAGAAGAGGAGGAGGAACAAGAGCTAGTACCCACAGGGGATAGTACTCACAAAAGCTTGGTCCTGTATCTCCTACATAGATGGACTGAGGAGGGGAATGAGGAGGAAGGGATGGAGGAGGAGTTGAGGAGATGGAGACTAATTATCATGGTGGAGACAGGGAAGTGTTGGCTGTAGGGACCTTAGCATATATGGCAGAATTTATGTACAGCTGCCTTTCTTGTGACCCTCGCGTTACATTCATCTTGGTCAAAAAAACAGTACTGGTTGTTCACTCTGCTAGATCCACACTACAAGGAGAACCTTGTATCTCTTCTTCCTGAGGCGGAGAGGTCTACTAAAATAGTGCTTTACTAGAAGGCCATTGTGGAAAATGTGTTGAAAAAATTCACATCAGACAACGCTAGCAGCAGGGGGCAAGCTTCCTTGCCCAACCAAGAAGGAGAGGTGATGGAGAAACACATCAGGTGTAATAGAGGCAGAGACACTGTCAAAGGCCTGGGCCAATTTCATGACACCTTCCCAGCATCCAGGCCCTTATGACCGTGTATTTTTGACAAGGAGGGAAAAAATTTTTAAAGTTAGTCAAGCAATACCTGGCCAACAAAACCAGCGTACTCCCTAATTCCGCGACCTTCAGCTGGACACCTGGCATGAGATTTCACTCTGTTCCTTGGAGATGTTGTGCTACCCTGCTGCTAGTATCTTGTCTGAGAGGATTTTTAGTGTTGCCTGTTGGGTCATAACAGACAGGTGCTTTTGCCTGTCAACAGAAAGTGCTGACAGATTCACTCTGATAAAAATGAGAAAAGCTTGGATTAGCCCCGACTTTTCCACACCACCAGTTGACAACAGCACATAAAGTGTTTTTAATCTTCAATATTTGAATGAGGCCCACCTGTGGTTGGCTTCAAGGGTCTATGAATGACTGGATGATCATGTATTTTTTTCCTGGCTTTGCAGTTTGTGCAAATCCCTTAGGAGTGTAGGAGTACATCAACTACACTTTCAAAATATTTTAATGAAACCTGCAAATTGTTGCCTTCAAGGGTCTATGGATAACTGTATTACCTTCTTTATCATTTTTTCCTGGCTTTGCATTGTATGCAAAGTAGTGATGGGTAGAGATGGGCGAACCCGAACAGTAAAGTTCAGGGTCGTACTGAACACTTAGTGTTCGGGCACGGACATCTCCATGAAGTCTTTGTTAATGTTCGGGTTTGGCAGCATGAACCTGTTTCCCACCCTTTCATCTACGTGACAGCGCGAGAAACACCAGTGGTTCGGATCAATGGTAGCATTGTTACCACTGTTCAGATTGCTGTGGTTCTCATGCTGTCAGATGACAGCGTGTAAGCCAGCAGCTCTGACAGGTGTCAGCTGATGAGAGCGTACTACTCCCATCAGGCTACGTTTGCTGTCGCTGATAACAGAGAGCAGACTCCGCTGATGGGAGCATTCATCAGCTGGCACCTGTGCTATAAATAATTTTAAAAAAATGAGGGTTTCTTCTATTTTTGACAACCAGCCAAGCTAAAGCAGACAGCTGGGGGCTGGTATTCTCAGGCTGGTAAGGGGCCATGGATATTGACCCCCCAGCCTAAAAATAGCAGCCTGCAGCCAACGCAGAAAAGGTGCATCTATTGGATGCGTAAATTCTGTTGCTTTGCTCGGCTCTTCCCACTTCCCCTGTGGCGGTAGCAAGTGGGGTAATATTTGTGGGGTTGATGTCACCTTTGTATTGTCAGGTGACATCAAACCCAGGGATTAGTAATTGAGAGGTGTTTATAAGATGCCCCTTACTAACAGCTTAGTAAGTTTGGAAATAAACACACAGCCTGAATAAAGTCCTTTATCTAATATATATAATTGTCTTAACCTGTCTGTCTGTCCAGGAAATCCCGCATCGCTCATTGGTCCGGCCGCGGCCAATCAGCGACGCAGGATTTCAGAAAAAAGATGGCGGCCGTTAGCGGGTCATCTGCCGGACGGAGGTCAGCGGCGATGCAGCCGGGAGATGAGCGGCGCTAGCAGCAGCACTACCCCGACTGGCGGCCTCGCTCCCCGGTCCTCCCTTCACACTTGCTGTCGGGATATCAGCGGCACTAGCCGCTGATCTCCTGACGGTAGCCGCATCGACCAATCAGCGATTTTGGTGCCAAATTTAAACACCGCTCTGCTGATTGGTCGCGGTCGCCGGCCGCGACCAATCAGCATTATTGGTGCCAAATTTAAACCCCGCTCTGCTGATTGGTCGCGGTGGCCCTGTTAGGTTTAATAAGTGGGATTCCTTGCCTTATAAATGGGGTTGGGACCATCAGTTGTGTTGTGCAGAAGTCAGATGGATACACTTCTGATAGTCCTACTGAATAGACTGTTAGAATTTGTATTATGGCAAGAAAAAAGCAGCTAAGTAAAGAAAAACGAGTGGCCATCATTACTTTAAGAAATGAAGGTCAGTCAGTCTGAAAAATTGAGCAAACTTTAAAAGTGTCCCCAAGTGCAGTTGCAAAAACCATCAAGCGCTACAAAGAAACTGGCTCACATGAGGACCGTCCCAGGAAAGGAAGACCAAGAGTCACCTCTGCTTCTGAGGATAAGTTTATCCAAGTCACCAGCCTCAGAAATCGCAGGTTAACAGCAGCTCAGATTAGAGACCAGGTCAATTCCAGTGGGCAGCCAGTTTTAGCAGCAGACTCATCTCTACAACAACTGTTAAGAGAAATTTGAGAACTTTGATTCCAACCACCGTGTTTTTGTGCGACGCAGAAAAGGTGAACGGATGGACTCTACATGCCTGGTTCCCACCGTGAAGCATGGAGGAGAAGGTGTGATGGTGTGGGGGTGCTTTGCTGGTGACACTGTTGGGGATTTATTCAAAATTGAAGGTATACTGAACCAGCATGGCTACCACAGCATCTTGCAGCGGCATGCTATTCCATCCGGTTTGCGCTTAGTTGGACCATCATTTATTTTTCAACAGGACAATGACCCCAAACACACCTCCAGGTTGTGTAAGGGCTATTTGACCAAGAAGGAGAGTGATGGGGTGCTACGCCAGATGACCTGGCCTCCACAGTCACCAGACCTGAACCCAATCGAGATTGTTTGGGGTGAGCTGGACCGCAGAGTGAAGGCAAAAGGGCCAACAAGTGTTTAGCATCTCTGGGAACTCCTTCAAGATTGTTGGAAGACCATTTCCGGTGACTACCTTTTGAAGCTCATCAAGAGAATGCCAAGAGTGTGGAAAGCAGTCATCAAAGCAAAAGGTGTATGTGTTAATTCATAGTTTTGATGCCTTCAGTGTGAATGTACAATATTCATAGCCATGAAAATACAGAAAAATCTTTAAATGAGAAGGTGTGTCCAAACTTTTGGTCTGTACTGTACATCACCAGAACCACAGAAAAACAGCAACAGAACTATTATCAGTACATGAATACAGCACCAGAACCATTATCAATACATCACTAGAATCAACATCAATACAGGAATATTGAAGAACCCATCATCAGAACCCATCATCGTTATAATAATACAGCACCAGAACAAACATCAGTACAATAATACAGCACCAGAACCACCATTAGTAAAGATATAGAGCAGTAGAAATCAGAATGATTACAGGGATACATACAGCTGCAGAGCCCATCATCATTATAGGAACACATAACAAGAACCATCATTAGTACAATAATACTATACCAGAATTGTCATAGGTATATAAATACAGCACTATAACCAATTCCAGTACGTAAATGCAGAACCAGAGGCATTACCATCATCAGTAAATGAATACAGTACCAGATCCACCACCAGTACATGAATACAGCACCAGAACCAACATAAGAAGAAAAGTACAAAACCAGAGCCAATATCAGTACATGAACAGAGCACAAGATCCGTCATCAATACACTAATATAGCACCAAAACCACAATCAATACAAAAATACATCACCAGAACTGACATTAATACATCACTAGAACCATCATCTGTACAACTATACATCACCAGAACCATCACCAGTTCATGAATTCATTACCAGAACCAATAACGGTACATGAATAGAGAACAAAAACCATCATCAGTGCACAAATACATTACCTGAACCACCATGTACCAGCACCATCGTCAGCACATTAATAAAACAAGAAAATCATCATCAATACAGAAATACATCACCAGAACCAACATCAGTACAGGAACACATCACCAGAGCCAATATCAATACCGGACTATAGCTCCAGAAGCCACCATCAGTAAATAAACTTAGCTCTAGAACCACCACAGTATAGAATACATGGCCAAAACCATAATCGTTGATTAATATAACACAATAACCACCATTTGTACATACATACAGTGTCAGAACCTCTATCAGTACATTAATACATCACCAGGGCCATCAATGGTACATGAATAGAGCACAAAACCACTATCAGTACATGAATACAACACCACAAGCGACATCAGCATATGAATACAGCTCCAGAACAACAGTTAGAATGTGAATACATCACAAGAACCATCAGTACATGAAAACATCTTAAGAACCATAATCAGTGTATGAATTCAGCACCAGAACCATTATCAGACTGTGAAATTACTCACCATTGACAGTTTTTCAGCCAACTCACTACAACGACTTCACATTGACTTACTTCACATTATTCTCAGTGACAACTATTTTCTATGGGACAAGTACATGTTTGGATCCATCTTATTCCTTACTTTTGAAGGTTAAACTTTATTTATTGAATTTATTTTTTAATATTATACTATTTTTTTCCTTATTCTTTACTTCAAATCGCTGCTGTCCTGGTCTTTACTGACATGGTTGTAGCCGTGACCTCCTGTCTACAGCACACAAGCACTGCAACTAATCACTGAGCTCATCAGTAGTCATACAGAAATAGACAACGTATGAGCACTGAGCCCAGTGATAGAATGTAGCTGTCACTTAGTTCTCTGCCTCTGACCTCTCATCTACAAAATTAGTTAACACTTATACATTTCTGTAAAAGGAATTTTCATTGTAGGTTTGGTTTATTGTACAATTTAATCTTACATATGGAGCTCTAATGATGATGTTATATTTTCCAATAATCCCAGACCTGTCTCCTCCTCCTGCAGTTATGTCACGTCACATATAATACAGCACAGTACAGCGTTTCCTATATCATCTGCTCCCCAGACACCAGTTACATCAGAGCTACAATGAAGAACAGGCACATTGTCTGCATCTTACTGCTTCTCTGCTCAGGTAAGAAGGACGCTGGGTTATTCTGTATGTACTGTAGAAAAGTAATGGAGATGTTAATATAACTAGTCATGTATAAGCAAAATCAATTCTCCTATGCCTATAATAGATAGATAAGGTCATTAATGGCAGTAATATATTATATTATAATGGCAGTAATATATTATATATACTCTATGATCTTTTCCAGGACAAGTTATTGGAGACTCCATAGAGCAAATTAATTCTCAAATATTTACTGAGGAAGGGAATAAAGTCACTCTCTCTTGCTCCTATCAAACTTCATCATCTGGCTACACTTATTATCTTTACTGGTATCGTTATGATACTGGATCAGCTCCACAATACATATTACGTAAAATTAATAAAGTCTCTGTTGATAATTCTGCTCAGAGGAGAAATTCACATCTGAGGTGACATTAAACTCTACAGAACTGGTTATCAGAGATGTGAAGACAGAGGACTCAGCCTCCTATCTCTGCGCCCTGCAGGCAGCACAGTGTGACACATCTCACCTCTGATCCTACATAAACCTCATACTCAAAGGCACAACCAGTACACGCTATATGCACTGCCTACTGTGCCAGTAGGAATATGCTTGATACATTCTGTTCCACAGATTTAGCAGAGTTGCAGAATCTGATGTGGAGCCTGCTTGCAACATTCTGGAGCTGGTCGGATCAATGGATCTGACCAGCCTTTGTCCCCCTAAACTTCTCCTATGCTGCAGAAGCCAACCTGCCTTTGCTAGCCGCTTGGAAGAGAGCCAAACTATAAGGCTATGTGTCCACGATGCTGAATTGATGCAGATTTGTCCTGAGCGTTTCTGCCTCTCCCTGGCAGAAAAAACGCATGTGGATTTTACATGCCAGGTCCTTTCAGAACACCGCGGGACGCCGAGGACAGAGGACGCCACTGGAGAGGAGACCGGGGGCTGCTGGAGAGGTAAGTATAATGTTGTTTTTTTATTTTTTTACGTTTTATTTCTTTTTTTACTAATGGTACCCAGGTCTGGAGGAGAGTCTCCTCTTCTCTAGACCCGGGTACAAACCGCACATTGAGCCGCATAACATCCGCATGCATACATGTATACATGCGGATGTTATGTGGTTCAATGCAAGTCAATAGCGCCAATTTCGTCGCGATTACGCACAATAAATGGTTGTGCTGCGGATTTTTCCGCAATGATAATTGTTAAATAATTAATAATCGATAATCATTTTTCTTAAATCTGAGTTCTATGCATCAGCCATCGTGTCTAGTTGACATGCGCTATTTGTGTGTGTATTTTTAGTTCACTACCATATGTAGAACAGGTGTGCCATACGACTGGCTATAAAAGCCCATGGTACAGAAAGGGGGGGCTCTCTTGCTCTTCCCACCCCACAAGAAGAATCTTCATGCTGAGAAGTATCTGACATGTAGGCCTGGACACAGACATGATTTACCAGCCAGGATCCAAGGAAAGATGGGTGAATCTCAACAATTAAGCTAATTATGGACAAATGGACAATTACTTTATAGCTAATTATTGTATGTACCTGCTGCAATCTGATTCTATTTAATGGACAATCCAAGAATAAATAGATACATTTTTTTTATAAGAATATCGTGATATTGATACTTTGCGAAGTCCTCAGTAGAAAAAAATAATACAGACAGAGTATTATTTTACAATAATCCGCAGCGGAAATTTCCGCAGCATCTGCATAGCACATGCGAATTATCATTGCGGAAACATGGCAGACAACTTAAGCATTTTTAATGCGTTTTCGCGGCGGAAATGCATTAAATCTGCATCATGGGCACACAGCCTTAGGGTATGAGCACAAGATCCGGACAGGCAGCGCTTTGGACGCAGCACACTCTATGCTGTGTCCAAAGCTCTGCATTATATGAACTGAAGTGAATCCACATGTGTTCACTGAACCATGCAGATTCACCGCATTCAATACATTGTAGTCATCTAACTTCTCTTGTGGAGACTAGCGACTCCGCAATTGACATGCTGCGGTCTGGACATGTCCATGTCCGCGGGTGATCCACAGGTGCACGGAAACGCATAGTGGACATGGGATTTCTACAAATGCTGTAACATCTGGCCGCTGCGGGTTTGACGCTGCATAAGCAAACAGCGTCAAACCCGCAGCTGCTCCTCATCGTGTGCACATACCCTAAATCATCAGGAGCACACCGCTTCTCGCAAAGTAGGAAGTTGGAGACAGTGAGGGGTGCACTTTGAAGGATAGCAATAAAACAACCTTTTAAAAGGGAATCTGTCACCAGGCTTTTGCTTCCTCATCTGAGAGCAGCATAATGTAGGAGAAGACACCCTGATTCCAGTGATGTATCACTGGGTGCAGCAGTAACTTGTGACACAATCAGAGTTCTTAGATGTATAAAGTATTAGAGCTCAGAAAGCTAACCATACCCACACCAGGCTCTCTATGTCCATTATCTATTGACAGTGAGCTGCTTATCAGAGGGGACATGGTTGGACCAGGGCTCTCGTGCGCTGTGGTCCAAGCAGTGATAATCTCCTGGTGATAAAACTTTCACTGTAGGTAGACAACAGCACACATCCTGATAGGTGACACACAACTGAATTTAGTGTTTTAACTCCCACATCATGCTGTCCTCAGATTACATAGAAAAAACTGCTGACAGATTCCCTTTAAAGGACTACCTGAATACACTGGTATTTACTGCTGGTTCATATATATACAGTTCACTGTTTTATGTTTGATAAATAACCAGAATATGATATGTTATTTATAAGAAAAAATCACACAAGAAAGTCACATTTTTTTCTGTACGCTACAACATTTCCATTCTCCACTAGATGGAACACTTCCTCTTCTAAGCTAGTTCCAGACTTCCTTTTCAATTAGTATTAGAATAGTGATATGTTGTGACATGGTGTCTTCTGTAAGGAAAAAACATCTCCCACTCTGTTCTGCCGCCCATATGAGAACATGAATACTGTAGGCAGATGTGGATACAAATTACTGTTACAGATGTAAAGGAGAGAAAGGTGACTGGTACACCCCGGAAGATGTTGGTATTGTGATGTGTTATACCAAATACCTTCGTTACCTACTGAGGCAACTGTTCACAATATTACTATGCCTAGCAAATTTATTATACTAGGGAAATAAAACTAATTGGCACAGGGTGAAGAGATGGAAGGATTTTAGGAAGCAAAACAGATATTGCTAGTGTCAGTGAAGATAGTGAAGAGTTGAGAGAAGAAGAGCAGTCAATCACAAGGATAGTGACATACTAGGAAGCAGTATTAATGTCTGAGAAGAGGACACTTGACGACACAGGAGCAAGATTAAATCTGGATAAGTGGCAGTTGGATTAGGAAACAGCAGACAAGTCTTTTTCCTCTAGGAATATTGAACAGAAACAGGAAAGTGGAGAGCTCAACTTCTGGAGTACAGAGGTCCAGAAAAGTAGCCATGACAAGTGGGAACCCTGAGTTGACACAGAAGTGTTGAAGTGACAGAGACTGCAAGTCGGTCAGACCTTGGGGCATTGATGAAACACACTGGGCTTGCTAGGATTGGGCATGGGTACTGGGTGACATGATCTGCGGAATCAAGCAAGGTAGAAATGGAGGGTCGTAATTCAAGCTGTATTGTAAAGCTTTTCATAAGACTTATGCCTTCAATTGTAATAAGAAAGAGGGTACTTCTGTGTAAAACTGAAATTGTTGAAGTTAAAGAAGTTCTCCACTATTTTTATATTGATGACCTATCCTTAGTACAGGTCATCAATGTCTGATCTGCCGGGGTCCGACAACCGGTACCCCTGTCGATCAGCTGTTGTCAATGTCGGCGGCCGCTGGCCTGGTGTACTTACTTGCCTAGCTGCTCCATCTACTTGTAGTGGATGCCACCGGGTACTACACAACCGCCTCCTATTGATCTGAGAACTTCTGGCCGACAGCCGACACCATCTTGCAGTATGTGGTCACAGAGAAAAATCATGTAAAGAGACAATGACGAACACACCTTGGCAGTGGCGTAACTAGAGTCCAATGGGCCCCGGTGTAAAATTTGGATGTGGACTCCCATCTGAATCCTGGTTAGATGAATGGGCCCTTGTAGCGTTCTAGATCTTATAAAGACATGCGTGGTTGCCTCCCCCCATTTAATAATGTCCCCCATCCTGTCAAACTCCTGTAATCTCCCCCCTATGCTGACCCCTTCATGTAATAATGTCACCCATCTTGGCACTTTCCTGTAGCAATGTCCCCCATCCTGGGCTCCTTCCAGGAATGATGTCCCCCATCTGGGGCGCTTCCAGTAATAATACCCCCCATTCTGGCCCCATGCTATAACAATGTCCCACATCCTGGGCTCCTTCCTGGTATAATGTCCCCCATTCTGAGCAATTTTCTAGTATAATGTTCCTCATCATGTAATAATGTCCCCCATCATGGGCCCTTTATTTAATAATGTTCCCATCCTGGGCCCTTTAATATAATAATGTCCTCCATCCTGGGCAACTTCCAGTAAAGAAGTCACCCATCCTGAGCCTCTCCAGTAATAATGCCCACCATTCTTGGCCCTATCTTATAACAATGCCCTCCATCATAGGCCTTTTCCAGGCATAATGTCCCCCATCATGGTACAATGCCCCCCATCCTGGGCCCCTTCCTGGTATAATGCCACCCATCTTGATATAAAGCCCCCTAACTTGGACATCTGCCTGGTATAATGTCCCCAATCCTGGTATAATGCCACCCATCCTGGTATATGTGTAGACCGCCTCCTATTGATCTGAGAACTTCTGGCCGACAGCCGACACCATCTTGCAGTATGTGGTCACAGAGAAAAATCATGTAAAGAGACATTGACGAACACACCTTGGCAGTGGCGTAACTAGAGTCCAATGGGCCCCGGTGTAAAATTTGGATGTGGACTCCCATCTGAATCCTGGTTAGATGAATGGGCCCTTGTAGCGTTCTAGATCTTATAAAGACATGCGTGGTTGCCCCCCCATTTAATAATGTCCCCCATCCTGTCAAACTCCTGTAATCTCCCCCCTATGCTGACCCCTTCATGTAATAATGTCACCCGTCTTGGCACTTTCCTGTAGCAATGTCCCCCATCCTGGGCTCCTTCCAGGAATGATGTCCCCCATCTGGGGCGCTTCCAGTAATAATACCCCCCATTCTGGCCCCATGCTATAACAATGTCCCACATCCTGGGCTCCTTCCTGGTATAATGTCCCCCATTCTGAGCAATTTTCTAGTATAATGTTCCTCATCATGTAATAATGTCCTCCATCATGGGCCCTTTATTTAATAATGTTCCCATCCTGGGCCCTTTAATATAATAATGTCCTCCATCCTGGGCAACTTCCAGTAAAGAAGTCCCCCATCCTGAGCCTCTCCAGTAATAATGCCCACCATTCTTGGCCCTATCTTATAACAATGCCCTCCATCATAGGCCTTTTCCAGGCATAATGTCCCCCATCATGGTACAATGCCCCCCATCCTGGGCCCCTTCCTGGTATAATGCCACCCATCTTGATATAAAGCCCCCTAACTTGGACATCTGTCTGGTATAATGTCCCCAATCCTGGTATAATGCCACCCATCCTGGTATATGTGTAGACCGTGCACCGGGGTGGTCTCTCCTAGAATACAGTGGGCCTTGGTCAAAGAATACAGCCAGGCAATTTGTTAAGGAAATACTTTTTACTAACAACGAAAACTGAATTACCCTGGAAACGCAAGAAAGAAACACAGATAAATTTCACATACACCTTGCCCAGGACAGCTAGGTCCCCTGCGTTGCACAACCGATAGGTCCTAGGATGTTCTGTAAGATACACTATAATTTGCCTGACCTATGGTTCCACCTAATGTGGTAACTAAGTGTAATTAGATGGGTGCAAAAGGTGGCCCCTGCAGTGGTGCAGCTAAAATATTCACAAACATAACAATTCTCTAAGATTACAATTCTGTTGTGCTATCTGTACACAAGCTCACCCACTGAGGGGAGTATCTAGCTAAGGTTCACACAGCCCTATTAGCAAACAATGTCTCTAACTCAGAATCTATGTTTGGCGCCAAACTCTCTCTAAAGTCGGCGTGCTCGCTCCCACCGGGATCCCTGTGGAGGGGCCTGAGCTCGGGACTTACTGTAACCTGATCACTGAAGAGGCTGCCTGATTGTCCGATCGGCCGTTTAGCTGGGAGGCCGAGGAGTGGATCCTGGAGTTGTCACCTGGAGTGCAGTTTTAGCCTGGCAGGCTGGCAGAAGGCCATTCACATCACAGCAGATGTCTTAGGGGTATCCAATTCTGCATCCAACTGTAGTCCCCCCCCCAATGTAATTCTTCCTCACACAGGGATCATAGAAACAGTTGCATCTTTACTCAGTAATCTTCTCCGCTCCCAGCACACTGCACACACAGAGTTCAGGATGCCTGTTTAATTTTATTGGGCTTTTTAAAACCTATTTTCTCTACAGTTTTACAGTCTCTTATTTTACTACCTGTGGGTTTAAGGGTTAACTACATTGCACTTAAATCCTGAGGTGTAGCTATACTCACAAGGGGTTAATTAGTGGTGAGGGGTCATAATTAAGGGTTTATAAGTGGCAGCTGGTTGGGGCTTCCAGCCCCTTGGAAGTGCATTGAGCTGTAGGTTGGATTGCTGCTAAAGGGAAAAAAAAACTCTTTAAATCTTCTTCCTTAGCGAGTGTGAATGAGCTGAGTGTGACTGGAGTGTAAGTGCAAATGGAAGTAAGTGTGTGACTTGTGATTCAGTGACTTTGGATTCAGAGAGTTTTGGAAGGGAGGAATTTGGACTGAATTGCTGTCTGTATTTTATTAATTCTTTACATTTCTTTTTACTTAACATTTCTGTCTAGGAAATGAGCTCCATTATTGACAATGCTATATAGTGTATAAGTGCAAGTGGAAGTAAGTGTGTGACTTGTGATTCAGTGAATAGGTATTTGGGAATCCAGATCCAAATACCTGTGTAAATTGCTGTGACTTGCTGAATTGTGAAATGCTGAGTGCTTATCTACCTATTTCATTTTATTGGGCTTTTTAAAACCTATTTTCTCTCTACAGTTTTACAGTCTCTTATTTTACTACCTGTGCACTTAAATCCTGAGGTGTAGCTATTCTCACAAGGGGTTAATTAAGGGTGAGGGGTCATAATTCAGGGTTTATAAGTGGCAGCTGGTTGGGACTTCCAGTCCCTTGGAAGTGCATTGAGCTGTAGGTTGGATTGCTGCTAAGGGGAAAAAAAAAAAAACTTTAAATCTTCTTCCTTAGCGAGTGTGAATGAGCTGAGTGTGACTGGAGTGTAAGTGCAAATGGAAGTAAGTGTGTGACTTGTGATTCAGTGACTTTGGATTCAGAGAGTTTGGAAGGGAGGAATTTGGACTGAATTGCTGTCTGTATTTTATTAATTCTTTACATTTCTTTTTACTTAACATTTCTGTCTAGGAAATGAGCTCCATTATTGACAATGCTATATAGTGTACATCTTGCCACATGTATGCAATCCTTGAACAGCCGGTCGTGGGTGCATACTGCTGTGCGAGATGTGTGCACGTTGTGCGTTTGGAAGCCCAGGTACTGGATCTAAATGAGCAGCTGCAACACTGACATCCATAAACAATATGGAAAGGAGTCTGCTGCTCACTGAGCAGCTGCTCACTGGGGTAGATGTGGGGGAGGGTGGTAGTATGGAGCTGCAGGACAGTGTGGCAGCTAGCTGGGTGACAGTTAAAAAGGAGGGGTAGAGGGAAGAGTGCCAGGGAGGCTAGTCCTGATCTGGCACATCCCAATAAAATTGCAAAGTTGGTGGATGAGGGGGGTGTCAGTACAAGGGTAGCACTGCTGCAGCAAGGCATGTCCTCTGAAAGCCGGAGGAGTGTCAGCTCCAGTAAGGGGGGACATAGGAGAGCAGGGCAGGCCAGGCAGGTGTTTAGTAGTAGGGGACTCAATTATTAGGGGAACAGATAGGGCAATCTGTCACAAAGACAGGGATCGTTGAACAGTGTGCTGCCTACCTGGCGCTCAAGTCCGGCACATCGCTGATCGGGTTGACAGATTACTGGAAGGGGCTGGTGAGGACCCAGCGGCAGGGGCGGAACTACCGCCCGTGCAGCCGGTTCATTGAACGGGGGCCCCGAGGGAGAGGGGGACCCTCCAGCCTCCAGCAGGGCCGCCATCAGGGCATGACTGCCCTGACTCCAGTATGGGGCCCGGCCGGTAGGAGCCCCCTCGGAGCCCCCCTCTTGTGCGTCTCTCTCCTCATGGGGCCCCCGGCCCCATGCAAAGCGCTGGGTCCAGGACATCTCATAATTCCTCTGACTTCCGGTCATGTGACGGCGCCGTCACATGACCGGAAGGCAGGAGAACCTGGTGTCAGCGATTTGGACGAGCGCCAGGATTCTGCAGGGATCGCATGGGGGTAAGTATAACAAGTTTTATTTTTTTTTAAATACAATTAACTAGGAGTGGAGGGAATGGGAGATGCACATGGGGGGAGGGGAGAGATGAGAGATGCACATGGGGGAGGGGAGAGATGAGAGATCCACATGGGGGGGAGGGGAGAGATGAGAGATGCACATGGGGGGGAGGGGAGAGATGAGAGATGCACATGGGGGGGAGAGGAGAGATGAGAGATGCACATGGGGGGGAGAGATGAGAGATGTACATGGGGGAGGGGAGAGATGAGAGATGCACATGGGGGAGGGGAGAGATGAGAGATGCACATGGGGGGGAGGGGAGAGATGAGAGATGCACATGGGGGGAGGGGAGAGATGAGAGATGCACATGGGGGCAGGGGAGAGATGCACATGGGGGGAGGGGAGATATGAGAGATGCACATGGGGGGGAGGGGAGAGATGAGAGATGCACATGGGGGGAGGGAAGAGATGAGAGATGCACATGGGGGGGAGGGGAGAGATGAGAGATGCACGGGGGGGATGAGAGATGCACGGGGGGTGGATGAGAGATGCACGGGGGGGATGAGAGATGCACGGGGGGGATGAGAGATGCACGGGGGGTGGATGAGAGATGCACGGGGGGGTGAGAGATGCACGGAGGGGGATGAGAGATGCACGGAGGGGGATGAGAGATGCACGGGGTGTGAGCTGCACATGGGGGGGTGAGAGATGCACATGGGGGGGGTTATGTTTACATAACTTTGTTGCCTTATGAAGGGCGGGGGGGCCCCCAAAAATTTCTTGCACAGGGGCCCACTACAGTCTGTGTCCGCCCCTGCCCAGCGGTCATGGTGCACATTGGCGCAAATGACAAATGACAGCGTTCTGCTACGATCCAGCCTGCCATCTCAATGTAGCAGAGCTAGAGACAAAATGGGAACCATGGAAAGGTAAGGATGAGGTTGGTTAATTATTTTACTTTTATTGCAGGAGACATTGGCTTCAACTGGAATGGGCATAATGGTAAGTAGAGTTTAATTTAGAATATTAAAGTATTGTGTGTTTATTTCAATTAAAAGATTTTATTCAGGGTGTTGGTGTTTTTTTTCAATTTCACTATGGGGTTAGTAATGGGGGCGTCTTATAGACGCCTCCCCATTACTAACCTGGGCTTGATGTTGTGGCACCCCAGGGTTCCGGTTGCCACAGTGGCATTGCCTCCTTCACAAGGGGTGATGCCATGCCTGGAAGCAAGCAGGGGTTCCCTAATCAGGTTTATTAGCATGCAACACTTTCCTGGCTCCAGACCAGCAAGGGGAGCTCCTCCCCTTAGCAACTGGGATCTGGAGGCGGGGTTAGTTAGATTTAGTGAGAGGAGTTGAATACAGGACAGCGACGAGGAAAGACCTGGGGAGTGGAGCTGCACGGCAGCTCATCCCAGAGAGGAGCATAGAAGACGCGGACAACGGGTTCCGAGGTTGTGGGGCACTGAAGGCCCAGCAGCAGAAACCGGAGGGCAGGGGACTGCAGGTCTCCTGGCCCCATCAGACACCCAGAGGCTCAGCAGCACCATAGGTCCCAGCACCGCCAAGTGGGAGCGACACTCCAGGAAGGCCCGAGCTGCCTGCCTTACGGTTGAGCACAAAGATGTTTTACTCAGGGACGAGGGCCACATCACAGCTATAAGCAGCAGGGCCAAAGAGATTAGCGCAAAGGGAAGGCCTACAACTTCACCTGGCCAGGTGGATTCCCAACTTGCATCCAGGCCGCCCAGACCTCCACTACCAGCTAGTACCCGTGCCCTGGTCTGCCTCACCACCGCAAGTAAAGATAAGAGGAAACCGCCATTAAGTTGTGGACTGGTCATTATCTGCGCCTTCCCCTGCACTACACTGCACAGCAACATCTATAACATCACCACTTCCTGCCCTGGAGGGGACCTCTTGAAGCTCATCAAGAGAATGCCAAGAGTGTGCAAAGCAGTCATCAAAGCAAAAGGTGGCTACTTTGAAGAACCTAGAATATAAGACATATTTTCAGTTGTTTCACATTTTTTTATTAAGTATATAATTCCACATGTGTTAATTCATAGTTTTGATGCCTTCAGTGTGAATGTACAATTTTCAAAGTCATGAAAATACAGAAAAATCTTTAAGGCTGGGTGCCCACGTAGTGTTTTTCAAGCGTTTATGCTGCGGAATTTCCGCAGCGTAAACGCTTGTTAAACGCTAGGTAATCCGCACCCCATGGTCCCCAAGGGGATTCCGCATGTTCTATGCACATGCTGCGGATTTTTCCGCAGCGTTTATGCTGCGTACAAAAATCCGCAGGATGTCATTTAATTTTGCGGTAACGTAGCGGAACTCCCGCCATTGACTTGCATTGAAACGCATAGAAACCGCAACTGTACATTTCTACAAGAGGCTTCTATGCGTCTCTATGTGCGGATGGTACCCAGTTCTGGAGGAGAGGAGACTGGGTACCATTGTACCTGTAAAAAAAGAATAAAATAAATAAAGTTATATTCACCTGTCCGGCGTCTTCTCTCTGAATGCCGGCATCGCTTGAGGACCTGCGGTGACGTCACAGTCATGTGACTGCAGGCCCTTCACCGCTCTGTCTCGCGATATGCCGGCAGCCGGGAACCAGACAGGAACGAGAGCTGCAGCACACGCCGGGGCCTCGGGGGTGAGTATAGCTTTACTTGTTTTAATTTTTACGGTTCACACTGTATAAATCCATGCTGTTTGCATGGATTTATAGAGTGTGACCTAGTTGTCAAGCACTTTCCAAGTGATGTTATCGCCTGGAAAGCGCTTGTCAATCTGCATGCGGAAACGCATGTGAATCCGCATGTGGATCCGCATGTATTCTGCAGGAAAAACGCATGCACAATCTGCATGCGTTTTTTCTGCCAGGGAGATGCAGAAATGCTGCAGAATTTTTCTGCTTCATTTCTGCATCGTGGGCACATAGCCTAAATGAGAAGGTGTGTCCAAACTTTTGGTCTGTAGTGTACATTGGGCTAGTTGCTCGGGTCGAGCACCCGAGTATCACGATGTGCTCGGCCCGAGCTTCGAGCACCTGAGCATTTTAGTGCTCGATCAACACTAGTATTTACACAAGAAAATCGCATGACAGAAAACATGATTAGTGATAACAAAAATTCTCCATTAAATGTCACTGGCTTAACCCAGCAAGAAGTATGGCGGCGTCTAAAAATCACTAAAGTTGACAAATCCCGGGCCCGGATGGGATACACCCGCGAGTACTGCAGGAATTAAGTAACGTCATAGATAGACCATTATTTTTAATCTTTAAAGATTCCATAATAACAGGGTCTGTACCACAGGAATGGCGTATAGCAAATGTGGTGCCAATATTCAAAAAGAGGACAAAAACTGAACTTGGAAATTATAGGCCAGTAAGCTTAACCTCTACTGTGGGTAAAATCCTGGAGGGTTTCCTAAGAGATGCTATACTAGAGTATCTGAAGAAGAATAACCTCATGACCCAATATCAACATGGGTTTACGAGTGACCACTCTGATCAGCTTTCATGAAAAGGTAAGTTCCAGACTGGACCAAGGAAAAGCAGTGGATGTTGTGTGTATGGACTTTTCAAAAGCTTTTGATACGGTTCCACACAAAAGGTTGATACATAAAATGAGAACAATGGGGATAGGGGAAAATATATGTAAGTGGGTTAAGAATTGGCTCAGTGATAGGAAACAAAGGGTGGTTATTAATGGAACACACTCAGACTGGGTCACAGTTAACAGTGGGGTACCACAGGGGTCAGTATTGGGCCCGCTTCTTTTTAACATATTTAACATATTTATTAATGACCTTGTAGGGGGCATACAGAGCAGTATTTCAATAATTGCAGATGACACTAAACTCTATAGGCAAAAAAGGGGGGATACGTGGCACTCCTAAAGTTTTGGGTGCTCAGATAGGATTCCACTCCACTTATAGGTAACGACAAGAATCTGGCACTCCAAATTTCAGTGAGAAGATTTCAAAAACAATTTTTTTATTGTCATGATTCATCAAAATTAAATTGACGTTTCGGCCTCATACGGCCTTCATCAGAACTGTGAATATAATTAACATAAATACATGTGAGTGTAAACTCCATATCCCAGCGTATACAAAAAGCAGTTAACAGTTAATTCATACACGAATCAAATGTAAGGTAATAGTTACAGAGACACTATACAGAAAAGAAAATAATAATCAATCGAAGTAGTTATTAATATAGAGGATAATGGCTACATTCCATCGTAGTGATTAACAGACATAGGACAAAACAATAAACATAGCGGCAAAAATAATAATGTATAAGACATTTGTTACCAAGGATCTGCCCAGTGAATACAAGGAAAATCAACCAGTGGCTGCAAGAGAGAGAATGAGATAGCACAAATCACTATACACGTACAAACAACCGTATTGTGGCACTTCTGTGCAGCCTCTGAAACTAAGCATTACTCACCAGGGTCATAAAGAGAGAGAGTATCAATAGAAGGCGCTGTATGGAGAAAAGCACTACTGTGCTATGTGCAATGCGATGTATGCCCCAGGTGTAAGGCATATTTATATACTGTCCCCACACTTCCGGGGTCACGTGATACATTACAATGCGTGTTACCGGAAGTGACGCGTCAGGAGGAAAAAGTGTCGCCGCACGGCGCCATATTGGTGGGCTATGAATGGGGTCACATGATCCGTAGTGCGGTGCCTCCTCGGGAGTAAAGAGAAGGATAATATGCTGGGCAGAATAGCGGGGGATGTGTATTGATGTATTGATTTGGGAGATAGTAATGAAATGTGATCATATTGACTACATAAAGGATGTTAGGAAAGAGCTAATAGAATAAGGGATATACGAGAAGGAAAATATATATAGGGGGATAATATGCATAAAAATAAAGAGTAGAAAATAAAAAATGAGAATATAGGAGAATTCTTTCTTTTGCATAAAAAGGATGAAAAAAAAAAAATTAAAAATGAAATGGAAAAAATACGAGTGGAAAAATAATAATGGAAAAATAAGAAATAGAGGAAATAAAGAAAATAGTGAAAAAGACAGAGAATGAAAAAAAATATATAAAATAAAAAAAAAATATATATATATATATATATATAAAAATAAAAAAATAATAAAAATAAAAATAAAATACAATAAAATAAAAATAAAAAATAAATAAAATGAAAAAAAATGAAAAAAATAAATAAAAAATAAAATAAATATAAAGATAATAGAAAAAATAAAAAAAATAAAAAAATAAATAAATAAAATAAAAAAATAAAAAAATAAAAAAACAAAAACGAAAAACAAACATCAAAAAAACCTTATCGATCTATGGCGTCATCATACCAACCAGCTTGATGATGGAGCTCAATTTAAGCGAATTATAAATTGGATACATTCCAACTGGATATGGACTTACAACGTTTTTATAGAACCTTACGATTGAAAGCACATTTCGATATAGATCATATGATTACATCTGTCCCCACTACCACTGCCTCTACACCATTCAACCTGAGTAATCTAGGTCTCAAACTCAAGAGTAGTTTCATGCCCCCTAAGAATAGTCCACCTGTAGAGACCTTTCTTGGCCTGATCAGTCAGGAAGTTGAGTCTTTTAGAAAAGATATTTCTAGCGGCAGGTTTCGTTGTCCCACTAATATGTCCAATTCCGAACATTTGGCCCTGCAATCCCTGATTAAAGATAAGAAATTAACCATAAAGCCCGCAGATAAGGGCGGAGCAGTGGTCATAATGAATCTTAAAGACTATATGGAGGAGGTCACTTGTCAATTGTCTGATACCATTATCTATCAGCCATTAGCTTCCAATCCAACATCTAAAATAGCCTCAAAGATAAGGGCAACTGTGGATACATTTTTAGAGAATGGTACAATTGATAAAAAAGTGGGTGAATTTCTAATCAATCATCACCCCATTACCCCGGTTTTTTATGTGCTACCTAAAGTGCACAAAAGACTTCACAAACCTCCGGGACGCCCCATTGTTGTTAGAACTCTCCTGTTAGGTTTTTTCTATCTTGCTGGTCACATGACCTTGTTTGCCTATCTAATCCTGCTCCGCCCTCCTGGCCTTGCTGGACTTCATTGTAATTTCTACTCTTAAGTTAGCCTGGTGCTTAGTTACCTTTCTCAGTCTGTTTAGCTTGGTCTTCGGATCTTTATGTTCTATGTTGTGTGTTTGTCTTTTACTGCTACAATTTCTGCTAGGAGGTGCCCAACTTTATCCCAGTCCCTAGTTCTTGTAGGGATCACTCCCTTGCATCTATAGGTCTTCGTACAGACTAGCCGAGGACTTTAGCGGGTCTGATCGCAGGATCAGGTTCCCCGTTACATCGTAGGGATCTAGCTTAGTTCTATTGTAGGGACAGATCTCCTTTCTTTCCTTAGTGCTTGTAGCAGATCATAACAGTAAGTCCAGCCCAAAAATATCTCTAAGGAAAGACTTCCAGTTTCCATCATGGTGTCGGTTCAGGATTTGGCTCAACGCCTACAGGGACTCTCTCTGGAGGTGGCCGAGCTCCAACAACACGTGAGTAGCTGTTCTGGAGCACATTTTGTGGAGCCAAAGGTACGTTTGCCTGATTTATTCTTTGGTGATCAACAGGAATTTTTTTCCTTTAAAAATGCTTGTTTATTGTATTTTCGTTTGAGACCCAGATCCTCTGGTGATGAATCACAGCGCATAGGGTTCATAATGTCACTTTTGCGCAAAGAACCTCAGGGATGGGCCTTTTCTCTCCAACCTAGTGATCCATGCTTTAGATCAGTGGATAGTTTTTTTTCTGCTTTGGGTTTGTTGTATGATGATCCTGATCGTGTCTCATCAGCTGAGACTGAATTAAGACATTTGAGGCAGGGATCAGGTAATGTGGAAAAATATTGTTCTCACTTCCGTCGGTGGTCTGCCCAGGTGGGGTGGAACGATTCAGCTTTGAAAAGTTTGTTTCTTGCGGGGCTAGGTGAAAGGGTTAAGGATTTGCTGATTGCTTATCCCACACCTGGAAACTTGCAGGAGGCTATGCAATTAGCTATACGGGTGGACAGGAGACTGCGTGCAAGGGTTAATGAAAGTAAATCCTCTGCCATGTCAGCTCCGAGTCTTGAGAGGGTCTGTACTGACATTGGATAGCCAATGGAGATCGGGGCGATGGCACCCCGCTCTCAGGAAAAAGACCGCAGATCTTCTGAAGGTTTGTGCTTTTATTGCGGAAAATCTGATCATTTTATTAAGAACTGTGTACTTCGTATGAACAATGAAAAAAAAAAAGGTCAGTTACGCCCGTATTGCCTGTTTAAAGGGGGTATTTCTTTCTGCTACTACCACTGCTCAGGAAGAATTAATTGAATTTCGGATATTTGTGGATTGTGGTTCTACTCTGAATGTGATTGATGGGGGATTCTTGGAAAAACTTAAATTAAAACCCATACCTTTGTCATCCCCTATTTCTTTGTTTTCTGTCGATCACTCCCCCTTGAAGAGTGTTACTCACAAGGTCTGTGAATTTCCCCTCACTATTAATGGTGTTCATCAAGAAAATTTGGATTTGGTGGTATTAAATAACTTGCCTTCTCCAGTAATTTTGGGGTTACCCTGGATAAAATTGCACAATCCTGTACTGGATTGGTCTACCAATGAAATTAAGTCCTGGAGTCCCAAGTGTTATGACAAGTGTTGTAACGGACGTATTGCTACGGTGGAAAAAGGGGAATTACCTGTACCTATTCAGGATTTTTGGAGAGTTTTTTCTGAGGAGGAGTCACAAATTTTGCCTCCCCATAGAGACTATGATTGTACCATTGAATTGGTCCCTGGAGCGACTCTTCCTAAAAGTCGTTTATTTAATCTTACTATTCCTGAGAGAAAGGCTTTGGAGGAATACATACAGACAAGCTTGGCCGCCGGTCACATTAGGCCTTCCAAGTCTCCTGTGGCTGTTGGATTTTTTTTTGTTAAAAAAAAGGACGGCGGTTTACGTCCTTGTCTGGACTTTCGTGAGATTAATAAAATTACTGTACGCAATCCTTACCCACTGCCATTGATTCCTGATTTGTTTAACCAGTTAGTGGGGGCCAAGTGGTTCTCTAAAATTGATCTCCGGAGGCATACAATTTGTTGCGCATGAAGGAGGGTGATGAATGGAAGACTGCTTTTAACACTCCTGTGGGTCATTTTGAGAATCTGGTTATGCCTTTTGGTCTTACCAATGCTCCAGCATTTTTTTCAGAATCTTATTAATGACATCCTTAGACCTTTGATCGGCAAAAATGTGGTTGTGTATTTGGATGACATTTTGATTTATTCGCCTGATCTGGAGTCTCATTGGCGGAGCGTATGTGAGGTATTACAGTTATTAATTGACAATTCGCTTTTTGCTAAGCTGGAGAAATGTGAGTTTGCTGTACAGAGAATTAGTTTTTTGGGCTACATTATCTCCAGCGAAGGTTTTGAGATGGATCCGGTGAAAGTTCAAGCTGTGCAGGAATGGCCTAGGCCTAATGGTTTGAAATCGATACAGAGGTTTTTGGGTTTCGCCAATTATTACAGAAAATTCATTAAAAATGTTTCTATTATTGTCAAACCACTGACTGATCTCACCAGGAAAGGTGCTAATGCGGTTCAGTGGACTACTGAGGCCATTGAAGCTTTTGTGTTTCTAAAGGAGAGGTTCAGCTCTGCTCCTATCCTTATGCAGCCTGATGTGACTAAGCCGTTTTTGGTTGAGGTTGATGCTTCTTCGGTGGGGGTTAGTGCGGTGTTGTCTTAGGAAATCAAGGATGGAGTACATCCCTGTGCTTTTTTTTCAAAAAAAATTTCTGAGACTGAACTTAATTACGATATTGGTAATCGGGAATTGCTGGCTATTAAACTTGCATTTAAACACTGGCGTCATCTCTTGGAAGGTGCTGAATTTCCCATTCAGGTTTTCACTGATCATAAAAATCTGATCTATCTTGATGCTGCCAAGCGCTTGAATGCCCGTCAGGCTAGGTGGGCACTTTTTTTCTCGCGGTTTAATTTTTCCGTTACTTACATCCCAGGTACCAAGAATGTTAAAGCTGATGCTTTGTCTCGCAGCTTTTCTCCCATGGTCGGTGCTGAGGAGGAGGGGAGCATTTTACAAGAAGGTGTTGTGATTGCTGCATTGGACTCCGTTTTGGAAGATGAGATCCTTAAAGCACAGGAGAATGTCCCATCTAACACTCCCCATGGGAGGTTGTTTGTGCCTAGGACCTTTAGGAGAGATTTGTTTGTTGAGTGTCATGAGTCTCGGTTGGCAGGTCATCCAGGAATTTTTGAGACCAAGAGACTTGTGGGTCGCAGTTTTTGGTGGCCTGGATGGCAGAAGGAAGTCATTAAGTGGGTGCGTCAGTGTACGGTGTGTTCTAGATCTAAGTCTTCACATACTCCTGCAGCGGGGTTGCTTTGCCCTCTGGAGGTTCCTAGTGCACCTTGGACACATCTGGCTATGGACTTTATTACTGACCTTCCCCCGTCTGAGGGTTTCACAGTCATCTGGGTGGTCGTGGACCGTTTTATCAAGATGTGTCACTTGGTTCCTTTCATCAAACTGCCCTGCGCTAAGACACTCGCTAAGGCCTTTGTCAAGGAAATTGTCAGACTACATGGCGTTCCTACTGACATTGTTTCCGATAGGGGACCTCAGTTCGTGGCTCGTTTTTGGCGTGCTTTTTGTGACAGGTTGGGAGTTCATTTGTCGTTTTCATCCGGATATCATCCTGAGTCTAATGGCCAGACAGAAAGGAAGAATCAGGATGTTGAGCAGTTCTTGCGTTGTTTTGTGGCAGACAATCAGAAGGGGTGGTCTGAGTTTCTGCCACTTGCTGAGTTTGCTCTTAACAACCATACATCCTCTTCTGCTGGTTGTTCGCCTTTTTTTTGTTGTTCTGGGAGACATCCGTCTTTTGGGTCATTCTCCAAATTGGTATCGACTGTGCCTGAGGAGGAGAGTTTTTCCGGTGACTTGGAGAGAGTTTGGACGGATGTGCGTGGTAATCTTCAGGAGGCTAACAAAAAATCTAAGAGGTACTTTGATAGGAAACGGCAAGAGGTTTTGTTTGCTATTGGTGACATGGTTTGGTTGTCCTCTAAGAATCTGCGGTTGAGGATTGCTTCTAAAAAATTGGGTCCCAAGTTTGTAGGGCCCTTTAAGGTGCTTCAGGTAGTTAACCAATCTGCTGTTAGGTTGGAGGTTCCTACCTCCTGGAAGATTAATCCGGTGTTTCATGTTTCTCTGTTGAAAAGAGCTTGTGTGTCAGATGGAGACGTCTCTGCCACTGTTCCTCCGGTGGTGGAGGACGAGGAATATGAAATTTCCCGCATTCTAAATTCTAGACAGTATAGAGGGAGTTTGCAGTATCTCGTCGCTTGGAAAGGTTTCGGACCCGAGGATAACTCATGGGTGAGGGCGGATGATGTTTCTGCTTCCAGACTTGTCAGAGCATTTCACAAGAGGTTTCCTGATAAGCCTGGGCCTAGGGGATCTGGAGGATCCTCATAGAAGAGGGGGTACTGTTAGAACTCTCCTGTTAGGTTTTTTCTATCTTGCTGGTCACATGACCTTGTTTGCCTATTTAATCCTGCTCCACCCTCCTGGCCTTGCTGGACTTCATTGTAATTTCTACTCCTAAGTTAGCCTGGTGCTTAGTTACCTTTCTCAGTCTGTTTAGCTTGGTCTTCGGATCTTTATGTTCTATGTTGTGTGTTTGTCTTTTACTGCTACAATTTCTGCTAGGAGGTGCCCAACTTTATCCCAGTCCCTAGTTCTTGTAGGGATCCCTCCCTTGCATCTATAGGTCTTCGTACAGACTAGCCGAGGACTTTAGCGGGTCTGATCGCAGGATCAGGTTCCCCGTTACATCGTAGGGATCTAGCTTAGTTCTATTGTAGGGACAGATCTCCTTTCTTTCCTTAGTGCTTGTAGCAGATCATAACAATTGTAGCATCAACAGATTCCATCTTATTGCCACTTAGTATTCTACTAGAAAAAGTCTTGTCCCCCCTAATTAGGAACACAAAATCATTCATCTTGTACATGGGTGACTTCATCAAGATTATTCAGACGACGAAATATGTACCCATTAACTCCATCCTTGTAACTTGGGGTCCAATGTAGCCCCGCTATATGCTAATTATTTTATGCCTAACTTCAAAGAAAAATTCATCTATACTAATCATATTTTTCAACAAAATGCCATAATATGGCAACGGTATATTGACGATATCTTTTGCATATGGCGGGTTACATTAGACTCCCTGCTCACTTTTCATGCCCAGTTGAATCAAGTATGGCCTGAGTAACAATTTGTTTTACATCATGATACCAAGTCCGTCAGTTTTCTGGATACAAGAGTTATTAAAAAGACCAATGGTGAATTAGAGGTGGACCTCCTTGTGAAGGAAACTGATCGTAACAACCTATTGCAATTTTCGAGTTGCCATTCTAAGGCTACAAAAGAATCTATCCCCATATCCCAATTTAGTCAGGTAACCAGGATAGTTTCAGATCCCCAGATTAAAACTTTACGTCTGAATGAGATGAAGACTAAATTTCTTAATAGGGGATACCCACAAGTCTTATTAACTAAAATCAGGTCTAAGCCAAACCCTCGTAGGGAACAATTAGGGAAGAGAATACCTTTTGTACACACTTTTCACCCATTTATGCATAAGATACATAAGAGCATATGGAAATTCTGGCATATTCTACAGGACAGTTACCCATAAATTGACAAATTCAAATTACCTTTCATGCCTTGTTTTCGGCGACCTACCAACCTTCGAGATAGATTGGTATTGGCGGACATTGGCTATAGAAAGATACTTTCTAGACATCGGTTTCTACATACTCCTAAAAGGCGAACGTTCCCTTGTCTGCACTGCCCACAGTGCAATAACGTACAGAAGGGAGGTAAATTCTTTCATCCCCACACGGGAGAAGCCATCAACTTCACAGACTTCTATACATGCAACTCCTCATTTGTTATCTATGCCATAAAGTGCCCATGCGGTCTCGTGTATGTTGGAGAGACCACCCAGCATATACGAGACCGCATATCACAGCACAAATCGAGTATTCGATGTGGGAAGACTTATTTGCCCATTCCTTTCCACTTTGAACGTCACAAACACAATATAGCACAGTTAAAATTTCAGGTCCTTGAACATGTACCGGCTCCAAGGAGAGGTGGAAATCGAATTAAAACACTAAAACGTTGTGAATCTTTCTGGATACACAAATTAGATAATTTAGAACCAAGGGGATTGAATAGGGATTACGAAATTCTGAGTTTTATCTAATAACCACTTTTTTTGTTTCACTTTTACAACAGAGTCGCTTAAATTGAGCTCCATCATCAAACTGGTTGGTATGATGACGCCATAGATCGATAAGGTTTTTTTGATGTTTGTTTTTCGTTTTTTTTTGTTTTTTTATTAAATTTTTTATTTTATCTTTATTTTTTCTATTATCTTTATATTTATTTTATTTATTTATTTTTTTTTTTTTCCTTTTTTCCTTTTTTTCATTTTATTTATTTTTTATTTTTATTTTATTTTATTTTATTTTTATTTTTATTATTTTTTTATTTTTATATATATATTTTTTCCATTCTGTCTTTTTAACTATTTTCTTTATTTCTTCTATTTCTTATTTTTCCATTATTATTTTTCCACTCATATTTTTCCATTTCACTTTTAATTTTTTTTTTTCATCCTTTTTGTGCAAAAGAAAGAATTCTCCTATATTCTCATTTTTTATTTTCTACTCTTTATTTTTATGTATATTATCCCCCTATATATATTTTCCTTCTCGTATATCCCTTATTCTATTAGCTCTTTCCTAACATCCTTTATGTAGTCAATATGATCACATTTCATTACTATCTCCCAAATCAATACATCAATACACATCCCCCGCTATTCTGCCCAGCATATTATCCTTCTCTTTACTCCCGAGGAGGCACCGCACTACGGATCATGTGACCCCATTCATAGCCCACCAATATGGCGCCGTGCGGCGACACTTTTTCCTCCTGACGCGTCACTTCCGGTAACACGCATTGTAATGTATCACGTGACCCCGGAAGTGTGGGGACAGTATATAAATATGCCTTACACCTGGGGCATACATCGCATTGCACATAGCACAGTAGTGCTTTTCTCCATACAGCGCCTTCTATTGATACTCTCTCTCTTTATGACCCTGGTGAGTAATGCTTAGTTTCAGAGGCTGCACAGAAGTGCCACAATACGGTTGTTTGTACGTGTATAGTGATTTGTGCTATCTCATTCTCTCTCTTGCAGCCACTGGTTGATTTTCCTTGTATTCACTGGGCAGATCCTTGGTAACAAATGTCTTATACATTATTATTTTTGCCGCTATGTTTATTGTTTTGTCCTATGTCTGTTAATCACTACGATGGAATGTAGCCATTATCCTCTATATTAATAACTACTTCGATTGATTATTATTTTCTTTTCTGTATAGTGTCTCTGTAACTATTACCTTACATTTGATTCGTGTATGAATTAACTAAACTCTGCAGGGTAATCAATACAGAGGAGGACAATTTTATATTACAGGAGGATCTATGCAAACTAGAAGCTTGGGCTGATAAATGGCAAATGAGATTTAATTTGGATAAATGTAAGGTAATGCACTTGGGTAGAGGAAATAAAATGTATAATTATATGCTTAATTGTAAATCACTGGGCAAAACTGTCACTGAAAAAGACCTGGGTGTATTGGTGGACGACAAGCTCACATTTGGCGTCCAGTGTCAGGCAGCTGCTGCAAAGGCAAATAAAATAATGGGATGCATTAAAAGAGGTATAGATGCTCATGAGGAGAACATAATTTTACCTCTATAGAAGTCACTAGTGCGACCACACTTAGAATACTGTGTACAGTTCTGGTCTCCGGTGTATAAGAAAGACATAACTGAACTAGAGCGGGTGCAGAGAAGAGTGACCAAGGTTATAGAGGACTGGGGGGTCTGCAATACCAAGACAGGTTATTACACTTGGGGTTATTTAGTTTGGAAAAACGAAGGCTTAGGGGTGATCTTATTACCATGTACAAATATATGAGGGGACAGTACAAAGACCTTTCTACTGATATTTTTACTCTGAGGCCTGAGATGGGGACAAGGGGGCATCTTCTACGTCTGGAGTAAAGAAGGTTTAATCATAATCACAGATGCGGATTCTTTACTGTAAGAGCCGTGAGACTATGGAACTCTTTGCCGCATGATGCTGTAATGAGTGATTCACTACTAAAATTTAAGAAGGGCATGGATGCCTTTCTTGAAAAGTATAATATTACAGGTTATATATACTAGATTCCTTGATAGGGCGTTGATCCAGGGAACTAATCTGATTGTCGTATGGAGTCGGGAAGGAATTTTTTTCCCCAATGTGGAGCCTAGTGTTTGCCACATGGGTTTTTTTGCCTTCCTCTGGATCAACCTGTTAGGCTATGGGTTAAACTAGATGGACTTAGTCTTCATTCAACCTTAAAAACTATGTTACTATGTTACTAGATAAAGAAAAAAAATAAATCAATCTCAGAAGAGAGAAAGGCTAGAGGTATGACACTAGTGGTATGACAGAGCTTTTGATATGAACAAAATAGGGACTGACAGATTTAACTCACTTTTATCTTCACAAACAAGCATCATAGATCTGATCTCCTCAACGCTGCTGATAAGGCCACGGCCCCACTATCAGTATTTGGTCAGTATTCAGTCAGTATTTTTTCTCAGGAGTGGGAGCCAAAACCAGGAGTGGGTGATACAGGGCCGGCTCCAGGTTTTCGTGGACCCCGGGCGAAAGAGTCTCAGTGGGTCCCTTTAACACATATCACAATTCATGATGCAAAGATACAGCAGAGAAATATATATATATATAATACTATGTCAAAGATTTCACTTCTTACATTACATGAGCAATATCTATTGTAAATCTACAATAGCTCAGAAACTGGTGAATTCTCTCAACGCACAGTGCAGACCGGACAATATAGTCCCCATACAGCATTATGGGCACCACATAGTGAACCATACAGAATTATGGGCACCACATAGTCCTCCACACAGAATAATGGACCCCATATAATGCTCCATGCAGAATACTGGCCCCCATATAATGCTCCATGCAGAATACTGGCCCCCATATAATGCTCCATGCAGAATACTGGCCCCCATATAATGCTCCATGCCGAATACTGACCCCCATATAATGCTCCATGCTGTATGGACCCTACATAATGTTCCATGCTGTATGGACCCCATATAATGCTCCATGCTCTATGGGCCCCACATAAATGCTCCATGCTGTATGGGCCCCATAAATTGCTCCATACTGTATGGGCCCCACATAATGCTCCCTACATAATGGGCCCTATATAATGCTCCATGCCTCCATACATAAAAAAAAATCAAATACTCACCTCTCCTCGCTACCGCTGATCAGCGCCGAGCTCCTCAGCGTCACCGTCTTCCCGCTTTCTGCACTGTGACTGATCAGCAGAGGGCGCGCTGGAAAGACGTCATCGCGCCCTCTGCACTTAGACGTCCCAATCAGGAGACACAGAAGAGACAGGACCTACGGAGGAATGGGGAGAGGTAAGTATTTTGCCGGGGCCACGAGCAAGTGGGGGGGGCAACTTGCGGGTGCTGGGCCCGGACTCCTCAGCTCACCGCCTCATAGTGCGCTGGTGTCCATGACGGCGAGTGGGCTCCCCGCAGAATTGGTGCACTTGTTTCTATTATACCTTTTCTCTGATTATTTCTCGCCTGGTTTTGGCTCCCACTCCTGTAAAATAATACTGACCGGATACTGACCAAATACTGATAGTGGGGTCATGGCCTTATCAAGGTGTGACTTCTATTATTGATTAATGTACTTGCAAACAATTCACATGATTTAGAAGAACGAATCCTATTAAATCAGTATCTATCCATCTATCTATCTATCTATATATCCATCTATCTATATCTATTTAAAAAAATTGGAGGCAGCACACCATTCAGAGTGGAAAAAAGTGCTGTTTAATGGTCCATCATGGCGGCGTTGTGGTTCTGAAATGAGAACCTTTCTTCAGAACCGAAATGTCGCCATGATGTACCATTAAACAGCACTTTTTTCACTCGGAATGGTGTGCTGCCTCCAATTTTTTTAAATATATTGAAGGTTGGTCTGTACCGGGGAGGCTTTGCACCCAGTTACTATGTGCTAGTGCTGCGTTTGGTTTTTCTTTTTTATCTATCCATCTATCCCTCTATTTATCTATCTATCTATCTATCTATTTAGAAAAAATCAAGGCAGCAACAGAAAAAAAAGGGGTGAGTGAGGGGCAGGGGTGCAGAGCTTCACAGTAATAAACCAAACCTTCAACATACATACAAAAATGAAGGAAGCACTCTCAAAATAGAAAATTGGAAAAATTGAATAGCCCACAGTGATGGCAATGTTTTGGTCCAATTGAGGACCTTTCCTCAAGTACAGTTATGAAAATAACATAGTTACCATATATATTTTTATGTTTTCCTACTTTTAAGCAATATATTAAATTTTTTAAAATCATATGTAATTGTGTTGGCATGTTTTGAATGAAATAACTTTTTATATTTTTCCTTCACCAGTGCTTTATTTTGTTTTTTTATGGGACCAAACGTCTTGATCTTGACACCTAAATACCATAGTCACTTGTGACTACTGCATCTAGGAGGTAAATGGAATTCTAAAGGATTTTCAGAAAATCACAATCCTGAGACACAGTTTTTTATAAAAAAAAAAATCTGGACTTTACTTACCAACTGCAGGTCCACCACTTTGTCTCCACTGCTGCTCACGGTAACTGATGTTGGCTGCAGCTCTGACGTCACTTCAGCAGAGTGGTAACCAGTCAGTGAGCTCAGCGACTTTCTGTTTATATATAAAGATACATAGAGCAGGGCCACAGTAACAAGTACGACATGTTCCCATTAGAAAGGAGAGAATCTGCTATACAGTTATAGGGTATGCAGTGAGTCCAACGGCTGACCAATTTTAGGAAAAACCCCACTAAGAATTTAAAGACACACAGAGCAGGGCCACAGTAACAAGTAAGACATGTTCCCATTATTAACAAGTGGGTCTCCTATACTGTTATTGCGTATCCAGTGACTGCAAGGGCTGCCAAAAATTTGGACGCAACCCAATACCCCTTTGAAGAGACATAGAGGAGGGTCTCAGTAAAAAAAATGTTCCCATTATAAAGGAGCGGGTCTCCTATAGTGGTAATGCCCATGCTGTGACTGCAAGGGCTGCCAAAATTTGGGAAAAACCCCACTAAGAATTTAAAGACACATGAAGCAGGGCCACAGTAACAAGTACGACATGTTCCCATTAGAAAGGAGAGGGTCTGCTATACAGTTATAGGGTATGCAGTGAGTCCAATGGCTGACCAATTTTAGGAAAAACCCTACTAAGAATTTAAAGACACATAGAGCAGGGCCACAGTAACAAGGTACGACATGTTCCTATTAGAAAGGAGAGAGTCTGCTATACAGTTATAGGGTATGCAGTGAGTCCAACGGCTGACCAAATTTAGGAAAAACCCCACTAACAATTTAAAGAGACATAGAGCAGGGCCACAGTAACGACAAATTCCCATTAGAAAGGAGAGAGTCTCCCATAGTGTTGGCCTATGCAGTGAATGCAAGGGCTGCCAAAAATTTGAAGGCACTTCAATGCCCCTTGGAAGAGACGAGGAGGAGGGCTTCATAAAAAAATGTTCCCATTAGAAAGGAGCGGGCCTCCTATACTTGTAAGGCCCATGCACAAGTGTATGGACTGACAAACATTTACCCCTGGGGGGTATACATGAACATACTGTATAAAAAAATTTTTTTACGGGCATCATAAACACCCTTTAAAAAAATTATGTGGATGTTGCATCACGGACCACGGTCACCCTGGTGATATGGTGGTGGAGGATGAGGAGAAGGAGGAGGACAAGAGCAAATAGCCAAAATCAGGAAGCGTATACCCATGTGTGGGTGTGAAAAAGTGCATGGGAATACACCTCCCTAGAAAAGACACTGGATTTAAGTTTATGCTACGCTGCTATCATTCGGTGGTGTTGAGAAATCTTGCCCAATCCAGCCCTTGTACATTTTTATAAGAGTCAGCCTGTCAGCATTTTCAGTTGACAGGCGGATGCGCTTATCAGTTATAATTACACCAGCGGTGCTAAAAACCCGCTCTGATAAAACGCTGGCGGCAGGGCAGGCCAGGACCTGCAAGGCATAGAGAGCCAGTTCATTCCACATATCCAGCTTGCATACCCAATAATTATAAGGCACAGAGGAATCACGGAGGACGTTGGTACGGTTGGCAAGGTTCTCCCTCAGCATCTTCCAAAACTTTGCACTCCTTGTGAGAGTACCCCGCGCCTCAGGGCCTGTGCGATGGGAGGGTCTGAGAAAACTCTCCCAGAACTTTGACAGTGTTCCCCTGCCTCTGCTGAATTAAAGTTGTGTCTCTCTCGCCTGTACTCCTTGGTTGTCCAACGAATTGTGCCCTCTGCCGCCAGCGTTTTCAGATGGGAATTTCTTTAATAGTTTGGCAACAAGGGCCTTCTGGTACAGCCCCATTTTTGTAGAACTGTCCGCCTCAGGAATAAGAGATATAAAGTTCTCCTTATAGCGTGGGTCTAGAAGTGTCACCAACCAGTAATGACTGTCACCCAAAATTTTAAGAACGCGAGGGTCATGGGAAAGGCAGCGTAACATAAACTCAGCCATGCGTGCCAGACTACTAACAGGCAAGACTTCCGTGTCCTCACCAAGAGGATGACTGACCATGCTCTCCTCCTCCTCCTCCTCCTCTCTGTCCTCTGGCTATCCACGCTGAACATATGGTATAACAGCTGTGCAGGTAGTACTGTCTATAGTGCATGAAACTAGCTCCTGTCCTTCCTCCTCCTCCTCCTCTTCCTCATTGTCACCCAATCCACGTTGGGATGAGATGAGGCTTGGCTGTGTGTAATCACCCTGTATGGTTCCTTGCTCCATCTCATCGTGCTCCGTCTGCAATGCATCCTCTTTGATTGTGAGCAGAGAGCGTTTCAGGAGACAGAGAAGCGGGATGGTGATGCTAATTATGGCATCATCACCGCTCACCATCTTGGTGGAGTCCTAAAAGTTTTGGAGGACGGTACATGTGTCTGACATCCATGTCCACTCCTGAGGTCTTATGTGTGGAGTCTGAACTGAATACCGACTGCCTTGTTGATGCTGGTACTCAACAAATGCCCTCTTCTGCTCACAAATCCTTCCCAACATTTGCAGTGTAGAGTACCAACATGTGGGGACATCACACACCAGTCTGTGAGCCGCAAGCTGCAAACGCTGCTGAAACCCGGCAAGGGCGGCGGAAGCTGTAGCTGACTTTCTAAAATGGGCACACAGGCGGCGTACTTTAACAAGCAGATTTGGCAGCTCCGAGTAGGATGTGAGAAACCGCTGAACCACGAGGTTAAGCACATGGGCCAGGCATGGTATGTGTGTGAGCTTGCCTCGCCACAGAGCCTCCACCAGGTTCCGGCCATTGTCACACACAACCATGCCTGGCTGTAGGTTCAGCGGTGTGAGCCACAGATCTGCCTGCTCTTTCAGAGCTGTCCATAGCTCTTCAGCATTGTGCTGTTTGTCACCTAAGCATATTAGCTTCAGCACAGCCTGTTGCTGCTTGGCCGAGGCAGTGCTGCAGTGCTTCCAGCTTGTGACTGATGTGGACATTTTGGAGATGGAGGCTGAAGAGGAGGAGGAGGCTGAGGAGGATGAGGTGCACGAGCTGTAAACCGTGGGGGCAACCTTGATTGACCTAGGGCCTGCAATCCTTGGAGTCTGGAGGACATGTTCCGTTCCATGGACGTGCTTCCTGATGCTGCTACTTGAGAATGCGCAACGACAGGTGCAGGGCAGGAGGCATCTTCGCTTGCACCATGGACAGGGGATTACCTTGCATGCACAACAGCAGAAAAAGCAATGGTGGCACCTGCAGACACTGTTCCTGGACCCTGGGGTTCAGCCCATAAAGTCAGGTGCTTTGCTGCCATGTGCCTGATCATGCTGGTGGTGGTCAGGCTGGTCGTTTTGCCACCCCTGCTGATACTGGCTTGGCAGGTGGTGCAAATGGCCTTTTTGGGGTTATCGGCAGAGTCTTTAAAAAACAACCAGACTCGGAAAGACCTAACAGTTGTACTGGCAACTTCCTTCATGTTGGTGTTACGGGGAACGGTTGCCTGCCTTCTGTCTGCGGGCACCACACTGCTTCTTCCTGCCTGTTGGGGTGCTCTGCCTCCCACCCCTTGTGTGCTGCTGTCCTCGCTCTGCATGTCCTCCTGCCAGGTTGGGTCAGTTACTATATCATCCACCACCTCGTCTTCCACTTCCGCACCCTGGTCCTCCTCCTGACTTTCTGGCAATTGTGTCTCATCATCGTCCACCTCTTGTGACACTTTCTCACCGTCGCCTTCATGTTACCGTAGCTGCTCAAATATTTGGGCATCGCTACACGCAATCTCCTGTTGCCCCGCTTCAAGTGGACCAGGCGATAGGCCCGAATCTATAAATGGAAAAGTGAACAGCTCTTCAGAGTATCCAAGTGTGAGATCAGTTGTCTCCAGGCACTCAGCATGGTGGGAGGAAGGAGGATAACGGTGAGGAATATGCGGTCCAGACTCACAGCTACTGAGACTTGACCGTGTGGAAGACACCGTGTGGTGGTGGCTAAGTGACTGGAAGCATTATCCGCTATCCAACTGACGCGCCCCCTGGGCCGTGGGGTACTCAGTGCCAGGCCGGTCATTGCTAGGGGAGATGTCACAGTGGCGGTGACCCGGTCCGTGACCCAGGGCGGTCAATCAAAAGGGGAATATTATTTACAGGGGATTTATAGTTCTTATATACAGTTTGTGATGCCACCTGTGGTATGCGGCTATATGGAGCCGCCGGTGCGGAGCAGGTCCTCTGGAGCTGGTGTAAATGCAGCAGAGTTGGTTCAGCTCTCCACAGGTAGAGCTTAGCTCCAGGGCAGTGTAGTTGTTGCTGTTATGGTAGTGCAGTGTAGTGCAGGGGGTGATGGTGCAGCAGTAATAATTGACAGAGACAGTGGGGTGCAGTCTTCCGGATTTACTCACAGTTCTCACTTTGCTCCTGGTTACAACTGCAGATCATAACTTCCCACGTCGTGCTGCGTTCACCGGGCAGGGGCTCAGCCAACCCTCAGGTACTTCCGGAGTGCATAACAGGACCCCCTTCTGTGTGTTCTTTCTGGCCGTCTCCCTGCACCTCACACCTAGTGTCCCAATACAGTGACCGCGGACCTTGCCGGGCGACGTCTTCTCTGTCCCCTGGGTCCTCTATGGCCTCCTTCTTGGTGAGACAGATATGGCTTGTGGCTGCAGTACCTGAAATACTGAAGCCTCCGGTTTCCTAGTTGAGGCTTAAAGAACGCCGCTAGTTTAGGGACCGGTCCCCCTCCGTGCGACCTGACCCCTCCACCTCCTGGCAGATTCGGCCGTACAGGTGGCCTCCAGCACTACCTGTACCCTTGGGTCCCTTCCACGTTCCTGGAGCCTTTCTCCTGCTCCTCTCTCTCTTCAGTCTTGGGCCTCTCTGGCTAGGCCCTCGTCCTGAGCAGAGATCCTACAGAGCTCCTGCTCCTCTCACTGTCCTCTCCTGACTGAACTGAACTCCCAAGATGGCTTCCCTCTTTATACTATTCCTAACAAGTGCTCCCCTGATTTACTTCCTCCACCCACACCCATTACATGGTTCCCCCTACTTTGGTTCCTCCCACTCCAGCCAGGGACAGGGCTCAGCAGAGGAGCAGCGCATCTTGCCCCTCCTGCTGGTCTGGAGTAGTGTAGTGTTGGATGCAGGTGTTAGGGTCCCGGGCAGTACTCCTTCCTTACCTGAGAGTGAGATACCACACCTCTGGGTGAGATGCAGTACCTCTGTGGCGACTTAACCCGCAGGGGTGCCACACAACCAACAACCTTTTGACACTGCTCTGGGTTCAATAATGGTGTGCTGCGGTCCCCTAGGAATTGGGACAGGAAGGTCAGGCGAGAAGATGTGGGTGTTTGTTGAGGCACAATTTCAGCTTGCCCACGGCCTTGTCCTCGGCCTCTGCATGCACCATCACCATCACGTCCAGATCCCCGTCCCTTGCCACATGCCTTGCCCATTTTAAATGGAGGACAGTATCTTCCACGCTCACTACAAATGACTGAGTTTGGAGTGAATTTATATGTGATCTGTGTGATGGAGAAAACAGAGTGTTAAATACCTGGCCTGTAGGTAACTAGTTTGAACAGCAAACTGGTGTGAATTGCTTCACTGACACACTGAAAGAAATTTTTAATGAAGGCCAGAAATGGCAGTATTTTCTGACAACGTATATGTGATCCGTGTGATGGAGAAAACAGAGTTTTAAATACCAGGCCTGTAGGTAAGTAGTTTGAACAGCAAACTGGTGTGAATTGCTTCACTGACACACTGAAAGAAATTTTTAATGGAGGCCAGAAATGGCAGTATTTTCTGACAACGTATATGTGATCCGTGTGACGGAGAAAACAGAGTTTTAAATACCTGGCCTGTAGGTAAGTAGTTTGAACAGCAAACTCGTGTGAATTGCTTCTGACGCGTCCCCTGGGCCGTGGGGTACTCGGTGCCGGACCAGTCGGTGCAGGGGATGTCACAGTGGCAGTGACCGGTTCGTGACTCAGGGCGGTCAATAAAAGGGGATTTTATAGTTTTTATAGTTTAATGTTCATGACGCCACCTGTAGTATGTGGCTATACGGAGCCGCCGTTGCGGAGCAGGTCCTCTGGAGCTGTTGGTAATGCAGCAAAGTTGGTTCAGCTCTCCACAGGTAGAGCTAAGCTCCAGGGCGGTGCTGTGATGGTTAATAATGAGGTAGCTGTTGTTGTGCAGTGTAGTACAGGGCTGGTGATGGCGCAGCAATAATTCACAGAGACAGTGGGGTGCAGTCTTCAAGGTTTACTCATGATTATCACGTTGCTCCTGGTTAGAAAGGCCAAATTATCACCACCCGCGTCGTTCTGCGTTCACCGAGGCAGGGGTTCAGCAATCCCTCAGGTATTTCAGGAGTACTTAACGGGACCCCGTTCTGTGTGCCTTTCTCGGTCATCTTCCTGCGCTGGCTATTACCCTCCTGCCCTGCGCCTCGCAACCAGTGTCCCAAGCCGGTAACCTCAGATCTTGGCGGGCAACCTGGAGTTCCTTGGATCCTGTGCGGCTACCTTTTCAGTGATTAATTGCGGCTGTGGGCAACTACACCCTAAAAATGTAGAAGCCTCCGGTTTCTAGCTGAATGTTGTAATTCCCACTAGTTAGGGGCCGGTCCCCTTTGCGGCCTGATTCCTCCACGTCCTGGTAGATTCGGGCGTACGGGTGGCCTCCTGCGCTTCCCGTACCCCTAGGATCCCCTCTTTCTTTCTGGAGCCTTCCTCTCTGCTCCTCTCTTCTCTTCAGTCTCATCTCCTGGGCCTCTCTCACTCAGGCCCGCTCCTCCCGAGCAGAGCTCCTGCAGAGCTCCTGCTCCTTTCACTGTCCTCCTCTGACTGTTCTGTTAAGACCGGACTCCTTCTAGATGGTTCCTTGCTTTCTTATACTCCTGCTGAAGTGCTCCCCTAAACTACTTCCTCCACCCACACCCACTACATGGTTCCGCCCTCCAGCTAGGGACCAGGGACTGTGCTTTCCCTTAGGAGCAATCTCGCCCTGCCCTCTGAAGTGGAGTGTAATGGATGCAAGTGGGTGGGCCCCGGGCAGTACTCCATCCTTACCTGAGAGTGAGATACCACACCTCTGGGTGAGATGCAGTACCTCTCTGGCAACTTAACCCGCAGGGGCGCCACACTTCACTGACACACTAAAGGAAATATTTAATGGAGGCCAGAAATGACAGTATTTTCTGACAACGTATATGTGATCCATGTGACGGAGAAAACAGAGTTTTAAATACCTGGCCCGTAGGTAAGTAGTTTGAACAGCAAACTGGTGTGAATTGCTTGACTGACACACTGAAAGAAATTTTTAATGGAGGACAGAAATGGAAGTATTTTCTGACAACGTGTATGTGATCCATTTGACAGAGAAAACAGAGTTTTAAATAGCTGGATTTCTAGCGCTGTAATATGGAAAGGACCTGGCTGTATTCTGCAGTGCCAACAAGCAAATGGCACAGAAAAACGGTGTTCTCTGGATTGCTTTTTAAGCAAATAATGAGGATTAAGATCCAAAAAAGTATTCCTGGCCCCTGAGACCTGGGCCTTTGTATAGAAATATCTAATAGCAGCAGAAGGCAGAATTGGAATGGAGCCTCTTGTTCTATATGCACTGCAGTCTGTTATATACCCTGCCTGCCTGCCTATATACACTGGCTGCCTGATATCTGTGCAGATGGATTAGTTAGTCCTCAAAAGGACTGTTTGTTAAGATGGATCTGTGTAATGTACGGTTTTTCTCCCTACACTACCTAATACACAAGCAAATCTCTCCCTGACGCAGCAGCTCCCTACACTGTCTGATCCGGAGTGACTGTGACATGCATGGCGGCGCCAGATCTGATATAGACCTGATGACGCTGTGCGGCCATCCAATCACTGTAATGCCACAACCAACATGGCTACGGCATTACAGTGAGTGGCAGGCAATCCCTGCATGTTGATTGGCGCGCTAAAGATCACCAAACATGTAGGGAGGGGACCCGAGCTCCCGCCCGAGCAACCCTGGAAATACTCGGCGAGCGCCGAGCATCTCGAGCAGTGAGATGCTCGGGCGAGCACCGGGCAGTAGCGAGCATGCTCGCTCATCACTAATATCAAACCCTCCTAAGGTTTACTAGCAACTGTGAAATAACTCACCACTGCCAGTCTTTCACCCGACTCCATACAACAATATCTTGACTTACTACATATTGCTCTTAGAGATAACTATCTTCTATGAAATGTTTTGGGTTTTTTTAACCTGAGGAAGCTGCATCTTGCAGCGATACGTGTGGGACTTTTGCAGAACCACTTATCTGACTATAGTACATGTTTGGATCCCTTTTATTATATATATTTGAAGGGGGATATATTTATTGTATTCCTTTTTGGATATCACATTATTTCTTCATTATTTTATTAATTAATATATTGTCATGGTTGTGTCGCCACGAAGATCGTCACGATTGCACAGCCTGACTTCTCGCAGCTGAGTTTTTGGTGTTTTGTGCTTTTCGGCAGTGAGGGAGTTAACTTTCTCTCTCTGTGCTAGACAAGGTCCAGCCTCGCCCAGCTGCAATCAATTCTGCAGTAGTGAGATTCCTTCATATGTCTGCTGCTCTGTTAGGGAAGTTGTCAGTGAAAGCATTTCAGGCAGACTAACAGAGCGGATCGTGGTATTTGGAGTTTCAGAGCTAAGTGTATTTGGAGTGGTTTTTCCCTTCCTCGCTTTATCATTTATCTCCTTTCCCGTTGGTGTTCCCTCTGTTGTAGTTGTGTAGTTTTTGTATGCAAGGTGGTTTTGGTTTTACCCTTGTACTGTCTCGTTCGTCTAAGTACTGAGTGTTGGCATATTATTACCTGTCCCCTTTCGTCCCCTTTTGTGTGGTGGACGGCAATCTGGGAGTAGGTATTTCGTCCCTAGGGTCATCTCAGTTTCTCGTACCGGCGGAGGTGGTGGTGGGTACGAGAACTGAGAAGATATCTGTTCTTTTAGATAGTGGGGCCGGGGCTAATCTGGTGGATGCTCGGTTTGCCCGGGTTCAAGGTATGCATTTGAGTGAGTTGGCTAAATCCATCCCCATATTCTCGATCGATGCCAGGCCCCTCGGTCAGGGAAGTTTTTTGCATGTTGTGCATAACGTAAAACTTCAAGTGGGGGCGATACATAAAGAACTGTTGTCTTGCTACGTGTTGGAGGGTCTTCCCACTCCTATAGTGTTGGGCCTTCCTTGGTTAACTAAGCATAACCCGGTTATTAATTGGCAATCCAGAGAGATAAGCCAATGGAGTAATTTCTGTAATAAAAACTGCATGAATACGGTCGTCGGTGCTGTCACTCCTAGGGTCTTGCCTCCATTTTTGGTGGACTTTGAGGATGTATTCTCGGAGAAGGGGTGTCGGGAACTACCTCCTCATCGCGAGTATGACTGTTCTGTAAAACTGCTCCCTGAGGCCAAGTTACCTAAATCTAGGTTGTATAACCTTTCTGGTCCTGAGAGGCAGGCCATGAAGGATTATATTTCTGAAAGTCAGGCTAAGGGGCATATTAGACCTTCATCTTCCCCGGTGGCCGCGGGGTTCTTCTTTGTGAAGGAGAAGGATGGAGGCCTACGCCCTTGCCTGGATTTCCGTGAACTTAATCGGATTACGGTCCGAGATCCGTACCCGCTCCCACTTATTCCCGATCTCTTTAATCAGATCGTGGGCGCCAAATGGTTCTCTAAGTTGGATCTCAGGGGGGCGTACAATCTGATTAGAATGAAGGAGGGGGATGAGTGGAAGATGGCGTTTAACACTCCGGAGGGGCATTATGAGAACCTTGTCATGCCATTCGGTCTGACTAATGCCCCGGCGGTGTTCCAACACTTTGTTAATGACATTTTTCGCCGCCTGGTTGGACAGTTTGTTGTCATATATCTGGATGATATCTTAATTTACTCGCCTGATCTGGTGTCTCATCAGGAGCACGTTAGGCAGGTGTTACAGATCTTGCGGGATAATAAACTGTATGCTAAATGGGAAAAGTGTGTGTTCGCCGTACAGGAACTCCAGCTTTTAGGTTTCCTGGTTTCAGCGTCTGGTTTTCGTATGGACCCTGGGAAAGTGCGGGCAGTTCTTGAGTGGGATCTGCCTGAGAATCTTAAGGCACTACAACGTTTCCTGGGGTTTGCTAATTATTACCGGAAGTTCATTCGTAATTTCTCATCCATGGTTAAACCTCTCACTGACATGACAAAAAAGGGGACGGATTTTTCTAGGTGGTCTGACAAGGCTTGTCAAGCTTTCTCCTCCTTGAAAAAATGTTTTGCCTCGGCACCCATACTCATTCAACCTGATGCGTCACAGCCATTCATTGTAGAGGTAGATGCTTCCGAGGTAGGGGTGGGAGCAGTGTTGTCACAAGGTTCGTCCCCTGGTAAGTGGCATCCGTGCGCCTTTTTCTCTAAAAAATTGTCGTCCGCTGAGAGGAATTACGATGTCGGCAATAGGGAACTCTTGGCCATTAAGTTAGCTTTTGAGGAGTGGCGCCATTTTTTGGAGGGGGCAGTCCATCCGGTCACCGTCATCACCGATCACAAGAACCTGCTTTATCTGGAGTCTGCAAAACGTCTGAATCCCAGACAAGCCAGGTGGTCGTTGTTTTTCACCAGGTTTAATTTTGTCGTTACGTTTCGTCCTGGGTCAAAAAATGTGAAGGCGGATGCCTTATCTCGTAGTTTCCCTGGGGCCGGGAATACGGATGACCCGGTTCCTATGCTTCAAGAGGGGGTGGTGGTGTCGGCAGTATGCTCTGAGCTTGAGGAGGAGGTATTGGAGGCTCAGGGGGACGCCCCTGTTGGACCTCCAGGGAGACTGTTTGTTCCAGATCAGCTACGACAAAAGGTGATCGAGGCACACCATAACTCAGCTTTAGCAGGACACCCAGGGAGTAAAGCAACTGTGGATGTCCTCTCGCGTCGGTTTTGGTGGCCTAACTTACATAAGGAGGTGGTAACTTTTGTTGCGTCCTGTGGGGTTTGTGCGCGCTCTAAGACGCCACATACCCATCCGTCTGGGGCCCTCTTACCTTTGAAGATCCCGGAGCGTCCTTGGACTCATCTGTCTATGGACTTTATTACGGACCTCCCGCCGTCTTCGGGTAAAACTGTCATTCTCGTTGTAGTAGACAGGTTCAGCAAGATGGCACATTTTATCGCTCTTCCTGCTCTTCCTAATGCTAAAACTCTTGCGCAGGTGTTCATTGGGGAGATTGTGAGGCTTCACGGGGTACCCTCCGATGTGGTGTCGGTTCGGGGGTCTCAGTTTGTGTCCAAGTTCTGGAAGGCATTTTGTACTCGGCGGGGGATGCATTTGTCGTTCTCATCGGCTTTTCATCCCCAGACCAATGGTCAGACGGAACGTCTGAACCAGAGTTTGGAGACATATCTCCGGTGTTTTGTGTCAGAGAACCAGGAGGACTGGGCTTCTTTCTTACCTCTGGCGGAGTTTGCTCTTAATAATAGGCGGAGCGAGTCCACTGGTAAGTCCCGGTTTTTTGGGGCATATGGTTTTCACCCCCAGTTTTGTACTTTCAGTAGAGGGGGCTTTTCGGGGGTTCCTGAGGAGGAACGATTTTCGTCATCACTCGCTTCTGTATGGAGAGGGGTACTGAATAATCTGAGTACTATGACGAACCGTTACAAACGTATGGCTGACAGGAGGAGAGTGTCTGGTCCGGACCTAAGTGTGAACGATCTGGTATGGTTGTCTACTAAGAATATAAAACTTAAGGTTCCTTCCTGGAAACTGGGTCCCAGGTTCATCGGGCCGTACAGGATCAGTTCTATAATTAATCCGGTGGCATTCCGTCTTGATCTCCCCCCTTCGTTTAAAATTCACAACGTGTTCCACAGATCGTTGCTTAAGAGGTATGTGGCGCCGGTGATACCGTCACCTTTACCTCCGCCTCCAGTGGTGGTCAATGGTAACTTGGAGTTCCAGGTATCGAAGGTCATCGATTCACGCTTTAATCGTCGGTCCCTTCAGTACCTGGTTCATTGGAAGGGGTATGGTCCTGAGGAGAGGATGTGGGTTCCTGCGTCAGATATTAACGCAGACCGGTTAATTCGGGCCTTCCACACGACTCACCCGGATAAACCTGGCCCTGAGGGTCCGGAGGCCCCTCGTAGAACGGGGGGTACTGTCATGGTTGTGTCGCCACGAAGATCATCACGATTGCACAGCCTGACTTCTCGCAGCTGAGTTTTTGGTGTTTTGTGCTTTTCGGCAGTGAGGGAGTTAACTCTCTCTCTCTGTGCTAGACAAAGTCCAGCCTCGCCCAGCTGCAATCAATGCTGCAGTAGTGAGATTCCTTCATATGTCTGCTGATCTGTTAGGGAAGTTGTCGGTGAAAGCATTTCATGCAGACTAACAGAGCGGATCGTGGTATTTGGAGTTTCAGAGCTAAGTGTATTTGGAGTGGTTTTTCCCTTCCTCGCTTTATCATTTATCTCCTTTCCCGTTGGTGTTCCCTCTGTTGTAGTTGTGTAGTTTTTGTATGCAAGGTGGTTTTGGTTTTACCCTTGTACTGTCTCGTTCGTCTAAGTACTGAGTGTTGGCATATTATTACCTGTCCCCTTTTGTTGTGATCGGGGTCCTTCTCAGGACTAGATTACTTAGGTGCAGGGATCCTCAGGAGGTAGGGGTTACGCTGGCGGCCTGGACCTCTGTACCTTTAACAGTACCTCCAGGTAGAGGGATTAGTCAGGGCCCCAGCTTAGAGTCAGCTTAGGCCCCCTACCTCCAGTACACAGAGACAGCGTGACATATATCTCTTCATTTGTTCAAGCCTCTTCTGCACTGGTCTTTGTGGACATGGTTATAGTGATCGCCTCCTGTGAATACTGCAACCAATCACTGGGCTCAGCAGTGATACCAAGATCGACAGCACAAGAACCCAGTGATTGAGTGCAGCAGTCACGAGTTGTCAACAAAAACAAGATCTCTGCCTCTGACCTCAACAAACTTAGGTAACACTTATACATTTCTGTAAAGAGAGTTTTCATTGTAGGTTTGGCTATTCCATAGATTTTCTCTTTATATACATGGAGCAGTAAGCTGACGGTGTCATATATTCCAATAAGCCCAGACCTGTCTCCTCCTCCTGCAGTAATGTCACGTCACATATAATACAGCACAGCACAGCGTTTCCTATATCATCTGCTCCCCAGACACCAGTTACATCAGAGCTACAATGAAGAACAGGCACATTGTCTGCATCTTACTGCTTCTCTGCTCAGGTAAGAAGGACGCTGGGTTATTCTGTATATAGTGCAGAAAAGTAGTGATGTTATTATAACTGTGTCATATCCTGTATCTATAACAGATAAATAAGATAATTCATAAAAGTAATAATTATATATGTTCATTTCTAGGACAAGTTATTGGAGACTCTATTGAGCCAACAAATTCTCAGATATTTACTGAAGAAGGGAATAAAGTCACTCTCTCCTGCTCCTATCAAACTTCATATACCACCACTTACTATCTTTACTGGTATCGCCATTACCCTGGATCAGCCCCACAATACATATTACATAAAGCTAATAAAGGCTCCGCTGGTAATCTTGCTCCGGGGAGATTCACATCTGATGTGACATTAAACTCTACAGAACTGGTTATCAGTGATGTGAAGACAGAGGACTCAGTCTCCTATCTCTGCGCCCAGCAAGATGCACAGTGTGACACATCTCACCTCTCATCCTACATGAACCTCATGCTGAAAAGTGAAGAAAATGATTCTATGGGCTGTTTGAGTCAGAGCTGTATCTACAGGTTAGGCATCTCTTGCACTAAATCAGAATGTGGCACCCCATTACAGCCCCTTTAAAGAGAATTTTATGGATCAGAATACTTATCCCTTATCCTTAGTTAGTAATGAATATTAGATCACTAGAGTCCAACTCGGCCCTCCTGAACATCAACTGTTTTTACGGTCAATTGACCTTTTGCCAATGATTCAGCTTCTCCAATATTTACATTCTGTCTTCTACCTGCGCCATGTCTACTTAGAAACTACAGGGCGGGTATGGCAGTGTTATCCCATTGAAGTGAATTGAGTAAAGCAGCATACCCTACCACTACTAAACAATCAGCATCCAGGTTGATGGCACAATGTACATATTGAAGAGGCTGTGCAGAGCTGATCCTTCAAATCCCTGTGACAAGTCACACAGATCCTTCATACAGCTGAATGGCAGCATCCTAATAGTCAGATCCTCACTAATTCACCAGTCTGATTTTGATAGTCCATCCTAACAGTATTCTAAACCAAGAAAACGCCAAGCACAGCCACAATGGTTTTCCTAGGCGAAGCTGCCTCAGAGAAAAAACTGCAATTTTTGCAGGCGTTTTTTCCAGCTTTTCCCTATGCTTTCATCCATAAAATGTGGAAAGAATGAACATGTTACTTCTTTTAACAGCTTCACGCTTTCTAATCCCTGAAGCAGTTAGAAGGAACAAAAGACTGAACATGTGCACAGTTCATATACAGGATCATGCTGCTGGTCCAAACTGTTAATCTCCAGGAGCGCACTTTCCCCATCAAAGCAGGAGGTTGAAGATGTAAGCTATGCTCTACTGAGGATTTATCTTGAGAAAGCCTCTTTAATATATTATAATTTTTTTTATTTTCTCAAAGCTGCAATATGTTTATTCTCTACTAGATGGAACACACTGGGAAGTAATTTCCTTTCTTTTTATAAGCATTAGGCTAGGTTTACCCACAAAGTGCTCTCTGTTGAACACTACGTTGGGGTCTCTACCTAAATCAGGGGTAGGGAACCTCTGGCCCACCTTTTTCTCTGGGCTCCAGGCAGATTCTTGGGGACCACAGTGATCAGGCCAGGGATTGCAGTGTGGAGGCTTCAAGCCAGCAAAATGTTAGCCTCCATCCCTTTAGTTACTTTAATTGAATGCTGAAGTGCGTGGAATAAAGGATTACATCCTGCGTCAGTGTAGAGAGATGGACAAGAGAGACTAAGTAACTGTAACAAACTGAAAGTGAAACAAAGAATTGTGTTAGCAGGAACCAAATGTTGTGTAGTAGATTGGCAGGGGGAGAGACTTTGTATGCTTGACCTGAACATGTGACCCAGAGAGCTTCCTGGGTATAAAGGCCCTGTGTGCCAGAGTTTTGGCGCCAAGCTGCAGAGTGGAGCAGACGTCCTCCAGCATAGATCCCAACCGTCCCGTATTCCCCGGAACTGGCCTGCTTTGAGGGCTCAGTCCCGGGTCCCGTCACAGCTAAGCTGGTCTCCCGGCAGGGGCATCGCTAGGCACTGGGGTTTTTTTTTTTCCAGACGTGCAGGCTTTCCGTGCTGCTGTGTGATGCCTTGTAGCTCTGCCTTTTCTCCTCAGCATCAGTGCAGAGGAATCCTACTGTGCAGAGAGACTGCACAATGTGAGGGGACAGGGGGCGGGGCCCAGTCGGTGGAGGACAACAAGCTGCGGCCCTGAGGTGAGGGGAGAGACATGCAGCCTCTCCCATTTGTGGCTGTTATTACAGGATGGGGCTCCTGCAATGTAAGGAGCAGCTCAGCAATCCGGACGAGGCGGGAAGGGATTTAGCAGGGAAAGTGCAGGACTGACAGCTCTCCTGTGTACAGCCCATCCTCTGCTGCTGATTGCCAACACCAGGCTCCACCACTGCCACTGGAGACATGATGATGATGATGATGAAGTGAGTATATATATATATGTCATGTGTATGAATAATGTGTAAGTACAGCTATAATGTGTATGTGTGCAGATCCCATGTCCGTGATGTATATATTATATGTGAGTTTATGCAGATTATATCATGTCCGTGTGATGTTGTGCCCGGTGTGTGTATGATGTCCGTGTGATAGTTGTGCCCAGTGTGTGTATGATGTCTGTATTATGGCTGTGCCCGGTGTGTGTATGATGTGTGTGTGCATGATGTCTGTGTGATGGAGTGCCCGGTGTGTGTATGATGTCTGTGTGATGGCATAACTGGTGTGTACATGATGTCTGTATGATGGCATACCTGGTGTGTGTATGATGTCTGTGTGATGGTGTACCTGGTGTGTCTATGACGTCTGTGTGATGGCGTGCCCGGTGTGTGTACATGATGTCTGTGTGATGGCATCCCCGATGTGTGTATTGTGGCGCCCCTTTGGGTCCAGTCGCCACAGAGGTACTGCATCTCAACCAGAGGTGTGGTACCCCACTCTCGGGTAAGGAGCGAGCACTACCCGGGACCCACACCCCCACATCCAACACCACATCATTCCAGTAGGGAAGGGCGATATTGCTCCTGAGGTAGAGCACAGTCCCTGTCCCTGTCTGGAGGAGGGAACTAGGTAGAGGAGGTGGGTGGAGGAAGTAGTTTAGGGGAGCACACAAGGAAGGACTGAAGGTAGAGGCGACCACGTAGAGTGACAGTTTGTGACATGGGTCACATGACAGGTAGAAACATCTAGAGAGGCCCACTGAGTGAGGACCATTGAGGAGTAGGGTCCAGACAGAGACAGGGCCCAGTCAGAGGGGCCCAGTAGGAGAGAGAACGAGAGGAGCAAGGTGTGGCACCCTGCTACACACAGGTACCACAGGACCCAAAAGGGTGCATGGACGGACTTCTCCACAAGAGGCCCTTAGTACACACAGACACCTCCACCCTTCCACCTCATACCACCAGAGGGAGCATATTAGGGATATATATACTGGAGGGTGGAGTTAGGGAGGCAGAGTGTGCTGGCACTTGAGATCAGTGAAGAGGCAGCACCTGTTGAGCTGCTGTGCTGAGGGCAAGCCAAGGCCTAAAGCACGTGCTGAAGCCTTAGGGCCTAGAGCGTGGCCGGAGGCAAGGAGAGGAGAGAGGAGTTAAGGGGGCAGAGGAGCATCTTAAGCTCACCCCAGAACACAAGCCGGACACCGGGTCCGCGCCTACAGGGTCCTCTATGCACAGTAGGAATAACCGGTATACCAGGAGGATTCCAGACCCCTGGTCAACCTGAAGGTACAATCATCTACAGAACTAGGAACCACGATGGCCCCAGCATCCAGGGATAGTGGTAGCCAGAGAAAAGTTCTTACTACCAAGCAGACAGGTGAGAGAGTGAAACAGTACAGAAGCTAGGCCTAGTTCCAGGCTGGTCAGGAGCTTCAGAGAGAGAGGAAGAAATGGATCAGGAGGCCTAATACCCGCTCACTGGGGAGAGTCCAGAAGTACACCCTTCCTACTAAGTACCCTGGACCATACCTGCCGTTTACACCAGTAAAGGTACTGAAGCGAATCCCCTGTGTGCATACGTGTTATTCTCCCCTGATCCGGCTGGGCCACCTCTCACCTGCGCCCAAATTCACGCTGACCGTAGTCAGGAGAAGGGATCAGGTCACTGTAAGGGACCGGCCCCAGACTAGTGGAGGACTGCAAGACTCAGCTAGCAAACCGGAGGCTGCGGTATCTCTAAGTGCCGTAGCCAAAACCACACACATTCGCTGAAAAGGTGGCCATCTAGGACCAGGGGGACAGGACGTCGCCTGACAAGGCCGGCGGCCACTGGCTCTGGACACTGTGTGTGAGGCGCAGGGCAGGAGGGCGAAAGCCAGCACAGAGAGAGACGACCCGGGAAAGGTACACAAGAAGAGGGTCGCAATCAAGTGCATCCAAGTTATCTGAGAGTTGGCTGAATCACTTCCCCGGAGGACACAGGACTCGGTGGGCTGTTATAACCTGCTGGCAGTTGTAACCTGGAACATCATAAGAACTGTGAGCAAAAACATGAAGACTGCACCCTGCTGTGTCCTTGACTTAATTGATGCATCACCTGCCTTGCACTACGCCAACAACAAAGCCACCTCTTTAACTGCCCAGGGGCTTTGCTCTACCCGTGGAGAGCTGAACCATCTCTGCTGCATCACCAATGCCCCCAGTGGATCTGAACAGCGGCGGCCACCTATAGCCGCGTACCATGGGTGGCGTCACAAAACTTTATTCCCAAAACTTTATTCTCCTCTGTTATTGACCGCCCGGGGCCTCGGACCGGGTCACGCCACCGTGACTTTCCTAAAAGAACTGACCGGCCCGGCGCAGAGTACTCCAAGGCCCAGGGGGCGCGTCAATATGATGTCTGTGTGATGGTGTGCCCGGTGTGTGTATGATGTCTGTGTGATGGCTTGCCCGGTGTGTGTATGATGTCTGTGTGATGGCTTGCCCGGTGTGTGTATGATGTCTGTGTGGTATTGTGCCCGGTGTGTGTATGATGCCTGTGCGATGGCGTGCCTGGTGTGTGTATGATGTCCGTGTAATGTATAACATAGTGCTATATAAAATAGAGCAGGGGTGGGAGGTTAATTTTCCCAAAGGGCCACACGATAGACCGTGACTGTTGTGAAGGCCGAACCAATGAGTTCAAATTATTTCTGCTCAATATTAATATTAACATTTTAATTATAATTTTTTGTATATTTAGATTATCACTTAATATTGCGCAGGCTTAAGTATTCTGGCATCCCCTATATACAGTATGAGCCCCCACACAACCCTGTACATACAGTATTAACACACACCACCCCTACATACAGTATGAGCCCTCACATAGCCCCCAGTATACAGTATGAGCCACCACATAGCTACCCAGATACAATATGAACCCTCACATAGCCCGTTAGATACAGTATGAGCCCCCACAAAAAAGCCAGATGTCATTTAATGAAGCTACATAAAGATGAGAAAGTTCTGGCGGCTCTGACTGTGAATGAGGGAACAAAAAAATAATCCATAACTAGAGATGAGCAGGATGCACAGATGACGTTGTACTGCCCTGGAAGATAAGAGATTTGCGGACTCCTGTCCAGCCGCCAGGTAACACTGACCTGGGCACTGGACTGGAGTCCCGTGAATTCATCTGCTCATCTCTAGTCCCAACTGTCCCAGATACAGTGGAAAGTCCCGGATTTGGGTCTGCACCCTGCATTCTCGGGCAACTGCTGAATTTCCCTCACTGCCGCTTGTACTGTATTGTCCATCTTTCTGTTCTTCGAAGGTTGGGAGGGCTGCGCTGTACCAGAGTTGGACACCACCTGAGAGGCTCCGTACTTCTCACAGAAGCGCCCTGAGCCCTGCACATGTTGGTCAGAGTCAGAACCTGCGCCCCACACTGAGTAAGTTCCCGGGATCCGACGCCGCCTATCAAGAGCCGAGGTCAGGACTCACTTCCCCCAAGCGTGAGAGGCTACCGTCGACAGTCAAGCCGAGAAGAGCTGAGAGAGGACTGCGACAGGAAAGAATTGCCAGCAGCAGTGGAGGAACCGCGCAAGTGAACACAGCCGTCACTTACAACTCTCACCTTTGGTACAGGGGACAGTTGGGATTAGGATCTCAGGTTGGGTGGGGACTGTTTGGTGCATGGGAGGCTAAACGGGGTCTGACAGACTTTATCTGGAAGAGACTTGCGGCATAGTGGGAAGAAGGAAGAACCAGTGACCAGTTTAGGGCCATATAAAGAGAAAGAACTCACGTGGTGACTCCCACGACTAGGTATATCACACTGTTGCAGAGAACTGTACTGTTATTCACTGAAATATTCCTCATTTCTATTCCAAGTTGCTGTTTATTACCTTTGCTACTGACCCGTCCCCCTATGGATGCCGGTGGGGGATATCACGGTGGCTGGCCCGGTCCGTGGCCCAGGGCAGTCACCAAAAAGGGGGATTATTTATAGGGGATTTGTAAAGTGTTCGTGACGCCACCTGTGAAATGCGGCTAAAGGGAGCCACCGCTGCGGAGCAGTCCTCTGAGGCAGATGTTAGGGCAGCTGATGATGGAACGGCTCCCCACAGGTGGAGCGAGTCTCAGGGCAGCGTGGGGTAATGGATGGTGGTGCGGGGGAGAGACAGCCAGGACGGTGCAGGAAGAAATCACAGACACTCACACGGGGGTTCGCTTCGGTACCTTTACTGGTGTTGATTCAGGTATGGTCCAGGGTACTCGGTAGGCAGGGTGCACTTCTGGACTCTCCCCAGTGAGCGGGTGTAGGGCCTCCTGATCCATTGCTTCCACTTGCTAAGCTTCTGACCTGCCTGGAGCTAGGCCTGGCTTAATTACTCTCTCTCTTGCACCTGCTGACCTGGTGGTAGGGCTTTCTCTTGGAGATCACTCACCCTGGACGCTGAGGCCTCCGTGACTCCTAGCCCTGGTACTGTAGTCAGCGTTGGTTGACCTGGGACTTGTAGTCCTCCAGGTGTCCTGTGGTCCCTACTGGGTATAAAGGGACCCGGTAGGCGCGGACCCGGTGTCCGGTGTATATTTCGGGGTGAGCCTGGTACGCTCCTCTGCCCCCCTCAACTCCTCTCTCCTCTCTCTCCTCTGCCTTTGGCCACACTCAGGGCCCTCACTAGGCTTCCACTCGTGCTGTAGACCTTGGCTCGCCTAAGCACAGCAGCCAGCGTGCTGCCTCTTCACTGGTCTAAGTGCCAGCACACTCTCTGACTCTAAACTACTCACTGAGCTGCCTGGCTCCACCCTCCCTATATATATCCCTAACGGGCTCCCTCTGGTGGTATGAGGTGGTAGGGTGGAGGTGTGTGAATGTGTGAGGGCCTCTTGTGGAGAAGTCCATCCATGCACCCTACTGGGTTCTGTGGCACCTGTGCGGAGCAGGGCGCCACACTACTAACCCCCTTTATAGAATAGTTGTTATACATATAAAATTGGTTATATCAACCCCTGACTGTTCTCGTCTTGTGTCTCGAGTTGGGAGGTATGGCTTAGAGTTGATCCCTATTATGGCGACACTACAATTACAGAACTACAGTATATGTGCAACACATAATAGATATACACATAAATGTAAACACATTTTATATACTGTATATTTTATACATATATAAACATACTCTATATACTTTATATATATATATATATATAGACACATACAGTATGTATGAACACATATATTGTACAAAGGAGGGGGCTTGAGTCTGGCGTAGCTAGAGGGAAGCCCCCAATGACTGGGATTGGCGGGGCGGATGAGTTTGGAAGATGCGGGGGTTTAGAATTGGGTATGGAAGTATGGGGGCGGGCACTATAAGGATTGAGGGGTGGTCTATGGGGAATAGTGTGGGAAGGGCCATTCTTCTGTAGGACTCGGACAGAGAAGACCCCATAGCAAAAATCCCTACCTCTATGGAGTCCATCGATTCATTGGTGGCCCAGCTGCGGGACACGGTCCGTTATAGGGATGGAGGCTGGCTGGCATCCCAGCTGTCAGCCTTGCTGGGGGCAGCACGTGCGGAGGATGACGCACCGGGACCCAGCCGGAGACCAGGAAGATTGCGGCCTCCGGAGCGGCTGTCACCCGGAGCATCTGCGGGCAGCAGGCGGTGGCTGCGGAGCCCCTCACGGGATCCTGCGGGTAGCGAGCAGCACAGTGCGGTGCCACACCGCTGTGCTCGCACCGGTAGACATCCGCACAGCCGGCCTGCGGGCCATGGACAGCGTGGATCGGGGACCGGCGCCGAGGTGCAGGCTGCACAGGAAGAGTGGGCCACACAGGAAGTGTGGGCCACACAGGAAGTGCTGCCGGCATCAGCAGCACAGCCCCAACCGGAAGTCATGGCAGCGCCTTGCAGGGACATCCCTGCACCAGGCAGACATGCCTGCACACGGCAAAAAATCGGGGATCGGAGGCATGCAGCAGTGGAGCCGGCGGACGGACATCTGGAACGGCAGGTATTCCTGGCGATGCTCGTGTCGGGGTACCTGCCAGATGGAGTGGGAGACTTACCATACGGCGGCGATCGGAGGGCAGGCAGCAACAGGGAGAAGCACCACTGGCAGGCCCAGCTATTCAGTCAGCGGCGGGTGGCAGAGTGGAGCTGCCTGGCAGTCACATCCCATCCAGCACGGGCCGGGCCGGGCCGGTCCGGGTCTGGGGGCGATCAGGGTCACAGGCCTACTTAGCGGAGCAGAGTGAGGACAAGAGGGAGGCGAACTCCAGGCGTGGGAGCACCAGCGGCTGCGGCAGGCGCTCGGGTCCCCCCTGGTGATGAGGAGGCTGGGGGCGCGGGCCTGGAGCATGGCCGCCAATCGGAAGGATCGGATTTGGAAGAAGGAATCGACAACTCACGGGATCGGCAGGACTGAGGATTGTCGGCTGGTGGGGACACAGCACCTGCGCAGCTACGTGAGTATGATTATATGTCTGGTTTGTTGCCCGCAGGGGCAGTATCACAGGGGGTAGCGAGTAGTCAATTAGTGGGGTACGATGCGAGGAATGTAGGTGGGCCGAGCGGGGCACAGGTAGCGGGGCTTAGTGATATTTTTCGCACTATGTCGCAAGCCTTGTTGAGGTTAGAAGTTGGGACAGCAGGCGAGACAGGTGTCTCGCCCGTGAGAGCTTGGTTGCCTGGGCAGGCGGTGGCACAGCGGGATGGGCCTGAAGGGGTCAGGACAATGGTTCCTAGCGAGGAGGTTTCATCTGGGGTTTCAGTATCGGTTCAAACTGAGAAAGAAAAAGGTGATACGGTAAAGCTGGATGATAGGGCAAGGGGTGAGGTGTACGTGTGTTTTGAGGGGCCTTTGGGGGCACATTTAAAAAAAGACGTAAGGGAAAAAATTTGTCGGGATGAGTATGTCGAAATTTTCTCCCTCCTCTCCTTGAAAAAGTTCAATTTAGATAAGGGAAAGAAGGACGATAGCAAGAAGGAGGAGGAAGAAAAGCGGAGGTGGCATTTGATTCCCCAGACGTTTGTAAATTGGTTGCAAGTGTTTGCATTACTGGCTAGCGTTATCAGGGAGAAGTTTCCGGAAAATTGCTCAGGTTTAATTTGTTATTTGGATTCATAGGGGAGGCCCACCGTACATACGGGGGGCAGACATGGTTACGTTACGACGAGCAGTTCAGGCAGAGGAAGGCGGTGAGGCCAGAAATTAAGTGGGATCAGAAGGATATAGGGTTTTGGCTTAAGGTAATGGCTCCGGCCAGGTACAGGCAGTCCTTTCACGGGAGTGGAGGCAGCGGTAGTCAATCGTCTGAACACGGGGGAGGTAGCGCGGTGGCGCAGGGTGGAAAAGAAAAATCAGGAACGTGTTGGCAGTTTAATGACGGCCAATGCAAGTACGGGAACAGTTGTAAGTTTAAACACGTGTGTTCCCATTGTAACGGGAGTTCCCACGGCGCCTCTAGATGTTTCAAGAAAGGAAAAGTGAAGCCTTCAGTGGGTCCCTGTCAAGGGGGAGACTCCAGTGAAACTTCCCGGGATGGCCACCTTTCTAAGTAGATATCCAGATTGGGAAAAAGCGGATGTTATTAGTTACGGTTTTTTAGAAGGTTTTAGGATTCCTCCACCTGCACATAAAGTTCCTTTTTCACTTAAGAATTTGAGGTCGGCCCAGTTGCATCCGGACGTGGTCAGTGCAAAGTTTTCTAAAGAGGTGGAGTTGGGTCGTATGGCTGGTCCTTTTCAGCGTTTGCCGGAGTTGTGCCAAAGAAGGAACCGAATAAATTTTGCTTGATTCAGCACTTGTCATATCCAAAAGGGCTTTCGGTGAATGATGGTATCAATCAGGAACTATGTTCGGTGGTGTATACATCATTTGATGCTGCAGTAAAATGGGTGCGCAGGTATGGGCCTGGGTCGTTGTTGGCTAAGACCGACATTGGGTTGGCATTCAGATTGCTTCCGGTGCACCTTGATAGCATTCTGTTGTTAGGGTGTTTTTGGTGCGAGGAGTACTACCTAGATAGATGTTTGCCCATGGGTTATGCAATTTTTTGTTCATTATTTTAAACTTTTAGCACTTTCTTGGAATGGGCGGTACGGGATGTTGCAGGTGTACAGTCGGTCATTCATTATTTGGATGATTTTTTGTTTATAGGTCCTCCAGAATCGTTAGTTTGTGTGAATTTGTTAGCATCTATGTTTTGGGTGGCTAAGCGTTTTGGCGTTCCACTGGCAAAACAGAAAACAGAAGGGCCTTGTACTGTGTTGAGTTTCTTAGGTATTCTGATTGATTCAGAAAAGATGGAATGTCGTTTACCGGAGGATAAATTTCTCATGTTGAGGCAAGAGGTGGACAGGGTGGGGAGCTTGCGTAAGGTAACGTTGAAGGAGTTGCAATCCCTGTTGGCGAGGTTGAATTTCGCTTGCAGAACTATGCCTATGGGCAGGATTTTTTTTCGCAGGTTGTCCGGGGCGACTGCAGGTGTGAGGGCACCGCACCATTTCATTCGTTTGAATAGGGTCCACAGAGATGACTTGCAAGTGTGGAAACATTTTTTGGAGAATTACAATGGGAGGTCGTTAATGCAGCAGGATTTCGTGGACAGTTTTGATTGCGAAATCTATACGGATGCAGCCGGCGGGGCAGGTTTCGGAGCGTACTGTAAGGGGCGGTGGTATGTTGGAGCAACATCGTGGAAACAGTTGGGTTACACAAAAAACTTGGCCTCGTTGGAGTTGTTCCCAATAGTGGTGGCAGTTTCTATTTGGGGGGAATTGTTCTTGAATAAGAGAATAAGAGAGTATGTTTTCATTGCGACAATATGGCAGTGGTGGCGGTGATTAACAGTTTGTCGGCCTCATCCCCTCTGGTCATTAAGTTGCTCAGGGAACTTGTGCTCAGGTATCTTGAATTGAATGCTTGGATTTCAGCAGTGCATGTTCCGGGTGTTCAGAATTCTATAGCGGATGCATTGTCTCGTTTTCAGTGGGACCGCTTCCGGGCTCTGGCACCAGAGGCGGAGGACGTGGGAGACGAATGCCCTTCGCACTTGTGGCAACTGATTACGGAGGAGCAGGAAGGCTAATTCGGGAATCTATTGCGAGTAATACCTGGTCTGCTTACGAGGCATCATGGCAAACTTGGCTGGCTGAATGAGGGCCAATTGTAAGTGATAAGGATAGAAGCTTGGCGTTTTTGTTTCTGATTGGTAAGGCGTTAGAAATTGGGTGGTCCGGGTCAAGGGTTAGTAAGTTCATGGCTGGGCTGGCGTTCGGTTTTAAATTGCAGGGAGTAGGGGATGCTACAAAATCTTTTTTAGTCAGGCAGGCATTAAAGGGTTTCAGGAGGGGCAGACACCTGCCGGACAAATGGAGACCAGTGTCGTTTACTACATTAGAGGGTCTGGGTGCAGTACTAAGGACAATTTGTAGTTCTAGTTTTGAGTTGGCATTGTTTAGGCTGGCTTTTTCGTTAGCTTTCTTTGGTGCATTGCGAGTTGGGGAATTGGTGACTTCAAGTAAAAGCAGGGCGGGGGGACTGTGGGCCGAGGATGTGGGATATTGGGTTGGGGGCATTGATTTTTGGTTAAGACATTCTAAGACGGATCAAGCTGGAAAAGGCAGGCGTGTGATGTTGGGCAAGGTGGACGGGGCAATGATGTGTCCATGGAGATGTTTGGAAGAATATTGGCAAGTATGGTCGGGTAGAGTTGTCCCGCTGCTATGCCATGAGGACGGAACGTTTTTGTCCCATTTTCAGTTTACTGCAGAACTTAAAAAAGGGATTCTCGAGCTGGGGCTTAGCCCCGAATTATATGGCTCACATTCATTTAGGATTGGCGCAGCGTCAGAGGCAGATAGGTGCTGTTTGGGTGCCGAGATGATAAAGGGCATCGGCAGGTAGAATTCTGACTGCTATCTTACGTATGTGAGGTATTAATTATGATAAGGCAATGGCAAAAAGTAGTCCGTCAAGTTGGTTAATTTGTTTTTCGTTAATCATTTTAGGTGCTGGTCCATTGTTAGCCTGGATTTTTGGACATTCGTTCGTACATTGGGGAGCACTGCGAGCCGACATAAGGCCGGACGGTAGGCAACTGGGTTTTGGTAGGGAGCAGATTGTTGTCCGCAGGCTGGGTTTTAGGGGGATGGTGTGGAGTCGGTTTTTGTCAGAATTCCACAAGGCAGCCCGGTTGGATAGAGCACCTGATATCTTGGTGGTTCACATAGGTGGGAACAACTTGGGAACAACTTGGGAACAAGGCCCATTAGGGAATTAATTTGCGACATTCGGTTAGATTTTTTTAAGGTTATTGACAACTTTTCCAGGGTTGCTGACGGTGTGGTCAGACATCGTGCCTAGACAGAAGTGGAGGGCGGCGAGATCTTTAAAAGGGATCAATAGAGCGAGGGTGAAGTTGAATAGGGCCGTAGGGGCCTTTGTATCCAGGAATGGAGGTGTAAGTATTAGACATTTAGATTTAGAGTCCGGAGCGGGGAATTTTTGGATGGCAAATGGTGTTCATTTGAATGCCATTGGAATTGATCTTTGGGCTTTGGCAATACAGGATGGGATCGAAAGGGCATTTTTGGGGTTGGGGCACTCACGAGCCTGAGGTGTCAGGGCTGTGCGTGGTTGGCGGGGAGTGGGGTTCTTGGAGTTGGTATGGATTTGTTGATAGAAGGAATTTGCCAGAATTCCAGGTAATTTGAAGTTACATGGGGGGTGGTCTGGCAATTTTTAGTCAGGGCTCTGGACGGGGTTTTACCCTGGGAGCTCTTAGGTGATTAATCTTTCACGTATTGTGGAAGTATGGTGCCCTCGATCTGGTGGTGCATGGCTGAGGGTAAGATGGCGGTTGGATTTCTTTCGTGTTATAAAAGCCAGACCTATTAGCTCCAAGAATCCTCCTCTCTTAATTTATCTGGTATTATTATTATTTTTAATATGTTAATGTTTGTTTGTTAATAAAATGGCCGCTGTGGCCAAATTTATCCAAAGAATCCTGTATTGAAGTGTTTTTATTCGTGGGGGGGAAAGGTTTAGCGTTGGAGAAGATGGAACCAGGTAAATACGGTAAGAAAACCGTACTGGCCGTACCCGGTCAAGGAGAGGGCTGGAGTCGGGCGTAGCTAGAGGGAAGCCCCCCATGACTGGGATTGGCCGGGAGGATTTGAGTTTGTAAGATGCGGGGGTTTAGGATTGGGTATGGAAGTATGGGGGCGGGCACTATAAGGATTGAGGGGTGGTCTATGGGGAATAGTGTGGGAAGGACCATTCTTCTGTAGGACTCGGACAGAGAAGACCCACCCACCCAACTCTCTTTTTTTTTTTACTGCGTTATTTATAAGTTCTGTAATGCAGGGAATAGGGCTAGTTGGTATAGGGAAGTTTTTTAGATGGGTGGTGAGGTTTAGTGACTGTCACAGTGGCGGGATTGGCGGGGGATGGGGTTCTTGGAGTTGGTACAGATTTGTTGATACAAGGAATTTGCGAAAATTCTGGGTAATTTTGAAGTTACATGGGGGGTGGTCTGGCAATTTTTGGTCAGGGCTCTGGACGGGGTTTTACCCTGGGAGCTCTTAGGTGATTAATCTTTCACATATTGTGGAAGTATGGTGCCCTCGAGCTGGTGGTGCACGACTGAGGGTAAGATGGCGGTTGGATTTCTTTGGTGTTATAAAAGCCAGACCTATTAGCTCCAAGAACCCCCACCTCTTAATTTATCTGGTATTATTATTATTGTTAATATGTTAATGTTTGTTTGTTAATAAAATGGCCGCTGTGGCCAAATTTATCCAAAGAATCCTGTATTGAAGTGTTTTTATTCGTGGGGGGGTAAGGTTTAGCGTTGGAGAAGGTGGAAGCAGGTAAATACGGTAAGAAAGCTGTACTGGTCGTACCCGGTCAAGTATATACACACAGAAGCACATATATTCAGTTTATATATACTTACATACATATACAATTTATACATATATTCACACAACATACTGCATACATGCACACATACAGTATATATATATAAGTAAAATACACAGACACACACATACTATATACTGTATGTGTATATATAATAATAATACTAATTTGTATTTATATAGGTCCAACATATTCCGCAGCACTTTACAACATTTTTATTACTTACAGCAAAGTCAAAAGCAATGAATGCTGTTTAGAGTTAAATAAAGATATATGAAAAAAGAAATGTAGGACATCGCTTTAACCCTTAGATTGCTGTCGGACCTTGAGTGAGTATTTTGGTTAATTTAAATCATTAAAGAATGTCTGTTTTATTTCAAATAAAGTGTTTTATTCTCAGTGTGTGTTTATTTAACTCTTTACTTAGTAATGAGGGTGTCTGGCTGACACTACACTTCTTCATTACTAAGGCTAGGGTAGGTGTCAGCGACACATATGGTAATCCCATTAAGCCAAATCCCATTACTCCTAATGCTGCACTTGTGTTGTCAGTGCATGTGGATCCACCGCATGTAATGCCATTTCAATAGGACAAAATCAGCAACAGAGGCTAGCGTCTCCACTGCAGAAATTTACATGCTGTGGGTGAGTTTGGGTACGTACCCATGATCAGGAAATGCTGTGGGTTTGACGCTGTTTATTTATGCAGCGTTAAACCCACAGCGGCCAGATGTTACAGCATAGTGGATGGTATTTCTAGAAATCTCATGTCCACTCTGCGTGCATCTGAGGCTGAGGATCACCCGCGGACATTGACATGAGGCAGGTCTTTCAGCATGTCAATTTCTCTTGCAGAGTGTTAGTCTCCACAACAGAAATTTGACCACTAGAATGTATTGAATGTGGTAAATCTGCATGGTTCAGTCAACACAAGCGGATTTACCTGCATTCAATAGAATGCAACATTTCTGACGCAGAAAAAATATGCTGTGTCCAAAGCGCTGCTACGTCCGGATTGTGGCCACATATCCTTAAATTAAAAAAATGGCGTGGGCTCCCACATCATTTTCATAACCAGCAGAAGGAAAGCCGACCACTGAGGGCTGATATTAGTAGCCGGGGATAGGGACAATAACCAAAAATATTCCCTGGCTATTAATAACAGCCACAGTACAGGACAGTACAGACCAAAAGTTTGGACACACCTTCTCATTTAAAGATTTTTCTGTATTTTCATGACTATGAAAATTGTACATTCACACTGAAGGCATCAAAACTATGAATTAACACATGTGGAATTATATACATACAAAAAAGTGTGAAACAACTGAAAATATGTCTTTTATTCTAGGTTCTTTAAAGTAGCCACCTTGTGCTTTGATGACTGCGTTGCACACTCTTGGCATTCTCTTGATGAGCTTCAAGAGGTAGTCACCGGAAATGGTCTTCCAACAATCTTGATCACATGTCTGTGATCTGCTTTTCTTCAACAACATTAAACAACTGAATGAACATCCTCCGCGCCCGGTGATTCCATAATTTTTGCCAGGGGTTGTACAATAGTATACCAATAGAATTAATAGTGTAGCATAATTTCTCTTCTGAGATTGAGACCTGAGGGGACTCTGGTATTTAATGCAAATATCCTTCTCTGTTACGAAGCAATTTCTCCCTATCTCCACCATGAAGTTTCTTTGGAATATGTTAAATTCCATAGACAAAAAGCCCATTTAATTGTCTATTATGGTTGGAGATAAAATGTCTAGAAATATTAGATATATTGCGTGTTGAAGGATGTTCTATAACATATATGTGTTCTCTTATGCGTGTTCACATTTTTTTGGTTGTGGATCCCACATATTTCAGATTGCATAAAGCGCACTCTATGACATAAATAATATGATCCATATTACAGTTGAGAATGCTTTTAACATTATAAGTACGGTCATTGTTGCTATTAGATTAAGTAGATATTGTTTTTTTAGTGTGTGAACATGTTTTACATGCAGTAAAACCGCATTTGTAGAAACCATTTATTAGCAACCAGTTTTTTGTGTGCTGGAGTGACGGGATTTGTAAAGGCTGGGAGATAACTGATTTCCTATAGTTGGAGCTTTGCGGGAGACTATTCTTATTCCTTTATCTGAAATAGAGTCCATTGTATTATCGTCTCTTAAAATATATTTAAATTTAGTTTGACTCTGCCTAAAATGGATAGAAAAAATGTACTATATGTGAGTACTAGCTATTATTCATATATTGTTTGAATGGTGGAATATCCAATACTGAACCTATTCATATGATTAACCCCTTAACCCCCGAGGGTGGTTTGCACGTTAATGACCAGGCCAATTTTTACAATTCTGACCACTGTCACTTTATGAGGTAATTACTCTGGAATGCTTTAACGGATCCCCCTGATTCTGAGAATGTTTTTTCGTGACATATTGTACTTCATGATTGTGGTAAAATTTCTTCGATATCACTTGCGTTTATTTGTGAAAAAATGGAAATTTGGCAAAAATTTTGAAAATTTTGCAATTTTCAAAATTTGAATTTTTATGCCCTTAAATCAGAGAGATATGTCACACAAAAGAGTTAACAAATAACATTTTACACATGTCTACTTTGCATCAGCACAATTTTGGAACAAAATTTTTTTTTGTTAGGGAGCTATAAGGGTTAAAAGTTGACCAGCGATTTCTCATTTTTCCAACAAAATTTACAAAAACATTTTTTTAGGGACCACATCACATTTGAAGTCACTTTGAGAGGTCTTTATGACAGAAAATACCAAAAAGTGACACCATTCTAAAAACTGCACCCCTCAAGGTGCTCAAAACCACATTCAATAAGTTTATTAACCCTTCAGGTGCTTCACAGGAATTTTGGGAATGTGGAAGAAAAAAATGAACATTTAACTTTTTTCACAAAAATGTTACTTTAGACCCAATTTTTTTTATTTTCACAGGGTTAACAAGAAAAAATGGACTCCAAAATTTGTTGTGCAATTTCCCCTGGGCACGCAGATACCCCATATGTGGGGAAAAAACACTGTTTGGGCGCACGGCAGGGCTCGGAAGGGAAGGAGCGTCATTTGACTTTTTGATTGTAAAATTTGCTTGAATAATTAGCGGATGCCATGTTGCGTTTGGAGAGCCCCTGTGTGCCCAAACATTGGAGCTCCCCCACAAGTGACCCCATTTTGGAAACTATACCCCCCAAGGCACCTTTCTAGATGCATAGTGAGCAGTTGGAACCCCCAGGTGCTTCACAAATTGATTCGTAAAAATGAAAAAGTGAAGAAAAAAAAAAACTTTTTCATTTTTATGAATCAATTTGTGAAGCACCTGGGGGTTCCAAGTGCTCACTATGCATCTAGATAGGTGCCTTGGGGGGTCTAGTTTCCAAAATGGGGTCACTTGCGGGGGAGCTCCAATGTTTGGGCACACAGGGGCTCTCCAAATGCAACATGGTGTCAGCTAACAATTGGAGCTGACAATTTGTTAGCGGACACCATGTTGCATTTGGAGAGTCCCTGTGTGCCCAAACATTAGAGCTCCCCCACAAGTGACCCCATTTTGGAAACTAGACCCCCCCAAGGCACCTTTCTAGATGCATAGTGAGCAGTTGGAACCCCCAGGTGCTTCACAAATTGATTCGTAAAAATGAAAAAGTGAAAAAAAAAACACTTTTTCATTTTTATGAATCAATTTGTGAAGCACCTGGGGGTTCCAAGTGCTCACTATGCATCTAGATAGGTGCCTTGGGGGGTCTAGTTTCCAAAATGGGGTCACTTGTGGGGGAGCTCCAATGTTTGGGCACACAGGGGCTCTCCAAACGCAACATGGCGTCCGCTAACAATTTGAGCCGGTTTTCCATTCAATTTGTTAGCGGACACCATGTCGCGTTTGGAGAGCCCCTGATGTGCCTAAACAGTGGAGCTCCCCCACAAGTGACCCCATTTTGGAAACTATACCCCTCAAGGATTTTATTAAGGTGTATAGTGAACATTTTGAACCCAGAGGTACGGCACAGAATTTGATAAAATTAGGTCATCATATTGAATAAGTTGCCATTAGTCTTGAGTGCAAGTGCTCGCTTTTGCATCGGGTACTCAGGTATGCACCATGTACTGCGCGTGCTCGAGTCACATTCTCGAGTCCCTGCCCGGATGTTTCACGGTTATTAGACACCCAAAAAAAACATGCGGGGATTGCTCGTGCATGGCAGGCAATCCCCGCAAAGTTTTTTGGGTCATGAATCATATGGGGCGGAGACTTGAGCATGTCACTCAAATACCCACGATACTCAATGCATACCAGAACACCCGATGCAAACTCAAGTAGCGAGCACTTGCGCTCAACACTAATCGCCATATCGTCATCTTTTTTTCTTACTTTTGAAAAAAACCCCATCACAACCCTAACCCCAACCCTACCCCCAACCCCAGCCCTAACCCTAACACAACCCTAACCGTAGCACAACCCTAACCGTAGCACAACCCTAACCCTAGCACAACCCTAACCTGAGAGTTTAATTTTTACGCCGTTCCTCATGCGGTATAAGTGATTAGATGACCTTATTCTTCGGGTCGGTGAGACTACAGCGATACCAGAATCATATGGGGTTTTTATGACTGACAGCTGTCATACAATAAAAGTCGCATTTTTTGTAAAATCTAGTTTTTGCATCGCCATATTTTGAGAGCTATAATTTTTCCAGATTTTGGCAGACAGTCATTTGACGGCTTTTTTTTTTGCGGGATGAGTTGACGTTGTTATTGGTGCCATTTTCAGGCACGTGACATTTTTTGATCGCTTTCTATTCCGATTTTTGGGAGGCAGAATAAACAAAAACCGACAATTCAGGAATTGCTTTTTTTTTTTTTTTATTCTGTTCCGCGTGTGGTAAAATTGATAAGGCAGCTTTATTCTTCGGGTCAGTACGTTTACAGCGGTACCACATTTATATTGTATTTCTATGTTTTGCACTTTTACAAAATAAAAGCAATTTTATAGAAAAAATTATTTTTTAGCATAGCTTTATTCGGAGAGCTATAACTTTTTTATTTTTCGGCTGATGGCGGCTTTTTTTTTTTACGGGACGAGATAACGTTTTCAGCGGTACCATTTTTATTTATATTTGTCTTTTTGATCGCGTGTTATTCCATTTTTTGTTTGGCGGTATGGTGATAAAGCATTGTTTTTTGTATTTTTTACCGTGTTCACTGAAGGGGTTAACTAGAGGGACAGTTTTATAGGTCAGGTTGTTCCGGACGCGACAATACCAAATATGTGTACTTTTATTGTTTTTTTTTTTTTTTATAATAATATTTATTGATGGGTACATTATATTTTTATTTTTGGTGGATTATTTTTTTTATTATTTTTTTAAATATTTTTACAATTTTTTTTTCACTTTCTGATAGTTTTTATACTTTATTACTTTGTCCCACTGTGGGACTTTCACTTTTTTTTCTCTGATCGCCTGCATGGCACAGGAATGCAGCACCATCCCTGTGTCATGCAGGCTGTCAGCGCTGGACAGGGAGAAGATTGTTTGGAGATGCACTGCGCATGTCCAAAAAATCTTCCTGCTGTCTGGTGACCCGGATGTTGTCATGACGACATCGGGTCGTCATGGCAACATCCTGGAAGCCACGGCAGTCAGCGCTGGAAGCCAGAAGAGGAGGTGAGTATCTGCGATCACCTCCCCTTGCCACCGCAATGCTGCGATCGACTTCGATCGCAGCATCACGGGGGTTATTGTGCTGGGAGCGGTGCAGGACCGCTCCCTGCACATAGTACCGGGTGTCAGCTGTGACAATCAGCTGACACCCGGCAGCGATCACGCCCGCACAGCCTGTGTGCGCGCGCGATCGCCATGACGTACTAATACGGGTCTGGCTCTTAAGTCCCAGGGCACAGACGCGTATTAGTACGTCAAATGTTGTTAAGGGGTTAATATATCATCTATAAATCTCAGATATTAATAGATAGATGTATTAAAAGGATTGTGAACATTGTACAGAAATTATTCCTCCTACTATGCCTTCACGAGATTTGCAACAGATGGGGAAAATTTCGCCCCCATCGAAACTCCACTGTTTTGTATAAAAAAAAGTTCTATTGAACATAAAATAATTATGGGTCAACAAAAAAGTCAAAATGGTTTTAATATATTTTTGTAGATCTTGGGAATATGAGCTAAATTTCGATAAATGATGGTGGACAGGAGATGGCTATATGGTGGGGGATACTTGTGTACATTGCCATTGTACATGTCAACCAAGATGAATCATTACACCATACAATATCTTTAAATGCATCTAAGACCTCACAAGAGTCCTGTATGTAACCTGGAATGCGCTGTACTAGAGGTTGCGGACATCGGTCCAGCCATTGTCCCACATGTTCGCCAAAGGACCCAATACCTGAAATAATAGGGCGCATGGATAGATTAGATAGATCAAATCCAGACTTATGCATTTTAGGTGATGCATGTATGATAGACATTACTGGGTGATCAACTATTAGACATTCAGATTTTTTTTTTAGAAAAAATTCCCATAGATAAACCTTCATTTATCAATGTTTTAAGTTTTTCTTGAAAAAACATTGTTGGATCATTGGGTAAATATGTATAAATGGTAGTATCCGCTGGCATGTCATTAATAGCTTTGGCATAGTCCTCACTGTTCATCACTACTATTGAGTAGCCCTTATCTGATCTTTAGATGGTAATATCAAATCTAGCTTGCATATCTTCCATGGCTTTAAGTTCTACTTTGGTTAGATTATGTTTTTTTGGGGGGATTAGTTGAATTTAGTAATGTTAACTTCTTACTTAAAGTGACAAGGCAGAGTCTTCAGGACCATGATGTCAGTAGTGTCCTTAGCGGATCTAATGTCTAGTACGTGTTCCCTGGCCCTTCTGCACAATTCTCTTGTGATTAATCCAATATATATTTAGTTACAAGGACATGTGGCACAGTATATTACTCCCACCATATTTCCTTAATTGTATGTAATTTTCTAAGTTTTCATATTAGATGTGTCTGTAAATGAGCTGGTGGTTATAATATTAGTGCAAGCAATACAAGATCCACAAGGGAAACATCCCCACAATGGGCCCTTAGATCAAAAGATCCAGTTCTTACGTTTGTCATAATTGCTTTCAACTAACATGTCTTTTAGATTTCTTGACCGTCGATAAGTAATTGATTTTTGGGAGGTATTTATTAAGTGTATGTTCCATTTGTAAGATGTTCCAATGTTTTGTTAAAGCTTTCCACATCTTTTAATTTCTTGAGTTATATGACCATTGATCATATAAATCTTACTGTGTCAGTTTTGGGATCAGTATTACTCATCAAAGCCCAGGCGAAACGCACGTCGGGGCGTCCATATCTTGGGGTCTGTATGTGTCATTATCTACTGATTTTATTCTATATTCATTTGCATCTGATGCAATTGTGGCGCCCTGCTGCGTATTGGTGCCACAGAACCCAGAAGGGTGCATGGATGGACTTCTCCACAAGAGGCCCTCACACATTCAATCACCTTCACCCTACCACCCCAGACCAGTAGAGGGAACCCGTTAGGGATATATATATAGGGAGGGTGGAGCCAGGCAGCTCAGTCTTCAGTGTAGTGTTCAGTCAGACTGAGAGAGAGTCTGAGAGCGTGCTGACGCTCAGAGAGCAGCAAAGAGGCAGCGCGCTGGCTGCTGTGCTTAAGCGAGCCAAGGCCTACAGCACGTGTGAGGGCCCTGAGTGTGGCCGAAGGTGAGAGGAGAAGGAAGAAGTAGTGAGGGGGCAGAGGAGCATACCTGGCTCACCGAGAGATATGTATCAGACACCGGATCTGCAGCTACAGGGACATTTATACCCAGTAGGAACCACCGAAACCCCTTGGAGGACTACAGGTCCCAGGTTTACCAAACGCTGACTACAGTACCAGGGCTAGGAGTCACGGAGGCCCCAGTATCCAGGGAGAGTGATCTCCAAAAGAAGGCCCTACTACCAGGTCAGCAGGTGCAAGGAGAGAGACAGTACCAAGCTAGGCCTAGTTCCAGGCAGGCCAGAAGCTTAGCGAGTAAAGCCACGAATCAGGAGGCCCTATACCCGCTCACTGGGGAGAGTCCAAAAATGCGCCCTTCACCCCGAGTACCCTGAACCGTGCCTGCATCATCACCAGTAAAGGTACTGAAGCTTACCCCCGTGTAAGTGTCCGTCTTTCCTCCGGGACCGTCCTGCCGTCTCTCCCCAGCATCCACCATCTACCCCTACACTGCCCTGGAGCTAGCTCCACTTGTGGAGTGCCACACCATCCCTGCTGCCGTAACACCAGTTCCAGAGGACTGCTCCACAGCGGCAGCTCCCTTTAGCCGCATTCCACAGGTGGCGTCACAAACTTTCCAAATCCCCTATATCTACTATCCCCTTTTACTGATCGCCCTGGGTCACGGACCAGGCCAGCCACCGTGATATCCCCCATACCGGCATCCATAAGAGGCCCGGCTGCCGAGTACTCCACGGCCCAGGGGGCGTGTCACAATCGCATGACTTGAATGTGTATAGTGATTTATATTTCTAGGTGTCCTAATATATACTTTTATGTGCCGTATGTATTACATCAATGTATGTTTGAAATTATATCATATGTAACCAATTTTTGATATACCCCACCTTATTAATTTAAATTTCTGGTTTGTTCTCTCCACTTAATTGTTTTTCTTAAGATTTTTAGTCTGTAAATAAAATGACTATATTAGATTGAATATTTTAGGTTATCTGTCAAGTTTATAGGTTTTATCAGCATTTGTAAGCCAAAACCAGGAGTGAGTAAAAAATACAGAAGTGGTGATGTGTTTCTATTGTACTCTGGCCTACAAAGATGGATGTAACACACTGGCAAAATACTGAACATGTGAACGCGTCCTTACTGTGCAAAAAAACAGAAGAATAAACCACAGCATTTATGCTACATGTGAACACAGCTTAGCTATGCTGTATGATGGCTCTGTAATTAGCATTGTAGCTTTCTAGTGCTTGGGTCCCGAGTTCAAATCCCACCGAGAGCAACATCTCCAAAGTGTATGTATGTTTGTGTTTTCATGGTTTCCATCCCAAACTGCAAAGATATATTGAGTTTAGATTGTGAGGCCCAGTGGAAATAATGTCTGTAAAAAGCAGCAAAAATTAATGTCTAGATACAAGCAAGTAAAATATATAAACAAGTAAAATGATGTGATGTAATGACAGCCAGCCAACAGTGCGTATAAAGATGATGTTGAACGGTGTGGTTTTGATACATTTTTTTCTCCATAGGCTTCTATGGGGAGCTGTAAAAATGCAGTTGCATTCTTAAGTGCAGAATCAAAGCTTTCCTGTATTTAAAAAAAAAAAAAAAAAAAAACACTCAAAACGCTATTTCAAATCTGCAGAAAAAATGCATCAAATAAAGGAGAAAAGGCATAAAAAAAGTGTAGCATACAGTATACAATGATCAGAAAAGGGCTTATTTTAAATGAAAGGGGGAGATACCAGTGTGAGACATGTAGATCAGGAGAGCAAACTGTCAGTCACACCTTCATTTAAAATAAGCCCTGGAGGCAGATTTTCCGGGAGATCAGTGTCCGGCCATAGATCTTAACAGCTTATTTACATATTAAAATAAACATGGATTTCTCCAGCATAAAACATTGGATTACAGATATCAAAGTATCTTATTCAGCTTCCCATAACCTACATGCCAATATAGACGGTTTAGGAGGGTTGATCCTACTGACAGATTCCCTTTAAACTGCAAACACATTAATTTTATGATTGATGCAAACATACTGTGAATGAGATTTTTAAACTTTGTAAATAAAAACTGTCCCTGTGATCCTTTAAAATTTTAAAACAATAATTTGTCATCTGTATAGTGGCATAATATTATGACTGTGTCATATGTCAGGAAAAGGCCGATTGGTAGATGACACTTCTCCTCCTTCCTCCCCTTTATACAGAAGACCTTAGCAGTCACAGCCTTGTTTCCAGCAGTGATCTAGTGCTGCTGTATTGTGCTTGTATTCTCCTCTCTAATCTAGATAAATGTGGAGCCTCGAGTCTTGTAATATGTTTCTTCCCTTCTTCATCACAGTTTATTATTTATCATGTAAGTATATTATATTCATTATAACTGACATCAGTTTTTACTGGTGTACTGTATTCATTTATTATTACTTTTTTATATGTCTATTTTTTAGCATTAAGTCTTTTGTGCATCATTTTGGAACATAAGTAATAATGTTCTCATATTTATCAGAATACACTAAACACATTTCCAATATAAAGTTTCATTTGGAGCAGGAGTTTTCTCATGTTATCATTTTTCTTTGTTAATAGGTTCAGTGTTGGGAAATGTTATCAGCTCAGAAAGAAAATATATTGAGGCCAAATCTGGGGAAACAGTAACATTATCCTGTAACTATTCTACCAGTGACTCTGGCCCGTATCTGTACTGGTATCGTCAATATCCTCATGAAATCCAGTATATTCTCACCAGGGGAGGCAAAAGCTATTCATACATGAAGCGTTATAATCCAGATCTGGGGTCTGAAAAATTCCAGTCACAGACCAGCGATACAACCACCTCTTTAACCATTTCCAGCCTGGATATATCTGATTCTGCCTTGTATTTGTGTGCTCTGGGTGATGGAGCACAGTGAAAAACGTAATGCTTTCAAGTGTCAAATACTTCTGATGCAATACAATTTCACAACCACTACGTGGCAGAATATAGTCACATTTTCATATTCCTTGTTCTGATATGCAGACTGCTGAGACCTGCCCACCGTATTATCCAAAAAGTCCCATGTAAATAAAGCAAGACACAATCTTAACCAAACTCTTTATTTTAATGGGTGAAGGTCGGTCACCGTAAAGGGGCCATGCGCAGCATGTAGGAACTATGAAATCTCAAATCAAGGCACTATTGGCCATCAGCAAGTACGAATCATTATGCCCCGCCGGACTCCCGGCGCAAGTCAAACTTCATACATAACAAACACTATGATGATATCACAATTGACCGCCAAGGAGGAGCAAAGTATTTATACTGCGCTCCGACCCCCACCCCTTTGGTACAAGGCCTGCTCAATGCCATCTTGGATACCGGAGAGGAAAATATCCAGACCTATTTCTGTGAGATGAACTCCATCAGGCAACATCAGACTGGAATTGTCTCCCTCCAGCTGACAATGTCTGATGACCACCCCAGCCTTAAAGCGAATAAAGCAGGAGATACGCACGTTATGTGTAGTGTTGAGCCACCCCCGTAGTGTTCGAGTTCGGTTCGGTTCGTCGAACACCCGTGTGTTCGCCGAACTGTTCGTCGAACTGTTCGTCGAACACCTTCGAACACCGTTAAAACCAATGGCAGGCAAACAAAAACACATAGAAACACATAGAAAACACCTTCAAAGGTGTCCAAAAGCTGACAAACTGCTCAGAAGACACAACTAACACATGGAAAAGTGACAAGTACATATAGTCATGCGAAAAGAAAAGAGGTGGAGGAGTAAAAGGAGGGGGAGACACAGATATAGGCATGTCATGCCCTTCTAAAATCCAAAAAGTGAGAAGCCGAGACGGCCAGTCCGCTCCTGCCCGTGCCACCTCCGTGTCGCCGGGTTTGTGCCAGAGCCGCGGTGAACCCTGACGGCCAGCCCCCCTCTCCCAATACTGGTGCCTGTCCGCTGGTGGGTCGAGAGAGCCCCCCTGTGGTGGAGGCAGCTCTAAGCTTTTTAATTTAAATTGTCCCTCTAATTTGAATGAATACACTTTAAATCCATTTACAAGGATCTATTGGAGGGCAAGTCTCATGCCAGCAGCCGCGTAATTCCAGCTCCAGTAGCGTCCACTAAAGCTGCTGCAGTTAAAAAGCTTTTATAAGGATCGAGCTCGGCTGTCCACCGCAAGGCATCCTAGTGCCAGTCCCAGCCCCTATGCCTTGGGGTGCCTCCTGATGCTCTTCACTAAGTATCCCGTGGTCCCGAAGCATTTCCTTTGAAAAAATTAAGTGTCCAAACTACAGGTGGTGTAGCTTGCTTAACAGCCGGGATAATCCGCTGACTAGCACACACTGCTACTAGGCACAAAGTATTTCCTGGGCTAGATGCAGTTAAAAATTTGTAAGTAGATACTCTCGTTGGATGCTGAGAAAGCATTCCATAGAGTCTCCTGGCACGCCATATATGATTCTCTTAAAAAGCTTTGGGTAGGGGTCTAGGGGACCCTTTTATAGCCAAAATCACGGCCCTGTATCACAATACGTCACCTAGGCTGAAGATAAATGGAACTGTAGCACCGAGGGCTCGGTTGCTACAGACGTATTGCACCTCACCCAGAGGTGTGATATCTCACTCTCAGATAAGGATGGAGTGTGGATCAGGACCCGACACCTGCATGCATTACACCACATTGCCGTGGGGCAGGGCGACCAATATGCCCCTGAGATGGGCACGACAGTCCCTGTCCCTGGCTGGAGTGGGGGGAGGGAACACTGAGGAAGGGGAACCCTGCAGTGCAGGAGCAGGGAGGAAGCAGTTCCTGGGTGCATTGAGAAGGGAGTATAAAAGGTGGGCACCATCTTAGTTCAGTGCAGAGAAGTCTGAGCAGAAGTGGCAGGGAGCAGGGGCTCTGCATGAGCTCTGCTCCGGAGGCGGGCCTAGTAACAGAGGCCCAGGCCTGCAAGAGGGAGAAGGAAGGAAGAGGAGCGGAGAAGGCTCCAGGAACGAGGAATGAAGGGATCCCAGGGGTGCGGACGGGCGAGTCGCCACCGCACGCCCGAATCCACCTGCGTGGAGGGGTCAGGCCAAAGGGGGAGACCGGTCCCCGAACTAGTGGAGGCAGGAAACGACCCTCAGCTAGAAACCGGAGGCTCTGACATTTTATGTGGCGCAGCCCCTTGCTCCACCCGCTAGGAAGGCACCACATAGGGTCAGGGAAACTGGCGCCAAGTTTACCAAGAGGAGGCCCGAGGCAGCCGGACAGAAGTGTTGGTAAGAAAGGCCAGACAAAGGACACACAAAGGGGGTCCTGTGAAGCGCTCCAAAGTTATCTGGGAGTTGTCTGAGCCCCTCACCTGGTGAGCACAGTACGACGTGGGCAGCCGTTACCTGCAGACGTGGTCTGGATAATAAGAACTGTGAGTAAAGGCCCTGAACTGCATCACTGACTCCGTGTCGTTACTGCTGCTGCCCTGCACCATCACCCCCATCCTCCGCATACACTACCCTGAGGCTATACTCCTCCCGTGGGGAGTTATGCTACGCTCTGCTGCACCCACAACACCAGCCTTAGCGGTCTGCCCTGTAGCGGCGGTTCACTCTGACCGCAATCCACGGGTGGCGTAGTCGGACATTTAAACATCAAAACCACATAAATAGTTCCGCCACTGGTTGGACCGCCCTGAGCCACGGAACCGGATCGCCGCCACGAAGACTACAACCACCAGCATCCACCAAAAAGGGTCCGGCTCCGGGTGTCCCAAGGCCCAGGGGGTGCGTCAGAACATTTTCATCACCTTTCACAATCACCAATGGGACAAGGCAGGGATGTCCTCTGTCCCCTCTCTTATACATCCTAGTGACGGAGCACCTGCTCTCATCAATTCGCCATAACCCCAATATTAGGTGGATTGAGGTGGGAGGCACCGAGTACAAGTGCTCTCTATTTGCTGATGATGTCCTAGTATATATCACTCAATCACATATATCCATCCCTGCTGTTATGGCTGAAATAGATCACTTTGTTACATGGTAAAATTTTAAAATCAATGCAGCGAAGTATGAGGCCCTCGATGTCTCCCTCCCTAAATCCATATAGGATTCCATCCAGTCCAACTTTCCCTTTGCCTGGCCCTCACAGGGTATCAAATACTTAGGAATTCCTATTCATAGAGACCTCTCCCATCTATGTTATCTTAATTTTGGGCCCTTTATTGAACAATTCCATACAGACCACGGTTGGCAAGTTAGAACTGTAAGATTCACTACGTGAACCACTGGTGTTTTGTGGAAAAGCACATGTACACCGCGTTCCAAATTATTATGCAAAAAGTGTTTAGGAGTGATAAGGGAAGAATTTGTTTGTTTGTCAGTTAAACTCATTGATGGTGATGTGTGTCAGGGCTCTTTATATCACTGTAAGCAATTGCAGACACCTGTGCTAATTAGTTTGGCAGGTGTGTCCAATGAAAGGCAAGACTACTTAAGAAGGCTCTCTCACATTATTAAGCAGCCTACATTTTCTGCCAAAATGGGAAAGAAAAAGGATGTGTTGGCTGCTGAGAAGCAACAAATTGTGGAGTGTTTAGGTCAAGGCATGACTACAATCAACATTGTGCGATGATCAGGATGAAGTGTCTTGGCAATCAAGAAGTATGTAGCTGATTCACAGTACACACGTGTGCGTGCTGATAAGGGCAAATTGAGGACTCTTTCCTACAGGCAATTACGTCAGGTTGAAACAGCAGCGGCAAAAAAGCCTTGTCATAGCAGCAGACAAGTTTTTGAAGCTGCTTGTGCCTCCAACGTCCCCCGAACAACAAGATGCAGGGTCCTTCAGAGGTTTGCAGCTGTGCATATGCCATCCTGTCGACCTCCTCTATCCACTTCACACAAGCAGAAACGGCTCCAGTGGGCCAAACATTACATGAAGACTGATTTCAAAACTGTTTTGTTCACGGATGAGTGCCGTGCAGCGCTCAATGGTCCAGATGAATGGAGTGGAGGATGGCTGGTTGATGGACACCCCACGCAAACACGGCTACAGCGCCAACAAGGAGGAGGTGGAGTAATGCTTTGGGCTGGAATCATGGGGAGAGAGATTGTCGGCCCCTTTAGGATCCATGAAGGCGCTAAAGATGAACTCCATAATGTATGTGGATTTTCTCAAACAGCACTTCCTGCCATGGTTCAAGAAGAAGAACCGTGTATTTCACAGCAAGATCATTTTTCTGCATGATAATGCACCATCTCATGCTGCACATAAAACATCTGCATCTCTGGCTGATATGGGCATAAAAGGGGACAAACTTATGGTGTGACCCCCATGCTCCCCTGACCTCTACCCCATTCAGAACCTTTGGAGCATCATTAAAAGGAGTGTCTATGATGGCGGGAGGCAGTTCACATCTAAGCAACAGCTCTGGGAGGGTATTCTGTCCTCATGCAAAACAATTGAAGCAGAAACCATCCAAAACCTGACAAATTCAATGGACGAGAGAGTTCAGAAGCTCCTTTCGAACAAGGGGTCCTATGTGAAAATGTAACATCACCTAGAATAAAGTTTTGAGTTGAAAACTGTTTGATTTCAGTTTCTAACAACCTGCTAATGCTTATAATTTCAAAAATGACCATTTTTTTGGTCTTTATTAAAATGAAAAGGTTGATCGAAAAGTTTGGGGGATCTAAGAGTGTGGCAACCCAGTAGTCATGATTACTTCGAATTCTGACAATATGAGGGTCATGCTGCAGGTAGTGCAGCAAGAAGGCACTTATGTGTCTTGCGCATCTCGGAGCCCCAAAATTATTTTCCGGGCTAGATGCAGCTAAAAATTATTTTTAATTTTAAATCTGGTGAAGCTTATTATAGATGGCCTAATAGGATCAGTGCTGCACACTGCTACAAAGCCCAAATTATTTTCCAGTCAAGATACAGATAAACATGATTAGTAATTTGAAAGCTTAAAACGGTTGGTAGGGTGATTTTAACCAATCATCAAGCTTTTACTCTCCCCAGGATGACACAGGGGTAGAAAAGTTGTTTCGGATCCATGATTTGTTCATCTTTATGAACGTGAGTCTGTCTACATTATCAGTGGAGAGCCGCGTGCGCTTATCTGTCAGCACACCACCAGCAGCGCTGAACACACGTTCAGACAGAACGCTGGCTGCGGGGCATGACAAGATCTCCAAGGCGTAAGTGGCTAGCTCCGGCCATTTATCCAGATTGGAAGCCCAAAAAGAGCAAGGGTCCAGTGACACAGTCGTGGCTTCAATGTTTACTTGGAGATACTCCTGTACCATCGTCTCTAGGCGTTGACTATGTGTCAGACTTCTTGTCTCCTGTGGCCTTGCAAAGGATGGGCTAAAAAAGTGGTGAAATGATTCCGCAAAATTGATGTTACCAGCAGATACTGTGGTTTTGTTACGGTTTGAGTGCTGAACACTTGACGGTCCCACGGTTGGCAAGTTGGAACTGTGAGATTCACTACGTGCACCACTGGTATTTTGTGGAAAAGCACATGTAAGATTCTGCAACAGTCTCTGCTGATACTCCTGCATGCGTGCATCCCTTTCTATGGCAGGAATAATTTCTGCAAATTTACTTTTGTACCGGGGATCTAACAGTGTGGCAACCCAGTAGTCAGGATTATTTCTAATTCTCACAATTCGAGGGTCATGTTGCAGGTAGTGCAGCAAGAAGGCACTCATGTGTGTTGCGCATCCAGGAGCACCAAGTCCCTGTTGTGTTGGTGGCGAGGTAGCAATCATGCTTCCTTCCTCTGTCCTCTCCCCCCAACCTCGCACAACAGAAATGTGATCAAGGTCTCCCTCATCTGATGAGTCTTCCATCAGTTCGTCCTCCACTTCTTCCTGGGCTCCTGCACCTTCCTCACTAGTTTGGCTGCTACCATGCGCCCTGGTAAAATCATCTCCCCCACCCTCACATGCCTGCCGCCTTGGTGCTGCCGACCGTCTGGACCTTGCAGATGTTAGCCCTTCCGCATACAACTCCTCCTCCTCTACTTCCTCCACCTCCTCTTGTGCCACCACCTGACTCCGAATTCTGTTTAACATGTGCTCCAGCATGTAAATCACCGGAATAGTCATGCTGATAATGGCATCGTCAGCACTAAACATCTTCGTCGCCATTTCAAAACTGTGCAGAAGGGTGCATAGGTCCCTGATCTGAGACCACTCCTCCAGCGTGATTTGCCCCACCTCTGAATCTCGTTGGCCCAGGCTATACGTCAGAACGTATTGCACCAGGGCTTGTCGGTGCTGCCACAGTCGCTGCAACATGTGCAGAGTTGAATTCCACCGGGTAGGCACATCGCATTTTAGCCGGTGAAGTGGCAGGCCCAACGACTTCTGTAGAGATGTAAGTCGCTGAGCTGCGGGATGCGAACGGCGGAAGTGAGCACACAGCGACCGTGCCCTCTGCAGAAGGCCATCTAGTCTGGGATAGTGGGCTAAAAATTGCTGGACAACCAGGTTCAACACGTGAGCCATACAAGGCACGTGTGTGACATTGCCCCGGCGAAGGGCCGCACCCAGGTTTGCAGCATTGTCGCACACGGCCTTCCCTGGTTTCAGGTCCAGTGGAGACAACCATTCATGAAATTGGTTCTCCAGAGCTGACCACAACTCCTCAGCTGTGTGACTCACATTTCCCAGACATTTCAATGCAAAAACCGCCTGATGACGTTGAGCCCTACTGCCAGCATAGTAAGGAGGTGTGCAGGATCCCTTCTGCGCAGTTAGAAAGCTTGTGGCATGACCAGATAGCCTTTGGGTGCAGGTGGAAGACCGAGAGGAGGTTGAGGAGGCAGAAGCAGTGGAGGAAAAATGACATAAAGAGGATTGACGCACAACTCGTGGGGACGGCAAGACTTGGACAGCAGCCCCTTGTCCTGCTGTCACCATAGTTACCCAGTGCCCAGTCAGCGACATGTAACGCCCCTGTCCATGCCTACTCGTCCAAGTGTCTGTGGTGAAATGCACCCTGTCACACACAGAGTTTCTCAAAGAAGCGGTGATGTTGTGTGCGACATGCTGGTGGAGCGCAGGCACACCTTTCTTTGAGAAGCAGTGCCGACTGGGCATCTGGTACTGGGGCACTGCGACGGACATAAGGTCTCGAAAATCCTCTGTGTCCACCAGGCGGAAAGGCAGCATTTCTGTAGCCAAGAGCTTGCAGATGGTGAAATTCAACCTCTTAGCTTTCTCATGGCTAGGAGGAAATGGTCTTTTACTTGTCCACATCTGAGGGACCGAGGGCTGGCTATTGTGCTTAGACGGGGTTGATAAGGGTGTCCCCGGCAAACTGCCGGTCTGTGAGGAAGATGCAGGCGGACATGTTAGGTTGCCTTGATCCAAAGGTGGTGCTATCGATGTCGGACAGCGCTCAAGACCAGCTGGTGTTACCACCTCCAAAGAAAATGATGACCTGCCAATCACGCTGGCTGTTGCGGGTAAAGAGGTGGCAGGTCTGCGCCCCAAAACAGGTGTGACTGCTGTCCCCCCAGTCACAGAGGATGAAGAGGCCGCGGATACACAAGATATGGCAGACGGTGGTTGGCCCGGCCGGCTAGACCGCATTGTAGCACACTGAGCTTCCCACTGCAACTTATGCTTCATGTCCATGTGCCGGTTCATGCATGAAGTACTCAAACTATGTATTTTTTGGCCTCTACTTAGCTTTTGCTGACAAATGTTACAGATAACACGAGTTGGGTCATCTTTATCGATCTGAAAAAATGCCCAGGCTATGCAAGGCTTAGCACCCATGCGACCTGAAGAGCCACCACGACTTGTGGTGAGAGGCAGAGTTGTGTTTGAGGATGCAGTTGTTGACGTGCTTCCAGTACTACGTCTCTGTCCAGGAAGGCGCAACCTGACCTCGTCGTCACTAGCATCTTCCTCCACCTCCTCTGCTGACCTCATCTCTTGGCTGACTGTGGGTTGACAGTAAGTGGGATCTCCGACCTCATCATCATCACCCTGTGCGTTATCACACCCGTCGTCCTCAGAGCCAACCTGTTCCTGCCCTGACAAAAAACTAAAGTTGTCGCTCCAATCAGGTATTTGAGTCTTATCATCGTCTTCCTCATTGTCTCCACCAACAGGAGTTACAGTTTGGGAATGAGGGTCTACATTATGGTCAGAACCTTCTGCGTCTGGTCCTGGATCCGACTCATAAAGATTCTGGGCATCAGTGCAGATCATTTCCTCGTCTGGATTCACAGAAGCGCTGGAGTCGACCTCTGATTCCCAGGCTATAGTATGAGTAAACAGCTCTGCAGACTCAACCATCTGTTCTACCTCATACTCAGACGGGCAGCTGGAGATTTGGGAGCTGTGAGGAAGCAAGTGCGATTTGGGTGACACCTTTGAGGACTGGAGTATTTGTGATGTTGAAGTTGATGTGGAGGAGAGCCCACTTAAAGGAGCACTTGATATCCGTTGAAGCACCTGCTGTTTTTGTGCCTCATCTGGAATTTGTAGCGATTGGCGTGGCCGTAAGAAAGGGATCTTATCACATTGTCCGCTAAAAGAAGTAGACATTTTAGTTTGGCTGGAAGATGGTCTTTCTTCTGCACCTACCCCACGGACACAACCTTTTTTCCCCTTCCCAACACGCCTATTCCCCTTTCCACCAGCAGCAGGCCTTTTTCCACTCATTTTGGTGGTTAACTAATTCACAACTCTGGAGTTGTTTGCACAAAAAAACAATGGATGGTAACCGAGCAGAGCTGAGTGGCCAAACTGTGGTATTAGGCCAAAACTATTGGCTGGGTTAGATGCAGAAAAAAATTATTTTTAATTTGCAACCTGATGGAGGTCAGTATAGATGGACTAATAGACCAAGTCCCACACACCGCTAGAAGCCCAAATATTTTTTCAGAGCTAGATGCAGAAAATTTTTTTATTCAATTTGCAACCTGATGGAGGTCAGTATAGATGGACTAATAGACCAAGTCCCACACACTGCTAGAAGCCCAAATATTTTTTCAGAGCTAGATGCAGAAAAAAATAATTTTTAATTTGCAACCTGATGGAGGTCAGTATAGATGGACTAATAGACCAAGTCCCACACACCGCTAGAAGCCCAAATATTTTTTCAGAGCTAGATGCAGAAAAAAATTATTTTTAATTTGCAACCTGATGGAGGTCAGTATAGATGGACTAATAGACAAAGTCCCACACACCGCTAGAAGCCCAAATATTTTTTCAGAGCTAGATGCAGAAAATTTTTTTATTCAATTTGCAACCTGATGGAGGTCAGTATAGATGGACTAATAGACCAAGTCCCACACACTGCTAGAAGCCCAAATATTTTTTCAGAGCTAGATGCAGAAAAAAATTATTTTTAATTTGCAACCTGATGGAGGTCAGTATAGATGGACTAATAGACCAAGTCCCACACACCGCTAGAAGCCCAAATATTTTTTCAGAGCTAGATGCAGAAAAAAATTATTTTTAATTTGCAACCTGATGAAGGTCAGTATAGATGGACTAATAGACCAAGTCCCACACACCGCTAGAAGCCCAAATATTTTTTCAGAGCTAGATGCAGAAAAAAATTATATTCAATTTGCAACCTGCTGGAGGTCAGTATAGAAGGACTAATAGAACAAGTCCCACACACTGCTAGAAGCCCAAATATTTTTTCAGAGCTAAATGAAGAAAAAAATTATTTTTAATTTGCAACCTGATGGAGGTCAGTATAGATGGACTAATAGACCAAGTCCCACACACTGCTAGAAGCCCAAATATTTTTTCAGAGCTAGATGCAGAAAAAAATTATTTTTAATTTGCAACCTGATGGAGGTCAGTATAGATGGACTAATAGACCAAGTCCCACACACTGCTAGAAGCCCAAATATTTTTTCAGAGCTAGATGCAGAAAAAAATTATTTTTAATTTGCAACCTGATGGAGGTCAGTATAGATGGACTAATAGAGCAAGTCCCACACACCGCTAGAAGCCCAAATATTTTTTCAGAGCTAGATGCAGAAAAAAATTATATTCAATTTGCAACCTGCTGGACGTCAGTATAGAAGGACTAATAGAACAAGTCCCACACACTGCTAGAAGCCCAAATATTTTTTCAGAGCTAAATGAAGAAAAAAATTATTTTTAATTTGCAACCTGATGGAGGTCAGTATAGATGGACTAATAGACCAAGTCCCACACACCGCTAGAAGCCCAAATATTTTTTCTGAGCTAGATGCAGAAAAAAATTATTTTTAATTTGCAACCTGATGGAGGTCAGTATAGATGGACTAATAGACCAAGTCCCACACACCGCTAGAAGCCCAAATATTTTTTCAGAGCTAGATGCAGAAAAAAATTATATTCAATTTGCAACCTGCTGGACGTCAGTATAGAAGGACTAATAGAACAAGTCCCACACACTGCTAGAAGCCCAAATATTTTTTCAGAGCTAAATGAAGAAAAAAATTATTTTTAATTTGCAACCTGATGGAGGTCAGTATAGATGGACTAATAGACCAAGTCCCACACACTGCTAGAAGCCCAAATATTTTTTCTGAGCTAGATGCAGAAAAAAATTATTTTTAATTTGCAACCTGATGGAGGTCAGTATAGATGGACTAATAGACCAAGTCCCACACACCGCTAGAAGCCCAAATATTTTTTCAGAGCTAGATGCAGAAAATTTTTTTATTCAATTTGCAACCTGATGGAGGTCAGTATAGATGGACTAATAGACCAAGTCCCACACACTGCTAGAAGCCCAAATATTTTTTCAGAGCTAGATGCAGAAAAAAATTATTTTTAATTTGCAACCTGATGGAGGTCAGTATAGATGGACTAATAGACCAAGTCCCACACACTGCTAGAAGCCCAAATATTTTTTCAGAGCTAGATGCAGAAAAAAATTATTTTTAATTTGCAACCTGATGGAGGTCAGTATAGATGGACTAATAGAACAAGTCCCACACGCTGCTAGAAGCCCAAATATTTTTTCAGAGATAAATGAAGAAAAAAATTATTTTTAATTTGCAACCTGATGGAGGTCAGTATAGATGGACTAATAGACCAAGTCCCACACACTGCTAGAAGCCCAAATATTTTTTCAGAGCTAGATGCAGAAAAAAATTATTTTTAATTTGCAACCTGATGGAGGTCAGTATAGATGGACTAATAGACCAAGTCCCACACACTGCTAGAAGCCCAAATATTTTTTCAGAGCTAGATGCAGAAAAAAATTATATTCAGTTTGCAACCTGATGGAGGTCAGTATAGATGGACTAATAGAATGATGCTATGCCCAAAAGATTTTACTTCACTAGGTGCAGTAAAAAAATTGGTATTCTATACACAGGTGGTATATCTTGCAACACAGATAGGCTACTCCACTGACTAACACACTCTGCAATAGGCCAAAAAGGATTAGCTTTGCTAGATTCAGCAAAATGCTGTGAAAAAAACTTGCACAGCACTGGCACAGACCTGCCTGGCAAAAACTGATAGGAACTGATGTAACCTAGTCCTGAAAAGGACTCCAATTACAATTAGTCTTTACTCCCACAATCTATCTATTTAAGAGCACAGACCTGCCTGATAAAAGTCGTAGGAAATGCTGTAACCTAGTCCTTAAAAGGACTGCAATCACAACTATTCCCTACTCCCAAGCTATCTGTATATTTGTGCGAAAATTGGCTTGAAATTAACAAGGTATAGCGCACACAGCAACAGCGGTGCCGTCTAACACGCAGCTGCAGCAGTGAGAAAATGGTGGCGACGGGGAAAATGGCTTGGTCTTATAGGGCAAGGACATGTGACATACACTGCCAATCACACATGCCCTTGCTTGTGTGAAAAAAAGCACTTCGCTCCGTGTGTGCGCTGCTGATAGGCTGACAGATTGCACCTCCCCACTGCAAATGCGGGAAAGAGAAAAAAAAATGGAGATCTTCATTGTTCCTGCAGAGATCCATCCCCTGCCCCTCCCCCCGCCCCGCTGTACACTCAAACTGCGTATTAACATTAATTTTCATCATTACTGAGAAAAAATCCAGTTATGATTTTGGTGCACGAACAGTTATCGAACATAACCTCGAACAGCCGAATTTTTCTCAAATTGTTCGTGTTCGCCGACCGGCTCGAACACCGCCCAAAACAGCTCGAATTTGAGATTGGCGAACAGTTCGAGTAGAACAACGCTCATCTCTAGTTATGTGTCCACCGAGATAGCTCTACTGCTGTCGCATCCCTTGCACCCTGCCATGCAACATGGGAAATGACCTCCGACCAGACCAGGGTTAGTTCCGGAAAGAAACCATGGAATTTGTCAACGTCCGAACGAATCATAGTGAGGAGTTTGGCAAGGCGGAAAGAGCAGAGATCATTCCCACCCATATGGAGGACTTAAATTAAGGGGGAAGAAGAAACCTGAGGGATCCGAACAACCTCCGGGAGAACTTGGGACCAGGTCAACCCCCGAATTCCTTTCCAAAAGAAGATCCTGTGAAAGCTGAGACCTCTTCCACCCGGCTGACGTTCTGCCCTCTGGGACACCCAGAAGATGTATGAGTGTCCCAGGATCCACACTGTGGGTTTCACACCACCTGGGAAAAATGATAAAGGTTAATGGAGTAATAAATCCGGTCTGATGTACCTGGTAAAACAAGAGGATCGCCATCTACCAATGCGCTGAATTTCAGTCTTAGACAAACCAGCACGGGCCGCTTCCATGGCAGCTACAATCCTGAAGGAATGGGTTCCAAACTCCTTAGGAGGAAGCCTCAAGGACAACAAGCATTTACGAAAAAGACACTGGAACTGAAATATTGTCAGAGGGGAACAATCCTCATGGGAGAAAGAAGACTGACCAGAACGATGGACTGATAAATAACTGTTAGCGAGGTTTAAAGGACAAATAGGACTGGGAATAGCAAATAGGGCAACCCATGAACCAATACCCGACGGGTCAGTTTTTGATTTTCGAATCCGAATACGGAGGCCACCATCACAGGAGGAGACATCATGTTGAAGGCCTCCAGAAGTGTGCTTTAATGAGGAAACTAACTCGTAAATGCATAGGACACCAAAAAATGCGAGGCCAAATACGATGGAAAAAAGAGCAGACTCGAAAGGTGATGAACAGACGGTGGGGGTGCAATGGATTAAACGGGTGAGCAACCTAAAGGAAATAGACCGTCTGCTCTCCTAAAGAATGTGCCCCCTTCTCCAACCCTTGATGGCCTGGCGTATGATAAAAGCGTTAGTAACATCGGGCCAATCAAAAAGGCGAAAATAAAAGGCAAAACCAGATATGCGGTTTTGGGCAACTGCACCTGATACCCCAATGGTTTGAAGGTGAAGTAAATATTCAATGGTAACTTCCAAATGGGTGTCATCAGATGAAGCTACCGGTCTATTCCTTACCAGATTATACCACTCTCCCCATGCCTTACCGTAAGCACGCCATGTAGACGGGGCTACCAAAGCTTTCACCAGGTCCATCAATCGTCCTCCACCCCTTGCCACATGAGGGATGGGCATGGGTGCCCCTCTGCTTTGGCCGTGGGTAGACATTCCTGAAACTTCTGCCAATCAAAACGAGAGAGAACATCAGCCATGACATTATTTGTACCGGGAATGTGACGAGCTCGAAACCAGATGTTAAAACTTAAGCATTTTAATACCAAGTGCCTAAGTAGTTTGAGAACCGGTTCGAGGGGCAGAGGAAGAGGATGACAAGTAATTTATGCTCATGTTGTCAGTCCAAAAAAAAATTTGTTTATCCATGAAAGACGAACCCCAAATAGAAATGGCCGTGAGTGGGGAATAACTTTAACAAGGTGAGGTTTTTCACCGAGCCTGAGGTGTGCAAGATTCCGGCCCATATTCTGCACACCATTGATCTCCAAAGATAACCCCGAAACCCGAGGACCTGGTGGCATCAGAAAACAGGGAAAGATCCTCATTATTTATTCCTAGGGACTGAAAACACGTTTGGCCATTATAGGACAAGAGGAACTCCTTCCAAACCAGCAAATCAGCTTTTAAGGTGGGTTTAATCCGAATCCTATGATGAGGAAGCTTGATACCTCTGGTTGACAAGGACAAACGTCTTGAAAAGATTCTCTCCATAGGCATCACCCGGCAAGCGAAATTGAAAAGATCCAACAAGGACTGCATCTGGCGTAGCGTTACCTTGCGGACGGAACAAAAACCTTCAATCAGGGAAAGCGATTTTGAAATTTTGGCAGAGGGAAGACAAAAAACCATGGCAGCGGAACCTATTTCAATCCCTAAAAAGGATGAGGAAGTGAAAGGGGCAAACGTCATTTACCGATGTTCCCCTGGGGAAAGAGATGTTGGATTAACCAAAACTTGCCGGGGTCTTTTTTGGGAACGATTCCTAACGAGGAAACGCGTAAATTATAAAATGGAGGAGTTTGAAATAAACCTAGTATTTTACCCAGACAAGCCTCCTTCTGCACTTTTTCTGTGAGAATTAGAGGAAATGCTCTGGCTAATTTCAGGTTGGGAGAAAATGATGGTTGTCTACAGAAAGTAAAGGGGATGAAGAAACCATAACGTAATTGGGCCCCTGCTTCCTTATTGGGGTAGAGATCGAGCCAAGGCCCCATCGCGGTTACGCTCACTGGGGTCCTTGGACTCTGGTTGATTGGGGGGGTTTTGTTGGCAATTTTGGAGAGAAACGGGGGCATTTGACTGCAGCATGGGGGCCTCCACAGGCTGAACACTCATGTTTGTATTTGCATAAACCAAAGAAATGGCAGTGTCCCTCATTAAACAGCCAACAGGAGACGGGTCTGCGGACGGCCACTGACCCTGTGCCAGCGGTATGACCAGAGGACACTGAGTGAAAGGGGGTTGTGGCTTTCTGGGCTAGCATAAGTCGTATCCATGTATCCGTCGCTTTAACTCCCCAACCCATATGAGGCTGTAGGGCCAAACGCCGCCTGAACTCCTTATTATAGCGCCACCAAGCGCTGCCCCCTGTGGGCCTTGTAGGAGTTATAAATGGTGTCTATGTAAATATACATTTCAGAACAAAGTTCTGGGTGTTTTTGTCCCATGACACAGTCCATAACAAAAAATGCTTGCAACCAGTTGTTAATTGTTTTTGCAATTTTTGGTTTGCACTCAAAAGGCCTATCAATAGGACGGCATTCTTTGTCAACCATATGCTGATCAGGGGACACCAGGGACCAAATATCGACATGATCGTTGGCCCAGATTTTGTTAATGGTCTCCTCGTCTAAGTGAGACCCATGGGGAGAAATACCACAGAAAAAGACGTCCTTGTGTATGCTAGCTAGTGCGGATGATAGGAGTCTTTCTGAGGGTTTTGGTTTAGCATAAGGGGGGTAGATAAAAATTTTTGTCTGGAAGGGAGATTAGTGCCCTGACTCAAAAGCGCTTTTATGGCTGGAAGTACACCCGCACCATCCCCCCAAGTCCCCGAATACTGATACTCACCGATCCCTTGGGGAACAGACTGAAAGGGATGAGCCGGAGCAACCTGCACAGGAACAGCCACGTCCTGGGAATGACCACGGACTGAAGAGATCCCAGGAGATCTGCGATGATGCCTGGACCCATGATGCAAACTCCTACGTGGGCTAACGCATGCATCGGACGATACGTTGGACAATGAAGGTGATCGCCAGCGTGATGATCTGGATCGGCGGCTACGCCTAGGAGATCTGGAGCAGTGTGATGAATGGCGGCTATGAAATCTCATGGAACAATGGCACAGATCGGGACTATAGGATGATGATGGGGATGAACACCCGGCGGTGCGGTTACCGCGCCCATGACGGCGCAGAGTCAGGGCCGGGGATGTAGATGGTATGAGGGGAACACTAGTGCGTACCATATTCAAGGTGGGTACTGTGAAATGGGGGGGTGCTGGTGGGGATTGCATAAGGACCTGCAGGGGGGGTAGTGGCTGTGTGGCGGAGGAGGGGGGTGTTTGTGGCATGGGACCAGAGCCCTGCAACTGTGGTGCACAAGTAGGCAGTGACTGTGCAGGGGCTGTGCTGTGAAAATCATTTAGGGTAAGTGCCCATGTAGCATTTTTCAAGCGTATATGCTGTGGAATTTCCGCAGCATAAACGCTTGTGAAACGCTATGTAATCCTCCCCCCCATGGTCCCCAAGGGGATTCCGCAAGTTCTATGCCCATGCTGCGGATTTTTCCGCAGCGTTTATGATGCGTGGAAAAGTCCGCAGCATGTCAATTAATTTTGCGTTTCCGCAAGCGGAATTGCCTTTGCAATGCAATAAAAAACGCAAGGCAATTCCGCATGCGTTTATCCGGGAGAGGACATGCAGAAATGAAGCAGAAAATGTCTGCTTCATTTCCGCAGCGTGGGCACATAGCCTTATTATGGGAGGCTGTACAGTGGGTGCCTGCAATGGGAGAGCAGGCTCCTCCACAGAAGAAGTGCTGCTGCTATCCTGCACTCCCACTGTGGCTGTGGCAGGGGGACGTGATAGGAGTGCTGGGAGTGCTTGGTGAAACGTGGGGCGGTAAGATGGCGGCGCTGCGTTGCCTCTGAGACAGGGGAGGCTTGCAGCCGCCGCGATAGTTGGTGGGGGCGTGGCTACGGCAGGGGCACGCACATGACGGGGCGGGGCTTAAGCAATCCAGTGGGCTGATGCGCCGAGTGGACCGCCGCCACCGGGAATCATCACTTGAAGCTCAGGAGGGGGTGGTTCCTGCTCCCCCAGCAGATCGGTAAGCCAGGAACCATCTTCCCTCCTGATCCTGTCTCTGATTGGATCTAGCAAAGCGTCGGCCATCTCTCACCGGACAACACAGCCTCCGGGTCCCACTGCTGTAAAGAGAGGGACAGGAAGAGGCAGGCTCACCATTTATAAAAGGGGGAACAAGGGAGGAGAAAAGGATCATTGGATGAAAAGCAGGAGGGCAGGGGAAACATCATGGGACAATACACTTAACCCCTTAAAAGGGGCATGCAATACATTATTGAAGTGCCCCTCAATGCATAAAATGTTTACAGGATTGTGCATCTGACAAAAACTGAGTGGCCACAATATTAGTAAATGTCAAAATAACTTTTATTATATTTACTAAAAACAGAGTGCCAGATATATTGTTAACATTAGATTTTTTGGTCAAAAATAATTTAAATATTTTAATAATCATAAGCCACAATGGAAAAAAATCTATTATCCCCTTCAGGACATATGACGTACAGTTACGTTATATGTCAGGTCCCTGACTTTGATACGGGCTCGCAAGTCAATTTCGCATCTTTTCCGGCAGATGATGTCTGAACTATTCAGCCGTCATTGATCACTTCAGCAACAAGTTTGTTGAGGTGTACGTGCCCCAAAAGGACATATGCGTGGATGAGTCCCTAATCCATTTCAAGGGGAGGATCAAATTCCTGTAAGACAGCCAGGTACGCTATTAAGCTCTACAAATTGTGTGAGAATACCTCAGGGTATACCAACAGGTTTAGAGTTTATGAAGGGAAGGTACAACCCCATGAATGCCTTCCTGTCCTGGGAGTGAGTGTCAAAATTGTGTGGGATTTGGTGCACCCACTGCTGGATCAAGGTTATCACTTCTAATTAGATAACTTTTATACCAGCATCCAACTCTTTAAGTCCCTCTCTGCACTAGCTACCGCAGCCTGCGGTATTGTCCACAAAAATCAGAAAGGCCTCTCTAGGATACTTAGTGGGTAGCTGCTTAGAAAGGGTGAGAGCCAAATATAGTGACAACATGTCTGTGGTGAAGTACAAGGACAAGAGGGATGTCCTTTTCTTGACCACCATACATGGTGATGGTGTGGCGCCCTTGAGGATTCAGTCGCCACAGAGGTACTGCACCTCACCCAGAGGTGTGGTGTCTCCTCTCAGGTAAGGAGGGAATGCTGCCCGGAACCCCAACACCCACATTCAACACTACACTGCTCCAGGCCGGCTGGAGGGGCAAGATGCAACGTGTTTCCTGCTGAGCCCTGTCCCTGGCTGGAGTGGGGGGAACCAAAGGTAGGGGGAACCAGTAGTGGGTGTGGGTGGAGGAAGCAGTTTAGTGGAGCACCATGGTAGGAGATATATAATCGGAAGCCATCTTAGGGTGGCAGGTTAGTCAGTGAAGAAGTGAGTGAGAACAGTCTGGGAGCAGAGTCTCTTTTGGAGCTCTGCTCCACAAGCAGGGCCCAGTCCTAGAGGCCCTGGAGGGGAGCAGAGGAGTAGGCTCCGATATGAAGAAGGGATCCCAGGGGGTACGGCGAGTGCAGGACGGCACCCGTACGCCCCGAATCTATCAGAAGACAGAGGGATCGTAGGCCGCAAGCAGGGGACCGGCCCCTGGTCCAGCCGTGTTACTCCAGGTCTCGGCTGGGAAAACCGGAGGCTTCTGGCTTATATAGTCAGTTGCCAAAGCCTCATTCTAATCCCCGTGAGGGTCAAGCAGGTCCGGGAACTCCGACGAGACAGGAGGGACTTCAGAGCACCCGAGCGGGATTGAGAGTGGGAAGCGCAGGGCAGGAGGGAGAAAGACCCAGCGTGAAGATGGTCTAGCTGGGAACACAAGAAAGTGGGGTTCTGTCAGGTACTCCTAATCTGCCTGAGGAAGTGCTGAACCCCTGCCTGGTGAATGCAGCGCGACGTGGGAGGCTGACACCTGTACAGTGCACCAGTGGAACTGTCATAAGAACTATGAGTAAAGACTCGGATGACTGCACCGCACCGCCTCCGTCCATTCTTTCATCTGCGCCATCTTTCCCTCCCTGCACTACAATGCCCAGCGCAACTTACACTACCCCTACACTGCCCTGGAGTTAGCTCTACCTGTGGAGAGCCACACCATCCCTGCTGCCGTAACACCAGCTCCAGAGGACTGCTCCGCAGCGGCGGCACCCTTTAGCCGCAAACCACAGGTGGGGTCATGAACTTTCCAAATCCCCTTTCACTGACCGCCCTGGGCCACGGACCGGGCCAGCCACAGTGATATCTCCCTTAGCATCCAGAGGCCCGGCTGCCGAGTACCCCACAGCCCTGGGGGCGCGTCAGCTTTGGCGACACGAACAGGAATTTGTGCCCGTTGCAATGAACAGGATTCCGTGCCCGTTGCCACCGGGTACTGTGTGCCTTAAAGAACTGTGTAGCATACCGTGGTGAAGTTTTCCCAATTACCGCTGTTTCCCGCCATTGTCCGCCATTTTCCTGTCGCCGCGCGGGAAGAAGAGGGGCTTAATCGCGGGAATCGGAGAGGCGTAACTGCTGGAAGCGCACGAAGCCCAGGCCCCGCCTCGCGCCTTGACGCCGAACCAGGAAGCGTCAGGTCCTAGAAGGAGACCGTTGTCAAGCGCATGCTCTGACGTCAGCCGCGAGGAAGACGCAAGGTCCTGGAAGGAGACCGTCGCCTGCGGAGCTGCGGCCTACCCGATCCAAGTGAAGAAGCAGGAGGTAGGCTACGGTTCACTAGGGGGGGGGGGCGCAACCATGGCCGACGACCAGCAAAACGCAGGAGCACCGGTTAACGCTCCTGATGCTCAACTCGCGCCCGGCGCTGCTCAGGCCGGAGCAGCCGCCCCACCAGCAGGGCTCACAATTCCAGTCATGCCCATGGCCCTGCCGCACATCCCCGGAGCAAAATGGCTTCCCCAGTTCGACAGAGACATTTTTGGAAATCGGCGGGATGTCGAGCCCCACCTGGAACAGGGCCATCCCGACCGGAACCTGTACCCCGGTGACCGTGTCACTTACACTCGGCACCATGGGGAATGCGGGTAAAGGTGTACCGTGTGATTGAGGACACCCTCCCGCAGGACATGGCTGATGACCCGGCTGGGTCCAGCAAAAACCAAAAATACCCCAGGCGAGGACCCCATTACTAAGCGCAGTAAGTGGGACTGAACGTTGTGTATATAGCCATCCGTAAGGGTGCAGTGGTTGAAAGTTTGAAATAATGTTTTTTTTTTTGCTAATAGTGTTTTCATAATTACCCGTCAGGGTATGCAGACTCCAGGCTGGGGACTGTGAACAGCCAGAAACTTATGTTGTATATAGTTCTGCACTTCCTAAAGTGCTTCCTATTGGTTTAATAAGTACGATCACATGACCTCAGAAGAAAAACCCGTTTGGCGTGGTGGAAGACGTGGTCCACCACCAGGATCACCTATGCCCTGCAGCCACGCCCAGGGCCTACGTTGAGGGTTTGCGGATGGGTCCCTCATGCTGCTACATTTGCACTCGGCTACCAGTAAAAAGGACACCCTGTTGCAAGAACGTTTTGAAAAGTGTTTTATAATGTTTGATAAATATAACCTGTAATGTTAAAGTGGAGTGCCTCCCATAAAGGGAAGAAAGTTTTACAATCTTATATGTGATGCATCAAAAAATTTGCATGTCTGTAATATACCCTGTTTTACTCTGTTCCAGCCCGCGGACGTGCTGTGTTTTACCAGGGGGGAGTGTGGCGCCCCTGAGGGTTCAGTCGCCACAGAGGTACTGCTGTGGCGCCCCTGAGGGTTCGGTCGCCACAGGGGTACTGCATCTCTTTAATGAGGTGTGGTATCTCTCCTTCGAGGTAAGGAAGGTGCAGCTGTCAGGACCCCACCTCTGCATCCAACACTACACCTCTCCCACCTGAGGGGAGCTAATATGCACCACGGTGCTGCCCCAGCTGGGATAAGAGGAGATGGGGGAACCAAAGCTAGGGGGAACCTAGTAGTGGGTGAGGGTGGAGGACGCACATTTAGGTTACACTTAATAATTCATATTTAATTAACAGCCATCTTGGGCTTATGGTCCTTTGATTGTGATCTTCATCACTGAACGTGGCTTTCTGTGTGAACCTGCAGTTGATGGGGACACGGTCCTTGTACTCTGGCCTTGAGTCGAGGAGCGGGCTAGAGTTAACAGCTGTCTCTACCCGGTAAAAGTCCCTACCCAATAAGGCATGAGGGGAGCAAAGGAGACAAGCTCCACAGGCAAAAGGATCCCAGGGGGATGCAGACGGAGTGGTATACGCCACATGTCCTCACTATTCTGGCCTAGCCAGAGGGAGTCCTGCTGCAAAAGGGGAACCGGCCCCCGATATCTGACTCCGTCACTTCACGTCTTAGTCGGAGAAGCCCGGAGGCTCAGTGGATCCCACCGGGTAACGGACGGAGCGGAGTTGCCACCCGTACCCTTGTTCTGTGCGTAGTCCAGAGGGAGACCCGGCCTTAGTACACGTACCACATATGGACAGGAGAAGACCTAGGGGGAAAGTCTAGGAACACTCTGGTGCGGGGTCCTGATCAAAGCTCCTGAACTACTCGGAGGTTGCCGGACCCCCAGTCCTGGTGGCCACAGAGTGCCGTGAGGAGCAGGGAGAAGCTTGCAGCTGTGCATTCTATCGTGAGTAAAGCTTGGAAGACTACCCCTATGGCCTCCGGTTTCTGATTGCAACGCGGCACCGCACCACATCTCTCACTACGATCCCCATCCTCCTGTTCCTTCTGCCCTGAGGCCCTGCTCCGCCTGTGGGGAGTAGTACCATCTGCTGCTGCCACTACATCCCGCCTCAGAGGACTGAACGCAGCGCTGGTGGAGGATCACCAGAAACCACAGGTGGCGAAGACAATAGAACCACTCGATTAACACCGTCCCTCCTAGCCCTTAACTTTTTTGAATGTGACAACCCTGGGCACGGACCGGGCCTAGGCCGCGACTACATCCACCTTGCACAGTGGCCTGGCTCTGAGTACCCCCAACGCTCAGGGTGGGCTAGCGAGCGGGGAAGGAGTGGCGTCCCCTGGCCCTACCGACTCGGACGCATTACTACCATCCATCTCTCTCTCCTCCACCCGGGCGTCACACTGCACCTCACCCAGAGGTGTGGTGTCTCCTTCTCTCAGGTAAGGAGGGAATGCTGCCCAGAACCCTAACACCCACATTCAACACTACACTGCTCCAGGCCGGCTGGAGGGGCAAGATGCAATGTGTTTCCTGCTGAGCCCTGTCCCTGGCTAGAGTGGGGGAAACCAAAGGTAGGGGGAACCAGTAGTGGGTGTGGGTGGAGGAAGGAGTTTAGTGGAGCACCATTGTAGGAGATATATAATGGGAAGCCATTTTAGGGTGGCAGGTTAGTCAGTGAAGAAGTGAGTGAGAACAGTCTGGGAGCAGAGTCTCTTTAGGAGCTCTGCTCCACAAGCAGGGCCCAGTCCTAGAGGCCCTGGACGGGAGCAGAGAAGTAGGCTCCGATCTAAAGAAGGGATCCCAGGGGGTACAGTAAGTGCAGGACGGCACCCGTACGCCCCGAATCTGTCAGAAGACAGAGGGATCGTAGGCCCCAAGAAGGGGACCAGCCCCTGGTCCAGCCGTGTTACTCCAGGTCTCGGCTGGGAAAATCGGAGACTTCTGACTTATATAGTCAGTTGCCGAAGCCTCATTCTAATCCCCGTGAGGGTCAAGCAGGTCCGGGAACTCCGACGAGACAGGAGGGACTTCAGAGCACCCGAGGGGGAATGAGAGTGGGAAGCGCAGGGCAGGAGGGAGAAAGACCCAGCATGAAGACGGTCTAGCTAGGAACACAAGAAAGTGGGGTTCTGTCAGGTACTCGTAATCTTCCTGAGGAAGTGCTGAACCCCTGCCTGGTGAACGCAGCGCGACGTGGGACGTTGACACCTGTACAGTGCACCAGTGAAACTGTCATAAGAACTATGAGTAAAGACTTGGATCACTGCACCGCACCACCTCCGTCCATTCTTTCATCTGCGCCATCTTTCCCTCCCTGCACTACAATGCCCAGCGCAACTTACACTACCCCTACACTGCCCTGGAGTTAGCTCTACCTGTGGAGAGCCACACCATCCCTGCTGCCGTAACACCAGCTCCAGAGGACTGCTCCGCAGCGGCGGCACCCTTTAGCCGCAATCCACAGGTGGCGACACGAACTTTCCAAATCCCCTATAAATATTTTCCCCTTTCACTGACTGCCCTGGGCCACGGACCGGGCCAGCCACTGTGATATCTCCCCCAGCATCCAGAGGCCCGGCTGCCGAGTTCCCAACAGCCCTGGGGGCGCGTCAATGGCAGCACCCCCACCACTGTACGAGGTACGTCTAAACAGGTCCACAAACTAAACTGTGTTCTGGGGTACAACAAGAACATGTGGGGAATTGATCTCTCTGATCAAGTCTTCCAGCCGTACAGTGCCATGAGAGAAGCCAAGGTGTGGTATAAGAAGCTGGCTGTGCACATCGTACATATGGCAATGTACAACGCTTATGTGCTATCATGATGTGCAGTCTAGACTGGTAAGTACCTTTAGTTCCAGGAGGTAGTGATTAAGGCCCTAATATTAGGCATTAAGGAAAGAGCGAGCCCCAGTACTTCTGGAACTGAAGGTGCTCGTATCGTACCAGGCCAACATTTCGTCGGTGAGGTCCCTCAAACTTCAAAAGAAAGGAAGCTCGCAAAAAAAGGTGCCGAGTCTGTTACAAAAGGGGGATACATAAGGACACAATTTGGCAATGCGACACCTGCCCCGACAAACCTGGCCTGTGTATAAAACAATGCTTCAAACTGTACCACACATCCATGGACTACTAAATTCATGTCTTACACAACTCACGTTGCCAACCTTACTTACACTACACAACTCACTTATGACAACCTGACATACAGTACACAACTTATGTATGTCACGCTACACAATTTACATATATGCCAACACATTATAAAATTTACATACCAGGAAAACACTGGATTAATTCTAATATAGGGCCACTTGTGGGGGGGTTCTACTGTTTAGGCATTCCAAATGTCACTCCTTCCGTTCCGAGCCCTAACGTGCACCCAAACAGTTGTTTTCTCCCACAAATGGGGTATCAGCGTACTCAGGAGAAATTGCACAACAAATTTTGGGGTCCATTTTCTCCTGCTATCCTTGTGAAAAGAAAAAATTGGGGCTAATAGATCATTTTTTTGTGGAAAAAAATTAGATTTTTTATTTTCACGGCTCTATGTTATAATTTTCTGTGAAGCACCTGGGGGTTCAAGGTGCTCACCACACATCTAGATACGTTTCTTTTGAGGTCTAGTTTCCAAAATGGGGTCAATTGTGGGTGGTTTCTAGAGATGAGCGAATGTTTCAATATTCGATTCGGATTACGATCGCCGAATTTGCAATATTCGCCGATTTATTCGTCGAATGATCGAATGCCATAGAATTCAATGGGGGGACAAAAAAAACGCATACACAACACATTCAAACATGCCCAAAAGCTGCCAAAACACCTCAAATTAGGGGTAGACACCTGGAAAGTTCCAGCAATTGACCCAGAGTACAAGTACTATTATTACTATTACAGCGACATTTATTCTGTGGCGCTTTACATGTGAAAAGGAGTCACCATCAGTGACTCATCGACTGGTACAAGAGGAGAGAGGACCCTGCGCGCGAGGGCGCACAAACAATCTACAAAGGATGGATGAGGATACAGTAGGTCAGGGTACAGCTAGTCATGCAGCAGTATGCTGGAGCGACGCTTACCGCAGATTGTATGCTTGTCACAAGAAGTGGGTCTTCAGCTTCCTTTTCAAGGTTTCCACAGTAGGCGACAGTCTGATGTGTTGGGGTACAGAGTTACACAGTAGGGGAGATGCATGGGACAAATATGTCGAGAGCCTAAATCACGTTAAGCTTCCAGGAGCTCACAACTGAGCAGATTAACCCCTGCACTGATTAATATGAAGGCGAAAGGCTTCTTTTTAATGACTGCAGGAGTGGCAGGAATCAGACGCTGTGGTCTTCTGGCTCTTCTCTGTCATGGTAAACCCGTGACACCTTGCAAGCTTCAACACAATGTTCACAAGGTAGACAGCAGCAGTGGTCGGTCTCCTAGACAACGAGCTAACTCCTTTATGATGATAGAGGGCAACATCTGCAAGTAGTTTGTATGTTCTCCCCGTGTTTGTGGGGGTTTCCTTCAGGTTCTCCGGTTACCTCCTCAGTAAAAAAAGCAGCCATACAGGAGTGTTCATAGTTCAAAAAACGAGGGCCTAACACCACCATTTCTGTGGCCAACAGATTGAACATGGTGGATTTCCACCTCTTAGCTTTTTCATGTGTGGGAGGAATAAATCTTTTACGTGACCACAAATGCGGGACCGAGAGCTGGCTGCAGTGCTGAGAGAGGGCTGAGAGAGGGCAGAGTATGGTGAAATGGACTAACTGCTGGACAGTGAGTGAGGTGCAGGGGGACATGTTACGGTGGATTAAGAAACGTGCTGTGCTCGGTGAAACAAACACAGCAAGCATGTCCGCTTCCGTTACAGCTGATGGGCTCTCACTCAGCCTGACTGGAGCAGGTAGAGAAGCAGAGGTTATGCAGTGGGAGACCTGCGTGCCAATACTTGGCATGGTAACAGAGGAGGAGGAAGAAGCAGCGGATGCGGTTGATGGAGCAGCTGATAGTTGTTGAGGTCCGCTGGTCTGCATTTTAGGGCAGTGAGATTCCCAGCGTAACGCACGTTGTGTGCGCTTGTGAAGGTTCATGCATGTAGTAGTCAAATTATTGCACTTTTTCCCTCTAATGAGTTTTTTCTTGCAAATTATGCACATATCGTAAGTTGGCTCATCCTTTGCGGTCTCAAAATAGCCCACTCAAGGCAACCCTTGCCACCTAAAGTTGCCATCTACTGGAAAAAAAAAAGTGTGCCGCAGATCTGATCTGTTCTGAGCTATCACCAGCCCTCCACTCATCTACCACGTCTCACCGCTCATCATACACAAGCACTATGCTAGCAAAACTGTTAAAAATGCTGCACTTGCCCTGCAATCACGTAACCATGGAAATTTGCCGAATGTTACCGATTTTCTCGAATTTAACACATTTTGCTCGCCTTTCCGATCACGAATCTGAATGTGCCACATTTGTGTCGAACTTAAGTTTGCAAATCGGATTTCGAATATATTCACTCATGACTAGTGGTTTCCACTGTTTAGGCACATCAGGGGCTCTCCAAACTCTTTTGCGTTCAAAAAGTTAAACGGTGCTCCTTCCCTTCCGAGCCCTACCGAGCACCCAAACAGTGGATTTCCCCAACATATGTGGTATCAGCGTATTTAGGAGAAATTGCACAACAATTTTTGCAGTTCATTTTATCCTGTTACCCTTGTGAAAATAACCAATTTGGGGCTAAAAGATAACTTTTGTGGAAAAAATGTGATATTCTGTTTTCACGGCTCTACGTTATAAACTTCTGTGAAGCATGTGCGGGTTCAAGTTTCTCACCACACATCTAGATAAGTTCCTTGAGGGGTCTAGTTTCCAAAATGGGGTCACATATTGGAGGTTTTCACTGTTTAGGCACATCAGGGGCTCTCCAAAAGCAACATGGCGTCTGCTCTCGATTCCAGTCAATTTTGCTCATACCCTTACGATCCCTGCCGTGCACCTAAACAGTGTTTTTTCCCCACATACAGTGCTGGCCAAAAGTATTGGCACCCCTGAAATTCTGTCAGATAATACTCAGTTTCTTCCTGAAAATGATTGCAATCACAAATTCTTTGGTATTATTCTCTTCATTTAATTTGCTTGCAAGGTAAAAACACAAAAGAGAATGAAGCAAAAATCAAATCATTGATCATTTCACACAAAACTCCAAAAAAGGGACAGACAAAAGTATTGGCACCCTCAGCCTAATACTTGGTTGCACAACCTTTAGCCAAAATAACTGCGAACAACCGCTTCTGGTAACCATCAATGAGTTTCTTACAATGCTCTACTGGAATTGTAGACCATTCTTCTTTGGCAAACTGCTCCAGGTCCCTGATATTTGAAGGGTGCCTTCTCCAAAGTGCCATTTTGAGATCTCTCCACAGGTGTTCTATGGGATTCAGGTCTGGACTCAATGCTGGCCACCTTAGAAGTCTCCAGTGCTTTCGCTCAAACCATTTTATATTGGAAGTGTGTTTTGGGTCATTGTCCTGCTGGAAGACCCAGGACCTCTGAGGGAGACCCAGCTTTCTCACACTGGGCCCTACATTATGCTGCAAAATTTGTTGGTAGTCTTCAGACTTCATAATGCCATGTACACGTTCAAGCAGTCCAGTGCCAGAGACAGCAAAGCAACCCCAAAACATCAGGGAACCTCCACCATGTTTGACTGTAGGGACCGTGTTCTTTTCTTTGAATGCCTCTTTTTTTTTCCTGTACACTCTATGTTGATGCTTTTTGCCAAAAAGCTCTACTTTTGTCTCATCTGACCAGAGAACATTTTTCCAAAACGTTTTAGGCTTTGTCAGGTAAGTTTTGGCAAACTCCAGCCTGGCTTTTTTATGTCTTGGGGTAAGAAGTGGGGTCTTCCTGGGTATCCTACCATACAGTCCCTTTTCATTCAGACGCCGATGGATAGTACGGGTTCACACTTTTGTACCTTCGGACTGCAGGGCAGCTTGTACTTGTTTGGATGTTAGTCAAGGTTCTTTATCCACCATCCGCACAATCTTGCGTTGAAATCTCTCGTCAATTTTTCTTATCCGTCCACATCTAGGGAGGTTAGCCACAGTGCCATGGGCTTTAAACTTCTTGATAACACTGCGCATGGACGACACAGAAACATTCAGGTCTTTGGAGATGGACTTGTAGCCTTGAGATTGCTCATGCTTCCTCACAATTTGGTTTCTCAAGTCCTCAGACAGTTCTTTGGTCTTCTTTCTTTTCTCCATGCTCAATGTGGTACACACAAGGACACAGGACAGAGGTTGGGTCAACTTTAATCCATGTTAACTGGCTGCAAGTGTGATTTAGTTATTGCCAACACCTGTTAGGTGCCACAGGTAAGTTACAGGTGCTGTTAATTACACGAATTAGAGAAGCATCACATGATTTTTCAAACGGTGCCAATACTTTTGTCCACCCCCTTTATTAGGTTTGGTGTGGAATTATATCCAATTTGGCTTTGGGACAATTCTTTTTGTGTTTTTTTCATTGAAGACAAATTAAATGAAGAGAATAATACCAAAGAATTTGTGATTGCAATCATTTTCAGGAAGAAACTGAGTATTATCTGACAGAATTGCAGGGGTGCCAATACTTTTGGCCAGCACTGTATAGTATGTCAGCATATTCAGGAGAAATTTCACAACAATTTCTGTTGTCCATTTTCTACTGTGACCCTTTAGAAAATAAAAAAATTGGGTCTAAAAGTAAATTTTTTGTGAAAAGTTAAATGTTAATTTTTTCGTTCCACATTTGCAGCTTTTAGAATGGTGTCACTTTTTGGTATTTTCTGTCATATAGGCCCCTCAAAATCAAAGATGATGTGGTCAGTAAAAAAATGGTTCTGCAAATTTTTTTGGAAAAATGAGAATTCGCTGGTCAACTTTTAACCCTTATAACTTCATAACCCAGAAAAATGCTGTTTCAAAAATTGTGTTGAAGTAAAGTAGACATGTAGGAAATGTTATTTATTAACTATTTTGTGTGACTGACATAGCTCTGTGATTTAAGGTCAAAGATTAAAAATTTGAAAATTGCAAAATGTTCTAAGTTTTTGCAACTAAACGAAGTCAGTCAGAAGAAATGTTACCACTATCATGAAGTACAATATGTCACGAAAAAACATTCTCAGAATCAGTGGGATTCGTTGAAGCGTTCCAGAGTTATAAAGTGACACTGATCAGAATTGTAAAATTTAACCTGGTCAAGGTGAAAACAGACTTGGGGCCTGGGGGGTGGGTGAAGGGGTTAAATATGCATATTAACACGATGAACTGACGCGATTCTAGCATTCTATCGCCCTTAATTGTAGTGTGCAAACATGGTATCATGGTAAAATATTTACAGCCAAACCAATTAATCATGGGTGGACATACTTAAAATGCAGTAAATGTCAAACATTACATAGTTACATAGTTAGTAAAGCCGAATAAAGACTTGCGTCCATCAAGTTCGACCTGTTAGTTCTGTAATTGCTAAAGTTGATCCAGAGGAGGGCAAAAACCCCAAATGATTTAGCCAATCTTCACCTGAGGAAAAATTCCCTCCCGACTCTGAAACCAGCAGTCAGAATAAATCCCTGTATCAACCTACTATTTTATTCTATTTTTAAGTATATGCAGAAATCTGCCTGGTATCTAGAAAAGCATCCAGTCCCCGCTTGAACTGGTTTAGTGAATCCGACATTACCGTCTCCTCACTCAGTGAATTCCATATTCTCACTGCTCTTACCGTAAAGAACCCCTTCCTATGCTGGTGCTGAAACCTTTTCTCTTCCAGTCTTAGTGAATGCCCTCTTGTTACCGTAATATCCCTCCTTTTGAACAAATCCCGGGCAAGGTCTCTATACTGTCCCCTAACATATTTGTACACATTTATTATGTCCCCCCTCAACCTTCTCTTTTCCAGGCTGAATAGTCCTAGTTTTGCCAACCTCTCTGGGTATTGCAGTCCCTCCATTCCCCTTATTAATTTTGTTGCCCTCCTTTGTACCTTTTCAAGCTCATTTATATCCTTTCTATATATTGGGGCCCATAACTGAGCACAGTATTCCAAGTGTGGTCTGACCAGTGCTTTGTACAGTGGAAGAACAATGTTCTCATCCTTTGCAGCTATACTTCTTCTGATACATCTCATTACCCTGTTTGCCCTTACAGCAGCGGCCTGACTTTGGGCACTCCAGTTTAGTTTGCTATCAATCAAGATGCCCAAGTCCTTCTCCATCTCTGAATTCCCCAATGGTTTCCCATTCAGTGAGTACTGGTGACTTCCATTTTTCCTTCCCATATGTATGACCTTACATTTCTCCTCGTTAAACCTCATTTGCCATTTAATGCTCCACCTACCCAGCTTATCCAAATCCCTCTGTAGGTCTGCACTGTCCTCTTTTGTATTAATTGTTTTACATAACTTTGTGTCATCTGCAAATATTGATATTTTACTATTTATCCCGTTGACTATGTCGTTAATAAAGATATTAAATAACATTGGGCCTAGTACAGACCCCTGTGGTACCCCACTAGTGACGCTTACCCAATCTGAGTATATTCCATTTATAACCACCCTCTGCCTTCTATTCTTTAGCCAGTTAGCTACCCACTTGCAGACATTTTCCCCCAGCCCCATCATTCTCATTTTGTATACCAACCTATTATGTGGCACGCTATCAAACGCTTTTGAGAAGTTGAGATACACGACATCCACTGGTTCCCCCTGATCTACTCGAGAGCTAACCTCCTCGTAGAAGTCAATCAGGTTTGTTTGGCAGGAGCGATTCCTCATGAATCCATGTTGGTTCGGGGTTAATAGATTATTAGCATCAAGATGCTCCATGATTGCCTCATTAATAAAGCCTTCAAAAATTTTGCCCACAACGGACGTCAGACTCACCGGCCGATAGTTTCCGGCATCACTTTTCGCTCCCTTTTTGAATATTGGCACTACATTCGCCTGTCGCCAATCAAGTGGTACAGACCCAGTCTCAACAGAGTCCTTAAATATAAGATATAACGGTCTGTCTATCACATTACTTAGTTCCCTTAGTACCCGTGGGTGTATGCCATCAGGTCCTGGTGATTTGTTTATTTTAATGTTACTGAGGCGTTTCTGTACCCCAGCTTGGGTTAGATTTGTCATACTTAGTGGAGGATTAAGTTTGTCACTTCTCATTTCGCCTGTTAGTTCTTTTTCCTTTGTGAAAGTTGACGAAAAAAATTTATTTAATAGATTAGCTTTATCCTCATCTTTCTCTATGATTTTGCCTTCATCACTTTTTATCGGTCCAATATTATTCGATTTAATCCTTTTACTATTTATATACGTAAAGAACAGTTTGGGATTTGATCTACTTTCCCTAGCAATACGTCTCTCTGTTTCCTCCTTTGCTATTTTTATTTGTTTTTTACAGGTTCTCGTTTTTTCCTTGTAACACATTAGTGCCTCCTTACTGTTTTCCTGTTTTAATCTCTTGAATGCCTCTTTTTTGCTATTTAACGCCCCTTTTACGTTCTTATTCAACCATATTGGTTTCCTCTTATTTCTGGCCCTTTTATTCCCATACGGTATATACCTCTCGCACTGAGTATTCAGAATTCTTTTGAAGGTTTCCCATTTACTATTCGTATTTCCTTGATTAAGAACTTTGTCCCAGTCTATAAGTTGAAGGTTTTCTTTCAGCTGATCAAACTTCGCCCTCCTAAAGTTTAATGTTTTAGTTGTTCCCTTATTGATAACCCTACTGAAGGGCATTTTGAAATTGATAATATTATGATCGCTATTACCTAGGTGCCCCCCTATCTGTACCTCAGTTATTCTATCAGGCCTTTTAGTCAATATTAAGTCCAACACTGCCTTCCCTCTCGTTGGTTCCTGCACTAGTTGGGAGAGATAATTATCCTTGATATTTGTCAAGAACCTTTTTCCTTTCTGCGATCTACAGGTTTCTGTTTCCCAGTCAATATCCGGGTAGTTGAAGTCCCCCATTACAATCACCTCATTATGTTTTGCTACTTTGTCTATTTGTCCTAATAGCAGTTTCTCATTCTCCTCTGTTATATTAGGTGGCTTATAGCAGACCCCCAGTAATATTTTATTATTATTTTTTGCCCCCTCAATCTCTACCCACATGGACTCGACCCCCTCTTCTCCCTCTCCTATATCTTCCCTTAGTCTGGGCTTTAGACGTGACCTTACATATAAGCGGACTCCTCCGCCCTTCCCCTGTTTCCGGTCCCTTCTAAATAAACTATAATCTGTTAAATTTACCGCCCAGTCGTAGCTATCGTCTAGCCAAGTCTCTGTTATACCTACGATGTCATACCTCTCCTCCGATATAAGCGCCCGCAGCTCATCCGCCTTATTGGTCAGGCTTCTTGCGTTGGTCAGCATGCAAGATAAAACTTTGGGGTTATTTAGCATCCTATTCTTTTCTAACGATCTAACTGTACTATCCCTACCCCCCTCTCCACCCTCATTATATTCACTTCTCCCCTTCCCCCTTGCTTGCCTCACATCCCACCTATTTCCTTGGTTTCCCCCCCCCCGTCTCTAGTTTAAAAACTCCTCCAACCTATTAGCCATCTTCTTCCCCAGCACCGCTGCACCCTCCCCATTGAGGTGCAGCCCGTCCCTACGGTAGAGCCTGTAGCCGACAGCGAAGTCGGCCCAGTTCTCCATGAACCCAAACCCTTCTGCCTTGCACCAACTCTTTAGCCACTTATTCACCTCCCTAACCTCCCGTTGGCGCTCCTGTGTGGCTCGCGGGATTGGTAGTATTTCTGAGAAAACTACCTTGGAGGTCCTTGCCCTAAGCTTCCTACCTAGATCCCTGAAATCATTTTTAAGGACCCTCCATCTACCACTCACTTTGTCATTGGTGCCAATGTGGACCATGACCGCTGGGTCTTCGCCAGCCCCACCCAGTAACCTGTCAACCCGATCCGCGATGTGCCGGACTCGAGCGCCAGGGAGGCAGCACACCGTTCGGCGATCCCGGTCTTTGTGACAGATTGCCCTGTCTGTCCTCCTAATAATAGAGTCACCCACTACCAGGACCTGTCTAGCCTGCCCTACACTTCCCCCCTCCCCCTCATTACTGGAGCATACACTCCCCCGGCGGTCAGAGGATCTGTCGTGCTCCAATAATGCCGGTTCTGAACCAGCCTTCCTATACTTCTTCCCTCTATCCCTTCTAACTGTTACCCAGCTCCCTGCCTGTTCAGCCTGCGCTTCCCCACTAAGCTCCACCCCCAGTGTTGACCCATTGAGTGTCTGCTCGGTGAGCAGCAAACTCCGTTCCATGTTGTCGATGCTCCTCAGTACCGCTATCTGAGCACTTAGATCCAGGATTTGGGCTTCCAAGTGCACGATATGCTCACATCTCTCGCAGCAGTATGGATCCCTGAGCGGTAGCTCAGGGAATGCATACATTGCGCAAGATGTACACTGCACGGCTCCAGCCAACATGGACGTCATTCTAAATATGGGGATACAGTCAGTATATATGTACAAGTACAAAACACAATTATTTATATATAGGTGTATGGACGGGGATCAATTAGGGATGTGCAAGTGTATCGATTAGATATCGGCGCGGGATCAGTTAAGTATGGACTGGGGGATCAATTAAGTATCAATTAAGTATGGACGGGGGATCAGCTGAGTGGGTCAGGTGGATTAATTAAGTATGGACGGTGTGTCAATTAACTATGGACTGGGATCAATAAGTATGGACTGGGGAAATAATTAATTGTGGACTAGGGAATCAATCAATTAATTATGGACAGGGGGTTTAATTAAATAGGATGGGGGGTAAAGCAAATAAATAGGTATGGAGGGTGGGTCAATTAACTAAGGACTGGGGATCAATAAGTATCAATAATATCAATAAATATGGACTGGGGAAATAATTAATTGTGGTCTGGGGAATCAATCAATTAATTATGGACAGGGGTTAATTAAATATGGTGGGGGATAAGGCAAATAGATAGGGACTGGGGATGAGTAAAAGTGGACAAGGGGAATCTATTAAATAGGACAAGGGGGATCAATCAATTATGGGCTGGGGGGGTCAATCATTTAAATGTGGTCAGGGGGATCACTTTAATATGGACGGGGGGTGGTCGGGGATCAATTAAATGAGGACGGGGGGGTCAATTTAATGTGGTCAGAGGGATCAGTTAAATATGGACGGGGGTGTTCAGGGGAATCAATTTAAATATGGACGGGGGTGATCAATTAAATATGGACGGGGGGGTAATCAATTAAATATGGACTAGGGAATACAATACAATTACAATACAGATACAAATACAATACAGTACAGTACACACTTGGGTTCAGTAGGGCCGCTTATCGCGGCCACCTGCCCCTCACTCACCTCCTCTAAGGACGCTGCACGCTATCACAGCGCGCTTGTCCCTCCGGTCGCCTCTTACCGGTCCTCCTGATCACCTCCTGGTCACCACCACCTGGCACCCTCCGCTGGCCGGCACTGCACGCTGCCACAGCGCTCTCTTGCGCTCGTCCCTCCGGTCGCCTCCTACTGGTCCTCCCGGTCCGCTCGGTCACCTCCGCCTGGCTCTCCTCCCTTCCCAGGAGCTCTCTCCACACACAGCACAACTCTTGCAGCACACGGCAGGCTCCGCCTCCACCACTTCCATTGTCTGTGTCAAATCGCGTGCTGGACTTATATGGATGTTTCTATGATTTAGTGTCGTCCGGCTGACTACATTTAAAAGTTTAAGTGCTTTTTTTTTAATAAGCCTTGGTTGCCCATCACCCCATGTCTAGTTCGCTGGTTGTGCTTCATTGAACCACTTTTGTAATGCACAAACCACTACATAAGAAGTCATCTAGACACCAGAATTCATCCATGTAGCTCATTTCCTTACGCTTGCACATTTTTTCTGCTTCAAACACATCTACTATAACTGATTGTATCTTAACTAGTGTTGAGCGAGCATGCTCAACACTGCTCGGTACTCGGGTCTCCTCCCTGCACGTTTGGCGCTCTTTACAGAGCCAATGAAGATGCAGGGATTGCCAGCCCGTCACTGTAATGCCGCAGCCATGTTGTTTGTGGGCATTACAGTGATTGGCTGGCCGCACAGCGTCACCTCGAGTATTTAAAACCGGGTGCTGCCATCTTGGACACAGTCGCTCCGGATCAGACAGTGTAGGGAGAGTGCTGCTGAGTTAGGGAGAGATATATAATGCAAAATAGGTAGTGTAGGGTCTCTAAAGCCTGCCAAATCAAACAAACAGTACTTCTCAGGACTAATATCCATCCCAGATATCAGGCAGGCAGGCTGTATAGGAGACGCAGTGGTTATACCAGCAAACGCTGCATTACAGTCCTGTGTGCTCCTGTTTGTCAAATTGCTAGACTTATCCCCCGGTCTCAGGGGCCAGGAAAACTCCTTTTTTTTTTATCTACATCCTGTATTTTTTTTTTCCCTCAGTCAGACTGTACAAATACGCATCTTTTTAACCTTATGGTATTTCCCCCCCCCCCTCCAAAAAAAAATTGAGTGTGTCTGTGACTGTTCAGACACGGGTCAATCTCTGTATTATCCTGCTTTTGGCATTTTTTGCCGTAAAAAAAAATTGTAATAGTGTCTCCCTGACTGTTCAGACACCAATATATCTGTTGAAAATAATCTGGTGTAGGCCAGAGAAATAGAACTGTGGTTTTGCAGTTCCACTGTTCAAATCTCTGTATTATCCTGCTTTTGGCATTTTTTGCTGTTAAAAAAACTGTAATAGTGTCTCCCTGACTGTTCAGACACCAATATATCTGTTTAAAAGAGTCTGGTGTAGGCCAGAGAAATAGAACTGTGGTTTTCCTCTTACTCGGTTCTAATCTCCCTTTTATTTCCCTTTTTCCATTGATAGTGCGATTCTAAGCTATTTTACTTCATTTACAATGGGCAAGGCGCGTGGCAAGGGACGTGGAACTGGACTTTCTGGTGATGGTGCGTGTAGAGGATGGGGCCGTGGCCAAGGAGAAAATGTGCCACAACCAACAGCCACATCTTCTCGCTCCCACTTCTTGACCGAATTACTAGGGAAGCACACTACAACACCAGTATTGCGAACTGATCAGTGTGAACAGGTTATTAATTGGATAGCAGATAATACTTCCAGTTACCTGGGCACCACCACCTCCGGTCTTCCACACGGTCAAGTTTTAGTAGCCGTGAGTCTCGACCGCATACTCCTCCTCAACCTGATGCTCCTTCCTCCCACCATGCCGAATGTCGTCAGACAGCAACAGATCGCACAGTTGGACACTCTGAAGAGCTGTTCACTGGTCCATTTCCATATTTGGGCCCCTCGCCTGCTCCACTTGAAGTAGTGGAAGAGGAGATCCCATGTAGCGGTGCCCAAATATTTGAACAGCCAAGGCCACAGGAAGTCGACGCTGCCAATTTGTCACAAGAGGTGGACGATGACGAGACACAATTGACTGGAAATAAGGAGGAGGATCGTGGTGCGCAAGTGGAAGAGGAGGAGGTGGTGGATGATCTAGTAACTGACCAAACGTGGCAGGAGAACACGCAGAGCGAGGCCAGCAGCACACAGGGGGAGGAAGGCAGAGGACCCCAACAGGCAGGAAGAATCAGTGTGGTGGCCGCACACAGAAGGCGGGCAACAGTTCCCAGTAACACCAACACAAGGGACGTTGCCAGTACAACCGGTAGGTCTTCCAGAGTCTGTAATTTTTTTAAAGACTCTGCTGATAACCCTAAAAAGGCCTTTTGTACCGCCTGCCATGCCAGCATCAGCAGGGGTGACAAAACTACCAGCCTGACCACCACCAGCATGATCAGGCACATGTCAGCAAAGCACCCGACTTTGTGGGGCGAACCCCAGGGTCCACGACCAGTGTCAGCAGGTGTCACCACTGCTTCTTCCGCTGTTGTGCGTGTAATAGAACCCCCTGTTGTGCGTGCAAGGCAATCCCCTGTCCATACTGCATGCAAAGATGCTCCCTCCTCTCAGTCTTCACTTGTTATGGCAGTTTCTCAAGAAACAGCATCAACATCCACGTCCCACCGCAGCGTTCAATTTTCCATATCCCAGAGCTTTAAACGAAAGCGCAAATTCGCAACCAACGCCCCACAGGCCACAGTCCTAAATTCGCACATTTCACGACTGCTTGCGTTGGAAATGCTGCCTTTAAAGCTGGTGGAGTTGGAATCCTTCCGCAACCTTATGGCGGTGGCCGTCCCTGGGTACTCGGTCCCTAGCCGACACTATTTTGCCCGGTATGCCATCCCCGCACAACACAAGCACGTGTCCCAAAACATCTGCCGTGCCCTCAACAACGCAGTTAGTGGGAGAGTCCACCTGACAAAGGACACGTGGACAAGTGCTTGTGGCCATGGATGGTTCATCTCCCTGACGGCACACTGGGTAAACATAGTGGAAGCCGGGACCCAGTCGGACCTTGGGACGGAACACATCCTCCCCACACCGAGGATTGCGGGCCCTATGTCAGTCAGAGTTGCCCCCACAGTGTACAGCTCCTGCGCATCATCCTCCTCCTCCTCATGTTCAGCCTCCATCTCAGATATCACCACATCAGTTACAAGCTGGAAGCACTGCAGTACTGCCTCAGCCAAGCGGCAACAGGCTGTGCTGAAACTCATAAGCTCAGGTGCTAAACCTCACACTGCTTGTGAGTTGTGGACAGCTGTGAAAGAGCAGGCAGAACTGTGGCTGCAACCGCTGAACCTACATCCAGGCATGGTCGTGTGTGACAATGTCCGTAACCTGGTGGTGGCTCTGAGGCGAGGCGAGATCACACACGTACCATGCCTGGCTCATGTGCTTAACCTCGTGGTTCAGAGGTTTCTTAAATCGTACCCCGAGTTGCCAGATCTGCTCGTCAAAGTACGCCGCCTGTCAGCTCATTTTCGGAAGTCGGCTACAGCTTCCGCCGCCCTTGCTGTGTTGCAGCAGCGTTTGCAGCTTCCGGCACACCGACTGGTGTGTGGTGTGTGAGCAGTTGTGGAGTACCAGCTGCAACAAGGCCGTCGATATTCAGGTCAGACTCCACACATAAGACATCAGGAGTGGACCTGGATGTCTGACATATGTACCATCCTGACAAACTTTGAGGAGTCCACCAAGATGGTGAGTGGCGATGACGCCATCATTAGCATCAGCATACCACTTGTCTGTATTTTGCAACTCTCTCTGCAGAGAATTAAAGAGGAGGCATTGCAGCCAGAGTATGATGAGATGGATCAAGAAGCCGTAGCGGTCAATTACACACAGCCCAGCCTCATCTCATCCCAACGTGCATTGGGGGACAATGAGGGAGAGGAGGAGGAGGAGGAACAGGAGCTTGTATCATGTGCTGTAGACGGTAGTACCTGTACAACTGTCATACAGTCGGTTCAGCGTGGGTGGCCTGAGGACAGGGGGGAGGAGGAGGAGGAGGAGGAGAGCATGGTCAGTCGTCATCTTGGTGAGGACATGGAAGTCTAGCCCATTACCTGTCTGGCACGCATGGCTGACTTTAGGTTACGCTGCCTTAACCATGACCCTCGCGTTGTCAAAATGTTGGGTGACAGTCATTACTGGTTGGTGACACTTTTAGACCCCCGCTACAAGGAGAACTTTCACTCTCTTATTTCTGAGGTGGAGAGGTCTACAAAAATGTGGCAGTACCAGAAGGCCCTTGCTGCAGAACTGTTAAAAAAATTCCCATCTGAACACGCTAGCGGCAGAGGTCACAGTTCGTTGACCAACCAAGGCGTACAGGCGAGAGAGACGCAACTCCAATCCAGCAGAGGCAGGGGAACACTGTCAACATTCTGGGACAGTTTTCTGAGACCCGCCCAGCTTACAGTCCCTGAGGCGCGGAGTATTCTCACAAGGAGTGGAAAGTTTCAAAAGATGGTGAGGGAGTACCTTGCTGATCGTACCAGCATCCTCCGTGATTCCTCTGTGCCTTTTAATTATTGGGTATCCAAGCTGGACACTTGGAATGAACTCGCTCTGTACGCCTTGGAGGTCCTGGCCTGCCGCTAGCGTGTTATCGGAGCGTGTTTTTAGTGCCGCTGGAGGAATTATAACTGATAAGCGCACTCGCCTGTCTACTGACAATGCTGACAAGCTGACCCTTATCAAAATGAACAAGGGCTGGATTGGGCCAGACTTCTCATCACCACCAAATGACAGCAAAGTAACATAAAGTCAAATCCACTGTGTTATTTCGGGAGGTGTATTTCCATGCACCGCTTCACACCCACACATGGGTATACACTTCCTCATTTCGGCTGTTTTTTGCTCTTCTCCTTATCCTCAGCCTCCACCACCACTATACCATCAGAGTGACCGTGGTCCGTGTTGCCAGCATTACAAGTTCCTCCGTCCTAATTTTTGGCAGCTTTTGCTTGGAAGGCATAGGCAAAGACTATGGGAGACCCACTCCCCAATAATGGGAATAATGCTTTTAATATGCTGTACAGCATGGCTCTTGTAAGGGGCATTAAAATCGTCTTGTTAAGCTACTGCAACCTCCACGTCTCTTCCAAGGGGCATTAAATCCGTCTTGTTAAGCTACTGCGACCTCCACGTCTCTTCCAAGGGGCATTAAAACCATCTTGTTAAGCTACTGCGACCTCCACCACTTTTCCAAGGAGCATTGATATTGTCTTTTTATTCCACTGCGACCTCCACCATTCTTCCAAGGGGCATTAAAACCGTCTTGTTAACCTACTGCGACCTCCACGTCTCTTCCAAGGGGCATTAAAACTGTCTTGTTAAGCTACTGCGACCTCCACGCCTCTTCCAAGGGGCATTAAAACCGTCTTGTTAAGCTACTGCGACCTACACCACTTTTCCAAGGGGCATTGATATTGTCTTTTTATTCCACTGCGACCTCCACCATTCTTCCAAGGGGCATTAAAACCGTCTTGCTAACCTACTGCGACCTCCACATCTCTTCCAAGGGGCATTAAAACTGTCTTGTTAAGCTACTGCAACCTCCACATCTCTTCCAAGGGGCATTAAAACCATATTGTTAAGCTACTGCAACCTCCACGTCTCTTCCAAGGGGCATTAAAACCGTCTTGTTAAGCTACTGCGACCTCCACGTCTCTTCCAAGGGGCATTAAAACCATCTTTTAAGCTACTGCGACCTACACCACTTTTCCAAGGGGCATTGATATTGTCTTTTTATTCCACTGCGACCTCCACCATTCTTCCAAGGGGCATTAAAACCGTCTTGTTAAGCTACTGCAACCTCCACGTCTCTTCCAAGGGGCATTAAAACCATCTTGTTAAGCTACTGCAACCTCCACGTCTCTTCCAAGGGGCATTACAACCGTCTTGTTAAGCTACTGCGACCTCCACCACTTTTGCAAGGGGCATTAAAACCGTCTTGTTAAGCTACTGCGACCTCCACGTCTCTTCCAAAGGGCATTAAAAGCGTCTTGTTAAACCACTCTGAACTCCACAGCTCTTCCAGTATTGAAATGTTGTTTTTAATTAACTCTAACCTCCACGACTCTTCCAACGGGCATTGCATTTCTTCCTAATTTTAGTCAGCTTTTGCTTTTCAATGCATAGGCGAAAACTAAGGGAGACCCACTCCCCAATAATGGGTAGAAGGGTTTTAGTATGCTGTAATCCACGTCTGTTTCAAGGGGCATTGCAGTTCCTCATAATTTTTGGAAAGCCTTCCATTCACTGCTTAGGCCAACAGTGCACAGGAGACCCAGTTGCTATAAATGGAAAAAACGGTTTAGTTAAGGCCCTCTGACCTCCATGTCACTTCCAAGGGGCATTGGAGTGCCTCAAAAGTTTTGGTAGGCATTGCACTCACGGTATGCCCTATAACTGTGTAGCCGATCCGCTCCTTTTGGTACAGAAACATATCCTACAAGACATGTGTGGATGACTGGCCTGATATTGATGTGAATGGTCCCTGTTCCTCCTGCTCTTTCTCCTTTGCCACCACCTCATCCATCATTCATCACCTGAAGCTTTGTTTTAAAGGGAGTCATAGAACTGGGATAGTAGCAGGAAAACATCCAGCAATCCTCGGAGGAGGTAGGATATGCGCCAAAACGCTGACCACCTCAGGCCTAGCCGCTACTACATACATGCGCTTGCATTCCAAGAAAACAAAGCAGATGCTAACTTCTATCATCATCATGCTCCTCACCTTGGCACTCTCAACTCCCCTGATGGAGAAGCCAGGGCCCACCGGAGGAGTCTGATTCTCTGGTGGGCTCGTCCAATGCAGTCCTAAAGCATGCCAGGCTAAGAAAACTGTGGGTGAAGTTCACAGGAGAAATAGGGGCGGCTGGGGACCGTTTATGGACACCCGGCCGCCCCCAGGCGGCTGGGGACCGTGTGTGGACACCCGGCCGCCCCCGGGCGGCTGGGGACCGTGTGTGGACACCCGGCCGCGGGGCGGCTGGGGACCGAGTATGGACACCCGGCCGCCCCCTGGTGGCTGGGGACTGAGCGTGGACACCCGGCCGCCGGGTGGCTGGGGACTGAGTATGGATACTAGGCCGCCGATGCAGCCATGACTAAAAGGCCCAATTTCAAGTGCAAGCAAGCTAGCAGTATGGTATTGCAGCCTGGGGGTGGGTGGGTGGCAGGTTGCACACTTACGCTTGCATTCCAAGAAAACAAAGCAGATGCTAACTTCTATCATCATCATCATGCTCCTCACCTTGGCATTCTCAACTCCCCTGATGGAGAAGCCAGGGCCCACTGGAGGAGTCTGGTTCTCTGGTGGGCTCGTCCAATGCTGCCCTAAAGCAGGCCAGCCTAAGAAAAGTGTGGGGGAAGTTCACAGGAGAAATAGGGGTGGCTGGGGACCGTTATGGACACCCGGCCGCCCGCAGGCGGCTGGGGACCGAGCGTGGACACCCGGCCGCCGGGCGGCTGGGGACTGAGTATGGATACCAGGCCGACGACGCAGCCATGACATGGTGGCCGGCGTCTGCCTCCACATGCCTAAAAGGCCCAATTTCAAGTGCAAGCAAGCTAGCAGTATGGTATTGCAGCCTGGGGGTGGGTGGGTGGCAGGCTGCATACTTGTGCTTGCATTGCAAGGAATGGGGGAGGTACAATTGAACACTGCCCTGGGACAAGGACTTGCATGGGGATAGTTGCAAGTCTGCATCTTCTGATGCGGCGAGGATCACTTCTGATGGGCACACTTTTAGGCAGTGACCTGGGTGTCAGAGATGCTTCCAGGGGTCTTCCCCATGCTGTTCCCATGTCTTTTCAGCACTGTATGCATGTGTCACATAGCACATGGCCAGATAAGATTGTAAAATGTTAAAATGATATTTCCCGGTGAATTCATTTGTCACGGTTGAAAGCAATACAAAAGTGCAAAAACGCATAAAAAATGCTACTTGTGAACATAGCCGAAGGTGTGGAGGAGTATTTTTGTTTTTGGTTATTTATTTTATCTTATACACAAGTCTTTACCCTGGAAAGGATGTTCCTTAACATATTTCACAGGAAAACCGTTTCAGTTTCGTTTTTGAACGTTTTATTGTGAGCCTGTAAAAGTGGCTTAATACCTCTGACCACGTTGTTGACAGCAGTGACCTGGGGGTCAGAAATGCTTCCTTGGGCGATCCCCATGCTGTCCCCATGTTATTTGAACTCTGTCACTATCGTTTTGGCCACTTTTTAGGCTTTCTACAGACTGCCGGGGGTGCCGCCGCAAAAATGCTCGGGTCTCCCATAGACTAACATTGGGCTCGTTGCTCGGGTCGAGCACCCGAGTATCACGGTGAGCTCGGCCCGAGCATTTTAGTGCTCATTCAACACTAATCTTAACACATCTCAGCCTTTGATAGGTACCATTTCCACTTCAACTGTGTATGGGTTTTATTGTTATGGCAGACTAATGTACTCTGACTGCCTATAGCCACCACTAACAGGAGAAAAGGTATGGGTGGGGCTCAATGAATAACAGTACAGATTAGGATACTGCATTAAGTTTGCTGCAGTGACCGCTTTTGGGTATCCAGAACTATATAGTTTAATATTTCTATGTACGTGGTTTGGACCTCTGGAACAGAAAAACAAAACTAAACTTTATAGAGAAGTATTAAAAAAATATTCAAAACAGAGTTGTAGACATATTTAAATTGGTTTTCTACCCCCTTCTTTAACTAAATTTGGCCCCAGAATAGTATTTAAAAAAAAGGAAGGAAGATAGGAAGTAAGGTAGGAAAGAAGGAAGGAAGGCAGGAAAAAGGGGAACTCATCGACCAATCACCCACTCCTCCTACCATGATGGGTGGGTGAAGGCATGTGACTAATGCTCCCAAGCAGTGGCCATAGTGGTGACCATCAACCATCGCATCGGTTCTGACTCAGATGACTGGCCGTTACAGTCACATGTCTATATGAAAGATGGAGGATGTATAGATCTCCACTAAGGCCTTTAACTGGTCACATGCTCCTTCATGTTGGAAGAGAAAGCTGACAAGTGGGTGACATAAGAAGCAACAGGAGAGCATTGGAGTATTTTTACATTATTCTGAGACCTAATTTAGAAAAAAAAATAAAGAAAAGGTACATTTACCAAATATTTTCTGAAGCAGGGAAGAAAGTCACTTTCTCCTGTTCTCATGAAACTTCATATTAAAAAAGGGTATTCACTAGTGAAATATAGATTGTGTCAAAATAGTTTTATAACTTATTATACTCTGCAGCAACAGGATCTAAAGGTAACACATGTTCCAATAAGTTCAGACTTGACTCCTCCTGCAGTTACTATTATCTCCAGCTCGTCACATTTTCTAGCTTCATATAAGAGCTTCCTATAACATCTGTTCTCCATACATAAATGACATCAGCACTGCAATGTCTACAATGAAGAACTGTCTCATTGTCTGCATCTTACTGCTTCTCTGCTCAGGTAAGAAGGATGCTGGTTTATTGTGTATATAGAGAAAAAAATATGACTAAGGTGTTATTATAACTAGTTGTTTTAGGTCAAGATAATTGTCCTATGTAATAAAAAAGGTCAGATAATTAATAGAAGTAATAATTATATATGTTCTTTCCAGGACAAAGTATTGGAGACTCTATTGAGCCAATGAATTCCCAGTTATATACTGAAGAAGGGAAGAAAGTCACTCTCTCCTGCTCCTATAAAACTTCAAATAACTATGCTTACTATCTTTACTGGTATCGCCATTACCCTGGATCAGCTCCACAATACATAATACGTAGAATTAGTAAAGGCTCCGCTGATAATTCTGCTCAGGGGAGATTCACATCTGATGTGACATTAAACTCTACAGAACTGGTTATCAGAGATGTGAAGACAGAGGACTCAGCCACCTATCTCTGCGCCCTGCAGGATGCACAGTGTGACACATCTCACCTCTCACTTTACACTAATCCCACTGACAGTGAAAAAAGAACCAGTGTTTCTATAGGTTGCTTTCATCGCCTACTATAGTAACTACAAGTACTGTAAATGCATTCACTTATACAGATACGAGATATAACAGAGCTCACATTGTCACTAACACTAACACTAGAAACAAATCTATTGCAAAGACAATTCTAACTTTGAAGGAGTTGGCATAATTGGCATAATAATTTACTTCTAGATAACAGTAAGAATGCTTGAATTATGCTGATGATTTAAAAAACATTTGCAGGTATTTTGAATCATGAGTGTTGAGAAATATTTATAAATTCTCAAATTTTTATCATTGGTGTCTAGAGAGTAAAACATATACATAAAGTACAATAGATAAATTAATAATTTCCTGATATAACCGTATCATTTTCAATCCCCTTTAGGGATGAGCGGACCCTTGAAAGTTCTGGTTCTGATACCCAACTGAACTTTATGTCCAAAGTTCAGTTCGTGTATCAGAACTGTATCCAAACTTGAACATGAACCCGAACCACATTAAAATCTGTGGGGACCTGAACTTCGGGGCTGGAAAATTTTCTCTCTCCTCCCAAACTTATCCCAAAATTCCAAACATTAAAACGGACTTCTTGGAGAAGTCCTTGTTTCGAGTTCATTAGAGTCCGGTACGAACCCCGAACTTTAAAGATCAGGTTCGCTCATCTCTAATCCCCTTGTTTGCTTTCTCTATATTGCAATATTAGCATTCTCCACAAGATGGCAGATTTCTACTTCTGTTGCTTTCAGAATATAGTGAAGCACTAAGAAGCTGCAAAGTGGTCAGCTTGCCCACCAGTGTGATTCTTATGTTAGTGCCTTCATGGAGCCTTTCATTTTCCAAAGAGTGTCTAGAAAATTAGATCTGCTGTACTATTTTCATAATATTTAAATGTGCAACTTTTTAATTATTGCCTCAGTTTCACATACAAAATATATATATATATATAATTAATTCACTCACCTGTTACCCTTCCTTAATTAACTTAAAAAACCCAGGACCTCAGGTTTATAAATACTAATAATCTTTACTTATATGGGCCTACTAGTGTTAAACACATCCAAATCTAAGTACATCTCTTATCTATAATATGACCAGGAATGTGTCCGTCCGTCCGAAGCCTCTATAGACTGCGCCTGCGCGGTCTGGCCAGAGACAGAAGAACACATCAGCCGTTACAGGTGAGAGGGAGGAGGACGAAGATGAAGGACTGTGGTGCCGGAGATCGCGGTATGCGTAAACGCTGACCGCATCTCCGGTGCCATTAGGACACATACCTCGATCTCCAGCGAGGCTGGAGGAGTGTGGCGCTGGAGCTCGCGCTTGCGCATAGCGCAATCTCCGGTGCCACTTTGTTGAAGACACTGTGTGCAAATTTGTCTTCAATAAAATGGCGCCGGAGGTCGTGCTGTGGGCAGGCATGAACTCCGGCACCGTGCTTCTCCTCCAGCCTCGACGGAGATCGAGGACGGAATGCACTGCAAGGGAGAGGGGAAAAGGTGAGTAGGAGTGTTTTTTTTGTATGGATGGAAGAACTGCAGAGCAGGCAGGATGGGGGACCAAGATGGGGGAATAGGATGGGGGAGCATATAACAGGATGGGGAGCACATAACAAGATGGGGGCACAAATATCAGTATGGGGGCACAAATACCAGGATAGGGAAGCATATACCAGGATGGGGGACCAGGATAAATGCAAATACCAGGATGGTGGAGCATGGACCATGATGGGGGCGCAAATATCAGGATGGGGGACCATGATGGGGGAGCATATATCAGGATGGGGGACCAGGATGGAGTAGCATATACCAGCATGGGGGACCAGGATGGGGGAGCATATACCAGGATGGGGGACCCAGATGGGGGAGCATATACCAGGAAGGGGGTCCTGGATGGGGGAGCATATACCAGGATGGGGGACCAGGATGGGGACCCGGATGAGAGAGCATACATCAGGATGGGGGAGTATATAGCAGGATGGGGGAGCACATAACAGGATGGGGGCACAAATACCAGGATGAGGGGACAAATACCAGAATGGGGGCACAAATATCAGGATAGGGGAGCATATACCAGGATGTGCGACCAGGATAGGGGAGCAAATACCAGGATGGTGGAGCATGGACCATGATGGGGGTGCTAATACCAGGATGGGGGGACCAGGATGGTTCTTTTTATCCTCTTTATTGTGGATGGGATTGAGAGTAAAGTATCAGACTTTGCTGACGACACCAAGCTAAGTAGGTCTATTAAAATCTGACCTTGACATTACAATATTGCAGGACGATCTGGATAAGATGACTGAATGGGCAAACACTTGGCAAATGAGATTAAATATAGATAAATGTAGAGTAATGCACCTAGGACGGAGTAATCCTATTGTTGCATATACATTAAGGCTGTGTGCCCACTATGCGTTTTTTAAGCGTTTCCGCAGCAGCAATTCCGCTGCAGAAATGCTTAAAAAACGCTTGGTAGAAGGTCTGCCATGTTCCCAAATGATAATCCGCATGTGCTGTGCACATGCTGCGGAAATTTCCGCTGCTGATTATCATTGCGGAAAAATCTGCAGCACTACCAATTATTTTGCGGAATCACGGCGTTTTCGCCGCCATTGACTTGCATTGGACCACATGACATCCGCATCACTGCATCTACACATGCGGATATGACGCGCCCCCAGGGCCATGAGGTACTCGGCAGCGGGGCCTCGGTGGATGCCGGTGGGGGATATCACGGTGGCTGGCCCGGTCCGTGACCCAGGTCGGTCAATCAAACGGGGGAATTATTTATAGGGGATTTGGAAAGTGTTTGTGACGCCACCTGTGGATTGCGGCTGAAGGGTGCCGCCGCTGCGGAGCAGTCCTCTGGAGCTGGTGTTACAGCAGCAGGGATGGTGTGGCTCTCCACAGGTAGAGCTAGCTCCAGGGCAGTGTAGGTGGTGAAGGTTGCGCTAGGCGTTGTAGTGCCGGGAGGGAAAGAGGCGCAGATGAAAGAATGGACAGAGGCAGTACGGTGCAGTCATCCGAGTTTTTACTCACAGTTCTTATGACAGTTCCGCTGGGTGCCAGCCTCCCACGTCGCGCTGCGTTCACCAGGCAGGGGTTCAGCACTTCCTCGGGCAGATTAGGAGTGCCTGACAAAACCCCACTTTTTTGTGTTCCTAGCTAAACCATCTTCACGCCTTCTCCCTCCTGCCCTGTGCTTCCCACTCTCAATCCCGCTCGGGTGCTCTGAAGTCCCTCCTGCCTTGTTGGAGCTCCCGGACCTGCTTGACCCTCACGGGGATTAGAATGAGGCTTCGGCAACTGACTATATAAACCAGAAGCCTCCGGTTTTCCCAGCCGAGACCTAGAGTAACACGGCTGGACCAGGGGCCGGTCCCCTTCTTGCGGCCTACGATCCCTCTGTCTTCTGACAGATGCGGGGCATACGGGTGCCATCCTGCACTCGCCATACCCCCTAGGATCCCTTCTTTAGATCGGAGCCTACTCCTCTCCTCCCCACCTGGGCCTCTAGGACGGGGCCCTGCTTGTGGAGCAGAGCTCCACCAGAGACTCTGCTCCCTGACTGACTTCTCTCACTCCTCTTACTGACTTAACTGCCACCCTAAAATGGCTTCCCTTTATATACCTTCTTCTATAGTGCACCCCTAAACTACTTCCTCCACCCACATCCACTACTGGTTCCCTCTTACCTCTGGGTTCCCCCCACTCCAGCCAGGGACAGGGCTCAGCAGCTAAGCACATGCATGTAGCCCTTCCAGCTGGCCTGGAGTAGTGTAGTGTTGGATGCAGGAGTTGGGGTTCCAGGCAGCACTCCCTCCTTACTTGAGAGAAGGAGATACCACACCTCTGGGTGAGATGCAGTACCTCTGTGGCGACTGAACCCTCAGTGGCGCCACAGATATCATACGGATATCATGGGGTTCAAAGTGCGGATGGTACCCGGGTTTGGAGAAGAGGAGACTCTCCTCCAGACCCGGGTACCATAGTACCTGTAAAAAAAAGAATAAAATAAAAAATATACATTATACTTACCTTCTGATGGCCCCCGGTGTCCTTATCCGATCCGTCCTGGCTCGGCGGTCGCGTGACCCATCACATGACCCAATAACGTCATGGCAGGTCCTTTTAGACCACCGCGAGCTGCCGGCAAGCCAGGACGGATCGGATAAGGACACCGGGGGCCATCAGAAGTCAAGTATAATATTTATTTTTTATTTTTTACCATTCTTTTATGGTCACACTATATAAATCCATGCCATTTGCATGGATTTATATAGTGTGACCAAGTTGTCAAGCACTTTCCAAGTGATGCTAAAATTGCTTGGAAAGCGCTTGACAACCCACATGCGGAAATGCATGTGAAAAACGCTTCACTTCCGCTTGTCCCTGGCAAGAAAAATGCATGTAAAATCCGCATGCATTTTTTCTGCCAGGGAGATGCAGAAACACTCAGGAAAAATCCGGAGCATTTCTGCATCGTGGGCACATAGCTTAAATGGCAGTATACTCGGGTCTACAGAGCAGGAGAAGTACTTGGGTATTTTGGTTACAAGTACACTGTGTTCCAAATTATTATGCAAATAATATTTTCTCAGATTTTCCCAAATTGCCTATATGAATTGCAGTCATTGTAATTTTCCAGTCAAATAACTATTAGAGTACAATTGAAATGTTTTTGTACAAACTGCCTATGATAACAGTATATTTTTAAAAAAATAAAACACTCAAACTGCACTCAAAATGCATGTTCCAAATTATTATGCACAGCAGAGTTTTCAACCTTTTCATTTTAATAAAGAACAAAAAAATGGTCATTTTTGAAATTATAAGCATTAGCAGGTTATTACAAACTGAAATCAAACAGTTTTCAACTCAAAACTTTATTCTAGGTGATGTTACATTTGCACATAGGACCGATTGTTCGAATGGAGCTTCTGAACTCTCTCGTCCATTGAATTTGACAGGTTTTGGATGGTTTCTGCTTCCAATTGTTTTGCATGAGGACAGAATACCCTCCCAGAGCTGTTGCTTAGATGTAAACTGCCTCCCGCCATCAAAGACACTCCTTTTGATGATGCTCCAGAGGTTCTCAATGGGGTTGAGGTCAGGGGAGCATGGGTGCCACACCATAAGTTTGTCCCCTTTCATGCCCATAGCAGCCAGAAATGCAGATTGTGTTATGTGCAGCATGAGACGGGGCATTATCATGCATGAAAATGATCTTGCTGCGGAATGCACGGTTCTTCTTCTTGAACCATGGAAGGAAGTGCTGTTTGAGAAACTCAACATACATTATGGAGTTCATCTTTACCCCTTCAGGGATCCTAAAAGGGCCGACAATCTCTCTCCCCATGATTCCAGCCCAAAACATTACTCCACCTCCTCCTTGTTAGCGCCGTAGCCGTGTTTGCATGGGGTGTCCATCAACCAGCCATCCTCCACTCCATCCATCTGGACCATCGAGATCATTTCATGCATGATAATGCCCCGTGTCATGCTGCACATAACACATCTGCATCTCTGGCTGCTATGGGCATAAAAGGGGACAAACTTATGGTGTGGCACCCATGCTCCCCTGACCTCAACCCCACTGAGAACCTCTGGAGCATCATCAAAAGGAGTGTCTATGAAGGCGGGAGGCAGTTCACATCTAATCAACAGCTCTGGGAGGGTATTCAGTCCTCATGCAAAACAATTGGAAGCATAAACAATCCAAAACCTGTCAAATTCAATGGACGAGAGAGTTCAGAAGCTCCTTTCGAACAAGGGGTCCTATGTGCAAATGTAACATCACCTAGAATAAAGTTTTGAGTTGAAAACTGTTTGATTTCAGTTTGTAATAACCTGCTAATGCTTATAATTTCAAAAATGACCATTTTTTTGTTCTTTATTAAAATGAAAAGGTTGAAAACTCTGCTGTGCATAATAATTTGGAACATGCGTTTTGAGTGCAGTTTGAGTTTTTTTTTTTTTAAAAATATACTGTTATCATAGGCAGTTTGTACTAAAACCTTTCAATTGTACTCTAATAGTTATTTGACTGGAAAATTACAATGACTGCAATTCATATAGGTAATTTGGGAAAATCTGAGAAAATATTATTTGCATAATAATTTGGAACACAGTGTAAGCTGAGCTGCAGTACTCAATGTCAAGCAGCAGCTGCAAAAGCAAACAAGATTTTAGGGTGTATAAAAAGAGAGAGAAAATCCTGTGATCGTAATGCATTGTTACCCTTCTATAAATCACTTGTAAGGCCACATCTGGAATATGGGATCCAGTTTTGGGCTCCATATTTTAAAAAGGATATTCAGAAGTTAAAGTCAGTTCAAAGGTGCGCAACTAGATTAGTACAAGGGATGGAAGGCCTCTCATATGATGAGAGGTTGGTAAGGTTGGGCTTGATTAGCTTAGAAAAAAGATGTCTCAGAGGGGATCTCATTTACACGTATAAATATATGTGTGATCAGTACAAAGGACTGGCACATGACTTATTCCTTCCAAAGAGCATGCTAAGGACTAAGGGTGGAAGAAAGGCAATTCCGGCAGCTAAATAGGAAAGGGTTCTTTACAGTTAGAGCAGTTACAGCAGTCAGACTGCGGAATGCCCTACCACAAGAGGAAGTAATGGCAGACACTATAACAGCATTTAAAAAAGGGCTGGATGATTTCCTCAGTACACATCACATTGTGGGTTTAGATAATTTAGTGTCAAAATGTAGAATTGGTGGAGAAAGATTGAACTTGATGGACTTAGGTCTTTTTTCAACCTCTGTAATTATGCAATTATGTAATAAAATCTTCAGATTTACTCAAATTAGTTGATACAAAATGAATACACCACACATCAAAAACTAATATAGCTAGTATTTTGTATGACCTTCATGATTTTTAAGGACAGCACCAAGTCTTCGAGGCATGGAATGAACACGTTGGAGACTTATAGGGTTGCCAACTTGATTTTTATTTTTTCAGGAGAGCTTATCAAAAAAATATGAACAGACCATATTTTTTATGGACACATTGCAAAACCATAATAAATCGCTATGCTTTTAAGTGATACATGACTACAACCCATAATTCTCATATAAGAACTGTGGGGTTTCTACTCAATTGGGTGCGTCGGAAGGCAAACAGGAAGCGTTTTCAGTTAAATGTCTGTGTCAGTTTATTGCTTCATAAACCGGACAAAAGCAAAAGGAAAACAAACAGCCTTTAGTGCAGGCAAAACAAAGTAAAAAGTCCTTTAGGCAAAGTCTCTGGTTAGCCAGTCCTTGGTTTACACAGGCTGGATAGCATCCAGTTCACTGGCTCAGTCTGAAGGCCACAACACACAGGAGGCCTTCTCCCTCCAAATCACAGACAATGTGCCAAACAACGGCCTCCATTTTATCTTTTGAACCACACCCAGAGATGAGGTATGTGGGTAGCCACACCCGCCCATCTCTCTGGCTACCCGTAAAAGCTGGCCCGGAGCACCAAACAATCCTATTAGTGCTTACATGCACTAGAGCAACATTCCAGGATTACATCACAGATGACAACCATCTCTGTGATACATACCTCCCATCAACTACAGTATGTGTCCGTGTGCTATCTTACAGGACATTAGCTGCTTTCACTGTAAACTGTAAAATGGTGATAATTACAGTTAAAATAATCTGTATAAGTTTCTTCAATTTCCAAAGATCACAAATGCCTTATATATTTTTTTATGGACAGAAGAAAAAAGTGCCCTATTTTTATGGACTGTCCTGGAAATTCTGGACGGTTGGCAACCCTGGCGACATGCTGCAACATCTATCTTTTACCATTCTTCAAGAAGGACCTCTTTTAGAGCCTGGATGTTGGATGGAGAATGATGCTCATCGTGACTCTTCAGAATTCCTCATAAGTGTTCGATTGGGTTCAGATTAGGAGGCATACTTGGCCACTGAAGCATTTTCACCCATTTCCTTTTTTTCAGAAATGAAACACATGTCTATTTTGAATCTTTCTCATGTTGAAAAAGTGCACATCTACCATGGACATCTACTCTTTCAATATAGAGCTGTAGATTCATGACACTATCAATGATATGTCCCTGATATCAGCAGCACTCATGCAGCCCCTTATAAGGAAACATTGCCACCACAATGTTTCACTGTATGCACCATGCATTTTTCTAAACTTATTTTTTTAATATATAATGCTATGTAATTTTCATGCCCAAGCCTCTGTGTCCCTCCAATCTCTCAGTTTTCACCATGTGTGGAATTTATATCAGTCTCTCACACAAACTCTACTTCTTGAGCCTCTGCCTCTTTACTCATACCTTGTAGTCAAGGGTTGTCTTAAAGGGTTATCCCCCCTCTTTAAGGGAAACCACCACCACAATAGACTTGTAACACTTCTTTAATTGAGACACAGATACAGATTAAGGGCTCTTTCACACGTCAGTATTTCCGGTACTTGTGGTGACAGTTTCCACACATACCGGAGACACTGATACACACAGACCCATTAAAATCTATGGGTCTGTGCACATGTCAGTGTGTTTCCATGGAACGTGTGTCCGTGTGCTACACACGCTGATTTGGCGCCCCTGCGGGTCCAGTTGCCACAGAGGTACTGCATCTCACCCAGAGGTGTGGTACCCCTCTCTCAGGTAAGGATGGAATACTACCCTGGATCCACACACCCACATCCAATACACTTCACTTCAATAGGGAAGGGCGAGATTGCTCCTAAGGGAGAGCACAGTTCCTGGTCCCTAGCTGGAGGGTGGAACTAGGTAGAGGAGGTGGGTGGAGGAAGTAGTTCAGGGGAGCACAGACAGGAAGAGTATAAGAAGAAGGGGAACCATCTAGAAGCAGCCAGTCCTGCTCAGGAGAGCAGTGTAGGAGGGTCCAGACTCCTGGCTCCAGTGCTTGGAGCAGGAGTTGAGTGGAGAGAGAGAAGTGGGGCCTAGTCTGAGAGGCTCAGGAGAGAGTGAGAGAGGACGGGAGCAGAGGAAAGGCTCCAGAGACAGAGGGGATCCCAGGGGCACGGTGAGTGCGGATGCCACCCGTGAGCCCGAATCTACACGGACGTGGCGGGATCAGGCCGCAAAGAGGGGACTGGCCCCTAAACTAGCGGAGAACAACCAGGCTCAGCTAGATAACCGGAGGCTGCTGCATTTTCAAAGTGCTGCAGCCAACAACCACAATTACATCACCGAAAAGGTGGCCGCATAGGGTCCAGGGGATTGCACGTCGCCCGACAAGACCCGAGGCTACTGGCTTGGGACACTGATTGTGAGGCGCAGGGCAGGAGGGTGAGAGCCAGCGCAGTGAGACGACCGAGAAAGGTACATAGAACGGGGTCCCGTGCAAGTGCTCCTGAAATACCTGAGAGTTTGCTGGTCACTACCCTGGAGGACACAGGACAATGTGGGCGGTTATAATGAGGAAAGTGTAACCTGAGGAACTTAACAACTATGAGCAAAATCTGAAGACTGCACTCCACTGTGTCCTTGAATAATTGCTGCGCCATCACCTGCATTACACCTCACCAACAACATCTACTTCATAAAATTACCATCTACTGCCCTGGAGCTTAGCTCTACCTGTGGAGAGCTGAACCAACTCTGCTACATCACCATCAGCTCCAGAGGATCTGCACCGCAGCGGCGGCCCCATATAGCCGCATATCACAGGTGGCATCACAAACATTATCTCTAAAAACTTTATTCCCCTTTTACTTTCCCTTTAATTGACCACCCAGGGCCACGGACCAGGTCACTGTCACCGTGACATCCGCCAGCATCGACCGGCCCGGCTACTGAGTACCCCACAGCCCAGAGAGCGCGTCACTGACATGTCCAACTCTTTACGGATGCACTGTCTGCAAAACGTACCACATGGATGATATCCGTGTGACACGTGCCGGTGCCTGGGAATCGAGCTGTTCCCAAGTACCGGTGCTAAACACTGCTCTCATCATGGTCCCCTGCCGACGCTCTGATCAGCACCAGTAGGGACAACGTTGAGGGTAGTAGTGTCTGCTCCCGCAGTGTCCCTGTGTAAAAATAAGAATAAAATAATAAAAGCCTTATGCTCATCTGTCCGGAGATGTTCCTTGCTGTAATCCATGTGACCGCTGACACAAAGGAGCTTTGATTTGATTTGAGCACACTACTATTTTCTTCTGATTGCTAGTGTTGAGCCACCCCTGTAGTGTTCGGTTCGGTTCATCGAACACCGGGATGTTCGTGGAACTGTTCGTCGAACACCTTAGAACACTGTCAAACACCGTCGAACACCGTTAAAACAAAATAGCAGGCAAATAAAAATACATAGAAAACACCTTCAAAGGTGTCCAAAAGCTGACAAACTGCTCAGAAGACACTCTCTGTAAAAAAGCCGGCCGGCAATTCAGCAGCGGCATACACTGGTACTCGACAATTTAGAACAGAAAGAATAGAGCATCACACATAGATTAGACATATAGAAACATGTCAGTCACACATATAAGAAGTACAGTGACAGTGTTGGTCACTGTACTTGTCATTTAGTGTTAAAGGATTTATTAAAAAAAATAATAGTGTTTTCATGCACCCGTCTCTTTAAAAAAGCCGGACGGCAATTCAGCATCGGTACCTGACAATTTAGAACAGAAAGAATAGAGCATCACACATAGATTAGATAGATAGAAACATGTCAGTCACATATATAATAAGTACAGTGATAGTGTTGATTACTGTACTTGTCATTTAGTGTTAAAATAAAGGATTTATTAAAAAAAAAATTGGCGTGGGGTTCCCCGTAATTTTAGTCTCTAGCGGAGGTTAAGCAGATGGCTGGGGCAGATGTTTGAAGCCTGGGAAGGGGTTAATACCCACGGAGCTTCCCAGACTACTAATATCAGCGCCCAGCAGAATACCTAGCCTTTACTAGCTATTAAAATGGGGGACCCCCCCAAAAACTGACGTGGGGTCCCCCCTATTTTAATAGCTAGCAAAGGCTAGGCAGACAGCTGGGGGCTGATATTAATAGCCCAGGAAGGGTGCCATGAATATTGGCCCCCTCCCAGGCTAGAAACACCAGCCGTCAGCCGCCCTAGAAATGGCGCATCCATAGGATGCGCCAATTCTGGCACTAAGCCTTGCACTTCCCACTGCCCTGTAGCGGTGGCAGTGGGGTAATAGGGCTGGGATTGATATCAGCATATAATGCCAGCTGACATCAAGCCCAGGTTAGTAATGGAGAGGCGTCTATAAGACACCCCCATTACTAACCCCATAGTCAAAGTTAAAAAAAAAACACAAACACCCACAATAAAGTCCTTTAATTGAAATAAACACACAATTCTTTATTGTTCTAAATTAAACCATACTTAGCATCACGCTCATTCCAGCTGAAGCCAACGATCTCCTGCAATAAAAGTAAAATAATAAACCAACATCATCCTTACCTTTCCATGGTTCCCAGGACGGCTCCAGCTCTGCTACATCGAGATGACAGGCTGGATCGCAGCAGAAAGCTGCCATCCAGCTTGCCATGCCGCAGACACTGAGAAGCGCAGGCATGCTTGCGGTCCTCAGTGTCTTGCTGTGACGGCATCCAGATGAGCCGAGTTCATGTCCAATGAACTCAGCTCATCTCAAGCACGTCACTGACAGCGTGGGAGAATTCTCCTGTGCCACTGGTTGCCACAGTGGTATTGCCTCCCTTAAAAGAGGTAATGCCATGTCTGGAGGCAAGCAGGGGTTTCTTGGTCAGGAACACAATACATGCAACACTTCCTGGCTCCAGGCCAGCAAGGGGAGACCCCTCCCCTTGGCAACTGGATCTGGAGGCGGGGTTAGTTAGTTCAGTGCAGGAGTTGAGATTAGGACATTGAAGAGAGAGGAGCTAGGGACTGGAGCTGGAGATAGCTCGTCCTAGCTGGAACACACAAGAAACCAGACACCGGAGTCCGAGGCTGTGGGACCCTTCAGGCCCAGCAGCAGATACCGCAGGGCAGGAGATTGCAGGTCTCCTGGCCCCATCAGACGCCCGGAGGCTCAGCAGCACCGAGGGACCAGTACCGCTACGGAGGAGCGAGGCATCCACAAGGCCCGAGCTGCCAGCCATACGGGTGAGCACCGCACGTTACACTCAGGGACGTGGGCTACATCACAGCTACAAGCAGAATAGCCAAAGAGAATAGTGAGAACGGTAGGCCTACAACTCCACCTGCCCAGGAGGACTCTATGCTTGCTCCCAGACTGACAAGACTCTTATCTCTAGCCAGTACTCCAGTCGAGGCCTGTCTAATTGCTACCAGTAAAGACCCTGGGAATTCACAGCACGGACTCTGTGGTTATTTCTGCACCACGACACCCTGCACAACCACCATCATCCACACACACTGCCCTGAAGCTAACTCTTCCTGTGGGGAGTTATACCACCTTTGCTGCTATACCACTTGCTTCAGAGGACTGTTCCGCAGCGGTGGTCTCTATTAACCGCACTCCACAGGTGGCGTAGTCGGACATTATATAACCTATATACATCTACTACCCTTGGATTGACCACCTGGGTCATGGACCGGGTCACCGCCACGGTCACTACAACCCCCAGCATCTACAGGCCCGGTTCCAGATACCTCACGGCCCAGGGGGCGCGTCAACTTTGGCGTAGTCGGCAGGATTACGTGCCCGTTACCACCGGGTACTGTGCGCCTTCACGAACTGTGTCACATACCGTGGTGAAGTTTTCCCGCCAATTACCGCTGTTTCCCGCCATTGGCCGCCATTGCCGGGTCGCCGCGCGGGAAGAAGAGGGGCGTAACCGCTGGAAGCGCATGAAGCCCAAGCTCCGCCCGATGCACCGACGCAGCGCCAGGTCCTGGAAGGAGCCCCAGCAAGCGCTGACGTCAGAAGCAAGCGACGCCAGGTCCTCAAAGGAGACCATCACCTGCGGAACTGCGGCCTACGGAAGCAAAGTGAAAGAAGGTAGGCCACGGTTAACTAGGGGGGAAGAAGACACCCGATATGGAGGGCACTTCAGCCGCAGGCAGCGGCCGCGGTAATGCCACTCTCCATGCCATACATACCGGGGTCGACGTGGTTGCCCCAGTACTCAGGAGAGTCACACACCCTGAGTGACTTTAAAGAAAGACTGAGCACCTTATTTAAAGTGTATGCCCTGTCCGAGGAGCAGAAAGTGAGCATCCTCATAGGCCAGTTGATTGGTGCAGCCCAGAGAGAAATGAAGTCCTGGTCAGCCAGAGACAAAGGGACTGTGAAAGAGATACTGGCCCGCCTAAAGGACACCTTTGACACCCGTACTACAGCTGAGATAAAAATGAAGTTTTATGGGTGCAAATAACGGGCGCAGGACAGTGTACGGGACTATGCTTTGAACCTGCAGGAGGCGCTGAGGGCCATCAAACAGGTAGACCCCGACAGTGTGCATGATGAGAACAGACTGTTAACTGAGCAGCTTATTGAGGGTCTACTGTCCAGCGCTCACCAGACACAGCTGCGCATAATGGCTCTGCAAAACCCTGATCTGGACTTTGCACAATTTAAAGACAGAGCCATCCGGGTGCTGCGAGAACCAACACCAGGTGGCGCCACATCCCACCGGCACCCAGCTATCACTTACCACCAGGAGGTGGCACCCTTTTCCCCAGAGCCTGTGGGAGCTGATGCACAGACTCTGGACAATGATCCGTCTACAGACCTGCACCTTCAGGTCCAAGAGCTGACAAAAAGTGGAGCTGCACTAACCAAAACTGTGCAGTCCTTGCAGGTGTCCCCCAAAGGGAAGATCCAGTTGGCTTCCAGTCCGGAGGACGTCCCGTGGTGACAACAGAGGAGGATTCCACCAACCAGAGGGAGGAACAGTGACCGCTATGACCAGCACGGACAACCCATCCGCACCCGCTGTCACAAGCCAGGACGTTATGCAAGGTACTGTAATTTAAACAAGCAAAACCTGGGGAAGAGGGCCAACCCCCAGGCATAAGACCACCAGGCCCACGCAACTGGCGAGACAAGTATGTGGGGGACAACCGGTCCTACCTGTCGTGCTTGACGGCATCCCGATGAGCACTGGATCCCAGGTGACCACTATCCCCTACATTCTTTACAAGCGATACTGGACTGACTCAGACATTACCCGCCATCCAGATGAACATTTAAGCATCTATGCCAGCAATGGTCAGCCCGTACCTCAAGTGGGGTTTAAAGAAGTGACCATAAAGGTTGGCAAAGTGGAATTGCCGGCGCAAGGAATGATAATTGTTGACATTGACCGCCAAGAAAGTCATCCCATGATAACCTTAGGCACTAATGTTAATGAAAATTGTCTTTCAGAAATTATTGTCTTGTTACAGCAGGTTGCGGAGACTGCCAGTTCCAGTCAGCAGCGGGTTCTGCAGAGAGAAATCAGAGCCCTGATGAGAAGACAACAGGTAGAACTGTCTGGTGGTGAAATTGGCAGTGTCAGGATGAGTGGCCCGTTCCCCATTGCCATGCCCCCAAGAAGTGAAATGTTGATATCGTGCCGGGCAGCAATCGGTCTCAGGGGTAGAGATTACCAGGCCCTGGTAGAGCCCGTATACTCTGACAGTAGGCCCACCATCTTGACAGCCAGGGGGTTGGTTGATGTCCGCCATGGGAGAGTGCCAGTCCGCATCCTAAATATTGGGGAGAAAGAAGTCCATTTGCCCCGGTATGCTACCCTTGCCAAATTATTCACCGTCAGCAACAATTCTATAAGAACAGTGGAACCCTTACCTCCATCCAAACCGGCGGAGGATAATGGCTCCAAGGGACAGATGGAGGACTGGTGTCAAAAGCTACACGTGGGCACTGACTCCACCCCTCAACACCAAAAACATGGAGTATACCGGGTGGTCCAGGAGTATGAAAGGGTCTTCAGCAAACACCCGCTCAACTTCGGGCAGGTGAAAGGGGTTCAACACCATATCCCCACGGGAGACCATCCACCCATTAAAGAGCGGTACCGGTCTGTACCCCCTGCACACTACCAAAATGCCAAAGGGATGTTACGAGAGATGAAGGAGGCTGGGGTGATAAGAGATAGTTGTAGCCCCTGGGCAGCTCTATTAGTTCTCGTAAGGAAAAAAGATGGCACAATGAGAATGTGTGTAGACTACAGGCAAATCAACCGCATTTCACATAAAGATGCATACCCATTACCCAAGGTTGAGGATTCACTAGCTGCATTAAGATCTGCTAATTATTTCTCTGCCGTGGATCTCACTAGTGGGTATTGGCAGGTTCCTGTAGCAGAGGCGGATAAAGAAAAGACCGCATTCACAACGCCGATGGGCCTCAGCGAGTTCAACTGCATGGCATTCGGGCTCTGCAATGCCCCAGGAACCTTCCAGCAGTTGATGGAGTGCTGTCTAGGACATAAGAACTTCGAGACAGTCCTGCTGTACCTGGATGACGTCATAGTATACTCCAAGTCCTATGAAGATCACCTGAAGCACCTGGCAGAAGTGTTTGAAGCCCTAGCTGGTTTTGGCCTAAAGGTGAAGCCGTCAAAATGCCACCTGTTGAAGCCCAAGGTACAGTACCTAGGTCATGTGGTAAGCGCTGAAGGTGTAGCACCAGACCCTGACAAGGTCACAGTAATCAAGGACTGGCCAAGACCCTCCACTATCAAGGAAGTACGGCAGTTCCTCGGGTTGGTGGGCTACTACCAAAGATTTATCCAAGGCTTCACCAAGATGGCGGCACCCATGCAGGACCTCCTAGTGGGCCAGTCCAGGAAGGCCAAAAACCAGAAGCCTCCATTCAAATGGGATCAGCCGGAAGATGAATCCTTCAGCAGGCTGAAGATGGCTCTCACAGGAGACGAGATCCTGGCCTACCCTGACTATGGCCAATCCTTCATACTCCATACAGACGCAAGTAACGTGGGGCTAGGAGTGGTGCTGTCCCAGATACAACAGGGCAGAGAAAGAGTGATTGCCTAGGCCAGCCGGAAGCTCCGGCCCACAGAAAGGAATCCCGAAAATTACAGTTCCTTCAAGTTGGAGTTCCTCGCCGGAGTCTGGGCTGTGACAGAGCTCTTCAAGCATTATCTCGCCTCCTCCAAATTCACCGTCTTCACGGATAATAACCCGCTGATGCACCTGGACACTGCGAAACTTGGTGCCCTGGAACAAAGATGGATGGCCCGACTGTCTAATTATGAGTTCACCATCAAGTACCGGGCAGGGCGCAAGAATGCAAACGCCGATGCACTGTCCAGGATGCCTAACTTGCCAGATGGGGGAGAAGACCCGGAAGAGCTGGAGGAGATAGAGATCCCCGCTTTCCACCGTCATGGAGTAACCCAGTGCTCCCATTATGTGAAGAACAGGTGCTATGCCAACAGAGAAGCCACGTTCAATCCATAGCCCCACCATGGATTGGCAGAAATGCAAGATAGTGACCCGGCTGTCCGCCTAGTCAAGGAGTTGCTGACCCGAGCTGACTCATACCCTGATCCAGATGCTCCAGAGGAGACCAAACAGCTGTGGAAGGAGAAGGGTAAGCTATTCATCTATGAAGGGAAGCTGTGTCGAAGAGCCATCAACTCCCGGACACATGAATTGGTCTGGCAGGTGGTAGTCCCGAGGCGGGATGCGTCAATGGTCTTGGAAGCGTACCACGATGGAGCGGGACACTTTGGCTGGAAGAAGTTGGAAGTCCTGCTACGTGAACGGTTCTGCTGGGCTGGCATGAGGAAAGCAATCGAGAGGTGGTGTTGAGAATGCGGACCATGCAACCTGAGGCGAAAAGACCGTGACAGCCAGAGGGCTCCCCTGCAGCCCATCATCAACAAACAGCCACGTGGTAGCCTTGGACCACGTGAAGCTAGCCCCAAGCAGGTCAGGCAATGTCTACACTCTCACCATCATAAACCACTACTCCCGGTTCCTGGTAGTAGTGCCAGTAAAGGACCAGACGGCTCAGACAGCAGCCAAAGCTTTCCAGCAGAACATCTGCCGCCTGCATGGTTACCCTGAATGTGTGCTTACTGACCAAGGTCCAGTCTTCGAAGCGGAGGTGTTCCAAGAATTCTGCAACCTGTATGGCTGCAAGAAAATCAGGACAACGCCGTATCACCCTTAAACCAACGGGTTGTGTGAGAAGATGAACCAGGTGGTGATAGACTTACTGAAGACATTGCCCCTTGAGGAACGCAGCCTGTGGCCAGAAAAGCTACCGGATCTGGTGGACCTATACAACCATATCCCAGTGAACTCTACCAACTGCACACCTGCTTACCTGATGAGAGCAAGACCTGGTAAGCTGCCCATCGACCTGGACATGGGAGTCCTAACACCAGAGACAGCCTCACCAGATGCAGATTGGGACACTGAGTGGCAACAACAATACCGCAAAGTGCAAGAGAGTGTTGAAAGAAGTCTGTCCCAAGCAAGACAAAAACAAGAGAAGACCTTGTCACCTGGAGAGCAAGTCCTTAAGAGGAAGAGGCGACTCCACAAATTGGATGACCAGTGGGAGGAAGAGCCGAACACCATCCTACCCTCGAGTCATGATAACACCAAAGTGTGCCTCATTAGTAAGGATGGAAGAGAAACATCAGCAACAGTTTCAAGAGACCACTTGAAGAAATGTTCCAAGCAACTGCAACACCCTAAAGAAGACCAAGATAGCCCTCAACCCACAGAGGAAGTGGAAAAAATGGTCAAAACAGTACTCGGAGAATTTCCCCGGTCGTGGACACAAGTGAACAATACAATTGTTGTGCCAGTCTCCAACCAGCCCCTCAGGTTGCTGCAGAAGTCCCAGAAGAGTTGTAAGAACAGTTGGCTCCAGAGGCAGAAGTTTCATCAACAGCAGACCAGGAGAATCTACCCTCTGCTAATAGTGAACCTGTCGTACCCACAGTAAGCCAAAGAATCCGTGGGAAGTTGCTCAACCTACCAGTGTCATCTCAAAATACTAGCGATGCAGTTCACACTGAACCCACCACACCAGGGGTAGACACAAGGGACCAGGGTAGAGCACTGACAGATAGTGCATTACGTAGATCTACCAGAGGTACAAAAGGTCAGCCCCCTGCCCGTTGGAGGATTTAAAAATGCAGGAATTTAAGGTCTAGATGTTTTTAAATGGATACTGTATATAGTTACCCGTAAAGGTATACAAGAGACTTAAAAATTTGAAAAGTTTGATATATGTGTGTTTTTCCAGTTACCCGAAAGGGATCCAGAGACTTTTAGGTTATGGACAGTGAATAACCAAAGAACTTTCCCTTATAAATAGTTGCACTTGTTAAAGTGCCCCTTATTGAAAGACCACTGAACAAAAACCCGTTGGAGGTGGCAGAAGATGTGGTCCAACACCTGCATCATCTATGCCCTGCAGCTACCCCAGGGCCTCCGTGGAGGGTTTTGGACGGGTCCCTCAAATTACATCTTGCTCTGTGGAATGGACACCTGGTTGCAGATCATACTGTAACCTGTAAAAGACTGTAATGCTTGTAAATATTCTAATGTACCTTGTTATCGCTATTGTTATTGTTACCTGTTATTTTGCAAAAATATGTTCAGTCCCGGAGTACTGAAATTAACTAGGGGGGAATGTGGCACCCCAGAGGGTCTGGTTGCCACAGTGGTATTGCCTCCCTTAAAAGAGGTAATGCCATGTCTGGAGGCAAGCAGGGGTTTCCTGGTCAGGAACACAATACATGTGACTCACCCCCTGGGCAGTGGGGTACCCGGAACTGGGCCTTCTAGTGTACGGTGCTGATGGGAGTAGCAGTGGCAACCCGGTCCCGTGGATCAGGGTGGTCAGACCAAATTGTGGCAGTCTATTTATCAGTGTTTTGAATGTCCGACTATGCCACCCGTGAATTGGGGTCAGAGATAACCGCCGCTGCAAGGCAGACCGCTGAGGCTGGTGTTAGTGTGCAGCACAGGGCTAGGATAACTCCCCACGGGAAGAGTGTAGCCTCAGGGCAGGAGAATTCTCTCATGCTCACCGCATGCGCAGCAGAATTCTCCCACGCTGTCAGTGACGTGCATGAGGTGAGCTGAGTTCATTGGACATGAACTCGGCTCATCTGGATGCCGTCACAGCCAGACACTGAGGAGCGCAAGCATGCCTGCGATTCTCAGTGTCTGCGGCATGGCAAGCAGGATGGCAGCTTTCTGCTGCGATCCAGCCTGTCATCTCGATGTAACAGAGCAGGAGCTGTCCTGGGAACCATGGAAAGGTAAGGATGATGTTGGTTTATTATTTTACTTTTATTGCAGAAGACATTGGCTTCAGCTGGAATGGGCGTGATGGTAAGTATGGTTTAATTTAGAACAATTAAAGGACTTTATTCTGGGTGTTTGTGTTTTTTTTTTAACTTTGACTATGGGGTTAGTAATGGGGGTGTCTTATAGACGCCTCACCATTACTAACCTGGGCTTGATGTCAGCTGGCATTATAAGCTGACATCAACCCCAGCCCTATTACCCCACTGCCACCGCTACAGGGCAGTGGGAAGAGCAAGGCTAAGTGACAGAATTGGCGCATCCTATGGATGCGCCATTTCTAGGGCGGCTGACGGCTGGTGTTTCTAGCCTGGGAGGGGGCCAATATTCATGGCACCCTTCCTGGGCTATTAATATCAGCCCCCCGCTGTCTGCCTAGCCTTTGCTAGCTATTAAAATAGGGGGGTTCCCCCATTTTAATAGCTAGTAAAGGCTAGGTATTCAGCTGGGGGCTGATATTAGTAGCCTGGGAAGCTCTGTGGGTATTACCCCCTTCCCAAGCTTCAAACATCTGTGTTATGATCTGCTACAAGCACTAAGGAAAGACAGGAGATCTGTCCCTACAATAGAACTAAACTGGATCCCTACGATGTAACGGGGAACCTGATCCTGCGATCAGACCCGCTAAAGTCCTCGACTAGTCTGTACGAAGACCTATAGATGCAAGGGAGGGATCCCTACAAGAACTAGGGAATGGGATAAAGTTGGACACCTCCTAGCAGAAATTGTAGCAGTAAAAGACAAACACACAACATAGAACATAGTCAGAAGACCTAGCAAAACTAACAGAGAAAGGTAACAGAGTACCAAGTTAGCTCAAGAGTAGAAAATACAATGAAGTACAGCAAGGCCAGGAGGGCGGAGCCGGATTAAATAGGCAAAAATGGTCATGTGACCAGCAAACTAGAAAAAACCTAACAGGAGAGTTCTAACAGTACCCCCTCTTCTAAGAGGATCCTCCGGATCCCCTAGGACCGAGCTTATCAGGCAACCTCCTGTGAAATGCTCTGACAAGTCTGGAAGCAGAAACATCATCCGCCCTCACCCATGAGTTATCCTCGGGTCCGAAACCCTTCCAAGCGACGAGATACTGCAAACTCCCTCTACACTGTCTAGAATTTAGGATGCAGGAAATTTCATATTCCCCGTCCTCCACCACCGGAGGAACAGTGGCAGAGGCGTCACCAACCGACACATCAACTTTTTTCAACAGAGAAACATGAAACACCGGATTAATCTTCCAGGAGGTAGGAACCTCCAACCTAACAGCAGATTGGTTAACTATCTGAAGCACCTTAAAGGGCTCTACAAACTTGGGACCCAATTTTTTCGAAGGAATCCTCAATCGCAGATTCTTAGAGGACAACCAAACCATGTCACCAATAGCAAACGAAACCTCTTGCCGTTTCCTATCAAAGTACCTCTTAGATTTTTTGTTAGCCTCCTGAAGATTATCATGCACATCCGTCCAAACTCTCTCCAAATCACCGGAAAAAGTCTCCTCCTCAGGCACAGCCGATACCAATTTGGAGAATGACCCAAAAGACGGATGTCTCCCAGAACAACAAAAAAAAGGCGAACACCCAGCAGAAGAGGATGTATGGTTGTTAAGAGCAAATTCAGCAAGTGGCAGAAACTCAGACCACCCCTCTTGATTGTCTGCCACAAAGCAACGCAAGAACTGCTCAACATCCTGGTTCTTTCTTTCTGTCTGGCCATTAGACTCAGGATGATATCCGGATGAAAACGACAAATGAACTCCCAACCTGTCACAAAAGGCACGCCAAAAACGAGCCACGAACTGAGGTCCCCTATCAGAAACAATGTCAGTAGGAATGCCATGTAGTCTGACAATTTCCTTGACAAAGGCCTTAGCGAGTGTCTTAGCGCAAGTCAGTTTGATGAAGGGAACCAAGTGACACATCTTGCTAAAACGGTCCACGACCACCCAGATGACCGTGAAACCTTCAGAGGGGGGAAGGTCAGTAATAAAGTCCATAGCCAGATGTGTCCAAGGTGCACTAGGAACTTCCAGAGGGCAAAGCAACCCCGCAGCAGGAGCATGCGAAGACTTAGATCTAGCACACACAGTACATTGACGCACCCACTTAATGACTTCCTTCTGCCATCCAGGCCACCAAAAACTGCGACCCACAAGTCTCTTGGTCTCAGAAATTCCTGGATGACCTGCCAACCGAGACTCATGACACTCAACAAACAAATCTCTCCTAAAGGTCCTAGGCACAAACAACCTCCCATGGGGAGTGTTAGATGGGGCATTCTCCTGAGCTTTAAGAATCTCATCCTCCAAAACGGAGTCCAAAGCAGCAATCACAACACCTTCTTGTAAAATGCTCTCCTCCTTCTCCTCAGCACTGACCATGGGAGAAAAGCTGCGAGACAAAGCATCCGCTTTAACATTCTTGGTACCCGGGATGTAAGTAACGGAAAAATGAAACCGCGAGAAAAAAAGTGCCCACCTAGCCTGACGGGCATTCAAGCGCTTGGCAGCATCAAGATAGATCAGATTTTTATGATCAGTGAAAACCTGAATGGGAAATTCAGCACCTTCCAAGAGATGACGCCAGTGTTCAAATGCGAGTTTAATAGCCAGCAATTCCCGATTACCAATATCGTAATTAAGTTCAGTCTCAGAAAAATTTTTTGAATAAAAGGCACAGGGATGTACTCCATCCTTGCTTTCCTGAGACAACACCGCACCAACCCCCACAGAAGAAGCATCAACCTCAACCAAAAACGGCTTAGTCACATCAGGCTGCATAAGGATGGGAGCAGAGGTGAACCTCTCCTTTAGAAACACAAAAGCTTCAATGGCCTCAGAAGTCCACTGAACCGCATTAGCACCTTTCCTAGTGAGATCGGTCAGCGGTTTGACAATAATAGAAATTTTTTTTATGAATTTTCTGTAATAATTGGCGAAACCCAAAAACCTCTGTATCGATTTCAAACCAATAGGCCTAGGCCATTCCTGCACAGCTTGAACTTTAACCGGGTCCATCTCAAAACCTTCACTGGAGATAATGTAACCCAAAAAACGAATTCTCTGTACAGCGAACTCACATTTCTCTAGCTTAGCAAAAAGCGAATTGTCCATTAATAACTGTTAAACCTCACGTACGCTCCACCAATGAGACTCCAGATCAGGCGAATAAATCAAAATGTCATCCAAATACACAACCACATTTTTGCCGATCAAAGGTCTAAGGATGTCATTAATAAGATTCTGAAAAAATGCTGGAGCATTGGTGAGACCAAAAGGCATAACCAGATTCTCAAAATGACCCACAGGAGTGTTAAAAGCAGTCTTCCATTCATAACCCTCCTTCATGCGCAACAAATTGCATGCCCCCCGGAGATCAATTTTAGAGAACCACTTGGCCCCCACTAACTGGTTAAACAAATCAGGAATCAATGGCAGTGGGTAAGGATTGCGTACAGTAATTTTATTAATCTCACGAAAGTCCAGACAAGGACGTAAACCGCCATCTTTTTTTTTAACAAAAAAAATCCAACAGCCACAGGAGACTTGGAAGGCCTAATGTGACCGGCGGCCAAGCTTGTCTGTATGTATTCCTCCAAAGCCTTTCTCTCAGGAATAGTAAGATTAAATAAATGACTTTTAGGAAGAGTCGCTCCAAGAATCCCCCATCAATCACATTCAGAGTAGAACCACAATGCACAAATACCCGAAATTCAATTAATTCTTCCTGAGCAGCGGTAGTAGCAGATAGGAATACTCCCTTAGTATTTAAACAGGCTATACGTGCATAACTGACCATTTTTTTTTCTTTGTTCATACGAAGCACACAGTTCTTAATAAAATGACCAGAATTTCCGCAATAGAAGCACAAACCTTCAGAAAGCCTGCGGTCTTTTTCCTGAGAGCGGGGTGACATCGCCCCAATCTCCATCGGCTCTCCTTTGTTAGCACAGACCCTCTCAAGACTCGGAGCTGACATAGCAGAGGATTTGCTCTCATTAACCCTTGCACGCAGTCTCCTGTCCACCCGTATAGCTAATTGCATAGCCTCCTGCAAGTTTCCAGGTGTGGGATAAGCAATCAGCAAATCTTTAACCCTTTCACCTAGCCCCGCAAGAAACAAACTTTTCAAAGCTGAATCATTCCACCCCACCTGGGCAGACCACCGACGGAAGTGAGAACAATATTTTTCCACATTACCTGATCCCTGCCTCAAACGTCTCAATTCAGACTCAGCAGATGAGACACGATCAGGATCATCGTACAACAAACCCAAAGCAGAAAAAAAACTATCCACTGATCTAAAGCACGGATCACTAGGTTGGAGAGAAAAAGCCCATCCCTGAGGATCCTTGCGCAAAAGTGACATTATGAACCCTATGCGCTGTGATTCATCACCAGAGGATCCGGGTCTTAAATGAAAATACAATAAACAAGCATTTTTAAAAGAAAAAAAATCTTGTTGTTCACCAAAAAATAGATCAGGCAGACGTACCTTTGGCTCCACAAAATGTGCTCCAGAACAGCTACTCACGTGTTGCTGGAGCTCGGCCACCTCCAGAGAGAGTCCCTGCAAGCGTTGAGCCAAATCTTGAACCGAGACCATGATGGAAACTGGAGGTCTTTCCTCAGAGAAATTTTTTTTTTGGGCTGGACTTACTGTTATGATCTGCTAAAAGCACTAAGGAAAGACAGGAGATCTGTCCCTACAATAGAACTAAACTGGATCCCTACGATGTAACGGGGAACCTGATCCTGCGATCAGACCCGCTAAAGTCCTCGGCTAGTCTGTACGAAGACCTATAGATGCAAGCGAGGGATCCCTACAAGAACTAGGGAATGGGATAAAGTTGGACACCTCCTAGCAGAAATTGTAGCAGTAAAAGACAAACACACAACATAGAACATAGAGGTCAGAAGACCTAGCAAAACTAACAGAGAAAGGTAACAGAGTACCAAGCTAGCTCAAGAGTAGAAAATACAATGAAGTCCAGCAAGGCCAGGAGGGTGGAGCCGGATTAAATAGGCAAAAATGGTCATGTGACCAGCAAACTAGAAAAAAACTAACAGGAGAGTTCTAACAATCTGCCCCAGCCGTCTGCTTAACCTCCGCTAGAGACTAAAATTACGGGGAACCCCACGCCAATTTTTTTTTAATAAATCCTTTATTTTAACACTAAATGACAAGTACAGTAATCAACACTATCGCTGTACTTATTATATATGTGACTGACATGTTTCTATCTATCTAATCTATGTGTGATGCTCTTTTCTTTCTATCCTAAATTGTCGGGTACCGATGCTGAATTGCCAGCCGGCTTTTTTAAAGAGACGGGTGCATGAAAACACTATTATTTTTTTTAATAAATCCTTTAACACTAAGTAACAAGTACAAGTAACCAACACTGTCACTGTACTTCTTATATATGTGACTGACATGTTTCTATCTATCTAATCTATGTGTGATGCTCTATTCTTTCTGTTCTAAATTGTCGGGTACCGGTGTATGCCGCTGCTGAATTGCCGGCTTTTCATGCTTCACTGTGAGCACTGTTCCCATCGATTTGGGCAACCACTGTAATGCCACAACCACCATGGCTGTGACATTACAGTGAGTTGCAGACAATCCCTGCATGATGTGAAAAAATCCAGTTACGCTTTTGGTGCAAGAACAGTTATCAAACATAACCTCGAACAGCCGAATTTTTTGCAAATCGTTCGCGTTCGTCGAACGACTCGAACACTGCCCAAAACAACTCGAATTTGAGATTGGCGAACAGTTCTAGTTGAACACCGCTCATCTCTACTGATTGGCTCAGGGGCTATTACCAAAGGACCACCAGACTCTCCAGAGCTAACCACATAGGCTGATGGTACACTTCAGAACAACTTGCTAAAGTTCAATCTCTCAGACAACCAGGTGTTGGCCTAATATATTTAGCAGGCTACCATGTCACTCCTTGTAGCTTTAGACACAGTCTGGCAGCAGATTTTGATGAATTAGGTAACCAAGTGCATTCAGCATGGCAGAACATTCCTAAGACAACCATTAATAACCTCATTACAAGCATGCCAAGGCATATAAAAGCATTTATTTTTGCGTATGGAGCTCATACTCTATGATTGAGATGTTTTAAAAATTGTGTTTTCTTTTTTTTTATCATTTGCTTATAATTAAAGAGATTGTCCAATACATAAAATGTAATTTGCTTTATTTTAAAATGCCTTACTCCCTATACAGCTGTGACTTTCCTATGACGATCTGCTGGAGTCCCAGCATTCACTGGAGATTTTGAAATGGGACATCATCAGGAGGATAGCCCAGCAGTCACTTTCGCACATCTTCTATTAACTCCCCCTGAAACAGCATGTCATTATGGGGTGGCGGTAATAGAATCAGTGAGAGTGACCGCAGTGCCACCTCCTGATGACTGTATATTTCAGGATGATGAATGAAGAAGCTTCTGCGATTGATTCAGGAAGTCATTAGGGGGTGGTGGTGAATGAAGCTGTGGTAAGTGAACACAGTGCTGACCCCTGATGTTGTCCTGTTTCAGGTAGGGTGATAGCAGCTGCGCTTAAGAGACTGAAGGGGCATTCTCCTTATGACATCCCATTTACGAATCCCCAGTGAATGCTGGGATTTGAAAGAAATGTCACAGGGAGTAAATAAAAGAAAAAGATACATAGCTATACAGAGAGAAGACCAAGGCATTTTCAAATAAATCTAATTACAAAAGTGGTTAGGGTTTAAAAATAGATATTAATACAGAATATTGTATGTATTGGACGATTCCTTTAAAATGTCTATCCCTACTGTGATTTTCTTAATTTCACAACTTTTTCTTGTTGGTGATGCAATTTCAATATTTAAGTGTGTGTATATATATATATATATATATATATATATACATATAAATATATATATATATATATATATATATATATATACACACACACAGTACAGACCAAAAGTTTGGACACACATTCTCATTTAAAGATTTTTCTGTATTTTCTTGACTATGAAAATTGTACATTAACACTGAAGGCATCAAAACTATGAATTAACATATGTGGAATTATATACTTAACAAAAAAGTGTGAAACAACTGAAAATATGTCTTATATTCTAGGTTCTTCAAAGTAGCAACCTTTTGCTTTGATGACTGCTTTGCACACTCTTGGCATTCTCTTGATGAGCTTCAAGAGGTAGTCACTAGAGATGAGCGTTGTTCGACTCGAACTGTTCGCCAATCTCAAATTCGAGCTGTTTTGGGCGGTGTTCGAGCCGTTCGGCGAACACGAACGATTTGAGAAAAATTCGGCTGTTCGAGGTTATGTTCGATAACTGTTCGTGCACCAAAATCATAACTGGATTTTTTTCTCAGTAATGATGAAAATTAATGTTAATACGCAGTTTGAGTGTACAGCGGGGTGGGGGGAGAGGCAGGGGATGGATCTCTGCAGGAACAATGAAGATCTCCATTTTTTTTTTCTCTTTCCCGCATTTACAGTGGGGAGGTGCAATCTGTCAGTCTATCAGCAGTGCACACACGGAGCGAAGTGCTTTTTTTCACACAAGCAAGGGCATGTGTCATTGGCAGTGTATGTCACATGTCCTTGCCCTATAAGACCCAGCCATTTTCCCCGTCGCCACCATTTTCTCACTGCTGCAGCTGCGTGTTAGACGGCACCGCTGTTGCTGTGTGCGCTATATCTTGTTAATTTCAAGCCAATTTTCGCACAAATCTACAGATAGCTTGGGAGTAGGGAATAGTTGTGATTGCAGTCCTTTTAAGGACTACGTTACATCATTTCATACGACTTTTATCAGGCAGGTCTGTGCTCTTAAATAGATAGGTTGGGAGTAAAGACTAATTGTAATTGCAGTCCTTTTCAGGGCTAGGTTACATCAGTTCCTATCAGTTTTTGTCAGGCAGGTCTGTTTTAGTGCTGTGCAAGTTTTTTTCACAGCATTTGGCTGAATCTAGCAAAGCTAATCCTTTTTGGCCTATTGCAGAGTGTGTTAGTCAGTGGAGTAGCCTATCTGTGTTGCAAGATACACCACCTGTGTATAGAATACCAATTTTTTTTTACTGCACCTAGTGAAGTAAAACCTTTTGGGCATAGCATCATTCTATTAGTCCATCTATACTGACCTCCATAAGGTTGCAAATTGAATATCATTTTTTTCTGCATCCAGCTCTGAAAAAATATTTGGCCTTCTAACTGTGTGTGGGACTTGTTCTATTAGTCCATCTATACTGACCTCCATCAGGTTGCAAACTGAATATAATTTTTTTCTGCATCTACCTCTGAAAAAATATTTGGGCTTCTAGCTGTGTGTGGGACTTGTTCTATTAGTCCATCTATACTGACCTCTATCACGTTGCAAATTGAATATAATTTTTTTCTGCATCTAGCTCTGAAAAAATATTTGGCCTTCTAGCTGTGTGTGGGACTTGTTCTATTAGTCCATCTATACTGACCTCCATCAGGTTGCAAATTGAATCTAATATTTTTCTGCATCTACCTCTGAAAAAATATTTGGCCTTCTAGCTGTGTGTGGGACTTGTTCTATTAGTCCATCTATACTAACCTCCATCAGGTTGCAAATTAAAAATATTTTTTATCTGCATCTAGCTCTGAAAAAATATTTGGCCTTCTAGCAGTGTGTGGGACTTTCTCTATTAGTCCATCTATACTGATCTCCATCAGGTTGCAAATTAAAAATAATTTTTATCTGCATCTAGCTCTGAAAAAATATTTGGCCTTCTAGCAGTGTGTGGGACTTGTTCTATTAGTCCATCTATACTGACCTCCATCAGGTTGCAAATTGAATATAATTTTTTTCTGCATCTAGCTCTGAAAAAATATTTGGCCTTCTAGCAGTGTGTGGGACTTTCTCTATTAGTCCATCTATACTGACCTCCATCAGGTTGCAAATTCAAAATAATTTTTTGTCTGCATCTAGCTCTGAAAAAATATTTGGCCTTCTAGCAGTGTGTGGGACTTTCTCTATTAGTCCATCTATACTGACCTCCATCAGGTTGCAAATGAAAAATAATTTTTATCTGCATCTAGCTCTGAAAAAATATTTGGCCTTCTAGCAGTGTGTGGGACTTGTTCTATTAGTCCATCTATACTGACCTCCATCAGGTTGCAAATTAAAAATAATTTTTATCTGCATCTAGTTCTGAAAAAATATTTGGCCTTCTAGCAGTGTGTGGGACTTTCTCTAATAGTCCATCTATACTGACCTCCATCAGGTTGCAAATTAAAAATAATTTTTATCTGCATCTAGCTCTGAAAAAATATTTGGCCTTCTAGCAGTGTGTGGGACTTGTTCTATTAGTCCATCTATACTGACCTCCATCAGGTTGCAAATTGAATATAATTTTTTTCTGCATCTAGCTCTGAAAAAATATTTGGCCTTCTAGCAGTGTGTGGGACTTTCTCTATTAGTCCATCTATACTGACCTCCATCAGGTTGCAAATTCAAAATAATTTTTATCTGCATCTAGCTCTGAAAAAATATTTGGCCTTCTAGCAGTGTGTGCGACTTGTTCTATTAGTCCATCTATACTGACCTCCATCAGGTTGCAAATTGAATATAATTTTTTTCTGCATCTAGCTCTGAAAAATATTTGGCCTTCTAGCAGTGTGTGGGACTTTCTCTATTAGTCCATCTATACTGACCTCCATCAGGTTGCAAATGAAAAATAATTTTTATCTGCATCTAGCTCTGAAAAAATATTTGGCCTTCTAGCAGTGTGTGGGACTTTTTCTATTAGTCCATCTATACTGACCTCCATCAGGTTGCAAATTCAAAATAATTTTTTGTCTGCATCTAGCTCTGAAAAAATATTTGGCCTTCTAGCAGTGTGTGGGACTCATTGTATTATGCCATCTATACCAAGCTCCACCAGCTTTTAAATTAATAATAATTTTTAGCTGCATCTAGCCCTGAAAATAATTTTTCTTCCCAATAGTGGTAGCAATAGAAATATGGGGCGCGCGCCTGGCTTACAAAAATATATGCTTCATAACAAAAAACACCAGCCTAGCGCTCTGCATTAATAAGATGGCATCATCGTCTCTCCCAGTGCTAGGCCTACTACCCAGGCTAGCATTCCTGTGCCTAAAACACAATATATGGGTCCGCGCTAGCCACGATGCTGAGGGGTCTAAAGCTGCTGCTAACGCTTTATAACAATTCAATTGGCAGATTTTCACAGAGCTCTTCCACAACGCCCACCCATCGGGCAACAGTTGCCCACCTTCCCTATGGGATCTAGTGGCGAATAGTTGATGCCATTAATCAGAGCGTCAGTTGCCCCGTCGACGTGGCAAGCATACGGTAAGGCATGGGAAGAGTGGACACGACTAGTAGCAGGCAGACGGGTTGACCAATGTGAACAAGCCAGATCACAAGTCACCATAGAATTTCTCCACCAGCTAATTATGAGGGGCATATCTGTAGCACCCTGAGGATTCGGCTGCTACAGGGGTATTGCACCTCAAGCCAGAGGTGTGGTATTCCACTCCCGGGTAAGGATGGAGTGTGGAACTGAGCTCAGTAGGCTGCATACACTACATACATCCCATTTCCGGGGGACAGATCGACGGTACTCCCACCAGTTTATGTGCAGGTACGATAGTGTCTGTCCCTGGCTGGAGTGGGAGGGGGGTGGAACATCCCAGTAGTGTAGGGGCAGATAGGGGGAGCAGTCTGGGTAATGCTAGGAGCTCATTGGGTGCTGGTCACCTGAGCTCACACATAGAGGGAGTATATAAGGTGGGAACCATCTTAGATCAGGGTCAGACAGGCAGACAGCTACTAGTCAGTCTGTTGTAGAGGGTCAAGCAGTCCTGAAAGAAGAGAGAGAGGAGTCAGAAGGACCCAGAGGGGAAGAAGAGGGAACCCCAAGAGCCCAAATACAAGCAACAGGGTGAAGGGTTCTGCCACGACCCCCCACTATATCCACCAGGAAGGCAGACCAAATATAGGGTCAGGGAACCCAGAGGAGGTGTACCCACCAAGAGACCCGAGGGAGCCGGACATAGGTGGATCCCTGGTGGGGAAGGCCAGAGAAAAGGAACGTCAGAAAGGGAGCTCAGGGTCACGCTCCAGAATTACCTGGGGGTTGGCCGAGTCCAGGACCTGGTGGACGCAGCACGGCTCGGGCGGTCACTCAAGGCCGGAGTGACCAGAACAACAGCAGTAAGTAAAGACCCTGAACTGCACAGCCCGACTCTGAGTCTTAATACCATCCTCACTGCACCACCACAACCACCACCCTCTACAACTGACCCCCTGAGGCTATACCCCTCCCGTTGGGGGTTATACTACCAGAAGCTGCACACACACCACCAGCCTCAGCGGACCCTGCTGCAGCGGCGGCCGTATCGACCGCAAATCAACGGGTGGCGTAGTCGACACTAAAGAACATCCAGCAACATCTGTAGGACTGCCACACACTGAGCTTGACACCCTGGGCACGGACCGGGTCACCGCCACTCGGAGACTACAACCCCCATCTGATCCGGCTCCGGGTATCCCCCAAACAACACTGGCCCAGGGGGCGCGTCATATCAGGGGCGTCAGCGCAGCGGTGTCTGACCGGAGTAGCATTTCACTTCCAACTACTGAATTGGGGAGATGTGACAAAGGTTCATCATCAGACAATCCATAAAAGGGTGGAAAAGGGGTCAGCCAAGTCAGGAGTGTAGACGTCCCGTCCCGTGTCACTAAAACTGATTTCTCACATCATATCCCTAACACCATTAACATGACACTCACAATTTGAAGCAACACTACGGTCTACTGCATTTGTGATCGCCTTGTTCGGGGCGCTATGCATAAGCGAATTAGTCCCTCAATCCAAAATTACCACCAGTGGAGGCTTATTACACCAGGACGTAGTCATAGCCAATAATGCAATACGTCTACGCATACACAAATCGAAAACGGTTCCAGCGGGCAGGGGCACTTGGGTACTTCTACAACCCACAAACGGTACACTGAGTCGGGTAACAATAGTAAAAACATATCTAACCATCAGATCACAAAGTAATTTCTTCCTATCACACATTGATGGAATGCCATTATCAAGATACCAGATCCAAGCTATATTTAATATATGCATAACATCGGCAGGGAACCACCCCAAAGATTACGGGACACACTCATTCCGCATAGGCGCGGCCACGGAAGCAGCAAGAGCAGGACTGTCAGAAACGGAAGTTCAGAGGATAGGGAGATGGCGATCCACGTGTTTGGCAAGATACATAAGACCGGACTTGTTATCCTAACGTGGTTTGTTTCTTTTACAGGTGACGCTAAGCCAACAGTGTGGGTGATAGGCCACTCGTATATGTATTGGGCAGAAAAAAGGGCGAAAGTCTGCCCAGGCGGGAGGAAATTAGAGTTTCATAACACATATTTCAACTAGAGAGGTATTAGAGGCCTGCTATGGCCACAGGTACTAATGGAGGTAATCAAGGTAGGGAGAGAGGCAAGATGTCCGGTCATCTTAGTTATACAGACCGGGGGAAACAGCCTAGGTCATCACAACAGCGCATAACTAATGGCAATAATGAAACTAGACACTGAGCACTTCAGAGAATTTTTCACAAAACTAGCTATAGTATGGTCAGAGATTGTGCCGATAGCGGTATGGCAAGGTGCGCGAGACATCACGGCCATCGAACGGACAAGGCGGGTAATAAATATTCGGATAGCAAAATTTAGAAGAGACAGAGGCGGTGTAGTGGTACGACACCGACAACTGGAAGGAGATAAAGCAGGCCTCATACGGCCCGACGTTGTTCACTTAATGGATATTGTACTGGACATATTCCTGTCAGGACTCCAGGACGGAGTGGAACAAGCGTTAAGAGTGATGGGTGGGGGTCAGAGTCCTGCATACGAGTACGCAGGATCCTCCGTGGCCTGGAAATAGAAAGGACATGTTGGAGAGTTACACTTGTTAGCCAACTTGCCGGAGTGGAGACCCAGGGCATGCTGCAACAAGCTGAATTATTTTAGAAATAAAATGCCTTTCTAATGGAATGAGTATAAAGAGTTAATAAAGCTGTGACCGATCCTCACCCATCCAGTTGTAAGAGTTACATTATTGCATTGTCAAGGAAAGGGGGGCGGTAGGGGGGCTGAGCGTCTGGGTTTGGTTGGGGGTCCCCACAGTCTGCCTAGGCTAGATGCATTTAAAAATTCTTATTAGATACACAGGCGGTGCAGCTTGCTTCGCAGCTGGGCTACTACGCCCAAAGTATTGCCTAGGCTAGATGCAGTTAAAAATTCTACGCTGACTAGCAGACACTGAAGATTTGGAGCAGACCTCTGAGTAAACAGCTCTTCAGACTCAACCATCTGTGTTACCCCAAGCCATAGTGTATGTAGTTTCTTACAGTTAAAAGGGGGGGGGGGCGACCCAACCCACTTGGAATTGACGATGCCAACGTCACGTAAGACACAGCAAGGGGACTCCAAAAAGAGTCTCCATTTTTTCCCAAAATTGTGGCACAGACACCACTTAACCCTAGAACGCATACCTGGGGCCTCGCAGGCCCGCCCTATTAATTGTTTTCTATTTTCTGCAAGATTACTTTAGTTACAATTTTGAAACTCTAGGTATTCTTCATGTATATAGTTGTTTGTCATTTGAGTTTGAGTTATTCCATGTTATTTGCACACGGGCCTAAAAGGCCCCAGGTATATGAAAGTGTAGATTTTTATGGTCATGCGTTCTAGGGTTAAGTGGCATCAATTGCCCCACAGTTGCTTAAAATGGTTGGTGAGGTGATTTTACCAAATCCTCAAGGTTTTAGTCTCCCAAGGATAACACAGGGGTAGAAAAGTCCTTGTGAATCCATGATTTGTTCATCTTTATGAACCTGAGTCTGTCTACATTCTCAGTGGACAGACGCGTGCGCTTATCTGTCAGCACACCTCCAGCAGCGCTGAACACACGTTCAGAGATAACACTGGCTGCAGGGCATGACAAGATCTCCAAGGCGTGAGTGGCGAGCTCCGGCCATTTTTCCAGATTAGAATACCAAAATGAGCAAGGGTCCAGTGACACAGTCATGGCTTCGATGTTCACTTGGAGATACTCCTGCACCATTCTCTCTAGGCATTGACTATGTGTCAGACTTCTTGTCTCCTGTGGCCTTGCAAAGGATGGTCTAAAAAAGTGGTGAAACGATTCCACAAAATTGCTGTTACCAGCAGATACTGTGTTACTGTTACGGTTTGAGTGATGAAGACTCGACAGTCCCACGGTTGGCAAGTTAGAACTGTGAGATTCACTACGTGCACCACTGGTGTTTTGTGGAAAAGCACATGTAAGATTCTGCAGCAGCGTCTGCAGATACTCCTGCATGCGTCAATCCCTTTTTATGGCAGGAATTATTTCGGCAAATTTACTTTTGTACCGGGGATCTAAGAGTGTGGCAACCCAGTAGTCGGGATTACTTCGAATTCTGACAATCTGAGGGTCATGTTGCAGGTAGTGCAGCAAGAAGGCACTCATGTGTCTTGCGCATCCAGGAGGACCAAGTCCTTGTTGTGTTGGTAGCGAGGTAAGAATCATGCTTCCTTCCTCTGCCCTCTCCCCTCAACCTCGCACAACAGAAATGTGATCAAGGTCTCCCTCATCAGATGAGTCTTCCATGCCCATCGCCAGTTCGTCCTCCACTTCTTCCTCGGCTCCTGCACCTTCCTCAACAGTTTGGCTGCTACCATGCGCCCTGGTTAATCCCTCTCCCCCACCCTCCCATGCCTGCCGCCTTGGTGCTGCCAACCGTCTGGACCTTGGAGATGTTATCCCTTCCGCATACAACTCCTCCTCTACTTCCTCCACCTCCTCTTGTCCCACCACCTGACTCTGAATTCTGTTTAATGTGTGCTCCAGCATGTAACTCACCGGAATAGTCATGCTGATAATGGCATCGTCGTCAGCACTAAACATCTTCGTCGCCATTTCAAAACTGTGCAGAAGGGTGTGTGGCGCCCCTGAGGGTTCAGTCGCCACAGAGTTACTGCATCTCACCCAGAGGTGTGGTATCTCACCCTCAGGTAAGGAAGGCATATGGCTCGGGACCCTAACACCTGCATCCAACACATACCCGCAGTGGGGGTAGGGCGAGATTGCTCCTAAGGGAGAGCACAGTCCCAGGTCCCTAGCTGGTGGGAGGGTCCTATGTAGTGGGTGCTTAGGGGAGCAGCTTAGCGGAGCACATGACAGGGAGAGTATAAATAGAAAGCCATCTTAGAAAGAGCAAGCCAGTCAGAGGAGGAAAAGTGACAGGAGCAGAGGCTCGGCATGAGCTCTGCTCCAGAGGCGGGCCTAGCCTGGGAGGCCCAGGACTGAAGGAGAGAAGAGAGGAGTGGGAGCAGGAAGGCTCCAGGATCCGAAGGGACTCTAGGGCTACGGGCCGTACAGAAGGCCACCCGTACTCCTGCTGCTACCAGGAGGTAGAGGGGTCAGGCCAGATAAGGGGAACCGGTCCCTCAACTAGCGGAGAAACAGCAAGGCTCAACTAGAAACCGGAGGCTGCAGCATTTCATGTACTGCAGGTAAAAGTCCACACCAGTCTCACTAAGAAGGTAGCCACATAGGACCCAGGGGACGGAACACAAGTCGCCCGCCAAGGCCCGAGGATACCGGATAGAAGTGTCACTGGGTGTGAGGTGCAGGGAGAAGGCCAGAGAAAGGACACACAGAAGGGGGTCCTGCTAAGTACTCCGGCGCTATCTGGGGGTGGACTGAGCCCCTCACTGAGTACGCACAGCACGACGGGTGAGATTGCTCTGGTACCTGTAATCTGGACTGCAACAACTGTGAGTAAAAATCTTGGGACTGCATCACACGGACTCTGTGTTCATTACTGACTCCCTGCACTACAACCACCATCATCCACCCACACTGCCCTGAAGCTACACTCTTCCTGTGGTGAGTAATAATACCATTGCTGCAAAACCACCTGCTTCAGAGGACTGTTCCGCAGCGGCGGCCCCTTTTGCCCCACTCCAGAGGTGGCGTAGTCGGACATTATAAAACCCATATATACAAATTACCCTTGGATTGACCGCCCTGGATCACGGACCGGGTCACCGCCACAGTGACTACAACCCCCAGCGTCTACCGGCCCGGCTCAGGGTACCCCACGGCCCAGGGGGCGCGTCAACTTCATAGGTCCCTGATCTGAGACCACTCCTGCAGCGTGATTTGCCCCACCTCTGGATCTCGTTGGCCCAGGCTATACATCAGAACGTATTGCACCAGGGCTTGTCGGTGCTGCCACAGTCGCTGCAACATGGTCAGAGTTGAATTCCACCATGTCGGCACATCGCATTTCAGCCGGTGAACTGGCAGGCCCAACGACTTCTGTAGAGATGTAAGTCGTTGAGCTGCGGGATGCGAACGGCGAAAGTGAGCACACAGCAACCGTGCCCTCTGCAGAAGGCCATCTAGTAGTAGATAGTGGGCTAACAATCTATGGACAACCAGGTTCAACACGTGAGCCATACAAGGCACGTGTGTGACATTGCCGCGGCGAAGGGCCGCACCCAGGTTTGCAGCATTGTCGCACACGGCCTTCCCTGGTTGCAGGTCCAGTGGAGACAACCATTCATGAAACTGGGTCTCCAGAGCTGACCACAACTCCTCAGCTGTGTGACTCACATTTCCCAGACATTTCAAAGTAAACACTGATGCCTTGAGCCCTGCTGCCAACATAGTAAGGAAGTGTGCAGGATTCCTTCTGCGCAGTTAGAAAGCAGGTGGCATTACCAGACAGGCTTTGGGTGCAGGTGGAGGACCGAGAGGAGGTTGAGGAGGCAGAAGCAGTGGAGGAACTTCGAGATAAAGAGGATTGACGCACAACTCGTGGGGACGGTAAGACTTGGACAGCAGCCCCTTGTCCTGCTGTCACCATAGTTACCCAGTGCCCAGTCAGCGACATGTAACGCCCCTGTCCATGCCTACTCGTCCAAGTGTCTGTGGTGAAATGCACCCTGTCACACACAGAGTTTCTCAAAGAAGCGGTGATGTTGTGTGCGACATGCTGGTGGAGCGCAGGCACACCTTTCTTTGAGAAGTAGTGCCGACTGGGCATCTGGTACTGGGGAACTGCGACGGACATAAGGTCTCGAAAGTCCACTGTGTCCTCCAGGCGGAAAGGCAGCATTTCTGTAGCCAAGAGCTTGCAGATGGTGAAATTCAACCTCTTAGCTTTCTCATAGCTAGGAGGAAGTGGTCTTTTACTTTTTCACATCTGAGGGACCGAGGGCTGGCTGTTGTGCTTAGACAGGGTTGAGTAGGGTGTCCCCGGCAATCTGCCGGTCTGTGAGGAAGATGCAGGCGGACATGTTAGGTTGCCTTGATCCAAAGGTGGTGCTCTCGATGTCAGAGAGCGCTCAACACCAGCAGGTGTTTCCACTTCCCAATGAACTGACGACCTGCCAATCACACTGGCTGTTGCAGGTAAAGAGGTGGCAGGTCTGTGTCCAACAACATGTTGTGACTGCTGTCCCCCCAGTCACAGAGGATGAAGAGGCCGCGGATGCACAAGATGGGGCAGACGGTGGTTGGCCCAGCCTGCTAGGCCGCATTGTAGCAGAGTGAGCTTCCCACTGCAACTTATGCTTCATATCCATGTGACGGTACATGCATGAAGTACTCAAACTATGGATTTTTTGGCCTCTACTTAGCTTTTGGTGACAAATATTACAGATAACACGAGTTGGGTCATCCTTATCATTCTGAATAAATGCCCAGGCTATGCAAGGCTTAGAGCCCATGCGACCTGAAGAGCCACTACGACTTGTGGTCAGAGGCAGAGTTGCGGTTGAGGATGCAGTTGTTGACGTGCTTCCAGTACTCCGTCTCTGTCCAGGAAGGCGCAACCTAACCTCGTCGTCAATAGCATCTGTGATGCCCCGCTGTGCTTGGTATCACAGATCCTAGAAGAGTGTATTGATGGAATCCTCCACAAGAGGCCCCCATAAACATTCACACATCTCCACCTTCCACCTCAGACCAGCAGAGGGAGCCCGTTAGGGATATAAATAGGGAAGGTGGAGCTAGGCAGTTCAGTTCTTCTGAAGAGTTCCTGCAGTAGAGAAGCCTAAGAGAGGTCAGTCTGCAGTGGAGCTCAGTCTAGTCTAGAGAACTCAGTTAATAGTTCAGCAGTGGAGCACGAGGCTCCTGCTAGCTAGATTCAGTAAGGCATAACCGGAATCCCTGGAGAACTACAAGTCCCAGGATCGCTAAGGTGCTGATACGTAACAGAGCCAGGAGACGCTTAGGCCCCGCATAGTGGGAGCGTGAACTCCAAGAGAAGGCCCTACCACAAGGTCAGCCAGCGCAGGACAGAGACAAAGTTAGGCCTAGCTCCAGGCAGGTCAGAAACTTACTACGCAGAGGCAAGAAACAGGAGGCCCTACACTCACTCATTGGGGAGGATCCTGATATTTACCCTTCACCCTACAGTGCTCCGGGATGTGCCTGAATTTCCTCCAGTAAAAGGTACTGAAGTGACTACCGTGTCCGTTCCCGTTCTTGCTCTGACCCAGCTGGGTCTCGCCTGTCCTGCATTCCCCCTGCATACGCTGCCCTGAGACCTAGCTCCACCTGTGGGGAGCTATACCATCGAGCTGCCTTATCACGGGTCTCAGTGGACTGCTGCAGCGCTGGTGCTTCTCACCAGATACCACAGGTGGTGTCACGAACTCTTATAAAATTAACAATTATCCACTCTTTTAAAGAGTGACCCCAGGGTACGGGCCAGGGAGCCGACCACCGCGACATCCCCAACGCCAGGCAAAGGCCCGGGTACCGAGTTATCCCCATCCCCTGGGCTAGTCACATCCTCCTCCACCTCCTCCGTTGACCTCATCGACTGGCTGACTGTGGGTTGACAGTAAGTGGGATCTCCAACCTCGTCATCATCACCCTGTGTGTTATCACACCCGTCATCCTCAAAGCCAACCTCTTCCTGCCCTGACCGAAAAGTCAAGTTGTCGCTCCAATCAGGTATTTGAGTCTCATCATCGTCTTCATCATTGTCTCCACCAACAGGAGTGACAGTTTGGGAACGAGGGTCTACATTATGCTCAGAACCTTCTTCATCTGGTCCTGGATCCGACTTATAAAGATTCTGGGCATCAGTGCAGATCATTTCCTCGTCTGGATTAACAGAAGCTCTGGAGCAGACCTCCGTTTCCCAGGCTATAGTATGAGTAAACAGCTCTGCAGACTCAACCATCTGTGTTACCCCATACTCAGACGGGCAGCTGGAGACTTGGGAGCTGTGAGAAAGCAAGTGCGATTGGGGTGACACCTCTGAGGACTGGAGTATTTGTGATGTTGAAATTGAGGTGGAGGAGAGCCCACTTGAAGGAGCACTTGATATCCGCTGAAGCACCTGCTGTTTTTGTGTCTCATCTGGAATTTGTAGCGATGGGCGTGTCCGTAAGAAAGGGATTGTATCACATTGTCCACGAAAAGAAGTCGACATCTTAGTTTGGCTGGAATATGGTCTTTCTTCTGCAGATGTTATCCCCCCCACCGCGGGGGGGCTCGACCCACCAGCGGACAGGCACCAGTATTGGGAGAGGGGGGATGGCCGTCAGGGTCCACCGCGGCTCTGGCACAAACCCGGCGACACGGAGGTGGCACGGGCAGGAACGAACTGGCCGTGTCGGCGTCTCACTTTTTGGATTTTAGAAGGGCATGACATGCCTATATCTGTGTCTCCCCCTCCTTTTACTCCTCCACCTCTTTTCTTTTCGCATGACTATATGTACTTGTCACTTTTCGATGTGTTAGTTATGTCTTCTGAGCAGTTTGTCAGCTTTTGGACACCTTTGAAGGTGTTTTCTATGTGTTTCTAAGTGTTTTTGTTTGCCTGCCATTGGTTTTAATGGTGTTCGAAGGTGTTCGACGAACAGTTCGACGAACAGTTCGGCGAACACACGGGTGTTTGACGAACCGAACTCGAACACTACGGGGGTGGATCAACACTAGTAGTCACCGGAAATGGTCTTCCAACAATCTTGAAGGAGATCCCAGAGATGCTCAGCATTTGTTGGCCCTTTTGCCTTCACTCTGCGGTCCAGCTCACCCCAAACCATCTCGATTGGGTTCAGGTCTGGTGACTGTGGAGGCCAGGTCATCTGGCGTAGCCCTTACACAGCCTGGAGGTGTGCTTGGGGTCATTGTCCTGTTGAAAAATAAATGATGGTCCAACTAAACACAAACCGGATGAAATAGCATGCCGCTTCAAGATGCTGTGGTAGCCATGCTGGTTCAGTATGCCTTCAATTTTGAATAAATCCCCAACAGTGTCACCAGCAAAGTACCCCCACACCATCACACCTCCTCCTCCATGCTTCACGGTGGGAACCAGGCATGTAGAGTCCATCCGTTCACCATTTCTGCATCGCACAAAGACACGGTGGTTGGAACCAAAGATCTCAAATTTGCACTCATCAGACCAAAGCATAGATTTCCACTGGTCTAATGTCCATTCCTTGTGTTCTTTAGCCCAAACAAGTCTCTTCTGCTTGTGCCTGTGACGCGCCCCTGGGCCTGTGTCGCGCTGCGTTGCGCACGCGGGAGCTTACCCGGAGCCGGATATTTTGAGGGTTGTAGTCTCGTGGCGGTGATCCGGTCCGTGCCCAGGGAGTCAGACTAAGTGGCGCTGTATCAGCGGTAGATGTTGGACGACTACGCCACCCGTTGAGTACAGCTAAGGAGCTGCTGCTGCAGGGCAGACCGCTGAGGCCGGTGGTAGGATTGTGCAGCGTGATAGTATAACCCCCAACGGGAGGGGTATGGCCTCAGGGCAGCCGACGTGGATGATGGGGGTAGCAGGAACCACTCGGAGACGGTACGGTGTAGTTCAGGGTCTTTACTGGTGACAAAGATAGACCCTCCCGGAGTACTGGCTAGCGATTGGGGCCGGGTCAGTCCTTGAGCAGATGGGATCTCCCCTGGCCAGGCGGAGTTGTAGGCCTCCCAAACTAACTGTACTCTTCTGGCTACCTTGCTAGAGGCGGGTATAAGTAGCCCACGTCCCTGAGTGTACCGTGTGGTGCTCACCCGTATGGCCGGTGACTCGGGGCCTTCTAGTAGCTTCCGCTCCACGACGGCGGTGCTGGTCCCATGCGTGTGACCGTGCCTTCGGGTTTCTTGGCCAGAGGACCTGAAATCCCCTGCCTGACGGATTCTGCTGCTGGGTAGGAGTTAGTCCCCACAGCCTCGGACTCCGGGTCCGGTAAGAAATCTTCTCAGTCAGGGCGAGCTCTGCAGCTGCCAGCCCCTGACTCCTTGTAACACTGCTCCCACAGAGCTCCTGTTGTTTCTTCCCATAGCTGCTTCTCTTCTCTGTCTCTACTTCTGGCATGGCCCAGGAGCTGGGCCCAGCCGGAGCCACAGCTCCCTGTCAGCCCTCCTGGCTGAACTCTCCCTCTGAACTCTCTAACCCTGCCTCAGCCCCAGGTTTATATAGGGGAAGTTCTTCCCCTCCCAGGACTGGGCAGGAGGTGTGGCATGCATAGGATTCCTGACCAAGAGACCTCCCACCTGCTCTCAGACATAACATTGCCGTTACTGTGGAAACCAGACCCCTGGGGTGCCACATTCCCCCCTAGTGAAATTTAGTACTCCGGGACTAAACATATTTTTAGAAAAACATAACAAGTTATAAACAATAATAATACAATAAGAAAAACACATAAAGATGGTTACGGCGTGTCCGCAACCTGGTGCAGTTTTGAAGAAAAGCAAGGTGTCCATTTCACCAAAACAGGGAGACGTAACCAGGTAGGGGTCTGTCCTGCCCCGAGTCCTTAACAGTCTTTAGTCCATTCCTAGGTTACGCTCCAACCAATTGTACAAGGATTCCCGGTAAATCCACCAAGGACTCCTAAAAATAACTAGAAACACATAATTATTTACAGGATATGGCCGCTCTCAGTCCTCGGCCAGGTAGAGGGAAAGAACGACCGCTCTCAGTCCTCGGTCAGTGGGGATAAGGAATGGCTGCTCACAGTCCTCAGCCTGGTTTAAGATAGGGGCACATGGGGAACAATTCACTAATCCCAACGGGGACCATATTTTAATTAGCAGCAGTCCTTGTACCCTTACGGGTAACTATTTACAGCTCTTTATTCACGCAACTTCCCTTCAGTAGCTATGTCCTCTTTGTGCTCCCTCCTGAGGGTAGTCCTCAGACCCGTCCGGGTCCTCTTGGCTTTCCTCGTATTGGTAGTACTGCAGCTCCTCCTCGGTTAGCTGGGTTAGTATTTCTGCGACAGTCCTCCTCCCAGGTGGCCAGGACTTTACCTCCCTTTGGGCTGTCCCAGTTAATTGGGCCACCAGGATGCTCACTTTTTGCTCATCTGTGAGGGGGTACACCTGGAAGAGGCTATCCAGCTTTTCTCTAAAGTCATGCAGGGTATGTGACTCCCCTGAGTACTGGGGTAGCCAGGCTGCCCCCGGGATATAGGGCATGGTGAAAGGCATGACCGCAACAGCGGTGGCGCTGGCGGGGGTTGAAGCGGTGAAGCTCTCCTCCGTATCCGACATCCTTCTCCCCCCTAGTGGACCGTGGCCTACCTTGCGATGATCCTCTTCCGTAGGCCGCGGCTCTGCAGTGGATTGTCAGGGTTGAGGACCTTCCGTCGCGCTCCTGTGACGTCGGCGTCTGCTGGGCCCCTTCCAGGACCTTACGCAACGTCCGGATGTGAGGCGGGGCTTCAGTTCTCGCGCGCTTTCGGAGTCCACGCCCCTCTTCTTCCCGCGCGGCGTCTTCAAGATGGCGTCCAACGGCGGGAAAACTCCACGGAAGGCGGGAAGAAGGCTGAAAATGGCGCCGGATGGCGGGAATCTTCACCGATGGCGGGAAGAAGGCTGAAGATGGCGCCGGATGGCGGGAATCTTCACCACTGGTAAGTTTGAACAGTCTTTTTCAGGCACGCAGTACCCGGTGGTTGCGGGCACGAAATCCTGCCGACTACGCCAAAAGTTGACGCGCGCCTGGGCCTGTGTCGCGCTGCGTTGCGCACGCGGGAGCTTACCCGGAGCCGGATCTGTTGAGGGTTGTAGTCTCGTGGCGGTGATCCGGTCCGTGCCCAGGGAGTCAGACTAAGTGGCGCTGTATCAGCGGTAGATGTTGGACGACTACGCCACCCGTTGAGTACAGCTAAGGAGCTGCTGCTGCAGGGCAGACCGCTGAGGCCGGTGGTAGGATTGTGCAGCGTGATAGTATAACCCCCAACGGGAGGGATATGGCCTCAGGGCAGCCGACGTGGATGATGGGGGTAGCAGGAACCACTCGGAGACGGTACGGTGTAGTTCAGGGTCTTTACTGGTGACAAAGATAGACCCTCCCGGAGTACTGGCTAGCGATTGGGGCCAGGTCAGTCCTTGAGCAGATGGGATCTCCCCTGGCCAGGCGGAGTTGTAGGCCTCCCAAACTAACTGTACTCTTCTGGCTACCTTGCTAGAGGCGGGTATAAGTAGCCCACGTCCCTGAGTGTAACGTGTGGTGCTCACCCGTATGGCCGGTGACTCGGGGCCTTCTAGTAGCTTCCGCTCCACGACGGCGGTGCTGGTCCCATGTGTGTGACCGTGCCTTCGGGTTTCTTGGCCAGAGGACCTGAAATCCCCTGCCTGACGGATTCTGCTGCTGGGTAGGAGTTAGTCCCCACAGCCTCGGACTCCGGGTCCAGTAAGAAATCTTCTCAGTCAGGGCGAGCTCTGCAGCTGCCAGCCCCTGACTCCTTGTAACACTGCTCCCACAGAGCTCCTGTTGTTTCTTCCCATAGCTGCTTCTCTTCTCTGTCTCTACTTCTGGCATGGCCCAGGAGCTGGGCCCAGCCGGAGCCACAGCTCCCTGTCAGCCCTCCTGGCTGAACTCTCCCTCTGAACTCTCTAACCCTGCCTCAGCCCCAGGTTTATATAGGGGAAGTTCTTCCCCTCCCAGGACTGGGCAGGAGGTGTGGCATGCATAGGATTCCTGACCAAGAGACCTCCCACCTGCTCTCAGACATAACATTGCCGTTACTGTGGAAACCAGACCCCTGGGGTGCCACACCTGTCCTTAGCAGTGGTTTCCGAGGAGCTATTTTACCATGAAGGCCTGCTGCACAAAGTCTCCTCTTAACAGTTGTTGTAGAGATGTGTCTACTGCTAGAACTCTGTGTGGCATTGACCTGGTCTCTAATCTGTGCTGCTGTTAACCTGCGATTTCTGAGGCTGGTGACTCGGATAAACTTATCCTCAGAAGCAGAGGTGACTCTTGGTCTTCCTTTCCTGGGGCGGTCCTCATGTGAGCCAGTTTCTTTGTAACTGATGGTTTTTGCAACTGCGCTTGGGGACACTTTCAAAGTTTTCCCAATTTTTCGCACTGACTGACCTTCATTTCTTAAAGTAATGATGGCCATTCGTTTTCTTTACTTAGCTGCTTTTTTCTTACCATAATACAAATTCTAACAGTCTATTCTGCAGAACTATCAGCTGTGTATCCACCAGACTTCTGCACAACACAACTGATGGTCCCAACCTCATTTATAAGGCAAGAAATCCCACTTATTAAACCTGACAGGGCACACCTGTGAAGTGAAAACCTTTTCCAGTGACTACCTCTTGAAGCTCATCAAGAGAATGCCAAGAGTGTGCTAAGCAGTCATCAAAGCAAAAGGTGGCTACTTTGAAGAACCTAGAATATAAGACATATTTTCAGTTGTTTCACACTTTTTTGTTAAGTATATAATTCCACATGTGTTAATTCATAGTTTTGATGCCTTCAGTGTGAATGTACAAATTTTATAGTCAAGAAAATACAGAAAAATCTTTAAATGAGAAGGTGTGTGCAAACTTTTGGTCTGTACTGTATATATATATATACACACACACACACACGCATTCATCTAATATATTCTTACCTTGTAATGTTTTCACATCCTGTTCCATCCAGACGTGTCCGCATCCCAGAATTCCAAGGGGCGGAAGTTCGCTGGCCGCCATATTGGGACACCCAAGTGATGGGTGTCTCAATATGGAAACCGCTGGTGGTACCAGCCTCTTGCGCGGTACCACCAGCGGAACACCGTCGCACCAAACACACACACTGTATGCACCGTACACATCACACACACACAAACACACACTGTATACGCTGTACGCACCATACAAACACACACACATATACACTGTATAAGCCGTATGCACCACACACACATACACTGTATACGCCATACTCACCACACACACACTGTATACGCCGTACGCAACACACACACACACACTGTATACGCACCACACACACTGTATATGCCGTATGCACCACAAACACACACACTGTATTCGCCATATGCACCACACACACAAACTGTATGCGCACCACTCACACACTGTATGCGCCGTACGCACCACAAACACACACACTGTATACGCCGTAAGCACCACACACACACACACTGTATACGCCGTAAGCACCACACACACACACACTGTAGACGCCGTATGCACAACACACACTGTATACGCCGTACGCACCACACAAACACACACTGTATACGCCGTACACACCACACACACACTGTATACGCCGTACGCACCACACACTGTATATGCCGTATGCACCACACACACACCACACACTGTATACGTCGTACGCACCACAAACACACGCACACACTGTATACGCCGTACGCACCACACACACACACTGTATACGCCATACAGACATACACACACTGTATATGCCGAACGCACAACACACACTGTATACGCCGTACGCACCACACACACACACTGTATACGCCGTACGCAACACACACACTGTATACTCCATACGCACCAACACACACTCTGTATATGCCATATGCACCACACATGCACTGTATACGCCGTACGCACCACACACACACACACACATTGTATATGCCATACAGACCACACACACACACAAACTGTATATGCCATATGCAACACACACACACACTGTATACGCCGTACACAACACACACACTGTATACGATGTATGCACCAAATACACACACACACTGTATACGCCATACGCACCACACACACACACTGTATATGCCGTACGCACCACACACACACTGTATACGCCATACGCACCACCACACACACTCTGTATTTGCCATACGCGCCACATACACACTGTATACACCGTACGCACCACCAAATACACACACTCTGTATATGCCATACGCAACACGCACACTGTTAAATATTAATTACGGATATTCATTTTATTCTTAATTCTGAGTTCTATACTATACATAAGATTGCATCAGCCATCGTTTCTAGCCATGCGCTATTTCTGTGTGTATTTTTAGTTCACTACCATATGCGGAATGACAGGTGCTATAAAAGCCCATGTTAGAGACAGGACGAGGGTCTGTGTGTAAACCAGCTGCTGATGTAGGCCCAGGAAACACGTTCTTTACCCGGACACATGGTGTCATCCGGACACACGTGCTGGACACAGACAGACGCAATGTACCATCCAGAATCCCAGGGAAAGATGGGTGAATCTCAACAATTAAGCTAATTATGGACAAATGGACAATTACTTTGTAACTAATTATTGTATGTACCTTCTGCAATAATTCTTTTCAATGGACAACCTGAGAATAAATAGATATATTTTTTATAAGAATATCTTGATATTGATACTTTGAGAAGTCCTCGATAGAGAAAAAAATACAGAAAGAAGTATTATTTTTCAATGACGAGCCTTAGCCTGTCCTGATTTTTCGTGTTTGCAAGTGAATTTCCTTCCTGAACAAAGGGGGGAGAGAAAAGACGAGACGAACTGAACAGCTGTTGTTCACGTGTCAGGAAATCCATTAACTTTGTCACAAGAATCAGAAAGAACCTACAGGGTGAGGACTGATCTATTCTACAGATGGACTGACAGGCACCAGAGCTACTACAAGGATCAGATCAGACGAACTGAGGATAGTACGTGCTGATCATCAGAAGCTAAGAAATCTGAAGGTAAGCAAAATATGGATATCGTTTCTTCTTTTGCTAAACAAAGTAAGATTAACTTCAGAGTTAATGAAGGAAATGACTTGGATGTTTTGTGGCTTAGTTTATATAGAGAATGTGAATTAGAGAATTTAAAATTAAACTCCAAGGTATCTTTTCTTAGAGACAAACATAAATTGTGGAATATTCTACATTTGATACATTTATTTCATAGTATTGTGTTAAAGAGGTCTAAGCAGGACAATTGTGTAGAAATGGTGTCAAATGGTGATATTGATTCTGACTGTAATGTGGAAATTGAGCAAGAAGTAAGACACGTGTCTGTAACTGAAGGTGACCTTGGGTCTGACGAAGAGATGGACATACAAAAAACTGACATGGGAGGAGACATGATTGACATACGAGAAACAGACATATTAGGTGATGTGGGAGGAGACGTGAGTGACGTAGGAGGAGCTGACGTACAAGGGGCACTAAAAATAGCAGAAAATGTAGGAGCTACCGACTTCAAATTAAAATGAGGAAAAATTAGCTAAAATTATACAAAATCATGCCAAAATATGATGTCAAAATCCATGTCTGTAGAAATTCAGAGATATTTGAGAGCTTTTCTGATAAGTTTGATCTATCCAATGAGGAGAGGAATCAATTATTTAAAATGTGGATTCCTGTGACATTTTCCAGACGTTTAAATTTAATGCCCTGTGAAAATGACTCTCCTAATGAATGGAAAAATGATTCGGACAGATTAAAATATTTGATTTATTGTGCCACAAAGGATTTCCCCAATATAGATGATCTACAAAATTAAGGATTGGTAGGAAAGAATGTACATATACATTCATGTCCATATTTGAACGGTTGTACAAAGCTCTCATCAAAAATGGAAAATTACAATCAATGATAGCAACTTTTGTACAAAAATTCAAATTCTTAAATCCAGTATTTCGAGTTATTACGTCACAAAATTCTTCTTTATTTGAATGTGCGCAGTTGCATGATTTTGTTAGAAAACATGAAAATCGTGAAAAGAAAATAAACCAAGCTAAATTTATAAAACCAGAAAAGGTAAAATCTTCTCAAAAGCCAATGAGTCATCCTCGAAATGAAATCTATGAAATACGCAGAAGATTTCATATATGTTATAAGCCATATCAGATGATACAAAAGTCAATTTATTCACAGAAAGAGTGTAACGGGTCTGGGAGGCGGAACCTCTGGGCTACAATACAAGGGGGCGGTCCTTGTAAGGGAGCGGGTGGCGACCAGGCAGGCAGTCACAGGAGGTGACCTGGACAGTCTCTGAGTGAACGGGACAGTCTCTGAGTGAACGGGACAGTCTCTGAGTGAACGGGGCTGGAGGTCACGGCAAGTGACCGGGGCAGTCTCTAGGTATAGGGTTGGTACGACCTGTGGCGGCTGAAGATAGACGAGAGCTCCCAGGTGAGCAGGCGAGAGTCTCTGGATGAACGGGTGGTCACAGCATGTGACGGCGGAGCCTCCAGGAAGACCAGCGGACAGGCGACAGATGAGCGCTCCCAGGTGAGCGGGCAGAAGTCTCTGGACAGGCGGGTGGTCACAGCACGTGACGGCAGAGCCTCCGGGTAGGCAGACAGACAGGTAGCAGATGAGCGCTCCCAGGTGAGCGGGCAGGAGTCACTGGACAGGCAGGTGGTCACAGCACGTGACGGCGGAGCCTCCAGGTAGGCTAGCAGGCAGATAGCAGATGTGCGCTCCCAGGTGAGCAGGCAAGCTGGTCCATAGACAGACTGACAGGAGTTGGTAGGCAGACCGTCGGACCTCAGGCAGGCAGGCAGGTAGCTGATGTGCGCTCCTAGGTGAGCGGGCAGGCTGGTCCTTAGACAGACTGACAGGAATGGTAAGGCAGACCGTCGGACCTCAGGCAAGCAGGCAGGTAGCGGAGGAGCGCTCCCAGGTGAGCGGGCAGGCTGGTCCTTAGACAGACTGACAGGAGTAGTAAGGCAGACCGTCGGACCTCAGACTAGCAGGCAGGTAACAAGTAATCAGGCAGGAATCTGGCAGGTAACTGGCAGGTATCTGGCAACGGGACCTGAGGGCTGAAGCACAGGTGAGACACTGGTGCAAACAACATTGCTCGGGCACCTCCATTTTGAAGGAGGTGCCTTATATATGATGAAGTCCTCCGGCCATTGGCCGGGGACTCCTTAGGACGACGCGCGCGGCCCCTTTAAGAGGAGGGGAGCGCGCGCGCGCGCGCCCTAAGCACAGGGGCCGGGAAGGAGCGCGCGCTGAGAGCAGAGCGGGAGGAGGACGCCGGGAAGGAGCGCGCGCTGACAGCAGAGCGGGAGAGGGACGCCGGGCACGGGGCAGAGCGGTGAGGGGAGCAGCGTCCCTGCCTAGCAGAGGGCAGGGATGCCGGCACTACAAAGAGTTAACACTCAGTCAGAACTGTGACTCTCTAAAAAGGAAAATGGCTGAAATTGACGGACAGAGACAGGTGAGACGACCAGCTGAGAGTGACGTCATGGAATGTGGACTGAAAAGCAGTCAGTTATCTGGGCTTTTGAAGGATAGAAAAATGTCTTTTCTAAACAGAGCTTTTCTGGAGATTTTTGACAGAGACAGAAGATTTGGTTTAGGGAGTGGCTAAGAAAAATTGTAATTATATGTTGTGTCAAAGTGTTATACAATGTATCATTAGTAGTGATGAGCGAGCAATAAAATGCTCGGGTGCTCGAAGCTCGGGTCGAGCACATTGGAATACTCGGGTGCTCGACCCGAGCAACAAGCCCAATGTAAGTCTATGGGAAACTCGAGCATTTTTCTGGTGGTCCCCCCCGGCGGTCTGCAGAAGGTCAAAAATTGCCCAAATTGATGGGAACGGTGCTCAATTAAACGTCAGGCAGGCAGAATATATAGGCAGGCAGACAGGCAGGCAGGGTATATAGGAGGGTGCATGAAAAACATAGCAGGGCACTTGGAACACACAAGTGCCCTCCGATTTTCATGCACCCGTCTCTCTTTAAAAAAGCCGGCTGGGAATTCATCAACGGCATACACCGGTACCTGACAATTTAGAACAGAAAGAATAGAGCATCACACATAGATTAGATAGATAGAAACATGTGAGTCACATATATAATAAGTACAGCGATAGTGTTGATTACTGTACTTGTCATTTAGTGTTAAAATAAAGGATTTATTTAAAAAAATTGGCGTGGGGTTCCCCGTAATTTTAGTCTCTAGCGGAGGTTAAGCAGACGGCTGGGGCAGATGTTTGAAGCCTCGGAAGGGGGTAATACCCACAGAGCTTCCCAGGCTACTAATATCAGCCCCCAGCTGAATACCTAGCCTTTACTAGCTATTAAAATGGGGGACCCCCCTAAAAATGATGTGGGGTGCCCCCTATTTTAATAGCTAGCAAAGGCTAGGCAGACAGCTGGGGGCTGATATTAATAGCCCAGGAAGAGTGCCATGAATATTGCCCCCCTCCCAGGCTAGAAACACCACCCATCAGCCGCCCCTGAAATGGCGCATCCATAGGATGCCTATCCAGCCTGTCATGTGAATGTAGCAGAGCTGGAGCCATCCTGGGAACAATGGAAAGGTAAAGGTGAGGTTGGTTTATTATTTTATTTTTATTGCAGGAGATCGTTGGCTTCAGCTGGAATGGGCGTGATGGTAAGTATGGTTTAATTTAGAACATTAAAGAATTGTGTGTTTATTTCAATTAAAGGACTTTATTCTGGGTGTTTGTGGTTTTTTTTTAACTTTGACTATGGGGTTAGTAATGGGGGTGTCTTATAGACGCCTCTCCATTACTAACCTGGGCTTGATGTCAGCTGGCATTATAAGCTGACATCAACCCCAGCCCTACTACCCCACTGCCACCGCTACAGGGCTGTGGGAAGAGCGAGGCTAAGTCCCAGAATTGGCGCATCCTATGGATGCGCCATTTCTGGGGCGGCTGATGGCTGGGGTTTCTAGCCTGGGAGGGGGCCAATATTCATGCTCCCCTGACCTCAACCCCATTGAGAACCTCTGGAGCATCATCAAAAGGAATGTCTATGATGGCGGGAGGCAGTTCACATCTAAGCAACAGCTCTGGGAGGGTATTCTGTCCTCATGCAAAACAATTGAAGCAGAAACCATCCAAAACCTGACAAATTCAATGGACGAGAGAGTTCAGAAGCTCCTTTCGAACAAGGGGTCCTATGTGCAAATGTGACATCACCTAGAATAAAGTTTTGACTTGAAAACTGTTTGATTTCAGTTTGTAATAACCTGCTAATGCTTATAATTGCAAAAATGACCATTTTTTTGTTCTTTATTAAAATGAAAAGGTTGAAAACTCTGCTGTGCATAATAATTTGGAGCATGCATTTTGAGTGCAGTTTGAGTTTTTTATTTTTTTTTTAAATATACTGTTATCATAGGCAGTTTGTACAAAAACCTTTCAATTGTACTCTAATAGTTATTTGACTGGAAAATTACAATGACTGCAATTCATATAGGTAATTTGGGAAAATCTGAGAAAATATTATTTGCATAATAATTTGGAACACAGTGTATATGTACAGTACAGACCAAAAGTTTGGACACACCTTCTCATTTAAAGATTTTTCTGTATTTTCATGACTTTGAAAATTGTACATTCACACTGAAGGCATCAAAACTATGAATTAACACATGTGAAATTATATACTTAACAAAAAAGTGTGAAACAACTGAAAATATGTCTTATATTCTAGGTTCTTCAAAGTAGCCACCTTTTGCTTTGATGACTGCTTTGCACACTCTTGGCATTCTCTTGATGAGCTTCAAGAGGTAGTCACCAGAAATGGTTTTCACTTCACAGGTGTGCCCTGTCAGGTTTAATAAGTGGGATTTCTTGCCTTATAAATGGGGTTGGGACCATCAGTTGTGTTGTGCAGGATGTGTGGATACACAGAAGAAAAGCAGCTAAGTAAGGAAAAACGAGTGGCCATCATTACTTTAAGAAATGAAGGTCAGTCAGTGTGAAAAATTGGGAAAACTTTGAAAGTGTCCCCAAGGGCAGTTGTAAAAACCATCAAGCGCTACAAAGAAACTGTCTCACATGAGGACCGCCCCAGGAAAGGTAGACCAAGAGTCACCTCAGTTTCTGAGGATAAGTTTATCCGAGTCACCAGCCTCAGAAATGGCAGGTTAACAGCAGTTCAGATTAGAGACCAGGTCAATGCCACACAGAGTTCTAACAGCAGACACATCTCTACAACAACTGTTAAGAGGAGACTTTGTGCAGCAGGCCTTCATGGTAAAATAGCTGCTAGGAAACCACTGCTAAGGACAGGCAACAAGCAGAAGAGACTTGTTTGGGCTAAAGAACACAAGGAATGAACATTTGACCAGTGGAAATCTGTGCTTTGGTCTGATGAGTCCAAATTTGAGATCTTTGGTTCCAACCACCGTGTCTTTGTGCGACGCAGAAAAGGTGAACGGATGGACTAACCATGCCTGGTTCCCACCGTGAAGCATGGAGGAGGAGGTGTTATGGTGCGAGGGTGCTTTGCTGGTGACACTGTTGGGATTTATTCAAAATTGAAGGCATACTGAGCCAGCATGGCTACCACAGCATCTTGCAGCGGCATGCTATTCCATCCGGTATGCGTTTAGTTGGACCATCATTTATTTTTCAACAGGACAATGACCTCAAACACACCTCCAGGCTGTGTAAGGGCTATTTGATCAAGATAGAGATTGATGGGGTGCTACGCCAGATGACCTGGCCTCAACAGTCACCAGACCTGAACCCAATCGAGATGGTTTGGGGTGAGCTGGACCGCAGAGTGAAGGCAAAAGGGCCAACAAGTGCTAAGCATCTCTGGGAACTCCTTCAAGATTGTTGGAAGACCATTTCCGGTGACTACCTCTTGAAGCTCATCAAGAGAATGCCAAGAGTGTGCAAAGCAGTTGACTCGCCCCCTGGGCCGTGGGGCACACGGAACCGGGCAATAGTGAGACGCTGGGAGTAGTAGTAGCAGCCCGGTCCCGCGGCTCAGGGTGGTCAGACCAGTGGCAGTCTTGTAGATGTTTTAAGAGATGTCCGACTACGCCACCCGTGGATTGCGATTATTAGAAACCGCAGCTGCAGGGCAGACCGCTGGGGCTGTTGAGGAGTGCAGCTAGGGTAGTGTGACTCCCCACGGGAAGAGTGCGGCCCCAGGGCAGTATAATGGATGTTGGGAGTGATGGTGGTGAGAGCCCCCGTGCTGATAGTGCTGGAGGAGTGAAAGAGCACACAGACAACGTACTGCAGTCCAATGTCGTTTACTCACAGTTCAGGTACTCCAGGTCACCTCTGTACAGGTAGTGACCGCCCGAGCCGTGCTGCGTCCACCAGGTGTGGGGCTCGGTCAACTCCCAGGCAGTTCAGGAGCATGGCACAGGACACCCTTTAATCCTTTCTCTGGCCTGCCTCACCAGTGACCCACTTTTGTCCAGCTGCCGCGGACTTGTGCGGTTAAACGTGGGCCCCGTCCTCCGCTGTCCTATATGGTGCCTTCCTAGCAGGTTTGATGAGGTGTCGCACCAATAGATGATCACGACGACCGGTCTTTGGCTGAGGGTTGTTTCTCCTCCACCAACTTGGGATCCGGTACCCTTAATCTGCCTGACCCTTCACCCTGGATTCTCGTGGGTTCTTAGGGTCCCTTCCACCTTCTTGTTCCTGAGCCCTTTTGTTTCTCTGTCTCTCCTTCTCTTTCTCTGTTCCTTTCTCGTGGAGCTGGGATGAGACTTAATCACAGCTCCCTTTCACCTCCTCTCTCTCTCTTCTCCGGCCTCTCTCTAGGCCCGCTCCTGAGTGGAGCTCCTACAGAGCCTCCACTCCCGGTCTTCTCCTCTGACTGAACGAACCTAGATCTAAGATGGTGCCCACCTTTTATACCTCCTTCTGACCATGAGCCCAGGTGACCAGCAACCAATGGGCTCCTTCCTATGCTCAGGAACCAACCCCTATCTGCCCCTACAGCACTGGGTGTTCCACCCCCCTCCCCACTCCAGGCAGGGACATGGTCGGTCGTGCCTGCACTTCTGTCTAGTGGGAGCACCGTTGAGCTGTCCCTCGGAAATGGGGTGTGTGTGCTGTATGCAGCTAACTGTGCCCTGGTCTATACTCCATCCTTACCCGGGAGTGGAAAATCACACCTCTGGTCTGAGGTGCAATACCCCTGTAGCGGCCGAACCCTCGGGGCGCTACATTCCCCCCTGGCAAAGCACAGCACGTCCTCGGGCTGGAAAAGAGCAAAAACAGTTAATTACAGGACATGCAAACTTTTTTTTAAAACTTTTCACATCAGAAAACAGGCAACATGGTTCAATTCCCTTTATGGGAAACGCTTTTCTTTTCTTGTCACACTATTATAAAACACATACTAATACTTCTGGAACTCTTTTGACATATAAACACTATTAGAAAACATTCACATTACTATCAGCAGCATATAAAAACTTTTCATATAAAACATTTGCAGGAAAACATTTTTACAACACATTCTTGGATCCTGGCGGCGGTGCAACTTGCGACCAGGTGTGCACTCTTCTTGTAAGTGCAGGAACTTTGGCAAACTTGTAAACACGAGGGACTTGCTGTCCCGAGGTAGACGTGGTAGTCTTTTTATAAAACCAGTAGGGGGCGCTTTAGGAAGCGCAACTATATACAAGGGATTGACCGCTCTCAGTCCTCGGCCAGTTTTGGGAAGGGAATGGCTGCTCACAGTCCTCAGCCTGTTAGAGGAAGAGGGATGGCTGCTCTCAGTCCTCAGCCAGGTTACTTAGGGGATAGGCCAACAATCACACAGTCCTATATCTATCCCAACGGGGACCACACTCATTTTGTGAAACAGTCCCAAACAGTTCTCTGTACCCTGACGGGTAACTATTTACATTGGCGCTTCTTCTTACTCTCTATCGTCGTTCTCCATATGGGCCTTGCTCCTCCTCGTCATCTTCAGGCCCATCCGGGTCCTCTTGGTACTCAACGTCCGAGTAGTGCTGTTCCTCCTCCTCTACTACTCTGTGGACGTGGAGGGCGTACCATCCCTTCACGCCTTTGTGTCGGGTGTAAGACACCACATCACCTGGAAATAGATCCCGCCCTCGATGGCCTTCCGGCAGGTGGCTCTCCACATCTCTCCTCATCACGAATACATCGCTGATGGTCTCAGGGTCTCGGATGAAACCCCAGCCGCGCTCCATCTGGAATTTCACAACAGTTCCGGTGACTCGGGGACTGCGGGCAGTTCAGGGATCTCGCCGGGCCTTCATTTTCTGCTCCGCGCTCTGGACCTGCAGCTTCTCTTGTTTCACCCGCCGCTCTCGCTGCTCCCTCTCAAACATTTCCAGCTGTTGGCGGCAGGCCTCCCGCCGTTCGGCTGCGCCCGCTCGTGTTTCCCTTGTGAACCCCATTAGGTCCTCCCCGGTGGGGTCCCATTCAAACTGGGCATCCTCCAATGGCAGCTGGGGGATTTCCTGAGGCGCCGGAGCAGGTATGAGGGGCTCAGATGGTACTTCAACCTCCGCAGGCGGGCTCCTCCGGAAGCGGGGGTTAACATACTCGGGGGGCCAGATAAAAGGAAGCCCATCCGGACTGGTATGTTGGGCGAAGAGATCTGCGCCCAGCGGTAGTACTGCAGAGGCAGGGGGCGCGAGTGGGTTGGCGGCGCCCGGGGGCACGTGGCCTTGCGACCAGGCCCGTGCTGGTCGTTTCCTAGTTGCTCCCAGGGGTGGTACAGCGGATGCAGGGGGTTCCGTCGGGGCAGTGGTGCCCGGGGGCGCTAGGCCTTGCGGCCGGGCCTGCGATGGCGGTTGGCTGAGCACGCCCGGGGTCAGAGGGCACGGCGTGGGGCGGGGCTCACTGGCAGCATCGACGGCCTGGGGGCCGATTGATGGCGGTGGAGGCACAGTGTCGACGGCGGGTCCAGGTGCGTTGGACTCCGCAACGGGGTGCAGGGGCAGGTCGGCGGCCCCAGGGTTCGGGGTAGGGGCGTCTCCGTTACCTGCCTCTGCTGTCGCGGCCTCCTCCGCGGCGTCGTCTTCGGCCTCCGCTCTCTCTTCACTGCCCTCGGTGGCTGGTGTGCCGCTGGATGTCGTTGGCGCCTCCTGCTGCAGGGTCACAGCCCGCCGGGCCACTTCTTCTTTCCACCCGGCGATCACGTCCTGCTGCGCCCGGACCATCCTCCGGTCCAGCTCTTCCAGCGCCGCCCGCGTATACTCGGGGACCTCCTTGGGGAGATGGGCTAGCAGCTCGGTGAGGCTGCATGGTGGTGTAGCTTGCAGCAGGCCCCTTGCCAAAGTACTGGAGCTGATTTCTTTCTCCATCTCCAGGTGCGGCCTGGCCAAACTGATCCAGACCACCCCCTGCCCCGCAGTTTTCTTCTCTTTCCGCCCCCATGGGGGCTGGTCCTGGGGCATTCTGCTGACAATCACTCTCAGGGGCAGCCCCCCCACGTTGACGGACATTTCCACAGCCGTGCTCATGGTTGTTGGGGGCGGGCTTCCTCTTTGGCGCCATTCTGGGACCCGGCCCACGATGGGAGGCGGCCTCCTGTGGTCTTTTGGCGCGCACATTATGGCGCTCGTTCTTCTAGGGCGGGCGCCATCTTTAGTACAGCGAAACAGTCTCTTTTCAGGCGCGCAGTACCCGTTGTTAGCGGGCACGAAATCCTGGCGACTACGCCAAAGCTGATTCGCCCCCTGGGCCGTGGGGCACACGGAACCGGGCAATAGTGAGACGCTGGGAGTAGTAGTGGCAGCCCGGTCCCGCGGCTCAGGGTGGTCAGACCAGTGGCAGTCTTGTAGATGTTTTAAGAGATGTCCGACTATGCCACCCGTGGATTGCGATTATTAGGAACCGCCGCTGCAGGGCAGACCGCTGGGGCTGATGAGGTGTGCAGCTAGGGTAGTGTGACTCCCCACGGGAAGAGTGCGGCCCCAGGGCAGTATAATGGATGTTGGGAGTGATGGTGGTGAGAGCCCCCGTGCTGATAGTGCTGGAGGAGTGAAAGAGCACACAGACAACGTACTGCAGTCCAATGTCATTTACTCACAGTTCAGGTACTCCAGGTCACCTCTGTACAGGTAGTGACCGCCCGAGCCATGCTGCGTCCACCAGGTGTGGGGCTCGGTCAACTCCCAGGCAGTTAAGGAGCATGGCACAGGACCCCCTTTAATCCTTTCTCTGGTCTGCCTCACCAGTGACCCACTTTTGTCCAGCTGCCGCGGACTTGTGTGGTTAAACGTGGGCCCCGTCCTCCGCTGTACTATATGGTGCCTTCCTAGCAGGTTTGATGAGGTGTCGCACCAATAGATGATCACGACGACCGGTCTTTGGCTGACGGTTGTTTCTCCTCCACCAACTTGGGATCCGGTACCCTTAATCTGCCTAACCCTTCACCCTGGATTCTCGTTGGTTCTTAGGGTCCCTTCCACCTTCTTGTTCCTGAGCCCTTTTGTTTCTCTGTCTCTCCTTCTCTTTCTCTGTTCCTTTCTGTTCCTTTCTCGTGGAGCTGGGATGAGACTTAATCACAGCTCCCTTTCACCTCCTCTCTCTCTCTCTTCTCCGGCCTCTCTCTAGGCCCGCTCCTGAGTGGAGCTCCTACAGAGCCTCCACTCCCGGTCTTCTCCTCTACTCCATCCTTACCCGGGAGTGGAATATCACACCTCTGGTTTGAGGTGCAATACCCCTGTAGCGGCCGAACCCTCGGGGCGCTACACAGTCATCAAAGCAAAAGGTTGCTACTTTGAAGAACCTAGAATATAAGACATATTTTCAGTTGTTTCACACTTTTTTGGTAAGTATATAATTCCACATGTGCTAATTCATAGTTTTGATGCCTTCAGTGTGAATGTACAATTTTCATAGTCAAGAAAATACAGAAAAATCTTTAAATGAGAGGGTGTGTCCAAACTTTTGGTCTGTACTGTATATATATATTATACTTGTTTAAGTAGAGATTGTGTATGGCTGTATATACACTGTCTGCAGAATTATTAGGCAAGTAGTATTTTAGAGGATTATTTTTATTATTGATCAGCAACTATGTTCTCAATCAACCCAAAATACTAAGCTTAATATTTTTGGAAGTTGGAGTGTTTTTTTTTTTAGATTTGGCTATCTTAGGAGGATATCTGTTTGTGCAGGTAACTATTACTGTGCAGAATTATTAGGCAACTTAATAAAAAACAAATATAATCCCATCTCACTTGTTTATTTTCACCAGGTAAACCAATATCAGTACACAAAATTTAGAAATAAATATTTCTGACATGCAAAAACAAAAACCAAAAAAATATGTGATCAATATGGCCACCTTTCTTTATGATGACACTCAACAGCCTTCCATCCATAGATTCTGTCAGTTGCTTGATCTGTTTTCAATCAACATTGCGTGCAGCAGCCACCACAGCCTCCCAGACACTGTTCCGAGAGGTGTACTGTTTTCCCTCCCTGTAGATCTCACATTTTATGATGGACCACAGGTTCTCTATGGGGTTCAGATCAGGTGAACAAGGGCGCCATGTCATTATTTTTTCATCTTTTAGATCTTTGCTGGCCAGCCACGCTGTGGAGTAGTTGGATGCATGTGATGGAGCATTGTCCTGCATGAAATGCATCTTTTTCTTGAACGATACCGACTTCTTCCTGTACCACTGCTTGAAGAAGTTGTGTTCCAGAAACTGGCAGTAGGTCTGGGAGCTGAGCTTCATCCATCCTCAACCCGAAAAGGTCCCACAAGTTCATCTTTGATGATACCTGGCTATACCAGTACCCCACCTCCACCTTGCTGGCGTCTGAGTCGGAGTGGAGCTCTCTGCCCTTTACTGATCCAGCCTCTGACCCATCCATCTGGCCTATCAAGAGTCACGCTCATTTCATCATTCCATAAAACCTTTGAAAAATCAGTCTTAAGATATTTCTTGGCCCATTCTTGATATTTTATCTTATGTTTCTTGTTCAAAGGTGGTCATTTTTCAGCCTTCCTTACCTTGGCCATGTCCCTGAGTATCGCACACCTTGTGCTTTTTGATACTCCAGTAACATTGCAGCTCTGAAATATGGCAAAACTAGTGGCGAATGGCATCTTGGCAGCTTCACTCTTGATTTTCCTCAATTCATGGGCAGTTATTTTGCGCCTTTTTTGGCCAAAATGCTTCTGGCAACCCTGTTGGCTATTTGCCATGAAACGCTTGATTGTTCGGTGATCATGCTTCAAAAGTTTGGAAATTTCAAGACTACTGCATCCCTCTGCAAGACATCTCACAATTTTGTACTTTTCAGAGCCCGACAAATCTCTCTTCTGACCCATTTTGCCAAAGGAAAGGAAGTTGCCTAATAATTAAGCACACCTTTTATAGGGTGTTGATGTCATTAGTCAACACCCCTCCTCATTACAGAGATGCACATCACCAGATTTACTTAATTGGTAGTTGGCTCTCAAGCCTATGCAGCTTGGAGTAGGACAACATGTACAAAAAGTATCGTGATCAAAATATTAATTTGCCTAATAATTCTGCACACAGTGTATATACAGTGAATGTATATATATATATATATATATATATATACATATATATATATATATATATATATATATTGTAAGGCAGCGCTAGTCATCATACTGGGGGTTACTTGCTTCGCTGCGTCAATCAATGCACACGTGCAATGTCTTTACGTTTTTCTCGCGATGTTGCAGTTTATTACATCATAAGCCACAGTTCACTGGGTCCAACTCCGTGGCACGCCGACACACATATCTACAATATTCATGAGACAAGTGGCACACAGGCCCACTTGCTCCAGGTTACAGCCTACGGCAAGGTAATAAATTATCAATGTCCATAACACAGTCCATGTAACAAAGTGTATTACCTTTGCCGGGTTTAGTTGCTGCAGTCCATTTAATCCGCCACCACTGTGGCTTTGTGGCTTCCCAGGTGGGGGTCTCTAGCCATCGTTCCCTCAAAGGCCACTGACATCCACACCGGATCCAGGCCTTGCCTTTCAGGACTCTTCACCAAGCCTCTGCCTTCCAATGCCACTAGCATCCACACAGGATCCAGTCTCGTCCTTTCTGGTACCAGGCTTCACTCCAAAGCCGCTGCCTTCCAAGGCCACTAGCATCCACACAGGATCCAGTCTCGACCTTTCAGGCTGCCAGGCTTCACTGTATCATGGTGTCCCACACACACGGGGAACAGGCCTCACGCCCAACACACCAAACACCTGTCTCCCATCAAGCAGGGTTTATATATGTATCCTGTGCACACACACACACACATACTGACAGGACCTTGCTGATGTCACAGTCATGTGATCAGACAGACATTCTGTGCACGCAGGACCTGTGCTATGTCACAGTCATGTGACCAGTCACCTGAGGGGTAAAGGTACATGGTCAGGTAAAACACATCCTGGACAATTACCGTAATGCCAGCAAGTCACTGCATTACAATATATATATATATATATATGTATATATATATATATATATATATATATATGTATATATTTATAGTCATATAATTAAAAATTAATCAATAAATTAGAACCTCATATATAAATTAAAGTAGCAATATTTTGATTGCATTAGAACCAATATATGTATAAGATATTTAAATAATTCTGTTTCTGTATGACTTTGATATTTAACTTTATTTTTATGTTTCCTTAGAGTTTCATTCCAAAGCAGGATTTGATCAAACAACCCTAAAATGGATTTAGTTCTTTATTCACACAGGATGTTGGAAAAAATTGCATGATTTTATGTGTAGAACATTTTAACCCCTTTAAAGCCCATGACGTACTAATACGCGTTTGTGCCCTGGGCTTTAAGAGCCTGACCCGTATTAGTACGTCATGGCGATCGCGCGTGCACACAGGCTGTGCGGGCTCGATCGCCGCCGGGTGTCAGCTGATTGTCACAGCTGACACCCAATACTATGTGCAGGGAGCGGTCCAGCACATCAACCCCCGCAATGCTGCGATCGAAGTCGATCGCAGCATTGCGGAGGCAAGGGGAGTTGATCGGTATACTCACCTCCTCTTCCGCTGTCTTCCGCGGCTTCCCGGGTGTTGACATGACGACCCGATGTCGTCATGACAACATCCGGGTCACTAGACAGCAGGAAGATTGTTTGGACATGCGCAGTTCATCTCCAAACTATCTTCTCCCTGTCCAGCGCTGACAGCCTGCATGGCACAGGGATGGTGCTGCATTCCTGTGCCATGCAGGCGATCAGAATAAAAAAAGTGAAAGTCCCATAGTGGGATAAAGTAAAAAAGTAAAAAAACTGTCTGAATGTGAGGAAAAAAAAAAATTGTAAAAATAAAAAAAATAAAATAAAAAAAATAATCCACTAAAAATAAAAATATAATGTACCCATCAATAAATATTATTATGAAAAAAAAAAAAACAAACAATAAAAGTACACATATTTGGTATCGCCGCGTCCGTAACGACCTGACCTAGAAAACTGTTCTACTAGTTAACCCCTTCAGTGAACACGGTAAAAAAAAAACAAAAAAAAACAAGCAAAAAACAATGCTTTATCATCATACCGCCAAACAAAAAATGGAATAACACACGATCAAAAAGATGAATATAAATAAAAATGGTACCGCTGAAAACGTCATCTTATCCCGCAAAAAACAAGCTCCATCATCCGAAAAATCAAAAAGTTAGAGCTCTCAGAATAAAGAGATGCAAAAAAATAATTTTTTCTATAAAATAGCTTTTACTGTGTAAAAGCGCCAAAACATAGAAAAACTATATAAATGTGGTACCGCTGCAAACGTACTGATCCAAAGAATAAAGCTACCTTATCAATTTTACCACACCCAGAGCAGAATAAAAAAATGTAAAAAAAACACAATTCCTGAATTGTTGGATTTTGTTTATTCTGCCTCCCAAAAATAGGAATAGAAAGCGATCAAAAATTGTCACGTGCCTGAAAATGGCACCAATAAAAACGTCAACTCATCCTGCAAAAAACAAGCCATCGCATGACTCTGTCGGCCAAAATATGGCGATGCAAAAACTAGATTTTACAAAATATGTGTCTTTTAGTGTGTGACAGCTGTCAATCATAAAAACCCGATATGATTCTGGTATCGCTGTAATCGCACCGACCCGAAGAATAAAGTAATCTCATCACTTATACCGCATGAGGAATAGCGTAAAAAATAAACGCTAGGGCTGGGGCTGGGGTTGTGCTAATGTTAGGGTTGGGGTTGTTTTTTTTTTCCAATGTAAAAAAAAAAAAAAAAAAAAAGATGACAATATGGCGACTAGTTTTGAGCCCAAGTGCTCGCTACTTGAGTTTGCGTCGGGTGCTCGGGTATGCACTGAGTATCGCGGGTGTTCGAGTCTCCGCCCCATATGCTTCGCGGCCAAAAAAACCTCGCAGGGATTGCCTGCCATGCACAAGCGATCCCCGCATGTTTTTTTGGGGGTGTCTCTAATAACCGTGAAACATGCGGGCGGGGACTCGAGCATTTCACTTGAGCACCCGTGATACATGGTGCATACCTGAGTACCCGATGCAAACTCAAGTAGCGAGCACTTGCGCTCAAGAGTAATGACAACTTATTCAATATGATGACCTAATGTTATCAAATTCTGTGTTGTACCTCTGGGTTCAAAATGTTCGCTATACTCCTTAATAAAATCCTTGAGGGGTATAGTTTCCAAAATGGGGTCACTTGTGGGGGAGCTCCACTGTTTAGGCACATCAGGGGCTCTCCAAACGCGACATGGTGTCCGCTAACAAATTGAATGGAAAATCGGCTCAAATTGTTAGCGGACACCATGTTGCGTTTGGAGAGCCCCTGATGTGCTTAAACAGTGGAGCTCCCCCACAAGTGACCACATTTTGGAAACTAGACCCCCCAATGCACCTATCTAGTTGCATAGTGAGAACTTGGAACCCCTAGGTGCTTCACAAATTGATTCGTAAAAATGAAAAAGTATTTTTTTTTTCCACTTTTTCATTTTTACGAATCAATTTGTGAAGCACCTGAGGGTTCCAAGTGCTCACTATGCATCTAGATAGGTGCCTTGGGGGGTCTAGTTTCTAAAATGGGGTCACTGTGGGGGAGCTCCAGTGTTTAGGTACATCAGGGGCTCTCCAAACGCAACATGGTGTCCGCTAACAATTTGAGCCGATTTTCCATTCAATTTGTTAGCGGACACCATGTTGCGTTTGGAGAGCCCCTGATGTGCCTAAACAGTGGAGCTCCCCCACAAGTGACCCCATTTTGGAAACTAGACCCCCCAAGGCACCTATCTAGATGCATAGTGAGAACTTGAAACCCCTAGGTGCTTCACAAATTGATTCGTAAAAATGAAAAAGTATTTTTTTTCCACTTTTTCATTTTCACGAATCAATTTGTGAAGCACCTGAGGGTTACAAGTGCTCACTATGCAACTAGATAGGTGCCTTGGGGGGTCTAGTTTCCAAAATGGGGTCACTTGTGGGGGAGCTCCACTGTTTAGGCACATCAGGGGCTCTCCAAACGCAACATGGTGTCCGCTAACAATTTGAGCCGATTTTCCATTCAATTTGTTAGCGGACACCATGTTGCCTTTGGAGAGCCCCTGATGTTCCTAAACAGTGGAGCTCCCCGACAAGTGACCCCATTTTGGAAACTAGACCCCCCAAGGCACCTATCTAGATGCATAGTGAGCACTTGGAACCCTCAGGTGCTTCACAAATTGATTCGTAAAAATGAAAAAGTGGAAAAAAAATACTTTTTCATTTTTACGAATCAATTTGTGAAGCACCTAGGGGTTCCAAGTTCTCACTATGCATCTAGATAGGTGCCTTGGGGGTCTAGTTTCCAAAAGGGGGTCACTTGTGGGGGGTTTCCACTGTTTAGGCACATCAGGGGCTCTCCAAACGCAACATGGCGTCCGCTAATTATTCAAGCAAATTTTACAATCAAAAAGTCAAATGGCGCTCCTTCCCTTCCGAGCCCTGCCGTGCGCCAAACAGTGTTTTTTCCCCACATATGGGGTATCTGCGTGCCCAGGGGAAATTGCACAACAAATTTGGGGTCCATTTTTTCCTGTTACCCCGGCGAAAATAAAAAATATTGGGTCTAAAGTAACATTTTTGTGAATTTTTCTTGTTTTAGCTAATAGTGGATAAGGGCAACCACACATCAATATGGTTTAAAAAGCAAATTTACATTTAGAATAATTTTTCCACATGATAATTTTATAGTATTCAAGGATATTATTATTTTTAATGGTTACCTAAATAGGTACACAACGCTTCAGACAAATCTATGCTACACGTTGATATGAAATTTATGCAAAATATTTATAGAAGAATAATTATTTTTAATTTGGTTCTGATATATAAATTATTTTATAAAGTAATATTTTTTTGGTATTAAGGGGGAAAATGTATTTTTTGATCCTGATTTCATAATCACTTTTGATCAATACTTATTTTTCACACATTTTTATAAAGAAAAAATATTAATAAGGTACAATGGTATAATTAAGAAGGGTATTACATGCAAAGTTGCATCATTTAATAATTTTTGGTAATACAAGGTTATGACAAATATGAAATCATCCAGATAATGGAAATATAAGGGTATTTTTATGAAGAATATAATTACTCTGCATTTGTCATTAACATATAAAGGCCTTATTTTTATTTTTATTCTTATTTTTACTCTTAGTTTTATTTTTCATTTTTTAAATTTTATTCTTACTTATTTTCTTATTTTCCATTTTTCATTTTTTAATTCTCATTTTTTTATTTTATTATTTCAGTTCAATATCTCAATTGAGAAAACACATTAATATTTAATAAAGTAATGTCTAGTACAAGAATATTGCTTCATTAAATAAAATGATGATATGGTTCGAATATAAGAAGAAAAATGTTTCAATTTTCTGAGTAAACACAACAATTCATTCATACATTCATATATTTATTCATTTTGGTTCATGAGTATACATTCTTTGGTATTATTGGTTTAATAAAGATATAAACACTTGTTGTTTCAAAACACACTGACACCTATGGGTTGGAAAAGGTAATTACACCTATGACAAAAATATTCTATCACATGAATAACTTGATTAATAATGAATTACTATCTATTATTGTTTATTATTCCAAACATAATTTATTTTAACATTTTGATAATAATTAGATGGATATTATTGATTGCTATGGTACGCTGTGATATTATAAGTTAGGAAAATTGCCCTATTTGGTAACAGATTAGGGAATGAAGACTTCAATCAAGACATCGCAATTATGAATTCTATCTTAATAAAGACTATTCATATTTATAAATCTAAGAGATTCTCATAAGTTACAAGAAGAAGCAACCGATATCCGGAAGTCTCAGAAGGTAAAGATGTTGTGAATGCTGAGTGTTATACTAGACTGTGTCAAATACAGTTCTCACCACTGATAACCAGGACTGCAGAGGACGATGATCCAATATGAACTGTGTTGTGTTCAAGTTTCATCACGTTCCAGTGGTTTCTTATCACCTACAACGCTTCAATGAAAGCTGGTGAATAATAAAGGAGTGTCAGGATTCTGCCAGTCTGACATATGTGTCCTGTACATTAAGGACTGAGTACTGGTTATGGTGCTATATAAAGCAGGGAAGTGTCAAGTTAACCCTTGCTTTGCTGACCAAAGATGTCACATCTGTTCCGAAAGTGACATGAGACCAGTGCGGATGACACGGAGGATTCCAGAATTATCCAAAGACAATCCAACGTAAGTCCAGGTGACACTACACGAATATTAAAGCTACAGTTCATCCATGGACTTTGTTTTCTTATCAACATCTAATTGACACACATGATCTTTCTAATAAAGAGTACAGTTTATGGACTGAACAATAATGAATGCAATTATGGACTGTACAATATCTACACGCTATAATTTATTCCAAAGGAGTTGTCATCTAAAGACTGTGTTTTAAAAGAACCAAGAAGAAGACGAGACGAAGACCCGATGACATCAGATGATGACGATTTGACCCGTGATTACTTCGATTTAGATTTAGGGAAGTATAATTATACATGTTAAGTGAATATTAGTCACGGCTTACCATAACATGAATTCACATCATTATATAACAGTAATCCGTTATTGATATTATTATTATTATTATTATTATTATTATTATGAACATTAAATGATATTGCCAAGGAAGAAGGAAAGAAAAATTATCCTGTTATCCTAATGATGAATCTATCTTCTTTGAGGATTTCAGTTGATGTCTGTCATCCTCAAAAAAGGGGGAATTGTTAAATATTAATTATGGCTATTCATTTTATTCTTAATTCTGGGTTCTGTACTATACATAAGATTGCATCAGCCATCGTTTCTAGCCATGCGCTATTTGTGTGTGTATTTTTAGTTCACTACAATATGCGGAGTGACAGGTGCTATAAAAGCCCATTTTAGAGACAGGGAGGGCTCTTGCTATTCCACAGGACACAGGACGAGGGTCTTTGTGTAAACCAGCTGCTGATGTAGGCCCAAGGAAACACGTTCTTTACCCGGACACATGGTGTCATACGGACACACGTGCTGGACACAGACAGACGCAATCTACCATCCAGGATCCCAGGGAAAAATGGGTGAATCTCAACAATTAAGCTAATTATGGACAAATGGACAATCATTTTGTAACAAATTATTGTATGTACCTTCTGCAATCATTCTTTTCAATGGACAACCCGAGAATAAATAGAAACATTTTTTTCTAAGAATATCTTGATATTGATACTTTGAGAAGTCTTCGATAGAGAAAAAAATACAGAAAGAAGTATTATTTTACACACACACACTGTATATGCCCTACGCACCACACACACACACACACACACTGTATACACCGTACACACACACACTGTATACGCCGTACGCACCACACACACACACTGTATATGCCGTACGCACCACACACACACTGTATATGCCGTACGCACCACACACACACACTGTATACGCTGTACGCACCACACACACACTGTATATGCCATACACAACACACACACACTGTATGCGCCGTACACACCACACACACACTGTATATGCCCTACGCACCCCACACACACACACACTGTATATGCCATACACACACACACTGTATACGCCGTACGCACCACACACACACTGTACATGCCGTACACACCACACACACTGTATATTCCATATGCACCACACAAACACACACTGTATACGCCGTATGCACCACACACACAGAGACACACACTGTATATGCTGTATGCACCACACACACACACACATACACTACATATGCCATACGCACCACATACATGCACACTTTATACGCCGTACACACACACACACTGTATACGCAGTATGCACCACACACACACACTGTATACGCCGTACGCACCACACACACACACACTGTATACGCCATACACACCACACACACATTTTTCACAGCGTACGCACCACACACACACACACTGTATACATTGTACGCACCCCCCACACACTGTATACGCCATACACACCACACACACACTGTATACGCCGTACGCACCACACACACATTTTTCACAGCGTACGCACCACACACACACACACTGTGTGTGTGTATACATTGTACGCACCCCCCACACACTCTATACGCCATACGCACCACACACACTGTATACGCCGTACGCACCACACACACACTGTATACATTGTATGCACCCCCCACACACTGTATACGCCATACGCACCACACACACACTGTATACGCCGTATGCACCACACACACACACTGTATACATTGTATGCACCCCACACACACACTGTATACGCCGTACGCACCACACACACACACTGTATATGTCATACGCACCACACACACACTGTATATGCCGTACACACCACGTACACACCACACACACACTGTATATGCCATACTCACCACACACACACACTGTATACGCCGTACGCACCACACACACACTGTATATGCTGTACACACCACACACACTGTATGCTCCGTACGCACCACCACACACACACCGTATACACCGTACACACCACACACACACACACATACACACTCTGTATACGCCATACACACCACACACACACACTGTATACGCCGTACGCACCACACACACACACTGTATATGCCGTGCGCACCACACACTGTATACGCTGTACGCACCACACACACACACTGTATACGCCGTACGCACCACACATACCCTGTAAAGGCATTACGCACCACATAGAGACACACTGTATATGCCGTACACATGACACACACACACTGTATACGCCGTACGCACCACACACACAAACACTGTATACGCCGTACGCACCACACACACACACTGTATACGCCGTACACACCACACACACACTGTATACGCCGTACACACCACCACACACACACTGTATATGTGTCACCCTACCTGGATGCCACAAGTGTAATAAAGCTGTGTCTGAGAGCAAGGGGGAGGTTCTCTGGTCAGGGGAACATTAGCATGCAATGCCTCCTGTCTCAGGCCAGTAGGGGGAGCAGGCTGCCCCTATAAAAGCTGGTACTGGGGACAGGGTTAGAGAGAACTGGATTGCCTGTCTCAGCACTGAGACGTGTCCCAGAGTGGAGCAGGGACAGAAAGTTGCATTGTAACCTAAGAGGAAGTGTGGCAGGAGGAGAGCCACAAGCCAGAGACAAGAGGCAAAGAGAGCCTGTCTTGGCAGAAAGAGGACTTAATCTACCAGACTTTGGTGTCTGAGGCTGGAAGGATTCCACATCCCCCAGCAGAGAACCAGTCCGCAAGGGACTGTACATTCCTTGGCCTAAGTGTTATGTTCTGCTACCAAAGCTAAGGAAAGAGAGGAGATCTGTCCCTACTATAAGACTCAGCTGAATCCCTACGATGTAACAGGGAACCTGATCCTGCGATCAGACCTGCTAAAGTCCTAATCTAGTCTGTACGGAGACCTATAGATTTGGGGAGGGAATCCCTACAAGTACTAAGGACTGGGAGGAATATGGGACACCTCCTAACAGAAATAGTAGCAGACAGACGAACAAACAAAATAGATAGAACCTAGAGGTCCGTAGACCAAGCAAACTAACAGAGTTAGATACAGAGCACAGGCTAGCTAGAAAGTAGATATACAATGAAGTCCAGCAAAGCCAGAAGGGCGGAGCAGGATTAAATAGGCCAACAAGGTCATGTGACCAGCAAAGGAAAAAAAAACCTAACAGCAAGGTTCTAACAGTACCCCCCCTTCTAAGAGGATCCTCCGGATCCCCTAGGACCAGGCTTATCAGGAAATCTCCTGTGAAACGCTCTGATAAGTCTGGACGCGGAAACATCATCTGACCTCACCCAAGAGTTATCCTCGGGTCCGAAACCTTTCCAGGCCACAAGATACTGCAAACTACCTCTATACCGTCTAGAGTCAAGGATGCGAGAAATTTCATATTCCCCGTCCTCCACCACCGGAGGAACAGAGGCAGAGGCGTCACCATCCGACACAACAGCTTTTTTTAACAGAGAGACATGAAAGACCGGATTAATTCTCCAGGAGGTAGGAACCTCCAACCTAACAGCAGATTGGTTGACAACCTGAAGCACCTTAAAGGGCCCTACAAACTTGGGACCCAATTTCTTAGAAGGAATCCTCAACCGCAGATTCCTAGAGGACAACCAAACCATGTCACCAACAGCGAACAAAACCTCCTGTCGTTTCCTATCAAAGTAGTCTTTAGATTTTCTGTTGGCCTCCTGAAGATTACCACGCACATCCGTCCAAACTCTTTCCAAATCACCGGAAAAATTCTCCTCCTCAGGCACGGCAGATCCCAACTTGGAGAACGACCCAAACGACGGATGTCTCCCAGAACAACAAAAAAAAGGCGAACAACCAGCAGAAGAAGATGTATGATTGTTCAGAGCAAATTCGGCAAGTGGCAGAAACTCAGACCACCCCTCTTGATTGTCTGCCACAAAACAACGCAAGAACTGCTCAACATCCTGGTTTTTCCTTTCTGTCTGGCCATTAGATTCAGGATGATATCCGGACGAAAACGACAAATGAATTCCCAACCTGTCACAAAAGGCACGCCAAAAACGAGCCACGAACTGAGGACCCCTATCAGAAACAATGTCAGTAGGAACGCCATGAAGTCTGACAATTTCCTTGACAAAGGCCTTAGCGAGAGTTTTAGCGCAGGGCAGTTTGACGAAGGGAACCAAGTGACACATCTTGCTAAAACGGTCCACGACCACCCAGATGACAGTAAAACCCTCAGAGGGGGGAAGGTCAGTTATAAAGTCCATAGCCAAATGTGTCCAAGGAGCACTGGGGACCTCCAAAGGACAAAGCAACCCCGCAGCAGGAGTATGTGAGGACTTAGATCTAGCACATATAGTACATTGGCGCACCCACTTAATGACTTCCTTCTGCCATCCAGGCCACCAAAAACTGCGACCCACCAGTCTCTTGGTCTCAGAGATTCCGGGATGACCTGCCAACCGAGATTCGTGACACTCAAACAAATCTCTCCTAAAGGTCCCAGGCACAAACAACCTCCCATGAGGAGTGTTAGATGGGGCATTCTCCTGAGCTTTAAGAATCTCATCTTCCAAAACGGAGTCTAAAGCAGCTATCACAACACCTTCTTGTAAAATGTTTTCCTCTTTCTCAGCACCGACTATGGGAGAAAAACTGCGAGACAAGGCATCCGCCTTAACATTCTTAGTACCAGGGATGTAAGTAACGGAGAAATTAAACCGCGAGAAAAACAGTGCCCACCTAGCCTGACGGGCATTCAGGCGCTTGGCAGCGTCAAGATATATCAGATTTTTATGATCCGTAAGAACCTGAACGGGAAATTCCGCACCTTCCAAGAAGTGGCGCCAGTGTTCAAATGCGAGTTTAATAGCCAATAATTCCCGATTACCAATATCGTAATTCAATTCAGTCTCCGAAAATTTTTTTGAAAAAAATGCACAGGGATGTAATCCATCCCCGTTATCCTGCGACAATACTGCGCCAACCCCCACAGAGGAAGCATCAACCTCAACCAAAAACGGCCTAGTAACATCAGGCTGCATAAGGATGGGAGCAGAGGTGAACCTCTCCTTGAGATACACAAAAGCTTCAATGGCCTCAGAAGACCACTGAACCGCATCAGCACCTTTCCTGGTGAGATCAGTCAGAGGTTTGACAATACTAGAAAAATTTTTTATGAATTTTCTATAGTAATTGGCGAAACCCAAAAACCTCTGTATTGATTTCAAACCAATAGGCCTAGGCCATTCCTGCACAGCCTGAACCTTAACCGGATCCATCTCAAAACCTTTGCTGGAGATAATGTAGCCCAAAAAACTAATTCTCTGTACAGCGAACTCACATTTCTCCAGCTTAGCAAAAAGCGAATTGTCCATTAATAACTGTAATACCTCACGCACGCTCCGCCAATGAGACTCCAGATCTGGCGAATAAATCAAAATGTCATCCAAATACACAACCACATTTTTACCGATCAAAGGTCTAAGGATGTCATTAATCAGATTCTGAAAAAATGCAGGAGCATTAGTAAGACCAAAAGGCATAACCAGATTCTCAAAATGACCCACAGGAGTGTTAAAAGCAGTCTTCCATTCATCACCCTCCTTCATGCGCAACAGATTGTATGCCCCCTTAAGGTCAATTTTAGAGAACCACTTGGCCCCCAATAACTGGTTAAACAGATCAGGAATCAATGGCAGTGGGTAAGGATTGCGTACCGTAATTTTGTTAATCTCACGAAAATCCAGACAAGGACGTAAACCGCCGTCCTTTTTTTTTACAAAAAAAAATCCAACCGCCACAGGAGACTTAGAGGGCCTAATGTGACCGGCGGCCAAACTTGTCTGTATGTATTCCTCCAAAGCCTTCCTCTCAGGAATAGTAAGGTTAAATAAACGACTTTTAGGAAGAGTCGCTCCAGGGACAAATTCAATAGAACAATCATAGTCTCTATGGGGAGGCAAAACCTGCGATTCTTTCTCAGAAAAAACTCTCCAAAAATCCTGAATAGGAACAGGCAATTCTCCCCTATCCAAAGCTGCAATACGCCCGTTACAACACTTGTCATAACATTTATGGCTCCAGGATTTAATTTCACTGGTAGACCAATCCAGTACAGGATTGTGAAATTTTAACCAGGGCAAACCCAATATTACTGGAGAAGGCAAGTTATTCAACACTACCAAATCCAATTTCTCATGGTGAACACCATTAATAGTGAGAGGAAATTCACTGACCTTGAGAGTAATATTCTTCAAAGGGGAGCCATCCACAGAAACCACAGCAATGGGGGATGATAAAGGTTCAGGTTTTAAATTGAGTTTTTCCACGAATCCCCCATCAATAACATTCAGTGTAGACCCGCAATCAACAAACACCCGAAATTCCATTAATTTTTCCTGAGCAATCGTGGAAGCAGCTAAAAATATACCCTTGGAATTTAAACAGGCAATACGGGCGTGACTGACCATTTTTTTTTCTTTCTTCATACGAAGCTCACAGCCTTTAATCAAATGACCAGATTTCCCGCAATAGAAACACAAGCCTTCTGAAAAACGACGGTGTTTTTCTTGAGAGCGAGGTGCCACCGATCCAATCTCCATCGGTTCACCACTGTTAGTACACACATTATCATAACCAGAAACTGACATAGCAGAGGATTTGCTCTCATTAACCCTAGCACGCAGTCTTCTGTCCACCCGTATAGCTAATTGCATAGCCTGTTGCAAATCCTCAGGTGTAGGATAAGCAATTAGCAGGTCTTTAACCTTTTCACTGAGCCCAGCAAGAAATAGACTTTTCAGAGCAGAATCGTTCCACCCTGTTTGAGTGGACCAACGACGAAAATGTGTACAATATTTTTCCATATTACCTGATCCTTGTTTTAAACGTCTCAACTCAGTCTCAGCTGATGCCACACGGTCAGGATCATCATATAATAGTCCTAAAGCAGAAAAAAAACTATCCACTGATCTGAAGCATGTATCACTAGGTTGCAAAGAAAAGGCCCACTCCTGAGGCTCTTTGCGCAAAAGTGACATTATGAACCCTACGCGCTGGGATTCATCCCCAGAGGACTTGGGTCTCAAACGAAAATACAATAAGCAAGCATTTTTAAATGAAAAAAATTCTCGATGTTCACCAAAAAATAAATCCGGCAAACATACCTTAGGCTCCAAGAAATATGCTCCAGGACAGTTACTCACGTGCTGACGGAGCTCGGCCACTTCCAGAGAGAGTCCCTGCAGGTGTTTAGCCAAATCCTGAACCGACACCATGATGGAACAAAAAAAAAATCTTTCCTTAGAGAATTTACAGGCTGGACTTACTGTTATGTTCTGCTACCAAAGCTAAGGAAAGAGAGGAGATCTGTCCCTACTATAAGACTCAGCTGAATCCCTACGATGTAACAGGGAACCTGATCCTGCGATCAGACCTGCTAAAGTCCTAATCTAGTCTGTACGGAGACCTATAGATTTGGGGAGGGAATCCCTACAAGTACTAAGGACTGGGAGGAATATGGGACACCTCCTAACAGAAATAGTAGCAGACAGACGAACAAACAAAATAGATAGAACCTAGAGGTCCGTAGACCAAGCAAACTAACAGAGTTAGATACAGAGCACAGGCTAGCTAGAAAGTAGATATACAATGAAGTCCAGCAAAGCCAGAAGGGCGGAGCAGGATTAAATAGGCCAACAAGGTCATGTGACCAGCAAAGGAAAAAAAAACCTAACAGCAAGGTTCTAACACTAAGAAGCCTGGAGGCCCTGCCACAACCGAAGGGACCAGTAAAGCCGTACAAGGCTGGGAGCAGAAAGGAACCCACGTCGCAGGCCATACAGGCGAGAATACACGGAGAGCTCGGAAATGTGGGCTGTTACCCTATAACAAGGAGATAGCCAGAAGGAGCGCAGAAAGCACGGTAGGCCTACACCCTCACCCTGACCAGGGCCAATTTCCCCGTTGCTCTCAGACATCCAGGTCCCCTCCTAGCTGGGACTGTTTATGGGTCAGTTTACCTGTTTTAGTAAAGACCCTGGACTGCAACCTGTTGTCTGTGTGCTCCTTGCTCCTCCAGCACTACCGGCACTGGAACTCTCACTACCATCACTCCCAACATTCACTATACTGCCCTGGGGCCGCACTCTTCCCGTGGGGAGTCACATTACCCTAGCTGCACACCTCATCAGCCCCAGCGGTCTGCATGCAGTGGCGGTTCCTAATAACCGCAAATCCACGGGTGGCGTAGTCGGACATTATCAGCAGGACATAGCAGACTACCATTGGCCTGACCACCCTGAGCCACGGAACCGGGTTGCCACTACTACTCCCATCGTTCCCCCTATTGCCCGGATCCGAGTGCCCCACGGCCCAGGGGGCGAGTCAACTTTGGCGTAGTCGGCAGGATTTCGTGCCCGCAACCACCGGGTACTGCGTGCCTGAAAAAGACTTTTGTAACTTACCTGTGGCGAAGTTTCCCGCCGTCCGGAGTCTTTTCCCGCCATCCGGAGCCGATTCCCGCCATCAGACGCCATCTTGGACCGTTTCCCGCCGTCTTCTGCCGTCTTCCCGCCATCGGACGCCATCTTCAGGACGGCGCGCGGGAAGAAGAGGGGCGTGGACGTCAAAACCGCGCGAGATCCGAAGCTCCGCCCCACGCACCGACGCTGCGCAAGTTCCTGGAAGGGAGAGAGAGCGACGCTGACGTCATCGGAGTGCGACGCCAGGTCCTCGTCCAGAGCAGCAGCGGAGCCGCGGCCTACAGAAGAGGATCGTCGGAAGGTAGGCCGCACTTCACTAGGGGGGGAGGAAGATGTCGGACACAGAGGCGCCCACTACCACCAACGCAGCTGCAGCAGCGGTGATGCCCTTTTCCTTGCCCTACATCCCTGGAGCGGCCTGGCTGCCCAAATACTCAGGGGAGCCCCATGCCCTAACTGACTTCAAGGAAAGACTGTATAGTTTGTTCCAAGTTTACCCCCTGACAGAGGAACAGAAGGTCAGCATATTGACAGGGCAGTTAACTGGCGCAGCCCAAAGGGAGGTAAAATCATGGCCCATTGAGGAGAAAGGGACAGTGAAGGGTATTCTGGCCCGGCTGCAGGGTACCTTTGATACACGTACCTCCGCTGAAATTAAAATGAGGTTCTATGGATGTAAGCAGCGGGCACAGGACAGCATCAGAGACTATGCCCTAAATCTGCAGGAAGCCTTGAGGGCTATTCAACAAACTGACCCTGGCAGTGTGCAGGAAACCGATAAGCTGCTAACAGAACAATTCATAGAGGGTCTGCTGTCCAGCGCCCACAGGGCCCAGCTGCGCCTCATGTTCTTTCAGAACCCCGACCTGACCTTTGCCCAATTTAAGGACAGGGCCATAAGGGTGCTCCGTGAATCTGCAACCAGTGGCGCTATAAACCCCCGGCGCCCTGCTATCACCTACCACCAGGAGGCGGCGCCCTCCTCTATGGACTCCGTGGAGGCTGATGCACAGGACCTGAACCAAGCCCCGTCGAAAGACCTGCACCACCAAGTCCAGGAGCTGGCTAGGAGCGTCGCGGCGTTGACCAGGACCGTCCAGGCGTTGCAAGTGGACCCGTCAAGACCCATCGAGCTGGCTTCAAGTCCGGAGGATGTCCCGTGGCGTCGACAGAGGAGGATCCCGTCGTTCCGAGGGAGGCCCACAGACCGCTACGCAGAGGATGGACAGCCCATTTGCCGTCGATGCAACCAGCCCGGACACATTTCCAGGTACTGTAATTTAAACGGGTCCAACCTGGGGCAGAGGGCCGACCCCCAGGCATAAGATCACCAGGCCCTTATAATTGGCGTGATAAGTACGTTGGGGGGCGCCCGGTTTTACCCGTGGTGCTGGACGGTATCCCCATGAGCGCCTTGCTGGATACTGGGTCGCAAGTAACCACAATCCCTTATGTACTTTTTAAGCAGTATTGGACTGATGCTGATATCACACGGTATCCAGACAGTAACTTGAGCATCATCGCCAGTAATGGCTTACCCGTGCCGCAGATGGGGTTCAAGGAGATGACCATTAAAATTGGTAAAGTTGAACTGCCGGCACAGGGAGTGATTATTGTGGACATTGACCGTCATGAAAGTCACCCTAAAATAACTGTGAACTGTGGGTACTAACATAATTGAAAATTGTCTTTCAGAAGTAATTGTAATTCTACAACAGGTGGCGGTGAATGCTAGTTCCAGCCAACAGAGAGTCCTCAACAAGGAGATAAAAGCCCTGATGAGACGGCAGCAGGTAGAACTGTCTGGTGGTGAGATCGGTAGCGTAAGACTCAGTGATCCATTCCCCATTTCCATGCCTCCCAAAAGTGAAATGATGATCTGGTGTCGGACTACAATCGGGTTGAGAGGTAGAGACTACCAAGCCATGGTAGAACCCGTGTACTCAGACAGCAGGCCCACCATTTTGACAGCCCGGGGGGTGGTTGATGTCCGTCATGGGAGGGTGCCCGTCCGCATCCTCAACATTGGGGAGAGGGAAGTACACTTACCCAGGTACGCTACACTCGCCAAACTGTTTGTCGTCGAACACCAAGCTATCAGGGCCGTGGAACCCTTGCCTCCATCTCCACAGGCGGAGGGTAATGGATCCCAGAAACAAAAGGAGGACTGGTGCCAGAAACTCCACGTGGGTGCTGACTCCACTCCCCTGCACCAAAAACAAGGAGTCTACCGGGTGGTACGGGAGTACGAGAGAGTCTTTAGTAAGCACCCGCTAGACTTCGGCAGAGTAAAAGGGATAGAACACCACATCCCCACAGGGAGCCACCCACCAATAAAAGAGAAGCACAGACCTGTACCCCCTGCACATTATCAGAACGCCAAGGGTATGCTAAGGGAGATGAAAGAAGCTGGGGTCATTAGAGACAGCTGTAGCCCCTGGGCAGCCCTCTTGGTTCTGGTCAAAAAGAAAGACGGCACCATGAGAATGTGCGTGGACTATAGACAAATCAACCGTATCACCCACAAAGACGCATATCCGCTGCCTAGAATAGAAGAGTCTTTAGCCGCACTAAAATCTGCTAACTTCTTTTCTACTTTGGACCTTACTAGCGGGTACTGGCAGGTTCCTGTGGCAGAGGCTGACAAGGAGAAGACCGCCTTCACCACCCCGATGGGACTGAGCGAATTCAACTGTATGCCTTTCGGGCTCTGCAACGCACCAGGGACCTTCCAGCGGCTGATGGAATGCTGTCTAGGGCACCGAAACTTCGAGACGGTCCTCCTCTACCTGGACGACGTGATCGTCTATTCGAAGACCTACGAGGACCACCTAAAGCACCTGGCCGAGGTGTTCGAAGCCCTGGCAGGCTATGGCCTGAAGGTGAAACCATCGAAGTGTCACCTTCTGAAACCAAAGGTCCAGTACCTAGGGCACGTGGTAAGCGCGGAAGGAGTGGCCCCCGACCCTGACAAGGTCACGGCAATCAAGATCTGGCCAAGCCCCTCGAACATCAAAGAGGTGAGACAGTTTCTCGAGTTGGTAGGCTACTACCGAAGGTTCATCCCCGGGTTCACTAAGATGGCAGCTCCCATGCAGGACCTTCTGATCGGACAGTCTAAGTCCAGAAGTCAAAAGCCACCCTTCAAGTGGGATAAACCGGAAGAGGAGTCCTTCCGCCAGCTAAAGTTGGCCCTCACAGGGGATGAGATCCTGGCCTACCCTGATTACGGCCAGCCTTTTATTCTCCACACAGATGCCAGTAATGTGGGACTGGGAGCCGTACTGTCCCAAAACCAACAGGGCAGAGAACGGGTGATCGCATACGCCAGCCGGAAGCTGAGGCCCACCGAGAGGAACCCGGAGAATTACAGCTCCTTCAAGCTAGAATTCTTGGCGGTGGTGTGGGCCGTGACGGAACGCTTCAAGCATTACCTGGCCTCCGCAAAGTTCACCGTGTACACGGACAACAACCCGTTGACACACCTGGACAATGCAAGACTGGGTGCCCTGGAACAGTGGTGGATGGCCCGTCTCTCCAACTATGACTTCGTGATCAAGTACCGGGCAGGCAAAACCAACGCCAACGCGGACACCCTATCAAGGATGCCTCACTTACCTGAAGGTGACGAAGACCCAGAAGAGCTGGAGGAGGTAGAACTCCCCGCGTTTCACCGGTATGGAGCCGCTCAACACTCTCACCGCGTGAAGGAGGAGGATCTAACAACTGTGATGATGAATCCCCTACCTCACCACAGCTGGGCCAAAACCCAAGATAGTGACCCTGCTGTCCGCCTGGTGAAAGATCTGCTGACCCGGGAAGATGCCCGCCTAGATCCAGATGCCCCAGAGGAAGCCAAGCAGCTATGGAAGGAGAAGAGCAAGCTGTTCCTCTACGAAGGCAAGTTGTGCAGAAGGATTGTCAACCACCGGACGCACGAGCTGACCTGGCAAGTCGTGGTCCCAAGGCGAGATGCAGCTATGGTCCTGGGAGCTTACCATGACAGAGCGGGACAATTCGGTTGGAAGAAACTGGAGTTCCTACTAAGAGGAAGGTTCTTTTGGGTCGGCATGAGAGGAGCAGTAGAAAAGTGGTGCAGAGACTGTGGCCCTTGTCACCTGAGGAGGAAGGACCGCACCAGCCAGAAGACACCCTTGAGGCCCATCGTCACCACGCAGCCTCTTGAGCTGGTAGCTCTGGACCACGTCAAATTGGCTCCAAGCCGGTCCGGATACATCTACGCCCTGACAATCGTGGACCACTATTCCCGTTTTCTAGTGGTGGTCCCGGTAAAGGACTTGACAGCCCAAACAGCGGCCCGAGCCTTCCAGCAATACTTCTGCCGTCCACACGGGTATCCGGAACAGGTCCTGACAGACCAGGGTCCAGCGTTTGAAGCTGAAATCTTCCAGGAGTTCTGCAACCTCTATGGCTGTAAGAAGATTCGGACAACGCCTTACCACCCCCAAACCAACGGGATGTGTGAGAAGATGAACAATATAGTCATTGATCTCCTGAAGACGTTGCCCCTGGAGGAACGCAGCCTGTGGCCAGAAAAATTGCCGGACCTGGTAGACATGTACAACAATATCCCGGTGAATGCTACAAACTGCACCCCGGCTTACCTGATGCGAGCTAGACCAGGTAAGCTGCCCGTAGACCTGGAGATCGGAGTCCTAGTACCTGAGGACACCTCCCCGGATGCGGGCTGGGATACCGAAAGGCAACTGCAGTACAAGAAGGTACAGGAGAGTGTGGAGAAGAGCCTGGCCCAGGTGAGAGAGAAGCAAGAAAGACTCTTCAATCAACACGCCCCTGCTAGTCCCCTAGAACCTGGTGAGCAAGTCCTAAAGCGGAAAAGAAGGCTACATAAGTTGGACGACCAGTGGGAAAGGGAACCCTACACCGTACTGCAGTCTGACCACGACAACCCAAAGGTGTGCGTAATCACCAAGGACGGAGGAGAAACCACTAGTTTCGTCTCCAAAGACCATCTCAAAAGGTGCCCCGAGCAACTCCGTAGTGCAGAAGAGGATCAGAGTGACCTTGAAACCGCAGAGGACAAGGAAGAAATGATCAGCACCGTTCTCGGAGAGTTCCCTCAGTCCTGGACTCGCATAAATGATGCAATAGTGGTACCTGTCCTGCATTTCCTGCAACCAGCCCAGCAACAACCAACACCAGAGCCGGAAGGTGAAGAGGAGCAAGCGGTTCCAGAGGCAGAAGAGCCTGTACCAGCAGCCCAGGAGAGTCAACCCTCTGCTGACAGTGAGCCTGCCATGCCTGCGGTAAGCCAAAGGACCCGCAGACAGCTGCCTGCCCTACCTGTACACCCAGCTGGTAGCTGTACCCCTAACGCTAGTGGGGAAAGTCAGGTTGGTCCACCACCAGACAGTGGGTTAAGGAGGTCAACCAGGAGCACAAAGGGACAGATACCCGCTCGCTGGAGAATATAGAGCGCGCAAAAATTGTAAATAACCCTGTTGCCAAATGTTGAATTGTTTGCCAAGTTACATGCATGTTCGGTAATTCTGTGTTTCAGTCTCTTGCAGCAACCGTAAGGACTCACAGGTTATGGACTTTTTATAACCGGGACCTTGTATGGACTGCGTTCGGAGCCTAACCCAGGAATGAACTAAGACTGTGAAGGACTTGGGGTAGGACAGACCCCCACCTGGTTAAGGCTCCCCGTTGTTTTGGTGATATGGACACCCGGTCACAGGCCACACTGTGACCTAAAGAACTCAATTTGTGCGCCGTCTGTCTATTAATGTTTTATTTTTATGCATATTGTCTTTGTTTATTGTTTAGTCCCGGAGTACTAAATTTCACTAGGGGGGAATGTGTCACCCTACCTGGATGCCACAAGTGTAATAAAGCTGTGTCTGAGAGCAAGGGGGAGGTTCTCTGGTCAGGGGAACATTAGCATGCAATGCCTCCTGTCTCAGGCCAGTAGGGGGAGCAGGCTGCCCCTATAAAAGCTGGTACTGGGGACAGGGTTAGAGAGAACTGGATTGCCTGTCTCAGCACTGAGACGTGTCCCAGAGTGGAGCAGGGACAGAAAGTTGCATTGTAACCTAAGAGGAAGTGTGGCAGGAGGAGCGCCACAAGCCAGAGACAAGAGGCAAAGAGAGCCTGTCTTGGCAGAAAGAGGACTTAATCTACCAGACTTTGGTGTCTGAGGCTGGAAGGATTCCACATCCCCCAGCAGAGAACCAGTCCGCAAGGGACTGTACATTCCTTGGCCTAAGAAGCCTGGAGGCCCTGCCACAACCGAAGGGACCAGTAAAGCCGTACAAGGCTGGGAGCAGAAAGGAACCCACGTCGCAGGCCATACAGGCGAGAATACACGGAGAGCTCGGAAACGTGGGCTGTTACCCTATAACAAGGAGATAGCCAGAAGGAGCGCAGAAAGCACGGTAGGCCTACACCCTCACCCTGACCAGGGCCAATTTCCCCGTTGCTCTCAGACATCCAGGTCCCCTCCTAGCTGGGACTGTTTATGGGTCAGTTTACCTGTTTTAGTAAAGACCCTGGACTGCAACCTGTTGTCTGTGTGCTCCTTGCTCCTCCAGCACTACCGGCACTGGAACTCTCACTACCATCACTCCCAACATTCACTATACTGCCCTGGGGCCGCACTCTTCCCGTGGGGAGTCACATTACCCTAGCTGCACACCTCATCAGCCCCAGCGGTCTGCATGCAGCGGTGGTTCCTAATAACCGCAAATCCACGGGTGGCGTAGTCGGACATTATCAGCAGGACATAGCAGACTACCATTGGCCTGACCACCCTGAGCCACGGAACCGGGTTGCCACTACTACTCCCATCGTTCCCCCTATTGCCCGGATCCGAGTGCCCCACGGCCCAGGGGGCGAGTCATATACACCGTACACAACACACACACACTCTGTATACGCCGTACGCACCACACACAAACACACACACTGTATACGCCATACACAGCCTCTTGTGCGGTACCACCAGAGGAACACCGTCGCGAACACGCCGTACACGCCGCCGCCGGGATCAGTCGCATGATTCACTGACTGCCGCCATCTTTGTACAGGAGGAGCGCATGCGCAGTTTTAATGTGACAGCCGCTATCTGCCTGCACAAAGATGGCGGCGGTCTGATTTACTGCGCGGGGAGACAGCTTAAACGAGAGAACACATGAGGGAAGAAGATAGCACAGGGGTGGAGAGAGAGAGCAGACAAGGGGGAGAGCACATGGGGTGCACAGGTCAAAGAAGAGATTACATGAGAGGAGAAGACAGCAGATGGGGGAGAGACAAAACACACAGGGGGGAGAGAGACAGAGCACAGGGGGGAGAGAGACAGAGCACAGGGGGGAGACAGCTCAAACGGGACAGCACATGAGGGGAGAACACATCACAGGAAGGAGAGAGACGGCAGACAAGGGGAATAGCACATGGGGTAGACAGGTCAAAGAAGAGAGCACAGACGGGAGAAGTCAGCACATGGGGGAAAGAGAGAGTGGATAGGTGGGTGAGCACGTGGGGAGAGAGATTCTCAACGCTGCAACGCCTGCCCCTATCGTGACATTACTGCTAGAGATGAGCGTTGTTCGACTCGAACTGTTCGCCAATCTCAAATTCGAGCTGTTTTGGGTGGTGTTCGAGCCGTTCGGCGAACACGAACGATTTGAGAAAAATTCGGCTGTTCGAGGTTATGTTCGATAACTGTTCGTGCACCAAAATCATAACTGGATTTTTTCTCAGTAATGATGAAAATTAATGTTAATACGCAGTTTGAGTGTACAGCGGGGTGGGGGGAGGGGCAGGGGATGGATCTCTGCAGGAATAATGAAGATCTCCATTTTTTTTTCTCTTTCCCGCATTTACAGTGGGGAGGTGCAATCTGTCAGCCTATCAGCAGCGCACACACGGAGCGAAGTGCTTTTTTTCACACAAGCAAGGGCATGTGTCATTGGCAGTGTATGTCACATGTCCTTGCCCTATAAGACCAAGCAATTTTCCCCGTCGCCACCATTTTCTCACTGCTGCAGCTGCGTGTTAGACGGCACCGCTGTTGCTGTGTGCGCTATACCTTGTTAATTTCAAGCCAATTTTCGCACAAATCTACAGATAGCTTGGGAGTAGGGAATAGTTGTGATTGCAGTCCTTTTAAGGACTAGGTTACAGCATTTCCTACGACTTTTATCAAGCAGGTCTGTGCTCTTAAATAGATAGGTTGGGAGTAAAGACTAATTGTAATTGCAGTCCTTTTCAGGACTAGGTTACATCAGTTCCTATCAGTTTTTGCCAGGCAGGTCTGTGCCAGTGCTGTGCAAGTTTTTTTCACAGCATTTGGCTGAATCTAGCAAAGCTAATCCTTTTTGGCCTATTGCAGAGTGTGTTAGTCAGTGGAGTAGTCTATCTGTGTTGCAAGATATACCACCTGTGTATAGAATACCAATTTTTTTACTGCACCTAGTGAAGTAAAATCTTTTGGGCATAGCATCATTCTATTAGTCCATCTATACTGACCTCCATCAGGTTGCAAATTGAATATAATTTTTTTCTGCATCTAGCTCTGAAAAAATATTTGGGCTTCTAGCAGTGTGTGGGACTTGTTCTATTAGTCCATCTATACTGACCTCCATCAGGTTGCAAACTGAATATAATTTTTTTCTGCATCTAGCTCTGAAAAAATATTTGGCCTTCTTGCAGTGTGTGGGACTTGTTCTATTAGTCCATCTATACTGACCTCCATCACGCTGCAAATTCAAAATAATTTTTTGTCTGCATCTAGCTCTGAAAAAATATTTGGCCTTCTAGCAGTGTGTGGGACTTTCTCTATTAGTCCATCTATACTGACCTCCATCAGGTTGCAAATTAAAAATAATTTTTATCTGCATCTACCTCTGAAAAAATATTTGGGCTTCTAGCTGTGTGTGGGACTTGTTCTATTAGTCCATCTATACTGACCTCCATCAGGTTGCAAACTGAATATAATTTTTTTCTGCATCTAGCTCTGAAAAAATATTTGGCCTTCTAGCAGTGTGTGGGACTTTCTCTATTAGTCCATCTATACTGACCTCCATCAGGTTGCAAATTAAAAATAATTTTTATCTGCATCTAGCTCAGAAAAAATATTTGGCCTTCTAGCAGTGTGTGGGACTTTCTCTATTAGTCCATCTATACTGACCTCCATCAGGTTGCAAATTAAAAATAATTTTTTGTCTGCATCTAGCTCTGAAAAAATATTTGGCCTTCTAGCAGTGTGTGGGACTTTCTCTATTAGTCCATCTATACTGACCTCCATCAGGTTGCAAATTCAAAATAATTTTTTGTCTGCATCTAGCTCTGAAAAAATATTTGGCCTTCTAGCAGTGTGTGGGACTTTCTCTATCAGTCCATCTATACTGACCTCCATCAGGCTGCAAATTAAAAATAATTTTTATCTGCATCTACCTCTGAAAAAATATTTGGCCTTCTAGCTGTGTGTGGGACTTGTTCTATTAGTCCATCTATACTGACCTCCATCAGGTTGCAAACTGAATATAATTTTTTTCTGCATCTAGCTCTGAAAAAATATTTGGCCTTCTAGCAGTGTGTGGGACTTTCTCTATTAGTCCATCTATACTGACCTCCATCAGGTTGCAAATTAAAAATAATTTATATCTGCATCTAGCTCTGAAAAAATATTTGGCCTTCTAGCAGTGTGTGGGACTTTCTCTATTAGTCCATCTATACTGACCTCCATCAGGTTGCAAATTAAAAATAATTTTTTGTCTGCATCTAGCTCTGAAAAAATATTTGGCCTTCTAGCAGTGTGTGGGACTTTCTCTATTAGTCCATCTATACTGACCTCCATCAGGTTGCAAACTGAATATATATTTTTTCTGCATCTACCTCTGAAAAAATATTGGGCTTCTAGCTGTGTGTGGGACTTGTTCTATTAATCCATCTATACAGACCTCCATCAGGTTGCAAACTGAATATAATTTTTTTCTGCATCTACCTCTGAAAAAATATTTGGGCTTCTAGCTGTGTGTGGGACTTGTTCTATTAATCCATCTATACAGACCTCCATCAGGTTGCAAACTGAATATAATTTTTTTCTGCATCTACCTCTGAAAAAATATTTGGGCTTCTAGCTGTGTGGGACTTGTTCTATTAGTCCATCTATACTGACCTCCATCAGGTTGCAAACTGAATATAATTTTTTTCTGCATCTAGCTCTGAAAAAATATTTGGCCTACTAGCAGTGTGTGGGACTTTCTCCATTAGTCCATCTATACTGACCTCCATCAGGTTGCAAACTGAATATATTTTTTTTCTGCATCTACCTCTGAAAAAATATTTGGGCTTCTAGCAGTGTGTGGGACTTTCTCTATTAGTCCATCTATACTGACCTCCATCACGCTGCAAATTCAAATTAATTTTTTGTCTGCATCTAGCTCTGAAAAAATATTTGGCCTTCTAGCAGTGTGTGGGACTTTCTCTATTAGTCCATCTATACTGACCTCCATCAGGTTGCAAATTGAAAATAATTTTTATCTGCATCTACCTCTGAAAAAATATTTGGGCTTCTAGTTGTGTGTGGGACTTGTTCTATTAGTCCATCTATACTGACCTCCATCAGGTTGCAAACTGAATATAATTTTTTTCTGCATCTAGCTCTGAAAAAATATTTGGCCTTCTAGCAGTGTGTGGGACTTTCTCGATTAGTCAATCTATACTGACCTCCATCAGGTTGCAAATTAAAAATAATTTTTATCTGCATCTAGCTCTGAAAAAATATTTGGCCTTCTAGCAGTGTGTGGGACTTTCTCTATTAGTCCATCTATACTGACCTCCATCAGGTTGCAAATTAAAAATAATTTTTTGTCTGCATCTAGCTCTGAAAAAATATTTGGCCTTCTAGCAGTGTGTGGGACTTTCTCTATTAGTCCATCTATACTGACCTCCATCAGGTTGCAAATTCAAAATAAATTTTTGTCTGCATCTAGCTCTGAAAAAATATTTGGCCTTCTAGCAGTGTGTGGGACTTTCTCTATTAGTCCATCTATACTGACCTCCATCAGGCTGCAAATTAAAAATAATTTTTATCTGCATCTACCTCTGAAAAAATATTTGGCCTTCTAGCTGTGTGTGGGACTTGTTCTATTAGTCCATCTATACTGACCTCCATCAGGTTGCAAACTGAATATAATTTTTTTCTGCATCTAGCTCTGAAAAAATATTTGGCCTTCTAGCAGTGCGTGGGACTTTCTCTATTAGTCCATCTATACTGACCTCCATCAGGTTGCAAATTAAAAATAATTTATATCTGCATCTAGCTCTGAAAAAATATTTGGCCTTCTAGCAGTGTGTGGGACTTTCTCTATTAGTCCATCTATACTGACCTCCATCAGGTTGCAAACTGAATATATTTTTTTTCTGCATCTACCTCTGAAAAAATATTTGGGCTTCTAGCTGTGTGTAGGACTTGTTCTATTAGTCCATCTATACTGACCTCCATCAGGTTGCAAACTGAATACAATTTTTTTCTGCATCTACCTCTGAAAAAATATTTGGGCTTCTAGCAGTGTGTGGGACTTGTTCTATTAGTCCATCTATACTGACCTCCATCAGGTTGCAAATTGAATATAATTTTTTTCTGCATCTAACCCAGCCAATAGTTTTGGCCTAATACCACAGTTTGGCCACTCAGCTCTGCTCGGTTCCCATCCATTGTTTTTTTGTGCAAACAACTCCAGAGTTGTGAATTAGTTAACCACCAAAATGAGTGGAAAAAGGCCTGCTGCTGGTGGAAAGGGGAATAGGCGTGTTGGGAAGGGGAAAAAAGGTTGTGTCCGTGGGGTAGGTGTTAAAGCAACAGTAACATCTGCAGAAGAAAGACCATCTTCCAGCCAAACTAAAATGTCTACTTCTTTTAGCGGACAATGTGATAAGATCCCTTTCTTACTGCCACGCCAATCGCTACAAATTCCAGATGAGGCACAAAAACAGCAGGTGCTTCAACGGATATCAAGTGCTCCTTTAAGTGGGCTCTCCTCCACATCAACTTCAACATCACAAATACTCCAGTCCTCAAAGGTGTCACCCCAATCGCACTTGCTTCCTCACAGCTCCCAAATCTCCAGCTGCCCGTCTGAGTATGAGGTAGAACAGATGGTTGAGTCTGCAGAGCTGTTTACTCATACTATAGCCTGGGAATCAGAGGTCGACTCCAGCGCTTCTGTGAATCCAGACGAGGAAATGATCTGCACTGATGCCCAGAATCTTTATGAGTCGGATCCAGGACCAGACGCAGAAGGTTCTGACCATAATGTAGACCCTCATTCCCAAACTGTAACTCCTGTTGGTGGAGACAATGAGGAAGACGATGATGAGACTCAAATACCTGATTGGAGCGACAACTTTAGTTTTTTGTCAGGGCAGGAACAGGTTGGCTCTGAGGACGACGGGTGTGATAACGCACAGGGTGATGATGATGAGGTTGGAGATCCCACTTACTGTCAACCCACAGTCAGCCAAGAGATGAGGTCAGCAGAGGAGGTGGAGGAAGATGCTAGTGACGACGAGGTCAGGTTGCGCCTTCCTGGACAGAGACGTAGTACTGGAAGCACGTCAACAACTGCATCCTCAAACACAACTCTGCCTCTCACCACAAGTCGTGGTGGCTCTTCAGGTCGCATGGGTGCTAAGCCTTGCATAGCCTGGGCATTTTTTCAGATCGATAAAGATGACCCAACTCGTGTTATCTGTAACATTTGTCAGCAAAAGCTAAGTAGAGGCCAAAAAATACATAGTTTGAGTACTTCATGCATGAACCGGCACATGGACATGAAGCATAAGTTGCAGTGGGAAGCTCAGTGTGCTACAATGCGGCCTAGCCGGCCGGGCCAACCACCGTCTGCCATATCTTGTGTATCCGCGGCCTCTTCATCCTCTGTGACTGGGGGGACAGCAGTCACACCTGTTTTGGGGCGCAGACCTGCCACCTCTTTACCCGCAACAGCCAGCGTGATTGGCAGGTCATCATTTTCTTTGGAGGTGGTAACACCAGCTGGTGTTGAGCGCTGTCCGACATCGATAGCACCACCTTTGGATCAAGGCAACCTAACATGTCCGCCTGCATCTTCCTCACAGACCGGCAGTTTGCCGGGGACACCCTTATCAACCCCATCTAAGCACAATAGCCAGCCCTCGGTCCGTCAGATGTGGACAAGTAAAAGACCATTTCCTCCTAGCCATGAGAAAGCTAAGAGGTTGAATTTCACCATCTGCAAGCTCTTGGCTACAGAAATGCTGCCTTTCCGCCTGGTGGACACAGAGGATTTTCGAGACCTTATGTCCGTCGCAGTGCCCCAGTACCAGATGCCCAGTCGGCACTACTTCTCAAAGAAAGGTGTGCCTGCGCTCCACCAGCATGTCGCACACAACATCACCGCTTCTTTGAGAAACTCTGTGTGTGACAGGGTGCATTTCACCACAGACACTTGGACGAGTAGGCATGGATAGGGGCGTTACATGTCGCTGACTGGGCACTGGGTAACTATGGTGACAGCAGGACAAGGGGCTGCTGTCCAAGTCTTGCCGTCCCCACGAGTTGTGCGTCAATCCTCTTTATGTCAAAGTTCCTCCACTGCTTCTGCCTCCTCAACCTCCTCTCGGTCTTCCACCTGCACCCAAAGCCTGTCTGGTCATGCCACAAGCTTTCTAACTGCGCAGAAGGGATCCTGCACACCTCCTTATTATGCTGGCAGTAGGGCTCAACGTCATCAGGCGGTTTTTACTTTGAAATGTCTGGGAAATATGAGTCACACAGCTGAGGAGTTGTGGTCAGCTCTGGAGAACCAATTTCATGAATGGTTGTCTCCACTGGACCTGAAACCAGGGAAGGCCGTGTGCGACAATGCTGCAAACCTGGGTGCGGCCCTTCGCCGGGGCAATGTCACACACGTGCCTTGTATGGCTCACCTGTTGAACCTGGTTGTCCAGCAATTTTTAGCCCACTATCCCAGACTAGATGGCCTTCTGCAGAGGGCACGGTCGCTGTGTGCTCACTTCCGCCGTTCTCATCCCGCAGCTCAGCGACTTACATCTCTACAGAAGTCGTTGGGCCTGCCACTTCACCGGCTAAAATGCGATGTGCCTACCCGGTGGAATTCAACTCTGCACATGTTGCAGCGACTGTGGCAGCACCGACAAGCCCTGGTGCAATACGTTCTGACGTATAGCCTGGGCCAACGAGATCCAGAGGTGGGGCAAATCACGCTGGAGGAGTGGTCTCAGATCAGGGACCTATGCACCCTTCTGCACAGTTTTGAAATGGCGACGAAGATGTTTAGTGCTGACGATGCCATTATCAGCATGACTATTCCGGTGATTTACATGCTGGAGCACATGTTAAACAGAATTCAGAGTCAGGTGGTGGCACAAGAGGAGGTGGAGAAAGTAGAGGAGGAGGAGTTGTATGCGGAAGGGTTAACATCTGCAAGGTCCAGACGGTCGGCAGCACCAAGGCGGCAGGCATGTGAGGGTGGGGGAGATGGTTTTACCAGGGCGCATGGTAGCAGTCAAACTAGTGAGGAAGGTGCAGGAGCCCAGGAAGAAGTGGAGGACGAACTGATGGAAGACTCATCAGATGAGGGAGACCTTGATCACATTTCTGTTGTGCGAGGTTGGGGGGAGAGGACAGAGGAAGGAAGCATGATTGTTACCTCGCCACCAACACAACAGGGACTTGGTGCTCCTGGATGCGCAACACACATGAGTGCCTTCTTGCTGCACTACCTGCAACATGACCCTCGAATTGTGAGAATTAGAAATAATCCTGACTAGTGGGTTGCCACACTGTTAGATCCCTGGTACAAAAGTAAATTTGCAGAAATTATTCCTGCCATAGAAAGGGATGCACGCATGCAGGAGTATCAGCAGAGACTGTTGCAGAATCTTACATGTGCTTTTCCACAAAACACCAGTGGTGCACGTAGTGAATCTCACAGTTCCAACTTGCCAACCGTGGGACCGTCAAGTGTTCAGCACTCAAACCGTAACAGAACCACAGTATCTGCTGGTAACATCAATTTTGCGGAATTATTTCACCACTTTTTTAGCCCATCCTTTGCAAGGTGTAATGCAGCAGCTTGCTAGCATTACTGTAAATGGTCCAGGATGTGTTTACCGGACCATGTACTTTCCCCTTTAACTGACTGGTCACATGACTGTGACAACACCCAGGTCCTGTATGCACAGTAAAGCTCTGTACACATGACTGGGACAGCACACAGGACCTATACACACAGCTGACTGATCACATGACTGTAACATCAGCAAGGTCCTGTCAGTATGTGGCTGTCTGTGCACAGCATATATAAACCCTGCTTAATTTGAGACAGGTGTGTTCGGTGTGAGGCGTGAGGCCTGTTCCCCATGTGTGTGGGATACCGTGATACCGTTTGTGAGAGGCCTAGTGAGGCCGAGAGTGAAGCCTGGCAGCCTGAAAGGCCAAGCCTGGATCCGATGCATGGATGTCAGTGGCCTTTGAGGGAAAGCCGGCTTGTGGAAGAGTCCTGGAAGGCGCAGGCTGGATGTGAGTGGAGACATACCAGTAGCCTTAGACGGAACGACGGCTGGAGACCCCTACCTGGGAAGCCGCAGAGCCACAGTGGTGGCAGAGTAACGGACTGAGACAGCTATACCCGGCAAAGGTAATACCCGGTGCTATATGGACATTGTGATATGAACATTGCTACTTTATTACCTTGCCGTAAGCTGTACCCTGGAGCAAGTGGGCCGGTGTGCCACTTGGCTCATGAATTGTTTATGTGTGTAAACCTGCCGGTGGCGGACTAAGATGAACTGTGTGTGAACAGCGGTTTATGAAGTGCCATAATAAACTGCAACACTGTGTGAAAAACGTAAAGACATTGCACTTGTGCATTGATTGACGCAGCGAAGCGAGTTACCCCCAGTATGATGACGAGCGCTGCCTTACATATGGTGGAGAACGCGGGCAACGGCAGCCCGGTTGCTAGTGGCAACGACAACCCCGGTTGCTAGGGGCAACGGCACAGGATGACGAGTGTGGATAAAGCATCTTGCGGCAACTCGGCGGGGTTGCGAAGATTGGCGTCGCACTCAAACCTGGTTTGCTGTGGCTCGGCGGGGCTCACGAAGTATAAAGCATCTTGCGGCAAATCGGCGGGGTTGCGAAGATTCTCATCGCACTCAAATCCGGTTTTGCGGTGGCTTGGTGGGGCCACGAAAATTTTTCCGGGAGAGCGATTAAGTGCTAGTGTGAACAGTGTACCGCGATGGCTGTGAGCAAAGCAGCAGATCTGTCTGGAGCTATTGAGCGGTTGAAGGGCCGGTTGGGACCGGAGCAGGTATTTGGGAAACTTTTACTGGACATGGTGCAGGAACCGCAGGAGCTGTGGGCACCATATGGAATGGCGGCAGTGGACCATTCTATGGACTCTCCGGGGGCGCCAGTGTTGTCCCAGAGTGCCCGGGGAGGTGGTAAGAGATGTTGTGAACTGAGTCCTAAGACTACTGCTGATTTTTTGTGTAAAAATTACCCTGCCTGTGTGGTTGTTAAAAAGGGGGCGGAGTCTAAAAAAGGGGCGGATTTTCACAAGAGTGTGGAGTGTAGAAAACTGAAAATTGTTACTGGTGGTGGGTTGGTGCCTCCTAAAAATGACAATGTGACCGTTGATAACGGGGTAACTCCAGTAGAAGGGGGTGACGTCAAAGTGGGAGGTGACCTGTTAGTCCACAACACCATGGGTAGTGACACAGACCCCGTAGCTGACTGTGACACTATGAAAGTAAAAAGTGAGTTCAGTCAGGAGGGGCTAGACGAGGTGAGAGAGTCCCCATCTCGTAGACGGCGCAAGGGCCACAAAAAGGTTGCTCCTGTAGACTTGGCTGAAAATGAAAATAAAAAGAATGTAGTACTGTGTGCCTATGCTTCAAGTGTGGATCCTCCTTTAGAGGTAGAAGAGGAGGTGACGTTTCCAGTAGCAACCTCCGGTACGGTACTGAGACTGACGGATCAGGATCTGACAGCCCCGAAAGAGAAGGTGGCCAGTCATGACCAGGAACTGGAGCCTATCAGGCAACAGTGTCAGAGTGACGTGTCCGCAGACCAGCTGAACCTGGAGTCTGAACAGCAGAAAATATACCAGGTTATGAGGAACTGGCAGCGAGACGTGGAGGGAAGCAACGCGGAAATTAACCATTGGAAGGAAATGTTCTACGCAATTAAGGAGGACCGCCGAAAAATCAAGGAAGAGGTTTTGCAGTTGAAACTTGAGAAGGAGGCGCGGCAGGATGGTGTTTCTGGACGTAAACAAATCCTAGAACGACTGCGCAAACAGCTCAACCAGGAGCTGTGTGACTCCAAGAAGGTGTGTGGTGAACGCAGTAGGGAACTGCAACAGAGTAAGAGAGATTATGAGGATCTCCTCAAGGTGAAGGAAAAACTAGAGGAGGATAAGGCGGGTGCAGAGCAAGTGCGCCAAGTGGTTGAGACCACTCTGCAAGACACCCGTGAGGAGAATGATGGTCTCCGGGGAAAGACCCTAGATCTGGAAGCTCAGGTGAAGGAGCTACAGATGTCCTGTGATACTCTCCAGAGGGCGGAGACGTGCCTTAAAGAAACAGTCAGCAAGATGGAAGCTGAGCGGAAAAAGATGGAGGAGTCCGTCAGAGAAGCAACAGACCAGGGCCAGGAGTTGGCCGCTGGTGAGGGGAGGTGTGAAACAGATACCTCCTCGAGTGATGCGAGCTTGGATGATTCGGTGGAATTAAGAGCCGAGATCAGGGAGCTCAAGGAGTTGCTACAAACCCAGTGGACGCAAGAGAAGCGTGAGAGACTGGCTATTGAGAGCCGAGTGGGCACATTGGAGACGGAGAGGTCTGAGAGAGCTCTGCTGCTGGAAGAGCACTTGAAGCAGGAAGAGCTTCAGAGACGGGCCGCTGAGAGGCGAGTAACTGAGCTGGAAGGAGAAGTTTTAGAGCTCAAAGGTCGCCTAGCAAAGTGTCACGTGGTGAACGAGGTCTCCTTGGAGAAGGGAAAAGGCAAACAAGTTGCACTTACTCCCTTAGACCCTGAGAAGGTGGACCTGAGGAGAGCTAAAAGTATGGTGTTGGAAGATAAAGGTGAAGTGGAGGTGGTCAAGACGAAAAGTTGTGAAGTGGTAGCTGTGAGTCAGCTCAGGGGAAGCGTCCAGGGTGAAGAAGCTGGAAGTCAGTTGTCCCTGAAACCTGAGCTGGTTGAACGTCTGGAAACCACTGGTGAGACCGAAACGTCTCGGTACAAGTACCTCGTAGATGTACCCGAGGACTTGAGGGAAGAATGCACCCGTGAGTCCATGCATAAAGAGTTTAAGAAGGCTGTGGGAGCCTGTAAGGTGTACTTGACCTCAGAAGCTAAACAGCTGGTGGTCCTGTCCACGACCGAAGTCACAGTGAAGAGGGTGGCGATCCTAAGTGATATGCACTGGCGATGTATTCGCACCAAGCGGTTTCTCCGGTTGAAGACGGAGCAAGCCGTTAGACAACTGGAGCTTAGGAGGAAAGCTCACAGTATGCGTGAAGAGGTCATCTGGGTGCCTCATGTTCTGGTGAGAAAGCTCATTGGGAGAAGCGGTCGAGCCATGCAGATGATGGTCAAAAAGTCTGGTGTGATGAGAGTAAGCAGTCCACGTGATCAACAGGACTGGATACCAGACGAAGACGGCATGGTGTCCTTCTCCGCTGTAGGAACAGAAGAAAGCCTAGAATATATACGCATGCTGATTGAGTACCGAGTGACCTACCTGCAGGAGGTAGAACAATTGAATCTCGCTAGACTGCGAGTAGATAGACAGCATCATCTGAGCAGCAGAAGATGGAAGCCGTCTAGAAATAATGAGACCCGACAGAGAAAGGGCCCCCTAAATAACAGAACAGCTACAGCTGAAGTTAGGGACCTTTTAGGATGTCCTGAGAGTAGTGGGTGTGGGTTTAGAGGTAGTGAGACCTCCAGTAACTCCGGTTTGAGCAGCCCATACAAACGACCCAATAGAGGACGGGACAGTACGGAGTCGAACCGGACCTTAGATACTGGGGCATGTGAGTCGCGCTGCTGTATTGACCGCTGAGAGCGGGGAAGACCTGACAGGGTTTCGATTGACCGCTGGGAGCGGGGGAGACCTGACAAGGTTACAACTGACCGCTGGGAGCGGGGGAGACCTGACAAAGTTACGACCCGGAAAGGTGACCTGGCGAAGTCAGTGACAGTGACAAATGGTAGGTCCCTAAGGAATGGGCTAGTGTCATTGACTAAGGTCCCAGGGGCTGAGTAGCACAATTGTAAAGTTCATGGTCTCTATGTGAGCTGGGGGTTATAATGTTATTGTGTATATTATGTGTTCAACCCCACAAGTTTGAACAGAGGGGGGGGATATGTAATGCAGCAGCTTGCTAGCATTACTGTAAATGGTCCAGGATGTGTTTACCGGACCATGTACTTTCCCCTTTAACTGACTGGTCACATGACTGTGACAACACCCAGGTCCTGTATGCACAGTAAAGCTCTGTACACATGACTGGGACAGCACACAGGACCTATACACACAGCTGACTGATCACATGACTGTGACATCAGCAAGGTCCTGTCAGTATGTGGCTGTCTGTGCACAGCATATATAAACCCTGCTTAATTTGAGACAGGTGTGTTCGGTGTGAGGCGTGAGGCCTGTTCCCCATGTGTGTGGGATACCGTGATACCGTTTGTGAGAGGCCTAGTGAGGCCGAGAGTGAAGCCTGGCAGCCTGAAAGGCCAAGCCTGGATCCGATGCATGGATGTCAGTGGCCTTTGAGGGAAAGCCGGCTTGTGGAAGAGTCCTGGAAGGCGCAGGCTGGATGTGAGTGGAGACATACCAGTAGCCTTAGACGGAACGACGGCTGGAGACCCCTACCTGGGAAGCCGCAGAGCCACAGTGGTGGCAGAGTAACGGACTGAGACAGCTATACCCGGCAAAGGTAATACCCGGTGCTATATGGACATTGTGATATGAACATTGCTACTTTATTACCTTGCCGTAAGCTGTACCCTGGAGCAAGTGGGCCGGTGTGCCACTTGGCTCATGAATTGTTTATGTGTGTAAACCTGCCGGTGGCGGACTAAGATGAACTGTGTGTGAACAGCGGTTTATGAAGTGCCATAATAAACTGCAACACTGTGTGAAAAACGTAAAGACATTGCACGTGTGCATTGATTGACGCAGCGAAGCGAGTTACCCCCAGTATGATGACGAGCGCTGCCTTACAAAGGCCACAGGAGACAAGAAGTCTGACACATAGTCAACGCCTAGAGACGATGGTACAGGAGTATCTCCAAGTAAACATTGAAGCCATGACTGTGTCACTGGACCCTTGCTCTTTTTGGGCTTCCAATCTGGATAAATGGCCGGAGCTAGCCACTTACGCCTTGGAGATCTTGTCATGCCCCGCAGCCAGCGTTCTGTCTGAACGTGTGTTCAGCGCTGCTGGTGGTGTGCTGACAGATAAGCGCACGCGGCTCTCCACTGATAATGTAGACAGACTCACGTTCATAAAGATGAACAAATCATGGATCCAAAATGACTTTTCTACCCCTGTGTCATCCTGGGGAGAGTAAAAGCTTGATGATTGGTTAAAATCACCCTACCAACCGTTTTAAGCTTTCAAATTACTAATCATGTTTATCTGTATCTTGGCTGGAAAATAATTTGGGCTTTGTAGCAGTGTGCAGCACTGATTCTATTAGGCCATCTATAATAAGCTCCACCAGATTTAAAATTACTAATCATGTTTATCTGTATCTTGACTGGAAAATAATTTGGGCTTTGTAGCAGTGTGCAGCACTGATCCTATTAGGCCATCTATACTAAGCTCCACCAGATTTAAAATTAATAATAATTTTTAGCTGCATCTAGCCTGGAAAATAATTTTGGGGCTCCGAGATGCGCAAGACACATAAGTGCCTTCTTGCTGCACTACCTGCAACATGACCCTCATATTGTCAGAATTCAAAGTAATCATGACTACTGGGTTGCCACACTCTTAGATCCCCCAAACTTTTCGATCAACCTTTTCATTTTAATAAAGACCAAAAAAATGGTCATTTTTGAAATTATAAGCATTAGCAGGTTATTAGAAACTGAAATCAAACAGTTTTCAACTCAAAACTTTATTCTAGGTGATGTTACATTTTCACATAGGACCCCTTGTTCGAAAGGAGCTTCTGAACTCTCTCGTCCATTGAATTTGTTAGGTTTTGGATGGTTTCTGCTTCAATTGTTTTGCATGAGGACAGAATACCCTCCCAGAGCTGTTGCTTAGATGTGAACTGCCTCCCGCCATCATAGACACTCCTTTTGATGATGCTCCAGAGGTTCTGAATGGGGTAGAGGTCAGGGGAGCATGGGGGTCACACCATAAGTTTGTCCCCTTTTATGCCCATATCAGCCAGAGATGCAGATGTTTTATGTGCAGCATGAGATGGTGCATTATCATGCAAAAAAATGATCTTGCTGTGAAATACACAGTTCTTATTCTTGAACCATGGCAGGAAGTGCTGTTTGAGAAAATCCACATACATTATGGAGTTCATCTTTAGCGCCTTCAGGGATCCTAAAGGGGCCAACAATCTCTCTCCCCATGATTCCAGCCCAAAACATTACTTCACCTCCTCCTTGTTGGCGCTGTAGCCGTGTTTGCGTGGGGTGTCCATCAACCAGCCATCATCCACTCCATCCATCTGGACCATCGAGCGCTGCACGGCACTCATCCGTGAACAAAACAGTTTTGAAATCAGTCTTCATGTAATGTTTGGCCCACTGGAGCCGTTTCTGCTTGTGTGAAGTGGATAGAGGAGGTCAACAGGATGGCGTATGCACAGTTGCAAACCTCTGAAGGACCCTGCATCTTGTTGTTCGGGGGACGTTGGAGGTACCAGCAGCTTCAAAAACTTGTCTGCTGCTATGACAAGGCTTTTTTGCCGCTGCTCTTTTAACCTGACGTAATTGCCTGTAGGAAAGAGTCCTCAATTTGCCCTTATCAGCACGCACACGTGTGTACTGTGAATCAGCTTCATACTTCTTGATTGCCAAGACACTTCATCCTGATCATCGCACAATGTTGATTGTAGTCATGCCTTGACCTAAACACTCCACAATTTGTTGTTGCTTCTCAGCAGCCGACACATCCTTTTTCTTTCCCATTTTGGCAGAAAATGTAGGCTGCTTAATAATGTGAGACAGCCTTCTTAAGTAGTCTTGCCTTTCATTGGACACACCTGCCAAACTAATTAGCACAGGTGTCTTCAATTGCTTACAGTGATATAAAGAGCCCTGACACACATCACCATCAATGAGTTTAACTGACAAACAAACAAATTCTTCCCTTATCACTCCTAAACACTTTTTGCATAATAATTTGGAACACAGTGTACGTGTGCTTTTCCACAAAACACCAGTGGTTCACGTAGTGAATCTTACAGTTCTAACTTGCCAACCGTGGTCTGTATGGAGTTGTTCAATAAAGGGCCCAAAATTAAGATAACATAGATGGGAGAGGTCTCTATGAATAGGAATTCCTAAGTATTTGATACCCTGTGAGGGCCAGGCAAAGGGAAAGTTGGACTGGATGGAATCCTATATGGATTTGGGGAGGGAGACATCGAGGGCCTCAGACTTCGCTGCATTGATTTTAAAATTTGACCATGTAACAAAGTGATCTATTTCAGCCATAACAGCATGGATGGATATATGTGATTGAGTGATATATACTAGGACATCATCAGCAAATAGAGAGCACTTGTACTCGGTGCCTCCCACCTCAATCCACCTAATATTGGGGTTATGGCGAATTGATGAGAGCAGGTGCTCCGTCACTAGGATGTATAAGAGAGGGGACAGAGGACATCCCTGCCTTGTCCCATTGGTGATTGTGAAAGGTGATGAAAATGTTCTGATGCACCCCCTGGGCCTTGGGACACCCGGAGCCGGACCCTTTTTGGTGGATGCTGGTGGTTGTAGTCTTCGTGGCGGCGACCCGGTTCCGTGGCTCAGGGTGGTCAAACCAGTGGCGGAACTATTTATGTGGTTTTGATGCTTAAATGTCCGACTACGCCACCCGTGGATTGCGGTCAGAGTGAACCGCCGCTGCAGGGCAGACCGCTGAGGCTGGTGTTGTGGGTGCAGCAGAGCGTAGCATAACTCTCCACGGGAGGAGTATAGCCTCAGGGCAGTGTATGCGGAGGATGGGGGTGATGGTGCAGGGCAGCAGCAGTAACGACACGGAGTCAGTGATGCAGTCCAGGGCCTTTACTCACAGTTCTTATTATCCAGACCACGTCTGCAGGTAACGACTGCCCACGTCGTACTGTGCTCACCAGGTGAGGGGCTCAGACAACTCCCAGATAACTTTGGAGCGCTTCACAGGACCCCCTTTGTGTGTCCTTTGTCTGGCCTTTCTTACCAACCCTTCTGTCCGGCTGCCTCGGGCCTCCTCTTGGTAAACTTGGCGCCAGTTTCCCTGACCCTATGTGGTGCCTTCCTAGCGGGTGTAGCGAGGGGCTGCGCCACATAAAATGTCACAGCCTCCGGTTTCTAGCTGAGGGTCGTTTCCTGCCTCCACTAGTTTCGGGGACCGGTCTCCCCCTTTGGCCTGACCCCTCCACGCAGGTGGATTCGGGCGTGCGGTGGCGACTCGCCCGTCCGCACCCCTGGGATCCCTTCATTCCTCGTTCCTGGAGCCTTCTCCGCTCCTCTTCCTTCCTTCTCCCTCTTCCAGGCCTGGGCCTCTGTTACTAGGCCCGCCTCCGGAGCAGAGCTCATGCAGAGCCCCTGCTCCCTGCCACTTCTGCTCAGACTTCTCTGCACTGAACTAAGATGGTGCCCACCTTTTATACTCCCTTCTCAATGCACCCAGGAACTGCTTCCTCCCTGCTCCTGCACTACAGGGTTCCCCTTCCCCAGTGTTCCCTCCCCCCACTCCAGCCAGGGACAGGGACTGTCGTGCCCATCTCAGAGGCATATTGGTCGCCCTGCCCCACGGCAATGTGGTGTAATGCATGCAGGTGTCGGGTCCTGATCCACACTCCATCCTTACCTGAGAGTGAGATATCACACCTCTGGGTGAGGTGCAATACCTCTGTAGCAACCGAGCCCTCAGGGTGCTACAGTTCCATTTATCTTCAGCCTAGGTGACGTATTGTGATACAGGGCCGTGATTTTGGCTATAAAAGGGTCCCCTAGACCCCTACCCCAAGCTTTTTAAGAGAATCATATATGGCGTGCCAGGAGACTCTATGGAATGCTTTCTCAGCATCCAACGAGAGTATCTAATTACAAATTTTTAACTGCATCTGACGCGCCCCCTGGGCCATGTTGTTAGGGATACCCGGAGCCGGATCAGATGGGGGTTGTAGTCTCCGAGTGGCTGTGACCCGGTCCGTGCCCAGGGTGTCAAACTCAGTGTGCGGCAGTCCTTGCAGATGTTCTTAGTGTCGACTACGCCACCCGTTGATTTGCGGTCAAAAGGCCGCCGCTGCAGAATGGTCCGCTGAGGCTGGTGGTGTGTGTGCAGCTGTGGTAGTATAACCCCCAACGGGAGGGGTATAGCCTCAGGGGGTCAGACGTGGAGGATGGTGGTTGTGAAGGTGGAGCAAGGAGACTCAGAGTCAGGAGGTGCAGTTCAGGGTTTTTACTTACTGCTTTTCTGTTGGTCACTCTGGCCTTGAGTGACCACCCGAGCCGTGCTGCGTCCACCAGGTCCTGGACTCGGCCAACCCCCAGGCAATTCTGGAGCGTGGTCCTGAGCTCCTTTCTGACTCTCCCTTCCTCCGGCCGTTCCCACCAGGGATCCACTTATGGCCGGCTCCCTCGGGTCTCTTGTTGGTCAAGCCTCCTCTGGGCTCCCTGACCCTATGCTTGGTGTGCCTTTCTAGTGGATTTGGTGAGGGTCATGGCAGATCCTGCCCACAACCTCCGGTTCCTGGCTAAGGTGTGCTTTGGCCTCCGCCAGCTTGGGTTCCGGTACCCTTGTGCGCCAACCCCTCACCCTTCTGTCCTTATTCTGGGATCTTGGGGTTCCTTCTTCTTTCCTCTCTGGGTCCTTCTCACTCCTCTCTCTCTCTCTCAGCAGGCTCTGTTCTGGAGCTGAGCCCAGCCGGAGCCACAGCTCCCTGTCAGCCCTCCTGGCTGAACTCCTCTGCTCTGCTCCTCAGGTTAAACTCTCACTGACTGACCCTGTTCTAAGATGGTGCCCACCTTATATACTCCCTCTATGTGTGAGCTCAGGTGACCAGCACCCAATGAGCTCCTATCTTTACCCAGACTACTCCCCCTATCTGCCCATACACTACTGGGATGTTCCACCCCCCTCCCACTCCAGCCAGGGACAGACGCTGTCGTACCTGCACATATACTGTTTGGAGTACCGTAGTTCTGTTCCCCGGAAATGGGATGTATGTAGTGCATGCAGCCTACTGAGCTCAGTTCCACACTCCATCCTTACCCGGGAGTGGAATACCACACCTCTGGCTTGAGGTGTAATACCCCTGTAGCAGCCGAATCCTCAGGGTGCTACATTCCCCCCTGGTAAATCACAGCACGTCCTCGGGCTGTAAAAGAATAAAAACATCCACAAACATACAATTTTTTTTTTTTTCTTCAAAACATCATAAACATATAAAACAATATATATATTATCAGCATAAAACTTTTTCAGATAAACATTCTTGTTCCTCCGGCCACGGTGCAACTTGTGACCGGGTAAAGTGCAACAGTCTCTTGTAGTAAAAGCAACAGTTTCCTATAAAACCGGTAGGGGGCACTTTAAGAAGCGCAACTATATACAAGGGGAGGTACGGCCGCTCTCAGTCCTCGGCCAGTGGGATTAGGGATGGCTGCTCACAGTCCTCAGCCTGTGGGGAGATGGGACACACTGGAACAGTTCACTGGTCCCAACGGGGACTATAATGGTAACAGTTATTGTACCTTCACGGGTAACTATTTACAGTGCTCCTACTGTACTTTAGTAGCGACGTCCTCCAGCTCCTTCCTCCGTGTATTCTTCAGACCCGTCCGGGTCCTCTTGCTCCTCCTGACACCTCAGCTCTTTCTCTGTCAGTCGGTGCACATGAAGGGCATAGGGTCCTTTGGCACATTGGTGCCAGGTGAAGGTGACCTCATCACCCAGGTGCGGCACTGTGGAGGTTGAGGGCGCGGTGGTGGTAGCGGCGCCCAGGTTTACCAGGCCTTGCGACCAGGCTTGGGGCACCCTGAACGTAAAGGGCACCGTGAAGACGGCGGCGCCCGGGGTTACTTGACCTTGCGACCAGGCCGGTGACTCAGCAGAGGTAGAGGGCGCTGTTGGTACTGCGGCGCCCGGGGGTACTCGGCCTTGCGACCAGGCCGGTGGCGTCTCCTGCTTGGCCGCGCTCAGGGTTGAGGCGCGTGACGTCACAGGGGGCGTGGTCGCTGCTCCTGCTTGGGGCCTAGTCTGGAGCGGTAGCGGTGCGGCAACGGGCACGATCAGTGGGACTTCGGGCTCTGCGACGGGGAGCGGGGGTACACTTATGGTGGCTGGGCTTGGGGTAGTGACGTCCCCTTTACTTGCCTCCGTCTCTTCAGCTCCCTCTGCGGCGTCGTCTCCGGCCGTCGTCCCTCCTTCGCCGTCCTCAGAGGTGGACTTGCTCCTCGCTGCGGGTGGCATGCTTCGCTGGCAGGCTCCAGCCTGCAGGGCCATTTCTCGGGTCCACTCCGCCAGCGTTTCCTGCTGCACCCGGGCCATCCTTCGTGCGAGGCCCTCCAGCGCGGTCTGTGCACGCTCCCGGTCTCGGGGGAGCTGTGCCAGGATCTCCAGCAGGCCCTCCAGAGTGGCGGCTTGCAACAGGCTCCTGACCACAGGGTCGGTGCTGCCTGACTCTCCCTCCATCTCCGGGTGCGTTCTCTCTGGACTCCTCTCCAGACTCCTCATCTCCGGGTGCGCTCTCTCCAGACTCCTCCAGGCTGCACCCATCTTCGCTCTTTTGTTCCGTCTCCGCCCACATTGGGGGTGGTCCTGGGGCAACTTTGTGATTGCCAGTTCCAGGGGCAGTTCCTTCACGCTGATGGACATATCAATCATCACAGTCTCTGCTGGTGGGGGCGGTTTCCACTTTTCGCGCCATTTCCGATCCTGGCCCACGATGGGAGGTGGCCTCTTGCCATCCTCTGGCACGCCCATAATGGCGTCCGCTCTGCCAAGGCGGGAAATCTTCTGAAATGGCGGGAATCTTCTCCCAGTGGCGGGAAACTCTGTGGATGGCGGGAAAAGGCTGCAGATGACGGGCAAATGGCGGGAACTGATCCGAGACGGCGTCCGATGGCGGGGACCCTCTGGAATTGGCGGGAGACTTCTTTTTGAGGTAAATGTGAACTTTTCTTCAGGCACGCAGTACCCGGTTGTTGCGGGCACGTGATCCTGCCGACTACGCCAAAGTTGACACGCCCCCTGGGCCATGTTGTTAGGGATACCCGGAGCCGGATCAGATGGGGGTTGTAGTCTCCGAGTGGCTGTGACCCGGTCCGTGCCCAGGGTGTCAAACTCAGTGTGCGGCAGTCCTTGCAGATGTTCTTAGTGTCGACTACGCCACCCGTTGATTTGCGGTCAAAAGGCCGCCGCTGCAGAATGGTCCGCTGAGGCTGGTGGTGTGTGTGCAGCTGTGGTAGTATAACCCCCAACAGGAGGGGTATAGCCTCAGGGGGTCAGACGTGGAGGATGGTGGTTGTGAAGGTGCAGCAAGGAGACTCAGAGTCAGGAGGTGCAGTTCAGGGTTTTTACTTACTGCTTTTCTGTTGGTCACTCTGGCCTTGAGTGACCACCCGAGCCGTGCTGCGTCCACCAGGTCCTGGACTCGGCCAACCCCCAGGCAATTCTGGAGCATGGTCCTGAGCTCCTTTCTGACTCTCCCTTCCTCCGGCCGTTCCCACCAGGGATCCACTTATGGCCGGCTCCCTCGGGTCTCTTGTTGGTCAAGCCTCCTCTGGGCTCCCTGACCCTATGCATGGTGTGCCTTTCTAGTGGATTTGGTGAGGGTCGTGGCAGATCCTGCCCACAACCTCCGGTTCCTGGCTAAGGTGTGCTTTGGCCTCCGCCAGCTTGGGTTCCGGTACCCTTGTGCGCCAACCCCTCACCCTTCTGTCCTTATTCTGGGATCTTGGGGTTCCTTCTTCTTTCCTCTCTGGGTCCTTCTCACTCCTCTCTCTCTCTCTCAGCAGGCTCTGTTCTGGAGCTGAGCCCAGCCGGAGCCACAGTTCCCTGTCAGCCCTCCTGGCTGAACTCCTCTGCTCTGCTCCTCAGGTTAAACTCTCACTGACTGACCCTGTTCTAAGATGGTGCCCACCTTATATACTCCCTCTATGTGTGAGCTCAGGTGACCAGCACCCAATGAGCTCCTATCTTTACCCAGACTACTCCCCCTATCTGCCCCTACACTACTGGGATGTTCCACCCCCCTCCCACTCCAGCCAGGGACAGACGCTGTCGTACCTGCACATATACTGGTGGGAGTACCGTAGTTCTGTCCCCCGGAAATGGGATGTATGTAGTGCATGCAGCCTACTGAGCTCAGTTCCACACTCCATTCTTACCCGGGAGTGGAATACCACACCTCTGGCTTGAGGTGTAATACCTCTGTAGCAGCCGAATCCTCAGGGTGCTACACATCTAGCCCAGGAAATACTTTGTGCCTAGTAGCAGTGTCTGCTAGTCAGCGGATTATCCCGGCTGTTAAGCAAGCTACACCACCTGTAGTTTGGACACTTAATTTTTTCAAAGGAAATGCTTCGGGACCACGGGATACTCAGTGAAGAGCATCAGGAGGCACCCCAAGGCATAGGGGCTGGGACTGGCAGTAGGATGCCTTGCGGTGGACAGCCGAGCTCGATCCTTATAAAAGCTTTTTAACTGCAGCAGCTTTAGTGGACGCTACTGGAGCTGGAATTACGCGGCTGCTGGCATGAGACTTGCCCTCCAATAGATCCTTGTAAATGAATTTAAAGTGTATTCATTCAATTTAGAGAGACAATTTAAATTAAAAAGCTTAGAGCTGCCTCCACCACAGGGGGGCTCGCTCGACCCACCAGCAGACAGGCACCAGTATTGGGAGAGGGGGGCTGGCCGTCAGGGTTCACCGCGGCTCTGGCACAAACCCGGCGACACGGAGGTGGCACGGGCAGGAGCGGACTGAACGTGTCGGCTTCTCACTTTTTGGATTTTAGAAGGGCATGACATGCCTATATCTGTGTCTCCCCCTCCTTTTACTCCTCCACCTCTTTTCTTTTCGCATGACTATATGTACTTGTCACTTTTCCATGTGTCACTTGTGTCTTCTGAGCAGTTTATCAGCTTTTGGACACCTTTGAAGGTGTTTTCTATGTGTTTCTATGTGTTTTTGTTTGCCTGCTATTGGTTTTAACGGTGTTCGAAGGTGTTCGACGAACAGTTCGACGAACAGTTCGGCGAACACACGGGTGTTCGACGAACCGAACCGAACTGGAACACTACGGGGGTGGCTCAACACTAATTACTGCCCTCCCGATGTGGCAGAATCGGGCCTCTATCTAATATATATACACTGCTCAAAAAAATAAAGGGAACACTCAAATAACACATCCTAGATCTGAATGAATGAAATATTCTCATTGAATACTTTGTTCTGTACAAAGTTGAATGTGCTGACAACAAAATCACACAAAAATCATCAATGGAAATCAAATTTATTAACCAATGGAGACCTGGATTTGGAGTCACCCACAAAATTAAAGTGGAAAAACACACTACAGGCTGATCCAACTTTGATGTAATGTCCTTAAAACAAGTCAAAATGAGGCTCAGTATTGTGTGTGGCCTCCACGTGCCTGTATGACCTCCCTACAATGCCTGGGCATGCTCCTGATGAGGTTGCGGATGGTCTCCTGTGGGATCTCCTCCCAGACCTGGACTAAAGCATCCGTCAACTCCTGGACAGTCTGTGGTGCAACGTGACGTTGGTGGATGGAGCGACACATGATGTCCCAGATGTGCTCAATCGGAATCAGGTCTGGGGAACAGGCGGGCCAGTACATAGCTTCAATGCCTTCATCTTGCAGGTACTGCTGACACACTCCAGCCACATGAGGTCTGGCATTGTCCTGCATTAGGAGGAACTCAGGGCCAACCGCACCAGCATATGGTCTCACAAGGGGTCTGAGGATCTCATCTCGGTACCTAATGGCAGTCAGGCTTCCTCTGGCGAGCACATGGAGGGCAGTGAGTCCCTCCAAAGAAATGCCACCCCACACCATTACTGACCCACTGCCAAACGGGTCATGCTGAAGAATGTTGCAGGCAGCAGATCGCTCTCCACGGTGTCTCTAGACTCTTTCACATTTGTCACATGTGCTCAGTGTGAACCTGCTTTCATCTGTGAAGAGCACAGGGTGCCAGTGGCGACTTTGCCAATCCTGGTGTTCTGTGGCGAATGCCAAGCATCCGGCACGGTGTTGGGTTGTGAGCACAACCCCCATCTGTGGACGTTGGACCCTCATACCACCCTTATGGAGTCGGTTTCTAACTGTTTGTGCAGACACATGCACATTTGTGGCCTGCTGGAGGTCATTTTGCAGGGCTCTGGCAGTGCTCCTCCTGTTCCTGCTTGCACAAAGGCGGAGATAGAAGTCCTGCTGCTGTGTTGCTGCCCTCCTACGGCCCCCTCCACATCTCCTGGTGTACTGGCCTGTCTCCTGGTAGCGCCTCCAGCCTCTGGACACTACGCTGACAGACACAGCAAACCTTCTTGCCACAGCTCGCATTGATGTGCCATCCTGGATGAGCTGCACTACCTGAGCAACTTCTGTGGGTTGTAGAGTTTGTCTCATGCTACCACGAGTGTGAAAGCACAACCTACATTCAAAAGTGACCAAAACATCAGCCAGAAAGCATTGGTACTGAGATGTGGTCTGTGGTCCCCACCTGCAGAACCACTCCTATCATGAGGGTGTCTTGATAATTGCCAATAATTTCCATCTATTGTCTATTCCATTTGCACAACAGCATGTGAAATTGATTGTCAATCAGTGTTTCTTCCTAAGTGGACAGTTTGATTTCACAGAAGTTTGAGTTACTTGGAGTTATATTCTGTTGTTTAAGTGTTCCCTTTATTTTTTGGAGCAGTTTATATATGTATATATACAGGTGCCTCTCACAAAATTAGAATATCATCAGAAATTTAATTTATTTCAGTTCTTCAATACAAAAGTGAAACTCATATTATATATAGTCATTACAAACATAGTGATCTATTTCAAGCATTTATTTCTGTTAATGTTAATGATTATGGATTACAGCCAATGAAAACACAAAAGTCATTGTAACGGGTCTGGGAGGTGGAACCTCTGAGCTACTATACAAGGGGGCGGTCCTTGTAAGGGAGAGGGTGGCGACCAGGGAAGACGGGCAGGCAGTCACAGCAGGTGACCGGGACAGTCTCTGGGTGAACGGGCTGGAGGTCACGGCAAGTGACCGGGGTAGTCTCTGGATGAACGGGCAGGAGGACACGGCAAGTGACCGGGGCAGTCTCTGGATGAATGGGCAGGAGGTCACGGCAAGTGACCGGGGCAGTCTCTGGGTAAAGGGTAGGTACGACCTGTGATGGCTGAGCCTCCAGGTAGGCTAGCAGGCGGATGGTAGATGTGTGCTCCCAGGTGAGCAAGCGAGAGTCTCTGGATAAACGGGTGGTCACAGCATGTGACGGCGGAGCCTCCAGGTAGGCCAACAGACAGGCAGCAGATGAGCGCTCCCAGGTGAGCGGGCAGGAGTCTCTGGAATGGCAGGTGGTCACAGCACGTGACGGCGGAGCCTCCAGGTAGGCCAACAGACAGGCAGCAGATGAGCGCTCCCAGGTGAGCGGGCAGGAGTCTCTGGAATGGCAGGTGGTCACAGCACGTGACGGCGGAGCCTCCAGGTAGGCAAGCAGGCAGGTAGCAGATGTGCGCTCCCAGGTGAGCGGGCAGGAGTCTCTGGAATGGCAGGTGGTCACAGCACGTGACGGCGGAGCCTCCAGGTAGGCTAGCAGGCAGGTAGCAGATGTGCGCTCCCAGGTGAGCGGGCAAGCTGGTCCATAGACAGACTGACAGGAGTAGGAAGGCAGACCGTCGGACCTCAGGCTAGCAAGCAGGTAGGAGGAATGTCAGGCAGGAAACAGACAGCAAACTGGCAGGATTCTGGCAGGTAACTGGCAACGGGACCTGAGGGCTGAAGCAGAGTAGTGAACAGTGCAACAACATTGCTCGGGCACCTCCATTTTGGAGGAGGTGCCTTATATATGGTGAAGTCCTCCGGCCATTGGCCGGGGACTCCTTAGGACGGCGCACGCGGCCCCTTTAAGAGGGAGGGAGCGCGCGCGCGCCCTAAGCACAGTGGCCGGGAAGGAGCGCGCGCTGCCAGCAGAGCGGGAGGAGGACGCCGGGCTCGGAGCAGAGGGGTGAGGGGAACAGCGTCCCTGCCTAGCAGAGGGCAGGGACGCCAGCGCTACAGTACCCCCCCCCTTTAGGCCCCCCCTTTTTTAGGCCAGAGAGAAATTTAGCTAGGATGAGAGGGGCATGGATGTTCTCCCGGGGCTCCCACGTTCTCTCTTCAGGACCAAACCCCTTCCAATCTACTAGAAAAAAGGTCTTCCCTCTTACCCTTTTGGTGGCCAGAATGTTCTCTACCTCAAATTCGTTTTCAGCGGAAACCGGAGCAGGAGGCGTACCTGTAGACTTGGAAAAAGAGTTAAGTACCACAGGTTTGAGGAGAGATACATGGAAGGAGTTAGGGATCCGCAAGTTGGCCGGGAGTTTCAATTTATAGGCCACCGGGTTGATCTGACTGATGACCTCCAGAGGACCGATGAACCGAGGCCCTAACTTATAGGAAGGAATCTTGAGCCGGACATACTTGGACGAGAGCCAGACCTTATCTCCTTGATGGAATTGAGGAGGATCCAGACGTTTTTTGTCAGCATGTCTTTTCATACGCTCGGATGACAGAAGGAGTGCGGATCGGGTACTCTCCCATATGGAGGAAAATTTGTTAACAAGAGATTCCGCAGCCGGATTGTCCACCGAGGTGGAGACGGGAAATGGGATCCGAGGATGCTGACCGAAGACTACAAAAAACGGGGATTTGGAGGAAGATTCGCTCTCGTGATTGTTGTAAGAAAATTCAGCCCATGGCAGGAGATCCACCCAGTCTGAATGGTGGGCATTAACGAAGTGCCGGAGGTAACTGGTCAGGTTCTGATTGATCCGCTCCACTTGACCATTAGACTGTGGGTGGTAAGCGGAGGAGAAGTCCAGGGTGACGTCTAGCAGTTTACAAGTGGCTCTCCAGAAGCGTGAGGTGAACTGTACCCCACGATCCGACACGATGTGGAGGGGCAGGCCATGAAGACGGAAGATGTGGCGGATAAAGTCTTTAGCCAGCTCGGGTGCAGACGGGAGGCCTGGCAGGGGAACGAAATGAGCCATCTTGGAAAAGCGGTCAGCGACCACCCAAATGACCGTACAACCGGCAGAGACGGGGAGATCAGTTATAAAGTCCATTGCTATATGCTGCCAGGGGGCAGCAGGTACTGGGAGCGGAAGGAGGCGACCGGCTGGCAGATGTCTCGGAACCTTGTTGCGGGCGCAGGACACACAGGCAGAAACAAAGTCTATTACGTCCTTGTGCAGGGTAGGCCACCAGTAGTGCCGGGTAATAAGCTGGAGGGTCTTTTTCTGACCGGCGTGGCCAGCTAGTTTAGACGAGTGACCCCAGTGTAGGATCTTCTCCCGATCAGGTACTGAAACGAACGTCTTACCGGGAGGGAGACGATTTAGACTCACGGGAGCCACCTGCATTACTCTGGCGGGATCGATGATGTGTTTCGGTTCTTCCTCGAGATCAGACACCAGAAAGGATCGGGATAAGGCGTCCGCCTTGATGTTTTTGTCAGCCGGGCGAAACTGAAGAATAAAATCAAAGCGAGCAAAAAACAAGGACCACCGAGCTTGGCGCGGGTTAAGTCTCTGGGCATGCTGGAGGTAAGCCAAGTTCTTGTGGTCAGTGTAAATTATTACCGGGTGAAGAGCCCCTTCGAGCAGGTAACGCCACTCCTCCAATGCCAGCTTGATGGCCAATAACTCTCGATCTCCAATGGAATAGTTGCGCTCAGAAGAGGAGAAGAGTTTGGAGAAGAAGCCACAAGTTACCATTCTCCCGGAAGATGATTTTTGGGTAAGTACCGCTCCGGCTCCAGAGGAGGAGGCGTCAACCTCCAGGAAGAACTGCTTGTTGCCATCTGGGCGATGCAGCACCGGGGCGGAAGAGAAGGCCTGTTTTAAGGAAAGAAAGGCCTCCTCTGCTTCGGGCGGCCACTCTCTGGGATTAGTGCCCTTACGGGTGAGCGCGGAAATTGGGGCAGTCCGGGAAGAGAAGTGCGGTATGAAGAGGCGGTAGTAGTTGGCAAAGCCCAGGAACCGCTGAATGGCCTTCAACCCCTCCGGTCGCGGCCATTTCTCGATGGCAGACAGTTTCTCTGGATCCATTCGTAGGCCGGTCTGAGAAATAATGTAGCCCAAAAACGGAAGCGAGGTCTGCTCAAAGAGGCACTTCTCATATTTAGCGAAGAGGTGATTCTGCCTGAGCCTGAGCAGGACCTGACGAACGTCTCTCCGGTGAGTCTGGAGATCCGGAGAGAAGACCAAGATGTCGTCCAGGTACACCACTACGCAGGAGTAGAGAAGGTCCCGGAAGATGTCATTGACCAACTCTTGAAAGACGGCAGGAGCGTTACAGAGACCAAAGGGCATTACCAGATATTCATAGTGGCCGTCCCGGGTGTTGAATGCAGTCTTCCATTCATCCCCTTGATGGATACGGACCAGGTTGTACGCCCCACGGAGGTCCAGTTTGGTGAAGATTCTAGCCCCCCTCAGACGATCAAATAATTCTGGAATGAGCGGAAAGGGGTACTTATTCTTCACCGTGATCTGGTTAAGGCCTCTATAGTCTATACAGGGACGGAGAGAGCCGTCCTTCTTTTTTACGAAAAAGAAGCCTGCTCCCGCCGGGGAGGTAGATTTCCGGATGAATCCCCTGGCCAAATTCTCCTCAATATATTCGGACATCGACCGGGTCTCAGCAGCGGACAATGGGTAAATACGCCCACGGGGAGGCGTAGCACCGGGTAACAGGTCGATAGGACAGTCGTATGGTCTATGAGGGGGTAATGTCTCTGCCTCCTTTTTATTAAAGACATCAGCAAATGACCAATAGGGAATCGGAAGTCCAGGTAGATTAGTTGGGGTAGGAGAAGGACGGGCGGCATGAACAGGAACCAAACAAGTCTTATGACAGTCCTGTCCCCAGCGAAGGACTTCTCCGGTCTGCCAGTCAAGCACGGGTGCATGTCTCTGGAGCCAAGGTAGACCTAGTAAGAGGGCGTGAGAGAGTCCAGGCAGAACATGAAAAGAGATGCTCTCAGAATGCAGCATTCCCACCTGCAGAGTTACGGATTCGGTGATGAGTTGGATGGGACGTGGTAAGAGGCCCCCATCCACAGCAGCGACAGATAATGGTATAGCCAGAGGTTTGGTGGGAATGCGGTATTTTTCTACCAGGGCCTGTAAAATAAGATTCCTGGCCGCTCCAGAGTCAAGTTGGGCTAGTTCGAAAAAACGATTCTCCCCGCAGATAATTGAGACTGACAGCAGCAGAGATGGAGAGGATTTATTCTTGTCTAGGTCGACCTCTCTGAGCGAACCTAGACACAGGCGTTTCCCGACCTCTCCGGGCAGGTACGGATCCGGTGCTCCTTACTGCCACAGTAGAAGCAGCTCCCCTCGGCACGGCGTAAGTCCTGACGGGTTTTGACCATCTTGGTCTGGTCGACCTGCATAGGCTCAGGAGAGTGTACCTGGGGAGAAACGGAGGGAGTGACGGATTTCTGAAAAGTAGGAGCTAGACGTGGGAACCTCCTCTCACGGGTGACTTCTTTGGCACGCTCCTGGAACCGTAGGTCAATCCGGGTGGCAAGAGTTATTAGGTCATCGAGAGTGGTAGGAATGTCTCGACCGGCAAGTTCATCTTTAATACGGCCGGACAGACCCTCCCAGAAGACAGATACCAGAGCGTCGTTATCCCAGGCCAGCTCCGAGGCAAGGGTACGGAACCGTATGGCATATTGGCCCACGGTGAGACTTCCCTGACGGAGGCGTAGCAGAGATGATGCGGATGAGGTCTTCCGTCCAGGTTCGTCGAAGACTTTCCGGAAAGCCGTGAGAAAGGCAGGCAAGTCGGACATCAGGGGGTCTCCTCTCTCCCATAGAGGATTTAGCCAGGCCAGGGCCTCCCCGGTGAGATGGGACATGATGAAGGCAATTTTGGCCCGGTCGGAGTTAAACTGGTGGGACAGGAGTTCAAAGTGCAGGGTGCACTGATTTATAAAGCCCCGAGCCTGAGCGGAGTCGCCTCCGAAGCGAGGAGGTGCAGAAAGCCGGGGTCAGGGGTAGGATACCATAGTATTGGTGGGCAGCGGAGCTGCCGGATTACGAGTCTTGGCAGTGGCGGTGGTTGCTGGTGGAGCAGTCAGAGTGTCCAGGCGAGAATTGACATTCCGCAGGTGACCCAGGATGGACTCCTGTTGGGACCTCTGACGGGACAGTTCATGACACAGGTCCGAGAGTGAGGGAGCTTGGGTGCCACCGGGTTCCATGGCCCGAGCAAATTGTAACGGGTCTGGGAGGCGGAACCTCTGAGCTACTATACAAGGGGGCGGTCCTTGTAAGGGAGCGGGTGGCGACCAGGGAAGACGGGCAGGCAGTCACAGCAGGTGACCGGGACAGTCTCTGGGTGAACGGGCTGGAGGTCACGGCAAGTGACCGGGGTAGTCTCTGGATGAACGGGCAGGAGGACACGGCAAGTGACCGGGGCAGTCTCTGGATGAATGGGCAGGAGGTCACGGCAAGTGACCGGGGCAGTCTCTGGGTAAAGGGTAGGTACGACCTGTGATGGCTGAGCCTCCAGGTAGGCTAGCAGGCGGATGGTAGATGTGTGCTCCCAGGTGAGCAAGCGAGAGTCTCTGGATAAACGGGTGGTCACAGCATGTGACGGTGGAGCCTCCAGGTAGGCCAACAGACAGGCAGCAGATGAGCGCTCCCAGGTGAGCGGGCAGGAGTCTCTGGAATGGCAGGTGGTCACAGCACGTGACGGCGGAGCCTCCAGGTAGGCCAACAGACAGGCAGCAGATGAGCGCTCCCAGGTGAGCGGGCAGGAGTCTCTGGAATGGCAGGTGGTCACAGCACGTGACGGCGGAGCCTCCAGGTAGGCTAGCAGGCAGGTAGCAGATGTGCGCTCCCAGGTGAGCGGGCAAGCTGGTCCATAGACAGACTGACAGGAGTAGGAAGGCAGGCCGTCGGACCTCAGGCTAGCAAGCAGGTAGGAGGAATGTCAGGCAGGAAACAGACAGCAAACTGGCAGGATTCTGGCAGGTAACTGGCAACGGGACCTGAGGGCTGAAGCAGAGTAGTGAACAGTGCAACAACATTGCTCGGGCACCTCCATTTTGGAGGAGGTGCCTTATATATGGTGAAGTCCTCCGGCCATTGGCCGGGGACTCCTTAGGACGGCGCGCGGCCCCTTTAAGAGGGAGGGAGCGCGCGCGCGCCCTAAGCACAGTGGCCGGGAAGGAGCGCGCGCTGCCAGCAGAGCGGGAGGAGGACGCCGGGCTCGGAGCAGAGGGGTGAGGGGAACAGCGTCCCTGCCTAGCAGAGGGCAGGGACGCCGACGCTACAGTCATTATGTCAGTTAATTAGAATAATTAACAAAAAACACTTGTAAAGGCTTCCTAAGCGTTTAAAAAGGTCCATTAGTCTGTTTCAGTAGGCTTCACAATCATGGGGAAGACTGCTGACTTGACAGATGTCCAGAAGGCATTCATTGACACACTCCACAAGGAGGGTAAACCAGAAAAGGTCATGGCTAAAGAAGCTGGCTGTTCACAGAGTGCTGTATCGAAGCATATTAATGGAAACTTAAGTGGAAGGAAAAAGTGTGGTAGAAAAAGGTGCATAAGAAACCGGGGATAACCGCAGCATTGAAAAGATTTTTAAGAAAAGACCATTCAAAAATTTGAGGGAGATTCACAAGGAGTGGACTGCTGCTGGAGTCATGGCTTCAAGACCCACCACACACAGACATATCCAGGACATGGGCTACAAGTGTCCCATTGCTTGTGTCGAGCCACTCATGACCAATAGACAACGCCAGAAGCGTCTTACCTGGGCCAAGGAGAAAAAGACCTTGCCTGTTGTTCAGTGGTCCAAGTTGTTGTTTTCAGATGAAAGTAAATTTTGCATTTCTTTTGGAAATCAAGGTCCGAGAGTCTGGAGGAAGAGTGGAGAGGCACACAATCCAAGCTGCTTGAGGTCTAGTGTGAAGTTTCCACAATTAGTGATGGTTTGGCGAGCCATGTCATCTGCTTGTGTAGGTCCACTGTGTTTTATCAAGCCTAAAGTCAGCGCCGCTGTTTACCAGGAAATTTTAGAGCAATTCATGCTTCCCTCTACCGACAAGCTTTTTGGAGATAGAAATTTCATTCTCCAGCAGTACTTGGCACCTGCCCACACTGCCAAAAGTACCAATACCTGGTTTAAAGACAACTGTGCTTGACTGGCCAGCAAACTCGTCTGACCTTAACCCCATAGAGAATCCATGGGGTATTGTCAAGAGGAAGATGAGAGACACCAGACCCAACAATGTAGACGAGCTGAAGGCTGCTATAAAAGCAACATGGGCTTCCATAATACCTCAGCAGTCCCACAGGCTGATCGCTTCCATGCCACGCCGCATTGATGGAGTAATTGATGCAAAAGGAGCCCCGATCAAGTATTAAGTCCATTTACTGAACATACATTTCAGTAGGCCAACATTTCGCATTTTAAAAACATTTTTCAAGCTGGTGATATAAAGTATTCTAATTTACTGAGATAATGACTTTTGTACTTTCATTGGCTGTAAGCCATAATCATCAACATTAACAGAAATAAACACTTGAAATAGATCACTCTGTTTGTAATGACTATATAATATACACACATGGTAAAAATTGTCGGTACCCCTCGTTTAATCAAAGAAAAATCCACAATGGTCACAGAAATAACTTGAATCTGACAAAAGTAATTATAAATTAAAAATCTATGAAAATGAACAAATGAAAGTCAGACATTGCTTTTCAACCCTGCTTCCACAGAATTAAAAAAAAAATGAAACTCATGAAATAGGCCTGGACAGAAATGATGGTACTCTTAACTTAATATTTTGTTGAACAACCTTTTGAGGCAATGACTGCAATCAAATGATTCCTTTAACTGTCAATGAGACTTCTGCACCTCTCGACAGATATTTTGGCCCACTCCTCATGAGCAAACTGCTCCAGTTGTCTTGTGTTTGAAGGTTGCCTTTTCCAGACAGCATGTTTCAGCTCTTTCCAAAGATGCTCAATAGGATTTAGGTCAGGGCTCATAGAAGGCCACTTCAGAATAGTCCAATGTTTTCCTCTCAGCCATTCTTGGGTGTTTTTAGCTGTGTGTTTTGGGTCATTATCCTGTTGCAAGACCCATAACCTGCGACTGAGACCAAGCTTTCTGACACTGGGCAGCACATTTCTCTCTAGAATCCCTTGATAGTCTTGAGATTTCATTGTACCCTGCACAGATTCAAGACACCATGTGCCAGATGCAGCAAAGCAGCCCCAGAACACAACAGAGCCTCCTCCATGTTTCATAGTAGGGACAGTGTTCTTTTCTTCATATGTTTCATTTTTCCATCTGTGAACATAGAGCTGATGTGCCTTGCCAAAAACTTCCATTTTTGTCTCATCTGTCCATAGGACATTCTCCCAGAAGCTTTGTGGCTTGTCAACATGTAGTTTGGCAAATTCCAGTCAACCTTTTTATGATTTTTTTAACAATGGTGTTCTCCTTGGTCGTCTCCCATGAAGTCCACTTTGGATCAAACAACGATGGATGGTACGATCTGACACTGATGTTCCTTGAGCTTGAAGTTCACCTTTAATCTCTTTAGAAGTTATCCTGGGCTCTCTTGTTACCATTCGTATTATCCGTCTCTTTGATTTGTCATTAATTTTCCTCCTGCGGTCATATCCAGGGAGGTAGGCTACAGTCCCATGGATCTTAAATTTCTGAATAATATCTGCAACTGTAGTCACAGGAACATCAAGCTGCTTGGAGATGGTCTTATAACCTTTACCTTTAACATGCTTGTGTGTCACCCCAGGCCTGGATGCCACAAACTTGTAAAGCTGTGTCTGAGAGCAGGAGGGAGGTTCTCTGGTCATGGACCATTTGCATGCAGCACCTCCTGTCCCAGGCCAGTAGGGGGAGCAGGCTGCCCCTATAAAAGCTGGTACTGAGGGCAGGGTTAGAGAGACCAGGACCCACTTCTGAAGCATCCAGAAGGGTTCCCAGAAGAGAGGGACAGGTCAGCCGCAGCTGAGGAGTCCAGGAGGCAAATGAGGAACAGAAAGCCAGGGACAGAGGCGACGAGAGCCGGTCCTGGTTGAAAGAGAACTACATACCAGACACTGGGGTCCGAGGCTGTCAGGATTGCAAGTCCTGCATCAGATCATCTACCTGCGAGGGATTTTAAGTCCCTTGGCCTAAGAAGCCTGGAGGCTCCGCCACACAGAGGGACCGGTACAGAACGGAGAAGCTACAGGTACCTAAGGCCCGAGTCGCAAGCCATACAGGCGTAGTACACGGCAAGCTCAGGGACGTGGGCTATCATACCACTTAAGGGGGAGATAGTCAGCAAGGGCAGAGAGAGAACAGTAGGCCTACCCACTCATCTTGGCCAGTGGAGCTCGCCCGAATGCCCTCAGACACCCAGGCCCATTCCTACCCTGTACTCCAGGTGGGTCTGTGATAAGTTCTGCAGTAAAAGACCCTGGACTGCATTATTGGACTCTGTGTGGTTACTGCTGCGCCTGCACCATCACCCCCAACATCCTGTTACACTGCCCTGAGGCTACACTCCTCCCGTGGGGAGTTGTACTATTCCCTGCTGCATACCCAACACCAGCCTCAGCGGTCTGCCTTGCAGCGGCGGTCCTCCCTGACCGCAATCCACGGGTGGCGTAGTCGGACTTTCAAAACCTACCAATACACCGCCACAGCATTTGGTCTGACCACCCTGAGCCACGGGACCAGGCCGCCACTACTACTCTCAGCACTGCCCTGAAGGCCGATCTCGAGTGCCCCACGGCCCAGGGGGCGAGTCAGCTTTGGCATAGTCGGCAGGATTGTGACCAACCCGCCACAAACGTGTATTGCGTGCCTGAAAAAGACTGTACACGTACCTTAAAAAGGAGGTTTCCCGCCATCCGGAGCCATTTCCCGCCATTTTCAGCCATCTCCCGCAATCTTCAGCCGTGTTTCCGCCATCTTCAGCCATTTTCCCGCCATCGGATGCCATCTTCAGGACGCCGCGCGGAAAGAAGAGGGGCGTGGACGTCCAAAACGCGCGAGACTTGAAGCCCCGCCCTAAGCACCGACGCTGCGCAAGGTCCTGGAAGGGAGAGAGAGCGACGCTGACGTCACCAGGACGCGATGCAAGGTCCTCGTCCGGAGCAGCAACAGCGGAGCCGCAGCCTACAGAAGAGGATCGTTGGAAGGTAGGCCACGCTTAACTAGGGGGGAGGAAGATGACAGACACGGAGGGGCCTTCTACAACCAGTGGGGCTGCAGCAGCTGTGATGCCGTTCTCTATGCCCTACATCCCCGGAGCAGCCTGGCTGCGCCAATACTCAGGGGAATCCCATACCTTAACTGACTTTAGGGAAAGACTGCACAGTTTGTTCAAATTTTATCCCCTGACGGAAGAACAGAAAGTGAGCATTCTAACGGGGCAGCTCACCGGTGCAGCCCAGCGGGAAGTGAAATCATGGTCAGATGAGGAGAAAAGGACAGTAAAGGACATTCTGACCCGGCTGCGGAGTACCTTTGATACCCGTACCTCAGCAGAAATAAAAATGCGGTTCTATGGCTGTAAGCAGCGGGCCCAGGATAGTATCAGAGACTATGCCTTGAACCTGCAAGAAGCCCTGAGAGCTATCAAACAAGCTGACCCTGGTAGCGTGCAGGACACTGATAAACTGTTGACTGACCAGTTCATAGAAGGTCTGCTGTCCAGCGCCCACAGGACTCAGCTGCGCCTCATGGCCCTACAGAACCCCGATTTGACTTTTGCGCAGTTCAAGGATTGGGCCATCGGGGTGCTCAGAGAACCCGCAACAGGTGGCGCTGTATCTTCCCGGCGCCCTGCCATCACTTACCACCAGAGGGCAGCGCCCTACCCCGCAGACCTTGTGGGGGTTGATGCACAGGCCCTAAATCCGTCCCAGCCTGCACACCTGCACCATCAGGTCCAGGAGCTAACAAAGAGTGTGGCTGCATTAACCAGGACCGTACAGTCGTTGCAGGTGGAACCGTCAAGACCAATCGAGCTGGCTTCCAGTCCGGAGGATGTCCCGTGGCGTCGACCGAGGAGGATCCCGCCGTTCAGAGGGAGGCCCGCCGACCGCTACACTGAGGATGGACTGCCGATTTGCCGCCATTGCAGTCAGCCAGGACACATAGCAAGGTACTGTACTTTAAATGGGTCCGACCTGGGGCAGAGGGCCAACCCCCAGGCATAAGGTCATCAGGCCTGTCTAATTGGCGTGATAAGTTCGTGGGGGGACGCCCGGTCTTACCCGTAGTGCTGGACGGTATCCCCATGAGTGCACTGCTGGACACCGGGTCTCAAGTGACTACCATCCCCTACGTACTTTTCAAGCGGTACTTTAGTGACGCTGACATAACCCGCTACCCAGACGATGACTTAAGCATCATTGCCAGCAATGGCCAACCCGTGCCGCAGGTGGGGTTCAGAGAGATGACCATCAAGATTGGTAAGGTGGAACTGCCGGCACAGGGAGTGATCATTGTGGACATTGACCGCCGTGAAAGTCACCCTAATTGAAAACTGTCTTTCAGAAGTAATTATGATTTTGCAGCAGGTGGCGATGAATGCGAGCTCCAGCCAACAGAGGGTCCTCCAGAAAAAGATAAGAGCCCTGATGAGACGGCAGCAGGTAGAACTGTCTGGTGGTGAGATCGGTAGCGTAAGAATGAGTGACCCATTCCCCATTTCCATGCCTCCCAAAAGTGAAATGATGATCTGGTGTCGGACTGCAATCGGGTTGAGAGGCAGAGACTACCAAGCCATGTAGAACCCGTGTACTCAGACAGCAGGCCCACCATTTTGACAGCCCGGGGGGTGGTTGATGTCCGTCATGGGAGGGTGCCCGTTCGCATTCTCAACATTGGGGAGAGGGAGGTACACTTACCCAGGTACGCTACACTTGCCAAACTGTTTGCTGTCGAGCACAAAGCTATCAGGGCCGTGGAACCTTTGCCTCCATCTCCTCAGGCGGAGGGTAATGGCTCCCAGAAACAAAAGGAGGACTGGTGCCAGAAACTCCATGTGGGTGCTGACTCCACTCCCCTGCACCAAAAACAAGGAGTCTACCGGGTGGTTCAGGAGTACGAGAGAATTTTTAGTAAGCACCAGCTAGACTTCAGCAGAGTAAAAGGGATAGAACACCATATCCCCACGGGGAGCCACCCACCAATAAAAGAGAGACACAGGCCTGTACCCCCTGCACATTATCAGAACGCCAAGGGTATGCTGAGAGAAATGAAAGAAGCTGGGGTCATTAGAGATAGCTGTAGCCCCTGGGCAGCTCCCTTAGTTTTGGTAAAAAAGAAAGACGGTACCATGAGAATGTGCGTGGACTATAGGCAAATCAATCGTATCACCCATAAAGATGCGTATCCGCTACCTAGGATAGAGGAGTCTTTAGCAGCTCTAAAATCAGCTAATTTCTTCTCTACTTTGGACCTTACTAGCGGGTACTGGCAGGTTCCTGTGGCAGAGGCTGACAAGGAGAAGACCGCCTTCACCACCCCGATGGGACTGAGTGAGTTCAACTGTATGCCCTTCGGGCTCTGCAACGCACCAGGGACCTTCCAGAGGCTGATGGAATGCTGTCTAGGGCACCGAAACTTCGAGACGGTCCTCCTTTACCTGGATGACGTGATCGTCTATTCGAAGACTTAGGAGGACCATCTAAGGCACCTGGCCGAGGTGTTCGAAGCCCTGGCAGGCTACGGCCTGAAAGTGAAGCCTTCAAAGTGCCACCTGTTAAAACCGAAGGTCCAGTACCTAGGACACGTGGTGAGTGCAGAGGGAGTAGCCCCCGACCCCGACAAAGTTACAGCCATCAAGATCTGGCCAAGCCCCTCTAACATCAAGGAAGTGAGGCAATTCCTCGGGTTGGTAGGCTACTACCGAAGGTTCATTCCCAGGTTCACTAAGATGGCAGCCCCTATGCAGGACCTCCTGATAGGGCAATCTAAATCCAGAAGTCACAAGCCACCCTTCAAGTGGGACAAGCCAGAAGAGGAGTCCTTCCGCAAGTTGAAGATGGCCCTCACGGGGGATGAGATCCTGGCCTACCCCGATTATGGCCAGCCTTTTATCCTCCACACAGATGCCAGTAATGTGGGGCTGGGAGCCGTACTGTCACAGAACCAACAGGGCAGAGAAAGGCCAGCCGGAAGTTGAGGCCCACTGAAAGAAACCTGGAGAACTACAGCTCCTTCAAGCTAGAATTCTTGGCAGTGGTGTGGGCCATCACAGAACGGTTTAAGCATTACCTGGCCTCCGCAAAGTTCACCGTGTACACGGACAACAACCCGTTGACACATCTGGACAATGCAAGACTAGGTGCCCTAGAACAGCGGTGGATGGCCCAACTATCCAATTATGACTTCACAATCAAATACCGGGCAAGCAGAACCAACGCCAACGCAGACGCCCTATCAAGAATGCCCCACCTACCTGAAGGAGAAGACGACTCAGAAGAGCTGGAGGAAATAGAGCTCCCTGCGTTCCACCGGTATGGGGCCACTCAGCATTCTCACCGGGTAAGAGACAAGGACTTAACCACTGTTAAGTTCAACACCTTACCCCACCACGGCTGGGCTGAAACGCAAGATCAAAACCCTGCAATACGCCTGGTGAAAAACATGTTAACCCAGGAAGACGGTAGCCCTGGCCCGGACGCTCCAGAGGAAGCCAAGCAGATATGGAAGGAGAAAAGCAGGCTATTCCTCTACGAGGGTAAGCTGTGCAGAAGGCTTGTCAATCACCGGACGCACGAGCTGACCTGGCAAATAGTGGTCCCAAGGCGAGATGCAGCAATGGTCCTGGAGGCCTACCATGACAGAGCGGGACACTTCAGGTGGAAGAAACTGGAGTTCCTACTGAGAGAGCGGTTCTACTGGGTCGGCATGAGAAGGGCCATCGAGAAATGGAGCAGGGACTGCGGCCCATGTCACCTCAGAAGGAAGGACCGTACCAGCCAGCAGACACCCTTGAGGCCCATCGTCACCAGGCAGCCTCTTGAGCTGGTAGCTCTGAACCATGTGAAATTGGCCCCAAGCTGGTCGGGCTACATCTATGCCCTGACAATTGTGGACCATAACTCCCGGTTCCAGGTAGTGGTTCCTGTTAAAGACCTGATAGCCCAGACAGCGGCCAGAGCCTTCCAGGAACACTTCTGCTGTCCACATGGGTATCCGGAACAGGTCTTGACAGATCAAGGTCCAGCGTTTGAGGCTGAAGTATTCCAGGAGTTCTGCAACCTCTACGGCTGTAGGAAGATTCGGACAACGCCTTACCACCCGCAAACCAACGGGCTGTGTGAGAAAATGAACAATATCGTCATCGATCTCCTCAAGATGTTACCCCTGGAAGAACGCAGCCTGTGGCCGGAGAAGCTGCCAGACCTGATTGACTTATACAGCCATATCCCGATGAATGCTACAAATTGCACCCCGGCTTACCTGATGCGAGCAAGACCAGGTAAGCTGCCGATCGACCTGGAAATGGGAGTCCTGACACCTGAGGACACCTCCCCAGACACGGACTGGGATACGGAACGGCGGCTACAGTACAAGAAGGTACAGGAGAGTGTGGAGAGGAGTCTGGCTCAAGCGAGAGAGAAGTGTAGCACCCTGAGGATTCGGCTGCTACAGGGGTATTGCACCTCAACCCAGAGGTGTGATATTCCACTCCCGGGTAAGGATGGAGTGTGGACCTGAGCTCGGTAGGCTGCATGCACTACACACATCCCATTTCCGAGGAACAGACCAACGGTACTCCCACTTAGAAATGTGCAGGTACGACCGAGTCTGTTCCTGGCTGGAGTGGGAGGGGGGTGGTACATCCCAAGTAGTGTAGGGGCAGATAGGGGGAGCAGCCTGGGTAAAGATAGGAGCTCATTGGGTGCTGGTCACCTGAGCTCACACATAGAGGGAGTATATAAGGTGGGCACCATCAAAGATCAGGGTCAGTCTGTCAGAGTCAGTAAGAAGCAGAGGTCCAGATGAGTCTGCAGAGAGAGAGTGGAGCAGAGAAGGAAAGACCCAGAGAGGGAAAAAGAAAGGACTCTGAGAACCCAAATTCAATCCCCGGGTGAAGAGTCGGCAATAGGGTACCGGATCCCAAACTGGTGGGGGCAAAAGCACACCCTAGCCAGAGACCGGAGGCCGTGGGCAGGATCTGCCACGGCCACCCACCACATCCACCCCGAAGGCAAACCACGTGGAGGGTCAGGGAACCCAAGGCCAAGGGTCTCCCAACAGAAGGCCCGAGGGAGCTGGACCTAGGTGGATCACTAGTGGGGACGGCCAGAGGAAAGGACAGAAGGAGAGCTCAGGGTCACGCTCCGGACTTGTTTGGGGGTTTGCTGAATCCAGGACCTGGTGGACGCAGCACGGCTCGGGTGGTCACTTGAAGCTGGAGTGACCGGAACATCAGCAGTGAGTAAATACCTTAAACTGCACAACCCGACTCTGTCTTCACTTAACATCTATGCTGCACCACCACAACCCCCATCCTCTGCACCTGACCCCCTGAGGCTATACCCCACCCGTTGGGGGTTATACTACCAAAAGTTGCACCAACACCATCAGCCTCAGCGGACCCTGCTGCAGCGGCGGCCATAGTGACCGCAATACAACGGGTGGCGTAGTCGACATTAAGAACTTTATAACATCTGTAGGACTGCCACATACTCTGAGCTTGACACCCTGGGCACGGACCGGGTCACAGCCACTCGGAAGACTACAACTCCCATCTGATCCGGCTCCGGATATTCCCCTAAAGAATATGGCCCAGGGGGCGCGTCAGAAGCAAGAGAGGCTCTTCAACCAACACGCCCCTGCTGATCCCCTGGAACCTGGTGAGCAGGTCCTGAAGCGGAAGAGAAGGCTACACAAGCTGGATGACCAGTGGGAGAGAGACCCGTACACAGTACTGCAGTCTGACCACGACAACCCGAAGGTATGTGTGATTACCAAGGATGGAGGAGAAACCACTAGCACTGTCTCCAGAGACCACCTAAAACGGTGCCCCGAGCAACTACAGAGTCCAAGAGAAGATCAGGATGACCTTGAACCCGCAGAGGACAAGGAAGAGATGATCAGCACAGTTCTCGGAGAGTTTCCTCGGACCTGGACTCAGATAAATGGCGCGATAGTGGTACCTGTCCTACACTTCCTTCAACCTACCCAGCAGGAGCCTACAGAAGAACAAGAAGAACAAGCAGCCCCGGAGGCAGAAGAACCCACGCCAGCAGCCCAGGAGAGTCAACGCTCTGCTGACAGTGAGCCTGCCATGCCTGCGGTAAGCCAAAGGACCCGCAGACAGCTGTCTGCCCTGCCTGTACACCCAGCTAGTAGCTGTACCCTCAATGATAGTGGGGAAAGCCAGGTTGGTCCACCACCAGACAGTGGGTTAAGGAGGTCAACCAGGAGTACTAGGGGCCAAACACCAGCTCGCTGGAGGATATAGGTACAAGCTCTAAATGTACCATGTATATATTTAATCTGTTTGTTACCTGTAACTAATAGAGTTTTCTCCAGTTTTTCTAGATATATGGACTGACAGGTTATGAACTTTGAATAACCGGAACTACCTTGTAAATAGTTGCACCTGGTGCCTCTTGCAAAGACGGCCAAGGAAGAAAAACCTGTCTGGCGTGGTCCCGAGTGGTCCAAAGTAGTTTGCTTCGCCTTGCAGCCAACGTTTGGGGTTTGCTTTGGACAGGTCCCCGCACCGGTTAAGACTTCGCCTTACTGGGTGAAACGGACACCCGGTCACAGACCATACTGTGACCTAAAGAACTCAATATGTGGTGTTGTTTATTATTTCTTTCTTTGTTGTGTTTATATTATAATTTATACCCTGTATTCATGTTTCTTGTTTAGTCCCGGAGTACTAAGCTTCACTAGGGGGAATGTGTCACCCCAGGCCTGGATGCCACAAACTTGTAAGGCTGTGTCTGAGAGCAGGAGGGAGGTTCTCTGGTCATGGACCATTTGCATGCAGCACCTCCTGTCCCAGGCCAATAGGGGGAGCAGGCTGCCCCTATAAAAGCTGGTACTGAGGGCAGGGTTAGAGAGACCAGGACCCACTTCTGAAGCATCCAGAAGGGTTCCCAGAAGAGAGGGACAGGTCAGCCGCAGCTGAGGAGTCCAGGAGGCAAAGGAGGAACAGAAAGCCAGGGACAGAGGCGACGAGGGCCAGTCCTGGTTGAAAGAGAACTATATACCAGACACTGGGGTCCGAGGCTGTCAGGATTGCAAGTCCTGCAGCAGATCATCTACATGCGAGGGATTTTAAGTCCCTTGGCCTAAGAAGCCTGGAGGCTCCGCCACACAGAGGGACCGGTACAGAACGGAGAAGCTACAGGTACCTAAGGCCCGAGTCGCAAGCCATACAGGCGTAGTACACGGCAAGCTCTGGGACGTGGGCTATCATACCACTTAAGGGGGAGATAGTCAGCAAGGGCAGAGACAGAACTGGTAGGCCTACCCACTCACCCTGGCCAGTGGAGCTCGCCCGAATGCCCTCAGACACCCAGGCCCATTCCTACCCTGTACTCCTGGTGGGTCTGTGATAAGTTCTGCAGTAAAAGACCCTGGACTGCATTATTGGACTCTGTGTGGTTACTGCTGCGCCTGCACCATCACCCCCAACAACCAGTTACACTGCCCTGAGGCTACACTCCTCCCGTGGGGAGTTGTACTATTCCCTGCTGCATACCCAACACCAGCCTCAGCGGTCTGCCTTGCAGCGGCGGTCCTCCCTGACCGCAATCCACGGGTGGCGTAGTCGGACTTTCAAAACCTACCAATACACCGCCACAGCATTTGGTCTGACCACCCTGAGCCACGGGACCAGGCTGCCACTACTACTCCCAGCACTGCCCTGAAGCCCGGTCCCGAGTGCCCCACGGCCGAGGGGGCGAGTCACTTGTCTATAATTTTCTTTTTAAACTCCTGAGACAACTCTTTCCTTTGCTTCCTCTGGTCCATGGTGAGTGTGGTACACACCATGTCACCAAACAGCACAGTGAGTATCTCTAGCCCTACCTACAGGCCCACTGACTGATTACAAGATTGTAGACACCTGTGATGCTAACTAGTGGACACAACTTGATTTAACATGTCCCTTTTGTCACATTATCTTCAGGGGTACCATCATTTCTGTCCAGGCCTATTTCATGAGTTTAATTTTTTTTTAAATTCTGTGGAAGCAGGGTTGAAAAGCAATGTCTGACTTTCATTTGTTCAATTTCATTGATTTTTAAATTCTTATTACTTTTGTCAGATTCAAGTTATTTCTGTGACAATTGTGGGTTTTTCTTTCATTAACCCCTTAACAATATTTGACGTACTAATACGCGTCTGTGCCCTGGGACTTAAGAGCCAGACCCGTATTAGTACGTCATGGTGATCGCGCGCGCACACAGGCTGTGCGGGCGCGATCGCCGCCGGGTGTCAGCTGATTGTCACAGCTGACACCCGATACTATGTGCAGGGAGCGGTCCTGCACCGCTCCCAGCACATTAACCCCCGTGATGCTGCGATCGAAGTCGATCGAAGTCGATCGCAGCATTGCGGGGGCAAGGGGAGGTGATCGCAGATACTCACCTCCTCTTCCGGCTTCAAGCGCTGTCTGACGCGACTTCCCGGGTGTTGCCATGATGACCCGATGTCGTCATGACAACATCCGGGTCACCAGACAGCAGGGAGATTGTTTGGACATGCGCAGTGCATCTCCAAACAATCTTCTCCCTGTCCAGCGCTGACAGCCTGCATGGCACAGGGATGGTGCTGCATTCCTGTGCCATGCAGGCGATCAGAGAAAAAAAAGTGAAAGTCCCATAGTGGGATAAAGTAATAAACTATATAAACTTTCAGAAAGTGAAAAAAAAAAAAAAATGGCAAAAATATTTAAAAAAAAAATAAAAAAAATAATCCACCAAAAATAAAAATATAATGTACCCATCAATAAATATTATTATAAAAAAATAAAAAAAAAAACCATAAAAGTACACATATTTGGTATCGCTGCGTCCGGAACAACCTGACCTATAAAACTGTCCCACTAGTTAACCCCTTCAGTGAACACGGTAAAAAAAAAAAAAAACGAAGCAAAAAAAAATGCTTTATCACCATACCGGCAAACAAAAAATGGAATAACACGCGATCAAAAAGACAACTATAAATAAAAATGGTACCGCTGAAAATGTCATCTCGTCCCGCAAAAAACAAGCTGACATAGAGCTCCATCAGCTGAAAAATAAAAAAGTTATAGCTCTCAGAATAAAGCTATGCTAAAAAATAATTTTTTCTATAAAATTGCTTTTATAATGTAAAAGTGCAAAACATAGAAAAACGATATAAATGTGGTACCGCTGTAAACGTACTGACCCGAAGAATAAAGCTGCCTTATCAATCTTACCACACGCGGAACAGAATAAAAAAAAACAAAAAAAAAATTCCTGAATTGTTGTTTTTTGTTTATTCTGCCTCCCAAAAATCGGAATAGAAAGCGATCAAAAAATGTCACGTGCCTGAAAATGGCACCAATAACAACGTCAACTCATTCCGCAAAAAACGAGCCGTCACATGACTGTCTGCCAAAATCTGGAAAAATTATAGCTCTCAAAATATGGCGATGCAAAAACTAGATTTTACAAAAAATGCGTCTTTTAGTGTGTGACAGCTGTCAGTCATAGAAACCACATATGATTCTGGTATTGCTGTAATCACACCGACCCAAAGAATAAAGTCGTCTAATCACTTATACCGCACGAGGAACGGCGTCAAAAATAAACTCTCGGGTTAGGGTTGGGCTAGGGTTAGGGCTGGGTTTGGGGTTAGGGTTGTGATGGGGTTGGGATTTTTTTCAAAAGTAAGAAAAAAAGATGACGATATGTCGACTAGTGTTGAGCGCAAGTGCTCACTACTTGAGTTTGCATCGGGTGCTCTGGTATGCATTGAGTATCGTGGGTGTTTGAGTGACATGCTCGAGTCTCCGCCCCATATGCTTCGCGGCCAAAAAAACTTTACGGGGATTGCCTGCCATGCACGAGCGATCCCCACATGTTTTTTTTTGGGTGTCTAATAACCGTGAAACATGCGGAGCAGGGACTCGAGCATGTCACTCGAGCACACGCTGTACATGGTGCATACCTGAGTACCCGATGCAAACTCAAGTAGCGAGCACTTGCGATCAAAACTAATGTTATCAAATTCTGTGTCGTACCTCTGGGTTCAAAATGTTCGCTATACTCCTTAATAAAATCCTTGAGGGGTATAGTTTCCAAAATGGGGTCACTTGTGGGGGAGCTCCACTGTTTAGGCACATCATGGGCTCTCCAAACGCGACATGGTATCCGCTAACAAATTGAATGGTAAATCGGCTCAAATTGTTAGCGGACGCCATGTTGCGTTTGGAGAGCCCCTGTGTGCCCAAACATTGGAGCTCCCCCATAAGTGACCCCATTTTGGAAACTAGACCCCCCAAGGCACCTATCTAGATGCATAGTGAGCACTTGGAACCCCCAGGTGCTTCACAAATTGATTCATAAAAATGAAAAAGTGTTTTTTTTTTCACTTTTTCATTTTTACGAATCAATTTGTGAAGCACCTGGGGGTTCCAAGTGCTCACTATGCATCTAGATAGGTGCCTTGGGGGGTCTATTTTCCAAAATGGGGTCACTTGCGGGGGAACTCCACTGTTTAGGCACATCAGGGGCTCTCCAAACGCAACATGGTGTCCGCTAACAATTTGAGCCGACAATTTGTTAGCGGACACCATGTTGCATTTGGAGAGTCCCTGTGTGCCCAAACAGTGGAGCTCCCCCACAAGTGACCCCATTTTGGAAACTAGACCCCCCAAGGCACCTATCTAGATGCATAGTGAGCACTTGGAACCCCTAGGTGCTTCACAAATTGATTCGCAAAAATTTAAAAATGAAAAAAAAAACACTTTTTCATTTTTACGAATCAATTTGTGAAGCACCTGGGGGTTCCAAGTGCTCACTATGCATCTAGATAGGTGCCTTTGGGGGTCTAGTTTCCAAAATGGGGTCACTTGTGGGGTAGCTCCAATGTTTGGGCACACAGGGGCTCTCCAAACGCAACATGGCGTCCGCTAATTATTCAAGCAAATTTTACAATCAAAAAGTCAAATGGCGCTCCTTCCCTTCCGAGCCCTGCCGTGCGCCCAAACAGTGTTTTCTCCCCACATATTTGGTATCTGCGTGCCCAGAGGAAATTCCACAACAAATTTTGGGGTCCATTTTTTCTTGTTACTCCTGTGAAAATAAAAAAAATTGGGTCTAAATTAACATTTTTGTGAAAAAAGTTAAATGTTCATTTTTTTATTCCACATTCCAAAAATTCCTGTGAAGCACCTGAAGGGTTAATAAAGTTCTTGAATGTGGTTTTGAGCACCTTGAGGGGTGAAGTTTTTAGAATGTTGTCACTTTTGGGTATTTTCTGTCATAAAGACCTCTCAAAGTGACTTCAAATGTGATGTGGTCCCTAAAAAAATGGTTTTGTAAATTTTGTTGGAAAAATGAGAAATGGCTGGTCAACTTTTAACCCTTATAGCTCCCTAACAAAAAAAAATTTTGGTTCCAAAATTGTGCTGATGTAAAGTAGACATGTGGGAAATGTTATTTATTAACTCTTGTGTGTGACATATCTCTCTGATTTAAGGGCATAACAATTCAAATTTTGAAAATTGCTAAATTTTCAAAATTTTTGCCAAATTTCCATTTTTTTCACAAATAAACGCAAGTGGTATCGAAGAAATTTTACCACAGTCATGAAGTACAATATGTCACAAAAAAACAATCTCAGAATCAGGGGGATCCGTTGAAGCGTTCCAGAGTAATTACCTCATAAAATGACAGTGGTCAGAATTGTAAAATTTGGCCTGGTCATTAACGTGCAAACCACCCTCGGGGGTTAAGGGTTTAAACAAGGGGTACCAACAATTTTGACCACGTGTATGAGTTTCATTATTTGCATTGAAGAACGGAAATAAATAACATTTTTGATGATATTTTTGGCACCCCTGCAATTCTGTCAGATAATACTCAGTTTCTTCCTGAAAATGATTGCAATCACAAATTCTTTGGTGTTATTTTCTTCATTTAATTTGTCTTCAATGAAAAAACACAAAAAGAATTGTCCTAAAGCCAAATTGGATACAATTCACACCAAACCTAAAAAAAGGGGGTGGACAAAAGTATTGGCACTGTTTGAAAAATCATGCGATGCTTCTCTAATTCGTGTAATTAACAGCACCTGTAACTTACCTGTGGCACCTAACAGGTGTTGGCAATAACTAAATCACACTTGCAGCCAGTTAACATGGATTAAAGTTGACTCAAGCTCTGTCCTGTGTCCTTGTGTGTACCACATTGAGCATAGAGAAAAGAAAGAAGACCAAAGAACTGTCTGAGGACTTGAGAAACCAAATTGTGAGGAAGCATGAGCAATCTCAAGGCTACAAGTCCATCTCCAAGTGTCATCAAGAAGTTTAAAGCCCATGGCACTGTGGCTAACCTCCCTAGATGTGGACGGAAAAGAAAAATTGACGAGAGATTTCAACTCAAGATTGTGCGGATGGTGGTTAAAGAACCTCGACTAACATCCAAACAAGTTCAGGCTGCCCTGCAGTCCGAGGGTACAACAGTGTCAACCCGTACTATCCGTCGGCGTCTGAATGAAAAGGGACAGTATGGTAGGATACCCAGGAAGACCCCACTTCTTACCCTGAGACATAAAAAAGCCAGGCTGGAGTTTGCCAAAACTTACCTGAGAAAACCTAAAACGTTTTGAAAGAATGCTCTCTGGTCAGGTGAGACAAAAGTAGAGCTTTTTGGCAAAAAGCATCAACATAGAGTGTACAGGAAAAAAAAAGAGCCATTCAAAGAAAAGAACACGGTCCCTACAGTCAAACATGGAGGAGGTTCCCTGATGTTTTGGGGTTGCTTTGCTGCCTCTGGCACTGGACTGCTTGACCGTGTGCATAGCATTATGAAGTCTGAAGACTACCAACAAATTTTGCAGCATAATGTAGGGCCCAGTATGAGAAAGCTGGGTCTCCCTCAGAGGTCATGGGTCTTCCAGCAGGACAATGACCCAAAACACACTTCCAAAAGCACTATAAAATGGTTTGAGAGAAAGCACTGGAGACTTCTAAGGTGGCCAGCAATGAGTCCAGACCTGAATCCCATAGAACACCTGTGAAGAGATCTCAAAATGGCAGTTTGGAGAAGGCATCCTTCAATTATCAGGGACCTGGAGCAGTTTGCCAAAGAAGAATGGTCTACAATTCCAGCAGAGCATTGTAAGAAACTCATTGATGGTTACCGGAAGCGGTTGTCCACAGTTATTTTGGCTAAAGGTTGTGCAACCAAGTATTAGGCTGAGGGTGCCAATACTTTTGTCTGTCCCTTTTTTGGAGTTTTGTGTGAAATGATCAATGATGCATTGGAGGTGCTAGCTTGCCCTGCTGCTAGTGTATTATCGGAACGCGTCTTTAGTGCCGTAGGTGGTGTACTAACAGACCGTCGCATGCGACAATCCTCCGATAACGTTGACCGGCTTACTTTTCTCAAAATGAACAAGGCCTGGATCTCGCATGAATTTGCCAGTCCTCTTCCAGAATAAATAATTGGTTGGCAACAGTATCCAGGTCTCCTGTTGTGTTCATGTTTCTACCACCTGAACTGTAATCCCTGACCGCCAACACCGCCAGTTGCTGCTCAGAAGTGCCGTCTGACAGTCAACGCTTGCTCCAGTGTTATTGGGGTTCAGTAACGTCAGCTGATCCCCAGCTGTGTGTCCGGCAAATTCTCCTGCTCTGTCCACATCCACTGTACTACAGATTTAAAACTTGCTCCAATTACACCTCTGGCTCCTCTGTTTTTAGTATTTACCCTGGGCTCCAACACCGCTAGTTGTTGCTCAGAAGTGCCGTCTGCACAGTCAATGCTTGCTCCAGTGTTATTGGGGTTCAGTAACGTCAGCTGATCCCCAAGTGTGTGTCCGGCAAATTCTCCTGCTCTGTCCACATCCACTGTACTACAGATTTAAAACTTGCTCCAATTACACCTCTGGCTCATCTGTTTTTAGTATTTACCCTGGGCTCCAACACCGCTAGTTGCTGCTCAGGAGTGCCGTCTGCACAGTCAATGCTTGCTCCAGTGTTATTGGGGTTCAGTAGCGTCAGCTGATCCCCAGCTGTGTGTCCGGCAAATTCTCCTGCTCTGTCCACATCCACTGTACTACAGATTTAAAACTTGCTCCAATTACACCTCTGGCTCCTCTGTTTTCAGTATTATCCCTGAGCTCCAACACCGTCAGTTGGCGCTCAGAAGTGCTGTCTGCACAGTCAACACTTGCTGCCGTGTTATTGGGGTTCAGTAACGTCAGCTGTTCCCCTGCTGTGCGTATGGGAATTTCTCCTGCTCTGTCCACATTCACACTACTACTGATTTTAAACTTGCTCCAACTAGGCCTCTGGCTCCACTCTGTTTTTAGTATTTACCCTGGGTTCCAGCACCGCCAGCTGTTTCCCAGCAGTGTCTTTGGCACAGGTACTCCCTCCTGCCCAGCCTGGTTCCAGCACGCCAGCTGTTTCCAGGTAGTGCCAACGTCACTTTGCTTCCAATGCGTTGTCCTGTCGTGTTGCGGTCGGGTTAGCCGACTCTATGGTGTCTGCAGTTTAGGTGACTCCTATGTGGGCTGTGGGATCTGGCAATGAAGGCTGGTTCCATAGTGCCAATAAGACAAGCACCCCCTGTAGGACTGTGGGTTTCGGTAACTGCGGCCGGCTCGCGGCCTTGCAACTTTTTTTTACATGGGTACCTTCTGCTACTCATCCGGGTTCCAGTACCGTCAGCTGGTTCTCGGCAGTGCCTTTGGCTTAGGTGCCTCCTTCTCGGTATGCAAGTTCCACCAACGTCTGCTGGTCCTTGGTAGTGCTTTCTGGAACAGGTACCTCCTGCTTAGTAACCGAGTTCCAGTACCGTCAGCTGGTCCTCGGTAGTTCCATTGGCTCTTGTACCTTATGCTACCCATCCGGGTTCCAGTAAGGTCAGCTGGTCCTCGGTAGTTCCATTTGCTCTTGTACCTTCTACTACCCATCCAGGTTCCAGTACCGTCAGCTGGTTCTCGGCAGTGTTTTTGGCACGGGTACTCCCTCCTGCCCAGCCAGGTTCCAGCCCGCCAGCTGTTTCCGGGTAGTGTCATCTTCACTTTGCCTCCAATGCGTTGTCCTGTCGTGTTGCGGTCGGGTTAGCCGACACTATGGTGTCTGCAGTTTAGGTGACTCCTATGTGGGCAGTGGGATCTGGCAATGAAGGCTGGTTCCATAGTGCCAATAAGACAAGCACCCCCTGTAGGACTGTGGGTTTCGGTAACTGCGGCCGGCTCGCGGCCTTGCAACTTTTTTTTACATGGGTACCTTCTGCTATTCATCCGGGTTCCAGTACTGTTAGCTGGTTCTCGGCAGTACCTTTGGCTTAGGTGCCTCTTCTCGGTATCCAAGTTCCACCAACGTCGGCTGGTCCTTGGTAGTGCTTTCTGGCACAGGTACCTCCTGCTTAGTAACCGAGTTCCAGTACCGTCAGCTGGTCCTCGGTAGTTCCATTGGCTCTTGTACCTTCTGCTACCCATCCGGGTTCCAGTACCATCAGCTGGTTCTCGGCAGTTCCTCAGCCTTCTTGTACCTTCTGCTACATTTCCAAGTTCAAGCTTTTTGAAATGGTTCATCGTAATCACTCTGGATCTCCCTGACGAGGACCCTGAAGACGAGGACCCTGAAGACCACCCCTAAAAAGACGAGGACCCCGAAGACGGGGACCCTGAAGACGAGGACCCTGAAGACCAACCCGAAGAAGACGAGGACCTCGAAGACGATGACCCTGAAGACGACCCTGAAGACCACCCCGAAGAAGACGAGGACCCCAAAGATGAGGACCCTGAAGACAAGGACCCTGAAGACCACCCCGAAGAAGACGAGGACCCCGAAGACGAGGACCTTGAAGACGACGACCCTGAAGACCACCCCGAAGAAGACGAGGACCCCGAAGACGAGGGCCCTGAAGACGACGACCCTGAAGACCACCCCGAAGAAGACGAGGACCCCGAAGACGAGGACCCTGAAGACGAGGACCCTGAAGACCACCCCGAAGAAAACGAGGACCCCGAAGACGACGACCCTGAAGACAACGACCCTGAAGACCACCCCGAAGAAGACGAGGACCCTGAAGACGACAACCCTGAAGACCACCCCGAAGAAGACGAGGACCTCGAAGACGACGACCCTGAAGATGACGACCCTGAAGACCACCCCGAAGAAGACCAAGAAGATGACCCTGAAGAAGTTGACCAAGAGGACAAAGAACAAGAAGACAACCACCAAGATACAGAAGAACAAGAGACAGAAAACCAAGAAGCAGAAGTACAAGAAGCTGCAGAACAAAAAGCGGAAGAACATTAAGCATAAGACTAAAAATCAGAGCAAAAGATATTATCTAAATTATAAGCAGAAGATGACTAAGCAGTGTATGCGGGTGAGTCCGTTCCTCCTCTTGGTGCCCCTGGAAAAGACCTGCTGCTGCAGGCCAAACTGAACGCGGACAAATCCTGTTGTAAATCTTTTGTGACGGGCAGAACGAAAAGTGTAATGTTCAAACTTTTATAGATAACAACTACAGGAATGCCTGTCACAAATAAGAATATGATGAAGAAGAAGAATATGAAGAAGATGAAGAAGTAGAATATGAAGAAGAATGATAGTTGAATAAGAAGAATTTGAAGAATGTAAAAAAAAAGAATAATATGAAGAAGGTGAAGAAGAAGATGAAGAAGGTGAAGAAGAAGTTGATGAAAAAGATGCTGATGCTGAGGATGATGAAGGAGAAAGTGTGGGAGAAGTAAAAAAGAAGGTGAAGAGCATGGAAGTAGTGAAACATAAATATCTGAAAAAATATAAAAAAACTTAACATAGTCAATATTTCCGTAACTCAGAATGTCTTAAAAAAATATTAATTCCTGCTATTCCATTTGATTGGGCTAAACATCTATGCCTTTATTGTCTCCCCCAACTCCCCCAATACATTCTACATTATTCTTAGTTGTTTTCCTTCATGTAGAATTAACCTACAAGGAAAGAAAGGGTTTATTTTTATTCCGATATTTCTGTCCCATTGACTTGCATTGGGTTCCGGTATCGGAATCAGCGATATCCGATACTTTTTGGGTATCGGTCCGATCCAATCCGATCCGATATTTCCCGATATCGGAAGGTATCGCTCAACACTACTTATCACTAATTATGAGGTGCATCTCACTCCAGCACTTCCTTCATTAAAACTGGCATAAAAGACACCAGTTTTAATGAATCTATGCCTTAGTAAACCAATTTTTGAGTTGGTCAACAGTGTATTGGAAGCTCAATCAGAGCAATCAAAGAGTTTGAGGTATGGGTCATACATGCAGAGGATCTTAGTATGTGGCAAAATGTGAAGTAGATGAGATTTTTTTATTCATAAGCAACCCAAAAGACAACATGTGACATTTCTTTGACAGCCTGGACCTTTACCTGACCTTATGGATTGTGAGATTGAGAGAGAAGAAAGCAAGAAGTGCTGTGTAAAAGGAAGCTTGCATTGCTGTGACTTTGGAGTAAAGAGCAGATAAATCGCACATAAGTTACACTGAAGTAGCAGTCGGCTGTGACTTGCGACCCGCAACAGAAACACATTTGGAAATATTTGAGACTACGGCCCAAATTTATCAAGACCTACAGAACAGACCAAAAGTTTGGACACACCTTCTCATTTAAAGATTTTTCTGTATTTTCATGACTATGAAAATTGTACATTCACACTGAAGGCATCAAAACTATGAATTAACACATGTGGAATTATATACTTAACAAAAAAGTGTGAAACAACTGAAAATATGTCTTATATTCTAGGTTCTTCAAAGTAGCCACCTTTTGCTTTGATGACTGCTTTGCACACTCTTGGCATTCTCTTGATGAGCTTCAAGAGGTAGTCACCGGAAATGGTCTTCCAACAATCTTGAAGGAGTTCCCAGAGATGCTTAGCACTTGTTGGCCCTTTTGCCTTCACTCTGCAATCCAGCTCACCCCAAACCATCTCGATTTGGTTCAGGTCTGGTGACTGTGGAGGCACAAAGTGTCCCCTGCCTAGGCCTTTGTGAGGAACCACGTTGCGCAGACTGTAGAGAAGCAGATGGCATTTGTGACTCCTCATCCTCCACCTCTTCCAAAACCTCCTCCCTTAGTGCTTGCAGTGTTTTTTCAAGCAGGCAGATAAGGGGGATAGTCATGCTGACTAGTGCATCATCTGCACTTGCCATCCGCGTGGAATAATCGAAGGCACGCAAAACGTGGCAAATGTCCTTCATAGAGGCCCACTCAGTGGTGGTGAAGTGTGAACGGCGCGCACTGCGACTTCTTTGCGCCTGCTGCAGCTGGTACTCCATTACTGCTGCCTGCTACTCACACAACCTCTCCAACATATGTAACGTTGAATTCCACCTGGTGGGTAGGTCACATATGATGCGATGTTCCGGAAGACGTAATCGGCGCTGCAGAGCTGCAATGCGCGATCTTGCGTTGCTGGAACGCCGCAAGTGAGCGCATTCTATTCAGACCTTGTGAAGCAGTGCATCAAGATCCGGATAGTCCCTCAAAAAACTCTGCACGACCAAGTTGAGCACATGTGCCAGACATGGGATGTGATTGAGGTTGCCTAGGCCCAGAGCTGCCACCAGATTTCGGCCATTGTCACACACTACCATGCCTGGCTGGAGATTCGCTGGCACAAACCACACGTCGCTCTGCTTCTTGATGGCATTCCAGAGCTCCTGCGCTGTGTGTCTTCGATTCCCCAAAGAAATTAATTTTAGTACGGCCTGTTGACGTTTGGCCACAGCTGTGCTCATATCGGTCATCATAACAGGTAACCGTTCACGGGTCGATGTGGAGGTAGACCATGACGGCTCCTGCAGCGCTGATTCAGAGGAACTGGAGTATGAGGAGGAGTCAATGTGTACAGACTGGATTCCTGCAATCCTTGGAGCTGGCAGAACACGTACAGCACCACTCTCAAGATCTGTACCCGGCTCCACAACATTTACCCAATGGGCAGTGAGGGAAAGGTATCGTCCCTGTCCATGCTTACTGGTCCACGCATCGGTGGTCAGGTGGACCTTGCTACTGACGGCGTTTTGTAGCGCATGTTTAATTTTTCCCTTCACATGCTGTTGCAGGGCAGGGACGGCTTGCCTGCTGAAATAAAAGCGGCTGGGCACGTTGTATTGTGGGACTGCCAATGCCATAAAGTTACGGAAGGTGTCAGTCTCCACCAGCCTGAATGATAGCATTTCAAGGGCCAGTAGTTTAGCAATGCCAGCATTCAGAGCCTGTGCTCGGGGGTGGTTTGCCGAGTATGGGCGCCTTTTCTCCCATGCCTATGCTAACGATAGCTGTAGACTGGCCTGGGAGTGTGAGGATGACAGGGAAAGTGGTGCTGTGGGTGGAATTACACTGTGTCTCTGTACAACAGTTCCAGAGATTCTTCCATGGCGATCCTGTGAGGAAGCCGAACCAGCTGTGTGTGAGCTGGAGGAAGAGGCTACAACACGAGCTGAAGAGGTGGTAGGTGGCGCTGTAGGTTGGCCTTGGTCTTCAGTGTGTTTTTGTAACTCCACCACGTGCTTGGTCCGCACATGTTTCCACATATTTGTGGTATTGAGGTTGCTGACACTTTTCCCTCTTTTCACCTTCTGATTACACAGCTTGCATTTGACAAAGCAAATGTCATCTGCAACTGTGTCAAAAAAGGTCCAGGCACTGCAAGTCTTGGGAGCGCCCGCTTTGGATTTTGCAAGAGCCATGTTCCTAATGGGTGCCGAAGTGGAGGCTACAGGCAACCAAGTCTGCCCCCTCCCTCTCCCTCCTTTTTGGGCCGTTCGGGGAATCTCTTCCTCAGAGCTGCTCCCACCACCTTCCAGTCCCTCACGCCATGATGGGTCAAGGACCTCATCATCTACACAACCCTCTTCAAATAACTGCTTCTCCTGGGTAGTCTCGACAGCACAGTACGCACCAGAAAGTGGCACCTGAGTCTCATCATCAGATGCGTACTGAGGTGTGCTGCTGACCATAGGCACTGGCCCACCCGCCTCTTCAGATTCAGAGAGACAAAACGGTTGCGCATCACTGCATACTACCTCTTCTTCAAATTCTCGAATTCTGCTTGGCTGGCCCCCTCTTTCCAAGCCAAGAGATTCAGAGAACAGAAGTAGAGATGGCTCCTGTCCAGGGCTCTCTGACTGCCTGGGCAATTTGGCAGGTGATGAAGAGACAGATGGGTGCTCTTCAGTGCTCAGGACCTGAGAGGATCTGGAACTAATTGAAGTCAATGCGTTAGCTGCCATCCATCCGACAACGGCTTCAATTTGGTCCTCCCGAAGCAGTGGGGTACGGATAGCTGCGCATAAAGGACTGTTCCCTGGTAAAACTGGGGGATGCTGAGTCACTGGTGCCCGCAGCAGGCACAGAATCCCCACGTCCTCTCCCTGCATGCACAGAATCCTCACGTCCTCTCCCTGCAGAAACTCCACGCCCACGCCCACGACCACGACCACATGCCTTACTCCCTGCCTTCTTCATCTTGGTAGACTGATAAAGATAGGCAGAAAAGTACTAAGGACTTAGTGTGCTTATTCCTGAACAGCTGCTAACAGGTATAAGAAACACTAATTTTATAAAGTGTGGACTAGACTTTAATATGAGCAAATGTGGCCTACACAACTGTAAAGTGGAGTGTTTGGTGAACTTTATTTAGGTTTTTTTTGTCACAAAAAGACACTGGATGTGCCCAAAGATGTAATACCGATAGTATCACAAACTTTTTGTAGCTATTACAATGTAGGAAGGTAACCTACAATGCAATAGATGAGGCTACAAAAAATAGGCTAATACTAATCTGGCTGGGGCTGCAGGGCACAATGCTGCAGAAAGGCTCCTCTATCTACTCCTATATAGTGTGTTTGGAACCAATGTAGCTGAATACGGATGGAACCACCACACTAATAGGAGAAATCAGGAAAAATGATCAATTAGCAAAAAAGGACAATGTATGAGGCAGTGACGCACGCTGAGCGCACTACAACCAGACGTGGCTGAAGCACACACTACAGCGTGAGCTGCACTCACACACAGAGACCTTGCAGACAGGCGTGAACAGTGAAGATGCAGAGCACTGTGCACTAGCGCTGCAAGACAAAAAAAAAATTCTCTATCTACTCCTATATAGTGTGTTTGGAACCAATTTAGCTGAATACGGATGGAACCACCACACTAATAGGAGATATCAGGAAAAATTATCAATTAGCAAAAAAGGATAATGTATGAGGCAGTGACGCACGCTGAGCGCACTACAACCAGACGTGGCTGAAGCACACACTACAGCGTGAGCTGCACTCACACACAGACCTTGCAGACAGCGGTGAATAGTGCAGATGCAGAGCACTGTGCACTAGCTCTGCAAGACAAAAAAAAAATTCTCTATCTACTCCTATATAGTGTGTTTGGAACCAATTTAGCTGAATACGGATGGAACCACCACACTAATAGGAGAAATCAGGAAAAATTATCAATTAGCAAAAAAGGACAATGTATGAGGCAGTGACGCACACTGAGCGCACTTCAACCAGACTTGGCTGAAGCACACACTACAGTGTGAGCTGCACTCACACACACAGACCTTGCAGACAGCGGTGAACAGCACAGAGAACTGTGCACTAGCGCTGCAAGGCACAGCGATTTATAAAGTAGCTTGGGTAAAGCAGAATAGAGCAAATAGGTAGCTAAAACTGTCCCTCAGAACAACAGCGTCCTATCCCTAACTGAATTCACAGCAGAGTGAGCTCAAAATGGCGGCGGCGGCTTTTATAGTGCATCATGACATCATTTCAGCAGCCAATCACAGCCCTCCCATTAGTCAACATGCCTACATGCTTAACAGGATGTGCCCACACTTCTTAGGATCCTTATTGGCTGAACAAAATGAAACTGGCTCATTGCATTATGGGAGCTTCCGATTCCGGTATACGATATTCTAAAAGTATCGGAATTAAGTATCGGAATTCCGATACCGCGAATATCGGCCGATACCCGATATTTCAGTATCGGAATGCTCAACACTAGTGATAAGCGAATTTATTCGGCATTTCAAATTCGGGTTCGTGTTCGGGGTTCTGACTTGTTCGTGCCAAAAAATCGGCTCCACCCACGAACATCCCTGATTTGCCATGCTGTCACTCATAATGAATTAGGAGCATCTTACAACTGCCATGAGCATCTTCCAGAAATCTTATTCCAGTCAGGCGCTGGCAAACATTCCTGGGGAATTTGTGCCACTTTAGCGGTGTAAATTATGATGAATTTATGGGGCGATAAATTTTTGTGCAACTTCGAGTGAACAATTAGGACCTTGAGGCCACGTGCACACATCGAGTATTTGGTGAGTTTTTTTACCTCATTATTTATAAGGCAAAACCAGGAGTGGAACAGTCAGACGAAAAGTATACAGAGGTAAAAAGCTCACCAAATATTCAACGTGGGCATGTGGCCTTAATGGAAAAAAATGATCTAGAAGAAAAGCTATTCAATTGCTGGTGTTAATTTGTAGCACCCTGAGGGCTCGGTTGCTATCTCACTCTCAGGTAAGGATGGAGTGTGGATCAGGACCCTGACACCTGCATGCATTACACCAAATTTCCGGGGGGGCAGGGCGACCGATATGCTCCAAGCAGAGCACGACAGTCCCTGTCCCTGGCTGGAGTGGGAGGAGGGAACACCGAGGAAGGGGGAACCCTGTAGTGCAGGAGCAGGGAGGAAGCAGTTCCTGGGTGCACCTAGAGGGAGGTATAAAAGGTGGGCACCATCTTAGATCAGTGTTAAGTTCAGGGGAGTGCAGTCAGAGGGAAGAAGTGACAGAGCAGGGCCTCTGTAGAGCTCTGCTCCGGAGGCGGGCCTAGCCTGTGAGGCCCAGCCAGCACTGAAAGGGGAGAAGAGAGAGAGAGTTCAGGAGAAGGAATGAAGAGGAGCAGAGAAGGCTCCAGGAACAAGGAACGAAGGGACCCCAGGGGTGAGGACCGGCGAGTCGCCACCTCACGCCCGAATCTACCTGCGTAGAAGGATCAGGCCAAAGGGGGAGACCGGTCCCCGAAACTAGTGGAGGCGGGGAACTACCCTCAGCTAGAAACTGGAGGCTGTGACATTTCATGTGGCGCAGCCCCTCGCTACACCCGCTAGGAAGGCACCACATAGGGTCAGAGAAACAGGCGCCAAGTTCACCAAGAGAAGGCCCGAAGCTGCCGGACAGAAGCGAGGTCTCTGGCGGGGTATGACAGGCCAGAGAAAGGACACACAAAGGGGGTCCTGTGAAGCGCTCCAAAGTTATCCGGGAGTAGGCCGAGCCCCTCACCTGGTGAGCACAGTACGACGTGGGCAGCCGTTACCTGAAAAAGTGGCCTGGATAATAAGAACTGTGAGTAAAAAGACCCTGGACTGCATCACTGACTCTGTGTTGTCACTGCTACTCCTGCACCATCACCCCCATCCTCCGCATACACTGCCCTGAGGCTACACTCCTCCCGTGGGGAGTCGTACTACACTCTGCTGCACCCATAACACCAGCCTCAGCGGTCTGTTCTGCAGCGGCGGTTCATCCTGACCGCAATCCACGGGTGGCGTAGTCGGACATTTAATATCATAAAAACCACATAAATAGACCGCCATTTGAGTTGACCACCCTGAGCCACGGGACCGGGTCCCCGCTACACGAGGACTACAACCCCCAGCATCCGCAACGGGTCCGGTTCCGGGTATCCCCACACATGCGCGGCCCAGGGGGCGCGTCAGCTTTTGGCGTAGTCGGCAGGATTTAGTGCCCGCAACCAGCGGGTACTGCGTGCCTGAAAAGAGACTGTTTCACTGTATTGAAAATGGCGCCCGCCCCAGAAGGACGGACGCCATGATGTGCACGCCAAAAGACAACAAGAAGCCACCTCCCATCGTGGGCCAGGTCCCAGAATGGCGCCAAAGATGGAGCCCACCCCCAACAGCCATGAGTGAGGCTGCAGAGATGTCCATCAACGTGGGGAGGCTGCCCTTGAGATTGATTGCCAGAAGATGGCCCCAGGACCACCCCCAATGGGGGCGGAAAGAGAAAAAAAACGGGGGGCAGGGTGTGGTTTGGATCAGTCTCGGCAGACCACACCCGGAGATGGCAAGCAGCACCGACCCCAGCACCCTGACGGGTGGCTTGCTGCAGGCCATCGCGGCCCCGTACAGCCTCAGGGAGCTGATGGCCCAGCTCCCTGGAGGAGACCCGGAGTTCCTCCGAACGGCGTTGGAGGATTTGGACCGGAGGATGGTCCAGGCGCAGCGAGAAGCTGTAACAGAGTGGAGAGAGGAGATGGCCCGGCGGGTCGCAGCCCAGCAGCACAGGACGCCGCCAGCACCGGCCAGCGAGCCAGCCCCTGAGGACGAGGAGCGGAGGCCGAAAGCTGAGAGCAGCACAGCCCTGGAAGCAGGTAAGGGGGACATCCCCGCCACCAGCCCTGATGCCACCAACCTGCCTCTGGACCCTGTCACGGAGCCAGACGTCCCGGGCGTCGCTGCGCCTCCCGCGCTCCCACCGCCGGCACGCAGGCCCCAAGCTGTGAGCCCCGTCGCCGGATCAAGCCCCAGGCCGTGCCCCCTGATCCCGGGTGCAGTCGGAAGCAGCCCGCTCCAGGCCCGGTCGCAAGGCCTGACCTCCCCAGGCGCCTCCGAACCGCGTGCGCTCCAGGTCCCGAAGCCACCACCCCTTGGGACCGACCTGTACAGCCAGCTCACCGGACCCAATGGAGAGCCGATCCCTGTGCCAGAGGGATGGGTTCATCCTAGTCAGCGAGAGAGCCTGTCCGCAGAGGCCGAGGCCCCGCTTGCTCCGCTCCTGCCCGTGCCACAGTCAGTCGCCATCCCCCAGCTCCAGGAGGAAGAGGTCCAGATCGAATGGGACCAGACCGGGGAGGAACTGATAGGATTTGCGCAGGAGACGCGGGCGGCCGCAGCTCGCAGGTGTGAGATCTGTGAGCAGCTTGAAAAGGAGGAGTGGGCGCGTCGCATGAAGAGGGAGCAGCTGCAGGCCCGGAGCGCCAAGGAGAAGACGCGGACTCGTCAAAACCCCCAAGCAGCACGTGGTCCTAAAATTGCTGGGACCGTGGTAAAGTTCCACCAAGAGAAAGGGTGGGGGTTTATCCGGGACCCTACCACAGACATGGATCTCTTTGTTAATAGGAGGGACTTGGAGAGCCATCTGCCTGAGGGTTACCAGGGGCGGGATCTGTATCCAGGGGACTTGGTGTCCTACACCCGGCATCGAGGCCTGCGAGGGTGGTATGCCCTCAATGTCCAGAGGGTGGAAGAAGAACAATACCATGAGCACTACTACCCAGAGGACCCGGACGGGTCAGAAGAGTATGGCGAGGAGGAGGAATGTGCACAAGGAGGACACCGCTATTGAAGGAAAATGTGAGTGCACTGCACATAGTTGCCCGTTAGGGTACAGGAAGAAGAAAAAGTTCACCCCGGACGGGGACTGTTGTGCCTGACTGTTGCCTGTTTGTGTTTGCTGAAAGTTACCCGGAGACGGGTTAGTAATAGCCGGCTGAGGACTGGGAGCAGCCAACCTTTTGTGAACTATCCGGCCGAGGACAGGGAGCGGTCAACTTCGTAAATAATTGCACTTCTTAAAGTGCCCCCTACTGGTTTTATAAGGAACTACAACAACTGACCTCAGAACAAAAACCCGTTAGAGGTGGCCAAAGGCGAGGTCCAGCAGCTGGATCTGCTTCGCCCTGCAGCCACCCCAGGGCCTACGTTGAGGGTTTACGAACGGGTCCCTCATGTTCAAAAAGTTTTGCCAAGTTTGCACCTTAAGAATGGACACCTGGTCATGGAAAGGACTGTGACCTGTTGAAAAGAGACTTCGCCGTTGATATGCTGCTGATGATGTTTTATTTGTTTGCTACTAAAAATAATGTTTTATATATTGGTGAAAAGAGAAAATGTTTCCCATAAAGGGAAGTGATATGCAGTTGACAGTTAAAAAAAAAAAAATAAAAAATTTCTTTGCATGTCCTAACTTGCATTGTCTTTTGCTCTGTTCCAGCCCACGGACGTGCTGTGATTTACTGGGGGGGAATGTAGCACCCTGAGGGCTCGGTTGCTACAGAGGTATTGCATCTCATCCAGATGTGCGATATCTCACTCTCAGGTAAGGATGGAGTGTGGATCAGGACCCTGACACCTGCATGCATTACACCACATTTTCAGGGGGCAGGGCGACCGATATGCTCCAAGCAGAGCACGACAGTCCCTATCCCTGGCTGGAGTGGGGGGAGGGAACACTGAGGAAGGGGGAACCCTGTAGTGCAGGAGCAGGGAGGAAGCAGTTCCTGGGTGCACCTAGAGGGAGGTATTAAAGGTGGGCACCATCTTAGATCAGTGTTGAGTTCAGGGGAGTGCAGTCAGAGGGAAGAAGTGACAGAGCAGGGCCTCTGTGGAGCTCTGCTCTGGAGGCGGGCCTAGCCTGTGAGGCCCAGCCAACACTGAAAGGGGAGAAGAGAGAGAGAGTTCAGGAGAAGGAATGAAGAGGAGCGGAGAAGGCTCCAGGAACAAGGAACGAAGGGACCCCAGGGGTGAGGACCGGCGAGTCGCCACCTCACGCCCGAATCTACCTGCGTAGAAGGGTCAGGCCAAAGGGGGAAACCGGTCCCCAAAACTAGTGGAGGCGGGGAACTACCCTCAGCTAGAAACCTGAGGCTGTGACATTTCATGTGGCGCAGCCCCCTCGCTACACCCGCTAGGAAGGCACCACATAGGGTCAGGGAATCTGGCGCCAAGTTCACCAAGAGAAGGCCCGAGGCTGCTTGACAGAAGCGAGGTCACTGGCGGGGTATGACAGGCCAGAGAAAGGACACACAAAGGGGGTCCTGTGAAGCGCTCCAAAGTTATCTGGGAGTAGGCCGAGCCCCTCACCTGGTGAGCACAGTACGACGTGGGCAGCCGTTACCTGCAGACGTGGCCTGGATAATAAGAACTGTGAGTAAAAAGACCCTGGACTGAATCACTGACTCTGTGTCGTCACTGCTACTCCTGCACCATCACCCCCATCCTCCGCATACACTGCCCTGAGGCTACACTCCTCCCGTGGGGAGTCGTACTACACTCTGCTGCACCCATAACACCAGCCTCAGCGGTCTGTTCTGCAGCGGCGTTTCATCCTGACCGCAATCCACGGGTGGCGTAGTCGGACATTTAATATCATAAAAACCACATAAATAGACTGCCATTTGAGTTGACCACCCTGAGCCACGGGAACGGGTCCCCGCCACACGAGGACTACAACCCTCAGGATTCACAACGGGTCCGGTTCCGGGTATCCCCACACACGCGCGGCCCATGGGGCGCGTCAAATTTAAACAATAAAAGTAAACCAATTCAATAAAATAAAACAGATTAAATTAAAAAAATAGGAATACCAAGGTGTTTATCTTTCATACAGAGTATATGATAGTTTATCATCTCACAGAAAATAAATAAAGCTGCATTGGTTTCACCACCACTCCCACATCCAACCCACAAACCTCCAAACAGCAGCTGCAGCACATAAAACCCAGAGCAAGGAGCTTGTAGGGGGTTGTGCACCATGAGACCCATCATGAGAACGTCTGCTGTCTTTACTATCCTCATTACAGGTAAAACCAATTTTTCCATTTTTTTAGTAGATACTATAGTGATTTAATGTATCAATAGTCGATGTAATGTGATAGTAGAAACTTTAAAATATCAAATGATCAAACTAAGAAAATAAATTTGTGAAATGATGCATCATTATGATCCTTTATTAATTACCATACTGTATGTTTTATTTTAGGAGTCCTAGGACAATACCCAGTGATCCAGGACGCGTCCATTACTGTTACGGAGGGAGAATCCGTACAAATAAACTGCACTTACACTGGCACAGAGTACAGCCTGCAGTGGTACCAGCAAATCAGTGACCACAAGATCAAACCAATTCTTCTCTTGAGCATCAATGGCCACAAATTCAGTGAACAATTCATGATGTTACTGAACACAAAGAACAAGTTCACCTATCTGTATATAAACACAACACAAGTGGGAGACTCTGCGGTGTACTACTGTGCGATGGCAGCACTGTGCTCGACTCCAACAGGGGCACAGTACAATAAGCTGGCAGCTGCGAGGCACACCACCGAAACACAGCTACATCTCACATGAAGACATTTATTTCACTTCTTTCTCTCAACAGAAAAACTTCTTTGTGCCAAATTTATGCAAGAGACATCATGACCCTCTGAAGGCTTCTATTGGAAGATTAATGTTAAATGGCTCCAATCATATTTATAAGTTACAGGAGTTGTCTGGAGAATCTAATATTGATGTTTTATCCTTAGGGCTCACTCCCCTGACCCGAGTGTATAACTCGGACGAGTGCTATCCCATGTTTTATCGGATAGCACTCGGACCAATGTTATACTATGGGAAAGGGCAGATCTGCGATTTTTTCTCATACCAATTCAGGATGAGAAAAAAATCAAGTGGTTCCACAAATTGAAGCATGCTCACCCATTTAAGTCTATGGATGCGTGTAAAACATCGGACTGCACTCAAATATCACCCGAGTGTAGTCTGATTTATGCGGACAATGGATAAGACAGAGAAGAGAGAATCGGATCACACTAAGGTGACACTCGGCTCAAAATCTGATCAGACACATAGTGTGAACGCTTTAATTATTTTGGTGTGGATATTATAACAATACACCGTTATGTGTGGCCCCTCTTTGTCTTTACAGGGGGAATAACCTGGTTATGCTATCCCTTGCGTAAATGAGCCATCTTTTTTATACATGTGTGGTTATTGCCCCTCTTATGAACTTCTAATGGGGTCAGTAATGGGCCTGCATTTTTGTGACACCGGTCTGAATCAGGACAATGCACAAATGGTCCTATGTCTGTATCTGGGCACCGCCCCCAGCGACGCCGTCTTCTGAGCTCTTCTAATTGAGATGCTGCAATCAGTGTTGTGAATGTCTGACCAGCGATGACGTGGCTGAAAGCAACGCCCCGGGAAATGTCGTCACCGGAAGTGACGTCCGGTGCGTTCCGCAGGCATAGCGTTTCACATGCTGCTGTGCTCTTTCCACCGGATTTGACATCACCGGAAGTGGCTTGCGTTCCACTAGGTGAGCGTGCATTCCACACACTGCCGCATGCCACTGTCCGGCGGGTCATTTCCTCATATACACCCAACTGATGGGTTTGACACTATTGGCTATTAAAGTGGACCTACATCCACCTGACCATTTATATTTGAATATCAGTATTATATATAAACTCCCCTTTTTCACCATAACACTGCTTTGTGGCACCCCTGAGGGTTCGGTCGCCACAGAGGTATTGCATCTCACCCAGAGGTGTGGTATCTCACTCTCAGGTAAGGAAGGAGTATGGCTCGGGGCCCTAACACCTGCATTCACTACACCACATTTCCGGGGGACAGGGCGAGATTGCTCCTACTGGAGAGCACAGTCCCTGGTCCCTGGCTGGGGTGGGGAGGAACCACTTAGAGGGGGGGGACTATGTAGTGGATGGGGTGGAGGACATAGATCCTAAGAGCACATGTGTAGGAGCTATAAAAACAAGGCACCATCTTAGTTCTGGGTTCGTTCAGTCAGAGGAGGAAGGTGATAGGAGCAGAGGCTCTGAATGAGCTCTGCTCCGGAGGCGGGCCTAGCCTGTGAGGCCCAGGACTGAAGGAGAGGGAGCAGGAAGGCTCCAGGAACCGAAGGGACCCTAGGGGTACGGGCCGTGCAGTAGGCCACCCGTACGCCCGTTGCTACCAGGAGGTAGAGGGGTCAGACCAGAACAGGGAACCGGGTCCCTCAACTAGTAGAGAAACAGTAAATGCTTAACTAGGATCTGGAGGCTGCAGTGTTTCAAGTGCTGTAGCCACAAGTCCACACCAGTCATACTAAGAAGGTAGCCACATAGGACCCAGGGGACGGAACATACATCGCCCGCCAAGGCCCGAGGGTACCGGATAGAAGTGGCTCTGGGTGTGAGGTGCAGGAAGAGGCCAGAGGAAGGTACACAGAACGGGGTCCTGATAAGTGCTCTGGAAATATCTGAGGGTGGACTGAACCCCTCACTGAGTATGCACAGCACGACGGGGGAAGATTGCTTGGTACCTGTAATCTGAACTACAACAACAGTGAGTAAAGATCCTGGGACTGCACTATCTTGTCTCTGTGTTCCTTGCGGCGCCAGCACTCACAGCACTAGAAAGCCCTGCACAATCACCACCATCATCCAGTCACGCTGCCCTGAAGCTACACTCCTCCTGTGGGGAGTCACATCACCTTGCTGCACATACCACCAGCTTCAGCTAACTGCTCTGCAGCGGCGGTTACCAATAGCCGCATTCCACAGGTGGTGTAGTCAGACATTAACATTTGTACACATAGACTACCCCCTTGGTTTGACCGCCCTGGGTCACGGACCGGGTCGCCGCCACGGTGACTACAACCCCCAGCATCTGCAAGGCCCGGCTCCGGGTGCCCCACGGCCCAGGGGGCGCGTCAGCTTCACCTGAGACTAGTGAAGAGTTATATCTTATCATGTTGAGACAGCTTAGCCTCCATGGTGCTACATAGTAGGGTCCACTGATGACAACAAAAGGAAGAACGCGTCGGGACTACAGGGCAAGCACAGGGCTATTAGAGCAGTCTAGATGTGGACTGTCCTTGTTAGGGCAGGAGCAAAGGGGTACAGGGATAGCGCAGTCCATATAGGGTGTTAATAGGGGCAGAAATATACGCCTCCCGTGGACTTCTGCCTGCTTACCTGCCTCCCCTTCAGGAAATATCAGGAAATATCTCCTCTTTTTACCCCACTGTGATGTGTACTACTCTACATATCGGGTGAGGACGTTCCTTTACTCTTATTCAATATCTTAATGTTATATATATATATATATGTATGTATGATGATATACGTTTTCTCTTGATGATGTAATTACCATAAATTTACCCCATCTATCTTGAATGTATATGAAAAACACTTTATTTCATTCATCCTAAGACGTTTATCCTGTGTTAATGATAGGATCATCATTTGACATTATTTGATTTCATTCGAGAAACGTCTAATCTAGTCCACTCACTTTTTGGACGTTTCATAGGGACCCTGTGTCATTAGGGTTTTTGTTTTATCCTATCTGACCAGGGTCCAGTACGCCATTTAGGTGACGTGTTCCGCTCTCTTATTATAGTTATTACCACGACCTGGGGAGTATGTGTACTTTGTGTCCGTAATAATTGTCTTATACTTAATATTTTAAACTTATCTATTAAAAGTTATATTTTAGAGTCTGAAATGCCCTTGCTGTATTCTATTGATGACTGGGTATGATATATATATGAATACAAATCATATTATTGCTACTTCTGCTCTACAACTGACCCAGATCTTCGTGGGACTGTATGGATTATTTCATCACGTCGGACAGGTGAGGGATATGGTTGTTTTTTATACATGATTTTTTTACAGGTGACAATGGCTTCAAATGGATTGGGCATTAGGTGAGTATTTTTTTTGTTTATTAGTTTCTGTTTTTTAAAGGAGACTTTCTCATCAATGCAATGGGCATTTGGTGAGTATAACTATTTGTTATTTTTAAATAAAAAAGTAAAAGTGTTTTTTTTATTTCAAATACAGGATTTTGTTCTGCCTTTATTTCACAAATTTTACTATGAGGTTAATAATAGGGGCTTCTTATAGATGCCCTCCATTACTATCCAGGGCTTCATGTCAGCTGCCAATACAAGGTTGACATGAATACCAACCTTATTACCCCACTTGCCACTGCACCAGGGTGCGCTATTTCTGGGGCGGCTGAGGGCTGATGTCTTTAGCCTCGGAGGTGGCCAATATCCATGGCCCCTTCCTAGGCTATTAATATCATCCTGCAGCTGTCTGCCTAGCCTTTGCTGGTTATCAACTATAGAGGGGCTCCACGTAAATTTTTTTTGGGGGTGACCCATTTTAATAATCAGTAAAGGCTAAGTATACAACTGTGGGCTGATATTAATAACCTGGGAAGCTCCATGGGTATTACCCTCTTTCCAGGCTATAAAAATCAGCCCCAGCTATCCGCTTTCCCTCTGCTAGTTCCCACACCATTTTTATTTCTGAAATGTAATCATTTATTAATAAATTACATGTACAGTAAGCTACAAACACAAGGCACTTATTACATATCTCACTCACATATTTCTATCTATCTGTCCATATCTATCTATCTATCTATCTATCTATATATCTATCTATACACTGGGGGAGCGATCACACTCCCGAAGTGACTGTTCTATAAGTGAGATCGCTGTGGGACACTCAGGATTATGGCGGCTAGGTGAGGAATATGGTGTTTTGTTTTTACAGGGGACAAGTGCATCAGGGATTAGGTGTAGGTGAGTATAATGTGCTTATTTTTATTTGAATATTAATTTTTTTTTTACTTGGAGCACAGGCGCCGGCTGATAAGAGCCTACTCCTACAATCAGCGGTGCCTGCGCTCTCTGTTTACAGTGGCAGCAGGAGTCGGCTGATGGGGGTAGCAGTCAATGCTGACATTTGACAGCGTGATCAGCAGCGCTCTGACCGGTGGTAACATCGATCAGAACCCCTGGAAACCGGGAAACCACAGATATTCGGGTTCGTGCTCGGCTTAATTTTGCCAATTTTGAGAAAAATGCTTGTTAATCTGAATACGAATCTGAATGTGCAATGTTTGTGCCTTTGAAATTGGTGAAAGTTTTCCGAATATGTTCGCTCATCATCACTAGTAACCATCAGCCAGTCATGTCCCTGGTCAAAATGACATTGCTGTGCACATTGTTTGTAACTTCTTTTAACCGCTTCAGGGTCCAGAAATCCTGAAGCCGTTGAAAGAAGTGACTTGTTTATTCTTCTTAAGGGAAGCTGCCGACTCTCTATAACAATATAGAGTGAAGGCTTCCAGAGGCAGAGCCAGAGCAAGAAATACGGCACAGCTGATGGCCTCAGGAAAAAGACCGCCAGCGTTTTCCTGATGTTGATGTCTAAATGATGTTGTGACATACGCGAAGACTGCTGATGTTCTGAATGATACTCTTCTACAGGTAAAATCTGTTCACAGAAACCAGACGCCTCGACCTCTTTCGAGACATAATGATCTTAGAAAAGTAATAGTTGTGTATATTTTGCTTATGCATTGTTAAATCTGTTCAGGATCAGGTCATTTTCCCCTGTTCCTATCCAGGCACCTTTCATGATTTGACATACATTCGCTTTTAAAGGCTCTACATTTTTCATTGCTTGGATAGTCAACTCTTTTTTTAATCGTTTTTTCATGATACTTGAGGCTTCATTTTTATGTCATCTTTATATTCCTTTATTTCTGCTATTTTTTTATTACCACAACAGACCAATAAAAAGCATTTTAAATTGCATTCAACTTTCCTTATAAATTATTTTTTTCAATGGGATTGGAGCTAGAAACAGCAATTTGGACTTGACTATGTAACTCTTTTATTTTTTTATTGCTTTTTTTATTTATTTATTGTTTTAATTTATTTCACAGGATTGTAAATAAACTATCGCACCTCTGGTATAGGTAGGTGCACGGGTAAGGTGCCAAGCCTAATATCAATGTTTAACAAAACCCGCCAATCGAAGAATCAATTAATTTTCTTGATTTTTAATTAAGTGAATAGTAATACAGAATATATATATACACTGCTCAAAAAAAAATAAAGGGAACACTTAAACAACAGAATATAACTCCAAGTAAATCAAACTTCTGTGAAATCAAACTGTCCACTCAGGAAGCAACACTGATTGACAATTAATTTCACATGCTGTTGTGTAAATGGAATAGACAATAGATGGAAATTATTGGCAATTATCAAGACACCCTCAATAAAGGAGTGGTTCTGCAGGTGGAGATCACAGACCACATCTCAGTACCAATGCTTTCTGGCTGATGTTTAGGTCACTTTTGAATGTTGGTTGTGCTTTCACACTCGTGGTAGCGTGAGACGGACTCTACAACCCACAGAATTTGCTCAGGTAGTGCAGCTCATCCAGGATGGCACATCAATGCGAGCTGTGGCAAGAAGGTTTGCTGTGTCTGTCAGCGTAGTGTCCAGAGGCTGGAGGCGCTACCAGGAGACAGGCCAGTACACCAGGAGATGTGGAGGGGGCCATAGGAGGGCAACAACCCAGCAGCAGGACCGCTACCTCCGCCTTTGTGCAAGAAGGAACAGGAGGAGCACTGCCAGAGCCCTGCAAAATGACCTCCAGCAGGCCGCAAACGGTTAGAAACTGACTCCATGAGGGTGGTTTGAGGGCCCGATGTCCACAGATGGGGGTTGTGCTCACAGCCCAACAAAGTGCAGGACACTTGGCATTTGTCACAGAACACCAGGATTGGCAAAGTCGCCACTGGGGGCATATGCTCTTCACAGATGAAAGCAGGTTCACACTGAGCACATGTGAGAGACGTGACAGAGTCTGGAGACGCCGTGGAGAGTGATCTGCTGCCTGCAACATCCTTCAGCATGACCGGTTTGGCAGTGGGTCAGTAATGGTGTGGGGTGGCATTTCTTTGGAGGGCCGCACAGCCCTCCATGTGCTCGCCAGAGGTAGCCTGACTGCCATTAGGTACCAAGATGAGATCCTCAGACCCCTTGTGAGACCATGTGCTGGTGCAGTTGGCCCTGGGTTCCTCCTAATGCAGGACAATGCCAGACCTCACGTGGCTGGAGTGTGTCAGCAGTTCCTGCAAGATGAAGGCATTGAAGCTATGGACTGGCCATTCACCAGACCTGAATCCAATTGAGCACATCTGCGACATCATGTCTCTCTCCATCCACCAATGTCACGTTGCACCACAGACTGTCCAGGAGTTGGTGGATGCTTTAGTCCAGGTCTGGGAGGAGATCCCACAGGAGACCATCCGCAACCTCATCAGGAGCATGCCCAGGCATTGCAGGGAGGTCATACAGGCACGTGGAGGCCACACACAATACTGAGCCTCATTTTGACTTGTTTTAAGGACATTACATCAAAGTTGGATTGGCCTGTAGTGTGTTTTTCCACTTTAATTTTGGGGGTGACTCCAAATCCAGGCCTCCATTGGTTAATAAATTTGATTTCCATTGATGATTTTTGTGTGATTTTGTTGTCAGCACATTCAGCTTTGTACAGAACAAAGTATTCAAAGTATTCATTCAGATCTAGGATGTGTTATTTGAGTGTTCCCTTTATTTTTTTGAGCAGTGTATATGAGGGCCTTATCCACATACATTAACTCTATTAAATAATTTGTACACATTTTCCAACTCTAATAAAGTAATCTTTAAATATTTTCTAGCCCTAATAAGCAGTTCCTAACTTTAATAAATTAATAAACTAAAATGATGCAATGTCAGCCAATACTTATTTACTAACCCTAATAATTAATAATAATGATGTAAAGTTAGTTAATAGTGATGGGCGAGCATTAAAATGCTTGGGTACTCATTGTTCGGGTCGAGCAAATTGGAATGTTCAAGTGCTCGGACCGAGTAACGAGCCCAATGTAAGTCTACGGGAAACTCGAGCATTTTTCCGGATGCTCCCCCCGGCAGTCTGCAGAGGGCCAAAAATTGCCCAAATCAATGGGAACAGTGCTCAAATGACATGCGATCAGCATGGGGGAAGACCCCTGGAAGCATTTCGGATGCTCAAGTCACTGCTGTCAACAATGTTGTCAGAGGTATTACGCCACTTTTACGGACTCACAATAAAACATACAAAAATTAAACCAAAATGGATTTTCCTGGGAAATATGTTAAGGAAAATCCTTTCCAGGGTAATGACTTGTATATAAGGCAAAATAAATGAACAAAAACAAAAATGCTCCTCCACACCTTGGGCTATGTTCACACGTAGCATTTTTGATGTGTTTTTGCACTTTTTCATTGCTTTCAACCAAGACAAATGCATTCACTGGGAAATGTCATTTTAACATTTTACAACCTTATCTGGCCATGTGGTGTGTGACACATCATCAGACACATGCATACAGGGCTGAAAAGACATGGGAACAGCATGGGGAAGACCCCTGGAAGCATCTCTGACTCTGAGGTGACTGCCTAAAAGTGTGATCCTCAAGTGATCCTCGACGCATGCGAAGATGCCTCCCGCCATGCACCTGTCGTTGCAGACTTGCAACAATCACCATCCACGTCCTTGTTCCAGCACAGCATTCAGTTGTCCCTACTCCATTTCTTGGAATGCAAGCGCAAGTATGCAGCCAGCCACCCACCCACAGGCTGCAATACTATAATGCCAAATTTAGAACAGCTGCTTGCACTTGAAATGTGGCTTTTTAGGCTCGTGGAGGCGGAAGCAGTCCACAACATCATGGCGGCGGCCGGGTGTCCATACTTGGTCCCCAGCCGCCACTATTTGTCCCGGTGTCATCTCCGCCTTCTACAAGCACGGGTCCCAGAGCACTTACTGGGAAGGCCTGCCTAACCACAAACATGTGGACAGGTGAATGTGGCCAGGTGAATGTGGCCAGGGATGGTCGGGAGCCAGTCTGCATTAAAAATGCAGCCATAGAGTGTCCGGGAACCTTCCCAAATACTTTTCTTAGCCAGGGATGTTTCTCAGCAGAGTTGGAAGGGTCCACCAGAGAACCAAAGACTCCTCCGGTGGGCCCTGGCTTCTCCGTCAGGAGAGTTCATAGTGCCGAGGTGAGGCCATGATGATGATAGAGGCCACCATTTGCTTAGTTTTCTGTTACTTGCAATGCAAGCACAAGTATGCAGCCAGTATTGTAGGCCTGTAATTTACTAATATTATTCTACTCAGAGACCTAGTGTGAATAGCTTCACTGACACTGCAACGGTATGAAAATGGAAGAAGTGTATGATTTTAGAAGTCTTTTCAGTGATATGTCTAGCAGAGAACTGTGGCTTTAAATTGTAGGCCTGTAATTTACTAATATCATTCTACACGGAGGCCTAGTGTGAATAGCTTCACCGACACACTGCAACAGAATGGAAAAGGAGGCCAATATTTTCCACGTTCTGGATTTTTATCGTTTTAATATGGAACAAATCTGGCTTTATTCTGCAGTGAGCAGAAAAATGGTGTACTCTGGATTGCTTTTTAAGCAAATAACCAAGATTAAAATAAAATAAAAATTTGATCTGGCCCCTGATATCTGGGGCTGTCTAGAAATATCTGTAATTATTACAGCAGCAGTAGACAGGACATTCAATGGACTCTCTTGTGCTGTATCATACACTGCAGTCTGCCACATGCACTGATTATATGCAGCTGGATTAGTCCTTAGAAAGACTGTTGGTTCAGATGGATATCTGTGATATAACCGGAGATGCATGTCTTTGTCTGAAGCCTTTATAGACTGTGCGACACGCCTGTGCAGTCTGGCTCCAGACAGAAGAATGCATTGAGCCGTTAAAGGTAAGAGGAGTGTGTATGGCGCCGGAGATCACGGTATGTGTAGACACTGAACGCATACCGCGATCTCCGGTGCCATACTTACCTGACCGGGAGGAGAGTTGCTGCGGCACCTCTCTTCACGGAGAGGGGCCGGAGTGAGGCGTCGGAATCGGCGCATGTGCATAGCGCTATCTGGCGCCATTTTAATGAAGACACATTTGCAGTGTGTCTTCAGCAAAATGGTGCCGGACAGCGTGGTATGGGCACGCGCGTACTCCGGCGCTGCACTCCTCCCCAAGCCTCTGGCAGAACAGGACACAGTAGCGCTGGAGCACAGGGAAGAAAGGTGAGAAAAGTGTTTATTTTTTGCATGTGTGCAGCATGAAAGGGAGGAGGGGTGCCATACATACCAGGATTGGGGGATGAGGGGGGCCATGCATACCAGGATTGGGGGATGAGGGGTGCCATGCATACCAGGATTGGGGGTGAGGGGGCCACACATACCAGGATTGGAGGATGAGGGGGCCACACATACCAGGATTGGGGGATGAGGGGGCCATACATACCAGAATTGGGGTATGAGGGAGGCCATGCATACCAGGATTGGGTGTTGAGGGGGGAACACATACCAGGATTGGGGGATGAGGGGGCCATACATACCAGGATTGGGGGATGAGGGTGGCCATGCATACCAGGATTGGGGGGTGAGGGGGCCATGCATACTAGGATTGGGAGATGAGGGGGGCCATGCATACCAGGATTTGGGGGTGAGGGGTGCAATGCATGCCAGGATTGGGGGATGAGAGGTACCAAGCATACCAGGATTGGGGGGTGAGGGGATCATGCATACCAGGATGAGGAATGGGGTGCAGTGCATACCAGGATGAGGGGTACCACACATACCAGGATTGGGGGTGAGGGGATCACGCATACCAGGATTGGCGGGCGAGGGGACTATGCATACCAGGATTGGGGGGTGAGGGGTGCCATGCATACCAGAAATGGGGATGAGGGGTGCCATGCATACCAGAATAGGGATGAGGGGGCCATGCATATCAGAATAGGGATGAGGAGTACCATGCATACCAGTATAGGAATGCGGGGTACCATGCATACTAGGATGAGGGATGGGGTGCCATGCATACCAGGTTGAGGGGTGCCATGCATACCATGATTGGGGATGAGGGGTGCCATGCATACCAGGATAGGGATGAGGGGGCCATACATACCAGGATTGGGGATGAGGGAGCCATGCATACCAGGATGAGGGATTGGGTGCCATGCATACTAGGTTTCTTGGATGAGGAGGCCATACATACCAGAGTTGGGATGAGGGGTGCCATGTATACCAGGATGAGGGATGGTGTGCCATGCATACCAGGATGAGGGCTACCATACATACCAGGATAGGGATGAGGGGTACCATACATACCAGGATGAGGGATGGGGTGCCATGCATACCAGGATTGGGGGATGAGTGATGCCATGCATACCAAGATGAGGGATTTGGTACCAAACATACCAGGATTGGGGGGTGAGAGGGGCCATACATACCAGGATTGGGGGATGAGGGGGGTCATGTATACAAAATTTGGGATGAGGGGGCCAAGCATACCAAGATGAGAGATGGGGTGCCATGCATACCAGGATTGGGATGAGGGGTGCCATGCATACCGGGATTGGGATGAGGGGTGCAATGTATACCAGATTTGGAATGAGGGGTGCCATGTATACCAAATTTGGAATGAGGGGGCCATGCATACCAGGATGAGAGATGGGGTGCCATGCATACCAGGATTGGGATGAGGGGTGCAATGTATAACAGATTTGGAATGAGGGGTGCCATGTATGCCAAATTTGGGATGAGGGGGCCATGCATACCAGGATGAGAGATGGGGTGCCATGCATACCAGGGTTGGGGAAGAGGGGTGCCATGCATACCAGGATTGGGGATGAGGGGTGCCATGTATACCAAAATTGGGATGAGGGGGCCATGCATACCAGGATTGGGATGAGGGGTGCCATGTATACCAAATTTGGGATGAGGGGGCCATGCATACCAGGATGAGAGATGGGGTGCCATGCATACCAGGATTGGAGATGAGGGGTGCCATGCATACCAGGATTGGGGATGAGGGGTGCCATGCATACCAGGATTGGAGTTGAAAGGTACCATACATACCAGGATAGGGATGAGGGGTACCACACATACCAGGATGAGGGATGGGGTGCCATGTATACCAGGATTGGGGGATGAGTGATGCCATGCATACCAAGATGAGGGATTGGGTACCATACATACCAGGATTGGGGGGTGAGAGGGGCCATACATACCAGGAATGGGGGATGAGGGGGGCCATGTATACAAAATTTGGGATGAGGGGGCCATGCATACCAGGATGAGAGATTGGGTGCCATGCATACCAGGATTGGGATGAGGGGTGCCATGCATACCAGGATTGGGATGAGGGGTGCAATGTATACCAGATTTGGAATGAGGGGTGCCATGTATACCAAATTTAGGATGAGGGGGCCATGCATACCAGTATGAGAGATGAGGTGCCATGCATACCAGGATTGGGGAAGAGGGGTGCCATGTATACCAAAATTGGGATGAGTGGGCCATGCATACCAGGATTGGGATGAGGGGTGCCATGTATACCAAATTTGGGATGAGGGGACCATGCATACCAGGATGAGGGATGGGGTGCCATGCATACCAGGATTGGAGATGAGGGGTGCCATGCATACCAGGATTGGGGATGAGGGGTGCCATGCATACCAGGATTGGGGATGAGGTGTGCCATGCATACCTGGATTGGAGATGAGGTGTGCCATGCATACCAGGATTGGGGATGAGGGGTGCCATGCATACCAGGATTGGGTATGAGGGGTGCCATGCATACCAGGATAGGATGAGGGGTACCATACATACCAGGATAGGGGTGAGGGGCCCTGCATACCAGGATAAGGCTGAGGGGGCCATGCATACCAGGATGAGGGATGAGGGGTGCCATGCATACCAGGATTGGGGGATGAGGGAGCCATGCATGCCAAGATTGAGGGGTGAGGGGTAGCACACATGCCAGGATTTGGGGGTGAGGGGTGCAATGCATACCAGGATTGGGGGATGAGAGGTACCAAGCATACCAGGATTGGGGGGTGAGGGGATCATGCATACCAGGATGAGGAATGGGGTGCAGTGCATACCAGGATGAGGGGTACCACACATACCAGGATTGGGGGGTGAGGGGACCATGCATACCTGGATTGGCGGGCGAGGGGACTATGCATACCAGGATTGGGGGGTGAGGGGTGCCATGCATACCAGCAATGGGGATGAGGGGTGCCATGCATACCAGAATAGGGATGAGGGGGCCATGCATACCAGGATAGGAATGCGGGGTACCATGCATACTAGGATGAGGGATGGGGTGCCATGCAAACCAGGATGAAGGGTGCCATGCATACCATGATTGGGGATGAGGGGTGCCATGCATACCAGGATAGGGATGAGGGGGCCATACATACCAGGATTGGGGATGAGGGAGCCATGCATACCAGGATGAGGGATTGGGTGCCATGCATACTAGGTTTCTTGGATGAGGAGGCCATACATACCAGAGTTGGGATGAGGGGTGCCATGTAAACCAGGATGAGGGATGGTGTGAAATGCATACCAGGATGAGAGCTACCATACATACCAGGATAGGGATGAGGGGTACCATACATACCAGGATGAGGGATGGGGTGCCATGCATACCAGGATTGGGGATGAGGGGTGCCATGCATACCAGGATTGGGGATGAGGGGTGCCATGCATACCAGGATTGGGAATGAGGGGTGCCATGCATACCAGAATAGGGATGAGAGGTGCCATGCATATCAGAATAGGGATGAGGAGTACCATGCATACCAGGATAGGAATGCGGGGTACCATGCATACTAGGATGAGGGATGGGGTGCCATGCATACCAGTATGAGGGGTGCCATGCATACCATGATTGGGGATGAGGGGTGCCATGCATACCAGGATAGGGATGAGGGGGCCATACATACCAGGATTGGGGATGAGGGAGCCATGCATACCAGGATGAGGGATTGGGTGCCATGCATACCAGGTTTCTTGGATGAGGAGGCCATAAATACCAGAGTTGGGATGAGGGGTGCCATGTATACCAGGATGAGGGATGGTGTGCCATGCATACCAGGATGAGGGCTACCATACATACCAGGATAGGGATGAGGGGTACCATACATACCAGGATGAGGGATGGGGTGCCATGCATACCAGGATTGGGGGATGAGTGATGCCATGCATACCAAGATGAGGGATTTGGTACCAAACATACCAGGATTGGGGGGTGAGAGGGGCCATACATACCAGGATTGGGGGATGAGGGGGGTCATGTATACAAAATTTGGGATGAGGGGGCCAAGCATACCAGGATGAGAGATGGGGTGCCATGCATACCAGGATTGGGATGAGGGGTGCCATGCATACCAGGATTGGGATGAGGGGTGCAATGTATACCAGATTTGGAATGAGGGGTGCCATGTATACCAAATTTGGGATGAGGGGGCCATGCATACCAGGATGAGAGATGGGGTGCCATGCATACCAGGATTGGGATGAGGGGTGCAATGTATAACAGATTTGGAATGAGGGGTGCCATGTATGCCAAATTTGGGATGAGGGGGCCATGCATACCAGGATGAGAGATGGGGTGCCATGCATACCAGGGTTGGGGAAGAGGGGTGCCATGCATACCAGGATTGGGGATGAGGGGTGCCATGTATACCAAAATTGGGATTAGGGGGCCATGCATACCAGGATTGGGATGAGGGGTGCCATGTATACCAAATTTGGGATGAGGGGGCCATGCATACCAGGATGAGAGATGGGGTGCCATGCATACCAGGATTGGAGATGAGGGGTGCCATGCATACCAGGATTGGGGATGGGGGGTGCCATGCATACCAGGATTGGAGATGAAAGGTACCATACATACCAGGATAGGGATGAGGGGTACCACACATACCAGGATGAGGGATGGGGTGCCATGTATACCAGGATTGGGGGATGAGTGATGCCATGCATACCAAGATGAGGGATTGGGTACCATACATACCAGGATTGGGGGGTGAGAGGGGCCATACATACCAGGAATGGGGGATGAGGGGGGCCATGTATACAAAATTTGGGATGAGGGGGCCATGCATACCAGGATGAGAGATGGGGTGCCATGCATACCAGGATTGGGATGAGGGGTGCCATGCATACCAGGATTGGGATGAGGGTTGCAATGTATACCAGATTTGGAATAAGGGGTGCCATGTATACCAAATTTGGGATGAGGGGGCCATGCATACCAGGATGAGAGATGAGGTGCCATGCATACCAGGATTGGGGAAGAGGGGTGCCATGTATACCAAAATTGGGATGAGTGGGCCATGCATACCAGGATTGGGATGAGGGGTGCCATGTATACCAAATTTGGGATGAGGGGACCATGCATACCAGGATGAGGGATGGGGTGCCATGCATACCAGGATTGGAGATGAGGGGTGCCATGCATACCAGGATTGGGGATGAGGGGTGCCATGCATACCAGGATTGGGGATGAGGTGTGCCATGCATACCTGGATTGGGGATGAGGTGTGCCATGCATACCAGGATTGGGGATGAGGGGTGCCATGCATACCAAGATTGGGTATAAGGGGTGCCATGCATACCAGGATAGGATGAGGGGTACCATACATACCAGGATAGGGGTGAGGGGCCCTGCATACCAGGATAAGGCTGAGGGGGCCATGCATACCAGGATGAGGGATGAGGGGTGCCATGCATACCAGGATTGGGGGATGAGGGAGCCATGCATGCCAAGATTGAGGGGTGAGGGGTAGCACACATGCCAGGATTTGGGGGTGAGGGGTGCAATGCATACCAGGATTGGGGGATGAGAGGTACCAAGCATACCAGGATTGGGGGGTGAGGGGATCATGCATACCAGGATGAGGAATGGGGTGCAGTGCATACCAGGATGAGGGGTACCACACATACCAGGATTGGGGGGTGAGGGGATCATGCATACCAGGATTGCGGGGTAAGGGGACCATGCATACCTGGATTGGCGGGCGAGGGGACTATGCATACCAGGATTGGGGGGTGAGGGGTGCCATGCATACCAGCAATGGGGATGAGGGGTGCCATGCATACCAGAATAGGGATGAGGGGGCCATGCATACCAGGATAGGAATGCGGGGTACCATGCATACTAGGATGAGGGATGGGGTGCCATGCAAACCAGGATGAAGGGTGCCATGCATACCATGATTGGGGATGAGGGGTGCCATGCATACCAGGATAGGGATGAGGGGTCCATACATACCAGGATTGGGGATGAGGGAGCCATGCATACCAGGATGAGGGATTGGGTGCCATGCATACTAGGTTTCTTGGATGAGGAGGCCATACATACCAGAGTTGGGATGAGGGGTGCCATGTATACCAGGATGAGGGATGGTGTGCCATGCATACCAGGATGAGAGCTACCATACATACCAGGATAGGGATGAGGGGTACCATACATACCAGGATGAGGGATGGGGTGCCATGCATACCAGGATTGGGGATGAGGGGTGCCATGCATACCAGGATTGGGGATGAGGGGTGCCATGCATACCAGGATTGGGAATGAGGGGTGCCATGCATACCAGAATAGGGATGAGAGGTGCCATGCATATCAGAATAGTGATGAGGAGTACCATGCATACCAGGATAGGAATGCGGGGTACCATGCATACTAGGATGAGGGATGGGGTGCCATGCATACCAGTATGAGGGGTGCCATGCATACCATGATTGGGGATGAGGGGTGCCATGCATACCAGGATAGGGATGAGGGGGCCATACATACCAGGATTGGGGATGAGGGAGCCATGCATACCAGGATGAGGGATTGGGTGCCATCCATACCAGGTTTCTTGGATGAGGAGGCCATACATACCAGAGTTGGGATGAGGGGTGCCATGTATACCAGGATGAGGGATGGTGTGCCATGCATACCATGATGAGGTCTACCATACATACCAGGATAGGGATGAGGGGTACCATACATACCAGGATGAGGGATGGGGTGCCATGCATACCAGGATTGGGGGATGAGTGATGCCATGCATACCAAGATGAGGGATTGGGTACCAAACATACCAGGATTGGGGGGTGAGAGGGGCCATACATACCAGGATTGGGGGATGAGGGGGGCCATGTATACAAAATTTGGGATGAGGGGGCCAAGCATACCAGGATGAGAGATGGGGTGCCATGCATACCAGGATTGGGAGGAGGGGTGCCATGCATACCAGGATTGGGATGAGGGGTGCAATGTATACCAGATTTGGAATGAGGGGTGCCATGTATACCAAATTTGGGATGAGGGGGCCATGCATACCAGGATGAGAGATGGGGTGCCATGCATACCAGGATTGGGATGAGGGGTGCAATGTATAACAGATTTGGAATGAGGGTTGCCATGTATACCAAATTTGGGATGAGGGGGCCATGCATACCAGCATGAGAGATGGGGTGCCATGCATACCAGGATTGGAGATGAGGGGTGCCATGCATACCAGGATTGGGGATGAGGGGTGCCATGCATACCAGGATTGGGGATGAGGTGTGCCATGCATACCAGGATTGGGGATGAGGTGTGCCATGCATACCAGGATTGGGGATGAGGGGTGCCATGCATACTAGGATTGGGGATGAGGGGTGCCATGCATACCAGGATAGGGATGAGGGGTACCATACATACCAGGATAGGGGTGAGGGGCCCTGCATACCAGGAAAAGGCTGAGGGGGCCATGCATACCAGGATGAGGGATGAGGGGTGCCATGCATACCAGGATTGGGGGATGAGGGGGCCATGCATACCAAGATTAAGGGGTGAGGGGTAGCACACAGACCAGGATTGGGGGGTGAGGGGACCACGCATACCAGGATTGGGGGTGAGGGGACCATGCATACCAGGATTGGGAGGTGAGAAGACCATGCATACCAGGATTGGGGGGTGAGGTGTGCCATGCAAACCAGCAATGGGGATGAGGGGTGCCATGCATACCAGAATAGGGATGAGAGGTGCCATGCATATCAGTATAGGGATGATGGGTACCATGCATACCAGGATAGGAATGCAGGGTACCATGCATACCAGGATGAGGGATGGGGTGCCATGCATACCAGGATGAGGGGTGCAATGCATACCATGATTGGGGATGAGGGGTGCCATTCATACCAGGATAGGTATGAGGGGGCCATACATACCAGGATTGGGGATGAGGGAGCCATGCATACCAGGGTGAGGGATTGGGTGTCATGCATACCAGGTTTCTGGGATGAGGAGGCCATACATACCAGAGTTGGGATGAGGGGTGCCATGTATACCAGGATGAGGGATGGGGTGCCATGCATACCAGGATGAGGGGTACCATACATACCAGGATAGGGATGAGGGGTACCATACATACCAGGATGAGGGATGGGGTGCCATGCATACCAGGATTGGGGATGAGGGGTGCCATGCATACCAGGATTGGGGATGAGGGGTGCCATGCATACCAGGATTGGGGATGAGGGGTGCCATGCATACCAGGATTGGGGCTGAGGGGTGCCATTCATACCAGGATAGGGATGAGGGATACCATACATACCAGGATAGGGATGAGGGATGGAGTACCATGCATACAAGGATAGGGATGAGGAGTGCCATGCATACCAGGATAGGGGTGAGGGGCCCTGCATACCAGGATAAGGCTGAGGGGGCCATGCATACCAGGATGAGGGATGAGGGGTGCCATGCATACCAGGATTGGGGATGAGGGGTGCCATGCATACCAGGATAGGGATGAGGGGTGCCATGCATACCAGGATTGGTGGGTGAGGGGGCCACACATGCCAGGATTGGGGGATTAGGGAGCCATGCATACCAAGATTGAGGGGTGAGGGGTGCCATGCATACCTGGATTGGGGGATGAGAGGCACCAAGCATTCCAGGATTGGGGGGTGAGGGGACCATGCATACCAGGATGAGGAATGGGGTTCCGTGCATACCAGGATGAGGGGTACCATCCATACCAGGATTGGGGGGTGAGGGGACCACGCATACCAGGATTTGGGGTGAGGGGACCATGCATACCAGGATTGGAGGGTGATAGGACCATGCATACCAGGATTGGGGGGTGAGGTGTGCCATGCATACCAGCAATGGAGATGAGGGGTGCCATGCATACCAGAATAGGGATGAGAGGTGCCATGCATATCAGAATAGGGATGAGGGGTACCATGCATACCAGGATAGGAATGCAGGGTACCATGCATACCAGGATGAGGGATGGGGTGCCATGCATACCAGGATGAGGGGTGGCATGCATACCATGATTGGGGATGAGGGGTGCCATGCATACCAGGATAGGGATGAGGGGGCCATACATACCAGGATTGGGGATGAGGGAGCCATGCATACCAGGATGAGGGATTGGGTGCCATGCATACCAGGTTTCTGGGATGAGGAGGCCATACATGCCAGAGTTGGGATGAAGGGTGCCATGTATACCAGGATGAGGGGTACCATGCATACCAGTTGGACAGGGCAGGAGACAGGTAAGACATGCAAGACAATTAAACAAACTTGCTTCCAGTTCATCTGTTTTGCAAACAGTATTCACCATTTATATTTGTGCCATTTATATTCTGGCTGCTACAATCATCCACATTCACCATTCTCCCACAAATTCTGCACACTTCATCCATATTAACCCCTCACTCCTCTCTTCTCCTATGTACAGCTGTCATGCTCTCTTCACAATGTTATACCACACAGATCCATTCATTCCCACCATACAACACAGGAAACGCTCTCACAAATCACTCAACCATCTGCTCACTCTCTGTATCCTCCTTCTCTTAGTCGCAGGTGATATTTCTCCTAATCCAGGACCCTCCAGTAATAACATTAACTCTTTCCCTGTTACATTCAGTAACCCTGCTAATCTCATTAATATTCCCTGTATATCTTCTGTCTCATTCAACTGTGCCCTTTGGAATGTGCGCTCAGCATGCAATAAACTCTCTTACATCCATGACTTTTTCCTCTCTAATTCCCTCAACCTTCTGGCTCTCACTGAAACCTATATCCAGCAGTCGGACACCACCGCCACTGCAGCTCTCTCCTATGGTGGCCTACACTTCTCTCATACTCCGAGACCTGACAACAGATCAGGTGGAGGTGTTGGTCTGCTTCTTTCAACAAATTGTACTTTTCAGGTTATCCCTCCAGTACCCTCCCTCATCTTCCTTTCTTTTGAGGCCCACACAGTCAGACTCTACTGGCCCTTCTCCCTGCGAGTGGCCGTTGTCTATCGCCCTCCAGGTCCCTCCCGTCAGTTCCTGGATCACTTTGCTGCCTGGCTTCCAAATTTTCTATCCTGCGACAACCCCACAATAATCATGGGAGATTTTAACATCCCAATTGGCGATTCTCTTTCCCCATCTGCCGCTCACCTTTTATCACTAACCTCCTCCTTCGGCCTTTCACAGCTTGCTAATTCTCCTACACATGAAAACGGGAAAACATTGGACCTGATCTTCTCCCGGCTTTGCTCAGTACATGACTTTACTAACTTTCCCCTTCCACTCTCTGACCATAATCTTCTTTCATTCTCTGTCAAGAACTGTGACTCTACTCAAGACCCCCCCACTTTCCACACTTATAGAAATATACGCGCCATTAACACCCAGAAATTTATGAAAAAGTTGCAATCATCATTGGCCCCAATCTCCTCCCTCTCATGTCCCGACTCTGCATTGAAGCATTATAACGAAACAATGCTATGCGCCCTGGATGAAGCCGCACCTCCTACACAAAGAACAATTCGGCATAGACGGTGACAACCCTGACACACACGTCAAACACGTCTTCTCCAGTGGTGCTCCAGGTGCGCTGAAAGGCTGTGGGGAAAATCTAATCTGCCCGAAGATTTCCTCCATTATAAACTTATGCTGAAAACATATAACTCTGCGCTTCACCTCTCCAAACAAACCTACTTTAACAACCTCATAATCTCACTTTCCAATAATCCTAAACGACTCTAAAACACGTTTCATTCTCTCCTCAATCAAACAGCACAGGCCCCGATCACCGACCTCAGTGCTGACGATCTGGCCAATTATTTCAAAGAAAAAATTGACCATATCCGACAGGAAATTTTCTCCCAATCCCCAAACGTTATGCATGCCCTCCCCCGCCACATTGTATCTTGCTCACTTTCTGACTTCGAACCAGTCACGGAAGATGAAGTGATCAGGCTCCTTGCATCTTCTCGCCCTACCACCTGCACCAGTGACCCTATTCCCTCACATCTCCTTCAGTCCCTTTCTCCAGCTGTCACCACTCACCTAACTAAAATTTTCAACCTCTCCCTCTCATCTGGTATCTTTCCCTCTTCTTTTAAACATGCCAGCATACATCCATTACTTAAAAAAACATCCCTTGACCAGAACTGCACGGCCAACTACAGACCTGTTTCCAATCTTCCCTTTATCTCTAAACTCCTGGAACGCCTGGTCCATTCCCGTCTAATCCGCTATCTCTCAGACAACTCTCTTCTTGACCCTTTATAATCTGGTTCCTGCTCTTTACATTCTACTGAAACTGCCCTCACTAAAGTCTCTAATAATCTACTAACAGCTAAATCTAATGGTCACTACTCCCTGCTGATTCTCCTGGATCTCTCTGCAGCATTCGACACTGTGGATCACCAGCTCCTCCTCACTATGCTCCGCACTATTGGCCTCAAGGACACTGTTCTCTCCTGGTTCTCCTCCTATCTCTCTGACCGCTCCTTCTCTGTGTCTTTCGCCGGCTCCTCCTCCTCTCTCCTTCCCCTTACTGTAGGGGTTCCTCAAGGATCAGTCCTAGGCCCCCTTCTTTTCTCCTTATACACCGCTCCCATTGGACAAACAATCAGCAGATTCGGTTTTCAGTGCCATCTCTATGCTGATGACACCCAATTATACACCTCTGCTCTGGACACCACCCCTGCATTACTACAAAAGACCAGTGATTGTCTTTCTGCTGTGTCTAACATTACGTCCTCCCTCTGTCTAAAACTGAATCTGTCAAAAACTGAACTACTCGTATTTCCTCCCTCCACTAACCTACCTGTGCCTGATATTGCCATTTCCGTTTGTGGCTCAACCATTACTCCCCAGCAACAAGCCCGCTGTCTTGGGGTCATTTTTGATTCAGATCTTTCCTTCACTCCTCACATCAAATCACTCGCTCGTTCATGTCATCTACACCTCAAAAACATCTCAAGAATCAGGACTTTTCTCACCTTTGACTCGGCAAAAACTCTTACTGTAGCTCTTATTCATTCTCGTCTGGACTACTGCAACTCTCTACTTATCAGGCTCCCTCTTACTAAACTCTCCCCTCTCCAATCCGTCCTTAACGCAGCAGCCAGGATCATATTCCTCGCCAACCGCTACACCGATGCCTCTTCCCTGTGCCAGACATTGCATTGGTTACCCATCCAATATAGAGTTCAATTTAAACTTATCACGCTTACCCACAAAGCGCTCCATGCTTCAGTACCCCCTTACATCTCCTCCCTTGTCTCAGTCTACCACCCTACACGTGCCCTCCGTTCTGCCAGTGACTTAAAACTAAAATCCCCCATAATCCGACCTTCCCACTCCCGTCTCCAAGATTTCTCGCGTGCTGCGCCAATTCTTTGGAATGCACTACCCAGGACAGTTCGATTAATTCCCACAGTTTCAAGGGGACCCTAAAAACCCATTTCTTTACACTGGCGTATCGCCTCCACACACTATCTGTCCATCCCAGTTTTCCCCCATATTAAAGTCTTCTTCAATTTCAGGTTCATACCAACCATGCACATAATAGCCTCGGTCAGGACTGCACACATACTGGCAGGCGACCAGTCCATGTATTATTTATCCTATTTAGTATATCAAGGTTGCATTATACAATATATGTACATTCTACCTTTTGTGTCTCCCCCATTTCCTCATAGACTGTAAGCTTGCGAGCAGGGCCTTCACTCCTTTCGATATGAGATATGCTTATTCTGTATTGTCTGTATAAGTCCCCACTAAAATTTGTAAAGTGCTGCGGAATATGTTGATGCTATAAAAATAAAAATTATTATTATTATTATTATTAAACCAGGATGAGGGATGGGGTGCCATGTATAAAAGGATTGGAGGATGAGGGGTGCCATACATACCAGAATTGGGATGGGGGGTGCCATGTATACCAGGATGAGGGGTACCATACATACCAGTATAGGGATGCGGGGTATCATGCATACCAGGATGAGGAATGGGGTGCCATGCATACCAGGATGAGGGGTACTATACATAACAGGATAGGGATGAGGGGTACCATACATACCAGGATGAGGGATGGGGGACCATACATACCAGGATTGGGGGATGAGGGGGGCCATACATACCAGGATTGGGGAATGAGGGGTGTCATGTATACCAAATTTGGGATGAAGGGGTCATGCATACCAGGATGAGAGATGGGGTGCCATGCATACCAGGATTGGGGAAGAGGGGTGCCATGCATATCAGGATTGGGAATGAGGGTTGCCATGTATACCAAAATTGGGATGAGGGTGCCATGCATACCAGGATTGGGATGAGGGGTGCAATGTATACCAAATTTGGGATGAGGGGGCCATGCATACCAGGATGAGAGATGGGGTGCCATGCATACCAGGATGAGAGATGGGGTGTCATGCATACCAGGATTGGGGATGAGGGGTGCCATGCATACCAGGATGAGGGGTGCCATGCATATCAGGATTGGGGATGAGGGGTGCCATGCATACCAGGATAGGGATGAAGGGTGCCATACATACCAAGATAGGGATGAGGGGAGCCATGCATACCAGGATAGGATGGTGAGTACAGGATGGGGCCAGCACAAATACCAGGAGAGGGGCAGCGCATACCAGCATGGGAGACCATATACCAATAAAAATGGAACGGGTTCAATAGCTAGTACAATATATACACTAGACTAATACATCCCAAATATTTTGGTTCGAACACTAATTACAACTATCTCAACTATTTACAGTATATCCATGTCTAACACCTTTTTGGGTCACCTCCCAGGGACAATGGTATTCATAGGGGGAGGAACACTCACTGTAATCTCATATGACGTTTTACTGTACTTTTACTTTTCGGAGTGGCAATGTCCACGTCAGCCTCCTCTGCTGGGCTGGCCAATTCCTACAGGGAAGGAGATTACCTTTCATTTAACGTGATGTACTTTTGGCTGACGCCATTATCATGTCCTGAGACATCACTGTGACCATCATTCTGGTTCTCCTTTGCCACTTCATCAAGTGGTCTCTGCTGGAGAGAATCCTTCTCTCACCAGCACAGCTCACCATAATGTCAGGTGAGGAGGCTCCCATTCACACCTGTACACAATAGGGATTTTTCTTTGCTCTTCATTAGATCATTAGGTAGCAGGTGAGGGAACCCCCTTTGTTTCTACTCAGACTCATGGTTTTCTCTAGCTCTTTTTTTGCCACTTAGCATCCTTTAACTCTATAGTCACTCTTCCTACTCTTTCTTCCTACTCCCAATTGGGGAGAGTGCAGCATTCAAGGCACTTATGTGCCACACTCAGTTGCTAGACCTTTTCCCACCCCTAGTGAGAGGGGTAAAGTATACCAACAGTCTGTTACAACTCTTCCTAAGATAACACCAGATGGCTCCCCACTGATGGAGTGAGGCATTAAGGCCCTGTCACACATAACGAGATCGCTAGCGAGATCGTTAATACGTCACGGGTTTTGTGACGCAATAGCGACATCACTAGCGATCTCGCTACGTTTGACAGGTAGCAACGATCAGGCCCCTGCTGTGAGATCGTTGATCGTTACAAAGCTTCCTGGACCATTCCTGGGTCGTTGCACTCCCGCTGGGCAGTGTGCATCGCTGTATTTGACACCTAGCCAACGACCTCGTCAGTGATTCAGAACTGAGACACGTAGGCGTGCATAAATTGGACTTTTCCGCGCCCCTCGTCCCCGATTGGTGGTCGCTACAGCGTTCTCATTTCCGGCAGCGCATAAAGAAGGCAACAGAATAGCGATTCCATCCTTTGTTTCTGACCTCGTGCTTGATTGCAGATCCTAGCAGAGCTCTCCGGGCTGTTAATATCCATTCATTGGACTAGTGCTGATTTTTGCGGATCATTGTAGCTTTCTCCAGCTGTGACTCCGCTTTGAACAAGTCAGGCATCTTTAGTGAGGTAGGTATTGTTTGAGGTCTCAAATGCGTTTCCATTTTTTATTCTTTTATCGCACATCTACCAATTATCTGTTATCTTTGCTCTTCAGGGAGGGAGGGCTTGGCTTCTATCTGTATATATATATATATGCTTTTGCATGGACAGATATTTTAGGGGTCTCGTGCACACGCACCCACACAGCACGTTTTCTGTCATGCTCACTAACAGAATAGAACATGGTTTTCCATGATATTTTTTATATACAGTTTCAATACTTGTGTTAATTGTTTTGTTGAAAGTGTTCTCATCTTTTCATGTTATGTTTGCAGTTTGCACATCATGGATGACGGGCAGTGTGCTATTGTGGTTGCTGCATTGCTGGTTGAGGAAGCTCGGCATCAAGATGAGGCACGAGAGCTACAGAGGCGTTCCAAACGAAAGCGTCGCATGTGGACCAGAGAGTGGCTGCAGAAGAGGTCTGAATTGTCCCACATGCAACTTGTAAGAGAGCTTCAGGAGAAGAATCCTCATGATTTCCGCAACTATCTGAGGATGTCAGAGGAATCTTTTAAAGAGTTACTGGAACGAGTTACGCCACGTATTCAACGGAAGGATACAGCGGTGCGTGCTGCCATTCCGGCAGATGAAAGATTGGCAGTCACACTGAGATTCCTGGCCACCGGACGCTCACTCCAAGACTTGCATTTTTCTGCAGCCATTTCAAGGCCCATGCTCAGTGTTCTAATCCCGGAGACATGTAATGCAATTTACCACAGTCTACGTAGTTACATACAGTTTCCCAACAAGGAGGAGGAATGGAAAAAGATTGCCTCTGATTTTGAGCAGCTGTGGCAGTTCCCTAACTGTGGTGGGGCTTTGGAGGGGAAACATGTTCGAATCACTCAGCCACCAAATAGCGGATCCTATTTTTATAATTATAAGGGCTATTTCAGCATCATCATGATTGCCCTTGTTAACGCCAATTACGAATTTATAAATGTAGATGTTGGCATGAATGGCAGGGTTTCTGATGGTGGTGTTTTAGAGCACACACTTTTTGGAGAGCGATTGGACAACTGTGACCTACACTTGCCTCCCAACTCAGAAACTACAGGTAACCTTAATTTTGTTTTTGTCGGCGATGAAGCCTTCCCACTTCATCCCAATCTTATTAAACCGTTCCCCCAAAAAAGTCTTACCCAGGAAAGAAGAATTTTCAATTATCGTTTGTCAAGGGCACGTCGTGTTGTCGAAAATGCCTTCGGTATCATGGCCAACCGCTTCAGAGTTTTTCATACGCCAATTAACATGAAGCTTACATCAATAGACTCTGTTGTTTTGGCCTGTTGCACGCTTCACAACTTTCTTCGTCGACGTGATGCAATTACGTACTGTCCGCCTGGCTTCGTGGACTCTGTGGACCTAGCCAATGGGGAAGTGGAGCTCGGAGAATGGCGTGCAAACGATCCTGCAATTGTAGGCCTTCAACCAGTGGGATATGGCAGAAACACCCATGATGCGAAGACCAGCCGCGACAACTACTGCCAGTATTTTAACGGTCCTGGTGCTGTTACTTGGCAGCATCAGAACTTATAGTGGGCAACTACTGACAATTATACACTACTTTCAGTTTTGTATTGATTTGTGTAATAAACTGTGTTTAACTTTGCAAAAGCTTTGTTTCTCATTGTTTCAGTAGTAAGGGCCAGTACATAAATACGTGTACTACTCCAGGGGCGTACATAGGAATCATGGGAGCCCATAGCAGAAGTTATAATTGGGACCCCCCCCCCCCCAAAAAAAAAAAAAAGTAAATAATTGTTGGGGACACAGAAGAGCAGATCTCACAACCTTCCAGCCTTTGCATAGCAACTTTCTTCCTTTCTGAACTCCTAGATTCCTCTTTCATAGCCCCATAAAAATGTGATGCCCACAAAAGTGTCCCCCTTAACACAGTATGATACCCCGATGGTGAATTCCTCCTTTTTAGCCTCCACATGCACAGTGTAATGACCCTAATGTATCACATGAGCCATGTATGAGGGAGTTGGAGTCGTGGAGTCGGAGTCATGGAAATTGAGGAGTCGGTTTGGCTTACCGACTCCACAGCCCTGTATACCAGGATGGGAGAGCATATACATATGCATACATATACATAATGCACTCGCTGTGGTCCTCCACACAGTATAATGCAGCCCCCCATAGGGTAAAAGGCAGCCCCAGTCCTCCAGTATTATCAGTACTGACTGATTTACAAAAATATATAAATACATACTTACCACTCCTTATTCCCCGCTGCTTCAGTCTCTGCAGCCTGTCTCTCTCATCATGACAGCAGCTGGCAGCTCCAATGTCTGACACAGCGTGGTGCATCGTAGCAGCGTTGCCGCTGTTTGATTAACCGCCACCCACCGGCACTGTACTCAGTAATGGCTGCGTGTAGTGTGCTGTGCCTTGTAGTAATGCCGCAGCAGGGCCGACTCAAGCACAATTAAAGGCGCGGCCATGTCTGAACACAGTGGCAGTGGGCGGCGGCGGCAATCAAACAGCGGAGCGTGGGGTACAGAATGGGGGAGACTGCTATGGGGTCCGCCGGCTCACGGGCCCCCTACGGCCACGGGCCCTATAGCAGTTATGTGGCCTGCCACCAATGGCGGTACGCCACTGTTGTACTCATATGTATACATATACATCCATATACACATACATATTCAGATACATAAAAATCTACACCCATATCCACACTTATATACAGATAACTAGATATACACACACATACTCACAGACACAAAAGTATGCATACCTATACAAAAATATAGATACATATTTCTACTTAAAACCACCTAAACACCAGTGTTCCTGTGTGACCGTCAGACTGGAGACACTGCTGCGTTCTACAGATGACGCATTATCAATACAGCGTCTCCAGTCTGACAGATGCTAATAATTCAGGTCGCAGTAGCGTTCTCTAATAAACCGCCGACGTTGATGCGTCGTGGGCGTGGTTACCGACGTTGATGCGTCGTGGGCGGGTCTAACGACGTAGTTGCGGCCTAGCTCATTAACAGCAATATGGCATCCAGGTTGAGAGCATCTCCTTGGGGTGATGCTGAGGTGCGCTATCTTGTGGAGCAGCTGGATGCACTGGATTATGAGTGCCTTGTGCACTCTGAACATCCAGTGCTCCATAAACGGGCGGTGCTGCAGAGGATCGGTCGGGGCCTGGTCCGGAGATTTGGGGTGCAGCGCTCTGCTACCCAAATCAGAAAAAAGCTGGCGGACCTGAAGTATAGGTCTGCCGACCGTTTCGTCAGCATCCGGTCACAGACTTTGCCCCATCGTGGTGAGTGGTTTTAAAATATGTTAGCACAATATATGGCAGCACATTACTTACAACTGCAATTACCTTAGGTATCTAATGTTATTTGTTTTCCAGCACCTGCAGCCCCAGAGCCCCCGCGGGAGTCACCTGCAGCCCCGGAGCCCCAGCGGCACTCATCCACAGGTTCGCCAGCATCACTCCGTGATATAGGTGCAGCTTCGTCTTACGGTAATGCTTTCACATAAAATACGGTCCATACAACTTGGAAAGTATAGGGCTGTCATGTACTATGAAGTGTTGTGTCTTTCCCTAGCCGGTGATGCCAGGGGATCCGGGTGGTCACTTAGCTCGTCATCATCCGAGCAAACCGAAAACCGTAAGTGTTAAATACCAAACATGTACCTGATAGGCTGTGTGCCCACGATGCGTTTTTTAAGGCGTTTCTGCAGCCGTGGAAACGCATTAAAAGCGCATGGCAGAAGGTCTGCCATGTTCCCCAATGATAATCCGTATGTGCTGTGCACATGCTGCAGAAATTTCCGTTGCAGATTATCATTGCGGAAAAAAACGCAGCACAACCAATTATTTTGCAGAAGGGGTTTTTTTTGCGCCGCCATTGACCTGCATTATAATTCGCCAATTCCGCAATACTGCATCTGTACTTGCGTAATTAGCGCGTTCTAATGTGTGGATGGTACCCGGGTGTGGTGCATCGTGGGCACATAGCCTTAATTTGATGAATGTACAGAATTATTGGACTTAAGATACACAATTACCTCCGTAGAAATCCCAACATTACAAGATCTCCTGGCGTCACAACGGAGACTGAGTGAAAAGATCCACCAGCTCGGAGTGATGCTGGCAAGATTTGTGGCAGCCCATGAGAGTCGTAGCAGCCAATAAAATTTTTTTTGTTATGTTGTTGATATTTTTTGGTTTGTTGTTATATTTTTTCTATTTTTATAAAAAAAAGTTAAAGTTTATATCCACTGTTGTCTACACTTTGTTACAAACAAACAAGATGTTTCATCACTCACACCCATTATATGTATGCATCTGTATAGATCAAAGGTCTCAAACACGCGTCCCGCGGGCCGCATGCGGACCCTCCGGCTGCTTCATGCGGCCTGCAGGCACAGACCCCGTAAGTATAGCGGCTCTCTTCAGCAGCCGCCGACATCAGCGCTGTAGTGCAGAGTATTGCTGTGCGGAGACCGGCTCTCTGCACAGCAACACCAGTGCCAGCCGCCGGCCTTTCAGAGGCCAGCAGCTGACATCTGCGTCCCAGCGCAGCGGCGTATGACGTCACTGCCATGCGTAGATGTCAGCTGCTGGCCTCTGATAGGCCGGCGGCTGGCACTGGTGTTGCTGTGCAGAGAGCCGGTCTCCGCACAGCAATACTCTGCACTACAGCGCTGATGTCGGCGGCTGCTGAAGAGAGCCGCGATACTTACGGGGTCTGTGCCTGCGGGCTAATTTAGGTTATCAGCTGATGTTGTGCGGGGGCAGGAAAGCCAACTCCGAATACTGTCTGCTGAGCGGTGTATCTAATCCTATCCTGTGTCATACTGTCTGCTGAGTTGTGTATCTAATCCTATCCTGTGTGATACTGCCTGAAGAGTTGTGTATCTAATCCTATCCTGTGTGATACTGCCTGACGAGTTGTGTATCTAATCCTATCCTGTGTGATACTGTCTGCTGAGTTGTGTATCTAATCCTATCCTGTGTGATACTGCCTGAAGAGTTGTGTATCTAATCCTATCCTGTGTGATACTGTCTACTGAGTTGTGTATCTAATCCTATCCTGTGTGATACTGCCTGAAGAGTTGTGTATCTAATCCTATCCTGTGTGATACTGCCTGACGAGTTGTGTATCTAATCCTATCCTGTGTGATACTGTCTGCTGAGCTTTGTATCTAATCCTACCCTGTGTGATTCTGCCTGACGAGTTGTGTATCTAATCCTATTCTTTGTGATACTGCCTGAAGAGCTGTGTATCTAATCCTATTCTTTGTGATACTGCCTGAAGAGTTGTGTATCTAATCCTATCCTGTGTGATACTGCCTGAAGAGTTGTGTATCTAATCCTATCTTGTGTGATACAGCCTGACGAGTTGTGTATCTAATCCTATCCTGTGTGATACTGCCTGACGAGTTGTGTATCTAATCCTATCCTGTGTGATACTGTCTGCTGAGCTGTGTATCTAATCCTATCCTGTGTGATACTGCCTGACGAGCAGTGCGGGGGCAGGAAAGCAGACTCCAAAGTCGGCTTTCACACCCTCCTGCTTATTGATGTTATCAGCTGAAGTTGTGTGGGGGCAGGAAAGCCGTCTGAAGTCGGCTTTAATAGCCGTCTGCTAATTGATGTTATCAGCTGAAGTTGTGTGGGGGCAGGAAAGCCGTCTGAAGTCGGCTTTAATAGCCGCCTGCTAATTTAGGTTATCAGCTGAAGTTGTGTGGGGGCAGGAAAGCCGTCTGAAGTCGGCTTTAATAGCCGCCTGCTAATTGATGTTATCAGCTGAAGTTGTGTGGGGGCAGGAAAGCCGTCTGAAGTCGGCTTTAATAGCCGCCTGCTAATTGATGTTATCAGCTGAAGTTGTGTGGGGGCAGGAAAGCCGTCTGAAGTCGGCTTTCATAGCTGCCTGCTAATTGATGTTATCAGCTGAAGTTGTGTGGGGGCAGGAAAGCCGTCTGAAGTCGGCTTTCACAGATGCCAGCTAATTCAAGAAGAAGAGAGAAGAGGAAAGAATAGGAAAGAATAGGAACATAGTATGAAAAGTTGAAGGAAGACCTAACATGTTGATCCAGAGGAAGGCAAAAAAAAAACATGCTCCGTTTCGGGGAAAAAAATTCCATCCTGACTCCACATACGGCAATCAGACTAGTTCCCTGGATCAACGCCCTATCAAGAATCTAGTATATACAACCTATAATCAGAGTCAGACTCATGGTGCATGGTATGGCAGATCATTGCCATACAGTGCACCATGACTATGACCCCAAAGACTAAAACAAGGGAAGTAGGAAGAGGAGGGGAAGAAGACCAGCTGTGAAGAAGACCAGAGGACACAGGGAGAAGACAGAAGACAGGTGATAAAGCCTGGAGCCGGAAGAGGAGAAGGGGAGGAGGTGATCACCAGCGGAGAGCAGGGATGGGAATAGAGGGTAGGGAATGGAGGGGAGGGAACGGAGATTGGGAAGGGATCGGAGGGCAGGGGTGAGGGGTCCCACCCTCGGGAAGAGGTAAAGCAGAAAATAAGACAACAAAAAACATTTTTATTTCAATCAGGGTGAGATCAGAGGGCAGGGGTAAAGTTAAAAAAGGGGACAATAAAACATTTTTTTTATAAACAAACAAAAATGTGAAGAATTTTAACAATTTAAATAAGTATTAAATTAACAATATTTACAAAATGATAACAAAAATTGAAATGAAACATCACTACAGTTCTTCATATCGATTGCCTGTATTTGTGTATCCATGCCTGGGGGAAACAAAAGAATCAGAACACATGGGATACTGTGGGGGGGGGGGGGCAAGGCTTTGTGGATGCCGGATCCTCTGCACTGGTGTGCTGCTAAGTGGGTCCGGCATATGGGTCCAAGAATGTTGTTGAAAATGGCCAGGGTCGATCAGAGTATGTACAGTAGAAGTTTCATTAAGTTCACCGGCTGCCGCTTTATTTAAAGTCTCAAACATGACCCTTTCTGCATGCGCCCTCTGTCGGTCATCCAGCCTCTGTAGTCTCTCGCCAGCAAATGTTGCAAAGTTGTCCCGCTTGGCCTGGGTCTGCAGCAGTAGAATCTTGTTCGCCAGAGATATTAGATCTGGCGATGGCGGCAAGCTGGCCTTTCTTTTCCTTGATTTTCTTTGGCGCCGAGGCACAAGGTCTTCACTTGTAGAGGCCATAGGGTCTTCATTCGCCGATGCCATAGGTTCCTCATTCCTTGACAGCACACTCGCCTCCTCCATACCACGTTCCGTAGCCGGGATGTCGTCATCTTGCCGATGGTGCTGTGGGAACACAAAATTAAAGTTAAGATTTGGTTACAACATCCAGCAGGTATGTTATGACCAGCATGGGTACACGTGCACTTAAAAACAAATATGAGGGGCGGCTAAACTATGGCATGTACATTGAAAGTATAAATGCTATTTACAGGGAAGCAAAGAAGGTACTTACATCTTCAACAGGGGAGTCAGTCCGGATGTCGGGGTCTTCTTCCGGGGTCGGCCGCATCGTACACGCCATTTGCCGAGGTAGCTCCTGGTCACGGGTGAAGGCAAGCAAGTCATAATACCATAATGTCGGCACATAAACCTCACCTGTGCCGGTACCCGACTTCTTTGACTTCTCCACCCGGTTGAGTTCTTTCTTATATACGGTGCGTAGACCCTGGATCTTCTCTTCACCAGCTCTTCATCCACCTTCTCATTGGGGCCATGCCTTTTAAAGAGGGCAATCAATTGCTGGTATGCCTCCCTATTTTTCTCTCTATTGCAGTAGTCTGTTGATTTTATTTGCCAAAGGCACGGCAGGGAGCGGTAGAGGTCAATCATTTCCCTCACAAACTCTTCACTTTTGAAAGCCATCTGAAAAAGGATAGCATACAGTGAGCATACATGAAACATTTTAAAACATAGTAAAAAATACTGCACACCATTTGTTGACTCCCTTAAAAATGGCCTCCAATGCATAAGAAAATGTATACTTGTTGGGTGTGGCAAAATCCAGTAAAATAACATACCGTGTAAACAAAGCAATATAGCTGCCTGAAGAACCCAAAAATCGATGTTGAGTCACAGCTGAAGAAAATCCACAAATGAATGGAATCACAGCTGTAGAACGCTACTAGGATCCAAAAATCAGGACGCTGACAAGGCTTCAACAAATCCCAGATGGACGAATCTTGCCCGGAGAACACTGCTACGATCCGAAAGCAGAGCGCAGATAGGAACAAAGGAACGGAATTGCTGCAACGTAGCCTTATTTTAAACCTGCCGCCAATCAGAACGCAGTAGAATCCACCAATCGGAGATGAGTGGGCGCGGAAAGGTAATTTTATGCACGCCTTTGTGACACAGTACAGTCCCTATCAAAGTGTGGATCGTTGAAATAGCTGCTGTGTGAAAGCGCCCCAGCGACCAACGAGATCGTTAGTTAGATCGCTGGGGCGGCCGAAATCGTTGGCAAGTTCTACATCTTTGACGGCTCCCCAACGATCTCTCCAGCGATCTCAAAACCGTGACGTAGTAACGATCTCGCTAGCGATCTCGTTATGTGTGACAGGGCCTTTAGATGCATCACTTCTTGTCATACAATGGGCCTGCTAAACACTCTCTAATCTCATCTTAAAGGAAACTTGTAGATATATGTTGTGGAATACCTATACTAACTATAAACAAGCAAATCTCTCCATGACGCAGCAACAGCAGTCCCTACTCTGCCTGATTCTGGGGTAGACTGTGACGAGCATGGCGGTGCCCGGTCTTATATACATCTGATGACGCTGTGCGGCAAGCCAATCACTGTAATGCCCACAACCAACATGGCTACGGCATTACAGTGTGTGGCAGGCAATCTCTGCATGTTCATTGGCTCTCTAAAGGGCGCTAATCGTGCAGGGAGGAGACCCGAGCTCCCGCCCGAGCAACCCGGAAATACTCGGCGAGCGCCGAGCTTGTCGAACACAGTGATGCTCGGGTGAGTACCAAGCAGTGGCGAGCGCGTTCGCTCATCACTATTAGTTACCAAAATTCATTAACCTTGTATAACCTATCAATTTTTTAATAAAGTGTACTAGCAGTTGTCTATTATATAAATCTTAGGTAAAGTATATAATGTCAAAATGAAATTACCCTAATTTATATTTTGCCTTAAGCATCCTAGACATTGTAACGAATCCCTGGATTTCATACTTTGCCTGTAACTTATAAATTACACATAGTATTCTTGTTATTAAATTCCTTACATAAAAAAAAAATATCTAATGCAGGAATTACACAAAGCTTATGCTTTTAGGACAACTCCCTGAAATGTCAAACATTAATATTAGGAATGGTGTAAAATAACTTGGTTTCTGTGACACTAGTCACTACTCACGGACAAGCAGTGAAACTGGGTAGTCAAAAGGTCTGATGTCAAAAGCCAGGAGGGTACGTCATAGACAGAGGGGTAAGACAAAGGGATAGTTAGGTCACAGTCCGAGGTCAGAATTCCAAGAAGCTAGCAGATCAGGACAAAAGGGCTAAACAAACGAATGGTCAAGGCAAATCGAAGATTGAGCAGCTACGAATACAAGACTAGGAGCACAGAGCACACTCATCTCTTGAACAAAGCTACAATTGGCAGCAATCTAAGGCAGAGAGCTGGTTAAATAGCCAGGTAATTACTCTGAACAGGAGACACATGGATGAATCTCCAGCACACTCTAGTCCTGATTGGATAGTTAAACTGTCACACCAGACTCTGACAGCTCAGCACACTCCAGCATCTGATTAAGCGGCTGAGCTGTCCATCACCATACTGACAGCTCAGCACACCCCTGGCCTAGATTGGACGGCAGAACTGTCATTCACTGCGTACAGACACACTGAAGAATTGTGACAGTTTCCTTTATTAGGTTAAGTGCACACAAAGGGACGGATTCATCAAAGCTTTCACTCTAGAATTCTGGCATAAAAGTTTTCAAAAGTCACAAAATTTATGAGTAGCTCAGAGTTAGCCGAGAGTGGCATAAAAACACCTATAGTTACAAACATTTTGCACAACTTCGAGTTGCACCGAATGTTATGATGTTTAAAGGAGGTTTATGACAAAAGACTGAGTAAAAACACCGTCACAAATCAGGGACTCAAATATTTAGATTTTACTAGTCGTGAATGGGAAGAGTTCACCACAGTTTAATCCAGACATTCTTAGATCATTAAAATTGTTTTCTCAATGATAACACCAGGTGGAGCTGCAGACTTTTGGCTGAAAATAGATTTCTTGGCAAATAGCGCATGTCAGAATTAACATATAGTTGTGTGAAGTTTAGTTCAATAAAAAATAAAATTACTTCTAGCCTCTTAATCTGCTTCTTTTAAACATTCAAACCCAATGTAAGTAGTAACTGACTTTGAAGGAGGTTCAACAGTGATATTTAGCCATTATGTGCCTCTAACAGATGTGTGTGGAGTGGAGCGCTGTCCGCACCTGTTAACCAAATCCTGCGGAAAATCTCTGACAGAGATTTATCATTTAAACCTTTGCCATTTCTGGGATTTTTGGTCTAGTGGATGGACCTATCGGTGACGGACTGCTTTCGCTGTATGAGTGCTTACAGAGATAGCTGTCAATCACTGATAGCACCACCCACTGGACCAATGATCCCTGAAAGAGCAGAGGATTACATGATGAAAACACAGGTTATACTGAATCTTTTTTCACATAACTACCGTATTTTTGGACTACAAGACGCACCGGACCATAAGATGCTCCTAGGTTTTAAAGGAGGAAAATATAAAGAAAAATTTAAGCACTGGTCATGATGCACTGTTATGGGGGAGGGGGTCTGCTGCTGACACTGGTATTGGGGTAATGTCCCTCATTTTTGTTAATATCCTCCATCCTGGTATGTATGGCCCCTCCTTCCAGGTATATGTGGCCCTCATTCCCATCCTGGTATAGGTGGCCCTCATCCCCATCCTGGTATGCATGGCACCCCTTGATCCTGGTATGTTGGCATCCTCTGATCCCCATCACGCTGCCGACAAAAAAATAAACAGTTATACTCACCTTATCTCTCCTCCAGCGCTGCGTCCTGCTCTGCTGCCGACACTCTCACTGTGCGAGCCGCGCATGGTGTCCCCCTGCCATGCGCCCTCACACAGTGATATGCAATGCCGGAATAGTCACTGCTCCGCACGCTGGGACTGTGTGCGTGGGGAGCAGTGACCATTCACTCTCCTCAATAGCGCACACACTGTAACCACAGCGCAGTTCCTGCTGCCACTCTGCGTTCTGAGTGCCCACAATTAAAGACCATGAATATTGACTGCAACCCATGGCGATATTAAGGAAAATGAATATTCATTGCTCTCCACGCCCACGGGCATGGGGAGCAGTGATTATTCATTTTCTTTAGCAGCGAGCACAGCTTATGCTGCAGCAGGTGGCTTGTGCCTCCTGTGATCGCTCATCCACCGCTGCTGCTCCCCCCCACGCCCCTCACCATTCACACCTACAGTATATAGTACGGACATGTATAGTTCGGACTATAAGTCGCACCCCCCACTTTCCTCCAAAATTTTGGAGGAAAAAAGTGCGTCTTATAGTCCGAAAAATACGGTAAATATCAATCTACTCAGCTCCCACCTGCTCTATAATATAGTGCCTGCAGATAGGACTGAATTTCTATGGCGTCAAGTTCCCTTTATGTAAGTCATTGAGGTGCCTTGTGTCTTCTGTTAAGTACATTGCTATTTCTTTACAAAATACATTTTGTGCACTTTTTACTTGATATCATTTATCTCAAGAAGTCATATATATATAAAATAGTAGTAAAATGTTTCAGTATAAAAAAAACAAAAAGGGAAAAGAAGTCAATCAGGAAGTACAGGAAACATGAATACCTCTTTGGTTTGTCTTGTGTGGTTTTGTAGGTTGAGCCAGTTGGTAGAACACAATCTACTGTGAATCTTCAGTTCATCTTCTGCAGAGACGGCGCTGTTACAATACCTCACCAACCATTGCTGTTAGGAGTTGAGAACAATGCTACTAATTCAACTGATCCTCATCTTTATTATATATCCCAAATGTGAGTTACTATTTGGAAAACCTTTACCATGCTTACAATGTGTAGAATAGAATATTTTCATTAGTTGATATGGTATATTATTCAATAATAGATAATTATAAACCTTTTAATACTTTATGAGAGCATCTGCTCCACCACCATTCAGTTACTGCTTTGTCTTGATGTGGGACAATGTCAATCTAAGGTGTCTAGTAACTTAAGGAAGTCTAGCGAGACAAGCATTACTATTTTTTGCATAATAACTTATGATTATGACTTTTCTTTCAATGTTCTCACAGATGGGATTTCAGATGTAATTCAGATGCCTCCCATACTCATCGCAGAGCAAGGACATATAGCTTCTATGAGCTGTGAATACACTGATAGTACTTTCTACAGTCAACAGTGGTTCAAGCAAATTCCGGGACAAGGTCTTGTTTCATTAACAATTCTGAGAACAGATAATAAGAATGTTACAGAAGATAGATATGTATTCAACTTGAAGAAGGACAAGAAATTAAGTACCATGTTTATCACGAATCTGGAAGTAGAAGACTCAGCTGTCTACTGGTGTGGGCAGGAGGCACAGTCACAGAAAGCAGCTGATAACTGTGCAAAAACCTTCAGCCATTCCCTGGCATAGCTTAACTTACCTCTCAACTTTGAAAGACAGCAAAGAGGAACGCCTACTGTGTGGCCCGCAGTGCACTATGCAATTTCTATTCTACGCTAAGCTACTTCGTTAATATTGCCCAGTCCTTAATATGTGCCTACACAGAAATAATGCTGCTAGTAGAACCCATCGGTGTTCCCACACATTACGTTATCACTTTCATGGCCCCCCACAGTGGTCCCCATGCACAGTATGATGCCCTACAGCCCCCTCCACACTTGATAAAATGTTTTTCCACAGTACCTATCCCCACACATAATATAATTACCCCACAATACATTCGCTTGCATACAGTATGATATTCTCACAGTTCTACGCACAAAGTTTGATGACTCCATAGCATTTTGCCTCCCACACAGTATGATGCCCCCTCAGCTCACCTACAAACAGTATGATGCCCCTACTATCCCCCCTCACACAGTATGATTCCACCACAGTTCCCCTCCACATAGTAAAATGCCCGCACAATACATTTCCCTACACCCAGTAGAATGTCCGCACAGCTCCCCCATGCACACATTAAAGGGAATGTGTCATAAAAAACTCAACAATTGAAAAAATTTAATGTATTAATGTTTTAACTAAATTAATTTTTTTAATGATATAATGTATGAAAAATAATTTAAAAAGTTTTGATATTTTCCACTTTTAAACACTAGGTAGAGCAGCTGATGAAATTTGCCATGAAAACATAATGCACTGCTAGCTCGCATTACATTACAACTGCAGTAAAGTGGGCGGGATCTGCTTACATGTGTGTGATGTCACTCCTCCCCTCCCCCGCTGGGCATTTGCAAAAGGATAAGGAAGGATGATGTTTATGATCAGAGTGCAGGGACATTTTTGCTGGTGACTGTAAAGAGAAACCGATATGTGGGTAGTGTCACCAAGGATGGTTGGCAGAGCTGATTCTGTTAGTTGTTGCTCTTCGCTGTATCATCTGGTGAGTAGTGATGAGTGAGTGTGCTTGCCACTGCTTGATACTCATCCGAGCATTAGTGTGCTCGGGTATGCTCGTTATTCGATCGAGTATTGCGGGTGCTCAAGTGCCATGCTTTCGACCCAGCTCCGCATGTTTCCCAGCTGGACAGCTTTAGACAGCCAATAAACATGCTAGGATTTCCTGCCATGTTGGCTACTGGCATTACTGTGATTGGCCAGCCGCATAGGTAGTGATGAGCAAGCACAAAAATTCTTGGGCACTCGTTGCTCAAGTAGAGCAAATTGGAATGCTCGAGTGCTTGATCCGAGCAACAAGCCTAAAGTAAGTCTATGGGAAACTCAAGCATTTTTTCCGGCGACCCCTACAGGGCGATCTGCAGAGAGCCTAAAACTTGCCCAAATCGATGGGAACAGTACTCAAATGACATGGTAACAGCATGGGGAAGACCCCTGGAAGTATTTCTGACTTCCAGGTCACTGCTGTCAACAATGTTGTCAGAGGTATTACGCCACTTTTACGGACTCACAATAAAACATACAAAAATGAAAACCAAAATGGATTTTCCTGGGAAATATGTTAAGGAACATCCTTTCCAGGGTAATGACTTGTATATAAGGCAAAATAAATAACCAAAAACAAAAATGCTCCTCCACACCTTGGGCTATGTTCACACGTAGCGTTTTTGATGCGTTTTTGCATTGCTTTCAACGGTGAAAAATACATTTACCGGTAAATGTCATTTTAACATCTTACAACCTTATCTGGCCGTGTGGTGTTTGAGACACGATCAGACACATCCATACAGTGCTGAAAAGACATGGGAGCAGCATGGGGAAGACCCCTGTAAGCATCTGACTCTCAGGCCACTGCCTAAAACTGTGTTCATCAGACGTGGTCCTATATTACTGCGGTAATAATACAGACATTTTTGGCAACGCGCCAAATATTAAACTCCATTTAAAATTGGCAAGGGACGGGGAAGTGGACGAAATGGTGATGGTGATGGTGCACGCAGAGGCTGAGGCCATGTGAAAGATGAAACTGTGCCTGCTGAGGAAGCACAACAAACACCCACATCATGTCGAACTACCTTCCAGTCCCAATTTCTAGGGGGCCACAGAACACAACTCTTGGAGCAGAGTGAAAAGGTTGTTGGTTGGTTAGCAGATAATGCTTCCAATCAGTTTGCTACCACCACCTCCCTGTCTTCCACACTGTCCAGTCTCAGTAGCCGTGAGTCTGGACCACATTATTATTATTACTTTAGCGCCATTTATTCCATGGCGCTTTACATGTGAAAAAGGGGTATACATCGCAAAAACAATTACAATAATCTTGAACAAAAATGTGACAGCGACTGCTACAGGAGAGGAGAGGACCCTGTACGCGAGGGCTCACAGTCTACAAGGGATGAGTGAGGATAAAGCAGGTGAGGGTAGAGCTGGTCATGCAGCGGTATGGTGGAGCGAGGGTTACTGCAGGTTGTACGATTGTCGGGAGAGGTGGGTCTTCAGGTACCTTTTGAAGGTTTTAACAGTAGGCGAGAGTCAGAAATGTTGGGGTAGAGAGACCCAGAGAAGGGGGGATGCACGGGAGAAATCATGTATGCGATAGTGGGAAGAGTAGATAAGAGGGGAGTAGAGAAGGAGATCTTGTGAGGATCACAGGTCACAGATATTGTGAGGAGATCTTGTGAGGATCACTAGGTCACAGATATATGGAGGAGACAGATTGTGGATGGCTTTGCATGTCATGGTTACAGTTTTGAACTGGAGTCTCCGGCCAATGGGGAGCAAGTGAAGGGATCTTATAGATTGCAATCTTATAGATTACTGGAGCCATTACACAGTAAAAAAGCAGCCATAGAGCATCCGGGAACCTTCCCACAGACTTTTCTTAAGGCTCCATCACACTTAGCGACGCTGCAACGATCCCGACAATGATACGACCTGTCAGGGATTGTTGCTGCATCGCTATGTGGTCGCTGGTGAGCTGTCAAACAGGCAGGCTCACCAACTGTCAGGGGAGCAGCGACATCATGGAAAGAATCTTTCCACGATGTCCTGCTCCGGTTACCAGCCCGCTGAAGCAGGAGCAGGCTGGTAACCATGATAAACATCGGGTTACTAGGGGCAACAGACAGGGCAACCCAGTGGCTCAGTGGGTAGCACTGAAGCCTTGCTGTCATGGGGTCCTGGGTTCAAATCCCACCAAGGACAACAATCCAACAAAGGCCAAATGTCGATTCATTCTGATGATTCCACATGTTGAATATGAAAGACAGAACACTAAAGAAACTGAAATCCCATATAAAGCCTGCATGTCTTCTATTTAAAGGAACTATGTGAGTGCAGACTGGCAGACATTGTTTTGCAGAAGCCCAGTAGGTAATGTAACAATGAAGTTTACTAAAAAAGTGGTTAATTTATAAGGTTTTGGGTTCTGCATGATTTATGTCATGCCGGTCTGCACATTGACATTTGAAAATGTAATAAGCAGATTGAGGAATGTTCTGTAGAGATTATCTGTGTGTTCTCCTTTAAGATCTGATTTTCTGGCACACGGCCCCAAAACAAACTCTATAGGGTTAACCTTTGTTTACAGTGCCCTCTCTCTCCTGTTCCTGATTAGGTGCGCGTGCCTTGCGCCCCCCTCCCTCTCCACAGTCCATCACTGTCAGTATCCATGCTGGACTCAGGTGACTTAATCCTGATGTCCAGATATGCGTGGTTGAGGAGCGAAGGACGGTGGGAGGAGGGTAGGAGGGGCTGAATGCATGCGCCGCCTTCTGATCGGCATTGGACAGATTGAAGCACGTGATCTCTTAGCCCGACATAAAAGAGTGATTGGCTGAGCCTGTAGCCATGCCCCCTTGAGGAAGCTAGTGCGAAATGCGCATTGGGGCCAGGGGTCACGTGGTAAGTGGGTCCTAACAGCTGTCCTGACTGGTAATAGCATGTAACACATGATTCAACACCGCAAAATGAGATATTCTTGCTAGATTCAGTGAGGTGACACTAACTGGGGTCTGAGATTTCAGCACAGGGTAACTGTGCACTGGGTACATGAGCACTGATCGTCTGCAGCCTGCATTTATGATTGCACTTGAGGCATAGACTGAGGTATATATATATATATATATATATATAATGGCGTGCTGTTAAACTGTGACTTGTGTTTTCTCTGCCTGCTGTTTGCCACCTCCCGTGGAGAGGGGAAGATAAAGCCCTTCTGATTACTAAAAAGACTGGTGTTAAACTGTTTACTGCAATGTGATTTGATTGATGTTAATGCCACTCAGGATATACACTTGTAAACCTGCAAACCACCCCAATTGATCGGTTCATCATTTACTACGGCTCACTGTCTGTTAAATAACTGTTGTTTTTAATTGTTTGTCAGCATATATGTAAAATAAATGGATTTATACTTTTTCACAAAAATTGCTGCATGTGTAATTACTCTGGTTTTTTAAGTAAAATGCAAGGACAACCTCTGCAAGGATTTTTTATGTTCTCCCCATGTTTGCGTGGGTTTCCCCCTCAGTAGAAAAGCACCCATAAAGTGTCCAGGATTATTAATACGCAAATATGGATAAATAGATTCATTTCCAATATAATCCTATATCAAGGGAATTAATGAAGATACCCAATATAGAATATACTATTTCTCATACCTCATTAGAATTAGGAGCTCCGGCTTTGCGGTCATGCGCAGTTGGACTTCCGGGACGCCGGCCGAGTGACTGCGACGTGCTATGAGCGGAATACAAGCGCCCGTGATTACGGGATGCTCCAGGTGATCTGAATCCCCCCCCAGTCATTTTTACCTGTTATAAACCCATGTGTGGCACTGCCTCACTACCCCCCGAAGAAGCAGAATGCAAAACACGCTTTGGGGTACAAGGCAGTGTGGGTTTGTCAACAAGATGGCACATGGTCTGTATATGATGCTTTTTCACTAAGCCACGGGGGTTATAGCGTTCAATTCTTTTTCTCTTTATTTTGGGTCTATCTCTGTGTGGTATTATGAACTTCTACAATTATCTGACACTCTAAACCTTAGAGATAGGGACCCTGATATTGAATGAGGTTATATGTAATATATAGATTAGCCTTGACTATTTAACCTAGAATCATGTACTGAAATTGTTTATGGTCATAAATGGTTGTCATTATTGGGCTGTACATATATGAAATTCTGAATTAATGTTTGAAAATATGAATTGAATACTTTGTATTATGTTCACTATTGAAATTTAATGCTGTTTACTTAATCATGATGCCAAGCTATACTTGCATCTAAAAAAACCACACTGCCCAAGTTTTGGGCTTTTTAGGGGCTATTTTATTATAAGGGTTATGTTTGTTGGTTGTGTAATCTTGTAATTTTTTGATGTAATAAACTTATAAATCTGATAGTATATGCACTAGTTGTTGATTAATTCTAATGAGGTATGAGAAATAGTATAAAGTGTCCAGGAACCTTCATACAGACTTTTTGTTTGTCGGCAAGGTTGGACGGGCCCAACAGAGAATCATCCGTTGGGCCCTGCCTTTTCTATCAGGAGAGTTCATGACAGGGCAAACTTTGCAGCTGCTATGAGGCTCTTGAGCGAGGGAAAAATCAGAATCAATTCCTCTGGTGGGCCCTATGTTCTTCAGTCTGACACTGCTTCTCAGTGAGAGTTGTATTTCACCACAGCCATATTCTTTAGCTAGGTGAAAGGACTGGCATAGAGGGAAACTGTATCTACTCTGGCTGTCATTTCTCCGCCACCAGGTTACGGCCATTGTCACACAAGACCATGCCTGGTTGTATGTTCAGCGGTGAGAGCCACAGATCAGGTTGCTGTGTTACAGCTTTCAACAACTCTGCAGCGGTGGGCAGTTTGTCACCTAAGCATATTACCTTCAGCACAGCCTGTTGTCGCTTGGCCAAGGCAGTGCTGCAGTATTTCCAGCTTGTAACTGATGTGGTCAATTCAGAGATGGAGACTGAACAACAGGAGGAGGAGGTGCAGGAGCTGAACAATGTGATTACATTGAGGTTACATTGGCGAGTCTGGTTTTTATACTAAAGAAAGGTCCTACTGTGTTTTATTTATTTTTTTACATCCCTTCAAATGTGTATTGGAGTGCGTCATAATTTTTGGCAGCCCTTGAAATTTCTGCATATGCTATAACAGTATAGGAGACAGACTCCTTAATAATGGGAAGGACAATTCAAATACATTCTATATTCTAGAATCATAACTGTCTTATCTGAAATTCGTTTACTGGTGAGGTATCGCAGTATGGATAGCATATTACACCGATCCAGCCAGGTATTTTTGCCTTATATTGCATGCTGCTGGTGCTGCCCCCAAAAAATTAAAATCTATTCTATTCCTTATCGATAATGCTGTTAGATGCATTTACAATAGGGACAGGTACTGCTAGGTGGTATCATCATTAGCTACAGATGAGTGTTCATCCTGGTCGCATCAACGTCTTCAACAGTCCAAAACTTTTTTTTTTTTTATTTCTTTGGCCTTATATAGAAGTCATTACCCTTGAAAGAATGTTTTCACAACTGCAATACTTTAAATGGAGTGTAATATTTGACACGCTCACAAAAATTGCTGCATTTTTAGGGCAGTCATATGGGATATCGACTGATGGCCACGGTTTCAGGCAATCACCCAATAGTATGATATATGTAGCGACAAAGTGTCAATTGGTTCAACAAAACTGAATTTAAATGGAGTGTAATATTCGGCATGCTCCACAAAATTTCTGTATTATTACGGCAGTCATATGGATCACGTGCGTCTGATCATTGAAAAAAGTTCCTCTGCTTCTACAATACAGTAATGTGAATAAAAGTAAAACAGTCTGACTGTATTCCGCGAACAAGCAAATGGAGCAGTAAAATGGTGTACACTGACACACTGCTACAAACTCTAAATGGAGGACAATATTTTCCACGTTCACTACAAATGGCTGGAATTGTACAGCAGTTATATGTGATACGTCTGACGGACACCAACGGTTTTAAATATTAGCCCTGTAGTTTACTATTCTTCACAGCGGCCACGTGTGAATAGCTTCACTGACACCCTGCTACAAACTGTAAATGGAGGCCAATATTTTCCACGTTCATTACAAATTTCTGGATTTTTATCGCTGTAATATGGAAAAGATCTGGCTGTATTCTACAGAGCTAAAAAGCAAATGGAGCAGAAAAATGGTGTACTTTGGATTGCTTTTTAAGCAAATAATCAGGATGAAGATAAAAAAAATTAGCCCTGGTCCCTGATATCTAGGGTTATGTCTACAAATATCTGTATCAGAAAACACTTGGGCCAACATATTACAGAACTCACGGGTCAGTGGTGACAACAAGGACCAGTTCACCACTCATAACCGTGAGTAAAAAATGCCTACTCAAAAAACAGAATGAAAAACAGCGAAGATGAGTAGTAATGACATAAAACAGCAAAATTTTATTAATCGATTAAAAGTGTGCAATCATAATACAAAAGATATATAAATACATATAAATGTAGAGACAATGGGTGAATATTGAGTCAAAAGGAGAAAAAACCCCGTAACATCTTCAAAACCCCTCATATATATATATATTCCAGGGTACAATGGGTACAGACGAAATCCACAGGAAAATAGAGTAGAGGGGAGGGAAAGAGTAGAGGGGAAAGAACAGACAAGAGTACGCGAGGAGGGTGGAACCAGGAAGAGAGTATAGGATCTCAATCAGAAAAACAGGATGAGATAACCCTTAATTGTAATTCCCAAGTGGGAGACCATAGTAGTAAATAAATCAGGGCACTCACCGAGCTGAATGATAACTCTTACAAATGTGGAGGGCACAGAGAGACAGTCAATGGACATCCACTAGGGGCCTCGACGCGCGTTTCGCCTCTTGATAAAGCCAAACGCGAAACGCGCGTCGAGGCCCCTAGTGGATGTCCATTGACTGTCTCTCTGTACCCTCCACATTTGTGAGAGTTATCAATCAGCTCGGTGAGTGCCCTGATTTATTTACTACTATGGTCTCCCACTTGGGAATTACAATTAAGGGTTATCTCATCCTGTTTTTCTGATTGAGATCCTATACTCTCTTCCTGGTTCCACCCTCCCCGCGTACTCTTGTCTGTTCTTTCCCCTCTACTCTTTCCCTCCCCTCTACTCTATTTTCCTGTGGATTTCGTCTGTACCCATAGTACCCTGGAATATATATATATGAGGGGTTTTGAAGATGTTACGGGGGTTTTTCTCCTTTTGACCCAATATTCACCCATTGTCTCTACATTTATATGTATTTATATATCTTTTGTATTATGATTGCACACTTTTAATCGATTAATAACATTTTGCTGTTTTATGCCATTACTACTCATCTTCGCTGTTTTTCAAATATCTGTAACAGTAGGATCAGACAGAATGTGCAATGGACTCTCTTGTGAAGTATGCACTGCTACGAACCCTTCCTGCCTGCCTAACTCCTGCTATGACCAATGAATATCTGCAGCTGGATTAGTCGTCAGAAGGACTGTTAGTTCAGATGCATATATATAGATATGTTGTGGTATACCTACACTAACTAATAAAAAAGCTAATTTCTCTCTCAGGCAGCAGCATCTCTCCCTACTCTGCCTGATTCCGGGGTAGACTGTGACGAGTCTAGAATCACCGGGTCTTAAATAGACCCGATGACGCTATGCTGCCAGCCAATCACTGTAATGACACAACCAACATGGCTACGGCATGACAGTGCGTGGCAAGCAATCCCTGCATGTTCATTGGCTCTCTAAAGAGTGCAAAACAAGCAGGGCGGGGACCTGAGCTCCAGCCCAAGCAAGCCGTAAATACTCGTCGAGCTTGTTGAGCACTGTGATGCTCGGGAGAGTACCGAGTAGCGTCGACCACATTCACTCATCACTAGTTATAGGGTCTTATAAAGACCCAGTGACGCACTGTGCGGTACAGTGTCCTCAAGAAGCAGTTGCAGTACTTGTATACCGCTGCTGCACCATTAAAACATAAGTAGTGTTGAGCCACCCCCGTAGTGTTCGAGTTCGGTTCGGTTCGTCAAACACCCGTGTGTTCGCCGAACTGTTCATCGAACACCTTCGAACACCGTTAAAACCAATGGCAGGCAAACAAAAACACATAGAAACACATTGAAAACACCTTCAAAGGTGTCCAAAAGCTGACAATCTGCTCAGAAGACATAACTAACACATGGAAAAGTGACAATTACATATAGTCATGCGAAAAGAAAAGAGGTGGAGGAGTAAAAGGAGGGGGAGACACAGATATAGGCATGTCATGCCCTTCTAAAATCCAAAAAGTGAGAAGCCGACACGGCCAGTCCATTCCTGCCCGTGCCACCTCCGTGTCGCCGGGTTTGTGCCAGAGCCGCGGTGGACCCTGACGGCCAGCCCCCCTCTCCCAATACTGGTGCCTGTCCGCTGGTGGGTCGAGCGAGCCCCCCCTGTGGTGGAGGCAGCTCTAAGCTTTTTAATTTAAATTGTCTCTCTAATTTGAATGAATACACTTTAAATCCTTTTACAAGGATCTATTGGAGGGCAAGTCTCATGCCAGCAGCCGCGTAATTCCAGCTCCAGTAGCGTCCACTAAAGCTGCTGCAGTTAAAAAGCTTTTATAAGGATCGAGCTCGGCGGTCCACCGCAAGGTGTCCTACCGCCAGTCCCAGCCCCTATGCCTTGGGGTGCTTCCTGATGCTCTTCACGGAGTATCCCGGGGTCCCGAAGCATTTCCTTTGAAAAAATTAAGTGTCCAAACTACAGGTGGTGTAGCTTGCTTAACAGCTGGGATAATCCGTTGACTAGCAGACACTGCTACTAGGCACAAAGTATTTCCTGGGCTAGATGCAGTTAAAAATTTGTAATTAGATACTCTCGTTGGATGCTGAGAAAGCATTCCATAGAGTCTCCTGGCATGCCATATATTATTCTCTTAAAAAGCTTGGGGTAGGGGTCTAGGGGACCCTTTTATAGCCAAAATCATGGCCCTGTATCGCAATACGTCACCTAGGCTGAAGATAAATGGAACTGTAGCACCCCGAGGGCTTGGTTGCTACAGAGGTATTGCACCTCACCCAGAGGTGTGATATCTCACTCTCAGGTAAGGATGGAGTGTGGATCAGGACCCCGACACCTGCATGCATTACACCACATTGCCGTGGGGCAGGGCAACCAATATGCCTCTGAGATGGGCACAACAGTCCCTGTCCCTGGCTGGAGTGGGGGGAGGGAACACTGAGGAAGGGGAACCCTGTAGTGCAGGAGCAGGGAGGAAGCAGTTCCTGGGTGCATTGAGAAGGAAGTATAAAAGGTGGGCACCATCTTAGTTCAGTGCAGAGAAGTCTGAGCAGAAGTGACAGGGAGCAGGGGCTCTGCATGAGCTCTGCTCCTTAGGCGGTCCTAGTAACAGAGGCCCAGGCCTGGAAGAGGGAGAAGGAAGGAAGAGGAGCGGAGAAGGCTCCAGGAACGAGGAACGAAGGGATCCCAGGGGTGCGGACGGGCGAGTCGCCACCGCACGCCCAAATTCACCTGCGTGGAGGGGTCAGGCCAAAGGGGGAGACCGGTCCCCGAAACTAGTGGAGGCGGGAAACGATCCTCAGCTAGAAACCGGAGGCTGTGACATTTTATGTGGCGCAGCCCCTCGCTACACCCGCTAGGAAGGCACCACATAGGGTCAGGGAAACTGGCGCCAAGTTTACCAAGAGGAGGCCCGAGGCAGCCGGACAGAAGCATTGGTAAGAAATGCCAGACAAAGGACACAAAGGGGGTCCTGTGAAGCGCTCCAAAGTTATCTGGGAGTTGTCTGAGCCCCTCACCTGGTAAGCACAGTACGACGTGGGCAGCCGTTACCTGCAGAAGTGGTCTGGATAATAAGAACTGTGAGTAAAGGCCCTGGACTGCATCACTGACTCCGTGTCGTTACTGCTGCTGCCCTGCACCATCAACCCCATCCTCCGCATACACTGCCCTGAGGCTATACTCCTCCCGTGGGGAGTTATGCTACGCTCTGCTGCACCCACAACACCAGCCTCAGCGGTCTGCCCTGCAGCGGCGGTTCACTCTGACCGCAATCCACGGGTGGCGTAGTCGGACATTTAAACATCAAAACCACATAAATAGTTCCGCCACTGGTTTGACCGCCCTGAGCCACGGAACCGGGTCGCCGCCACGGAGACTACATCCACCAGCATCCACCAAAAAGGGTTCGGCTCCGGGTGTCCCAAGGCCCAGGGGGCGCGTCAGAACATTTTCATCACCTTTCATAATCACCAATGGGACAAGGCAGGGATGTCCTCTGTCCCCTCTCTTATACATCCTAGTGACGGAGCACCTGCTCTCATCAATTCGCCATAACCCCAATATTAGGTGGATTGAGGTGGGAGGCACCGAGTACAAGTGCTCTCTATTTGCTGATGATGTCCTAGTATATATCACTCAATCACATATATCCATCCCTGCTGTTATGGCTGAAATAGATCACTTTGTTACATGGTCAAATTTTAAAATCAATGCAGCGAAGTCTGAGGCCCTCGATGTCTCCTTCCCAAAATCCATACAGGATTCCATCCAGTCCAACTTTCCCTTTGCCTGGCCCTCACAGGGTATCAAATACTTAGGAATTCCTATTCATAGAGACCTCTCCCGTCTATGTTATCTTAATTTTGGGCCCTTTATTGAACAACTCCATACAGACCACGGTTGGCAAGTTAGAACTGTAAGATTCACTCCGTGAACCACTGGTGTTTTGTGGAAAAGCACATGTACACTGTGTTCCAAATTATTATGCAAAAAGTGTTTAGGAGTTATAAGGGAAGAATTTGTTTGTTTGTCAGTTAAACTCATTGATGGTGATGTGTGTCAGGGCTCTTTATATCAATGTAAGCAATTGCAGACACCTGTGCTAATTAGTTTGGCAGGTGTGTCCAATGAAAGGCAAGACTACTTAAGAAGGCTGTCCCACATTATTAAGCAGCCTACATTTTCTGCCAAAATGGGAAAGAAAAAGGATGTGTCGGCTGCTGAGAACCAACAAATTGTGGAGTGTTTAGGTCAAGGCATGACTACAATCAACATTGTGCGATGATCAGGATGAAGTGTCTTGGCAATCTAGAAGTATGTAGCTGATTCACAGTACACACGTGTGCGCGCAGATAAGGGCAAATTGAGGACTCTTTCCTACAGGCAATTACGTCAGGTTAAAAGAGCAGCAGCAAAAAAGCCTTGTCATAGCAGCAGACAAGTTTTTGAAGCTGCTGGTGCCTCCAACGTCCCCCGAACAACAAGATGCAGGGTCCTTCAGAGGTTTGCAGCTGTGCGTACGCCATCCTGTCGACCTCCTCTATCCACTTCACACAAGCAGAAACAGCTCCAGTGGGCCAAACATTACATGAAGACTGATTTCAAAACTGTTTTGTTCACGGATGAGTGCCGTGCAACGCTTGATGGTCCAGATGGATGGAGTGGAGGATGGCTGGTTGATGGACACCCCAGGCAAACACGGATAAAGCGCCAACAAAGAGGAGGTGGAGTAATGTTTTGGGCTGGAATCATGGGGAGAGAGATTGTCTGCCCCTTTAGGATCCCTGAAGGGGTAAAGATGAACTCCATAATGTATGTGGAGTTTCTCAAACAGCACTTCCTGCCATGGTTCAAGAAGAAGAACCGTGTATTCCACAGCAAGATCATTTTTATGCATGATAATGCACCGTCTCATGCTGCACATAACACATCTGCATCTCTGGCTGATATGGGCATAAAAGGGGACAAACTTATGCTGTGACCCCCATGCTCCCCTGACCTCTACCCCATTCAGAACCTCTGGAGCATCATCAAAAAAAGTGTCTATGATGGCGGGAGGCAGTTCACTTCTAAGCAACAGCTCTGGGAGGGTATTCAGTCCTCATGCAAAACAATCGAAGCAGAAACCATCCAAAACCTGACAAATTCAATGGACGAGAGAGTTCAGAAGCTCCTTTCGAACAAGGGGTCCTATGTGCAAATGTAACATCACCTAGAATAAAGTTTTGAGTTGAAAACTGTTTGATTTCAGTTTCTAATAACCTGCTAATGCTTATAATTTCAAAAATGACCATTTTTTTGGTCTTTATTAAAATGAAAAGGTTGATCGAAGAGTGTGGGGGATCTAAGAGTGTGGCAACCCAGTAGTCAGGATTACTTCGAATTCTGACAATCTGAGGGTCATGTTGCAGGTAGTGCAGCAAGAAGGCACTTATGTGTCTTGCGTATCTCGGAGCCCCAAAATTATTTTCCGGGCTAGATGCAGCTAAAAATTATTATTAATTTTAAATCTGGTGGAGCTTAGTATAGATGGCCTAATAGAATCAGTACTGCACACTGATACAAAGCCCAAATTATTTTCCAGCCAAGATACAGATAAACATGATTAGTAATTTTAAATCTGGTGGAGGTAAGTATAGATGGCCTATTAGAATCAGTGCTGCACACTGCTACAAAGCCCAAATTATTTTCCAGCAAAGATACAGATAAACATGATTAGTAATTTGAAAGCTTAAAACGGTTGGTGAGGTGATTTTAACCAATCATCAAGCTTTTACTCTCCCCAGGATGACACAGGGGTAGAAAAGTCATTTCGGATCCAAGATTTGTTCATCTTTATGAACATGAGTCTGTCTACATTATCAGTGGAGAGCCGCGTGCGCTTATCTGTCAGCACACCACCAGCAGCTCTGAACACACGTTCAGACAGAACGCTGGCTGCGGGGCATGACAAGATCTCCAAGGAGTAAGTGGCTAGCTCCGGCCATTTATCCAGATTGGAAGCCCAAAAAGAGCAAGGGTCCAGTGACACAGTCATGGCTTCAATGTTTACTTGGAGATACTCCTGTACCATCGTCTCTAGGCGTTGACTATGTGTCAGACTTCTTGTCTCCTGTGGCCTTGCAAAGGATAGGCTAAAAAAGTGGTGAAATGATTCCGCAAAATTGATGTTACCAGCAGATACTGTGTTTCTGTTACGGTTTGAGTGCTGAACACTCGACGGTCCCACGGTTGGCAAGTTGGAACTGTGAGATTCACTATGTGCACCACTGGTGTTTTGTGGAAAAGCACATGTAAGATTCTGCAACAGTCTCTGCTGATACTCCTGCATGCGTGCATCCCTTTCTATGGCAGGAATAATTTCTGCAAATTTACTTTTGTACCGGGGATCTAACAGTGTGGCAACCCAGTAGTCAGGATTATTTCTAATTCTCACAATTCGAGGGTCATGTTGCAGGTAGTGCAGCAAGAAGGCACTCATGTATCTTGCGCATCCAGGAGCACCAAGTCCCTGTTGTGTTGGTGGCGAGGTAACAATCATGCTTCCTTCCTCTGTCCTCTCCCCCCAACCTCGCACAACAGAAATGTGATCAAGGTCTCCCTCATGAGTCAACAGTGTGATGCAGCAGCAAAAAAGGCAAATACAATTCTGGGATGTATTAACAGAAGCATACAGTCTAGATCACGTGAAGTCATTATCGGTCTTTACTCCTCTTTGGTCAGACCTCATCTGGAATACTGTGTACAGTTTTGGGCACCACATTTTAAAAAAGACATAGACAAACTGGAGCAAGTTCAGAGAAGAGTGACCAGAATGGTGACTGGTCTGCAAACCATGTCCTATGAGGAACGGTTGCAGGATTTGGGAATGTTTAGCTTGCAAAAAAGAAGACTGAGAGGAGACTTAATAGCTGTCTACAAATATGTCAAGGGCTGTCACATTGTAGAAGGATCATCTTTATTCTCATTTGCACAAGGAAAGACTAGAAGCAATGGGATGAAACTAAATGGGAGGAGACACAGATTAGATATTAGAAAAAACTTTTTGACAGTTAGGGTGATTAATGAGTGGAACAGGCTGCCACGAGAGGTGGTGAGTTCCCCTTCAATGGACGTCTTCAAACAGAGGCTGGACAGACATCTGTCTGAGATGATCTAGTGAATCCTGCTTTGAGCAGGGGGTTGGACCAGATGACCCAGGAGGTCCCTTCCAACTCTACCATTCTATGATTCTATGATTCTATGATTCATATAATGAGTCTTCCATCAGTTCGTCCTCCACTTCTTCCTGGGCTCCTGCACCTTCCTCACTAGTTTGGCTGCTACCATGCGCCCTGGTAAAACCATCTCCCCCACCCTCACATGCCTGCCGCCTTGGTGCTGCCGACCGTCTGGACCTTGCAGATGTTAGTGACGCACCCTTGGGCCTGTGTCGCGCAGCGTTGCGCACGCGGGAGCTTACCCGGAGCTGGATCTGTTGAGGGTTGTAGTCTCATGGCGGTGACCCGGTCCGTGCCCAGGGAGTCAGACTAAGTGGCGCTGTATTAGCGGTAGATGTTGTACGACTACGCCACCTGTTGAATGCAGCGAAGGAGCTGCCGCTGCAGGGCAGACCGCTGAGGCCGGTGGTAGGATTGTGCAGCGTGATAGTATCACCCCCAACGGGAGGGGTATGGCCTCAGGGCAGCCGACGTGGATGATAGGGGTAGCAGGAACCACTCGGAGACGGTACGGTGTAGTTCAGGGTCTTTACTGGTGACAAAGATAGACCCTCCCGGAGTACTGGCTAGCGATTGGGGCCTGGTCAGTCCTTGAGCAGATGGGATCTCCCCTGGCCAGGCGGAGTTGTAGGCCTCCCAAACTAACTGTACTCTTCTGGCTACCTTGCTAGAGGCGGGTATAAGTAGCCCACGTCCCTGAGTGTACCGTGTGGTGCTCACCCGTATGGCCGGTGACTCGGGGCCTTCTAGTAGCTTCCGCTCCACGACGGCGGTGCTGGTCCCACGCGTGTGACCGTGCCTTCGGGTTTCTTGGCCAGAGGACCTGAAATCCCCTGCCGGTCGGTTTCTGCTGCTGGATAGGAGTTAGTCCCCACAGCCTCGGACTCCGGGTCCGGTGATAGCTTCTCAGTCAGGGCGAGCTCTGTAGCTGCCAGCCCCTGACTCCTTGTAGCACTGCTCCCACAGAGCTCCTGTTGTTTCTTCCTATGCTGCTTCTCTTCTCTGTTTCTACTTCTTCTCTACTCACTAACCCTGCCTCAGCCCTAGGTTTATATAGGGGAAGTTCTTCCCCTCCCAGGACTGGGCAGGAGGTGTGGCATGCACAGGATCCCTGACCAAGAGACCTCCCACCTGCTCTCAGACATAACATTGCCGTTACTGTGGAAACCAGACCCCTGGGGTGCCACATTCCCCCCTAGTGAAATTTAGTACTCCGGGACTAAACATATTTTTAGAAAAACATAACAAGGTATAAACAATAATAATACAATAAGAAAAACACATAAAGATGGTTACGGCGTGTCCGCAACCGGGTGCAGTCTTTGAAGAAAAGCAAGGTGTCCATTTCACCAAAACAGGGAGACGTAACCAGGTAGGGGTCTGTCCTGCCCCGAGTCCTTAACAGTCTTTAGTCCATTCCTAGGTTACGCTCCAACCATGTACAAGGATTCCCGGTAAATCCACCAAGGACTCCTATAAATAACTAGAAACACATAATTATACACAAGCAACAAGAAAAACAGGTAACCACAAATAAGACAATTTATACACTTCAAATCCTCCAACGTGCGGGTAACTGGCCTCTAGTGGCCCTAGTGGACCTACGGAGCTGACTGTCTAGCCCTGAACTACAGGGTGTAGGAGCTGTCAAGGGTAAACTGGGCAGCTGTCTACCGGCTCTTTGGCTCACTAGGGGTACGGCAGGCTCACTATAAGCAGAGGGTTGATCCTCCTGTTCTGCTTGTGTGGAGTCTTCTGCCTCCTGGACCGGCTGCTCTTCCAGCTCTACCTGTTGCTCCATAGGCACTTGGGATGCTGGTTGGAGGAACGTGAGGACGGGTACCACAACTGCACCATTAACTTGAGTCCAGGACCGAGGGAAGTCTCCGAGCACAGTACTAACCATATCTTCCCTTTCCTCTACGGGTCGATGGTCTTCTTGTTCCTCTTCAGGGTTCCGTAGCTGTTCAGGACACTTCTTCAGGTGATCCCGGGATACAATGGCTATGGTCTCCCCTCCGTCTTTACTGATGGTACAGACTTTCGGGTTCTCGTGGCTTGAGGGCAGTACGGTGTACGGGTCCTTCTCCCACTGGTCGTCCAACTTGTGGAGCCGTCTTTTCCTCTTCAAGATCTGCTCTCCGGGTACCAGGGGAACAGCGGGAGCATACTGGTTGTAAGTTTTCTCTTGTCTTTCCCTAGCCTGACAGAGACTTCGCTCCACGCTCTCCTGTACTTTTCGGTACTGCTGCTGCCTCTCTGTGTCCCAGTCTGCTTCTGGTGAAGTGTCCTCGGGTGTCAGGACTCCCATTTCCAGGTCAACAGGTAACTTACCAGGTCTCGCCCTCATTAGGTAAGCCGGGGTACAGTTGGTGGAACCTACCGGGATGTGGTTGTGTAGGTCCACTAGATCGGGCAGCTTCTCAGGCCAAAGACTGCGTTCTTCCAGGGGCAACGTTTTCAGGAGATCCATTACCACCTGGTTCATTTTCTCACAAAGTCCATTAGTTTGCGGATGATAGGGTGTCGTCCTTATCTTCCGGCAGCCATACAGATTGCAGAATTCCTGGAAGACCTCCGCTTCAAAGGCAGGTCCCTGGTCCGTCAGCACTTGGTCCGGGTACCCGTGTGGACGGCAGAAGTGCTGCTGGAAGGCTCTAGCTGCTGTTTGAGCCGTTAAGTCCTTAACGGGGACGACAACCAAGAACCGGGAGTAACGCGTAGACGTAGCCACTTCTGCTTGGGGTCAGTTTTACATGATCCAAGGCTACCAGCTCCAACGGCTGCCGGGTGACGATGGACTGCAGGGGAGTCTTCTGGCTGGCACGGTCCTTCCTTCTTAGGTTGCACGGGCCACAGTCTCTGCACCACCTCTCGGTGGTTCCCCTCATGCCTACCCAGTGGAACCGCCCACGCAGCAGGAACTCCAGCTTCTTCCATCCGAAGTGTCCAGCCCCGTCGTGGTATGCCTCCATCACCATGGCTGCGTCTCTCCGTGGCACCACTACTTGCCAGATTAGTTCATGCGTCCGGGAGTTAACCATTCTGCGGCACAACTTCCCCTTGTAAAGGAACAGTCGACTCTTCTCAGCCCACAGTTGCTTGGCTTCCTCCGGAGCGTCTGGGTCAAGGCGAGCCTCTGGCCGAGTCAGCATCTCCTTTACCAGCCGGACGGCAGGGTCACTGTCTTGCGTTTCCTCCCAGTTGTAGTGAGGCAAGGGGTTAAACGTAGCGGCTTGCTTACTCCTTACCCGATGGGAATACTGGATAGTCCCATGACGGTGGAACGCGGGGAGTTCGACTTCTTCCAGTCCCTCTGGATCTTCTCCTACGTCCGGTAGGTTTGGCATCCTGGACAGGGCGTCCGCGTTGGTATTGGAGCGTCCTGCCCGGTATTTGATTGTGAACTCGTAGTTGGACAGACGGGCCATCCATCTCTGCTCTAGGGCACCGAGTCTTGCCGTGTCCAGGTGTGTCAACGGGTTGTTATCCGTGTACACGGTGAACCGGGAAGAAGCGAGGTAGTGCTTAAAGCGTTCGGTGACTGCCCACACCACTGCCAGGAACTCTAGCTTAAATGAGCTGTAATTCTCAGGGTTTCTTTCGGTGGGTCGCAGTTTTCGGCTAGCGTAAGCGATTACTCGTTCTTTCCCCTGCTGGATCTGGGACAGTACGGCTCCTAGCCCGATGTTACTTGCGTCGGTGTAGAGGATAAAGGGCTGGCTGTAATCAGGGTACGCCAGGATTTCATCCCCCGTGAGGGCCATCTTCAGCTGGCGGAAGGACTCTTCTTCTAACTTCTCCCATTTGAAGGGCGGCTTCTGGTTCTTGGCCTTCCGGGACTGGCCTATCAGGAGATCCTGCATAGGAGCTGCCTTTTTGGTGAAACCGGGGATGAATCTGCGGTAATAGCCTACCAACCCGAGGAACTGCCGCACTTCCTTTACACTGGAGGGACTTGGCCATTCCTTAATTGCGGTGATCTTATCAGGGTCGGGAGCCACTCCGACAGCGCTCACCACGTGTCCCAGGTACTGCACCTTTGGTTTCAAGAGGTGACACTTGGAGGGTTTTACCTTTAAGCCGTAGCTTGCCAGAGCTTCGAACACTTCCGCCAGGTGTTTCAGGTGGTCCTCATAAGTCTTGGAATATACGATGACATCGTCCAGGTACAACAGGACCGTCTCGAAGTTTCTGTGGCCCAGACAGCACTCCATTAATCGTTGGAAGGTTCCCGGTGCGTTGCAGAGTCCGAACGGCATGCAGGTAAACTCGCTAAGTCCCATCGGGGTGGTGAATGCGGTTTTCTCCCGGTCCGCCTCTGCTACAGGAACCTGCCAGTACCCGCTAGTGAGATCCAAGGTAGAGAAGAAGTTAGCAGATCTTAAAGCAGCCAAAGACTCCTCTATCCTTGGTAAGGGGTACGCATCCTTGTGTGTGATACGGTTAATTTTCCGGTAATCTACACACATCCTCATGGTGTTGTCTTTCTTTTTGACTAAGACTAGTGGAGCTGCCCAGGGGCTACAGCTATCCCTGATCACCCCAGCCTCCTTCATGTCCCTAAGCATCCCCTTGGCGTGTTGGTAGTGTGCAGGGGGTACGGGTCGATACCTCTCTTTTATGGGAAGATGGTCTCCCGTGGGGATGTGGTGTTCTACCCCCTTGACTCGCCCGAAGTCTAACGGGTGTTTACTAAACACTCTCTCGTACTCTTGAACCACCCGATAGACTCCCTGTTTCTGGTGTGAGGGAGTGGAGTCAGTACCCAAATGTAGTTGCTGACACCAGTCCTCCATTGTTTCCTTAGAGCCGTTACCTTCCTCCGGGGAAGATGGAGGCAAGGGTTCTACGGACTGTATGGAATTTTGATTGATGGTATACAATTTGGCTAGCGTGGCATACCGGGGCAGGTACACTTCCCTCTTCCCGATATTTATTATGCGAACGGGCACCCTCCCATGGCGTACATTGACCACCCCCCGTGCTGTCAAAATGGTGGGCCTACTGTCTGAGTAAACTGGTTCTACCATTGCCTGGTAATCTCTACCTCTCAGATCAATAGCTGCCCGGCACCAAATCATCATTTCACTTTTTGGGGGCATGGCAATAGGGAAAGGGTCACACATTCTTACGCTACCAATCTCACCACCGGAGAGTTCTATCTGTTGCCGTCGCATCAGTGCCCGGATCTCTTTCTGGAGCACTCGCTGCTGGCCGGAGCTGGCGTTCTTGGCAACCTGTTGTAAAAGGAAAATCACCTCTGCAAGACAATTTTCAATTACATTAGTTCCTAGAGTTATCTTTGGGTGACTCTCGTGTTTGTCAATGTCTACAATGATCAGTCCCTGTGCTGCCAGTTCGACTCTACCGATTTTAATGGTCACCTCTTTAAATCCAATCTGTGGCACGGGCTGACCATTGCTGGCGATGATACTCAAGTCGTCGTCAGGGTAGCGGGTGATATCCGAGTCATTCCAGTACTGCTTGAAGAGCACGTACGGGATAGTGGTGACCTGTGACCCGGTGTCCAATAGGGCACTCATAGGGATGCCATCCAGTACCACAGGCAAGACTGGACGTCCTCCCACATATCTGTCGCGCCAGTTCGATGGGCCTGATGATCTTTTTCCTGGGGGTTGGCCCTCTACCCCAGGTTGTGCCAGTTTAAAGGACAATACCTTGCCATATGTCCGGGTTGATTGCAGCGGCGGCAGATGGGTTGTCCGTCCTCGTTGTATCGGTCGCTGGGTCTTCCTCTGGCCGGTGGGGTCCTCCTTGGTCGACGCCACGGGATGTCCTCCGGTCCGGATGCCAGCTGGATCTTCCCTGGAGTGGAAACCTGTAAAGACTGCACAGTTCGGGTTAGCGCAGCAACGCTTTTAGCTAGCTCTTGGACCTGATGGTGCAGGTCTGGAGCCGGGTCATTGTTCAAAGCCTGCGCATCAGCTCCCACAGGCCCTGCCGACAAGGGCGCCGCCTCCTGGTGGTAAGTGGTAGTGGGGCGTCTGTGGGTCACAACGCCACCTGGTGCTGGTTCTCGGAGCACCCGGATGGCTCTGTCCTTGAACTGTGCAAATCCCAGATGAGGGTCCTGTAAGGCCATTGCCCGCAACTGGGTTCGGTGGGCATTGCAATATAAACCCTCTATAAATTGTTCAGTCAACAGCCTGTCCTCGTCTCCCACGCCGTCAGGGTCGGTCTGCTTAATGGCTCTCAGGGCCTCTTGTAGGTTCAGGACATAGTCCCTTATACTCTCATGTGCCCGCTGTTTGCACCCGTAGAATGTAAGCTTGATCTCGGCTGAGGTGCGGGTATCAAAGGTGTCCCTCAGCCGGATTAGTATCTCTGCGACAGTCCTCCTCCCAGGTGGCCAGGACTTTACCTCCCTTTGGGCTGCCCCGGTTAATTGGGCCACCAGGATGCTCACTTTTTGCTCCTCTGTGAGGGGGTACACCTGGAAGAGGCTATCCAGCTTTTCTCTAAAGTCATGCAGGGTATGTGACTCCCCTGAGTACTGGGGTAGCCAGGCTGCCCCCGGGATATAGGGCATGGTGAAAGGCATGACCGCAACAGCGGTGGCGCTGGCGGGGGTTGAAGCGGTGAAGCTCTCCTCCGTATCCGACATCCTTCTCCCCCCTAGTGGACCGTGGCCTACCTTGCGATGATCCTCTTCCGTAGGCCGCGGCTCCGCAGTGGATCGTCAGGGTTGAGGACCTTCCGTCGCGCTCCTGTGACGTCAGCGTCTGCTGGGCTCCTTCCAGGACCTTACGCGACGTCTGGACTGGTAAGTTTGAACAGTCTTTTTCAGGCACACAGTACACGGTGGTTGCGGGCACGAAATACTGCCGACTACGCCAAAAGTTGACGCACCCCTGGGCCTGTGTCGCGCAGCGTTGCGCACGCGGGAGCTTACCCGGAGCCGGATCTGTTGAGGGTTGTAGTCTCGTGTCGGTGACCCGGTCCGTGCCCAGGGAGTCAGACTAAGTGGCGCTGTATTAGCGGTAGATGTTGTACGAGTACGCCACCCGTTGAATGCAGCGAAGGAGCTGCCGCTGCAGGGCAGACCGCTGAGGCCGGTGGTAGGATTGTGCAGCGTGATAGTATCACCCCCAACGGGAGGGGTATGGCCTCAGGGCAGCCGACGTGGATGATGGGGGTAGCAGGAACCACTCGGAGACGGTACGGTGTAGTTCAGGGTCTTTACTGGTGACAAAGATAGACCCTCCCGGAGTACTGGCTAGCGATTGGGGCCTGGTCAGTCCTTGAGCAGATGGGATCTCCCCTGGCCAGGCGGAGTTGTAGGCCTCCCAAACTAACTGTACTCTTCTGGCTACCTTGCTAGAGGCGGGTATAAGTAGCCCACGTCCCTGAGTGTACCGTGTGGTGCTCACCCGTATGGCCGGTGACTCGGGGCCTTCTAGTAGCTTCCGCTCCACGACGGCGGTGCTGGTCCCACGCGTGTGACCGTGCCTTCGGGTTTCTTGGCCAGAGGACCTGAAATCCCCTGCCGGTCGGTTTCTGCTGCTGGATAGGAGTTAGTCCCCACAGCCTCGGACTCCGGGTCCGGTGATAGCTTCTCAGTCAGGGCGAGCTCTGTAGCTGCCAGCCCCTGACTCCTTGTAGCACTGCTCCCACAGAGCTCCTGTTGTTTCTTCCTATGCTGCTTCTCTTTTCTGTCTCTACTTCTTCTCTACTCACTAACCCTGCCTCAGCCCTAGGTTTATATAGGGGAAGTTCTTCCCCTCCCAGGACTGGGCAGGAGGTGTGGCATGCACAGGATCCCTGACCAAGAGACCTCCCACCTGCTCTCAGACATAACATTGCCGTTACTGTGGAAACCAGACCCCTGGGGTGCCACATTAGCCCTTCCGCATACAACTCCTCCTCCTCTACTTTCTCCACCTCCTCTTGTGCCACCACCGGACTCCGAATTCTGTTTAACATGTGCTCCAGCATGTAAATCACCGGAATAGTCATGCTGATAATGGCATCGTCAGCACTAAACATCTTCGTCGCCATTTCAAAACTGTGCAGAAGGGTGCATAGGTCCCTGATCTGAGACCACTCCTCCAGCGTGATTTGCCCCACCTCTGGATCTCGTTGGACCAGGCTATACGTCAGAACGTATTGCACCAGGGCTTGTCGGTGCTGCCACAGTCTCTGCAACATGTGCAGATTTGAATTCCACCGGGTAGGCACATCGCATTTTAGCCGGTGAAGTGGCAGGCCCAACGACTTCTGTAGAGATGTAAGTCGCTGAGCTGCGGGATGCGAACGGCGGAAGTGAGCACACAGCGACCGTGCCCTCTGCAGAAGGCCATCTAGTCTGGGATAGTGGGATAAAAATTGCTGGACAACCAGGTTCAACACGTGAGCCATACAAGGCACGTGTGTGACATTGCCCCGGCGAAGGGCCGCACCCAGGTTTGCAGCATTGTCGCACACGGCCTTCCCTGGTTTCAGGTCCAGTGGAGACAACCATTCATGAAATTGGTTCTCCAGAGCTGACCACAACTCCTCAGCTGTGTGACTCACATTTCCCAGACATTTCAAAGTAAAAACCGCCTGATGACATTGAGCCCTACTGCCAGCATAGTAAGGAGGTGTGCAGGATCCCTTCTGCGCAGTTAGAAAGCTTGTGGCATGACCAGACAGGCTTTGGGTGCAGGTGGAGGACCGAGAGGAGGTTGAGGAGGCAGAAGCAGTGGAGGAACTTTGAGATAAAGAGGATTGACGCACAACTCGTGGGGACGGCAAGACTTGGACAGCAGCCCCTTGTCCTGCTGTCACCATAGTTACCCAGTGCCCAGTCAGCGACATGTAACGCCCCTGTCCATGCCTACTCGTCCAAGTGTCTGTGGTGAAATGCACCCTGTCACACACAGAGTTTCTCAAAGAAGCGGTGATGTTGTGTGCGACATGCTGGTGGAGCGCAGGCACACCTTTCTTTGAGAAGTAGTGCCGACTGGGCATCTGGTACTGGGGCACTGCGACGGACATAAGGTCTCGAAAATCCTCTGTGTCCACCAGGCGGAAAGGCAGCATTTCTGTAGCCAAGAGCTTGCAGATGGTGAAATTCAACCTCTTACCTTTCTCATGGCTAAGAGGAAATGGTCTTTTACTTGTCCACATCTGAGGGACCGAGGGCTGGCTATTGTGCTTAGACGGGGTTGATAAGGGTGTCCCCGGCAAACTGCCGGTCTGTGAGGAAGATGCAGGCGGACATGTTAGGTTGCCTTGATCCAAAGGTGGTGCTATCGATGTCGGACAGCACTCAACACCAGCTGGTGTTACCACCTCCAAAGAAAATGATGACCTGCCAATCACGCTGGCTGTTGCGGGTAAAGAGGTGGCAGGTCTGCGTCCCAAAACAGGTGTGACTGCTGTCCCCCCAGTCACAGAGGATGAAGAGGCCGCGGATGCACAAGATATGGCAGACGGTGGTTGGCCCGGCCGGCTAGGCCGCATTGTAGCACAGTGAGCTTCCCACTGCAACTTATGCTTCATGTTCATGTGCCGGTTCATGCATGAAGTATTCAAACTATGTATTTTTTGGCCTCTACTTAGCTTTTGTTGACAAATGTTACAGATAACACGAGTTGGGTCATCTTTATCGATCTGAAAAAATGCCCAGGCTATGCAAGGCTTAGCACCCATGCGACCTGAAGAGCCACCACGACTTGTGGTGAGAGGCAGAGTTGTGTTTGAGGATGCAGTTGTTGACGTGCTTCCAGTACTACGTCTCTGTCCAGGAAGGCGCAACCTGACCTCGTCGTCACTAGCATTCTCCTCCACCTCCTCTGCTGACCTCATCTCTTGGCTGATTGTGGGTTGACAGTAAGTGGGATCTCCAACCTCATCATCATCACCCTGTGCGTTATCACACCCGTCGTCCTCAGAGCCAACCTGTTCCTGCCCTGACAAAAAACTAAAGTTGTCGCTCCAATCAGGTATTTGAGTCTCATCATCGTCTTCCTCATTGTCTCCACCAACAGGAGTTACAGTTTGGGAATGAGGGTCTACATTATGGTCAGAACCTTCAGCGTCTGGTCCTGGATCCCACTCATAAAGATTCTGGGCATCAGTGCAGATCATTTCCTCGTCTGGATTCACAGAAGCGCTGGAGCCGACCTCTGATTCCCAGGCTATAGTATGATTAAACAGCTCTGCAGACTCAACCATCTGTTCTACCTCATACTCAGACGGGCAGCTGGAGATTTGGGAGCTGTGAGGAAGCAAGTGCGATTGGGGTGACACCTTTGAGGACTGGAGTATTTGTGATGTTGAAGTTGATGTGGAGGAGAGCCCACTTAAAGGAGCACTTGATATCCGTTGAAGCACCTGCTGTTTTTGTGCCTCATCTGGAATTTGTAGCGATTGGCGTGGCCGTAAGAAAGGGATCTTATCACATTGTCCGCTAAAAGAAGTAGACATTTTAGTTTGGCTGGAAGATGGTCTTTCTTCTGCAGATGTTACTGTTGCTTTAACACCTACCCCACGGACACAACCTTTTTTCCGCTTCCCAACACGCCTATTCCCCTTTCCACCAGCAGCAGGCCTTTTTCCACTCATTTTGGTGGTTAACTAATTCACAACTTTGGAGTTGTTTGCACAAAAAAACAATGGATGGGAACCGAGCAGAGCTGAGTGGCCAAACTGTGGTATTAGGCCAAAACTATTGGCTGGGTTAGATGCAGAAAAAAATTATATTCAATTTGCAACCTAATGGAGGTCAGTATAGATGGACTAATAGAACAAGTCCCACACACTGCTAGAAGCCCAAATATTTTTTCAGGGCTATATGCAGAAAAAAATTATATTCAATTTGCAACCTGATGGAGGTCAGTATAGATGGACTAATAGAACAAGTCCCACACACTGCTAGAAGCCCAAATATTTTTTCAGAGCTAGATGCAGAAAAAAATTATATTCAATTTGCAACCTGATGGAGGTCAGTATAGATGGACTAATAGAACAAGTCCCACACACTGCCAGAAGCCCAAATATTTTTTCAGAGCTAGATGCAGAAAAAAATTATATTCAATTTGCAACCTGATGGAGGTCAGTATAGATGGACTAATAGACCAAGTCCCACACACTGCTAGAAGCCCAAATATTTTTTCAGAGCTAGATGCAGAAAAAAATTATATTGAATTTGCAACCTGATGGAGGTCAGTATAGATGGACTAATAGACCAAGTCCCACACACTGCTAGAAGCCCAAATATTTTTTCAGAGCTTGATGCAGAAAAAAATTATTTTTAATTTGCAACCTGATGGAGGTCAGTATAGATGGACTAATAGACCAAGTCCCACACACTGCTAGAAGCCCAAATTTATTTTCAGAGCTAGATGCAGAAAAAAATTATATTCAATTTGCCACCTGATGGAGGTCAGTTTAGATGGACTAATAGAACAAGTCCCACACACTGCTAGAAGCCCAAATATTTTTTCAGAGCTAGATGAATAAAAAAATTATTTTTAATTTGCAACCTGATGGAGGTCAGTATAGATGGACTAATAGACCAAGTCCCACACACTGCTAGAAGCCCAAATAATTTTTCAGGGCTAGATGCAGAAAAAAATTATATTCAATTTGCAACCTGATGGAGGTCAGTATAGATGTACTAATAGAACAAGTCCCACACACTGTTAGAAGCCCAAATATTTTTTCAGAGCTAGATGCAGAAAAAAATTATATTCAATTTGCAACCTTGTGGAGGTCAGTATAGATGGACAAATAGAATGATGCTATGCCCAAAAGGTTTTACTTCACTAGGTGCAGTAAAAAAATTGGTATTCTATACACAGGTGGTGTAGCTTGCAACACAGATAGGCTACTCCACTGACTAACACACTCTGCAATAGGCCAAAAAGGATTAGCTTTGCTAGATTTAGCCAAATGCTGTGAAAAAAACTTGCACAGCACTGGCACAGACCTGCCTGGCAAAAACTGATAGGAACTGATGTAACTTAGTCCTGAAAAGGACTGCAATTACAATTAGTCTTTACTCCCAACCTATCTATTTAAGAGCACAGACCTGCCTGATAAAAGTCGTAGGAAATGCTGTAACCTAGTCCTTAAAAGGACTGCAATCACAACTATTCCCTACTCCCAAGCTATCTGTAGATTTGTGCGAAAATTGGCTTGAAATTAACAAGGTATAGCGCACACAGCAACAGCGGTGCCGTCTAACACGCAGCTGCAGCAGTGAGAAAATGGTGGCGACGGGGAAAATGGCTGGGTCTTATAGGGCAAGGACATGTGACATACACTGCCAATGACACATGCCCTTGCTTGTGTGAAAAAAAGCAGTTCGCTCCGTGTGTGCTCTGCTGATAGGCTGACAGATTGCACCTCCCCACTGTAAATGCGGGAAAGAGAAAAAAAAATGGAGATCTTCATTATTCCTGCAGAGATCCATCCCCTGCCCCTCCCCCCGCCCCGCTGAACACTCAAACTGCGTATTAACATTAATTTTCAGCATTACTGAGAAAAAATCCAGTTATGATTTTGGTGCATGAACAGTTATCGAACATAACCTCGAACAGCCGAATTTTTTTCAAATTGTTCGTGTTCGCCGAACGGCTCGAACACCGCCCAAAACAGCTCGAAGTTGAGATTGGCGAACAGTTTGAGTCGAACAACGCTCATCTCTAAACATAAGGTCTTTTCAGGACTACATATTGTCCTTTCTCTAGTAAAATTGCTATTACCTGCATTCAGTGTAGGGATAGCTGGTGGAGGAGGGATAGTTTTGGCTTAGAGTCATATAGGCAGGGTTTATTGCTTTACAGTCCTTCTTTAGGTATGCTGTTGTTACAACCTAAAAACATCATTATTAAGGCTACATGTTTTCTTTTCCCGGGTAATAGCGGAAAGTTTGCAGGCATATCTTATATGCCAAATTTAAAATGCGCAAGGTGTGCGGTAAGAGATGGGAAAGTGGAAATGCTGCTGATGGTGCAAACAGAGACCAAGGCTGTGGGCCAGGTGAATCTGTGTCTGCTGTGGGAGGTCATAATTTTTTAGTGGGTCATCATGCGGCCTTGCTCATAATTTTTTTGAGGGTAAACAGGTGGCCCTCGCTTCAAATTTTTAAAGGGTCATCATGCGATCCTTATTCATACGTTTTAGAGGGTAAACAGGCAGCCCTCGCTCATAATTTTTAAAGAGTCATCACGCGGCCCTCGCTCATAATTTTTAGAGGGTCATTATGCGACCCTCACTCATAGTTTTTCCAGGGTGTGTATGATACCCTCTTTCATAATTATTTTTTATAATTAATTTTATAATTAATTATTTTTTCTGCTTTTAATTTTGCCTTATACACAAGACTTAATACAAGAAAGAATGTTTCTTAACATTTTTTTCCTGTAAAATCCATTTTATCTTCGGTTTTGTATATTTTATTGTCAGTTGGTAAAAGTGTAGTAATACTCCAACATTGTTACCAGAAGCAACTTGGGAATCAGAGATGCATCGAGGCGTCTTTCCCATGCTGTTCCCATTCCATTTGAGTGCTGTTTCCATCCATTTCAGCAATTTTCTGCCTCCCCAGCCCTCCTGTTAGTGTCTTCCGGAAAAATGGAAATTTCCCATTGACTTTTATTATACTCGGTTCTCGAGTCGAGCCCGTCACAGCATCAGAACTGCTCGATTCAAGTACCAAGCACTCGACCATTTTAGTGCTTGATCATCATTAGTGAAGAGTATAGATAAATGGACTGATCACTCGATGGGATTAAATATACATACTTTATCATGCTGCGAGATTAGATACAAGAAATATATCATACATAATGGAATTAGATATAGGGCTCAGCGGAGTTAGATATACGGAGTGTATCACACAGAATGGGATTAGATACAGGTTCAGTAGAGTGCATCACACAGGATGTTGTTGGATATACGGATTGCATCACACATAATGGGGTTAGATATGTGTCACCCTGGCGTGGATGCCACAAAATTTAATAAAGCTGTGTCTGAGAGCAAGGGGGAGGTTCTCTAGTCACGGGAACATTAGCATGCAATACCTCCTGTCTCAGGCCAGTAGGGGGAGCTGGCTGCCCCTATAAAAGCTGGAACTGGGGGCAGGGTTAGAGAGAACTGGACGACCTGTCTCAGGACTGAGACTTGTCCCAGAGCAGAGCAGGGAAAGAAAGTTGTATTGCACCTAAGAGGAAGTGTGGCAGGAGGAGAGCCACAAGCCAGAGACAAGAGGCGAAGTGAGCCTGTCTTGGCAGATAAAGTACTTAATTTACCAGACTTTGGTGTCTGAGGCTGGGAGGATTCCACATCCTACAGCAGATAACCAGTCCGCAGGGGACTGTATATTCCTTGGCCTAAGAAGCCTGGAGGCTCTGCCACAACAGAAGGGACCAGCACAGCCGTACCAGGCCGGGAGCAGAAAGGAACCCACGTTGCAGGCCATACATGCGAGAATACACGGAGAGCTCGGAATCGTGGGCTGTTACCCTATAAGGAGGAGATAGCCAGAAGGAGCGCAGAAAGCATGGTAGGCCTACACCCTCACCCTGACCAGGGCCAATTTCCCCATTGCTCTCAGACATCCAGGTCCCCTCCTAGCCGGGACTGTTTGTGGGTCAGTTTACCTGTTCTAGTAAAGACCCTGGACTGCAACCTGTCGTCTGTGTGCTCCTTGCTCCTCCAGCACTATCAGCACTGGGACTCTCACCACCATCACTCCCACCATCCACTACACTGCCCTGGGGCCGCACTCTTCCCGTGGGGAGTCACACCATCCCAGCTGCATATGTGGCACCCCAGGGGTCTGGTCTCCACAATAATAGCAATATTATGCCTGAGAGCAGGTGGGAGGTCTCTTGGTCAGGGATCTTATGCATGCCACACCTCCTGCCCAGTCCTGGGAGGGGAAGAACTTCCCCTATATAAACCTGGGGCTGAGGCAGGGTTAAGAGAGGGAGAGAGAGAACAAGAGTAGAGAAGAGAAGCAGCATAGGAAGAAACAACAGGAGCTCTGTGGGAGCAGTGCTACAAAGAGTCAGGGGCTGGCAGCTGCAGAGCTCGCCCTGACTGAGAAGATTTCTTACCGGACCCGGAGTCCGAGGCTGTGGGGACTAATCCTTACCCAGCAGCAGAAACCGACCGGCAGGGGATTGCAGGTCCTCTGGCCCAGAAACCCGAAGGCACGGTCACACGCGTGGGACCAGCACCGCCATCGTGGAGCGGAAGCCATTAGAAGGCCCCGAGTCACCGGCCATACGGGTGAGCACCACACGGTACACTCAGGGACGTGGGCTACTTTTACCCGCCTCTAGCAAGGTAGCCAGAAGAGTACAGTTAGCTGGGAAGGCCTACAACTCTGCCTGGCCAGGGGAGATCCCATCTGCTCAAGGACTGACCAGGCCCCGATCGCTAGCAGTACTCCGGGAGGGTCTATCTTTGTCACCAGTAAAGACCCTGAACTACACCGCATCGTCTCTGAGTGGTTCCTGCTACCCCCATCATCCACGTCGGCTGCCCTGAGGCCATACCCCTCCCGTTGGGGGTTATACCATCTACGCTGCACTATCCTACCACCGGCCTCAGCGGTCTGCCCTGCAGCGGCAGCTCCAAAGCTGCATTCAACGGGTGGCGTAGTCATCCAACATCTACTGCTAATAGACTCGCCACTTAGTTTGACTCCCTGGGCACGGACCGGGTCATCGCCACGAGACTACAACCCTCAAGAGATCCGGCTCCGGGTAAGCTCCCGCGTGCGCAACGCAGCGCGACACAGGCCCAGGGGCGCGTCAACTTTTGGCGTAGTCGGCAGGATTTCGTGCCCGCAACCACCGGGTACTGCGTGCCTGAAAAAGACTGTTCAAACTTACCTGTGGTGAAGATTCCCGCCATCCGGCGCCATCTTCCGCTTCCTTCCCGCCATACGTGGAGTTTTCCCGCCGTTGGATGCCATCTTGAAGACGCCGCGCGGGAAGAAGAGGGGCGTGGACTCCAAAAGCGCACGAGAACTGAAGCCCCGCCTCACGTCCGGACGTTGCGTAAGGTCCTGGAAGGAGCCCAGCAGACGCCGACGTCACAGGAGCGCGACGGAAGGTCCTCAACCCTGACGATTCACTGCGGAGCCGCGGCCTACGGAAAAGGATCATCACAAGGTAGGCCACGGTCCACTAGGGGGGAGAAGGATGCCGGATACGGAGGAGAGCTTCACCGCTTCAACCCCCGCCAGCGCCACCGCTGTTGCGGTCATGCCTTTCACCATGCCCTATATCCCGGGGGCAGCCTGGCTACCCCAGTACTCAGGGGAGTCACATACCCTGCATGACTTTAGAGAAAAGCTGGATAGCCTCTTCCAGGTGTACCCCCTCACAGAGGAGCAAAAAGTGAGCATCCTGGTGGCCCAATTAACCGGGGCAGCCCAAAGGGAGGTAAAGTCCTGGCCACCTGGGGGGAGGACTGTCGCAGAGATACTAACCCAGCTAACCGAGGAGGAGCTGCAGTACTACCAATACGAGGAAAGCCAAGAGGACCCGGACGGGTCTGAGGACTACCCTCAGGAGGGAGCACAAAGAGGACATAGCTACTGAAGGGAAGTAGCGTGAATAAAGAGCTGTAAATAGTTACCCGTAAGGGTACAAGGACTGCTGCTAATTAAAATATGGTCCCCGTTGGGATTAGTGAATTGTTCCCCATGTGCCCCTATCTTAAACCAGGCTGAGGACTGTGAGCAGCCATTCCTTATCCCCACTGGCCGAGGACTGAGAGCGGCCATATCCTGTAAATAATTATGTGTTTCTAGTAATTTATGGGAGTCTTTGGTGGATTTACCGGGAATCCTTTGTACATGGTTGGAGCGTAACCCAGGAATGGACTAAAGACTGTTAAGGACTCGGGGCAGGACAGACCCCTACCTGGTTACGTCTCCCTGTTTTGGTGAAATGGACACCTTTGTTTTCCTCAAAGACTGCACCCGGTTGCGGACACACCGTGACCATCTTTATGTGTTTCCTTATTGTATTTTAATGTTGTTGTTATACCCTGTTATGTTTTTGTAAAATATGTTTAGTCCCGGAGTACTAAATTTCACTAGGGGGGAATGTGGCACCCCAGGGGTCTGGTCTCCACAATAATAGCAATATTATGTCTGAGAGCAGGTGGGAGGTCTCTTGGTCAGGGATCTTATGCATGCCACACCTCCTGCCCAGTCCTGGGAGGGGAAGAACTTCCCCTATATAAACCTGGGGCTGAGGCAGGGTTAAGAGAGGGATAGAGAGAACAAGAGTAGAGAAGAGAAGCAGCATAGGAAGAAACAACAGGAGCTCTGTGGGAGCAGTGCTACAAAGAGTCAGGGGCTGGCAGCTGCAGAGCTCGCCCTGACTGAGAAGATTTCTTACCGGACCCGGAGTCCGAGGCTGTGGGGACTAATCCTTACCCAGCAGCAGAAACTGACCGGCAGGGGATTGCAGGTCCTCTGGCCCAGAAACCCGAAGGCACGGTCACACGCGTGGGACCAGCACCGCCATCGTGGAGCGGAAGCCATTAGAAGGCCCCGAGTCACCGGCCATACGGGTGAGCACCACACGGTACACTCAGGGACGTGGGCTACTTTTACCTGCCTCTAGCAAGGTAGCCAGAAGAGTACAGTTAGCTGGGAAGGCCTACAACTCTGCCTGGCCAGGGGAGATCCCATCTGCTCAAGGACTGACCAGGCCCCGATCGCTAGCAGTACTCCGGGAGGGTCTATCTTTGTCACCAGTAAAGACCCTGAACTACACCGCATCGTCTCTGAGTGGTTCCTGCTACCCCCATCATCCACGTCGGCTGCCCTGAGGCCATACCCCTCCCGTTGGGGGTTATACCATCTACGCTGCACTATCCTACCACCGGCCTCAGCGGTCTGCCCTGCAGCGGCAGCTCCAAAGCTGCATTCAACGGGTGGCGTAGTCATCCAACATCTACTGCTAATAGACTCGCCACTTAGTTTGACTCACTGGGCACGGACCGGGTCACCGCCACGAGACTACTACCCCCATCTGATCCGGCTCCGGGTAAGCCCCCGTGCACGCGATGCCGCACGACACAGAAGGCCCAGGGGCGCGTCACATACATCATCAGCCCCAGCGGTCTGCCTTGCAGCGGCGGTTCCTAATGACCGCAAATCCACGGGTGGCGTAGTCGGACATAATCAACAGCACATAACGGACTACCACTGGCCTGACCACCCTGAGCCACGGAACCGGGTTGCCACTACTACTCCCATCGTTCCCCTACTGCCCGGATCCAAGTGCCCCACGGCCCAGGAGGCGAGTCAGATACACATAGTGCATCACACAGGATGGGGTTAAATACATTGAATGTATCACACTATGGTGTTAGATAAACGGAGGGTATCACACAGGATATTGTTAGATACATGAAGTGTACTTACACAAGATAACACACAGGATGGGGATAGATGCACAGAGTGTATCTTTCACGATGGGGTGAGATACAGGCTTCAATGGATCATATCACACTTGATTGGATTAGATGCGGACCATAACACACATGATGGGATTAGATGCATGGCTCAGCAGACCGCATTTTACATGATGAGATTAGATGCATGGCTCAGCTAAACGTATGACACACAATGAGATTAGATGCCTGGCTAAGTGGACCATATAACACATGATGGATTGAAATGCATGGCTTTACTCAGTAAGTGCAATGCCTCATTCATATATCTGTGTGTGCAAGGACATCTGAATGAGGCTTTACTGCTGCGCCTGCACACACAGATCTTCACAGTACAATGCATTTGCAGTACTTTTCACTCCCACAGTGTGATGCCCCCATAGCTTCTAGACACAGTGTAATGCCCCCACAGTGTAATTCGCCCCACAGCTCCACCTGACAAAGTATGATGCCCCACAGCTTCACCCCAATGCAGTATGGTGCCCTGTGACAAAGTATAATACCTACATTGGACCACCACACAGAGTATGATGTCCTCACTGTGCTCACAACACAGTATAATGCCCTCACAGTCCCTCTCACACAAAATTATGGCCCAACAACAACCAGAATGATGCTCACCACAGTTCCTCCACACAAAGTATGATGCCCCCAGTTTCCCCAACAAAGTATAATGCCCACAAAATTACCACATATACAAAATATAATGCTCTCCACAGTTCTGCCTTATGGTATGATGCCTTCACAGTCCCACAACACAATATTATGCCCCCAAAGTCCCCCCAACACACACTCATACCTTGATACCCCTATAGTCCCTCCCACACAGTATGATGCCAGAGAAAAAGATCCAAAACTCCTTGTGACCGTAATCAGTGTTATAAGACACAATTTATGTGTAGTAGAAGTAGTACAAATTATTGACATGCCTAGGATAAAAAATTAGGAGAGTAAAAGGAAAAGTAAAATGAATATATGCACATACTGACCCTATAGAGGTAATTATCCAGCATCAGGTCTGGGAGAGCATGATTAAAAACAAAAATATATAAATAATTAAAAGGCAAAAAAGAAAAAAATTGTGACAGTCCCCAGGAACTGTACCCAGTTACTCCAGTAGATCTGACGCATTTCGAACTAGGTAGTTCTTATTCATAGTCTGGCATAGTTGCATGTTATAAGTAAATGTGACTCGCCCCCTGGGCCGTGGGGCACTCGGATCCGGGCAATAGGGGAACGATGGGGGTAGTAGTGGCGACCCGGTCCGTGGCTCAGGGTGGTCAGACCAGTGGTAGTCCCTTTATAAGTTTTAAGTGATGTCCGACTACGCCACCCGTGGATTTGCGGTCATTAGGAACCGCCGCTGCAAGGCAGACCGCTGGGGCTGATGGTGGGTGCAGCTGAGGTGGTGTGACTCCCCACGGGAAGAGTGCAGCCCCAGGGCAGTGTGGTGAATGGTGGGAGTGATGGTGGTGAGAGTCCCAGTAGCGGTAGTGCTGGAGGCGCGAAGGAGCACACAGACAACAAGTTACAGTTCAGGGTCTTTACTCACAGTTCCGGGTCACTTCTGTCAGCAGTGACGGCCCGAGCCGTGCTGCGTCCACCAGGTGTGGGGCTCGGTCAACTCCCAGGCAGCTCAGAAGTATGGCTCAGGACCCCCTTCAATCCTTCCTCTGGCCTGCCTCACCAGTGACCCACTTTTGTCCAGCTGCCACGGATCTGCGCGGGTAAACGTGGGCCCCGTTCCCCACTGTCCTTTATGGTGCCTTCCTAGCAGGTTGGATGAGGTGCTGCACCAATAAATGGTCACAGCCTCCGGTCTTTGGCTGAGGGTTGTTTCTCCTCCACCAACTTGGGATCCGGTACCCTTAATCTGCCTGACCCTTCACCCGGTATTCTCGTGGGTTCTTAGGGTCCCTTCCACCTTCTTGTTCCTGAGCCCCTCTGTTCCTCTGTCTCTTCTTCTCCTCTTTTCTGTTCCTCTTTCTTCTCCTTTCTCATGGAGCTGGGCTGAGAAGGAACCACAGCTCCCCTTCACCTCCTCTCTCTCTCCACTCTCCTCCTCGGCCTTTCTCTAGGCTCACTCTGGAGTAGAGCTCCTACAGAGTCTCTACTCCCTGTCTTCTCCTCTCTCTGCACAGACTGTCTGACTGCCCTAAGATGGTGCCCACCTTCCATACCTCCCCCCAGCCATGAGCCCAAGTGACCAGCAACCAACGGGCTCCTACCCACGCTCAGGAACCGTCCCCTATCTGCTCCTACATCACCGGGTATCCCCCCCACTCCCCACTCCAGCCAGGGACATGGTCTGTCGTACCTGCATTTCTGTCTAATGGGAGTACCGTTGAGCTGTCCCTCGGAAATGGGGTGAGTGTGCCGCATGCAGCCAACTGAGCCCCGGTCCACACTCCATCCCTATCTGGGAGTGGAATACCACACCTCTGGCAGAGGTGCAATACCCCTGTGGCGGCCGAGCCCTCGGGGCGCTACAAATGCCTTAAATAGTAAGAAAAAAAAGGGGGTAAAGGGATGGAAAGAAAGAAGAAAATGTCAAATATTAAATAAACCCTAGTGTATATACATGAGGTCTGTTTTAATATTCATAATATTCAAGGAAAAGGCAGGCTGGTCGGCACTTCGTATGGTTCTTTTGGTGCACGTGGAGGAAATGCAGATCAAACCAAGTAGGTTGCAGGCACTCACATGTGAAATAATTAGCCGCTTATCATCAGACGTTTCAGCCCCTCCCAGGCTGAAAAAAGCCCAGGAGGGGCTGAGACGTCTTATGACTTGTATGTTGAGACAACAATAAATGGCTAATTATTTCACATGTGAGTGCCGGGATCCTACTTTGTTTTAATATTCATACCCTTTGGTATTCTAGAGTCTAACTTGAAAATCCACTAGCTTCTTTTTGATGTAGGATCCGAGTTCTATTACCTCCCCGTTTGGATGGAGAGACTTTGTCAAAAGCATTAACTCTAAGAGTGCTGACATCACCATGGTGGTAATTTAGAAAGTGTTGGGAAGCACCTGACAAGCAGCAGGTTGTATTGTTCTGGGCATCATAAATATGTTCAGAGATGCGTCTCCGTAAGTTCTTGTTGTACAATCAACATATTGTATGTTACACTTAGTGCATGTAATGGTATATACTACATAGGTGCTGCCACAATTGATAAAAGAATCAATTTTATACTCTTTACCATCAGCAGGGGATATGCTAGTTTTAGTATTAAACATATACATGTGTAAGGTGCCTCAGCGAGGTAGTCAAGGGCGAGCTGTAGCCCCTGCTCGCTCTGGCACCCTCTAGACAAAACGTGTCCTCCCTCTGATGTGTGGCTGTGTATGTGGTGCTCTCCACTTACTTCAGACCATCCGATTGCGGCTGTCTCCAGGCATTTCTCTTCTGGGACCAGGGAAGCAATAAATTCAGAGGACACGAGGTTCTTAACCATAACTGGGACTTTACTTGGTCAAGAGGAATATATACAGTATTTACAGGTAGATATAATGGATAAGGCCCGACAGGTTGTCATCTCCCTCACAGGTGATGGAAACATTTTCAGCCCTGGTTCCCTGTTTAAGTGAAGCATCTCTATGACTCTATTCTCTAGCCCAAGAGAATCTTCCTCACCAGTGACAGTATATCCGGACCCTATGTCTCCCCCACGTCTTAGCCTGGAGTATTATCTTCCTCTGCTGCATGCAGACTGAAAGTGCCCCAGGTCCTCAATACCTCCATTGAGTTTCTCCAGCCGGCTAACAGGACTCTTGCGTAGGGAGATCTTCACACTGGTGATCCTACTGTTTGAGGGTACGGAGCTCCAGTCTACCCTAGCAGCCACTGTATTAGGCTGTTCGTAAGGTTCACTGTCCAAACTCTCACTGAGTTCTTTCTGGAAACTCACCACAGGTTTTCTAAAGTGCCCACCCACTATTGGCTGTCCTCACACACTTAACTCTTCACTACCAAACATGTCTGCAATCCTGCTAGTAGACTTGCACTATCAACTGTGCCCGGGACAGTGGCATCTTGTGGCTGGTTACAAGTACTGCAGCCCACAAGGAATTATGTTAAACTAAGCTCCAGACACACTCAATGTCTGATCATGGCACTAAGTTACCCCCCTACTCTACTGACTGGACCACTGCAGCTAACCCCTTAGCTCGGCCTAACAACACTTCAGAGAGATCTAACTCCGAGAACATTCTCTTTTAACTACATCACTGCCAAAGGAAGGCTACATCCTTCCCCACTACTACACATACACAATCCGCAAGATTTTTGTCCACATTTATAGGACCCAGTGGTGGATAACCAATTTCTCCCATTTGCACCATTTTTTTTTACCTTTATTCATGTGGTCACTAGGGAAAACATAATTACCAATGGTTGTACCACGTTTAGAGACAAAATTTACACCCTTTCTGCAAAATATTTTTGAGTGTTTCATCCATATGTAAATGGGTATATTTCTCTTTATAATGTTCACAATCTGATAGTAATTAGTACTGTATGGTAGAAAAAATTACTGGTTTGTCATCCATATACAGTACAGACCAAAAGTTTGGACACACCTTCTCATTTAAAGATTTTTCTGTATTTTCATGACTTTGAAAATTGTACATTCACACTGAAGGCATCAAAACTATGAATTAACACATGTGGAATTATATACTTACTGTATCTAAAAACTCTGAATTTGTAAACATTTTTGGAAACAGTGTTACAAAAAATGTGCTAGAGATCAACTGCTAAAAGTGCGTAAAATTCCCCCGCTGCCAAACATACAGAACAGAGGCTTACTGTATGTATTATATCAAGATGCAGACCCTAAGTCTTATGTTCAACCCTTGGTGTTCATGGACAAAAAAACCCCCAAAACAACCAAATAGCTTAACCTGCTTAACAACATGAAGTCTGAAGAGGTTTCTGTGACTTTACAGGAAGGGGTGGTGTTGAGGTTGCATCTTGAACAGTTTCTTTCAAAAGGTTCTTTAGAATCTCTAAGACACTATCATTTATCTCAGATTTTTCTGCACAAGATGAAGTGGAATCATAACATCATAATAATGCTGTGGTTGTTCCTTTTAGCAATTACTGTCGCAGGTAAGTATGCTACCCCATAATTCTGGTATAAAGTTAAAAGATTAGAAAATATGAAGCTTAACAAAAATATGTTGCATTTGAACCTAGAATCAAAGTGGAAAATGCTTCTAAGAAATATTCTTAATTGATATCATGATTTTATTTTTACTGTTTGTTTCAGCATAAAACTAATACTTTATTTTTTTTTTCTAGATGTAAAATCGCAGGTGTCACAGCTTCCAGATAAAATTATTAAGGAGGGTCAGGATGTAAACCTGACATATAATCACAATGTGAATAATTATCGATTTCTGATTTGGTACAAGCACCGTCCTGGACTTGGTCTAGAAATCTGCGCTTATGGCTATGACAAAGCCACTAACTTGAATTCTAGATACTCAATGACTATGGACAGAAAATCTCTCACAAGCGAGCTTTACATAAAGGATGTGAAGGGAGAAGACACAGCTGTGTATTACTGTGCAGTGGAGGCCACAGTGACATCAACTGACTGCATCTCTGTACAAAATTCAAGCAGCCAACCAACATATATGAAGGGGATGCATTAAAGTTTTCTATGGCATAAATTAACAAAAATATGCACTCATCAAAATGTAATAAGGCAAATCAGAAATGTGCTGCATTCCTGATATCAAAATTGCCTGTGTCCTTCCTTCAAATGTTAAATACAAACTTGACATCTGTCCTGGAACATCTAGGACACTTCTGAAAAAATGAGATGATTTTCCAGAAGACATGGCAAAACTCCGAAGTTGCCCGGGTTGTCAACAATTTTTTTTTACAAACACACTGTAAAACTTTAAAGTGAACCTGATATCTTATTCATGCTACCCAAATTACAGCAGAGACAGCATAAATCAGAGTCCCGGTCCATCATTTTAGGCAGGTATGTTTTACCCAGAAAAATGGCGGCATTTTAAAGAAACATACATTTAAAAACTGGCAAAGGAATATGCTGCTCAGGTAACTAGTATATTAGGCTGGTCCTCAGCAGCTTGTTTCTACCCCCGACAGGTCTTTACCAGTAGCATTGCTACTTGGGGGCAGAAGGTGCGGTGGCCCCAGGCCTCGCACTCTGAAAGGCCCATCTGGAGATCTGCTACTGTTAATTATATTGGCATGCACAGCGCGCCGGTATAGTTAAGCTCTGCGGTAGTGCAGGGAGACATGATCTTCCTGCACTTCCGCACTCCTTTCTGTAGACCGCAGGTGGCTTTAAGCTTGCGGTATGCATAACTGGCCTAGTTGCCGGTGTATGCACAGTACTTCTGAGTCCTGGCACGTCATTGAGCCACACCAGGACTCATGTCATGTGTGTGCACCAGCAAAATGACAGCGGATTGATCCACCTGCACTTTGCTGGAGAACTCGTCAAGATCGTGAATTTGGTAAGAGTATGATTTTTTTTATTTTGTTCAAAATGTGTGGTGTAACTGTGAGGGCATCATAGAGCATGGAGGTCCATCATACATTGTGTGGGCCATCATACAGCGTGGAAGCTAATGTTATGACCATTATACAGCATATGAGCAAACAAGAGGCCATTATACAACATTGCAGCTATTGTGGGTCATTATACAGCAAGCAGGCTAATTTGGGGCCATTAAACAGTTTGTGGGTTAATGTGAGGCAATTATACAATGTGGGCGCTAAAGTGGGGCCATTATACAGTGTAGGAGCTAATGTGGGGTCATTATATAATACGGGGGCTAATGTGCGGCCATTATACAACATGGGAGCTAATGTGGGGCCATTATACAACATAGGAGCTAATATGTGGCCATTATGATGCGTGGGAGCTAATGTGGAGCCATCATACAGCATGAGAGCTAATGTGCGGCCATTATGCAGTGTGGGAGCTAATGTGGGGCCATTATACAACATGGGAACTAATGTGTGGCTATAATCTACATGGGAGCTAGTGTGGGGCTATTAAACAATGTGGAAACTAATGTTGGAGCTAATGTGCAGGTATTATTGTAGAGAGGGAGCTAATGCGTGGCCATTATAGAGCATGGGAGCTACTCTGGGGCCATTATACAGCATGGGAGCTGATGTGGGGCAATTATGCAGTGTGGGAGCCAATATGGGGACAATTATACAGCATGGGAGCCAATATGGGTCATTATAAAGTGTGGAAGCTACTGTCAGGACTATTATACTGTGCATAGGGAAGCTGTGGGGGCATCATACTGTGTATAAAGGAGCTGTGGGAGCATCATACTGTGTATAGAGGAGCTGTGGGTCCATTATGCTGTGTATAGGGGAGCTGTGGTCCCACCACACTGTGTATAGGGGACCTGTAGGGGCATTATACCATATATAGAACCCCTGGCAAAAATTATGGAATCACTGGGCTCGGTGGATGTTCATTCAGTTGTTTAATGTGGTTGAAAAAAAGCAGATCACAGACATGGCATATAACTAAAGTCATTTCAAATAGCAACTTTAGGGCTTTAAGAAACACTAAAAGAAATCAAGATTAAAAATGTGGTACTCAGTAAGGGTAATTTTTTTCAAACCAAGCAGAGGGAAAAAATGATGGAATCACTCAATTCTGAGGAAAAAATTATGGAATCACCCTGTAAATTTTCATTTCCAAAATACATCACATTAGATCTGTTCATTAGTCTGCATCTAAAAAGGAGTGATCACACCTTGGAGAGCTGTTGCACCAAGTGGACTGACATGAACATTGGCTCCAACACCAGAGATGTCAATTGAAACAAAGGAGAGGATTATCAAACTCTTAAAAGAAGGTAAATCATCACGCAATGTTGCAAAAGATGTTAGTTGTTCACAGTCAGCAGTGTCTAAAATCTGCACCAAATACAAACAACATGGGAAGGTTGTTAAAGGCAAACATACTGGTAGACCAAGGAAGACATCAATGGATCAAGACCGGAAACTTAAAGCAATATGTCTCCAAAACAGGAAATGCACAACAAAACAAATGAGGAATGAATGGGAGGAAACTGGAGTCAATGTCTGCGACCGAACTGTAAGAAACCGCCTAAAGGAAATAGGATTTACATACAGAAAAGCTAAACATAAGCCATCATTAACACCTAAACAGAAAAAAAGCAAGAAAACAATGGGCTAAGGAAAAGCAATCGTGGACTGTGGATGACTGGATGAAAGTCATATTCAATGATGAATCGCGAATCTGAATTGGGCAAGGTGATAATGCTGGAACTTTTGTTTGGTGCCGTTCCAATGAGATTTATAAAGATGACTGCATGAAGAGAACATGCAAATTTCCACAGTCATTGATGATATGGGGCTGCATGTCAGGTAAAGGCTCTGGGGAGATGGCTGTCATTACATCTTCAATAAATGCCCAAGTTTGCATGGATATTTTGGACAGTTTTCTTATCCCATCAAGTGAAAGGATGTTTGGGGATGATGACATCATTTTTCAAGATGACAATGCATCCTGCCATAGAGCAAAAACTGTGAAAACATTCCTTAAAAGAAGACACATAAGGTCAATGTCATGGACTACAAATAGTCCGGATCTCAATCCAATTGAAAATCTTTGGTGGAAGTTGAAGAAAATCGTCCATGACAAGGCTCCAACCTGCAAAGCTGATCTGGCAGCAGCAATCAGAGAAAGTTGGAGCCAGATTGATGAAGAGTACTGTTTATCACTCATTAAGTCCATGCCTCAGAGACTTCAAGCTGTTATTAAAGCCTGAGGTGGTGCAACAAAATACTACTGATGTATTAGGGTGTTCTTTTGTGTGGTTGTTTTTCATGATTCCATAATTTTTTCCTCAGAATTGATTGATTCCATAATTTTTTTCCCTCTGCTTGGTCTGAAAAAAATTACCCTTACTGAGTACCACATTTTTAATCTTGATTTCTTTTAGTGTTTCTTAAAGCCCTAAAGTTTCCATTTGAAATGACTTTAGTTTTGTGCCATGACTGTGATCTGCATTTTTTCAACAACATTAAACAACTGAATGAACATCTTCCGAGCCCGGTGATTCCATAATTTTTGCCAGGGGTTGTAAGCAGCCTATTTATACAGCACAGACAAAAAGTTTGGACACACCTTCTCATTTAAAGATTTTTCTGTATTTTCATGACTATGAAAATTGTATATTCACACTGAAGGCATCAAAACTATGAATTAACACATGTGGAATTATATACTTAACAAAAAAGTGTGAAACAACTGAAAATATGTCTTATATTCTAGGTTCTTCAAAGTAGCCACCTTTTGCTTTGATGACTGCTTTGCACCCCCTTGGCATTCTCTTGATGAGCTTCAAGAGGTAGTCACCGGAAATGGTTTTCACTTCACAGGTGTGCCCTGTCAGGTTTAATAAGTGGGATTTCTTGCCTTATAAATAGGATTGGGACCAGGTTGGGACCATCAGTTGTGTTGTGCAGAAGTCAGGTGGATACACAGCTGATAGTCCTACTGAATAGACTGTTAGAATTTGTATTATGGCAAGAAAAAAGCAGCTAAGTAAAGAAAAAAGAGTGGCCATCATTACTTTAAGAAATGAAGGTCAGTCAGTCCGAAAAATTGGGCAAAATTTTAATGTGTCCCCAAGTGCAGTTTCAAAAACCATCAAGCGCTACAAAGAAACTGGCTAACATGAGGACTGCTCCAGGAAAGGAAGACCAAGAGTCACCTCTGCTTCTGAGGATAAGTTTATCCGAGTCACCAGCCTCAGAAATCGCAGGTTAACAGCAGCTCAGATTAGAGACCAGGTCAATGCCACACAGAGTTCTAGCAGCAGACACATCTCTACAACAACTGTTAAGAGGAGACTTTGTGCAGCAGGCCTTCATGGTAAAATAGCTGCTAGGAAACCACTGCTAAGGACAGGCAACAAGCAGAACAGACTTGTTTGGGCTAAAGAACACAAGGAATGGACATTAGACCAGTGGAAATCTGTGCTTTGGTCTGATGAGTCCAAATTTGAGATCTTTGGTTACAAACACAGTGTCTTTGTGCGATGCAGAAAAGGTGAACGGATAGACTCTACATGCCTGGTTCCCACCGTGGAGCATGGAGGAGGAGGTGTGATGGTGTGGGGGTGCTTTGCTGGTGACACTGTTGGGGATTTATTCAAAATTGAAGGCATACTGAACCAGCATGGCTACCATAGCATCTTGCAGCGTCATGCTATTCCATCCGGTATGCGTTTAGTTGGACCATCATTTATTTTTCAACAGGACAATGACCCCAAACACACCTCCAGGCTGTGTAAAGGCTATTTGACCAAGAAGGAGAGTGATGGGGTGCTACGCCAGATGACCTGGTCTCCACAGTCACCAGACCTGAACCCAATCGAGATGGTTTGGGGTGAGCTGGACCGCAGAGTGAAGGCAAAAGGGCCAACAAGTGCTAAGCATCTCTGGGAACTCCTTCAAGATTGTTGGAAGACCATTTCCGGTGACTACCTCTTGAAGCTCATCAAGAGAATGCCAAGAGTGTGCAAAGCAGTCATCAAAGCAAAAGGTGGCTACTTTGAAGAATCTAGAATATAAGACATATTTTCAGTTGTTTCACGCTTTTTTGTTACGTATATAATTTCACATGTGTTAATTCATAGTTTTCATGCCTTCAGTGTGAATGTACAATTTTCAAAGTCATGAAAATACAGAAAAATCTTTAAATGAGAAGGTGTGTCCAAACTTTTTGTATGTACTGTACATCTCGCACTGATTCTGTGAAAGACTTTTCTCCTTCTATTACATGCCCACATATTGCTCCATACAGAATAATGGGCCCCACATAGTCCTCCATACAGTATAATGGCCCCACATAGTCCTCCATAAAGAATAATTGTCCCACATACTCCTCCATACAGTATAATGGCCCACATTATACTGGGCCCATTAGACTCCATGGGCCCATTAGACTCCATATAGTCTAATGGGCCCACATAGTGCTCCATACAGAATAATGGGTCCCACATAGTGCTCCATACAGAATAATGGGCCCCACATTGTCCTTCATACAGTATAATGGCCCCACATAGTCCTCCATAAAGAATAATTGTCCCACATACTCCTCCATACAGTATAATGGCCCCACATTATACTGGGCCCATTAGACTCCATGGGCCCATTAGACTCCATATAGTCTAATGGGCCCACATAGTTCTCCATACAGAATAATGGGTCCCACATAGTGCTCCATACAGAATAATGGGCCCCACATTGTCCTTCATACAGTATAATGGGCCTCACATAGTCCTCCATACAGAATAATGGCCCCACATAGTCCTCCATACAGTATAATGGGCCTCACATAGTCATCCATACAGAATAATGGCCCTACATAGTCCTCCATACAGTATAATGGGTCCCACTTACTCCTTCATACAGAATAAATGGGTCCCATGTTCTCCTCCATATAGTATAATGGGCCCCACAAAGTCATCCATACAGTATAATGGCCACAAAAAGTCCTCCATACAGTATAATGGCCCCGCATAGAGGTGGATTTGACATGTATGCATTATAAGAACAGAACAACAGAAAGTAACTGGGGACATATTGATTACATTAGTCATATACAATCAACACGGTTGTGCCCATCTGCCTAACTTGCAATTTACAGAATAAATATATGGCACACACCTCTACTCTAACCAGAGAAATGCTGTACACACTAAGAGATAGTGTAGCACCCCGAGGACTCGGCTGCTACAGGGGTATTGCACCTCGAACCAGAGGTGTGGTATTCCACTCCCGGGTAAGGATGGAGTGTGGACCAGGGCTCAGTAAGCTGCATGCACCACACACACCCCATTTCCGAGGAACAGACCAACGGTGCTCCCACTAGACAGAGTGCAGGCACGACAGCTTCTGTTCCTGGTTGGAGTGGGGAGGGGGAGGAAAACCCAGTGGTGTAGGAGCAGATAGGGGTGGGTTTCTGGGCATAGGTAGGAGCCCATTGGTTGCTAGTCACCTGGGCTCGGGTGTCAGAAGGAGGTATATAAGGTGGGCACCATCTTAGGTCAGGGGTCAGTTCAGAGAGGAGCTCAGCCAGAGAGGGCTGACAGGGAGCTGTGGCTCAGTCTGGGCCCAGCTCCAGAGCCAGGCCTGGAGTAGAGGCCTGAGACAGCAGAGAGGGAGAGAAGAGAAGGAACAGCAAGAAGAGTAAGAAAGGAACTGAAACAGAAAGAGAAAGGAGGCGAGGAACACAGAGAAAGGCCCAGAGACACGAAGGCAGAAGGAACCCCATATTCCCAGAGGAGATACTGGGTGAAGGGTTGGCAGAGCAGGGTACCGGAACCCGAATTGGTGGAGGCGACTAATCCTCAGCCAAAACCGGAGGTTGTCACCACATCTTGGTGCGACCCCTCACTACATCCACTAGAAAGGCATACCGCATAGGGTCAGGGAAACCGGAGAGAGGTTTCACCAACAGAAGGCCCGAGGAAGCTGGACAAAGGTGGGTCACTGGTGAGGACGGCCAGTAGAAAGGAAGAGAGGGGAGCTATGAACCGCACTCTGGAATTGCCTGGGAGTTGACCGAGTCCCTCACCTGGTGGACGCAGCACGGCTCGGGCGGTCACTGCTGGCCGAAGTGATCTGAACAACAACAGTGAGTAAAGCTTTGGAAACTGCACCACAAGTCTATGTGTTTCATCGCCGCACCAGCACCATCAGTACTGGGACACTCGCACCATCACTCCCATCATTATCCACACTAGCTGCCCTGAGGCAATACTCCTCCCGTGGGGAGTCATCCCATACTCAGCTGCACAAACAACATCAGCCTCAGCGGTCTGCAGTGCAGCGGCGGTCCCCACTGACCGCAATCCACGGGTGGCGTAGTCGGACACTTATTCCAATACAAATAGACTGCCACTGGTTTGACCACCCTGGGCACGGACCGGGTCACCGCCACGGAGAACTACAACCCCCAGCGATCCGGCTCCGGGTATTCCCCTTGCACAGCAGCAGCAGCACAGGCCCAGGGGGCGAGTCAATAGCAGGAAGATTCATGAGTACGGGTCAAATGTACAGTATGTGGGGATACATTGAATGTTCATTATGCCAGTTTACACTGACAGATACAGCACACGTAAGAATTGTTTAATTTACTGCTACGGTTCATTTGTAAGCTTCTATAGTATTTCCTGAAGATAAACATCAAAAGCACTAGAGGGCACTCTACCACCAAAATAAAAAGTCATGCCTGTACCATTCTTTCATTGTGTTTAAAGAGGTTATCCGAGACCATTTTATTTTTTTCTAATGGGCCTAAGAACTTTCAGGCTGGTAACTAATAACTTCCTGCCTGTTCTACCCAGCACTGATCCCTGCCAGCTCAGAGCAGTTGCAGACCGCTCATGCCAGCAACTCTGCAGCTACTGGTGATGTTACATCAACAGAACAGCTGCTTCTTTTTTGCTTTGCTTTGTTGATGGGTGTAACTGCCGATTTCATGCTGATTAACAGCCAGGGCTCCCCCCTGCTGAACTGTGGGGAGCCAGCCGTCAATCAGCATGACGTTGGCAGTTACACCCCATTGACAGAACAACTGCTTTGCTCTGTTGATTGAGCCTTACTGTGGATTTCATGCTGATTGACAGCTGGCTCCCCGCTGCCTAAATGTAGGAAGTCAGCTGTCAGTCAGCAGTTACGCCTCATCAACTGAGCAGCCAGGAAGAGGAATATCTGCTCTGCTGACGGGAGGTCAAATGGAGCAGCAGAGTCGCTGGCAGAATCTGAGCTGACAAAGACCGTTACTGGACAGAATAGGCAGGTAGTTAGGAGCTACCTGCCTGTCATTTCTTAGCCCAATGAAAAAAATAGACTCAGATAATCCCTTTAATGATAGGATTCTAACTGTGACTTTAATTTGATTTGATTGCAGCTGTTAACAAATTTTCCCATAAATGCAATCATAGCTTTACAAGTTCTACAAATATAAGTAATTAAACTTTCTTACTAATGAGAAATTCTGACCTGTCTATGAAGGTATAGTTTAAGGGGTGGGTTTCCATCATAACCTCTGCATGTGCCTTATAGGTATATGTCATAAATATACCAAAGGCAAAGTCACACCTCTGGTTTGGATTTGGCTGAGCTTTTATAGCTCCCTTACAGTTGAATAGAATGGGCTGTGCAGCGCATGTTCCCAAGTGCAACATAGGCAGCAGATTTTCTATGGTGGCCCTGTAACGTGGTGCGTGGTGGTAGACTTCCACGCCCCGACACACTACAGAAAAACAGGGTCCTATTTCAGTGTGTGTGTGCTGTCATGTTTCCGTTGCGGACCCCTCCCAGTCCCCTTTGACCCCTTGATAAGAAAACCACACCAGTGTGTGAAAACAAAGTTCTTTTTATTGACAACCAAACTTATATACAGAGAGTAGCAGGAGATGAGCTCATCATTTTCTTCTGTACAATACAGAGGCACATTCCCTTTGGTTATGGACAGCGTCACAGGTGGTGAAGTAGAAATTACTGCAAAATTACAGGTTAAGATGAGAGCCTCCATTCTTTTCCAGTATAGTGCCACCTAAAGTTGTGCTTTATCTTGTGGCCACTATACTTCAACTACACTTCTTGAGAACAACGTAAGATAGCTCCTCTGGCTGTCTCCTTACTGAACATGCTCCAGCCTTGCTGACTCTGTATCTCTGATCACAGCATCCAAGGTCCGGCCAACACTAAGACGTTCCCAAAAGTCTCTTAGAGACGTTCCTGATATTCTCTTTCTGTGGGTCCCCCAACTTGCCTGCTTTACATGAGTACACTGCCACCATTAGAATTCTGTTGCCCATTCTCCATCTTCCTGATCTCTTCACACACACACCCGGTGATGATCATCCTCCTCTCAGGGTGTCTTTTCTTCTTCCTTTCTCTCCCACTAACTACTGACTCACAAACAGGAACTGCTAAACTGGTCCCCATTACTCCTCCCCACTATGGGCCGACCCTACAGTTAACCCTGTCATCCCTGACTAAAAAGAACTGCATCCACCAGGAGAGTAGCACATAAAATGTAGTACATTAAAAATAACAGTGATTTCCAGAGGGGTGCAACACAATCCCCCCCTACCACTCATAGAACTGAATATTGAAAATCTGCAGCTTATAAACAGTAACAGCATCATGGACGGGATTCTCTGAAACGTTACACGCACACATGCAGAGAGATCTGCTGTGTAAATTGATCTGCACTGCAGATTTGAGATCCAGATGCTGTGGATTTCAAATTTTCAGCATATTAATCTAAGCTGCAGATATCCCTGGGTAAATGTACGGAAACTCTGACACATTTCTACTACATAATTTGCAGCGAGGAGTAATCTTTGCAGAGCACCCTTGATTTTTTTTCCTGGATGCTGTAGCAAGTTGACTTGAGTAGCAGAATATTTTGCTGATGGATGGGAACATGTTAGGCTATGTTCACACATCAGGTTTTTTTCAGCGTTTTGTGCTGCAGATTTTTATGCAAATTTTCATCTGCTTTTTGCAGTACCAGCAAAGTCTATGAGAAACCAGAATTCGGTATTCACACATCATGGTTTTTTTGCTGTTGCGTATTTTGTGCTTTGCATGTTTTTTTGCAAAATAGAGCATGTCACTTTTTTCAGCATTTTTTCACCCATAGCAAATAATCAGTGGTGAAAAAAAACGCACCAAAATTTGCAGTGTTTTTTCAGTGTTTTTGATGGCAAAATAGAATGGGGTTCTTTTTTTTTTAACAGAACTTCATGTACATGCATAAATAGAGACAGAAGAACAGTGAAAAAAACACTGAAAAAATGCTCCAAAAACAAATAAAAAAAAGCACCAAAACTGCAAGAAAAATACTGGAAAAAATGCCCCTGAAGATAAAGTTTTGCTGCAGATTTGTGATGCAAAAAAAAACATGATGTGTGAACATAGCCTTAGGATTTCAAGAGTATGGCACTTTTTGTGGGGACTTTGTGCTTGGTCTTAAATAAGAGGGTTCTGAATGGAATAAGTTATTACAGGACTAGATTTTCTAAGCTCAGGTTGCATCAGTGTTTTTTATTTTATTTTTATGCTTTCGTCAATTTCATCAGTTTTCTTCCATTGTCCTCTCATCAAATATCATCATAAAGTTAGAGCTGCATATATTTTCTAGTTCCAGTAAAGAAGGTTTTTCATCACTTAGAAATTGATGGCTTAGTATATGCCAAGAAAATCAGATCAGAGGCTATCTGACACCCTTCACTCCCACCAATCAGTGAGCAGAGCTGGATCAGAACAGACCTGTACATGGATAAGTCATTAGTATGTGAAGTAACCAATCACTTTACTTCTGAGGTGCAAAGTCAGAGCTAATATAACAATGATAGAGATAAATGCTGGGAAAGGAAGTTGTTTCTGCGCTCTCTGGAGTCACGACAAACCATTAGTATGGATAAAAATGTAGGTTTATTGTCTACGCGTTTCAGGGTCCACTGACTCCTTCCTCAGGACAACCATACATAACAATAGGGTAATCAACATACATGGTATAAATATAAAAAAATTCAAATAAAGTCATCAAAGAACATGGCTTTTTTGGAATTTTTTTTTTGTATTTATACCATGTATGTTGATTACCCCGGTGTTATGTATGGTAGTTCTGAGGAAGGAGTCAGTGGACCCTGAAACGCGTAGACAATAAACCTACATTTTTATCCATACTAATGGTTTGTCGTGACTCCAGAGAGCGCAGAAACAACTTCCTTTCCCAGCATCTACAGTATCTGTGACATATCCACAGGAAGCTGCAGCATCTGGAGTCCAGGCTTTATAGGTGTTGTGTCCCACACAACCCTACTAGGTGAGCAGTTTTTTGCATGAGAAGGGTTGTGGCATCTGACATGTGACCTGACAGGAAAGCCTGCGGTGTGGTCTGTGCTATATGTCACGTCTCCTCCTCACAGTCCCTCCGACACCTGAGGACACAACGTGCAGCACACACAGCACAACATGGGGTGGAGTAAGAGCAGGACCATCCTTCCAGGCCTCTTACTGCTTACTCTTATTATAGGTGAGGATCATTTTATTAATACAGTATATACTGGGAATGTTAACCTTTTATACAAAATATTAATATGACCAGAAACTAAATAGAATTAGTCCAAATATTTAAATAAACACCAAGAACCTACATAAATTGAATTTCACACAATAATCTTTATTCTCTTTTCCAGATGTGCAGTCGGATTCTCAGGTGTCACAGGATCCTGATCTTCTCGCTACAGAAGACGAAGATGTTACCCTGAAATGTACTCACAAAATATCAAATTACCAGCTCCTGATCTGGTACAAGCACATCCCAGGACTCGGCTTAGAGATTTATGCTCATGGTTTTTCCACAGCTTCTAATTCTAAGCTGATCCCAAGATACTCAATGACTATAGCCAGAGCCGCTCTCACTACTGAGCTTCATATAACGGGTGTGAAGGGGGAAGACACAGCTGTGTATTACTGTGCAGTGAGAGACACAATGACACTGACACATCGAAGCTCTGTACAAGAATCAGCCTGTCCATATACACCCAGAATGAAGAAGCGAAGGTCTCTGAGCAAGAACATTATAACTCTAGTTTTCAGATATACTGACTAATCATATTTGGTGCAAATCAATTCCAGGGGCCCTGTCCATTGCCTTGTGACTATTTGTTAGCTGATGGATTGGAGCCCTGACAACCCAGTCCTACCTCGTGGCATCCACAGATCTTCTTTTCATTACCCGGTCTGATGTGATGTAATAGTTGAGGAATGATGCAAGTGTAACAAGAAAAGAAGATCTGCATATGCCATGAAGTAGAAGGTAGTTCTCATGGCTCTCGGCCAGCGACCACAGATTACTGACATGGCTGATGGACTGGGTCTTGCAAATTGATTTGCACCAACTCTAGGACTAATATAAGGCTTGGTTTAAGCTGTAATTATTTCAATTAATAATGCCAACATTAAAGCAAAAGTAGATGTTACAAGAACGCCACTAGACTTATCTAGGGACTATACAGGTACCATGAAATCTCGGAATCCTGGGGGAATGTTATTCATGGCTACCATTGATCGTAGCTTCCACAGTCATGAGATGTATTAGCTTTCAGGCACACACACACTGACAGACTCTCAGAGAACAGTTGAACACGGTTGTTTAATGGAAGTGCACGTCCAGCACATAAAACAATTCTTTCCAGCAACTGGCTTTCAATACAATACAGATAGTCTCTTCATAGTGGCACAGTATTTACACAGCATCGTTTATCCTGCAGTGAGAAGGAGGGGCGGTTTTGGTGACTGAAATGATTCCTGTGTGACAATCTTCCCAATCTCTTATCTTCCTGTCACAGGATCTGATTCCCAGCTGCCAGTACAGGGTCTATGGTCTTAGCCCAGATTCACTCTCTACTTGAATCTTGTTGACTTCACTTCCCTGGATTTCTGTGAGACTCAGATAATACACCACTGTTCCTTCTGGCAGCTCTTAGACAAAAAACAACTTCCCCACAATGCCCCTGAGGCTCTGCTAACCACTACCTGTCTCCTGTGGTTGTGTTAACCCCTCTAGTTGCTGGATGCTTTTGAAACAACAGCACCACTTCTGCCTGTCACATAGACAATATTCTAATGAACTTCTGCAGTCAGAAGCAGTAATATTGCTGTATTTGAACCTTTTGAGACACAGTGACAATGATATGATGCAGCTTTTTTCAATGATTAGCATATCACATTCCTTGGACACACATCCAGTTGAAAACTCATATGGCACAGAGAACAACTGGCTTCCTGCCCTGCACTTACTCTACAGCCGCAGGCCTATCCGAGGTCTGCAAATGCAGAGCAGTCTAGCTCAATGACATTAGCAAAAGGACTCCGGCATGACATTGTTACACCACCAACAATGTGTCCCTGGTGTCCTCTGCAGCTGGGGGGTTCTCTATGAGAGGCCCAAGAGCTGTGGATGTAGAACAAGTGTGGAGTGGCACCAGAGACAGGTGATAGATTGGAATCTATAATAGAAGGAATTACCCAATGTAGGAAAGATAAATAGTGCAATGAAGCACCAATTCATAGTAGACATGAACTAATGAAACCTAAAAAACTGCATTGAATAAGAAGTATAATAACTAAAATATATACCAAAATACTAAATAATTACAAAACGTTATTGAAAAACACCAATAGACAAACAATACCATGTAAAAAAACATATAGATGACAAAAATAAAAGGACAATAGGCACTGAGCAGTGCACACCATAACCACTCAGCTAAATGAGATGACAGGAATAATTAGGGTAATGTAGGGTCAAAATACACAATCAAACAAAAGTCATTGTAGATAAATAAATCAGGCACCTAATGATAACAATAATACAAAGAAGGAGTATAAGGTGCCAATGCCTACATACTAAGTAATTAGTGCCACTCAAATATAGAGTAAATAAAATAAAGTAAATATGTAGACATGGACACCAGAAGGATTAAATATGTCAAAGACACATAATAGTGTTAAGGAAGTAAATACTAGATGGACAAGTAATTTAAAATGTATCCCATGATGAAAATCAAGTACAATTAAGCACAGAAAAACAGGGAAACATTCTGACCCAGATTTATGGTGAGAGGCACTGCTACCGCCCCACACTCCAATGCGCCTTTCACACGAGCTTCCTCTTGGAGTGATGGGGTGGGAGAGCAGCATGAGGTGTAAGTAGAGGTAGTGGCTGGAGGGGTCCAATGACCCACAACTTACTCAGCCGCCATATATTGGGCACGTGTCCCAGATCCCAGACCCGCGACATATCCATCCAGCACCCAATGATGATGTCACATGAGGGTGTGACGCCACTGTCTGCAACGTCAACGCCCAAGAGAAGCAAGCACGCCTGGAAGGCATCATGCATACAGCGCTGCAGCAGCCATGAAGAGTTTGGGCAAGGGGAGGAAAGGGATGGCCACCTGGCAACCGCTGGTGAAATGGCCAGACATTATAGCAGTATCAAGGATGTAATGCCTGAGTGGCCATAACAGTTAAGGATAAACACAGAGGATAGGACACAGAAATATTGGGACTAAAAAAAGGTAGATGAAATGTAAGGAGTGTGGACTGGACTGCTGCGTTCCTAACCCTGAAGACACCAATTGCCTTGTGATTAGAGCTAGGCTGACCCCTGCATGTTCTGGTCCGGTGGGTTTGGCTGAACATCTCTTTATAGTTTGGGTTCGGGTACCAGAACAGTACCCGAGCACGAACATATGAATAGGGGGCCTGAACATCCATGGTTTCCCATGCTGTCATCTGCGTGACAGAGCAGGAAACAGGGGCTCTGATCGACGGTAACATCGTTACCGCCGGTCAGAGACCTGCGGGATAATGCAGTCACATGTCAGAGTGATACCGCAGCTGTCACTGTGACCCATGGTAAAAAGCTTACCACGGGTCACAGGTGTCAGCTGATGAGACTACTACCCCCATCAGCCTGTGCCTGCTGTCACTGTTAACAGTGAGAGCAGGCGCCGCTGATGGGAAAAGTAGTCTCTCATCAGCCAGCACCTGTGCTGAAAGTAAAAAAAAAAAAAAGTTAAAATCAATAAATAAATATTCAAATAAAAAACATATTATACTCACCTACACCTAATCCCTGATGCCCTTATTCCCTCTAAAAAAATGAAAATTAAAAAAACACTATATACTCACCTTAAAGCCTTATTCCCAATTTCCATGTCACCTGTAAAAAATAAAAAATAATAAAGCACCATATACTCACCTATCCGCCGTAATCCCAAGTGTCCCACAGTGATTGGATCACCTGGCAGCAGGCTATACACTGACAGGAGCATGATTGCTCCCGGGAGTGTATAACGCTGAACTGCAGTGAGAGAGGTCACCAGTGTTCATCAGCTCATGAGCTCCTGTTACCTCACATACTGCACCACTGCTGCATGAGAAAATTCTCACACAGCAGTAGTGCCATAAGCGAGGTCACCAGGGCTCATCAGCTGATTGAACTCCGGTGACCTGACTCACTGCAGCTCAGCACTATACACTGACACAGGAGTGATTAAACTCCTGTGCCAGTATATAGCCTTTGTCCTCTAGAACAGTCTAGAACTACCCAGATCTTCGTGGGGCACTCTGGATTATTTCATCACATCGAACAGTGTCCCACATTGTAATCCATCTCTGCGATATTTGATTTACAACATGAACAGTGCCAAGATGTGATCGTCCAGGCTGTAAACCATGTAACATTGACTGCTGCTGCGAGCACAGATTCAGTGATGGGCGGTGACGTCATAAAGGTTACTGCTGGTGCTTGAAGATGCATTCCCATGGGCAGATAACTGTGAGCCGGGACTATGAACTGCCGTGACCTCAGTGAGATCACCACGAGCACCATGAAAAAAAGTCTCTTGGTGTTGCGCTGAGCTCAGAGTTCACTGCAGTTCTTTTCTCACTAACTGAGCTCAGAGCGGTGGACTGCTGTGAACTCTGAGCTCAACGCAGCACCGTGAAATTTTTTCTCACGGTGAAAGTGGTGCTCTTACAGAGATCATGGCATTTCATGTGCCTGGTCTCACTGCAGTGGGTCATTCTCTCCTCCTCTTCAGCATGATTGCTCGCATCATGCCAGCATTCATGCTGAATAGCACATGTCACACAGATGGATTGCCGAGTGGGACACTCTGGATTCGTTCCACATCGGACAGGTGAGGATTATGCTGCTTTATTATTTATTTATTTATGTTTTACAGGGGACATTGGCTTTGGTAGATTGGGCATTAGGTAAGTATAATTGGTTTTGCTAAATTGAGAATCATCTATAAAAGGAGCCTGTGTCATTATTTCAAATAAAGCACTTTAGTCTGAGTGTTTTTTTTTCTTACAATTTGACTATGGGGTTAGTAATGGGGGCCTCTTATAGACGCCTCTCCTTTACTAATCTGGGCTTTATGTCAACTGCCAAAACAAGGCTGGCATGAACCCCAACCCTATTACCCCACTTGCCACCCTATCAGGGCAAGTGGGAAGAGCGAGTCTAAGCGCCAGAACTGATGTGCCATTTCTGGGGCCACTGAGGGCTGATAATATTAGCCTCCCTGGCTATTAATATCAGCTCAAAGCAGTCTTCTAACTATCCACATTCACAACAAAATGGCGGCTACATTCCCACAATCTGCTTTCAGACAGGCTATGATAGTTTGCTCTTGATTGGCTTTGCTATTCCATATGATGCAGTCGTGTAGCTAAAGTCATGGGGCAAAATTTGTCTACTCACATGTACACTATCTTGGTGCTCATTTGCGTTAGCCCTAGTAGTGTTGATAAAGTCTATGTTAGCCACCCATAAAAATTAATGATAAAAATACAATATATAAATGTGACTAAAATGACAGCTATAATTTAATTTTCTAAGTAAGATTCATCTAGCAATAACAGTGTCGGAGCTGAAAGCAGCAGCAGTACTACCACAACTATCAGCCGATTCATGGATGATAATGATTGTGTGGTGTACAGGACCTTGGAACAAGATCAAGATGACAAAAAGGTGATATCATCAGAGGAAGTGAGTAGTGACATCATAGATAAAACATTTTGACTGAGTTTAAAGGGAATCTGTCACCCCCCTGGGAGATATCAGACCTCTACTATGGGCATACAAGTTATAGAAAAGTAAATCTATACATACCTGCATAGCAGAGGTCAGATTGCAGAGAAAAGTATTTTTATAAGCTCCGTTTTGCACAGGCTTGGTGTCCGGGTGATGCCAAGAAATCCTCGCCTATCTGTTTATTATTCCCCTAAATCCCCGTCTATATGATTAATTACCATATTCCCCCCTCCCCTGCACGTCACAGGGTATAACCATAGGAGATAACATAAATCAACTCAATGAGCCAGCAGCGATATGCCGACACCGATCTGCAAATTTATGCTAAAGGTTGAATTTTTTCCATTATGAAGGCCACTGTGAGTTATTATAAATTGTATTCCTTAGGAAACTTAATAGAATATCAAAGAAAAAACAACCATTAACAAGCAGTTGTGATGTACAATATTCCTAAATCGGGAGGCAGAGGAGGTGGTGCCACCAGGACCAGGCTGATGGGGGAAGAGGATGAATTCAGCCCAGGAAGAAGGAATTTAAACTTAGAAGGTTGGACCATAGTCATTGCCCGGAAGGATGAGTGGTCGATACCAAAACCCCGTAATAAACTGGCATGGGTGTTCAACACTGCGAGGGGAGGCAAGATGAGTGCTCTACACTCTGGAGCACTTTCGATAATCTCTGTAGTGCCACCAATCTTTATTTTTGCCAGGAAGCTACAGCTGATTGTCTCACTTGACAGATTTTTATTGCTGATAGAGATGTAATCTCTTTTCCTTTGTCTATAATATGAGGATCTTAAAGATTTCAGAAATAGGTTTTCAAAACTCAGACATCTCCTGTAAGGTTCAGTCCCTGTACACACTTTTGAAAAGCTTATAGGGAACCTGTCACCATGAAAAACTGTCCAATACGCTAAAATCATGACACCGAGCATATTGACATGTATATAGTTTTGTGGTAAGATTCGTCACAACTTCTATTTTATTTCTGCTAAGTTTTTTACCTTATTGTTATGTTCACATGATTTTCAGCAGTTTTCCGCATTGCTCATGCATCAAATATCAACAATTTTGAGCTTCATTTGCTTTCTTGTTCCATTAAAGGGAACATATTATCAGATTCATGCTGCCTGAATCACGGGCAGTGTGAATCAGACTCTGGCTGCATTATTGCATCCATGTACAGTACAGACCAAAAGTTTGGACACACCTTCTCATTTAAAGATTTTTCTGTATTTTCATGACTATGAAAATTGTACATTCACACTGAAGGCATCAAAACTATGGATTAACACATGTGGAATTATATACTTAACAAAAAAGTATGAAACAACTGAAAATATGTCTTATATTCTAGGTTCTTCAAAGTAGCCATCTTTTGCTTTGATCACTGCTTTGCACACTCTTGGCATTCTCTTGATGAGCATTATGATTCTCCAGGTCATTTCAAATTCACAGATACCAAACACGTATAGGTTATTTTTTATTTATGTGGTGAAAAAAAAAATGTTGCTATTTACCGATCTGATTAAATATATGTATATTTTGATAGATCGGGTATTTATGAACGCAGCGATACCAAGTATTATTGTTTTATTTTGAATGTGGGAAAAGGGAGTGATTTGAACCTTTAATATATTTTTTACTTGTTTTATATTTTTAAAAAGTTTTTTTTTTTACTTTTTACTTGCATCAATAGTCTCCTTAGGAGACTTGAAGCTACGGTGTTCTGACCGCTTGTGCTACACAAAGCAGGGATGAAGCTCTGATTTGTGCTGCCTGTAGCTCAGACAGCCTGAATCTAATAACCGGATCCCTTTAACTTCAGTAATACAGACAAAATATGTCAGAATATTCTGTATAAAGAAAAATATGTGTAAGAATAAATGTACTGACTAGATCTAATAGAGACATGAATACAAGGATAATAACTCTTTACTGTAACAACAGAAATGTAACCAGAAAACCATCCATTACTATATATAATATCACATACATGAGAAGAGTTGTGGCGTCTGACATGTGACCTGACAGGAAAGCCTGCGGTGTGGTCTGTGCTATATGTCACGTCTCCTCCTCACAGTCCCTCCGACACCTGAGGACACAACGTGCAGCACACACAGCACAACATGGGGTGGAGTAAGAGCAGGACGATCCTTCCAGGCCTCTTACTGCTTACTCTTATTATAGGTGAGGGCGATTTTATTAATACAGTATATACTGGGAATGTTAACCTTTGATACAAAATATTAATATGACCAGAAACTAAATAGAATTAGTCCAAATATTTAAATAAACACCAAGAACCTACATAAATTGAATTATACACCATAATCTCTATTCTCTTTTCCAGATGTGCAGTCGGATTCTCAGGTGTCACAGGATCCTGATCTTCTTGCTACAGAAAACCAAGATGTCACCTTGAAATGTATTCACAAAATATCAACTTACCAGCTCCTGATCTGGTACAAGCACATCCCAGGACTCGGCTTAGAGATTTGTGCTCATGGAGTGTCCACAGCTACTAACCTGATCCCAAGATACTCAATGACTATGGACAGAGCCGCTCTCACTACTGAGCTTCATATAACGGGTGTGAAGGGGGAAGACACAGCTGTGTATTACTGTGCAGTGAGAGACACAATGACACTGACACATCGGAGATCTGTACAAGAATCAAATACAAACACATGGGCCATACACACAGTGATGTTCACACCACCAAAAGACTGAAACACACAAGGACACAGTAAAACAAACATATAAAAATACTCTGTTGTAAAAAAGTGACAGTAAACAGCAAGTGCTAGTAAAAAGGTGATAAAAAACAGGGTATTTAGTTGACACGTTTTTTGCAAAAAATTTATCTTGGTGTCTTTTGGTGGTGTGAACACTGTCCTACAGACTTGTTCACTATGTGCATGGCCCATGTGTTTGTATTCAATTCAATTTGTTTCTTGCTTTTGCACATAAATGCCGTCTTCTGCAGAGTGTCCACATGGACATTAGCTGTCAGATCTGCTCATATAGGTACTATACACATGATCAGTTTTTAACCCCTTACTTACCGGGGACGTATTAGTACGCATATTTGCGATCCCTCCGTTCAGTGAGGGCTGCTGCGCTGAGCCCTCACTGAACGGAGCACATGTCAGCTGATTCTTACAGCTGACATGTGCCCGCAACAGCCGCGGGTGGAATCGCAATCAACCCGCGGCTGTTAACATGTTAAATGCTGCTGTCAATCTCCGACAGCAGCATTTAACGCGCGCTTCCGGGTAGCGCGTCATAAGCCCCGCCCACCGGCGACCCCGTCACGTGATCGCGGGTCGCCGATGGGCGTGCATGACAACCCAGGGTCTGCAGCAGACGCCTGTGGTTGTCATGATCTTGTCGCTATGAGCGCCACCTAGTGGTCGGCGCTCATAGCACAGGACCATTTCTGCTGCATGCAGGGGACCTGCTCGTCCCCTGTATGTAGCAGAGGCGATCGGATAGTTGCTGCTTCTAGTCTCCTATGGAGACTATAGAAGCATGCAAAAAGTAAAAAAAAAAAGTTTTTAAAAATATAAAAAAAAATAAAAAAATATAAAAGTTTAAATCACCCCCCTTTCGCCCCATTCAAAATAAAATATATAAAAAAAAACCCCACATACACATATTTGGTATCGCCGCGTTCAGAATCGCCCGATCTATCAATATAAAAAAAGAATTAATCCGATCGGTAAACGGCGTAACGAGAAAAAAATTCTAAACGCCAGAATTACGTTTTTTGGTCGCCACAAAATTGCAATAAAATGCAAAAACGGGCGATCAAAACATCGGATCTACCCCAAATGTTATCAATAAAAACGTCAGCCCGGCGCGCAAAAAATAAGCCATCAACCAGCCCCAGATCACGAAAAATGGAGACGCTACGGGTCTTAGAAAATGGCGCTATTTTTTTTTTTTTTTTTTTACCAAATTTTGGAATTTTTTTTCACCACTTAAATATAAAAGAACCTATACATGTTTGGTGTCTATGAACTCGTAATGACCTGTAGAATAAGAAGGGCAGGTCAGTTTTAGCATTCAGTGAACGTGGTAAAAAAAATAAATAAAAAACAACTGTGGTATTGCACTTTTTTTGCAATTTTACCGCACTTGGAATTTTTTTCCCGTTTTCCCGTACAGGATATGGTAAAACTAGTAATGGCGTTGAAAAGTACAACTCATCCCACAAAAAATAAGCCCTCACATGGCCATATTGACCAAAAAATAAAAACGCTATGGCTCTGGGAACAAGGGGAGCAAAAACGAAAAATGCTCCGGGGCTTAAGGGGTTAAATACATCAGATAGGGACTGCTCTAATGTGGGTTACCTTGACGTTGGTAGAGCGGCTTAGTATACATTTTTTGCAAAAAACGTGTCAATTAAATACCCTGTTTTTTGTCACCTTTTTACTAGCACTTGCTATTTACTGTCACTTTTTTTACAACAGAGTATTTTTATACGTTTGTTTTACTGTGTCCTTGTGTGTTTCTGTACAAGAATCAGCCTGCCCACATACACCCAGAATGAAGAAGCGAAGGTCTCTGAGCAAGAATGTTATAACTCTAGTTTTCAGATATACTGACTAATTATATTTGGTGCAAATTAATTCCCGGGGCCCTGTCCATTGCCATGTGACTATTTGTTAGCTGATGGATTGGAGCCCTGACAACCCAGTCCTACCTCATGGCATCCACAGATCTTCTTTTCATTACCCGGTCTGATGTGATGTAATAGTTGAGGGATGATGCAAGTGTAACAAGAAAAGAAGATCTGCATATGCCATGAAGTAGAAGGTAGTTCTCAGGGCTCTCGGCCAGCGACCACAGATTACTGACATGGCTGATGGACTGGGTCTTGCAAATTGATTTGCACCAACACTATGACTAATATAAGGCTTGGCTTAAACTGTCATAATTTCAATTAATAATGCCAACATTAAAGCAAAAGTAGATGTTATAAGTACGCCACTAGGCTTATCTAGGGACTATACAGGTACCATTAAATCTTGGAATACTGGGGGAATGTTATTCATGTCTACCATTGATTGTAGCTTCCACAGTCATGAGATGTATTAGCTTTTAGGCACACACACACTGACAGACTCTCAGAGAACAGTTGAACACGGTTGTTTAATGGAAGTGCACGTCCAGCACATAAAACAAGTCTTTCCAGCAACTGGCTTTCAATACAATACAGATAGTCTCTTCATAGTGGCACAGTATTTACACAGCATCGTTTATCCTGCAGTGAGATGGAGGTGGGTATTTGGTGACTGAAATGATTCCTGTGTGACAATCTTCCCAATCTCTTATCTTCCTGTCACACAATCTGATTCCCAGCTGCCAGTACAGGGTCTATGGCCTTAGCCCAGATTCACTCTCTACTTGAATCTTGTTAACTTCACTTCCCTGGATTTCTGTGAGACTCAGATAACACACAACTGTTCCTTCTGGCTGCTCTTAGACAAAAAACAACTTCCCCACTGTAATGACCGGAGGTCCGAGAGAGATCCAGTGAGTCACAAACTGAGACAGAGACAGAAATAAACAACACTTTCTTTACTAAAACAGGGATTAGACTAAAATTCAGTATTATACTACACAAATCTCCTTAGAGGCAACGCCAAGGAGTACATAGGAGTCCAGACACAAGATAAGCAATAAAATATCTAAATTTTTATTCAATAATAATTAAAATTTGCACAGAATGAATACAATTAAACAGGAAAATTGATTAGTAAATCAGCACCTAGGCTTATGCATGTGGGTTACAACACAACAGGCTGTATGACAGATTATCCAATACAATTATATCAATAAAAAAGTGATACTAATGCTAAGCTTCCTCCAATCAATGGTTCAGTATGTTATTAGAGGCTATCTCAAAGTGTCAGTGCAAAAAAGTGTCAATGCAGTAAAGTGACTGTGTCAGTAGCCTGGGATAGGTGCCCAAACGGTACCTCATAAATTGACCATGCTAGCAGCAATTAATAAGCAATTATCACCGAACCAAGAAGAGATAAGCCATTAGATGGAGCTACTTACAGCCGAAGTAAGTGAAACCAGTGTCCCACGCTAAGCGGTGCTGCACCCCGACGACGCCGTTTCACCACGCTTCTTCCAACACCCCCTGGAAGAAGCGTGGCGAAACGGCGTCGTCAGGGTGCAGCACTGCTGACACTTTGAGATAGCCTCTAATAACATCACTATTAACAATAACAATGCATGAAACTATACCAATTGCTCTTATACCCCTATTATAAGGATACCCGGGTATCTTAAAGTTATGGTACCGTTAACCTCAGATGTGGTCTATCACAGGTCTGTGAATCGCAGTGGCTGCAGCTAGTCCCGGAAAACTTTGGCGCCAAATAACAACAAAGTTCACAAACACAGCAAAGGTTCCTGGTCTTGTCGGCCGATGCAGAGCCCACACGCCGGGGACTTTAGTCCTGTAGCCTCAGGTTAAGGTCTGGGAATAACTCTTCACAAGGCTTGTCAGTGTCCTCTCAATGTGAATGGCACTGGACCCCTTCTCCCCTCTCGCAGTCACTCACCGTTTTCCACACCACCGACCATGTGCTCCGTCACAGAGTTGGATTCCTCAGTCTCTTTCCCTTCTCACTCGACACTTGGCTCCTTCAGCACAAAGTCTCTAGTCCAATCAGCATGGACTGCTGTAAAACTCCAAAGAGCCACACAGCTTTCCCCAGCTCAGCACTTGTTCTTAAGCAGGGACACAGCTTCATCAGGGACAGGGGTTAACAATCTCCACAGGGAAGCTTGTAGAGACAGGGTCTTGTTGCAGCTCAGTTCTCACAGACTTCCTGTCTAGCGTCTCACACAGCAGACACCCTCAGAACACACAAGGTCTCCTGCTCTGCCCCTGCTCTGAGCTCAGCCAGGCAAAAGTCACAGGGTCCTAATGCTCTCCTGCTCCTATCACAGTTCACACCCACAATGCCCCTGAGGCTCTGCTAACCACTCCCTGTCTCCTGTGGTTGTGTTAACCCCTCTAGTTACTGGATGCTTTTGAAACAACAGCACCACTTTTGCCTGTCACATAGACAATATTCTAATGAACTTCAGCAGTCAGAAGCAGTAATATTGCTGTATTTGAACCTTTTGAAACACAGTGACACTGACATGATGCAGCTTTGTTCAATGATTAGTGTAGCACCCCGAGGACTCGGCTGCTACAGGGGTATTGCACCTCAATCCAGAGGTGTGGTATTCCACTCCCGGGTAAGGATGGAGTGTGGGACTGAGCTCAGATAGCTGCATGCACTACACTCACCCCATTTCCGGGGGACAGAACAACGGTACTCCCACCAAATAGTTGTGCAGGTACGACAGCGTCTGTCCCTGGCTGGAGTGGGGAGGGGGGAGGAACATCCCAGTAGTGTAGGGGCAGATAGGGGAGGGGCTCTGGGCATAGAGGTAGGAGCCCATTGGGTGCTAGTCACCTGGGCTCACACATAGAGGGAGTATATATGGTGGGCACCATCTAGAGACAGGGTCTGTTCTGAGAGAGAGTTCAGCCGAGAGGACTGACAGGGAGCTGTGGCTCCGGCTGGGCCCAGCTCCAGGGCCAGGCCTGTAGTGGAGAGAAGGAGGTAGAGAGGCCCAGAGACACAAGACAAGAGGGAACCCTGAGATCCCAGAAGTAAACCAGAAGGGTGAAGGGTTGGCAGAAAAGGGTACCGGATCCCAAGCTGGTAGAGGCTAATCATCCTTAGCCAGGAACCGGAGGTCGTGGACAAGTTTTGGCGCGACCCCTCGCCATATCCACCAGGAAGGCAGACCACGAATAGGGTCAGGGAAGCCGGGACAGGTTTCGCCACCAAAAGGCCCGAGGGAGCCGGACATAGGTGGGTCCCTGGTGAGGACGGCCAGTAGGAAGGAAGAGAGGGGAGCTCAGGACCACGCTCTGGAACTGCCCGGGAGTTGGCCGAGTCCCGCACCTGGTGGACGCAGCACGGCTTGGGTGGTCACTCTTGGCCGAAGTGACCGGAGCAACACCTGTGAGTAAAAGCCTTGAAACTACACCACACGTCTCTGAGCTTCCTTGCTTCACCATCACCACCACTGTCATCTACATCTGCTGCCCTGAGGCCATACCCCTCCCGTTGGGGGTTATACCATCTACGCTGCACAATCCTATCACCGGCCTCAGCGGTCTGCCCTGCAGCGGCGGCCTCATAGCCGCAATCAACGGGTGGCATAGTCGAACATTTTAACATCTACTGCAAAACACTGCCGCTTAGTTTGACTCCCTGGGCACGAACCGGGTCACCGCCACGAGACTACTACTCCCATCGGATCCGGCTCCGGGTAAGCCCTCCCCCGTGCGCGCGATGCCGCGCGATGAAGGCCCAGGGGCGCGTCAATTTTGGCGTAGTCGGCAGGATAACGTGCCCGCAACTACCGGGTACTGCGTGCCTGAAGAAAAGTTTATATGTACCGTAAGAAGAAGTCTCCCGCCAATTCCAGAGGGTCCCCGCCATCGGACGCCATCTCGGGTCGTTTCCCGCCATTTGCCCGCCATCTGCAGCCTTTTCCCGCCATCCACGGAGTTTCCCGCCATTGGGAGACGATTCTCGCCATCTGAGACGATTTCCCGCCCTGGCAGAGCGGACGCCATTATGGGCGTGCCAGAGGGTGGCAGGAGACCACCTCCCATCGTGGGCCTGGTCCCAGAAGAGCGCCAAAAGCGGAGACCGCCCCCACCAGCAGAGACTGCAATGATAGAGATGTCCATCAGAGCGAGGGGTCTGCCCCTGGAACTGACAATCACCAAGTGGCCCCGGGACCACCCTCAGTATGGGCAGATCAAGAACAAAAGAGAGAGGATGGGTGCAGCCAGGAGGAGTCTGGAAAGATCGCACCCGGAGATGGAGGGAGAGTCAGGCAGCACCGACCCTCTGGTCAGGAGCCTGTTGCAGGCCGCCACCCCAGAAGGCCTGGTGGAGATCCTGGCACAGCTCCCCAAAGATGGGGAGCATGCACAGACTGCGCTGGAGGGCTTGGCTCGGAAGATGGCCCGAGTGCAGCAAGAAGTGCTGGCCGAGTGGAGCAAAGAAATGGCCCTGCAGGCTGGAACCTGCCAGCAAAGGACGCCACCCGGTACGAGGAGTCTGTCTGCCTCTGAGGATGGTGCAGGAGGGACGAAGGCCGGAGACGACGCCGTGAAAGGAGCTGAAGAGATGGAAGCAAGTAAAGGGGACGTCACCACCCCAGGCCTAGTAGCCGTGAGCCTGCCCCAGCTCCCCGTCGCAGAGCCCAAAATCCCCCTTACCGTGCCCGATGCTGCACCGCCACCGCTCCAAACTAGGCCTCAAGCGGCAGGAGCCGCGGCCACGCCCCCTGTGACGTCACGCGCCTCAACCCTGAGCGCGGCCAAGCAGGAAACGCCACCGGCCTGGTCGCAAGGCCAAGTACCCCCGGGCGCCGCCGTTTCCACAGTGCCCTTCACCTTCAGAGTGCCACCGGCCTGGTCGCAAGGCCTGGTGAATCCGGGCGCCGCTACCACCACCGCGCCCTCAACCTCCACAGTGCAGCCCTTGGGTGAAGACCTGTTCGCACAACATACTTGCCCGGATGGGCAGTCCTTTGTGTGGCCACCGGAGTACGTCAATCCCCGACTCCGGAAGGAATGGCCCCTGTGTGAGCCCCTGATCCCGGCTCCGGCACCCGCCAAGATCACCCCACTCCCATTGGAGGAGGCTCAGTTCGCATGGGACCCCACCGGTGAAAACCTCATGGGGTTCACCCAAGAGACCCGGGCGGCCGCAGCCCAGCGTGCGGAGTGCTGCCGACAACAACTAGAGGTCTTCAACAAAGAACGGCAAGAGAGGCGGGTCCGCCAGGAGCGGCTGCAGGTACAGAGCGCAGAGCAGAAACGCCGGACCCGGCGAAACCACCGTGCAGCCCACGGTCCCCGCGCCACCGGGACCGTAATCAAGTTCCAACTGGAGCACGGTTGGGGCTTTATCAGGGATCACAGGACCCCCGGCGATGTCTTTGTCACCCGCAGGGATGTTGAGAGCCACCTGCCGGAGGGACACCGAGGACGTGACCTTTACCTGGGTGATGAGGTCACTTTCACCCGGCATCAGTGTGCCAAAGGACCGTACGCCCTCCACATACACCGGCTGACGGAGGAAGAGCTGCGGTATGAGGAAGATCAAGAGGACCCGGACGGGTCTGAAGACTACCCTCAGGAGGAGACAAGGAGAGGACACCGCTGCTGAAGGGAAGTAGCATAAACTGAAGCTGTATATAGTTACCCGTAGGGGTACTTGTCATGCTGCTAATTAAAGTGTGTTCCCCGTTGGGACTAGTGTGAATTGTTCCCCGTGTGCCCCTATCCCCACAGGCTGAGGACTGTGAGCAGCCATTCCTTATCCCCACAGGCTGAGGACTGTGAGCAGCCATTCCTTATCCTCACTGGCCGAGGACTGAGAGCGGCCATATCCTGTAAATAGTTGCGCTTCCTAAGGCGCCCCCTACCGGTTTTATAGGAGAACTGTTTTTCTACCAGTGACTGTGGCGCTTTACCTGGTCACAAGTTGCACGGTGGCCAGGGATCAAGAACGTTTATTATGGAAAAGTTTTATATCAAAAGTCTATACTGCTAGAATAATATATCAGAAGTTACCTGACATGTTATATTTTCTGATAATGTTTCATAATGTTTTACCTGTTAGTGTACAGTACAGACCAAAAGTTTGGACACACCTTCTCATTTAAAGATTTTTCTGTCTTTTCATGCCTATGAAAATTGTACATTCACACTGAAGGCATCAAAACTATGAATTAACACATGTGGAATTATATACTTAACAAAAAAGTGTGAAACAACTGAAAATATGTCTTATATTCTAGGTTCTTCAAAGTAGCCACCTTTTGCTTTGATGACTGCTTTGCACACTCTTGGCATTCTCTTGATGAGCTTCAAGAGGTAGTCACCGGAAATGGTTTTCACTTCACAGGTGTGCCCTGTCAGGTTTAATAAGTGGGATTTCTTGCTTTATAAATGGGGTTGGGACCATCAGTTGTGTTGTGCAGAAGTCAGGTGGATACACAGCTGATAGTCCTACTGAATAGACTGTTAGAATTTGTATTATGGCAAGAAAAAAGCAGCTAAGTAAAGAAAAACGAGTGGCCATCATTACTTTAAGAAATGAAGGTCAGTCAGTCCGAAAAATTGGGCAAACTTTAAAAGTGTCCCCAAGTGTAGTTGCAAAAACCATCAAGCACTACAAAGAAACTGGCTCACATGAGGACCGCCCCAGGAAAGGAAGACCAAGAGTCACCTCTGCTTCTGAGGATAAGTTTATCCGAGTCACCAGCCTCAGAAATCGCAGGTTAATAGCAGCTCAGATTAGAGACCAGGTCAATGCCACACAGAGTTCTAGCAGCAGACACATCTCTACAACTGTTAAGAGGAGACTTTGTGCAGCAGGCCTTCATGGTAAAATAGCTGCTAGGAAACCACTGCTAAGGACAGGCAACAAGCAGAAGAGACTTGTTTGGGCTAAAGAACACAAGGAATGGACATTAAACCAGTGGAAATCTGTGCTTTGGTCTGATGAGTCCAAATTTGAGATCTTTGGTTCCAACCACCGTGTCTTTGTGCGACGCAGAAAAGGTGAACAGATGGACTCTACATGCCTGGTTCCCACCGTGAAGCATGGAGGAGGAGGTGTGATGGTGTGGGGGTGCTTTGCTGGTGACACTGTTGGGGATTTATTCAAAATTGAAGGCATACTGAACCAGCATGGCTACCACAGCATCTTGCAGCGGCATGCTATTCCATCCGGTTTGCGTTTACTTGGACCATCATTTATTTTTCAACAGGACAATGACCCCAAACACACCTCCAGGCTGTGTAAGGGCTATTTGACCAAGAAGGAGAGTGATAGGGTGCTACGCCAGATGACCTGGTCTCCACAGTCACCAGACCTGAACCCAATCGAGATGGTTTGGGGTGAGCTGGACCACAGAGTGAAGGCAAAAGGGCCAACAAGTGCTAAGCATCTCTGGGAACTCCTTCAAGATTGTTGGAAGACTATTTCCGGTGACTACCTCTTGAAGCTCATCAAGAGAATGCCAAAAGTGTGCAAAGCAGTCTTCAAAGCAAAAGGTGGCTACTTTGAAGAACCTAGAATATAAGACATATTTTCAGTTGTTTCACACTTTTTTGTTAAGTATATAATTCCACATGTGTTAATTCATAGTTTTGATGCCTTCAGTGTGAACGTACAATTTTCACAGTCATGAAAATACAGAAAAATCTTTAAATGAGAAGGTGTGTCCAAACTTTTGGTCTGTACTGTATGTTTAAAAAAAAAAAAAAAAGTTTGTAAGTTTTGGTATGTTTTACTCTTTTCCAGCCCGAGGAGGTGCTGTGGTTTACCAGGGGGGAATGTAGCACCCCGAGGACTCGGCTGCTACAGGGGTATTGCACCTCAATCCAGAGGTGTGGTATTCCACTCCCGGGTAAGGATGGAGTGTGGGACTGAGCTCAGATAGCTGCATGCACTACACTCACCCCATTTCCGGGGGACAGAACAACGGTACTCCCACCAAATAGTTGTGCAGGTACCACAGCGTCTGTCCCTGGCTGGAGTGGGGAGGGGGGAGGAACATCCCAGTAGTGTAGGGGCAGATAGGGGAGGGGCTCTGGGCATAGAGGTAGGAGCCCATTGGGTGCTAGTCACCTGGGCTCACACATAGAGGGAGTATATATGGTGGGCACCATCTAGAGACAGGGTCTGTTCTGAGAGAGAGTTCAGCCGAGAGGGCTGACAGGGAGCTGTGGCTCCGGCTGGGCCCAGCTCCAGGGCCAGGCCTGTAGTGGAGAGAAGGAGGAAGAGAGGCCCAGAGACACAAGACAAGAGGGAACCCTGAGATCCCAGAAGTAAACCAGAAGGGTGAAGGGTTGGCAGAAAAGGGTACCGGATCCCAAGCTGGTAGAGGCTAATCATCCTTAGCCAGGAACCGGAGGTCGTGGACAAGTTTTGGCGCGACCCCTCGCCATATCCACCAGGAAGGCAGACCACGAATAGGGTCAGGGAAGCCGGGACAGGTTTCGCCACCAAAAGGCCCGAGGGAGCCGGACATAGGTGGGTCCCTGGTGAGGACGGCCAGTAGGAAGGAAGAGAGGGGAGCTCAGGACCACGCTCTGGAACTGCCCGGGAGTTGGCCGAGTCCCGCACCTGGTGGACGCAGCACGGCTTGGGTGGTCACTCTTGGCCGAAGTGACCGGAGCAACACCTGTGAGTAAAAGCCTTGAAACTACACCACACGTCTCTGAGCTTCCTTGCTTCACCATCACCACCACTGTCATCTACATCTGCTGCCCTGAGGCCATACCCCTCCCGTTGGGGGTTATACCATCTACGCTGCACAATCCTATCACCGGCCTCAGCGGTCTGCCCTGCAGCGGCGGCCTCATAGCCGCAATCAACGGGTGGCGTAGTCTAACATTTTAACATCTACTGCAAAACACTGCCGCTTAGTTTGACTCCCTGGGCACGGACCGGGTCACCGCCACGAGACTACTACTCCCATCGGATCCGGCTCCGGGTAAGCCCTCCCCCGTGCGCGCGATGCCGCGCGATGAAGGCCCAGGGGCGCGTCATTAGCATATCACATTCCTTGGATGCACATCTAGTTGAAAACTCATATGGCACAGAGACCCACTGGCTTCCTGCCCTGCGCTTACTCTACACCCGCAGGCCTATTCGAGGTCTGCAAATGCAGAGCAGTCTAGCTCAATGATATCAGCAAAAGGACTCCGGCATGTTACACCACCAACAATGTCCCTGGTGTCCTCTGCAGCTGGGGGTTTCTCTATGAGAGGCCCAAGAGCTGTGGATGCAGAACAAGTGTGGAGTGGCACCAAAGACAGGTGATAGATTGGAATCTATAATAGAAGGAATTACCCAATGTAGGAAAGATAAATAGTGCAATGAAGCACCAATTCATGAACTAATGAAACCTAAAAAACTGCATTGAATAAGAAGTATAATAACTAAAATATATACCAAAATACTAAATAATTACAAAACGTTATTGAAAAACACCATTAGACAAATGAGAGCATGTAAAAAACATATAGATGACAAAAATAAAAGGACAATAGGCACTGAGCACACCATAACCACTCAGCTAAATGAGATAACAGGAATAATTAGGGTAATGTATGGTCAAAATGCACAATCAAACAAAAGGCATTGTAGATAAATAAACCAGACACCTAATGATAACAATAATACAATCTCTCCCATGACCTGTTTATACCAAGGATGGTGACAAAGACGAGGGGGCACACTATGCGTCTGGAGGAAAGGAGGTTCCTGCACCAGCAAAGAAGGGGATTCTTTACGGTCAGAGCCGTGAGACTCTGGAACTCTCTGGGAGAGGAAGTGGTGATGTCCTACTCACTTAAAGAGTTCAAGAGAGGCCTGGACGCCTTTCTTGAGAACAATAAAATTACATCTTATGCTTAGTTAATTAATCCAGGGATTTAATCTGACTGCCAGATTGGTGTCGGGAAGTGAATTTTTCCTCAATGATGTAAATTGGCCTATACCGCATGTTTTTTTGTTGCCTTCCCCTGGATCAACGCTGCGGAATAGCTGCAGTGCACAAGAAATAGGCTGAACTGGATGGACGCTTGTCTTTTTTCGGCCTTATAAACTATGTAACTATGTAACTATGTAACAAAGAAGGAGTATAAATGGGGATGAGCGAGTATACTCGTTACTATTCGGTACTCGCAGAATAGTACGGTACTCGGGCTACTCGTTACTCCCCGAGTTTCCTTGTGATTACTCGCTAGGAGTAACGAGTACAATGTAAGTCAACGGGAAATGCGAGTAAGCCGAGTAAGTGTCTGCTGGAGCCGATAAAGCGGTCTGGGGGCTGAGGAAAAGGCTGAAATGGGTGCATGATTGTTTAAAAGCCGGCGGTAAAAAGCCGCCGGCTTTTAAACAATCACTCAGCCCCATACTCGCTTCCCCACAGCCTCCCATCCCGATCCTCCGCCGCCTCCCATACCGATCCTAAGTTAGGACCGGGCGGGGAGCGCAGCACCAGGGAGTGGGGAGCGAAGGACCCGGGAGGGGAAGCCGGCAGTGAAAATACTTCACCGCCGGCTTTCCCGTTCGGTGTTGCGCTCCCCGCTCCCTGATGTACGCTCCCTGTCCACGCTCCCTGGTGCTTCGCTCCCCGCCCGGTCCTAACTGTCACTGGTGCTGTCACTGACAGCGTGGGAGAATTCTCCTGCTCATGCGGTGCCGGCAAATGACGTCACCAGAACGCTGCCATCCAGCTTGTCATCCTTCAGAGACACTGCGGAGTGCAGGCATTGACGTCACCGCATGTGTAGGAGAATTCTCCCAAGCTGTCAGTGATGTGCATGAGGTGAGCTGAGTTCATTGGACGTGAACTCGGCTCATCTGGATGCCGTCACAGCGAGACACTAAGGAGCTTCTCAGTGTCTTCGGCATGGCAAGCTGGATGGCAGCGTTCTGCTGCGATCCAGCCTGTCATCTCATTGTAGCAGAGCTGGAGTCGTCGTGGGAACCATGGAAAGTTAAGGATGATGTTGGTTTATTATTTTACTTTTATTGCAGAAGACATTGGCTTCAGCTGGAATGAGCGATACGGTAAGTAGAGTTTAATTTAGAACATTAAAGGATTGTGTGTTTATTTCAATTAAAGGACTTTATTCTGGGTGGTGTTTTTTTTTAACTTTCACTATGGGGTTAGTAATGGGGGTGTCTTATAGATGCCTCCCCAATGCTAATCTGGGCTTGATGTCAGCTGGCATTATAAGCTGACATCAACCCCAGCCCTATTACCCCACTGCCATCGCTACAGGGCAGTGGGAAGAGCGAGGCTAAGTGCCAGAATTGGCACATCCTATGGATGCGCCATTTCAGGGGTGGCTGAAGGCTGGTGTTTCTAGCCTGGGAGGGGCCAATATTCATGGCACCCTTCCTGGGCTATTAATATCAGCCCCCAGCTGTCTGCCTAGCCTTTGCTAGCTATTAAAATAGGGGGACCACACGTCATTTTTTTGGGGGTCCCCCATTTTAATAGCCAGTAAAAGGTTAGGCAATCAGCTGGGGGCTGATATTAGTAGCCTGGGAAGTTCCGTGGGTAGTACCCCCTTGCAAGGTTTCAAACATCTGCCCCAGCCGTCTGCTTAACCTCCGCTAGAGACTAAAATTACGGGGAACCCCAGGCCAATTTTTTTTTAATAAATCCTTTATTTTAACACTAAATGACAAGTACAGTAACCAACACTGTCACTCTACTCATTATATATGTGACTGACATGTTTCTATCTATCTAATCTATCTGTGATGCTCTATTCTTTCTGTTATAAATTGTCTAAATTAAAAAATTAAAATTTTTTAATGAATTTTTCACCAAAAATTTGACGTGGCCTTCACCATATTTTTGTGTCCAGCTGGCTGGACACAAAAATACAGGGAAGCCCTTTTTTTAATTATTTCATGAAATTCATGAAATAATTTAAAAAAATTTGACGTGGGGCTTTGCCCTATTTTTGTGTCCAGCCAGGTACAACTAAGCAGCTGGGGGCTGGAATCCACAGTGCAGGGAGGCCCAAGCTTTCTGCACCCCCCCCCGCTGCAAATTGCAGTCCGCAGCCTCCCCAGAAAATGGCGCGTTCATAGAAGCGCCATCTTCTGGCGCTGTACCCAACTCATCCAGGGCCCTGGTGTGGTGGCTCACTGGGTAATAAAGGTTTTAGGGCCAGCTTTGTATTATCAGCTGGCCCCTAGCCCGAAATTCATGGGGTCACGCCAATATTAGACATGACCGCCATGAATTTCTAAGTGAAATAATAAAAAAAACCGCAACACAGAGAAATAAATTTTTTATTAGAAATAAATTTAAAAAAAAAATAGAGACTCCATCTTTATTAAAAAAATTATCTTCCGTCCGACATAGTCCAATGGAGTCTTCTTCTTTAGCTCAGCTACATCTCTGGTAGAGATTCTCTACCAGAGATGTAGCTGAGCTGTGTGGCCGTGGGAAAGTTGATGTGAGTTCATGCAGTCAAGCATGAACTCACATGAACCCTCTGAGGGCACCGCAGCTACTTCAAATGAACACCTGATCAGCATCAGCTGATACCTCAACTGCTCATTTGACTTCACTGCCGGCTTTCCCATTCAGGGCTGCGCTCCCCGCTCCCTGATGTACCCCACCGCCTCCCATCCCAATCCTAAGTTAAGACCGAGCAGGGAGCGAAGCACCAGGGAGCGGGAAGCGTACATCAAGGAGCAGGGAGCACAGCACCGAACGGGAAAGCCGGCGGTGAAGGCTTTTCACTGCCGGCTTCCCCGCCCGGGTCCTTTGCTCCTAGTGTAAGGGGGAAGACGGGGGTGTAAGTACTTTCAGAGCAAGAGATCCAGAACTGCTGGGGCCGTGCCTCTGGTTAAAGGGGGAAGACAGAGTGCGAGCACAGGAGTCAGGTGACTGGGAAGCTGGGGGCGTGTCCAGAATGAGAGCTCGGAGGTCAGGTGACCAGGGAACTGGTGGCGTGGCTAGACAGAGGAAGAGACGAGGACGTTTGCGTGGAAAAGCAGAGCTGTGTCCTGCTCAGCAGAGCAGTGTGAGAGGGTCCAGGCTCCTGGCTACAGTACTTGGAGCAAGATCCGAGTGCAGTGGACTGGAGGAGTCAAGCCGACTCAAAGTAGAAGAGACGCAGGGTCCGTGGAGCCGAGCATGTAAGGTGCCGTGTTATGGACTAGAGGCTCAGCGGGTAAAACCGGAGACCGCCCACTGCTGCAAGAAGACAAAGCATTGTTTGGGCGGGGACACCTGAAGAAATCAACACCGGCATCAGCTGGCAACTGCCTTGTGAGGAGCAAGAGTCAGCTAAGTGAAAAAACTGTCGATTACAACCGGTTCGACTCTGCTACATCTAGTTAAACTGTGAACTGTCAGTAATAGACTTTTACCTGCTACTTCCCTTGTTTTCCCCCATATTTTCCCCTGTTGCTCCCTGCGTGGAAGTCATTTCAAATGGCAACTTTATGGCTTTAAGAAACACTAAAAGAAATCAAGATAAAAAATGTGTTACTCAGTAAAGGTAATTTTTTTCAGACCAAGCTGAGGGAAAAAATTATGGAATCACTCAATTCTGAGGAAAAAATTATGGAATCATGAAAAACAAACACACAAAAGAACACTCCAATACATCACTAGTATTTTGTTGCACCACCTCTGGCTTTAATAACAGCTTGCAGTCTCTGAGGCATGGACTTATTGAGTGACAAACAGTACTTTTCATCAATCTGGCTCCAACTTTCTCTGATTGCTGTTGCCAGATCAGCTTTGCAGGTTGGAGCCTTGTCATGGACCATTTTCTTCAACTTCCACCAAAGATTTTCAATTGGATTGAGATCCAGACTATTTGCAGGCCATGACATTGACCTTATGTGTCTTCTTTCAAGGAATGTTTTCACAGTTTTTGCTCTATGGCAGGATGCATTATAATCTTGAAAAATTATGTCATCATCCCCAAACATCCTTTCAATTGATGGGATAAGAAAACTGTCCAAAATATCAATGTAAACTTGGGCATTTATTGAAGATGTAATGACAGCCATCTCCCCAGTGCCTTTACCTAATATGCAGCCCCATATCATCAATGACTGTGGAAATTTGCATGTTCTCTTCATGCAGTCATCTTTATAAATCTCATTGGAACAGCACCAAACAAAAGTTCCAGCATCATCACCTTGCCCAATGCAGATTCGCGATTCATCACTGAATATGACTTTCATCCAGTCATCCATAGTCCACGATTGCTTTTCCTTAGCCCATTGTAACCTTGTTTTTTTCTGTTTAGGTGTTAATGATGCCTTATGTTTAACTTTTCTGTATGGAAATCCCATTTCCTTTAGGCGGATTCTTACAGTTCGGTCACAGACATTGACTCCAGTTTCCTCCCATTCGTTCCTCATTTGTTTTGTTGTGCATTTCCTGTTTTGGAGACATATTGCTTTAAGTTTCCGGTCTTGACGTTTTGATGTCTTCCTTGGTCTACCAGTATGTTTGCCTTTAACAACCTTCCCATGTTGTTTGTATTTGGTCCAGATTTTAGACACAGCTGACTGCGAAAAACCAACATCTTTTGCAACATTGCAGGATGATTTACCTTCTTTTAAAAGTTTGATAATCCTCTCCTTTGTTTCAATTGACATCTCTCGTGTTGGAGCCATGATTCATGTCAGTCAACTTGGTGCAACAGCTCTCCAAGGTGTGATCACTTCTTTTTAGATGCAGACTAACGAGCAGATCTAATTTGATGCAGGTGTTAGTTTTGGAAATTAAAATTTACAGAGTGATTCCATATTTTTTTCCTCAGATTTGAGTGATTCCATAATTTTTTCCCCCTGCTTGGTCTGAAAAAAATTACTCTTACTGAGTACCACATTTTTTATCTTGATTTCTTTTAGTATTTCTTAAAGCCATAAAGTTGCCATTTGAAATTACTTTAGTTTTGTGCCATGTCTGTGATCTGCTTTTTTGCAACAACATTAAACCACTGAATGAACATCCTCCGAGCCTGGTGATTCCATAATTTTTGCCAGGGGTTGTATAAGGCTTAGTGCCCATGATGCAGAAATGAAGCAGAAATTTTCCTGAGCATTTCTGCATCTCCTTAGCAGAAAAACGCACGCGGTTTGACGCGTTTTTGCATGCGCATTTGCCATGCGTTTTTCCAATGCATTGTATAGGCAAATATGCATGCAGAAACGCACAAGAATTGGTCATGTCCGTATTTTTTTTGCAAGTAAAATCTGCACATAAAAAAATCCTGACCATGTGCACGGAACTTGCAGAATGTCATAGGAAGTCATGGGATAAGGTATGCAATGCGTTTCTGGAGCGTTTACGCGCCACAAATACGCACCAAAAAACGCACCAAAAATGCATCGTGGGCACACAGCCTAAGGTGCCAATGCCTACATACTAAGTAATTAGTGCCACTCAAATATAGAGTAAATAAAATAAACTAAATATGTAGACATGGACACCAGAAGGATTAAATATGTCAAAGACACATAATAGTGTTAAGGAAGTAAATACTAGATGGACAAGTAATTTGAAATGTATCCCATGATGAAAATCAAGTACAATTAAGCACAGAAAAACAGGGAAACATTCTGACCCAGATTTATGTTGAGAGGCAATGCTACCACCCCACACTCCAATGCGCCTTTCACACAAGCTTCCTCTGGGAGTGATGGGGTGGGAGAGCAGCATGAGGTATAAGTAGAGGAAGTGGCTGGAGGGGTCCAATGACCCACAACTTACTCAGCCGCCATATATCAGGCACGTGTCCGAGATCCCAGACCCGCGACATATCCATCTGGCACCCAGTGATGATGTCACACGAGGGTGCGACGCTACTGTCTGCAATGTCAACGCCCAAGAAAAGCAAGCACGCCTGGAAGGCATCATGCGTACAGCGCTGGAGCCGCCATGAAGAGTATGGGCAAGGGGACGAAAGGGATGGCCACCTGGCAACCGCTGGTGAAATGGGCAGACATTATAGCAGTATCAAGGATGTAAAGGGATGTGGACTAGACTTCTGCGTTCCTAATGCTGAAGACACCAATCGCGTTGTGATTAGAGCTAGGCGGACCCCTGCAGGTTCTGGTCCATTGGGTTTGGCTGAACATCTCTTTATAGTTCGGGTTCGGGTACCAGAACAGTACCCGAGTCCGAACATATGAATCGGGGGCTCGAACATGCATGGTTTCCCATGCTGTCATCTGCGTGACAGAGCGGGAAACAGGGGCTCTGATCAATGGTAACATCGTTACTGCCGGTCAGAGCCCTGCGGGATCATGCTGTCACATGTCAGAGTGATACCGCAACAGTCTAGAACTACCCAGATCTTCGTGGGGCACTCTGGATTATTTCATCACATCAAACAGTGTCCCACACTCTAATCCATCACTGCGATATTTGATTTATAACATGAATGGTGCCAAGATGCGACCGTCCAGGCTGCAAACTATGTAACAGTGACTGCTGCTGCGAGCGCAGATTCAGTGATGGGCGGTGACATCATAAAGGTTACTGCCGGTGCTTGAAGATGCATTCTCACGGGCAGATCACAGAGCCGGGACTATGAACTGCCGTGACCTCAGTGAGATCACTACGAGCACTGTGAAAAAAAGTCTCTTTGTGTTGCGCTGAGCTCAGTGTTCACTGCAGTTCATTTCTCACTGACTGAGCTCAAAGCGGTGGACAGCTGTGAACTCTGAGCTCAGCACAGCACCGTGAAATTTTTTCTCAAGGTGCAAGTGGTGCTCTTACAGAAATCATGGCATTGCATGTGCCCGGTCTCACTGCAGCGGGTCATTCTCTCCTGCTCTTCAGCATGAACACTCGCATCATGCCAGCATTTATGCTGAATAGCACATGTCACACAGATGGATTGCCGAGTGGGACACTCTGGATTCTTTCCACGTCAGACAGGTGAGGATTATGTTGCTTTATTATTTATTTATTTATTTTTTTACAGGGGACATTGGCTTTGGTAGATTGGGAGTTAGGTAAGTATAATTGGCTTTGGTAAATTGAGAATCATCTATAAAAGGAGTCTGTCATTATTTCAAATAAAGCACATTAGTCTGAGTGTCTTTTTTTTCTTACAATTTGACTATAGTATCAGTGATGGGGGCGTCTTATAGACGCCTCTCCATTACTAACCTGGGCTTCATGTCAGCTGGCAATACAAAACTGGCGTGAACCCCAACCCTATTACCCCACTTGCCACCCTATCAGGGCAAATGGGAAGAGCGAGTCTAAGCAACAGAACTGGTGCATGCTATTGATGTGCCATGGGGCCACTGAGGGCTGATATTATTAGCCTTGAAGGGGGCCAGCATCCAAGGCCCCTTCCCTGGCTATTAATATCAGCTCACAGCAGTCTTCTAACTATCCACATTCACAACAAAATGGCTGCTACATTCCCACAATCTGCTTTCAGACAGGCTATGATAGTTTGTTGATTGGCTTTGCTATTCCATATGATGCAGTCGTGTAGCTAAAGTCATGGGGCAAAATTTGTCAACTCACATGTACACTATCTTGGTGCTCATTTGCGTTAGCCCTAGTAGTGTTGATAAAGGCTATGTTAGCCACCCATAAAAATTAATAATGAAAATACAATATACAAATGTGCTAAAACGACAGCTATAATTTAATTTTCTAAGTAAGATTCAACTAGCAATAACAGTGTCAGAGCTGAAAGCAGCAGCAGCACTACCACACCTGTCAGCCGAGTCATGGATGATGATGATGATTGTGTGGTGTACAGGACCTCTGAACAAGATCGAGATGACAAAAAGGTGATATCATCAGAGGAAGTGAGTGGTGACATTGACGAGCACCCTGGGCCGTGGGGTACTCAGTGCCGGGCCGGTCGTTGCTAGGGGTGATGTCACAGTGGCGGTGACCCGGTCCGTGACCCAGGGCGGTCAGTAAAAAGGGGGATTTTTATAGGGGATTTATGTACAAAGTTCATGACGCCACCTGTGGTTTGTGGCTAAAGGGAGCCGCCGCTGCGGAGCAGGTCCTCTGGAGCTGATGTCTCCACAGGTAGAGCTTAGCTCCAGGGCAGTGTAGATGTTATAGGTGATGCTGGGCGTTGTAGTGCAGGGGTTGATGGCGCAGATAATAATCACAGAGACAGTGGGGTGCAGTCTTCCGAGTTTACTCACAGTTGTTAAGTTCCTCAGGTTACAGGTTCCAGACTACAACCTCCCACGTCGTGCTGCATTCACCAGGCAGGGGTTCAGCAATCCCTCAGGTAGTTCAAGAGTGCCTGACAGGACCCCTTTCTATGTGCCTTCCTCAGTCGTCTTCCTGCGCTGGCTCTCGCCCTCCTGCACTGCGCCTCACAATCAGTGTCCCAATCCGGTAGCCTCGGGTCTTGTCGGGCGGCCTGCAGTCCCCTGGACCCTCTGTGGCCACCTTTTCGGCGATATAATTGTAGTTGTGGCCACTACACCTTGCAAGTACAGCAACCTCCGGTTCCTATCTGAGCCTTGTAGTTCTCCACTAGTTTAGGGGCCGGTCCCCTCTGCGGCTCGATCCCTCCACCTCCTGGCAGATTCGGGCGCACGGGTGGCCTCCAGCACTTCCCGTACCCCTGGGATCCCTTCTGTTCCTGGAGCCTTTCTCCTGCTCCCTCTCCTCTCTCAGTCCTGGGCCTCTCCTCAGGCCCGCTCTGGAGCAGAGCTCATGCAGAGCCCCTGCTCCCCTCACTTTCCTCCTCCAACTGAACACTCTGACTGGACTCACTTTCCAAGATGGCTCCCTCTTTTATATCGCTTCCTTTCATGCTCCCCTAACTTGCTTCCTCCACCCACACCCACTACATAGTTCCACCTCACTTGGTTCACCTCCACTCCAGCCAGGGACCAGGGACTGTGCTCTCCCTTAGGAGCAATCTCGCCCTGCCCTACTGAAGTGGACGTGTTGGATGCAGGTGTTAGGGTCCCGGGCAGCACTCTATCCTTACCTGAGAGTGGGATACCACACATCTGGGTGAGATGCAGTACCTCTGTGGCGACTGAGCCCTCAGGGGTGCCACAACATCATAGATATAGAATTTTGACTGAGTTTAAAGAGAATCTGTCACCCCCCCTAGGAGATATCAGACCTCTACGATGGGCATACAGGTTATAGAAAAGTAAATCTATACACACCTGTATGGCCCATAGTAGAGGTCTGATTGCAGAGAAATGTCTTTTTATAAGCTTCGTTTTGCACTGGCTTGGCGTCCGGGGGACTGCAAGAAATCCTCGCCTATCTGTTTATTATTCCCCTAAATCCCCACCTATGTGATTAATCACCATATTCCCCCCTCCCCTGCTCGTCACAGGGTCCTGTGACGTGCACTGTGCTCCCTGACTTCCCGGACATGTGCAAAGCACCGCTCACAGAGCACGCTTTGCTTCATCCCGGCCCGTCTCTAATAGGGTTCTATTGCGCAGGCGCCGGGGAGCCACTGTTACTTCCCAGCGCCTGCGCAATAGATTCCTGAGGCGCAGTTCACAGAGACATGCCGGGAGGCAGCAAAGCGCTCTATGCATATTACGTCCACTACTAGCCCTCACTATTTCAATTCTTGTAAGATAAAGTGCTTCCAAGGTGATTTACAGCTTACAAGCATGGATGACAAAAGGGTTTAGTTTAGTTAAATATTTAGATTTGAGATTCCTCAGTGGTTGATACCTTTTAATGGCTAACTGAAAAGATGGTAAACAAATTGCAAGCTTTCGAGACTACTCGGGTCTCTTCATCAGGCTAGTATAATAGTTTAGTTAAAACTTCTTTAGTTACTGTACTCAATTCTTCATTACTGGGCTACCCCTCAAGACTCTTTTGAACTGGTGTAGCTATGCTCTTGTTTGTGTGGGTTTCATCTAATAGCTCAATAAACATTCTGATAAATTAAAGGGTTTTGCAATAAATTAACATGTATTGGAGAAAAGGAATTTAGATTGTGAAACCCACTGAGGATGGCAACTGATGTCTGATGTGTATAGAGACAATTTCACTACAGAATATGTTGGCTCTAAATAGTAAGTGGGAAATAAATAAATAAAAAGGAAAGACATGTCTAAGACAGGCTATAAATACTCCACATTGATTAAAGATGTAGGCCAATATAAGATAAGAGAAAAATAGTTAATATTATTTGCAAATTTTGCCAAATTTTGGTTCCTTACATTCCTTAAAATGTATTTTTTCAATTGAAGAAATGTTTAAACCTCAAACTGATACGTGGAGACATTTTTTAACCATGACCACATCTTCATTAGAAATGTTGTTTATGGGACCCATCCCTCACTTTGAACTTGATGGTGAATGTTTTTCTCCTACAGGAGATTGCTACTTTTTGTTTGGTCTGGTGGATTTTTATGGTGCTTTGCTGTAACAATAATGTATTGCTGTTACTAAAGTTTATTGCAGAGGTTCATTGGATGCATGTTCTTGGTCACAGTTGGCTATCACTAAGGATGCCATCTGAAACCTGTAAGCGGCTCCTTGGTTACAATATTTTACTATGGATAAAATTTAGACAAAGTTTTATTTGGATTCCTTTTCAGAGATGATGTTTTTCTAGTTTTGTGTAATGTAATGTTTTATATGTTTCCCTTTTCTGTGCACTTTGTACAATTTGTTGCTGAAAGGCAGCTCCCTATAGCATTCAAAATGGATGACCCCCTCGAACCAAGTTACAGTCTACTGAATAAAATCTATAACATAAATTTCTACTTTTACTACTTACTTATATTCATATTCCACAGCTCTTTACAGACATTATAATCACTGTCCCCATTGGGACTCACAATCTAAATTCCAGTATATTTTTTGGAACAAGGCATTTAATGCTCATAATGTTTTTTTTATATTAAGTAGAGATGAGCAGATTGATCCACGAAAGATCGAGCTAAAGTAAAATTTCATGAATTTCGCGGTTTCACATGAGTTAGAACATTTTGAGTTTTGATCCGTGGTTCACAAAAAAGAAAATTGCTCAACACCATTTCCAAAACACTGCTGAAGCATTAGAGAGTGGGCTAATGTCATCCTGCATTACCGCACAGGCCTCCCCATAATGCCCTGCAGTTATGACATCTAGCGGATTATCATGCCTTGTACAGTGGTGGTCAGTATCTGGGCCATCCCAGATCAACGGTTCCCAGTGGAGCACAGTTTCTACGGCTGAGTTGTTCTCCATTCCCAGAGTCACTGGGTAAGCCTCTCTCTCCTTTAGAGTGTAAGCTCTTATGGTCAGTGTGTTTCTTTCTCTCTCTGTCTTCTGCCTGTAAAGTGTAAGCTCTTATGGTCAGTAAGGTTCTCTTCTGTCCCTCATGTGTATTTTACAAGCAATTACAAGCTTCTCAGTATTAAAATTTATTTACTGCAAATCTAACTTTATGGGGAAAACTCAGCAAAGTCTTTTGAATTTTAAAGTATTTGCTTATTTCTAATATTAAGAGATACAGCACAAGTAGCATAGCTTATTACATGTATAACGTGCTTTTGTAACTTTCCGCAGCTTTTCCTGAAAATAGACTTTAAAACCACTAGAGGGCGCTATTCTACTTAAACATAATGTCTAGTGATGAGCGAGCACTAAAATGCTCGGGTACTCGTTGCTCAGATCGAGCAAATTGGAATACTCGGGTGCTCGACCTGAGCAACGAGCCCAATGTAAGTCTATGGGAAACTCGAGCATTTTTCAGGCGGCTCCCCCCGGTGGTCTGCAGAGGGCCTAAAAATTGCCCAAATCGACGTTTTCTTTTAACGACGTTCACTAAATGCTAAAACTGACCCAGTGATATGATTCTCCAGGTCATTTTGAATTCGCTGATACCAAACATGTGTAGGTTATTTTTTATTTAAGTGGTGAAAAAAAAATGTTGCTATTTTCCAAGAAGCGTAGCATCTCCATTTTTCGGGATCTGGGGCCGGGTGAGGGATTATTTTATGCATGTCAAGCTGACGTTTTTATTGATACAATTTTTGCGGTAGATACAATGTTTTCATCTGCTATTGCATTCTATTGCAATGTTGCGGACACCAAAAAAATGTAATTCTTGCGTTTTGATTATTTTTCTCGTTCCACCGTTTACCGATCGGATTAAATATTTTTATATTTTGATAGATCGGGTATTTATGAACGCAGCGATACCAAGTATTATTGTTTTATTTTGAATGTGGGAAAAGGGAGTGATTTGAACCTTTAGGCTGTGTGCCCACGATGCGTTTTTTAAGCATTTCCGCAGCGGCAAAAATGCTGCAGAAACGCTTAAAAAACGCACGGTAGAAGGCCTGCCATGTTCCCCAATGATAATCCGCATGTGCTGTGCACATGCTGCGGAAATTTCCGCTGCGGATTATCATTGCGGAAAAAAACGCAGCACTACCAATTATTTTGCGGAAGTGCTGCGTATTCGCCGCCATTGACTTGCATTAGATTGCATGCATTACGCATCACTGTATATGTAGATGCGCATTCCATGCGTTCCAATGTGCGGATGGTACCCAGGTCTAGAGAAGAGGAGACTCTCCTCCGGACCTGGGTATCATAGAAAACTGTAAAAAAAAGAATAAAATAAAAAATAAATATATACTTACCTTCTGGCGGCCCCCGCTGCACTCGTCCTTTCATGCCGGCAGTTCGCGATGGAATGAAGGACCTGCGCTGACGTCATATTCATGTGACGGGTCACGCGACGCTGACGTCGGCAGGTCCTTCAGTGTACCGCTTTTACGGTCACACTATATAAATTAATGCTGTTTGCATGGATTTATATAGTGTGACCAAGTTGACAAGCACTTTCCAAGTGATGCTAAAATCCCTTGGAAAGGGCTTGACAACCCGCATGCGGAAATGCAAGTGAAAAACGCTTCACATCCGCATGTCCCTGGCAGGAAAAACGCATATACAATCCGCATGTACAATCCGCATGCGTTTTTTCTGCCAGGGAGATGCAGAAACGCTCAGGAAAAAATCCTGAGCATTTCTGCATCGTGGGCACATAGCCTTAATATATTTTTTATTTGTTTTATATTTTTAAAAGCTTTTTTTTTTTTACTTTTTACTTGCTTCAATAGTCTCCTTAGCAGGGATGAAGCTCTGATTTGTGCTGCCTGTAGCTCAGACAGCCTGAATCTAATAAGGGGATCCCTTTAACTTCAGTAATACAGACAAAATATGTCAGAATATTCTGTATATTCTGCATAAAGAAAAATATGTGTAAGAAAAAATGTACTGACTAGATCTAATAGAGACATGAATACAAGGATAATAACTCTTTACTGTAACAACAGAAATGTGACCAGAAAACCATCCATTACTATATATACACTGTGTGCTGTATTATTAGGCAAGTTGTATTTTAGAGGATTATTTTTATTATTGATCAACAACTATGTTCTCAATCAACCCAAAAGACTCATAAATATCCAAGCTTAATATTTTTGGAAGTCGGAGTGTTTTTTTTTTAGATTTGGCTATCTTAGGAGGATATCTGTTTGTGCAGGTAACTATTACTGTCCCGATTTATTAGGCAACTTGATAAAAACTAAATATAATCCCATCTCGCTTGTTTATTTTCACCAGGTAAACCAATATCAGTGCACAAAATTTAGAAATAAACATTTATGACATGCAAAAACAAAAACCAAAAAAAATAGTGATCAGTATAGCCACCTTTCTTTATGATGACACTCAACAGCCTTCCATCCATAGATTCTGTCAGTTGCTTGATCTGTTTTCGATCAACATTGCGTGCAGCAGCCACCACAGCCTCCCAGACACTGTTCCCAGAGGTGTACTGTTTTCCCTCCCTGTAGATCTCACATTTTATGATGGACCATAGGTTCTCTATGGGGTTCAGATCAGGTGAACAAGGGGCCCATGTCATTATTTTTTCCTCTTTTAGACCTTTACTGGCCAGCCACGCTGTGGAGTAGTTGGATGCATGTGATGGCGCATTGTCCTGCATGAAAATCATGTTTTTCTTGAACGATACTGACTTCTTCCTGTATCACTGCTTGAAGAAGATGTCTTCCAGAAACTGGCAGTAGGTCTGGGAGTTGAGCTTCACTCCATCCTCAACCCGAAAGGGTCCCACAAGTTCATCTTTGATGATACCAGCTCATACCAGTACCCCACCTCCACCTTGCTGGCGTCTGAGTCGGAGTGGAGCTCTCTGCCCTTTACTGATCCAGCCTCTGGCCCATCCATCTGGCCCATCAAGAGTCACTCTCATTTCATCAGTCCATAAAACCTTTGAGAAATCAGTCTTAAGATATTTCTTGAACCATTCTTGAAGTTTTATCTTATGTTTCTTGTTCAAAGGTGGTCGTTTTTCAGCCTTCCTTACCTTGGCCATGTCCCTGAGTATTGCACACCTTGTGCTTTTTGATACTCCAGTAACGTTGCAGCTCTGAAATATGGCAAAACTGGTGGCGAATGGCATCTTGGCAGCTTCACGCTTGATTTTCCTCAATTCATGGGCAGTTATTTTGTGCCTTTTTTGGCCAAAATGCTTCTTGCGAACCTGTTGGTTATTTTCCATGAAACGCTTGATTGTTCGGTGATCATGCTTCAAAAGTTTGGAAATTTCAAGACTGCTGCATCCCTCTGCAAGACATCTCACAATTTTGGACTTTTCAGAGCCCGTCAAAACTCTCTTCTGACCCATTTTGCCAAAGGAAGGAAGTTGCCTAATAATTAAGCACACCTTATATAGGGTGTTGATGTCATTAGTCAACACCCCTCCTCATTACAGAGATGCACATCACTAGATTTACTTAATTGGTAGTTGGCTCTCAAGCCTATGCAGCTTGGAGTAGGACAACATGTATAAAAAGTATCATGTGATCAAAATAGTCATTTGCCTAATAATTCTGAACACAGTGTAATATCACATACATGAGAAGAGTTGTGGCATCTGACATGTGACCTGACAGGAAAGCCTGCGGTGTGGTCTGTGCTATATGTCACGTCTCCTCCTCACAGTCACTCCGACACCTGAGGACACAACGTGCAGCACACACAGCACAACATGGGGTGGAGTAAGAGCAGGACGATCCTTCCAGGCCTCTTACTGCTTACTCTTATTATAGGTGAGGGCGATTTTTATTATTAATTGGTAATGTTAAACTTTGATGTAAAACATATCTATTCTATATATGGTGGCTCAGTGGTTAGCACTGCAGCCTTGCAGCGCTGGGGTCCTGGGCTTAAATCCCACCAAGGACAACATCTGCAAGGAGTTTGTATGTTCTCCCCGTGTTTGTGTGGGTTTCCTCCGGGTTCTCCGGTTTCCTCCCACACTCCAAAGACATACTGATAGGGAATGTAGATTGTGAGCCCCAATGGGGACAGCGATAATAATATCTGTAAAGCGCTGTGGACTTAATGGCGCTATATAAGCAAGTAAGATATATATATATAAATATATAAACACAACATTAATATAGGGCTAGAAAACCCATGAATTATACATAAATTGAATTATACACCATAATCGTTATTCTCTTTTCCAGATGTGAGGTCGGATTCTCAGGTGTCACAGGATCCTGATCTTCTCGTTACAGAAAACCAAGATGTCACCCTGAAATGTGCTCTCAAAATATCAACTTATAATTTTCTGGTGTGGTACAAGCACATCCCAGGACTCGGCTTAGAGATTTGTGCTTATGGAGTGTCCACAGCTACTAACCTGATCCCAAGATACTCAATGACTATAGACAGAGCCGCTCTCACTACTGAGCTTCATATAACGGGTGTGAAGGGGGAAGACACAGCTGTGTATTACTGTGCAGTGAGAGACACAGTGACACTGACACATCGCAGATCTGTACATGAATCAGCCTACCAACATGAAAGGGTCACACGGGCTGATGTGTTTCAACCATAAGCACCAGTGAAACAGGTTCCTCAGAGTGTGAGGTGTTGTTAACCTATGCAGATGTTTCCCTCTATGGTTGCATACTTCTAGCTGACACCGGAATCCTAGAGCCCACTATTGTGACAAGGAAGGAGGCAATACACTTAGTAAAAATAAAATGATTTTTAGTGTGGAATATGATGAAACATACTGTATATACTCAAGTATAAGCCAAACCGAATATAAGCTGAGGCACCTAATTTTACCACAAAAACTGTGAAAACTTATTGACTTGAATATAAGTCTTGTGTGGGAAATGCAGCAGCTGTTAAATTTCCCCAATCCGGGTATGCATAGGCCCTCATCATCCCCCATCCTGGAATGCATGCCCCCACATCATCCCCAATTCTGGAATGCATGCCACCCCCCATCATCCCTAATCCTAGAATGCATGCCCCCCCATCATCTCCCCAATCCTGGTATGCATGGCCCCCATCATCCCCCTCAATCCTGGTATGCATGACCCCCATCATCCCCCCCAATTCTGGTATGCATGGCCCCCATCACCCCCCCCAATCCTGGTATGCATGGCCCCCATCACCCCCTCCCCCCAATCCTGGTATGCATGGCCCCCATCATTCCCCCCAATCCCTCAATTCTGGTATGCATGGCCCCCCATCACAGCACACAAGAAAAAAATAAACACTCGTACTCACCTTCCTTCCCTTTGCTGCAGCACTGTGTCCTGTTCTGCCTTTAGCTCACCTCACATCTGAGCAGCGCATGACGTCACTGCCATGCACACTCAGATGCCGAGGTGAGCTGCAGGGATATTCACTCCTCTCCATGCCCATAGTCCTGGCATGAATGAATAGCCATTTTCTTTAATAGCATGCACAGTCAGCAGCGCTATCCTCTGTGCCCGCTGCTAAAGAGAATGAATATTCACTTTTCTCCACGCCCATGGGCATGGAGAAGAGTGAATATTCATTTTATTTAGCAGCTGGCACATGTGGTAGCTGCAGCAGTGACTACTGCCTGTGCCTGTTCCTCCGCCGCTGAAACACACCCCCACCTGTATATACTAAAAAAAATATATAGAAGCATATACAGTTGTGCTCAAAAGTTAAACATACCCTAGCAGAATTTTTCCTTTCTTGGCCTTGTTTCAGAGAATATGAATGATAACAAAAATTATTTTTCTCCACTCATGGTTATTGGTTGGGTGATGCCATTTATTGTCAAACTACTGTGTTTTCTCTTTTTAAATCCTAATGACAACCAAAAACATCCAAATGACCCTGATCAAATGTTCACATACCCCAGTTCTTAATACTGTGTATTGCCCCCTCTAACATCAATGACAGCTTGAAGTCTTTTGTGGTACTTGTGGATGAGGTTCTTTATTTTCTCAGATGGTAAAACTGCCCATTCTTCTGGGCAAAAAGCCTCCAGTTCCTGTAAATTCCTGGGCTGTCTCGCATGAACTGCGCGCTTGAGATCTCCTCAGAGTGGCTCAATGATATTGAGTTCAGGAAACTGAAATGGACACTCCAGAACCTTCAGTTTGTTCTGCTGTAGCGAATGACAGGTGGACTTGGCCTTGTATTTTGAATCGTTGTCATGTTCGAGCGTCCAAGTACATCCCATGCACAGCTTCCAGGGTGATAAGTGCAAATTTGCCTCCAGTAAACTACTTACCAACAGGCCAGGTATTTAAAACTCTGTTTTCTCCGTCACACGGATCACATATACGTTGTGAGAAAATACTGCCATTTCTGGCCTCCATTAAAAATTTCCTTTAGTGAGTCATTGAAGCAATTCACCGCAGTTTGCTGTTCAAACTACTTACCTACAGGCCAGGTATTTAAAACTCTGTTTTCTCCATCACACGGATCACATATAAGTTCACTCCCAACTCAGTTATTTGTAGTGAGTGTGGAAGATACTGTCCTCCATTTAAAATGGGCAAGGCACGTGGCAAGGGACGGGGAACTGGACATGATGGTAATGGTGCATGCAGAGGCCGAGGACAAGGCAGTGGGCAAGCCAAAATTGTGCCACAACAAACACCCACATCTTCTCGCCTGACCTTCCTGTCCCAATTTCTAGGGGACCACAGCACACCACTATTCAACCCAGAGTAGTGTCAAAAGGTTGTTGATTGGATAGCAGATAAAGCTTCCAGTCACTTAGCCACCACCACCACTACCCTATCTTCCACATGGTCAAGTCTCAGTAGCCGTGAGTCTGGACCGTATATTCCTCACCCTGATCCTCCTTCCTCCCACCATGCCAAGTACGCAGAGACAACTGATCCTACACTTGGATACTCTGAAGAGCTGTTCACTTTTCCATTTATAGATTCGGGCCTCTCGCCCGGTCCACTTGAAGCGGGGCAAGAGGAGATCGCGTGTAGAGATGCACAAATATTTGAGCAGCCACGGTCACACGAAGGCGACAGTGGGAAAGTGTCACAAGAGGTGGACGATGATGAGACAAAATTGCGAGAAAGTCAGGAGGAAGACCAAGGTGCGGAAGTGGAAGATGAGGTGGTGGATGATATAGTAACTGAACCAACCTGGCAGGAGGACATGCAGAGCAAGTACAGCAGCACACGGGGGAGAGAGGCAGAGCACCCCAACAGGCAGGAAGAAGCAGTGTGGTGGCCGCAGACAGAAGGCAGGCAACTGTTCCCTGTAACACCAACACGAAGGAAGTTGCCAGTACAACTGCTAGGTCTTCCCAAGTCTGGTTGCTTTTTAAAGACTCTGCCGATAACCCAAAAAAGGCCATTTGCACCACCAGCCAGGCCAGCATCAGCAGGGGTGGCAAAATGACCAGCCTGAACACCACCGGCATGGGTCCAGGAACAGTGTCTGTGGGTGGCACCATTGCTTCTTTCGCTGTTGTGCATGCAAGCCAATCCCCTGTCCATGGTGCATGCGAAGACGCCTCCTGCCCTGCACCTGTCGTTGCACACTCTCAAGAAGCAGCATCAGGAAGCACGTCCATGTCCTTGTCCCAGCGCAGCATACAGTTGGCCATACCCCAGTCTTTGGAACGCAAGCACAAATATGCAGCCAACGCCCCATAGGCCACACTACTAAATTCTCGCATTTCACGACTGCTTGCGCTCGAAATGTTGCCTTTTAGGCTCATGGAGACGGAAGCATTCCGCAACCTGATGGCGGCCGTCCCTCGGTACTCAGTCCCTAGCCGACACTATTTCTTCCGGTGTGCCGTCCCCGCATTACACAAGCACGTGTCCCAAAACATTAGCCGTGCTCTCAACAACGCAGTTAATGGTAAAGTCCACCTAACCGTGGACAAGTGCTTGTGAGCATGGACGGTACATCTCGCTGACGGCACACTGGGTTAACATAGTGGAATCCGGGACCCCGTCGGACCTTGGGACAGAACACGTCCTCCCGACAACAAGGATTGCGGGCCCTAGGTCAATCAGGGTTTCCCCCACGGTCTACAGCTCCTGCACCTCATCCTCCTCAGCCTCCTCTTCATCTTCAGCCTCCATCTCCGAAATGACCACATCAGTCACAAGCTGGAAGCACTGCAGCACTGCCTCGGCCAAGCGGCAACAGGCTGTGCTGAAGCTAATATGCTTAGGTGAAAAACTGCACAATGCTGAAGAGTTGTGGACACCTCTGAAAGAGCAGGCAGATCTGTGGCTCACACCGCTGAACCTACAGCCAGGCATGGTCGTGTGTGACAATGGCCGGAACCTGATGGCGGCTCTGAGTCGAGGCGAGCTCACACACGTACCATGCCTGGCTCATGTGCTTAACCTCTTGGTTCAGCGGTTTCTCAAATCCTACCCGGAGCTGCTGGATCTGCTTGTTAAAGTACGTCGCCTGTGTGCCCTTTTTAAAAAGTCAGCTACAGCTTCCGCCGCCCTTGCCGTGTTTCAGCAGCGTTTGCAGCTTCCGGCTCACAGACTGGTGTGTGATATCCCCACGCATTGGAACTCTACACTGCAGATGTTGGGAAGGATTTGTGAGCAGAAGAAGGCAGTTGTTGAGTACCAGCATCAACAAGGCCGTCGGTATTCAGTTCAGACTCCACACATAAGACCTCAGGAGTAGACATGGATGTCAGACATATGTACCATCCTCCAAAACTTTGAGGACTCCACCAAGATGGTGAGCGGCGATGACGCCTTAATTAGCATCACCATCAAGCTTCTCTGTCTTCTGAAATGCTCTCTGCTCACAATCAAAGAGGATGCACTGCAGGTGGAGCACGATGGGATGGAGCAAGGAACCATACAGGGTGATTACACACAGCCCAGCCTCATCTCATCCCAACGTGGATTGGGTGACAATGAGGAAGAGGAGGAGGAGGAGGAAGGACAGGAGCTAGTTTCATGCATTATAGACGGTACTACCCGCACAGCTGTCATACCGTCTGTTCAGCGTGGATGGCCAGAGGACAGAGAGGAGGAGGAGGAGGAGAGCATGGTCAGTTATCCTCTTGGTGAGGACACGGAAGTCTTGCCTGTTAGTAGTCTGGCACGCATGGCTGAGTTTATGTTACGCTGCCTTTCCCATGACCCTCGGGTTCTCAAAATTTTGGGTGACAGTCATTACTGGTTGGTGACACTTCTAGACCCATGCTAAAAGGAGTACTTTATATCTCTTATTCCTGAGGCGGACAGGTCACAAAAATGGGGCAGTACCAGAAGGCCCTTGTTGCGGAACTATTAAAAAAATTATCTGAAACCGCTGGCGGCAGAGGGTACACTTCCTTGGACAACCAAGGAGTACAGGCAAGAGAGACACAATTTCAATCCAGCAGAGGCAGGGGAACACTGTCAAAGTTCTGGGAGAGTTTTCTCAGACCCTCCCATGGCACAGGCCCTGAGGCGTGGGGTACTCTCACAAGGAGTGCAAAGTTTGGGAAGATGCTGAGGGAGTACCTTGCCGACCGTACTAACGTCCTCCGTGATTCCGCTGTGCCTTATAATTATTGGGTATCCAAGCTGGATACGTGGAATGAACTGGCTCTCTATGCCTTGGAGGTCCTGGCCTGTCCTGCCGCCAGCGTTTTATCAGAGCGTGTTTTTAGTGCCACTGGTGGAATTATAACTGATAAGTGCATCCGCCTGTCAACTGAAAATGCTGACAGGCTGACTCTTATAAAAATGAACAAGGGCTGGATTGGGTCAGACTTCTCAACACCACCGAATGATAGCAGTGTAACATAAACTCAAATCCAGTGTCTTTTCTTGTGAGGTGTATTCCCATGCATCTTTTCACACCCACACATGGGTATACACTTCCTGATTTTGTCTATTTGCTTTTGTCCTCCTCCTTCTCCTCATCTTCCACCACCATATCACCAGGGTGACCGTGGTCCGTGTTGCAACACCCACATAATTTTTTTAAAGGGTGTTTATGATGCACTTAAAAAAAAATTTTTCTACAGTATGTTCATGTATACCCTCCAGGGGTAAATGTTTATCAGCAAATACACTAAGTGCATGGGCAATACAAGTATAGGAGTCCCACTTCTTTCTAATGGGAACATTTTTTATGAGGCCCTCCTCCAGGTCTCTTCCAAGGGGCATTGAAGTGCATCATAATTTTTGGTAGCCCTTGCATTCACTGCATAGGACAACATTATGGGAGACTCTCTCCTTTCTGATGGGAATTTGTCATTACTGTAGCCCTGCTCTATGTGTCTTTAAATTTTTAGTGAGGTTTATCCTAAAATTGGTCAGCCGTTGGACTCACTGCATACCCTATAACTGTATAGCAGACCCTCTCCTTTCTAAGGGGAACATGTCGTACCTTGTTACTGTGGTCCTGCTCCGTGTGTCTTTAAATTCTTAGTGGGGTTTTTACTAAAACTGGTCAGCCGTTGGACTCACTGCATACCCTATAACTGTATAGCAGACCCTCTCCTTTCTAATGGGAACATGTCCGTACCTTGTTACTGTGGCCCTGCTCCATGTGTCTTTAAATTCTTAGTGGGGTTTTTCATAAAATGGGTCAGCCGTTGGACTCACTGCATACCCTATAACTGTATAGCAGACCCTCTCCTTTCTAATGGGAACATGTCGTACCTTGTTAATGTGGCCCTGCTCTGTGTGTCCTTAAATTCTTAGTGGGTTTTTTCCTAAAATTGGTCAGCCGTTGGACTCACTGAATACCCTATAACTGTATAGCAGACTCTCTACTTTCTAATGGGTACATGTCGTACATTTTTACTGTGGCCCTGCTCCATGAGTCTTTAAATTCTTAGTGGGGTTTTTCCTAAAATTGGTCAGCCGTTGGACTCACTGCATACCCTATAACTGTATAGCAAACCCTCTCCTTTCTAAAGGGAACATGTCGTACCTTGTTACTGTGGCCCTGCTCTATGTGTCTTTAAATTCTTAGTGGGGTTTTTCCTAAAATTGGTCAGCCGTTGCACTCACTGCATACCCTATAACTGTATAGCAGACTCTCTCCTTTCTAATGGGAACATGTCGTACTTGTTACTGTGGCCCTGCTCCGTGTGTCTTTAAATTCTTAGTGGGGTTTTTCCTAAAATTGGTCAGCCGTTGGACTTACTGCATAAACTATAACTGTATAGCAGACTCTCTACTTTCTAATGGGAACATGTCGTACTTGTTACTGTGGCCCTGCTCCGTGTGTCTTTAAATTCTAAGTGGGTTTTTTCCTAAAATTGGTCAGCCGTTGGACTCACTGCATACCCTATAACTGTATAGCAGACCCTCTCCTTTCTAATGGGAACATGTCGTAACTTGTTACTGTGGCCCTGCTCTATGTGTCTTTAAATTCATAGTGGCGATTTTACTAAAATTGGTCAGCCGTGGACTCACTGCATACCCTATAACTGTATAGCAGACTCTCTCCTTTTTAATGGGAACTTGTCGTACCTTGTTACTGTGGCCCTGCTCTATGTGTCTTTAAATTCTTAGTGGCGTTTTTACTAAAATTGGTCAGCCGTTGGACTCACTGCATACCCTATAGCTGTATAGCAGACTCTCTACTTTCTAATGGGAACATGTCGTACTTGTTACTGTGGCCCTGCTCCGTGTGTCTTTAAATTCTTAGTGGGGTTTTTCCTAAAATTGGTCAGCCGTTGGACTCACTGCATACCCGATAACTGTATAGTAGACTCTCTCCTTTCTAATGGGAACATGTCGTACCTTGTTACTGTGGCCCTGCTCTGTGTGTCTTTAAATTCTTAGTGGAGTTTTTCCTAAAATTGGTCAGCCGCTGGACTCACTGCATACCCCATAACTGTATAGCAGACTCTCTCCTTTTTAATGGGAACTTGTCGTACCTTGTTACTGTGGCCTTGCTCTATGCGTCTTTAACCCCTTAAGCCCCGCGGGTGGTTTGCACGTTAATGACCGGGCCAATTTTTACAATTCTGACCACTGTCACTTTATGAGGTAATTACTCTCGAACGCTTCAACGGATCCCCCTGATTCTGAGATTGTTTTTTCGTGACATATTGTACTTCATGATTGTGGAAAAATTTCTTCGATATCACTTGCGTTTATTTGTGAAAAAAACGGAAATTTGGCGAAAATTTTGAAAATTTTGCAATTTTCAAAATTTGAATTTTTAAGCCCTGAAATCAGAGCGATATGTCACACAAAAGAGTTAATAAATAACATTTCCCACATGTCTACTTTACATCAGCACAATTTTGGAACCAAAATTTTTTTTTGTTAGGGAGCTATAAGGGTTAAAAGTTGACCAGCGATTTCTCATTTTTCCAACAAAATTTACAAAACCATTTTTTTAGGGACCACATCACATTTGAAGTCACTTTGAGAGGTCTTTATGACAGAAAATACCCAAAAGTGACACCATTCTAAAAACTGCACCCCTCAAGGTGCTCAAAACCACATTCAAGAACTTTATTAACCCTTCAGGTGCTTCACAGGAATTTTTTGAATGTGGAAGAAAAAAATGAACATTTAATTTTTTTCACAAAAATGTTAATTTAGACCCAATTTTTTTTATTTTCACAGGGGTAACAAGAAAAAATGGACCCCAAAATTTGTTGTGCAATTTCCCCTGGGCACGCAGATACCCAATATTTGGGGAAAAAATACTGTTTGGGCGCACGGCAGGGCTCGGAAGGGAAGGAGCGCTATTTGACTTTTTGATTGTAAAATTTGCTTGAATAATTAGCGGACGCCATGTTGTGTTTGGAGAGCCCATGTGTGCCCAAACTTTGGAGCTCCCCCACAAGTGACCCCATTTTGGAAACTAGACCCCCCAAGGCACCTTTCTAGATGCATAGTGAGCACTTGGAACCCCCAGGTGCTTCACAAATTGATTCGTAACAATGAAAAAGTGAAAAAAAAAAACACTTTTTCATTTTTATGAATCAATTTGTGAAGCACCTGAGTGTTCCAAGTGCTCACAATGCATCTAGATAGGTGCCTTGGGGGGTCTAGTTTCCAAAATGGGGTAACTTGTGGGGGAGCTCCAATGTTTGGGCACACAGCGGCTCTCCAAACGCAACATGGTGTCGCTAACAATTTGAGCCGATTTTCCGTTAAATTTGTTAGAGGACACCATGTTGCATTTAGAGAGTCCCTGTGTGCCCAAACATTGGAGCTCCCCCACAAGTGACCCCATTTTGGAAACTAGACCCCCCAAGGCACCTATCTAGATGCATAGTGAGCACTTGGAACCCCCAGGTGCTTCACAAATTGATTCGTAACAATGAAAAAGTGAAAAAAAAAACACTTTTCATTTGTATGAATCAATTTGTGAAGCACCTGAGGGTTCCAAGTGCTCAGTATGCATCTAGATAGGTGCCTTGGGTGGTCTAGTTTCCAAAATGGGGTCACTTGTGGGGGAGCTCCAATATTTGGGCACACAGCGGCTCTCTAAATGCAACATGGTGTCCGCTAACAAATTTAACGCAAAATTGGCTCAAATTGTTAGCGACACCATGTTGCGTTTGGAGAGCTGCTGTGTGCCCAAACATTGGAGCTCCCCCACAAGTGACCCCATTTTGGAAACTAGACCCCCCAAGGCACCTATCTAGATGCATAGTGAGCACTTGGAACCCCCAGGTGCTTCACAAATTGATTCGTAACAATGAAAAAGTGAAAAAAAAAACACTTTTCATTTTTATGAATCAATTTGTGAAGCACCTGGGGGTTCCAACTGCTCACTATGCATCTAGATAGGTGCCTTGGGGGGTCTAGTTTCCAAAATGGGGTCACTTGTGGGAGAGCTCCAATGTTTGGGCACACAGGGACTCTCTAAATGCAACATGGTATCCGCTAACAAATTGAATGGAAAATCGGCTCAAATTGTTAGCGGACACCACATTGCGTTTGGAGAGCTTCTCTGTGCCCAAACTTTGGAGCTCCCCCACAAGTGACCCCATTTTGGAAACTAGACCCCCCAAGGCACCTTTCTAGATGCATAGTGAGCACTTGGAACCCCCAGGTGCTTCACAAATTGATTCGTAATAATGAAAAAGTGAAAAAAAAAACACTTTTTCATTTTTATGAATCAATTTGTGAAGCACCTGAGTGTTCCAAGTGCTCACAATGCATCTAGATAGGTGCCTTGGGGGGTCTAGTTTCCAAAATGGGGTAACTTGTGGGGGAGCTCCAATGTTTGGGCACACAGCGGCTCTCCAAACGCAACATGGTGTCGCTAACAATTTGAGCCGATTTTCCGTTAAATTTGTTAGAGGACACCATGTTGCATTTAGAGAGTCCCTGTGTGCCCAAACATTGGAGCTCCCCCACAAGTGACCCCATTTTGGAAACTAGACCCCCCAAGGCACCTATCTAGATGCATAGTGAGCACTTGGAACCCCCAGGTGCTTCACAAATTGATTCGTAACAATGAAAAAGTGAAAAAAAAAACACTTTTTCATTTGTATGAATCAATTTGTGAAGCACCTGAGGGTTCCAAGTGCTCAGTATGCATCTAGATAGGTGCCTTGGGTGGTCTAGTTTCCAAAATGGGGTCACTTGTGGGGGAGCTCCAATATTTGGGCACACAGCGGCTCTCTAAATGCAACATGGTGTCCGCTAACAAATTTAACGCAAAATTGGCTCAAATTGTTAGCGACACCATGTTGCGTTTGGAGAGCTGCTGTGTGCCCAAACATTGGAGCTCCCCCACAAGTGACCCCATTTTGGAAACTAGACCCCCCAAGGCACCTATCTAGATGCATAGTGAGCACTTGGAACCCCCAGGTGCTTCACAAATTGATTCGTAACAATGAAAAAGTGAAAAAAAAAACACTTTTCATTTTTATGAATCAATTTGTGAAGCACCTGGGGGTTCCAACTGCTCACTATGCATCTAGATAGGTGCCTTGGGGGGTCTAGTTTCCAAAATGGGGTCACTTGTGGGAGAGCTCCAATGTTTGGGCACACAGGGACTCTCTAAATGCAACATGGTATCCGCTAACAAATTGAATGGAAAATCGGCTCAAATTGTTAGCGGACACCACATTGCGTTTGGAGAGCTTCTCTGTGCCCAAACTTTGGAGCTCCCCCACAAGTGACCCCATTTTGGAAACTAGACCCCCCAAGGCACCTTTCTAGATGCATAGTGAGCACTTGGAACCCCCAGGTGCTTCACAAATTGATTCGTAATAATGAAAAAGTGAAAAAAAAAACACTTTTTCATTTTTATGAATCAATTTGTGAAGCACCTGAGTGTTCCAAGTGCTCACAATGCATCTAGATAGGTGCCTTTGGGGGTCTAGTTTCCAAAATGGGGTAACTTGTGGGGGAGCTCCAATGTTTGGGCACACAGCGGCTCTCCAAACGCAACATGGTGTCGCTAACAATTTGAGCCGATTTTCCGTTAAATTTGTTAGAGGACACCATGTTGCATTTAGAGAGTCCCTGTGTGCCCAAACATTGGAGCTCCCCCACAAGTGACCCCATTTTGGAAACTAGACCCCCCAAGGCACCTATCTAGATGCATAGTGAGCACTTGGAACCCCCAGGTGCTTCACAAATTGATTCGTAACAATGAAAAAGTGAAAAAAAAAACACTTTTTCATTTGTATGAATCAATTTGTGAAGCACCTGAGGGTTCCAAGTGCTCAGTATGCATCTAGATAGGTGCCTTGGGTGGTCTAGTTTCCAAAATGGGGTCACTTGTGGGGGAGCTCCAATATTTGGGCACACAGCGGCTCTCTAAATGCAACATGGTGTCCGCTAACAAATTTAACGCAAAATTGGCTCAAATTGTTAGCGACACCATGTTGCGTTTGGAGAGCTGCTGTGTGCCCAAACATTGGAGCTCCCCCACAAGTGACCCCATTTTGGAAACTAGACCCCCCAAGGCACCTATCTAGATGCATAGTGAGCACTTGGAACCCCCAGGTGCTTCACAAATTGATTCGTAACAATGAAAAAGTGAAAAAAAAAACACTTTTCATTTTTATGAATCAATTTGTGAAGCACCTGGGGGTTCCAACTGCTCACTATGCATCTAGATAGGTGCCTTGGGGGGTCTAGTTTCCAAAATGGGGTCACTTGTGGGAGAGCTCCAATGTTTGGGCACACAGGGACTCTCTAAATGCAACATGGTATCCGCTAACAAATTGAATGGAAAATCGGCTCAAATTGTTAGCGGACACCACATTGCGTTTGGAGAGCTTCTCTGTGCCCAAACTTTGGAGCTCCCCCACAAGTGACCCCATTTTGGAAACTAGACCCCCCAAGGCACCTTTCTAGATGCATAGTGAGCACTTGGAACCCCCAGGTGCTTCACAAATTGATTCGTAATAATGAAAAAGTGAAAAAAAAAACACTTTTTCATTTTTACGAATCAATTTGTGAAGCACCTAGGGGTTCCAAGTGCTCACTATGCATCTAGATAGGTGCCTTGGGGGGTCTAGTTTCCAAAATGGGGTCACTTGTGGGGGAGCTCCAATGTTTGGGCACACAGGGACTCTCTAAATGCAACATGGTATCCGCTAACAAATTGAATGGAAAATCGGCTCAAATTGTTAGCGGACGCCACATTGCGTTTGGAGAGCCCCTCTGTGCCCAAACTTTGGAGCTCCCCCACAAGTGACCCCATTTTGGAAACTAGACCCCCCAAGGCACCTTTCTAGATGCATAGTGAGCACTTGGAACCCCCAGGTGCTTCACAAATTGATTCGTAATAATGAAAAAGTGAAAAAAAAAACACTTTTTCATTTTTACGAATTAATTTGTGAAGCACCTAGGGGTTCCAAGTGCTCACTATGCATCTAGATAGGTGCCTTGGGGGGTCTAGTTTCCAAAATGGGGTCACTTGTGGAGGAGCTCCAATGTTTGGGCACACAGGGACTCTCCAAATGCAACATGATATCCGCTAACAATTTGAGCCGACAATTTGTTAGCGGATATCATGTTGCATTTGGAGAGTCCCTGTGTGCTCAAACATTGGAGCTCCCCCACAAGTGACCCCATTTTGGAAACTAGACCCCCCAAGGCACCTATCTAGATTCATAGTGAGCACTTGGAACCCCAGGTGCTTCACAAATTGATTCATAAAAATGAAAAAGTGTTTTTTTTTTCACTTTTTCATTTTTACGAATCAATTTGTGAAGCACCTGGGGGTTCCAAGTGCTCACTATGCATCTAGAAAGGTGCCTTGGGGGGTCTAGTTTCCAAAATGGGGTCACTTGTGGGGGAGCTCCAAAGTTTGGGCACAGAGGGGCTCTCCAAACGCAATGTGGTGTCCGCTAACAATTTGAGCCGATTTTCCATTCAATTTGTTAGCGGATACCATGTTGCATTTAGAGAGTCCCTGTGTGCCCAAACATTGGAGCTCCCCCACAAGTGACCCCATTTTGGAAACTAGACCCCCCAAGGCACCTATCTAGATTCATAGTGAGCACTTGGAACCCCAGGTGCTTCACAAATTGATTCATAAAAATGAAAAAGTGTTTTATTTTCACTTTTTCATTTTTACGAATCAATTTGTGAAGCACCTGGGGGTTCTAAGTGCTCACTATGCATCTAGATAGGTGCCTTGGGGGGTCTAGTTTCCAAAATGGGGTCACTTGTGGGGGAGCTCCAATGTTTGGACACACAGGGGCTCTCCAAACGCAACATGGCGTCCGCTAACAATTTGAGCCGATTTTCCATTCAATTTGTTAGCGGACACCATGTCGCGTTTGGAGAGCCCGTGATGTGCCTAAACAGTGGAGCTCCCCCACAAGTGTCCCCATTTTGGAAACTATACCCCTCAAAGATTTTATTAAGGTGTATAGTGAACATTTTGAACCCAGAGGTACGGCACATTATTTGTTTACAATAGGTCATCATATTGAATAAGTTTTCATTATTCTTGAGCGCAAGTGCTCGCTACTTGAGTTTGCATCGGGTACTCAGGTATGCACCATGTACAGCGTGTGCTCGAGTGACATGCTCGAGTCCCTGCTCCGCATGTTTCACGGTTATTAGACACCCAAAAAAAAACATGCGGGGATCGCTCGTGCATGGCAGGCAATCCCCGTAAAGTTTTTTGGCCGCGAAGCATATGGGGCAGAGACTCGAGCATGTCACTCAAATACCCACGATACTAAATGCATACCAGAGCACCCGATGCAAACTCAAGTAGCGAGCACTTGCTCTCAACACTAGTCGCCATATCGTCATCTTTTTTTCTTACTTTTGAAAAAAATCCCAACCCCAGCCCTAACCCTAGCACAACCCTAGCCCCAGCACAACCCTAGCCCCAGCACAACCCTAGCCCCAGCACAACCCTAGCCCCAGCACAACCCTAGCCCCAAACCCAGCCCTAACCCTAGCCCAATCCTAACTCAAGAGTTTATTTTTGACGCCGTTCCTTGTGCGGTATAAGTGATTAGACGACTTTATTCTTCGGGTCGGTGTGATTACAGCAATGCCAGAATCATATGGGGTTTTTATGACTGACAGCTGTCACACACTAAAAGACGCATTTTTTGTAAAATCTAGTTTTTGCATCGCCATATTTTGAGAGCTATAATTTTTCCAAATTTTGGCAGACAGTCATGTGACGGCTCGTTTTTTGCGGGATGACTTGACGTTGTTATTGGTGCCATTTTCAGGCACGTGACATTTTTTGATCGCTTTCTATTCCGATTTTTGGGAGGCAGAATAAACAAAAACCAACAATTCAGGAATTGTTTTTTTTTTTTTTTTTTTATTCTGTTCCGCGTGTGGTAAAATTGATGAGGCAGCTTTACTCTTCGGGTCAGTACGTTTACAGCGGTACCACATTTGTATAATTTTTCTATGTTTTGGCGCTTATACACAATAAAAGCTATTTTATAGAAAAAAATATTTTTTAGTATCGCTTTATTCTGAGAGCTATAACTTTTTTATTTTTCGGCTGATGGAGCTATATGGCGGCTTGTTTTTTGCGGGACGAGATGACGTTTTCAGCGGTATCATTTTTATTTATATGCGTCTTTTTGATCGCGTGTTATTCCACTTTTTGTTTGGCGGTATGGTGATAAAGCATTGTTTTTTGCTTGTTTTTTTTTTTTTTTTTTTTACCGTGTTCACTGAAGGGGTTAACTAGTGGGACAGTTTTATAGGTCAGGTTGTTCCGGACGCGGCGATACCAAATATGTGTACTTTTATTGTTTTTTTTTTATTTTTTTTATAATAATATTTATTGATGGGTACATTATATTTTTATTTTTGGTGTATTATTTTTTTTTATTTTTTTATAATATTTTTGCACATTTTTTTTTTTTTTTTTTTCCACTTTCACACAGTTTATACACTTTATTACTTTGTCCCACTCTGGGACTTTCACTTTTTTTTTTCTGATCGCCTGCATGGCACAGGAATGGAGCACCATCCCTATGCCATGAAGGCTGTCAGAAGTGCACAGTGTGAAGATTGCTTGGAGATGCACTGCGCATGTCCAAGCAATCTTCCTGCTCTCTGGTGACCCGGATGTTGTCATGACGACATCGGGTCGTCATGGCAACACCCGGGAAGCCTTTGCAGACTGCGCTGGAAGCCGGAAGAGGAGGTGAGTATCGGCGATCACCTCCCCTTGCCCCCGCAATGCCGCGATCGACTTCGATCGACTTCGATCGCAGCATCGCGGGGGTTAATGTGCTGGGAGCGGTGCGTGACCGCTCCCTGCACATAGTACCGGGTGTCAGCTGTGACAATCAGCTGACACCCGGCGGCGATCGCGCCCGCACAGCCTGTGTGCGCGCGCGATCGCCATGACGTACTAATACGGGTCTGGCTCTTAAGTCCCAGGGCACAGACGCGTATTAGTACGTCAGATGTTATTAAGGGGTTAAATTCTTAGTGGGGTTTTTCCTAAAATTGGTCAGCCGTTGGACTCACTGCATATGACGCGCCCCCTGGGCCTGTGTTGTGCAGGGGAACCCGGAACCGGGCCTGTTGTAGAATGCTGGGGGTTGTAGTCTCCGTGTGGCGGTGACCCGGTCCGTGCCCAGGGTGGTCAAACCAGTGGCAGTCTTAATGTATAGCAAATGTCCGACTACGCCACCCGTGGATTGCGGTCAGTGGGGACCGCCGCTGCGCTGCCGACCGCTGAGGCTGATGTTGTTTGCGCAGCCGAGTATGGGATAACTCCCCACGGGAGAACTATTGCCTCATGGCAGCTAATGTGAGAGATGATGGGAGTGATGGTGTGAGGGTCCCAGTGCTAATGGTGCTGGTGCGGCAAGGAATCACAGAGACGTGAGGTGCAGTTCAGGGTCTTTACTGATGGTACAAAGCAGACCCTCCTGGGAGTACTGGCTAGTATAAGGGGCCTGGTCAGTCTGCGAGCAAGCAGGAGTTCCCCTGGCCAGGTGGAGTTGTAGGCCTCCCCGTTTATCTGCACTCTTCCTGGCTACCTTGCTGTCAGCGGTTACAAGTAGCCCACGTCCCTGAGTATACGATGTGGTGCTCACCCGTATGGCTGGTGACTTGGGGCCTTCTGTTAGCCTCCGCTCCTGGATGGCGGCGCTGGTCCCTTCCTTGTGACTGAGCGAGCTATATCTCTGCTCACAGCCCCTGGCCTTCTGCCTCTGCTCCTACAGAGCTCCTGATGTATCTTTTCCTGTGTCTGCAGCTTCACTCTAGGCTCTGCCTGCTCTGCTTGTTCTGCAGGCTCTGTCTGACTTAATCCCGCCCCAGACCCAGTTTATAAGGGCAGATTCCTCCCCTCCCAGGTCTGGGTGGGCCGTGTTGCATGCTTAGGGCTCCTGACCAGAGAAACCTCCCACTTGCTCTCAGACATAATATCTCTATTACTGTGGCAACCAGAACCCTGGGGTGTCACATTCCCCCCTAGTAAATTTTAGTACTCCGGGACTAAACACATTTTTAAAACATAAATACAGGGTATAACGATAACACAATAACATATTTACAAGAAGCTTTAGTTTTTTAAAGGTCACGGCGTGTCCGCAACCGGGTGTCCATATCACCCAAGGTGAAGCTTTAAGCGAAGTAGGGGACCTGTCCAAAGCAAACCCCTTGCGTTGGCCTTGGGCGTGGCTGCAAGGGTAGACTAACTACTTTGGGCCACAAGGAGGCCACGCCAGACAGGTTTTCTCTTCCGCGGCCGTCTTCACAAGAGGCACCAAGGTGCAACTATCTACAAAACTGTTCCGGTTATCCAGCGTCCATAACCTGTTAGTCCATAAAAATCTGCAGGGTAACTGAGAAACATAATTAATAACAGGCAAGAAACATAAACCATAAACAGTTAGCAGATAAATTCACAGTGCATTAGTTTAGATTCTCCAGCGAGCGGGCATCTGCCCTCTAGTGACTCTAGTGGACCTACGGAGCTCACTAACTGGTTCTCTGCACTACAGGGTGTAGGAGGTGTTATGGGTAAGCTGGGCAGCTGTCTGCGCACTCTTTGGCTCACTAGGGGCACGGCAGGCTCACTACTAGCAGAGGGTTGATCCTCCTGTACTGCTGGTGTGGACTCTTCTGCCTCTTGGGCCGGCTGCTCTTCCAGCTCTACCAGTTCCTCTGTAGGCACTTGCGGGGCTGGCTGGAGAAAGGTGAGGACGGGTACCACGACAGTGCCATTTACTTGTGTCCAAGACCGGGGGAAGTCTCCGAGTACGGTACTGATCATTTCTTCCCTTTCCTCTGCGGGTTGAGGGTTTTCTTGATCTTCTTCAGGGCTTTGCAGCTGCTCGGGACACTTCTTCAGGTGGTCTCTGGAGACAATGGCTGTGGTTTCTCCTCCATCCTTACTGATTACGCAGATTTTTGGGTTTTCATGGCTTGATGGCAGTACGGTGTACGGGTCCTTCTCCCACTGGTCGTCCAACTTGTGGAGCCGCCTCTTCCTCTTCAAGACCTGCTCTCCAGGTACCAGGGGAACAGCGGGAGCATACTGGTTATAAGCCTTCTCTTGCCTTTCTCTAGCTTGAGACAGACTTCGCTCGACGCTCTCCTGTACTTTCCGATACTGCTGCTGCCGTTCTGTATCCCAGTCTGCCTCTGGCGAGGTGTCCTCAGGCGTCAGGACTCCCATATCCAGGTCAATAGGCAGCTTACCAGGTCTTGCTCTCATTAGGTAAGCCGGGGTACAGTTGGTGGAACCTACAGGGATGTGGTTATACAGGTCCACCAGATCGGGCAGTTTCTCAGGCCACAGACTGCGTTCTTCCAGGGGCAACGTTTTTAGCAGATCTATCACCACCTGGTTCATCTTCTCGCAGAGTCCATTGGTTTGAGGGTGATAGGGCGTTGTTCTTATCTTCTTGCAGCCATACAGGTTGCAGAACTCCTGGAAGACCTCCGCTTCGAAGGCTGGTCCTTGGTCTGTCAACATTTGGTCCGGGTACCCGTGTGGACGGCAGAAGTGCTGCTGGAAGGCTCTAGCTGCTGTTTGAGCCGTTAAGTCCTTGACTGGGACCACCACCAGGAACCGGGAGTAATGATCTACGATTGTGAGGGCGTAGACATACCCAGATCTGCTTGGAGCCAGTTTCACATGGTCCAGGGCTACCAGTTCCAGTGGCTGTCTGGTGATGATGGGCTGCAGGGGAGTTTTCTGGCTGGCTCGGTCTTTTCTTCTCAGGTGGCACGGGCCACAGTCTCTGCACCACCTCTCGATGGCTCCTCTCATGCCTACCCAGTAGAACCGTTCACGCAACAAGAACTCCAGCTTCTTCCATCCGAAATGCCCTGCTCCGTTGTGGTATGCCTCCAGAACCATAGCCGCGTCTCGTCTTGGGACCACTACCTGCCAGGTCAACTCATGTGTTCGAGAGTTAACCATTCTCCGGCACAGCTTCTCCCTGTAGAGGAACAGCTTACTTTTCTCCTTCCACAGTTGGTTGGTCTCCTCCGGAGCATCTGGGTCAAGACGGGCATCGGCCTGGGTCAGCATTTCCTTCACCAAATGGACTGCGGGATCACTGTCTTGCGTCTCCGCCCAGTTGTAGTGGGGCAAGGAATTGAACGTCACGGAGTGCCTGTCCTTCACACGGTGGGAATACAGGGTAATCCCATGACGGTGGAACGCAGGGAGCTCAACTTCTTCCAGATCTTCTGGATCTTCCCCTACATCCGGTAAGTTCGGCATTCTAGACAGGGCATCCGCGTTGGCATTTGAGCGTCCTGCCCGGTGTTTGATGGTGAATTCAAAGTTGGACAGGCGGGCCATCCATCTCTGTTCCAGGGCACCAAGCCTTGCAGTGTCCAGGTGTGTCAACGGGTTGTTATCCGTGTACACGGTGAATTTGGAGGAGGCAAGGTAATGCTTGAAACGTTCGGCCACTGCCCACACTACTGCCAGGAACTCCAGCTTGAATGAGCTATAATTCTCAGGGTTCCTCTCCGTGGGCCGTAGCTTTCGGCTGGCGTAAGCGATCACCCGTTCTTTCCCTTGCTGGATCTGGGACAGTACGGCTCCTAGCCCGATGTTGCTTGCGTCCGTGTGGAGGATAAAGGGCTGGCTGTAGTCTGGATATGCCAGGATTTCATCCCCTGTGAGGGCCATCTTCAGCTGGCAGAAGGACTCCTCTTCCAGCTTTTCCCACCTAAAGGGCGGCTTCTGGTTTTTGCCTTTCCGAGATTGACCTATCAGGAGGTCCTGCATAGGGGCTGCCATTTTGGTGAAACCGGGAATGAATCTTCGGTAGTAGCGTACCAACCCGAGGAACTGCCGCACTTTCTTTATGCTGGAGGGTCTTGGCCTGTCCTTAATCACGGTGATCTTATCAGGGTCAGGAGCCACTCCGTCAGCACTCACCACGTGTCCCAGGTATTGCACCTTTGGTTTCAGGAGGTGACACTTGGAGGGTTTCACCTTTAGGCCATAGTTTGCCAGAGCTTCGAACACTTCTGCCAGGTGTTTCAGGTGGTCCTCGTAGGTCTTGGAATAGACGATGACATCGTCCAGGTATAACAGGACCGTGTCGAAGTTCCGGTGTCCCAGACAGCATTCCATCAACCGTTGGAAGGTTCCTGGTGAGTTGCAGAGCCCGAACGGCATACAGTTAAATTCGCTGAGACCCATCGGGGTGGTGAATGCGGTCTTCTCACGGTCCGCCTCTGCTACAGGAACCTGCCAGTACCCGCTAGTGAGATCCAAAGTAGAGAAGAAGTTAGCAGATTTTAATGCAGCTAAGGACTCTTCTATCCTTCGTAACGGGTACGCATCTTTGTGTGTGATACGGTTGACCTTCCTGTAGTCTACACACATTCTCAAGGTGTTGTCTTTCTTTTTCACTAAGACTAGTGGAGCTGCCCAGGGGCTACAGCTGTCCCTGATTACCCCAGCCTCCTTCATGTCTCTAAGCATCCCCTTGGCGTGTTGGTAGTGTGCCGGGGGTACGGGTCGGTATCTCTCCTTTATGGGAGGATGGTCTCCCGTGGGGATGTGGTGTTCTACCCCCTTTACTCGCCCGAAGTCTAGCGGGTGTTTACTAAACACTCTCTCGTACTCTCGAACCACCCGATAGACTCCCTGTTTCTGGTGTGAGGGAGTGGAGTCAGTACCCAAATGCAGTTGCTGACACCAGTCCTCCATTGGTTTCTTAGAGCCGTTACCTTCCTCTGGTTGAGATGGAGGCAAGGGTTCCACGGCCTGTACAGAGTTCTGGTTGATGGTGAACAATTTGGCTAGCGTGGCATACCGGGGCAGATGTACTTCTCTCTCCCCAATATTTATGATGCGAACGGGCACCCTCCCATGGCGTACATCGACCACCCCCCGTGCTGTCAAAATGGTGGGCCTACTGTCTGAGTAGACGGGCTCTACCATTGCTTGGTAGTCTCTACCTCTTAGACCAATAGCTGCCCGGCACCAAATCATCATCTCACTTTTTGGGGGCATGGCAATAGGGAACGGGTCACACATTCTCACGCTACCTATCTCACCACCAGATAGTTCCACCTGTTGCCGCTTCATCAGTGCCCGGATCTCTTTTTGGAGCACACGCTGCTGGCCGGAACTGGCGTTCTTGGCAACCTGCTGTAAATGAGAATCACCTCTGCAAGACAATTTTCAATCACATTACTTCCCAAGGTTATTCTAGGGTGACTCTCATGACGGTCTATGTCCACTATAATCAGTCCTTGTGCCGCCAGTTCGACTTTACCGATCTTAATGGTCACCTCTTTGAATCCCACCTGCGGCACGGGCTGACCATTGCTGGCGATGATACTCAGGTCGTCATCTGGGTAGCGGGTTATGTCCGAGTCATTCCAGTACTGTTTAAAGAGCACGTACGGGATGGTGGTCACCTGTGACCCAGTGTCTAGTAGGGCACTCATAGGAATGCCATCCAGTACCACAGGCAAGATTGGACGTCCCCCTACGTATTTATCACGCCAGTTTGATGGGCCTGATGGTCTTATGCCTGGGGGTTGGCCCTCTACCCCAGGTTGTGCCCGTTTAAATGACAGTACCTTGCCACATGTCCGGGTTGATTGCAGCGGCGGCAGATGGGTCGTCCGTCCTCGTTGTATCTGTCGCTGGGTCTTCCTCTGGCCGGTGTGGTCCTCCTCAGTCGGCGCCACGGGACATCCTCCGGTCCGGATGCCAGCTGGATCTTTCCTGGAGAAGAGACCTGTAAAGACTGCACAATTCTGGTTAGCGCGGCAACGCTCTTAGTCAGCTCTTGGACCTGATGGTGCAGGTCTGTAGCCGGGTCACTGTTTAAAGCCTGCGCATCAGCTCCCACAGGCCCTGCAGACAAGGGCACCGTCTCCTGGTGGTAAGTGATAGCAGGGCGCCTGTGGGTCACAGCGCCACCTGGTGCCGGTTCTCGGAGCACCCGGATGGCTCTGTCCTTGAACTGTGCAAAGTCCAGGTCAGGGTCCTGTAAGGCCATTGCCCGCAACTGGGTTCAGTGGGCATTGCACAGTAGACCCTCAATAAATTGTTCAGTCAACAGCTTATCTTCATTTCCCACGCTGTCAGGGTCTGCTTGCTTAATGGCTCTCAGGGCCTCTTGTAGGTTTAGAGCATAGTCTCTTATACTCTCATGTGCCCGCTGTTTACACCCGTAAAATCTGAGCTTTATTTCGGCTGAAGTGCGGGTATCAAATGTGTCTTTCAGCCGGGCTAGTATTTCTCTGACAGTCCTCTTCCTCCCAGGTGGCCAGGACTTTACCTCCCTTTGGGCTGCCCCGATTAATTGGGCCACCAGGATGCTCACTTTTTGCTCTTCTGTGAGGGGGTACACCTGGAAGAGGCTATCCAGTCTTTCTCTAAAGTCATTTAGAGTATGTGACTCCCCTGAGTACTGGGGTAGCCAGGTTGCCCCCGGGATATGGGGCATGGTGAATGGCATGACTGCTGCAGCGGTTGCGCTGGCGGTGGCTGTGGCAGTGGAGCTCCCCTCGGTATCCGGCATCCTCCTCCCCCCTAGTGGACCGTGGCCTACCTTGCGATGCTCTTCTTCCGTAGGCCGCGGCTCCGCAGTCGATCGTCGGGGTTGAGGACCTGGCGTCACGCTCCGATGACGTCAGCGTCGCTCTTCCTCCCTTCCAGGACCTTGCGCAGCGTCAGTGCGTCGGGCGGAGCGTGGGACGGAGCTTCGGATCTCGCGCGCTTTCGGCGTCCACGCCCCTCTTCTTCCCGTGCGGCGTCCCGAAGATGGCATCCGAAGGCGGGAAGCAGCTGCGGATGGCGGGAAGAAGGCAGAAGACGGCGGGAAACGGTCCAAGATGACGTCTGATGGCGGGAATCGGCTCCGGATGGCGGGAAACGACTCCGGACGGCGGGAAACTTCACCACAGGTAAGTATAAAAGTCTCTTTTTCAGGCACGCAGTACCCGGTGGTTGCGGGCACGAAATCCTGCCGACTACGCCAAAGTTGACGCGCCCCCTGGGCCTGTGTTGTGCAGGGGAACCCGGAACCGGGCCTGTTGTAGAATACTGGGGGTTGTAGTCTCCGTGTGGCGGTGACCCGGTCCGTGCCCAGGGTGGTCAAACCAGTGGCAGTCTTAATGTATAGCAAATGTCCGACTACGCCACCCGTGGATTGCGGTCAGCGGGGACCGCCGCTGCGCTGCCGACCGCTGAGGCTGATGTTGTTTGCGCAGCCGAATATGGGATAACTCCCCACGGGAGAAGTATTGCCTCAGGGCAGCTAATGTGAGAGATGATGGGAGTGATGGTGTGAGGGTCCCAGTGCTAATGGTGCTGGTGCGGCAAGGAATCACAGAGACGTGAGGTGCAGTTCAGGGTCTTTACTGATGGTACAAGGCAGACCCTCCCGGGAGTACTGGCTAGTATAAGGGGCCTGGTCAGTCTGCGAGCAAGCAGGAGTTCCCCTGGCCAGGTGGAGTTGTAGGCTTCCCCGTTTATCTGCACTCTTCCTGGCTACCTTGCTGTCAGCGGTTACAAGTAGCCCACGTCCCTGAGTATACCGTGTGGTGCTCATCCGTATGGCTGGTGACTTGGGGCCTTCTGTTAGCCTCCGCTCCTGGATGGCTGCGCTGGTCCCTTCTTTGTGACTGAGCCTCCGGGCTTCTATGGCCAGAGGACCTGGAATCCCCTGCCGGCTGGTTTCTGCTGCTGGGTATATATCAGTCCCCACAGCCTCGGACTCCTGTGTCCGGTTTTAGTAACTTCAGCCAGGGCGAGCTATATCTCTGCTCACAGCCCCTGGCCTTCTGCCTCTGCTCCTACAGAGCTCCTGATGTATCTTTTCCTGTGTCTGCAGCTTCACTCTAGGCTCTGCCTGCTCTGCTTGTTCTGCAGGCTCTGTCTGACTTAATCCCGCCCCAGACCCAGTTTATAAGGGCAGATTCATCCCCTCCCAGGTCTGGGTGGGCCGCGTTGCATGCTTAGGGCTCCTGACCAGAGAAACCTCCCACTTGCTCTCAGACATAATATCTCTATTACTGTGGCAACCAGACCCCTGGGGTGTCACACATACCCTATAACTGTATAGCAGACTCTCTACTTTCTAATGGGAACATGTTGTACTTGTTACTGTGGCCCTGCTCCGTGTGTCTTTAAATTCTTAGTGGGGTTTTTCCTAAAATTGGTCAGCTTTTGGACTCACTGCATACCCTATAACTGTATAGAAGACTCTATCCTTTCTAATGGGAATATGTCGTACCTTGTTACTGTGGCCCGGCTCTGTGTGTCTTTAAATTCTTAGTGGGGTTTTTCCTAAAATTGGTCAGCCGTTGGACTCACTGCATACCCTATAACTGTATAGCAGACTCTCTCCTTTTTAATGGGAACTTGTCGTACCTTGTTACTGTGGCCTTGCTCTATGTGTCTTTAAATTCTTAGTGGGGTTTTTCCTAAAATTGGTCAGCCGTTGGACTCACTGCATACCCTATAACTGTATAGCAGACTCTCTCCTTTCTAATGGGAACATGTCATACTTGTTACTGTGGCCCTGCTCCGTGTGTCTTTAAATTCTTTGTGGGGTTTTTCCTAAAATTGGTCAGCCATTGGACTCTCTGCATACCCTATAACTGTATAGCAGACCCTCTCCTTTCTAATGGGAACATGTCGTACCTTGTTACTGTGACCCTGCTCCATGTGTCTTTAAATTATTAGTGGGGTTTTTCCTAAAATTGGTCAGCCGTTGGACTCACTGCATACCCTATAACTGTATAGCAGACTCTCTCCTTTCTAAAGGGAACATGTCGTACTTGTTACTGTGGCCCCGCTCCGTGTGTCTTTAATTTCTTAGTGGGGTTTTTCCTAAAATTGTTCAGCCGTTGGACTCACTGCATACCCTATAACTGTATAGCAGACCCTCTCCTTTCTAATGGGAACATGTCGTACCTTGTTACTGTGGCCCAGCTCCATGTGTCTTTAAATTCTTAGTGGGGTTTTTCCTAAAATTGGTCAGCCGTTGGACTCACTGCATACCCTATAACTGTATAGCAGACTCTCTCCTTTCTAATTGGAACATGTCGTACCTTGTTACTGTGGCCCTGCTCTATGTGTCTTTAAATTCTTTGTGGGGTTTTTACTAAAATTGGTCAGCCGTTGGACTCACTGCATACACTATAACTGTATAGCAGACCCTCTCCTTTCTAATGGGACATGTCGTACCTTGTTACTGTGGCCTTGCTTTATGTGTCTTTAAATTCTTAGTGGGGTTTTTCCTAAAATTGGTCAGCAGTTGGACTCACTGCATACCCTATATCTGTATTGCAAACTCTCTCATTTCTAATGGGAACATGTCATACTTGTTACTGTGGCCCTGCTCCGTGTTTCTTTAAATTCTTAGTGGGGTTTTTCCTAAAATTGGTCAGCCGTTGGACTCACTGCATACCCTATAACTGTATAGCAGACCCTCTCCTTTCTAATGGGAACATGTCGTACCTTGTTACTGTTGCCCTGTTTTATGTGTTTTTAAATTCTTAGTGGGGTTTTTCCCAAATGTTGGCAGCCCTTGCAGTCACAACACAGGCATTACCACTATAGGAGACCGGCTCCTTTATAATGGGAACATTTTTTTTACTGAGACCCTCCTCTATGTCTCTTCAAAGAGGTATTGGGTTGTGTCCAAATTTTTGGCAGCCCTTGCAGTCACTGGATACGCAATAACAGTATAGGAGACCCACTTGTTAATAATGGGAACAACAAAGCATAGCCGGCTGATGGCTCTCTAACAATAGCTACGGCCGACTGCTGGCCTTTTAAGAATAGCAAGGGTCGTCTGATGTCCCTATAAAAATAGGCTTTATGACTTTCAGAGTCCCTCCATCATAAATAAAACAGGATGTGTCTGATGATGTGTCACACACCACATTGCCAGATAACGTTGTGATATGTTAAAATGACATTTCCCGGTGAATGCATTTGTCTTAAAAAATAACGTAAAAAAAACAAAACAATAGGATCTTTCTTTAGTATAAAAAACAGCGTCACCAATTTAACCTCAATGTAATCACATTGTTCAGCTCATGCACCTCCTCCTCCATCTCCGAAATGACCACATCAGTCACAAGCTGACAGCACTGCAGCACTGCCTTGGCCAAGCGGCAACAGGCTGTGCTGAAGATAACATGCTTAATGTTTAATTGACAAACCGCCCAGCGCTGCAGAGTTGTTGAAAGCTGTAACACAGCAGCCTTATCTGTGGCTCTCACCGCTGAACATACAGACAGGCATGGTCGTGTGTGACAATGGGCGGAACCTGATGACGGAGAAATGACAGCCGGGGTAGATACGGTTTTCCTCTATGCCAGTCCTTTCACCGAGCTAAAGAATATGGCTGTGGTGAAATACAACTCCCACTGAAAAGCTGTTTCAGATTGAAATCATTGTGCCCACCAGAGGATTTTATTCTGAGGACTAACCTTTCTCACCTGCTCAAGAGCCCCATAACAGCTGCAAAGTTAGCGCTATCATGAACTCTCCTGAGGTAGAAGCCAAGGCACACCAGAGGATTCTCTGGTGGGACCGTCCAACCCTGCCGAGAAGCAGTCCTGGCTAAGAAAAGTGTGTGGGAAAGTTCCCGGACACTCTATGGCTGCATTTTTACTGAGGAGGAAACACACGCAAACGCGGGGATAACATACAAAGTCCTTGCAGATGTTGTCCTTGCTGGGATTTGAACCCAGGATCCCAGCGCTGCAAGGCTTCAGTGCTAACCATTGATCCAATGTGCTGCTGTTCACCCTCTAGTATCTAACAGGCTGGAGAAACTTCCACCTGCTGCCACTCTATCTTCAGCTCCTTTGTGAGAAAATGTATTTGAGAAGTCACTCAGTCTACCAAATAAAATTCCTGAGAAGGAAATTGGGAATGGCTTCGCTACTGGTACTGGGGGCAGTGCTAATACCATGGCGTCGTACCATAGTTTGCTGGAAATATTCCAGCCTGGGAGGAGGCAAGCAAATTCCCACAGAAAAGTACCAGCAGTAATGTTCAGTCCACATTTCAAGTGCAAGCCGCTTTAGAGGACTTCCTGGGAGAAATGACACACAGGGTAGATACGGTTTCCCTCTATGCCAGTCCTTTCACCGAGCTAAATGCAACTCTTAGCAAAAAAAAGTTGCAGACTGGCTCCGTATCGTCCCTGGCCACATTCACCTGTCCACGTGTTTGTGGTTAGGTGGTCCTTCCCAGTAAGTGCACTGGGGAGGGCACGGGTAATGTTGTGGGACCCGTGCTTGTGTAAGGTGGAGGCGATACCGGGAAATATAGTGGTGGCTGGGGACAGAGTATGGACACCCGGCCGCCGCCGGCATGAGGTTGTGAAAAGCTTCCGCCTCCACGAGCTTAAAAGGCCATATTTCAAGTGCAAAGAGCTGCCCAGAAATCTGGCAGTTTAGTGTTGTGGCCTGTGGGTGGGTGGGTGGCTGGCTGCATACTTGCACTTGCATTCCAAGTAACAGAAAACTAAGCAGATGGTGGCCTCTATCATCATCATGGCCTCACCTCGGCACTATGAACACTCCTGAAGGAGAAGCCAGGTCTGCTGGAGGAGTCTCCGGTTCTCTGGTGGGCCCGTCCAACCCTGCCGAAAAGCAGCCCTGGCTAAGAAAAGTTTGGAGGAAGGTTCCCGGACACTCTATGGCTGCTTTCTAATGTGGATCGGCCATGCTTATGCATGTTATTTCTCAAAACGCATTACAGATCAGGTCATTGTCCAACTCTGTATTCAAGAAATTAAATGCGCAAAGAAAGATGTGTTTGTGTCAAAGCACCACCGACAAGTGCGAGTTGATGTTGGACGGGCTGCCATTGCTTCTGCAACAAGCTGCATTAGAGGATTTCCTGGGAGAAATGACACGCAGGGTAGATACGGTTTCCCTCTATGCCAGTCCTTTCACCGAGCTAAATACAACTCTTAGCAAAAAAAAGTTGTGGACTGGCTCCGTACCATCCCTGGCCACATTCACCTGTCCACGTGTTTGTGGTTAGGCGGTCCTTCCCAGTAAGTGCACTGGGGAGGGCACGGGTAATGTTGTGGGACCCGTGCTTGTGGAAGGCGGAGGCAATACCGGGAAATATAGTGGCAGCTGGGGACCAAGTATGGACACCCGGCCGCCGCCTGCATGAGGATATGAAAATCTTCCGCCTCCACGAGCCTAAAAGGCCACATTTCATGTGCAAGCAGCTGTCAAAAATTTGACAGTATAGTATTGCAGCCTGTGGGTGGGTGGGTGGCTGCCTGCATACTTGCACTTGCATTCCAAGGAATGGGGTAGGGACAACTGAATGCTGCACTGGGACAAGGATGTGGGCGGTGATTGTTGCAAGTCTGCAATGACAGGTGCATGGCGAGAGGCATCTTCGCATGCACCAAGGATCATTTATGATGGGGACACTTTTAGGCTGTGACCTGGGAGTCAGAGATGCTACCAGAGGTCTTCCCCATGCTCTTCCCATGTCTTTTCAGCACTGTATGTGACGCGCCCCATGGGCCGTGGGGTACTCGGTGCCGGGCCGGTCGTTGGTAAGGGAGATGTCACAGTGGCGGTGACCCGGTCCGTGACCCAGGGCGGTCAATCAAAAAGGGGGATTTTATAGGGGATTATAGTTTATATGTACAAAGTTCGTGACGCCACCTGTGGTATGCGGCTAAGGGAGCCGCCGCTGCGGAGCAGGTCCTCTGGAGCTGATGTTAGTGCAGCAAAGCTGGTGTGGCTCTCCACAGCTTAGCTCCAGGGCAGTGTAGATGTTATAGGTTGTGCTGGGCGTTGTAGTGCAGGGGTGATGGCGCAGATAATAATCACAGAGACAGTGGGGTGCAGTCTTCCGAGTTTACTCCCAGTTGATAAGTTCCTCAAGTTACAGGTTCCGGACTACAACCTCCCACGTCGTGCTGCATTCACCAGGCAGGGGTTCAGCAATCGCTCAGGTAGTTCAAGAGTGCCTGACAGGACCCCTTTCTATGTGCCTTCCTCAGTCGTCTTCCTGCACTGGCTCTCGCCCTCCTGCACTGCGACTCACAATCAGTGTCCCAATCCGGTAGCCTCGGGTCTTATCGGGCGACCTGCAGTCCCCTGGACCCTCTGTGGCCACCTTCTCAGCGATATAATTGTGGTTGTGGCCACTGCACCTTGCAAGTACAGCAGCCTCCGGTTCCTAGCTGAGCCTTGTAGTTCTCCACTAGTTTAGGGGCCATACCCCTGGGATCCTTTCTCTTCCTGGAGCCTTTCTCCTGCTCCCTATCCTCTTCCTTCAGTCCTGGGCCTCTCCTCAGGCCCGCTCTGGAGCAGAGCTCTTGCAGAGCCTCACTTTCCTCCTCCAACACCACTCCTCACTCACTGAACTCATCTTTCAAGATGGTTCCCCCTTTTATATCACTCCCTCACCAGTGCTCCCCTGATCTACATCCTCCACCCACACCCACCACATGGTTCCCCCTCACTAGGTTCCCCTCCATTCCAGCCAGGGACCAGGGACTGTGCTCTCCCGTAGGAGCAATCTCGCCCTGCCCTGCTGATGTGGATGTGTTGGATGCAGGTGTTAGGGTCCCAGGCAGCACTCCATCCTTACCTGAGAGTGGGATACCACACCTCTGGGTGAGATGCAGTACCTCTGTGGCGACTGAACCCTCAGGGGCGCCACATATCCATGTGACTGATGATGTGTCATACACCACATAGCCAGATAAGGTTGTAAAATGTTAAAATGACATTTCCGGGTGAATGCATTTGTCTTGGTTGAAAGCAATGCAAAAGTGCAAAAACGCATCAAAAATGCTACGTGTGAACATAGCCCAAGGTGTGGAGGAGTATTTTTGTTTTTGGTTATTTATTTTGCCTTATATACAAGTCATTACCCTGGAAAGGATGTTCCTTAACATATTTCCCAGGAAAATCCATTTTGGTTTCGTTTTTGTATGTTTTATTGTGAGTCCGTAAAAGTGGCGTAATACTCTGACAACGTTGTTAACAGCAGTGATCTGGGAGTCAGAGATGCTTCCAGGGGTCTTCCCCATGCTGTTTCCATGTCATTTGAGCACTGTTCCCATCGATTTGGGCAATTTTTAGGCCCTCTGCAGACCGCCAGGGGGAGCTGCCTGAAAAATGCTCGAGTTTCCCATAGACTTACATTGGGCTCGTTGCTCGGGTCGAGCACCCGTGTATTCCAATTTGCTCGACCCAAGCAACGAGTACCCGAGCATTTTAGTGCTCGCTCATCACTAAATATGATCCTTACACTGTCTGATTCTCTATACCAAGCCCCCCACACTTCTCTTTCTCATATGAGCTCTCCTCATTGCCCCACTCTCCATATTGTGCCCTCACGCTGTCCATTTGCCCAGTACTGAGCTCCCCATGCAGTCCATATCCATTCTGAGCCGCCATGCTGTCCCTCTCCATATTGAGTCTCCCATTCTCCCGTTTTCTCAATATTGAGCTCCCCATGCTGCCCTTCTCTCCATACTGGGTCCCACACTCTGCTCTTTTTTATGTCAAGCCCCTCGTGCTTCCCTTCTCCATACTGAACTCCACATGCTACACCTTTCGATGCTGGACCACCCTCGCTGCCCCTCTCAATGCTGTCATTCTTTCCATACTGAGCCCCCCACAGTGCCACTCTTCATACTAAGCACCCCCAAACTGCTACTCCCCATAATGAGCCGCCCTTGGTGCTACTCTGTATACTGATCTGCTCATGTTGCCCCACTCTCAATACTGAGCCCCAATGCAACCCCACTCTCCACACTGAGCTTCCTCATGCTGCCCCCTATCCATAATTAGCCCTTTACACTGACCTCTTCCATTTTGTCCCTCACACTATCTCTCACTCTGTAAGCCTTCCCTAACCACAAGTCTGTAGTAATAGCCCCTCTAACCCTTAGTCTATAATCATAACCCCCCCTTACTCACAGACTTATAGTAATAGCCCCCCTGAATCTTCGGCTCTATGAGCATTTACCTGCTCCCGTGCCTCTCCTCCTCTGTGGTGCTTTGCTGTGACATTGCCGCATATGAAGGTTACCTCATCGCACTGAAGATATGTCAGCAGCATTAGAATGTCACTGTATGCTGGGGTAGAGAGCTGATTGGTGTTCCTCTGACCTTTTTTCTTGCCCACCCTCTAGGTGCCACCCTAGGCACCCAGTATCCAATGCCCAATGGCAAATGCGGGCCACTACAACTGTCAATATTTTGTAAGGTGAGTGACATCGATGATGCAATATAATACACTTGGCCTGAGCCAAGGATGTTTTGGACTCAAATGATGCCCCAGACCCTAACCAGACCCTATACCTGACTAATATTCAGAATCTTGACCATGTACCAGACTCTTTACTATCAACTACTAAGCTTATGTCATTGGCATTTATTTGAATATAAATTCTCAGAATAATGTGCTGTAGACGTGTATTACTTATCATAATGATATAACATAACTTTCCAATGTGTCCGTAAAAAATAATGTCTGTCCATGATTTTTTGATAAGCTGTCCAGAAAAAATAAAATGTCGAGTAGGCAACTCTGTATTGACAATCTGAGCGCCAATCTATATTTCAATAGTGAATGTCAGATATGGAAAGCCAGCTAAAGAAATGCTATTAAGTACTAGAGTTTTTCTTCTTTTGTGCAATTGTTGTTTTTTATGCCTCTCTCTTTTGTATAAGTTATGTGATTTGTTCAATATGGTTACACCCCTTGTCCCAAGTTGAAATCAGCATAATAAATCTATTACGCACACTTCTAGTCTGGCTAGTTAAATTATGTACACACTAGAAGAAAGCAGGAAAATTTATATAAGCAAAATATATATGGGAAGATACAGCACAAGTAAGAATTGATTAACTTATCTTTACCATGCATTAGTAAATTACTGTAGTCTTTCCTGAAGATAGGCTTTAAAAGCACAAGAGGGCGCCCTGCCACTGAAATACAAAGTCATGCATGCAACTTGTGCTTAAAGAGAATCTGTTAGCATGATTTCACAAGTTAGGCTAATGCAGACCTCCGGGGGGTGATGGGATGGCAGCTGGGATGGCGCAGCAGAAATAACTGACGGAGGCAGTGGCAGTGCAGTGCAGTCCTCCGAGTTTTACTCACAGTTCTTGTTCAAGTTTCTCAAGTACACTGTACGGGTGTCAGCCTCCCACGTCGCACTGCGTCTGCTAGGCAGGGGCTCAGCACTCCTTCAGGTAGATTAGAAGCACTTAACGGGACCCCCTTTCTTATGTTCCTTTCCTTGACCGACTTCACGGACTGGGTCTTCTCCCTCCTGTCCTGCGCTCCCCCACACACAGTCACGATCGGGTGCTCTGAAGTCCATTCTGGGCAACCTTGAGTTCCCGGACCTACTTGATGCCCTTCACGGCGACTAGGGTGAGGCTGTGGCAACTGCACCTTGGAAGTGCAGAAGCCTCCGGTTTTTCCAGCCGAGATCTGGAGTAACACGGCTGGTCCAGGGACCGGTTCCCTTCCTGAGGCCTGATCCCTCTAACACCTGGCAGATTCGGGGCGTACTGGTGCCATCCTGCACTCACCATACCCCCTGGGATCCCTTCTGTTACCGGAGCCTTTCTCCTCTGCTCCCCTCCTGGGCCTCTATTACTAGGCCCCACTTGTGGAGCAGAGCTCCTGAAGAGACTCTGCTCCCCTCCTCTCCTTACTGTATCCACACTGACTAACCGACCTGCCACCCTAAGATGGCTTCCCTTTATATACCTCCTATTATGGTGCTCCCCTACTCTACATCTTCCACCCACACCCACTACTGGTTCCCCCTCTCTTTGGTTCCCCCCACTCCAGCCAGGGACAGGGCTCAGCAGGAACACAATGCATCTTCCCCTTCCAGCCGGACTGGGGTAGTGTAGTGTTGGATGCAGATGTTGGGGTTCCGGGCAGCACTCCCTCCTTACCTGAGAGAAGGAGACACCACACCTCTGGGTGAGGTGCAGTACCTCTGTGGCAACTGAACCCCCAGGGGCCCCATACTGTGATTCAATTCTCTCGCATGCGAGAATCGGATCACATCTTCTCCATTGCCTGTATTGGTGGATATCAGACTGCACTCAGATGACAGCCAAGTGCAGTCCAATGTTTTACACACACCCATTGACTTGAATGGGTGCGCACTATATGAGATACGCTGCCAATCGTAACATGCCAGAACAGAATGAGAAACAATTCGCAGATCTGCTCTGCCTCATTGAATAACACTGGTCAGACTGCAATGCAAGATGAGGTGGAGTGTTTTTTCAAATAAAGTATTTTTTTGTGTGTGTTTTTATTTTTTGATTACTGGGTTAGTAATGGGGGTGTCTGATAGACACCTCTCTATTATTAACACCGGTGCTTGATGCCAGATGTGATTTCTGACAAATCACAGCTGACATCAACCCCAACTACCCTGATTACCATGAAACCAGGGCAATCAGGAACAGCCGGGTAAAGCACCATAACTGTCCTATCTAATGTGATTATTTTTAGGCTGGAAAGGGCAAAATAACCAGGAACCTTCCTAGCCTGATAATATCAACCCGTAGCTGTCTGCTTTACCTTTGCTGGTTTTGCTGGTTATCAAAAGTAGGGAGGACTCCTCGCAAGTTTATTATATGTAAGGGGCTTGTGACATTATATATCTACAGGACATCTAGCTATTCCATCTTTATATCTATCTATTCTATCTCTCTCTCTCTATTTGAGGGTTCAGGCTGTGAATTTACTATACTTGGCTGATGAAATGTCATGTTTCCTTTGAGATGTGTGCACAAAAATCAGACAGCATAGGCATGGTACGTGTGCCATCCGATTTTTTTTCTAGCATGCATAGACTTGCATTGGCGAGTCTCATACGATATACACGGCCATATACAGCATGCTGTGATTTTTTCCTCAGTCTGGCTACAGCTGAGGAGAAACTTGCAGATGAGCACTGCCTCATTGAATAACATTGGTCAGAGTGCAATACAGTGTTTTCTTGCATTGCACTCCTCCGTATTATAGGCCAGTGTGAGCGAGTCCTTAAAGAAGTTTTTCCATCACTTAGATATTGATGGCTTGCAATATCAAATCAAAGGAGGTATATCTGTCAAGGTATCGCTGTCAATATCGTATCAAAGGAGATCTGACACCGAGCACTGTTTACAGCTGTTGTGGTGGATGGACATACTCAATAAGCAGAGCTGGAGAGAACAGTTCTGTACACAGGTAGGTCATCAGTACCTGAGAAGTGAACAATCACGTTAAGTTCTGCTGTGGAAATTCAAAGCCTATATAACAATAATAAAAGATTCTGTATTTAGTAAAATATGTATCTGAATAGTTACACTAGTGACTAATATTAGCCTGACATTCATGTGGACTTTTAGTAAAGAGTTATTAATACTATTGTCTCTATCAGTTTTATGTTTTGAAACAACAAATAGAAATGTGACCAGAAAACCATCCATTACTATGTATAATATCACATACATGAGAAGAGTTGTGGCATCTGACATGTGACCTGACAGGAAAGCCTGCGGTGTGGTCTGTGCTATATGTCACGTCTCCTCCTCACAGTCCCTCCGACACCTGAGGACACAACGTGCAGCACACACAGCACAACATGGGGTGGAGTAAGAGCAGGACGATCCTTCCAGGCCTCTTACTGCTTACTCTTATTATAGGTGAGGATTATTTTATTAATACAGTATATACTGGGAATGTTAACCTTTGATACAAAATATTAATATGACCAGAAACTAAATAGAATTAGTCCAAATATTTAAATAAACACCAACAACCTACATAAATTGAATTATACACCATAATCTCTATTCTCTTTTTCAGATGTGCAGTCGGATTCTCAGGTGTCACAGGATCCTGATCTTCTTGCTACAGAAAACCAAGATGTCATCTTGAAATGTACTCACAAAATGCCAAATTCTGATCTCCTGATCTGGTACAAGCACATCCCAGGACTCGGCTTAGAGATTTGTGCTCATGGAGTGTCCACAGCTACTAACCTGATCCCAAGATACTCAATGACTATAGACAGAGCCGCTCTCACTGCTGAGCTTCATATAACGGGTGTGAAGGGGGAAGACACAGCTGTGTATTACTGTGCAGTGAGAGACACGTCTTATAGACTCCCTCCATTACTAACCTGGGCTTCACGTCAGCTGCCAATACAAGGCTGACGTGAACCCTTACCCCATTACCCCACTCGCCACCGCTACAGGGCAGTGGGAAGAGCGGAGGCTAAGCGCCAGATTTGGCGCATCTTATTGATGCGCCATTTCTGGGACTGCTGAGGGGTGATATTAATAGCTGCGGAGGGGCTAGTATCCATGGTCCCTTCCCTGGCAATTAATATCAGCCCGCAGCTGTCTAGTTTAGCCTTTGCTGGTTAGATTTAATAGGGGGGCCCCAAGTTAATTTTTTTTCTGGGGTCCCCCGGTAATCTAGCCAGTAAAGGCTAAACAAACAGCTGTGGGCTGATGTTAATAGCCAGGGAACATTGTTGGCTAATGGCCCCTTCCCCGGCTACTAATATCAGTCCCCAGCGGTCGGCTTTCCCTGCTAGTTATAAAAATGGTGCAGGAGCCCATGTCATTTTTTTTTAATTTTAGGCTCCGTGCCCACGATCCGGATGTAGCAGCACTTTGGACGCATATTTTTTGCTGCGTCCAAAACGTTGCATTCTATTGAACGCAGGTAAATCCACATGTGTTCACTGAATCATGCAAATTACTGCATTCTATACATTCTAGTGGTCAAATTTCTGTTGCGGAGACTATCGACTCCGTAAGAGAATTTGACACCCTGTGGTCCGGAAAGACGCGCTGCATGTCAGTGTCCACGGGTGATCCGCAGCCTCTGATGCACGATAGTGAACATGGGATTTCTAGAGATCCCATACACTATACCGTAACATCTGGACACTGCGGGCTTGACGCTGTATAAACAAGCAGCATCAAACCTGCAGTGGCTCCTGACCGTGGCCACGTACCTAAACTCACCCGCAGCAGGTCAATTTCTGTAGCGGACGTGCTAGTCTCCGCAGAAGATTTTGACCGATTGAAGTGTGATTATATGCGGTGGATTCACATGTACCAACAACAAAAGTGGGGCATTAGAACACAGCGTTTTGGACACAACAAAAATGCGCTGCGTCCAAAGTGCTGCTAAGTTCTGATCGAGGTGACGTAGCAGCTGTGAGATGTTATTTAATGGCCATGTTTGCAAATAGCACCTTCCTAGGCTAAAAATACCAGCTCACAGCAGCCGCATAAATTACATGAATAGAAATGCTAATGAAGATTGGGTGAATGGGACTAGCTGACACTCAGCTCTTTTGTTTCGTGATGACAAGGTGTCAATCAGATCTTTTCATGACCAAAACTAATTAAAGTAAAGAGTTAAATAAACGCACAGACACAGAGCAAACACTTTATTTGAAATATAACAGACACATTCTTCAATCATTCAAATTAACCAATATACTCACCCCAGTTTTGACGTAATCCAAGGGTTTAAGCAATGTCCTACCAAATAACTTTATTTAGCTCCAAAAAGCATTCATTGATGTACAAAAAAGCTTCAAAAACGCTTAAAAAAATCAAAAACGGCCAGCGTTTTTCCTGCCAAGGAGATGCAGAAATGCTCAGAAAATTTCTGTTTCAAAAACTTATCGTGTGCACATACCCTAAAACTGTGGTCATCAGATGTGATCCTATATTACTGCGGTAATAATACAGACATTTTTGGCAACGTGACAAATCTTAAACTCCATTTAAAATGGGCAAAGTGTGTGGCAAGGGATGGGGAAGTGGACGTTATGGTGATGGTGCATGCAGAGGCCGTGGGCAAGATGAAACTGTGCCTGCTGGGGGAGCATAACAAACACCCACATCATGTTGAACTACCTTCCTGTCCCAATTTCAAGGGGGCCGCGGAACACTACTATTGAAGACAGGGCAGTGTGAAAAGGTTGTTGGTTGGATAGCAGATAAAGCTTCCAGTCAGTTTGCCACCACCACCTCCCTGTCTTTCACACGGTCCAGTCTCAGTAGCCATGAGTCTGGACTAAATTATTATTATTATTACTTTAGCGTCATTTATTCAATGGCACTTTACATGCGAAAAAGGGGTATACAAGTACATCGCAAAAGCAATTACAATAATCTTGAACAAAAATGTGACAGTGACTGGTACAGGAGAGGAGAGGAGAAATACAAGTCCCATAGGCATAATGAAATACTAATAATTAGATCATCATAGAACATTCATGCATGTAGAGAAATCTAGAACACTCGTAAATGAATACTTGGAAAGAGGAGGAGCAAAGGGAGTGTGTATAAAATATACATTTTTATTAAATACTGGTTAAAAACATTCTTACAAATAACCAGGATAGGCAAAATAGCAACAAGCAAAAACCCTGGGGTAGGTAAAACACATGCAACATGCAAGTATAGAAGGTATTATATTATGACTGATAGGTGGAATCTTGACATGTATACAATCTGTCCTATGTCACACATGTGTAAATGAAAGTATGTCAGAAAAACCACCATTGAATAATTCAATAAAAAGAAACCTTACCCATGTGGCAGGTGAAACCCCCCCAGGAAATGCACAAGCAGAAAGTGCAGATTCTACCTATCAGTCATAATTAGTGATGAGCGAACATGCTCGCCACTGCTCGGTACCCGCCCGAGCATCACGGTGCTCGACAAGCTCGGTGCTCGTCGAGTATTTCAGGGTTGCTCGGGTGGGAGCTCGGGTCCCCTCCCTGCATGTTTGGCGCTCTTTAGAGAGCCAATGAACATGCAGGGATTGCCTGCCACACACTGTAATGCCGTAGCCATGTTGGTTGTAGCATTACAGTGATTGGCTGGCTGCACAGCATCATCAGGTATATATAAGACCGGGCGCCGCCATGCTCATCACAGTGTACCCTGGAATCAGGCAGAGTAGGGAGAGGTGCTGCTGCGTCAGGGAGAGATTTGCTTGTTTAGAGTTAGTATAGGTATCTATAATATCCATCTGAACTAACAGTCCTTCTGAGGACTAATGCAGCTGCATATAATCAATGGTGATAGCAGGAGTTAGGCAGGCAGGCAGTGTATGTGGCAGACTTCAGTGCATACAGAACAAGAGGCTCCATTCCAGTTCTGGCTGCTGCTGCTGCTGTTACAGATATTTCTACAAATAGCCCCAGGTATCAGGGGCCATGGATAATTATTTTTTTTTATCTTAATCCTGATTATTTAGCTAAAAAGCCATCCAGAGAACACCATTTTTCTGCTTCATTTGCTTGTTGCCACAGCAGAATACAGCCAGATTCTTTCCATATTACAGCGATAAAAATCCAGAAATTTGTAGTGAACATGGAAAATATTGGCCTCCATTTAAATATTTTTGCAGAGTGTCATTGAAGTTATTGACACCAGGTCTCTGTGAAAAATAGTAACCTACAGGCCAGCTATTTAAAACTGTGGTTTGTCCGTCAAACGTATCAAATATAAGTTTGCTCCGTATTCAGCTATTTCTGGCCTCCATGTAAATTTTGTTGCAGTGTGTCAGTGAAGTTATTGACACGAGGTCAATGTGAAAAATAGTAACCTACAGGCCAGCTATTTAAATCTGGTTTTCTATCACACGTATCATATTTAAGCTCACTCCAAATTCAGCCATTTCTGGCCTCCATGTAAATTTTGTTGCAGTGTGTTAGTAAAGTTATTGACACCAGTACTAAAATGCTCGGGTGCTCGTTGCTCGGGTCGAGCACATTGGAATACTCGGGTGCTCGACCCGAGCAACGAGCCCAATGTAAGTCTATGGGAAACGTGAGCATTTTTCAGGCGGCTCCCCCCGGCGATCTGCAGAGGGCCTAAAATTTGCCCAAATCGATGGGAACAGTGCTCAAATGGCATGGGAACAGCATGGGGAAAACCCCTGGAAGCATGTCTGACTCCCAGGTCACTGCTGTCAACAACGTTGTCAGGAATTACGCCACTTTTACGGACTCACAATAAAACATACAAAAACGAAGCCAAAATGGATTTTCCTGGGAAATATGTTAAGGAACATCCTTTCCAGGGTAATGACTTGCATATAAGGCAGAATAAATAACCAAAAACAAAAATACTCCTCCACACCATAGGCTATGTTCACACGTAGTTTTTTTGATGCATTTTTGCACTTTTGTATTGCTTTCAACCGTGACAAATGCATTTACCGGGAAATGTCATTCTGACATTTTACAACCTTATCTGGCCATGTGGTTTGTGAGACATGATCAGACACATCCTGTTTAATTTATGAAGGAGGGACTCTGAAAGTCACAAAGCCTAGTTTTATAGGGCCATCAGGCGGCCTTTACTATTGTTAGAGAGCCATCAGCTGGCTATGCTTTGTTGTTCCCATTACTAAAGAGTGGGTCTCCTACACTGTTATTGCGTATGCAGTGAGTGGCTGGGCTGCCCAAAATTTGGACGCACCCCAGTACCCCTTTGAAAATATCCAATACCCAATACCCAATCCCCTTTTGAAGAGACTTAGAGGAGTGCCTCCTGAAAACAATGTTCCCATTATTAGGAAGTGGGTCTCCCATACTGTTTGCCTATGCAGTGAATGCAAGGGCTCCGAAAAATTTGGACCTACTCCAATGCCCCTTGGAAGAGACGTAGAGGAGGGCCTCCTGGAAAAAAATGTTACTATTATTAGGAAGTGGGTCTCCCATTGTGTTTGCCTATGCAGTGAATGCAAGGGTTGCCAAAAATTTGGAGGCATTCCAATGCCTCTTGGAAGAGACGTGGAGGTCAGAGGGCCTCCTGAAAACAATGTTCCCATTATTAGGAAGTGGGTCTCCCATACTGTTTGCCTATGCAGTGAATGCAAGGGCTGCCAAAATTTTGAACTCACTCCAATGCCCCTTGGAGGAGACATAGAGGAGGGCCTCCTGAAAAAAAAAATGTTCCCATTATTAGGAAGTGGGTCTCCCATAGTGTTGGCTTATGCATTGAATGCAAGGGCTGCCAAAAACTGGGAGGCACTCCAATGCCCCTTGGGAGAGATGTGGAGGTCAGAGGGCCTCCTGAGAACAATGTTCCCATTATTAGTAAGTGGGTCTCCCATAGTGTTTGGCTATGCTGTGAATGCAAGGGCTGCCAAAAATTGGGAGGCACTCCAATGCCCCTTGGAAGAGACGTAGAGGGCCTCATGAAAAAATTTTCCCATTATTAGGAAGTGGGTATCCCATAGTGTTGGCCTATGCAGTGAATGCAAGGGTTGCCAAAAATTGGGAGGCACTCCAATGCACCTTGGAAAAGACGTGGAGGAGGGCCTCATAAAAAAATATTCCCATTAGAAAGGAGCGGGTCTCCTATACTTGTAATGCCCATGCACTAATTGTATGGGCTGTCAAACATTTACCCCTGGGGGGTATACATGAACATACTGTATAAAAAACATTTTTTATGGGCATCATAAATACCATTTAAAAAAATTATGTGGGTGTTGCATTACGGACCACGGTCACCCTGGTGATATGGTGGTGTGGTGGAGGATGAGGATGAGGAGAAGGAGGAGGACAAGAGCAAATAGCCAAAATCAGGAAGCATATACCCATGTGTGGGTGTGAAAAGGTGCATGGGAATAAGCCTAAAAAAAAAAGACACTGGATTTGAGTTTATGTTACGCTGCTATCATTCGGTGGTGTTGAGAAGTCTGGCCCAATCCAGCGCTTGTTCATTTCTATAAGAGTCAGTCTGTCGGCATTTTCAGTTGACAGGCGGATGCGCTTGTCAGTTATAATTCCACCAGCGGCACTAAAAACCCGCTCTGATAAAACGCGGCAGGGCAGGCCAGGACCTCCAAGGCATAGAAAGCCAGTTCATTCCACGTGTCCAGCTTGGATGTCCAATAATTATAAGGCACAGAGGAATCACGGAGGACGTTGGTACGGTCAGCAAGGTACTCCCTCAGCATCTTTCCAAACATTGCACTCCTTGTGAGAGTACCCTGCGCCTCAGGACCTGTGCTATGTGAGGGGCTGATAAAACTCTCCCAGAACTTTGACAGTGTTCCCCTGCCTCTGCTGGATTGGAGTTGTGTCTCTCTCGGCTGTAGCCCTTGGTTGTCCAACGGACTGTGACCTCTGCCGCCAGTGTTTTCAGATGGGAATTTTTTTAATAGTTCCGCAACAAGGGCCTTTTGGTACTGCCCCATTTTTGTAGACCTGTCCGCCTCAGGAATAAGAGATATAAAGTTCTCCTTGTAGCGTGGGTCTAGAAGTGTCACCAACCAATAATGACTGTCACCCAAAATTTTGAGAACACGAGGGTCACGGGAAAGGCAGCGTAACAAAAACTCAGCCATGCGTTCCAGACTGCTAACAGGCAAGACTTCCGTGTCCTCACCAAGAGGACGACTGACTATGCTCTCCTCCTCCTCCTCTGTGTCCTCAGGCCATCCACGCTGAACAGACGGCATGACAGTTGTGCAGGTAGTACCGTCTATAGCGCATGAAACTAGCTCCTGTTCTTCCTCCTCCTCCTTCTCCTTCTCTTCCTCATTGTCATTCAATCCACTTTGGGATGAGATGAGGCTGGGCTGTGTGTAATCACCCTGTATGGTTCCTTGCTCCATCTCATCGTGCTCCGCCTGCAATGCATTCTCTTTGATTGTGAGCAGAGAGCGTTTCAGAAGACAGAGAAGAGGGATGGTGATGCTAATTATGGCGTCATCGCTGCTCACCATCTTGATGGAGTCTTCAAAGTTTTGGAGGATGGTACATATGTCTGACATCCATGTCCACTCTTGAGGTCTTATGTGTGGAGTCTGAAGTGAATACCGACGGCCTTGTTGATGCTGGTAGTTAACAACTGCCCTCTTCTGCTCACAAATCCTTCCCAACATCTGCAGTGTAGAGTTCCAATGCGTGGGACATCACACACCAGTCGGTGAGCCGGAGGCTGCAAATGCTGCTGAAGCACGGCAAGGGCGGTGGAAGCTGTAGCTGACTTTCTAAAATGGTCACACAGGCGGCGTACTTTAACAAGCAGATCCGGCAGCTCCGGGTAGCTTTTGAGAAACCGCTGAACCACAAGGTTAAGCACATGGGCCAGGCATGGTACATGTGTGAGCTCGCCTCACCTCAGAGCCGCCACCAGGTTCCGGCCAGTGTCACACATGACCATGCCTGGCTGTAGGTTCAGCGGTGTCAGCCACAGATCTGCCTGCTCCTTCAGAGCAATCCACAACTCTTCAGCATTGTGCGGTTTGTCACCTAAGCATATTAGCTTCAGCACAGCCTGTTGCCGCTTGGCCGAGGCAGTGCTTCCAGCTTGAGACTGATGTGGTCATTTTGGAGATGGAGGCTGAAAAGGGGGAGGAGGCTGAGGAGAATGAGGTTCAGGAGCTGTAGACTGTGGGGGCAACCCTGATTGACCTAGGGCCCGCAATCCTCAGCGCGGGAGGATATGTTCTGTTCAAGGTCCGACTGGGTCCCGTCTTCCACTGTGTTAACTCAGTGTGCCGTCAGCGAGATGTACCGTCCCTGTCCACAAGCACTTGTCCACGTGTCCGTGGTTAGGTGGACTTTCCCTGTAACTGCATTGTTGAGGGCACGGCTAATGTTGCTGGACACGTGCTTGTGTAATGCGGGAACGGCACACCGGGAGAAATTGTGGTGGCCGTGAACCGAGTACCGAGGGACAGCCGCCGCCATCAGGTTGCGGAAAGCTTCCCTCTCCACGAGCCTAAAAGGCAACATTTCGAGCGCAAGCAGTCGCGAAATGTGGGAATTTAGTAGTGTGGCCTGTGGGGCGTTGGCTGCGTATTTGTGCTTGCGTTCCAAGGACTGGGGTATGGACAACTGAATGCTGTGCTGGGACAAGAACGTGCTTGCTGATGGTGCTAGTTGAGAGTGTGCAACGACAGGTGCAGAGCAGGAGGCATCTTCGCATGCACTATGGACAGGGGATTGGCTTGCACGCACAACAGCGGAAGAAGCAGTGGTGTCATTCGCAGACACTGTTCCTGAACCCTGGGGTTTGGCCCACAAAGTCAGGTGCTTTGCTGCCATGTGCCTGATCATTCTTGTGGTGGTCAGGCTTGTAGTTTTGCTACCCCTGCTGATGCTAGCCTGGCAGGTGGTGCAAATGGCCTTTTTGGGGTTATCGGCAGAGTCTTTAAAAAACAAACAGACTCGGGAAGACCTAACAGTTGTACTGGCAACTTCCGTTGTGTTGGTGTTACGGAGAACGGTTGCCCGCCTTCTGTCTGCGGCCACCACACTGCTTCTTCCTGCCTGTTGGGGTGCTCTGCCTCCCTCCCCCTGTGTGCTACTGTCCTCGCTCTGCATGTCCTCCTGCCAGATTGGGTCAGTTACTATATCATCCACCACCTCATCTTCCACTTCCACACCCTGGTCCTCTTCCTGACTTTCTGCCAATTATGTCTCATCATCGTTCACCTCTTCTGACACTTTCCCACCATCACCTTTGTATGACCGTAACTGCACAAATATTTGTGCATCGCTATATGCGATCTCCTCTTGCCCCGCTTCAAGTGGACCAGGCGAGAGGCCCAAATCTATAAATGGAAAAGTGAACAGCTCTTCGGAGTGTCCAAGTGTGGGATCAGTTGACTATGGGCACTCAGCATGGTGGAAGGAAGGAGTATCAGGGTGAGGAATATGCGGTCCAGACTCACGGCTACTGAGACTTGACCGTGTGGAAGACAGGGTGGTGGTGGTGGTGGTGGCTAAGTGACTAGAAGCATTATCGGCTATCCAACCAATAACCTTTTCACACTGCTCTCTGTTCAATAGTGGTGTTCTGCGGTCCCCTATTAAGTGAGACAGGAAGGTCAAGCAAGAAGATGTGGGTGTTTTTTGTGCCACAATTTCAGCTTGCCCACGGCCTCGGCCTCTGCATGCACCATCACCATCACGATCACGTCCAGTTCCCCGTCCTTTGCCACGTGCCTTGCCCATTTTAAATGGAGGACAATATCTTCCACGCTCACTACAAATGGCTGAATTTGCAGTGAACTTATATGTGATCAGTGTGACAGACAAACCAGTTTTAAATAGCTGGCCTGTAGGTAACTATTTTTAACAACGTCGACCTCGTGTCAATAAGTTCACTGACACACTGCAACAAAATTTCAATGAAGGCCAGAAATGGCAATATTTTCAGCGCAATTATATATGATCCGTGTGATGGACAAACCACAGTTTTAAATAGCTGGCCTGTTGGTAACTATTTTTAACAGCAAACTGGTGTCAATAACTTCACTGACACACTGAAATAAAATTTTAATGGAGGCCAGAAATGGCAGAATTTTCAGCGCAATTATATGTGATCTGTGTGACAGACACACCACAGCTTTAAATAGCTGGCCTGTAGGTAACTATTTTTAACAGCGCCAGCCTCGTGTCAATAAGTTCACTGACACACTGCAACAAAATTTCAATGGAGGCCAGAAATGGCAATATTTTCAGCGCATTTATAATTATTATTATGATCCATGTGACGGACAAACCACAGTTTTAAGCAGCTGGATTTTTAGCGCTGTAATATGGAGAGGACCTGGCTGTATTCTGCAGTGCCAACAATCAAATGGCGCAGAAAAACGGTGTTCTCTGGATTCCTTTTTAAGCAAATAATCAAGATTAAGATAATCCTATTTCTACAAATATCTGTAAAAGCACCAGCAGACAGAATTGGAATGGACCCTCTTGCTATGTGCACTGCAGTCTGCTATATACCCTGCCTGCCTGCCTACCACTGATATCTCTGCAGCTGGATTAGTCCTCAGAAGGACTGATGGATATGTGTCTCTAATATAGTCTGGTATACCTACACTAACTAGAAACAAGCAAATCTCTCCCTAGCTCAGCAGCAGATCTCCCTACACTGTCTGATTCCGGAGTGACTGTGATGAGCATGGCAGCATCAGGTCTGATATAGACCTGATGACGCTGTGCGGCCAGCCAATCACTGTAATGCTACAACCAACATGGCTGCGGCATTACAGTATGTGGCAGACAATCCCTGCATGTTGATTGGCACTCTAAAGAGCGCCAAACATGCAGGGACGGGACGGGACCCGAACTCCCGCCGTGCAACCCCAGAAATACTCGGCGAGCAGCAGCGAGCATGCTCGCTCTTCACCAGTCATGGTGTAACCTCGTTGGGAACCCAAACCTCAAAGCAAAATTATTGAAGATCTCTGTTGCTGTTCGACCCGATTTATTGGTGGTGGCATATGCTTGAGCAAATCGAGTAAAATGGTCCATCACCACCAAGATGTATTCATAGCCACCCTTGCACGTCTCGAGATGTAGAAAATCTATTCAGACCATCTCGAACGGATACTTAGTTTGGATGCTGCCCATGGGTGCACAGGTTGATGTGTTGGGACGTTTATCTTTCAGACACCCACACTCCCTGGTCACGTACCTCTCAATATCTCTCTGAATGTACGGCCAGAAGAACTGTTCATGGATCAAGTTTGTTGTCCTTTCCACTCCCAGGTGTCCCATGTTTTCATGGAGTTCTTTGAAGAACAACCTACGGAATACTCTAGGTAGCATCAACTGCCAGTTTTGTCCTCCTATACGATACAGGATACCGTCTTCACTGAGGTAGAGCTTCGTCCATTCTTTAACTAAAACAGATACTGCTGGTGACTCATTATCTCTCTCCCGTTTACTTGGAAACCGATTTTGGTCCACATAAAGTAGTATTCTACCAATTATCTGATCTTCCCATTGTGCTCTACAGATTTTTCCTTATGGTAGTTGTTGAATAGACAAGGGGTGATCTTGTTCTCTCACTTTTATGGTGGTTTCAACCGTCAACGGACACCACAATGGTGTGTCTTCCTCTTGGTAAGCTTGTACTGCTTGGGTAGTGCTCTCAATTGCTTCCAGACTGACTTCCTCTGAGCATTCTTGCATGAACTCCTCAGGCTCTAGTGGCATTCTCGACAATCCATCAGCATCTGAATTGCATTTTCCTGGCCTGTACTTGATGCTGAAATTGAAGTCAACTAGTTCAGCAACCCATTTCTGACCCGTTGCATTCAGTTTGGCTGTAGTCAGGACATAGGTCAAAGAGTTGTTGTCAGTGTATACCTCAAACTCTTTGCTGTAATAGAGATAATCTCTATATCATTCACAGATAGCCCATTTTAATGCCAGGAACTCCAATTTTCCAGAATATGGACGGTAATTCTTCTCAGCGTCTGTCAACGTTCTAGAACCGTAACCGATGACTCTCAATTTTCTATCTTGATGCTGATACAGGGCAGCTCCCAGTCCGAAATCAGGATATCCCAAGATGGGTGGTTTTACCAGGTAGTCTGGTAGTCTGGTAGTCTGATCTGCTGTCCAGAGAATGGGAAACAGCGTTGTTTCTTTTAAGCCCGGTCCTACCGCGTTCTTCTTTTTCTCCGTGGGTGTTGTTGACTCTGTCGTCATCCCCAAGAGGAGATATAGTGGGGCGTAAATCCTGAAAAAGATCCAAACGTAAGTACGGTAGTAGGTCCTCACGTGTTCAACATGCTCCCGGAAGGTTTTGCTGTGTACCACATTGTCATCCAAGTACGGCAGGCAGATATCGTCCCTCAATCCTTCTAAACATGTCTCCATGCTTCTCTGGAATTCTGCTGGAGATGAACTGAGCCCAAACGGTATGCGGATCCACTCATATAACCCCCACGGTGTGATGAATGCTGTCAAGGGTCTACTGGACTCTTCAACAAACCCTTGATGGTATGCTTTACCCTGATCGAGGACCGAGAACCAGGTACTTCCTGATAGGCTATCCAGCATATCTTGAATCTTTGGTATCAGGTGCCAATCAGGTACTGACTTTCGGTTTAGTTCCCGGTAATCACAGCAAAGTCTCAACATACCGTCCTTCTTCCTAACACAAACAATAGGAGAGGAATAAGACGACTTCGACTTTTGGACCCAACCTCTGTTGATTAGGTCTTGTATATACTCTTTCACTTCACGGTGTAATGGTTTCGGCACAGACATGTAACTTCTGGTTACTAGGGTTGTGTCTTTCAAATTGATTTTAGACTGCAACAACGGGATACAACCTATATCAGAGTCATCTTTGGAGAATGCATGACACTCTTCTCTCAGCATCTGTTTTGCTACCACTTGATCTTCAGCACACAAGTGTCCCAAGGAACCTGGGGGATCCCAGGACCCCGAGGTTGGTTGTGAAATTTCCTCCCCTGGACAACTCCTGTTCCTTGGTTGGGAGACTGAATGCACGGTAGACCCCTGGGCGGGTCTCACATTGGCTGGATATACCATTTTAACGGTTTCGATATGACCTAACACAGTCTTTTGATCCAGTCTAATTTCGTGTTTCGTAGTATTCATCACCGGTACTGTCACTCGAGCAAACCCACCAGTAGGAATTGTGAGCACAGTCTCACCTTGAACTAGGCCTTCCGAAAGTTCTGAGGAGTCTTTTGGCACGAACAGTCTTTACTGGACCATTCTTTACCATTTTACCCGGACTCCACACCTCACCCCCACAATTTAGTTTGCAGGGATGATGGCTGGGCGCCAGCCTACCTTGCCTTCTTTTAGGTCCATTGCATTCTGTGCTTTCTTTACTCTATGAATCACATTTTCCACCACGGCGTTGGGTATGGCAAGTGATGTGGCAATTGCATCCACCACCAACGTCCCTGCCTTGTGTTTCGTGATGACCTCACTGATTACATTATAACCCAGGATAGGATCCTCTGCCACATTCTGATCACTGGTCATGAGAAAAGGTACCAAAAGCTCAATGGTGTTGCTGTTCTTCGTGGTCCTCAGTTGGAAAGTCACTTCCACCCAGCCTATGAAAGGGATTTCGATCTGGTTGACAGCTTTGCGTGGAGTTCCACTGGTCCTAAGAGTTCTTTTAGCGACCAAAGGCAGGTATGTGGCAGGTAGCGTCTTCTCCATTCTTCATTTAAAAGGCTCGCTTGGGCTCCTGTGTCCCACAGTGCTTTTACCAGGAGTCCATCTAGCTGGCACTGTATAAAGCACCTTTCACCGATTAGGCTGATGATGCTATCTTTACTGACCGAGCAATCATCCTTCCAGGAGTACATCGCTTGACCTCCGCACTGGGCATTAAGTGACTGATGCCCCTGTCTCTCTTGCAGCTGTTTAGACGGGAACACACTTGGGGATAGTACTGACGCAGCCGTTTTACCTCATGCGCCGTTCTGGGGTTTAGTGAGATTTGGATTTGCTTCTGGGGCCTCCTCTGTGTCGTGGTTACCAGTCGCCTCACACTGGTAACCTCCTGTCTTTTAACCCAAACGATCGTGACCATTGTCATTGACGCGCCCCCAGGGCCGTGGGATACTTGGCAGCCGGGCCTCTGGTTGCCGGGGGATATCACAGTGGCTGGCCCGGTCCGTGGCCCAGGGCGGTCACTCAAAAGGGGGCTATGTATATATGGGGGATTTGGGAAAGTTTGTGACGCCACCTGTGGTACCTGGTGAGGATCACCATCGCTGCAACAGTCCTCTGAGGCACATGTTAGGGCAGCTTGTGATGGGACGGCTCCCCACAGGTGGAGCAGGCCTCAGGGCAGTGTAGTAATAGAGAGTGGGTTGCGCTGGGCGTTGTAGTGCAGGGGGAACAATGGCGCCGATGAAGGAATGGACGGAGGCAGTGCAGTGCAGTCACCCAAGATTTTACTCACAGTTCTTAAGACACTTCACAGGTGCACTGTACAAGTAAAGGCCTCCCGCGTCGCGCTGCGTTCACCGGGCAGGGGTTCAATCCTTCCTCAGGCGACTTGGGATTGGGAATACCTGTCAGAACCCCACTTTCTCGTGTTCCCATTTTGACCATCTTCACACTGGTCTTTCTCCCTCCTGCTCTGCGCTGCCCACTGTCAATCCCGCTCGGGTGCTCTGAAGTCCTTCCTGTACGTCGGATCCGGGACCTACTTGACCCTCCTGGAGATTAGAATGCTGCAACGATCCCTCT